>NC_062573.1:75732967-76997134 GCF_022837055.1 Prionailurus viverrinus | reverse complement strand
TAATTGGAATACCAGCGATCTAAGATAATATTGCAAGACAAAAATACACATTTAATTTCTCCTTTGTGTGTGTGTGTGTGTGTGTGTGTGTGTGTGTGTGTGCACGCGTGCGCATGTGTGTGTTTTGCAATCTATGTATTGGGGCCCTTGAATCACAGCTGTTTATTTGATGCTGTATAAACAAATCGGTTTGTCAGTTCCCCTACTGATGGACAGTTGGGTTGTTTATGGTTTTGTTCTTTTTCTCTCTCACCAGCAGTGCCGTAAGACACATCCTTGATCCAAGCCTCCTTGTGCACACACGTACCAGTTTCTCTAAGATAGATACCAGGAGGCTGGCTTGCTGGGTCATAGAGTATTATTAACTCCCCTAGGAATTCTCGAATTGCCCTATGAAGTGAGTGTACTAATTTACAATTCTGCCATCAATGTTTGGGTTTCCATTTTCCTCTGACATTCCCACCTACACTTGGTATTATTAGATTTTTGTCTTCTGTTTTTGTTTTTTTTTTTTTTACATGGTAAGTGTGACATTTTGACAATGTCTGTCTGTTTTTAAATTTTCATTTCTTTGATTTACTGTATATTTTCTTGTTGGCCAATTAATCTTCCTTCTCTGTGAATGGCATGGGTCAACTGAGCTTATCATAGTGGTTGTCAGGGCTTCTTTATTTAAGTTGGCTACTAATCCTTCAGTTTCATGGATTGCAAACACCTTAGTCTATGGCTTACCTCCCTATTTTTGGTGTCTTTGACAGATAGAAATTTTTACACATTTTAACTAATTAAATTTATCAATCTTTTCCTTGTATTTAGACCCAACATGTGGAATATTCTGCTCATTCTTCTCTTCTTTCCCCCTTTCATATTGCTCTGGGGATAGAGTGCCAAAACTCTTCTGTCACATTTAGACTGAAAATGTTCACATGAACCATTTCAGGGTCAAAATTAGGCTCATGGAACACTGGGGACAAACCATGAGGTCCCTGTGGCACTGCTGAAACTGAATCCAACGTGAAATACCAGAGCAAGGAACAGATGTTTGCTTTAGGAAAACTGATAATGCCATCCTATTTCAGTGTTTACCTCTGCGTGTGGTATTAGCCATGGATGGTGATGTAGCATTTTACAAATACCAGTTTACCCTGGGCTTTGTTCTTCTTTTGGAATGAGTATCCATTTACAGTGTATATTTATTTAATGTCCAAAGCCCAGATGTTCCTTCTCTCCCGTTTTACAACATAGGATCAGTAAGGTTTCTATAATACCCTCCAGGAAATGATGCTAATTGAATCCAGAAGAGAAAAGAAAGAAAAGGTTTTAAGAAAGAGAAGTTTCGTTTACGGAGACACATTATCTCCTGGGTTCAAGTTGTCACATGATTTCGGACTACTTTGGGCCTGTAGGAGTGAACGCATTGATTCTAAATCTTCCAACTGTATTACATAGGCATTTTAAAACAGCTTCAGTAAGGTGTCTACATAACCAGGAATTCAAAGCAAAACAAAAATACAAGAAGGCAATTCACTTTTTTGCTGTCCGGGAAGCAATCGCATAGGAATCTGGAAGACTGCTGATGATTGTCTCTCTATGCCTCAGCTTAGCTGGAACTCTTGGAGCTTCAAACTCACCAGCCCTAGCCTTTCAACAATTTTTATTCTTTGAAAATAATTAGAACCAGAACCAGTTTACATCAAAGTGCTCAAGCGTCAAGATTGTAAACAGACACTTGTTAATTCCCAGATACAGGATTCCAGATTATTTACTAGCTTGGGAGTGTAAACCTGTGATTGTTTCCATTTTACATATTTTTCTCTAGGCTCTTTGGTCAATTTCCCAAAGCCAGTTTTTTTTCCTTTTAAACAAAGTCAAGATCCTCAGAAATATGCCTGCCTTATGTTTCCTAACAAAATGTATAATCTAATTGAGAAGGATCCTATCTTTCCCCCATAACACTTATCTAAAATGCAAGTGCAGACGTTTCTAGATAAGGCAGCAAAGGCCCTTGGGTTAGGGGTCCACCTTTGTTTTACAATTGGCCAAAAACTAGATGTTTAAAGGGAACATAAGATATGCAGTTATCTCTTGTGTTTTTTTTCTTGTAAATATTCTTTAAATGAAATGTCCATTTCCCTTTGAATTAAGTGAAAGATCCAAAGCAAACAACAGTGATCATGCGGTTACTCTGTAGGGATATTTTGTGGTTCTTAGAGCCCTTCCATTTCATTATTTACCATCTCGTTTGATCTTTACAACCTCTCTGATAGGATGGGCAGGGAAGGTGTGATTTAATATGTGAGTTTTGAGGTCTAGACCAGGCTGAGCTATTACAGGCCTCAGGAACAGGCAGCTCTCTGCTCAAGTTTATATACGCGGTTGAAAAACTTTTGTGGTCATCTTATTATGACAGCCTCCCATTTTATTGTACCTGAAAGTGTGGCTTGTTCCATCCAAAAGGTGAGTGTGAGAGTAGACTTAAATGCCTGTGAGTTTAAGCCCTTCTCCCCCAGGGGCCTTTCGCCAATAGCTCAAAGCGAGGGTTTGAAAGACCAACAAGCTTGTCACAGATCAGGACAATTTTGAGGCAAGGCTTACAGTCCAGAGTCCCAGGGAAACGTCTGGCTGAAGCTACTCTTCGCGCAGCCATGCCTGAGATCACAGTATTACTTGGTTTCCTCCCCTTCTCCGTCCTACTCTTCTAGCCCTTACACATCTCTCCATGATAAATTCCTTTTTTTAAAAAAAATTCTTTTTTTTTAATCTTTATTTCTTTTTGAGAGAGATACAGACAGACAGAGTGTGAGCAGGGGAGGAACAGAGAGAGTGGGAGACACAGAACCTGAAGCAGGCTCCAGGCTCTGAGCTGTTCACGCAGAGCCCGATGCGGGGCTTGAACTTACAAACTGTGAGATCATGACCCGAGCCAAAGTCAGATGCTTAACCACCTGAGCCACCCAGGCACTCCTCTCCATGATGAATTTCTAGTAGAGGAATCTGTGTCTCAGGGCCTGCCTTTAGGGAACCCCATCTAAGACACCTAGATGGCCAACACTCATTCTCTAGATCTCAGGTCAAATGTCACTTCTTAGGAATTCCTAACTAAAGTTCTCCTCCCGCCCCAACTGATGAGCATCTCTTCATGATAGCACATCCTAATAAAATTTTTATATGTGCTGGTTAGTCTTTGATCCTAAGACACATAAGGCAGGAGCCACGTGTGTTTGATTTAACATTGTGTCCCCAGTGCTTCGTATAGTAGCTCAGGAATAATCAATAAAGATTTATTAAATGGGGGGGAAAAAAGAGGACACTTTACGATGGCTATTGGAAAGTAAGGCCTAACTGAATTCTGCCTAATTCATATTTGGAAGGCGAGCAGGCTGCCTTAGAAATGCTTTTAAAGTGCAGACTCACATTAGCCCTTCTTTACCTTCGAGCAGCTCCAGCCGACAGTGCCAGACATCAAAGAAGGGATCTGGGAGTGAACTCATCGACGTGAAAATACCGACGGGCTCATTCTGGGGCAGTTCTGCTAGATGTCAACGTCTGCTAGACATTAACCAGAATATCCAGAATGCTATTAAACTCCATTTTCAGTAGTTTATTTCTTGAGATTATGTAAACATGACCAATTCAAACATGGCCTTGGTCATAAATACTGCAAGGGGGCTTTTTCTTTTAAGTAAATGTTTATTGAAGTATAACGTGTGTAAAGAGAAGGACAACTCCTGCGTCGCTCAAGGACTTTTCACAAAGGAATATTCCCGTGCAAATACCGTCTCGATCAAGCAACAAAGCAGGGACCCTGAAGATCCCTTGTTCCCCATTTCAGTGAACTGCTTCCTTCCTCCTCCCTAGAGATAAGGGCTATCCCGACTTCTATCACCAGTGATAGTCACCAATGTAACTAGGGCCAAGTTAATTAACACGTTCGTCACTGCACATAGTTACTTCTTTTTCGGTGAGAATGCTACTCTCAGAAAATGTCAAGTATGCCATGTGTGTCATGAACTAGAGTCCCCATGCTGTACATTAGACCCTCAGGACTTACTCATCTTGACTGGATGTTTGTGCCCTTTGACCAATGTCTTCCCAGTTTCCCCACCCCCTAGGGCCTGGCAACCACCAATATATTCTCTGTTTCTGGGAGTCTGACTTTTTTCAGACGCCATGTATGTGGGATACCATGTAGTGTTTGTCTTTCTGTCTCCGTCTTACTTCACGTAGCAGAACGCCCTCCAGGTTCATCCATGTTGTCACATGTGGCAGGATTTCCTTCTTCTTTTATGGCTGGACAATATTCATTGTATATACATGTCACATCTTCTTTATCCATTCATCTGTTGACAGACATGTAGGTTGTTTCCACATCTTGACTACTGTAAACAATCATGCAATGAACATGAACGTGCAGATATCTTTTGGGGATCCTGTTTTCATTTCCTTTGGGTATCTACTCAAAAATACAGATTGCTGGCTCGTGTGGTAGTTATTTTTAATTTTTTGAGGAACTGTTGTACTGTTTTCCATAGTGACTGTACCGATTTGCATTCCCATCAACAGTGCACAAGGGGTCCCTTCTCTCCACATCCTTGCCAGCTCGTATCTATTGTCTTTTGAATAATAGCCATTCTAACAGATGTGAGGTGATATCTCATTGTGGTTTTGATTTTGCATTTCCCTGATGATTAGTAACGTTGAGCAGCTTTTTATATATCCGTTGGCCACTTGTATGTCTTCTTCAGAAAAATGTCCACTCAGATCCTTTGCCTATTTTTTTTTTTATTGGATTGTTCGTTTTCTTGTTTTTCAGTTGTAAGAGTTCCTTATGTATTCTGGATGTTAAATCCTTATTGGATATAAGGTTTGCAAATATTTTCTCCTGTTCCATAGGTTGTCTTTTCAATTTGCTGGTAGTTGCCTTTGCTGTGCAGTAACTTTTTGGTTTATGTTGTCCTCCTTATTTATTTTCCCTTTTGTTGCCTGTGCCTTTCGTGTCCTATCCCAAAGACAACTGCCTAGACCAGTGGCAATGATTAGTTTTGCCTATTTTGAACTATGTGTAAATTGAATCATATAGCTTATATTCCTCCATGCTGATTTCTTTAATTCAATGTTATATTTGTGTGATGCATTCATTTTTTTCGATGTAGTGGTAGTTTGTTCATTTTCTCTGTTCTGTGCTATTCCTTTATGTGAATATGTCACGTAAACAAATATACCACAGTCAGTACTGATTTGCATTCCTTTAGCAATACGTGAATTCCCAATCTTCACCAGGACTAGGCAATACCACCTTCTCAGCTCGTCTTGTGAGCGTGTCGTATTATCTCATTGTGGTTTTATTTTATTATTGTTATTGTTATTATTTTTAGGGAGAGAGAGGGCAAGCAGGGGAGAGGGCAGAGGGGGAGAGAGAGTCTTCAGCAGGGTCCATGCTCAGCTTGGACCCTGATATGGGACCTGATCTCACAACCCTGGGATCATGACCTGAGCCAAAATCAAGAGTCATTCAACTGGCTGAGCCACCCAGATCGCCCCTTCACTGTAGTTTTAATTTGCAGTTATCTGATCTCTACTGACGTTGAGCGTCTTTTCATATGTTAATTGGTCAATTTAATATCCTCTTTGGTAAAGTGACTGTTCAAGACTTTTGCCCAAGGCTTTTAAAAATGGTTATGTGCCTTTTTTTTTTATTATTGTATGAGTCTTTTAAATGTAAACTGCATATAAGTCTTTTGTTGGATATATGGGATGAAAATGTCTTCTACTCTCTGCTATTGGGGGCTTTTAAAAAGGGGGCTGGGAGTTCGTTGTGTAGAAATTAGAATCATGAGCCCTCCTTGGCTCTCAAGAAAGTGGACATTTGAAGATAAAGGAAGAGGAACCCAGATCTTGCGCTCTTTAAGTCTATTGCAACTTTCTCGAAGTAGGATTCCAAGAGCAGCTGGGTATGCTTCATGTACTTGATATAATTAATCATTGTTTATTTGCCTATTCTCTCACATGCTACAAGAGTGTCATTAGCCATTGATATTCCAGCAGAGTATATCACACATAATAATGTAGTACTGTATAATTAGGTTAATGGATACTTGAATAACTACTGTGGTCGTGCACTACGCTGAAGGCACAAAAATAGTATGTCAGCATGCCTTCACCTGGTGAGATGTTAGAGCCCTGTTGGGATACTTTTGTATCTGTTATCTTGTTTGATCACATGAAGGTAGGGTGATGACCAGACTGGTGAAATAGAAAAATATATTCTCCTGCTCCTCAAACCTTTGTTTTCAGTTAGTCATTGCCCTAATTCTACAAGATCTTTATTTCCAGGAAATGCCTTGGTCTCATTGTGATAGCCTGACTCATTAATAACTGATGAAATTCTCTTTCTCAAAATGACTAATTTAAATAAAACATGCACAAATGACTTAGCTATATTTTTAGGAAACTACAAGGAAAAAAAGTCCAGAAAATAGGGATACTTTGTTCCCTGCCATCCACCCACACTGCTTAAATAATAGATTTCAGTCAACTGAAATCATACAGAATTTATGAAGGGCAAATCTCACAAGGTGCTCTATTATCCTAAACATCGGAGAGCCGTAAAAGGGTATACGATGTAGTTCCTACCTCGAAGAGCTTTTAACACGTTGGTGGTGATGGTGGTGTGCGTCTGTGTGTGGAAGAAAAGTTCAAGAAGGTGACAACGCCAACAATGACAACACGAACAAGGCCCCCGCCAAGTGAGAGGAAGCAGAGTCGCAGGAAGCATTACTTTGGATTTATTATAATGAAGAGGAATGGTTGTATTCATTAGGATAATGGAGCCTGCGACTACAACGGTAGTCCCAAAACGTGTAATCCCTCAAACGCAGCGAAACGTTCTCAGTCATCAAAAGTTAAAGACAGGTGTTCCTGACTGGTGGTTGATTCCGCTCCAAATGGCAAGTTAGAGACCTAGGTCCTTTCGTATTGTGGGCCCACCGTGTTCAACGTATAGCTTCCAGGTTTGCTAGGCTTGTCCCCATGAAGCTGGCAGAAGGAGAAAGAACATGGAAGACGGGACGTTTGAATAGCCTGATCTGAACGTCACTTCCACTCAAGTTCCATTGGCTGGAACTTCACCATGTGGCCCACAGCTCACTGCGAGGCGGGGGGTCGGGAAGTGTAATCCCGCTGTGTGTCCGGGAGAAGAGATGGGTTTGTTGGTCACCTAGCAGCGTCTGCCACAGGCTTCATGGTGGCAGGGCACTGAAGATCGGTCTTGAAGTGACGTGGAGTATTTTGACAGAGATCCGAAAGCATTAATCCGGGTAAAACGCAAAGCATGAAAAAGGACGCAGGAGTAGTTGACAACAGCAAAAATGGGAGCGCACCCTCGGAAAATGAGAAATGGTCCGGTTATGAGGAGCTTGGCGTGGGCTGCATGAGAGAAACCGATGGAACGATAGGTGGGGGCTGTTTCCAACCTAAAGCCGCATTTTTAGAGGTTTGCAACTCATCCCCAGAAGCTTACACCCACCAGGGGGCTTCTGGTTTTGTTTTGTTTTGTTTTGTTTTGTTTTGTTTTGTTTTGTTTTGTTTTGTTTTGTTTAACTACCAGAACTCAACTCCCACTTGCAGGACAGTTGGGGTTGAGATTGATTTTCTTGCTTTTGCTTCCAACTCTGGCCTTTCCTAGAAAGTGAGTTCTTCTGTTTGTCTCCACCACGTGGTGGCAGCGGCCAAGAGGGGGTGAAGACCCTCAGTGTGAGCGGCTTCATTCTGAGCTGTCAGAAATCTCCAGGGGGGTCTCCTGTGGAAACACCAGTCTAGAGCATGGTATTTGCTGAATGCTGTGTTTGGGATGGATCCCAAGTTCAGTAGAGGGGGGAGGGCGGTGGGGGGTGGGGGCAGGGAATTCCTTTCTTACTCTAGGACACCATCAGCTCATGCTCAGGATCCCGGGATTGAATTACCCACATTGTTATCTTAGCTTGCATAGCTGCGTCTGGGGCTCCTAGTTATGGAAGTATCCGGTCCTCTAAAACTCCAGCCTCAGCCCTCAGCCGTATGACCTCCTGACAGTGATTAATTGGGAAGGGTGGGAGCTAGGGAAATCCTTTCCCCTCCCTTTAGATCTGCCAACTTGGCTTTGAACCTGCAAGAATGTCTGAGCCGGGAAATGTATGTCCACCCGCTTTTCTTACCCTTATGTCTGTTCCATGCTGCGCATTCTATTTGGCAATCATATGCAGTCATATTTGCTAAATGAACTTTGACCTAGGCTTTACTCTGTGCTGACACTGGGAAGCTTCTGTGTGACTTATTCTACCTCCTTCCTTTAGCTTCTGACTATGAAATTAATGGCTGTGAAAATTTACCTTTGATCTACAGTTTGGGGAGGATTTCTTTCATTGTGCCTACCAGGATATAAGTGTGATTTGTGTATCTTTCTTAGGCCACTAAAAAAAAAAATACACAACAGAACCTTTGCTATAACCCTGGAACATCTAAAAAGTGCTTCTTTTCAAAGCAAACTTGAAAGAGATTTAGCACAAAATTTTTCCAGATCTTGAACACATCAACTATATTTGGTATTATGGAAAGGAAGGTGTTTGCTTTCCTGTGGCAAGCGTTTCTAGATATTCTGTTTTCTCCAGCTGGCCACAAAGTAAAACCTAAAGAAAACAAAAAAACCTAATGAAATCATGATTGCATTGTGTCCTCTGTCCTTTAGGCATCTTTCTTCCTCTTCTTCACCAAGACACCCGTCCTGGTTCCCGTTCCTGGCCACCTTCTGTGCTTATACCCTTTGAGAAACTAGATCTTGTTAGCGGCAGGCATTTGGTGTTTTTTTGCTTTTTGTTGCTTGCTTGTGGGAAAGATGAAATCCGTTAGGTCACTGGTACAGAACTGGATCATTCCCCAACATACTCTCTGAGATCTGTATGTCTCTTAAAACATTTGGGGCGACACCATGGTATCGTGGACTGGAACGTGAGCAGAAATTAAGCAGAATGTGGGTCCAGATTCTAGCTCTGCCTCTTACCTCTGTGGAATCTTAAACAAAACACGTGACCTCTCTACTCTGCTGAGCCTGAATTGTGACAGCATTGATTAGTTTTAGCTGTCCTTGAAGTGGATGTAAATGGGACGTTACAGTGTGTATTTTCTTGTTCCCCGTTTCTTTTACGTGATATAATGTGTGTGAGATTCATCGTGGGGTTGCATGTAGCGGTGGTATGCTCAGCGAAATTTAAGGGAGCGCCTTCTGTATCACAGAGCCTCTGTCCGTTCTACTCAGTGGACATCCGGGTGGTTTCGGTTCTTCCGAATCGTGATTCTGTGATCATTTTGTGTAAAATCTTGTGTTCGTATTCTGTTGCGCACTGTCCTACACTGGGCTCCCCCGGAAGCAGCTCGGAGAGAGATTTGCTTGTGGGAAGTTTATTCCTTTCTGCCCATCCAGATCAAACATGTCTTCAAAACCAGCACCTGCCGGGGGGAGTGAGGCAGGGGATTGGACAGAAAGAGAGAGGTTGGACTGCAGTGCGGTCACGACAAAGACCTCAGCCAACCTATGCGGATCTCTGGAGCTAAAATGGCCCTACAGAGTTAGGCCAAATAGGGGCAAGGAGGCTAGACCTTTAAATATCCCACATTGACCAGACATTGGATGTGGACTGACCCAGGAAAGGGAGCATGATATTTTTAAAGTTTGTTTATTTATTTTGAGGGAGACAGAGACGGTGCGAGCAGGGAAGGGTCAGAGGGGGAGGGAGAGAGAGAATCCCAAGCAGGCTCCATGCTGCCAGCTGCAGAGCCTGAGGCAGGGCTTGAACCTGCAAATCGTGAGAGTATGACCTAAGCTGAAACCAAGAGTCAGACGCTTAACCGACTGAGCCACCCCAAAGTGGTGCCCCACTTTGGTGCCCCAAAAGGAGCATGATTTTGAGTGAGACATCTCTCTTTAACAGAGAGTAGGAGACATATCTGTGAGCTGTTAGCTATCAACATTTCTAACAGCTGGTAGAGTAAGTCTTTCGATCCTAAAAGTCCTACAGTGTGTGTGTGTGTGTGTGTGTGTGTGTGTGTGTGTGTCTGTAGATACTGTCCAACAATATTCCAAAGTGTTTGTAACCAACCTCCCTCTCAATTTAGATTCTGAACTCCCCAAGTGGGATCTTACCATAAAGATAAAGGAACATTTATAGAAGGGAAACATAAATGCGAATATTCTATACGTTAACTTAATATTTTCTGTGTTATGGGGAAAGCAAAACCGAGAAACATCGGAATAGGCTATTTGTCGTTTTCTACCTTAGGGCTTAACATCCTGAAAAATGTCAACACTGATCAGAATGTTCCAAAGTCTAGTTATGGAGTTAATAAATTCTAAAGACTTCCTTCTGTGCTGAGAAAAGAAAGGAAAAGAGATATGAATTGACTGTTGCCTTGAATTTAATTTTTCAGAGTGGCCAAATCGATGAAGGTTCCTGTGTATGAGACCCCAGCTGGATGGAGATTCTTCTCAAATCTGATGGACTCAGGACGGTGCTCTCTGTGTGGAGAAGAGAGCTTTGGCACTGGTAGGTTTTGCTGACGTAATGTTACTGGAGAGGGTGCCTATACCCTCTGTGACCCCAGTTTGGAGACCTGTGAGCTCACTGTGAATCAAATGCTAGAGGAAGAGATAATTAGAGGGAAAAAAATCAGAGAAACCTGGGGGGGTATGTGCTATGATACCCTCATCTCTTCTGTCCATTTTTTTTTTTTTTTTTTGGTTTTTATTTGGGTCATATGTAATTCTACTTTGAATTTTTTGAGGAACCTCCATCTTGTTTCCCATGGTGGCCGTACCAGTTTCTATTCCCGCCAACAACGCATGAGGGTTCCCCTTTTACCGCATCCTGTTGTTTCTTGTGTGGTTGATTTTAGCCATTATGACAAGTATCAGGTGACATCTCATTGTGGTTTTGATTTACATTTCCCTGATGATTAGTGATGTTGAACATCTTTTCATATGTCTGTTGACCATCTGTGTGTCGTCTTTGGAAAAATCTCCCTTCAGGTCCTCTGCCCATATTTTAATCAGATTGTTTGGTTTTTTTTTTTTTTTTTTTTTTGGTGTTGAGCTTCATAAGTTCTTTATATATTTTGGATACTTAACCCTTATCAGGTATATTATTTGCAAATATCTTCTTCCATTCAGTAGGTTGCCTTTTTGGTTTGTTGATAGTTTCCTTTGCTGTGCAGAAACTTTTATTCTGATGTAGTCTCAATAGTTTATTTTTGCTTTTGTTTCCCTTGCCTTAGGAGACATATCTGGAAAAATGTTGCTATGGCCCATGTCAGAGAAACTGTCTGTTTTCTAGGATTTTTTATGGTTTCATGTCTCACACTTAGGTCTTTAATCCATTTGGAGTTTATTTTTGTGTATGATGTATATTTACCCCAAGGAAACGAAAACACTAATTTGGAAAGATATATGCACCTCTGTTTTCATTGTGGCAGTATTTACAATAGCCAAGATATGGAAGCAACCCAAGTGTCCATTGACAGATGAATGGATAAGGAAGATGTGGTGTAGTGTGGCGTGTGTGTGTGTGTGTGTGTACATCCATCCATCCATCCATCCATCCATCCATCCATCCATACAGTGGAATATTACTCAGCCATAAGAAGAATGTGACCTTGCCTTTTGCAACAACATGGATGGACCCAGAGGGCACTGAGTGAAATTGGTCCATCAGAGAAAAGCAAGTACTGTATGATTTCACTCCAATGTCGAATTTGAGAAACAAATGAATAAAGGAACAAAGATACAAGCCAGAAAACCCTCTAGACTCCTTTTTAAAAAAATTTCTTTATTCTTGAGAGAGAGAGAGAGAGAGAGAGAGAGAGCAAGTGGGGGAGGGACAGAGAGAGAGAGGGAGACAGGACTCAGGACCTCTGCTTAGTACTGGTGTAAGATTCTGAGCCCAGAAAGGTTTCCTACCCTTTCTCCAAAGGGAGAAGGTTTTTGCTTCAAACCCTATTCCCGTAGCAGCGGATTTTTGCATGGGCTTTCAGGATGAGAAAGTTTGCAACTTGTGCCTCCAAAAGTTTAAGCCTGTTGTTTCCTGTGAAGGAAAGGTTTGGGGAACTCAAAGGGCTTCATGCTTATGTCTCAGAAGCTCCTCCTTACCTGCATGCCTGCACCACCATATCTCTCTCTCTCTGTGTTTCCAGTCTTTTCTGTGATCACCCAGTGACTTGGAAGTGTGTCCCTTGTTTCTGGGGATTCCAAGCCATTTTAAACTAACATGACTAACATGACTATACTTGGCCTTTAAGAATTTTTGAGCCTCTTATGTGACTTCTTAGTTTTTACTTATATGGAAGCATCCTCTTTTTCCTATGCTCTCCCAAAGGGGTGACAGTTTTGTGTCTTGTTTCTCCTTGAAGGGAGTTGTCAGTTTTTGGAATTCACTTTACTTTATTTGCCTTGTGACCTCAGGTTTCTGATGGGTTCAAGAAAAGTTATGATTTGGTAGGTTTCTGGCCTTTTCTTATTACTGGGATAGGAGTAACATTCTCTTGGAGATTTCTACATCCTAAACAGAAATGCAGAAGTGGAACTCCAAAAGTAATTTTTAAATCATTTCTCTCCAGTGGGGCACCTGGGTGGCACAGTCAGTTAAGCGTCCGACTTCAGCCAGGTCACGGTCTCGCGGTCTGTGAGTTCGAGCCCCGCGTCAGGCTCTGGGCTGATGGCTCAGAGCCTGGAGCCTGTTTCCGATTCTGTGTCTCCCTCTCTCTCTGCCCCTCCCCTGTTCATGCTCTGTCTCTCTCTGTCCCAAAATAAATAAACGTTGAAAAAAAATTAAAAAAAAAATAAATAAAAATAAATCATTTCTCTCCTATTTTCACCCCTTCCTTAATAGTTTTTTCCAGTTGGGATCCAAAGATCTTTAATTTCGATTTTTTTTAACGTTTTATTTATTTTTGAGACAGGGAGAGACAGAGCATGAACAGGGGAGGGTCAGAGAGAGGGAGACATAGAATCGGAAACAGGCTCCACGTCTGAGCTGTCAGCACAGAGCCCGACGCGGGACTCTAACTCACGGACGGTGAGATCATGACCTGAGCCGAAGTCGGCTGCCTAACTGACTGAGCCACCTAGGTGCCCTGGGATCCAAAGATCTTAAGATTATAACTGATTGATATCTCTTAAGTATATTTTATCTTTTATTTTTTTATGCTTATTTATTTATTTTGAGAGATTGAGTGAACAAGGGAGAGGGATAGGGGGAGAGAATCCCAGGTAGGCTCCACGCTGTCAGTGCAGAGCCTAATGTGGGGCTCGAACCCACACACTGAGATCATGACCTAAGCTAAAACCAAGAGTTGGGTGCTCAATCACTGAACCACCCAGGTGTCCCCTCTCTTAAGTATCTTGTAATCTGCATATCGTCCTTTCATGTGTTCTCTAATTTATTAATTGAAGAAACTGGGCCATATGTCCTACAGAGCTTTCAACAGCTTTGATTTTAATGTTGATATCCTCGTTTTTCTTTCTAATTTCTTTGGTGCATATTCATATAAGGAGAAGCTATTGATTAATATGCCTTGTCTCTGAGGTGAAACCACCTTAGGACATTCTATTATTAATAGATATTTTCTTTTCTAGCATTTTCTTTTCTAAAAACTCTACAATCTCTTGTGACTTTTTTTAAGGTAGACAGTCATATAATCTATGACTGAAAGATTTTTTATATTTTGTTTTTTAATATTTATACCTCTTATGTCATATTCTTATTGCATTAGGTATAATCTTCAAAATTGCATTTTAAAATAATGGTGATAACTCATGACTTTAATGGAAACGGATTGACTATTTTACTGTCGTGATTGCTTTTTGATGGGGGTAAAATCTTTATCAGATTTATGTAGATAATTTTTCCCATTCTCATTTTAGTTAGAATCTTATTAGAAACAGCTGTTGGATTTATCAGGTGCCCTTTCAGGACCTAGTGATACACTAATACTTTCTTTTTTATTATGAACGTTATGAAATATCATGATCGAGGTGCGGATGTCAAACCATCCTTGAATTCCTGAGACTAAAGTTCTGTTTGGTCATGCTTAAACAGATTGCTGTAAAACCACGTTAACTGGTCATAATGACAGCACTTCAGGCTATGTTGGGGTTCTGAAGAAGTTTCATCCTGGGCAGTTTTCTTCTCTTACCCAAACTGGGTAGACCCTGAACTTGAAGGTATTTAGAATACAAGTGCTTAAGATCACACCTTAAGAAACTCAGGTCTTTGGTTACATAATTAGAAAGATGCACAGATGATATTCTACAATGCACAAACTTTAAGTGTCCATGATGGAGGAATAGCAAAAATGCTGTGGGAGATGCGAAAATGCTTTGGGACTGGAGGTTCAAAGGAGACTCCAGGAAAGATCTGGAAGCTGGGCTAGTTCTTAAAGAATGGGAAGGATTTGTACACACAGAGATGAAAGGACCGGGCCTTGCCAGATGGAGGGATCGGTGCCAAGAAAGAAAAAAGAGGTTGGAGAGCAGGGGATATGTGTTACCAGTAGCCAGTTGTTTGGTTTTTCTGAAGACATGTTTTCCAAATACGAATCAAGACTCATTTGGGGTCACGAGATTAGTGAAATGTCATGAGCAGCTTGTGAAAAGCAACTGCGTAGGCTAGAAACCTGTTGGAATGCATCGTGTTTAGTAAAGGTAAACGTTTATTCTGAGAAGTGTGTATATATAAACGTGCCCACAAGTATCTATGTGTATGCTTGGTCTCCTTGGAACGTGTGCTTATTGTGGGTCGTGGCCAAAAATTTCTGGAAAAGACAGGCCTGTAGCGGAGGTCAGCAAACGTTTCTAGAAAGGGGTTGGAGAGTAAACACTGAGGATTTTGCAGACTACTGCCTCTTTCGCGGTTCCTCAGCACTGCCTCTGTAGCACAGACGTGGCCATAGACAATACATAAGTGGACAAGGAGGGCTGTGCTTCGGTAAAAACTTACGTAGAAAAATAGGCAAATCTCTGATGTGTAGGATGGGTTAGAGGAGGGATTATCAAGAAGCAGTACCAGGAGGAGAGGTGAGGAGGGGTCAGTTTGTGAAGCCTTTCACCTGCCTAGCTTAGATGATGGGGCATGATTCGACCGGAACTGGGGAACCATGTTCTGCACTGAAGGGACTTCTGCTCGCAGACACCTTACAGAGCCCGATGCGGGGCTCAAACCCACGAACCGGGAGATCATGACTTGAGCCAAAACCAAGAGTCAGATACCTACTTGCCACCCACGTGCCCCTACTTGCAGGCACCTCTCGGCAAACTTTGCTCTCGGACAGTTACGCAGATTGCAACTTGTAGGCTGGCCTAGAAGGGGATTTTAAAAGTCTCTCGCAGTCGGGCTTAGTTACCAGTTTTTCCTTTTAAGGAGCATGAGGCATTGCCGCCTCCGCCATTCTTCAGGTTCAGGTGACTTTAGCCTCATTAGCCTGATTTGACAGATAAAGCTCCTGAGCCCCAGAAGTAGTGAAGTGACTCACGTGGGGCCCCCTGGCTTGGAAAATGTCCCCGCTTGAATTACATGACCATTGACCCGAAAGACTGGTTTCCTGCCCTACACTGTGCCATTTTCCACCGTGTCGATCACTCTTTCTGATGAAAGCATTGACGAATTTTATTTTTCAAGCACTCAGCAGGAAAGAACTATTAGGTGGCCTCAGTAGCTAGACCACTCAGTCTTGCAAGGAGAAAATAGCTTCATTCTGCTCTTATTCTGGGCTTTATTAATGCCAGTTTTTGAGAAGCACTGAGCTGGTGTGTCAGAATCACCTGGGAAACTTGCTAAAAATACGTATTTTCTATCCTACCCTTACTTGGAATATCAGGAAGGGTGGGGCCTGAGAATCTGCATTTTAAATGAGTATAGTTGTGTGGTTTTTTTTACAGTTTGTTTATTTTTGACAGAGAGAGTATGTGTGTGTCTGCATGAGCACGTGTGTGTGCGCACAGGTGTGGGGGAGAGGCAGAAAGAGAGAGAGAGAGAGAGAGAGAGAGAGAGAGAGAGAAAGAGAATCCTAAGCAGGCTCTGCACTGTCGCTGCAGAGCCCTATATGGGGCTTGAACTCATGAACCATGAGATCGTGACCTGAGCCGAAATCAGGAGTCAAACACTCAACTGACTTAGCCACCCAGGCGCCCCTGTGATTTTGATGTGCAGTCAAGAGTAGAAACCATGGCTCTCATGAAAACCAGTATTTTTGTTTCCTTCAGGAATGGTAGAAAGAGTATCCTTGATGTGCCACGGGGTGTGGTCCAGGAAGTCTAGAGTCCCCCAAATGTGAGGCTGATGAGTATATTCAAGACCCTTACCTGTCAGTCACAAACAAGGCGCATGGCCTCTCTGACCCTCAGGTCCAGTCTGTAAAAGTCAGCTGATCATGGGAATTCCCTACCTTCCTTGAGACGTGATTTTCAGAAACAAGTGAGCTAACTAAGGGAGGAGAGAGTGACAGATGGAAAGTTTTAGACCTGAGACTGCAGAGGTGCTTCTAAAAGTATCCAAGCTTTCTGGAGTGGAGGCCTTTTTCTGTGTCCCCGGGGCATGGATCTGTGTACCAACTAGGAATGCATATTTCAGTGCCAAGAGAACTTGAAAATATGGATCTGACTCAGGCGCAAGAATGTGAAGCTTTTTTTTCCAAGATGAGCAAGATGTATTCTGAGTGGAAGTTTCCCTTGCCAGCTTCTTGAGCTCCTAGAACTTTCCAAAGTGACAAGCTGGTCATAGGATCGGAGTTCAAGCTTCTCTCCTATGGAAAGGTCCAGATCCTGGACAATAAGAAACCTGTATTTATGACTCTGTCAGAGAACCAAAGTCACTTAAGAAGCCAGACCATCGTTTGTGCTAGTACTGGTACTCACCTACTTCCTGGGGAGAGCCTTGGAAAACTACTTTATAGAGAGAAGGGGTGCTTTATAAATTCTCAGATCTAAAGAGAAGAAAACTATTAATCTAAATGGCATTCTGGCTACTTTTTTAAAGTTCTGAATTTGAAGGAATCTGGACTTGTTCTCATACGCAAAAGGGGACAAATGAAACAAAACTAAGGTCAATAAAACCAAAATTTTGGAAGATTTTTTTTTTTCGCATTTGTTGATGAGGTCCTACTGGTTTCCATCATTGACATCAACTTTCTAAAAAGTGATACCATTTTGAGAATGTATGAATTGTTACAGCCCGAAGCATTTTCCCTTACGGGCAACACAGAAGAATCACTATGTTCACGAAAGCCTGGGTGAGCTCCAAACTTGAACACCATCTTGAAAATTACTATTACTTTTATTATATATTTTTAAAAAGGTAATGTCAGCAGTCATACAAATTTGTCAAATCAAGCAATACAACAATGTTTATTATTGCCAAGGAAGCGCTCTCTGTGGAGTTTCTCACAATAATAATAATCTCTTTGAATGAGCACTGAGTATGTACTAGGGCATTGCTATGCCTTTTGTGTGCATCCATTCTTGAAGATTTGGAATTGAATCCAGGTCTCCTGTCACCAATATGACTTGTCCATCATTGTCACACCAGCTTTTTCCACTTGAACTTTGGAGTACAGCCTGGTGCTCTTGAAGTTGGCTATTTTTACATCTGCTCAACCTCTTGCAAAAAAAAGGGAGAGACCCAGAGTATGTGTGTATTCCACATCACAAGAAATTTCGAATTTTTGAGATGGGTTCAATCCCTCTGCATGCCATGCAGAAATTCTAAATGCCCCCGAGGACAGGGGCCATGACTATTTTGTTCAACTCTATTTCTTTGATAACTGGCAGGCTTTGAGTGTTTGCAGGTTAGATGGAAGGATAGAAAGAGGGATGGAATAATGGAAGGAAGTTAAGGTAGGAAGAAGAAATAAAGGATAGAAGGAAGCCTGGAAAAATGGATGGAAAGTGGATGAATTGAAAGAAAGAAAGAAATAAGGAGGAAACAAAGAATATCCATTTTGATATTTCTTCTTTGCATTGTTAGTACTTAACATTTTTGGCATTTTTGAGTGGATATACTTCTGGAGATCTGGGCATTTCTATCCCAAGATTTGGGAGGGTTCATAAAAACAAATGTAGACCACTTGAAAGGGATTGGGGGAGGGGTTTTATGAAGTACAGTAAAATCAGAGTTACGTAACATTTAAAAATAAAGTTTTGGTAATTTCAGTCATCGTGTAATGATTAGCGCAAATTATTAGCTAACAAAGGGCAGAATTCTAGGAAGACTCCTTCCCCAAACCTGTGTTAATGAATGGATTTAAAATTTTAAATAGTATTAAGTATTTGTAATTTGCTTGCTTTACTTACTTATTTCCTGTGTGTGTGTGTGTGTGTGTGTGTGTGTGTGTGTGTGGTTGTTGACAGTAAATAGCTGCAAATAGCCACATGTTCAACAGTAGGCTATGTTCTAGCTTTAGTGAGCTTTTGTAAGTGTTAAATTCTTACAGCCTTCAACCTAGACATTCTCTGCTCTATTGTCTTACGGTTTATAGTATTGACTTCTTTTCCAGTTGCTTTATGAAAGGAAATGTTCTTTCCCCTAATAGTGGTATAATTTATAACACCTCCTGGGCCATGCCTTTCCTTTTGTTTATATTTCACACAAGACCTATGTACATCCCAACTCGAGACTGGGTTCACAGTATTGCTGTTGAGCAAATATTGAATAGGTTCAACCGTCTCTTATTAGACAACGATGTTACTTAACATTGTACACTTTCCAAAAGGTAAAATAAGGGCAAATTTTAGTCCATTCCCCATCTAGATGATCACAAACTCTACAATGGGCTGTTTCCACTTCAGTAATTGGGACAGGCTGTGTGCACATGCGCAACTCAATCTAGGCCAGACCACAGTGCAGAGGGGCTCTGATTGACATCCCTGAGGGCCTCCTCATAAAGTCTGAAAACTGAAACTCCCTTCTTGCCCATCCACAAACTATCTACCCCTGTGCTGGGAAACAGATCTCCACCTGGAAGGGGAAGAATGTCTCTATCACATAAAATCCTTTTCTTGGGATCTCCCCAGTTCCAGTTGCATTGACCTTTCAATTCATCTTCTAAGCTGATGAAAAGTAGCAAGAGAGGGTGTGGGATGCCTACGTGTGAAGCAGAAGCAAAGGGGTGGACCTCGGAGGCTGTGTCCACACTTCCCGGTGCATTCTGGGACTGAGAAATCACTGTCCCCAGCCACAGATCGAAGGAGTCTAGATAGACCATGGGTTTCTTTTCATAGTGACTACTAAGAGACTTCTAATGAGGGGGCCCATCCCTTGGTATTTAAGATACTGTTCCTAAAATTGTTCTTGGAGGCTTCCCCATCTGCTCTCTAGTAGTTGCTAGGTGGCTCCACTGAGAACAAAGTATAGTGACTATGGTGGTTATGCCCTGTGGTTGCAGACTTTAAAATTTTTTTTTTCAACGTTTATTTATTTTTGGGGGGACAGAGAGAGACAGAGCATGAATGGGGGAGGGGCAGAGAGAGAGGGAGACACAGAATCGGAAACAGGCTCCAGGCTCTGAGCCATCAGCCCAGAGCCCGACGCGGGGCTCGAACTCACGGACTGCGAGATCGTGACCTGGCTGAAGTTGGACGCCCAACCGACTGCGCCACCCAGGCGCCCCATGGTTGCAGACTTTAAACCCTCTGGAGAAATTTCTGGTTCAGCTTGTGACCTGTCAAAGAGTAGTTCCCGGCGAGTTGTGTTGTTTTCATGAGCACTGGTGACAAAGAAAGAGGGTGGGATGTATGAGTTAGCAGATCCCACTGTGCCTTACCTTCCTGTGCTTCTGTGCTCATGTGAGGGAATTGTGTCAGCTGACCAGCCACCATATTGTTAATGCTTTCGCCTCCTCTGGGATGGATGGCTTGACTGCCTCGGGGCACATGTTAATGAAATAGTGCTTGCTAATACCTATTATTTCTTCAGCACCTCCTAAGTGACAGATGCCATGCTTAGGACCTCCTATACATTATTTCACTGAGATTTCTCAACGATGAAGTGGAGACCATACAGTAATTGAGGTTTAGGGAAGAAGATCAAGCCAAAAGCCAATGGCCAAGATAACACTGACAGAGTCAGCATTCAAACCCAAACTCACTGGCTCCATAGTACCCTGCTGTCCCTGTTTAAGGAAATGCAGAGGCGTCATTTACTCCCATGTGGTTATTCTTTTAGATGGGGATGGCATGAATGTCAGGGGACTTGGGAGAGCGGTGTCATGGGAGCAGCACCGCACCAGGAATTAAGACCTGGCTTCAGTCTCGACTCCCCCTCTGTGGGGTGGAACTGCCTTACACAGATGGCTTAGCTTCTCTGGGCCTCAGTTTTTCAATGGGATGATCTGTGACATTTTTTTCCAATGTAGCACTCCGGTTTCTGCTAGCTAGCTAGCTACTTTTAGTGAGGAGTGAATCCGATGAATTAGATCAAGCTACATACTAGGGTCTCACTCGGTCATTCATTTATTCATTCAATGAATATTTACTTCATACCTTCTATGAGCCAGGGCTCAGAGAGTGATGCGTAATTTCAGACACAGTCCCTTCCCTCAAGGGGCCTACTGGGTATTGCCATGATCAGGATATTAGTCAAATGCCCTACAGTATATTTGTATCAAACACTGTCATTGTCGTCTCGTCGTCATCATCATCATTGTCATCATCAAATATATTGCTAGATAACATTATTGGTGGGGATCTGGGTTGGCCACAGCTCTTTCTGCATCTGCCAGTTACTGCCATCCCACCTTTCTGAGCTGACAGCTGGCTCTTGTATACTGCAGATATATATCCTGACTGGCTTATACACGGAAGAGTTGTGCTGTTCTCCAATTGGTGGAAATTTTAGAGCATTTGCTTTTAAAAAGCATCCATTTTTAATCATGGAAAAGTGATGATTTTTCCATGAGCCTCGCTTTTTGGCAAGATGTGAAAAGCTGAATGTAAGTGGTTTGAAACATGGCGGGGGGGGGGGGGGACAAACAACACCAGCCCCCCAAAACCAACCTGTCCCAGTTCTATGGCATGTTTTCAAATCTCCCATTCACCTGCAAAGGGTGTCTCCCCGTTTTGCCTCATAACACCCTCTTTAGAAAAGACAAACCCTTGTCTTTGGTGGATAAAAAGAGGATGGGAAGAATTTCACTGCAAATGAGTGAAAACTGCATCCATAAATGGAAAGGCTGAATTGATAAGAGGAGAAAAGCAAAGGGAAATTGGCAACTTTCCCTGACTCTCTAGTGTGAGAAGGAAGAGGTGCGTGTTTGTGTCCCGTATCTTCAGAGGGTCTGCCTCTGCCTCAGCCGTGTGGGGCATTTCCCCTGCTGTGTTGCAGCCCCCAAGGACCACCGTCGTTCCTGGACTTTCTGGTGGCAGTGAAACCCATCAGCGGGAGAGCCATACTGCCCAGGTCTGAGTCTTGTTTTCACCCCTTAGTTACCGTGTGACCTCGTACAAATGGCCTACCCGTCATCTCTTATTTGTAAAAAGAGCAACTCAGTCGTGGAAATCAGCTCATCGATGTGTGAAGGAAGGTACTGAGTATAGATGGTGCTTGGTGCTCTGCTGTTCTCTTCTAAGAATGGAATGGAATCCGCTTTGTAATCCTCCTTCAAAAGCCAGTGCACACATACCTCCCGTCGTCGTTTCTGGTTCCACGAACTGCGTGTGCTATGGCAGGTGCTGAACCTGCACCAATCCCCAAAACCACCAGGGACCCCTTTGAGCAAGTGGCCTTTCTTATTAGGTGACCAACCATCCTGGTGCACCTAGGGCTCAGAGGTTTTTTGGGATGTGGGACATTTACTCTTGTAATCGGTAGAGTCCCAGGCAAACGGGGATGCGTTGGTGACCCCGAAGTTGGCAAAACCCTCATAAGTTTTTCAGACAAAAAGGGCAGAGAGGAGGCATAATACTGAAGCCGAGTCCAGCAAAAGCCACCCGCTTGAGCAAGGCCAGTGGCATCCCCTGAACTATAGACCGGTGGCCTCTTTCTTCGTCACCATAGTTGAACAAAAAGAGGGAGAGGCTTAATTCACTACCCCTAAGCAATGTGTCCCTCATATAGAACTATTCTGACCACTCTTCTTCTAGAGCAGAGGCTCTCAACCCTGGCTGCCCGTGAGAATCACCCGAGGAACTTGAAAAAAAAAATCCTGATGCCTGGATCCCATTGCTAGAAATGCTAATTTTAATGGCCTGGAATGAGGCCCGAGCACTGCTATTTTCCAGAAGTTCTTTAGGTGATTCTGATGTGCAGCCGGGATACAGAATCACTAACCCCTGTTCCAGCTTGGGGCCTGCAACAGGTGCAAAATGATTTATATTTTCCTAATTGACAAACTCAGACTTTCCTGATCTGAGTCTCAGCTGAAATGACTTGATCTGTTGGCAACACGTGTGATGTTTTAGTGAGTTGATTTGCCCGGGCTGGGATTTCCGTTTGAAAAAAATTCCTTTGAGATGATTGAGTTCTCTCTTTGTTTTCCCCTTTCCTCTTGTGAGGCCTCTATACTTACCCGTGTACTGCCTGGCTCAAAGTAATTACAGTTTTAAAGCTGAGAAAATGCAAAGTTGAATTTGGGTGGCGGGGGGATAGGGAGATTTCTGATGAGAAAAAAACAAACACACATCTTTTTTTGTACCAACTTTTGCTGGAGGCCTGGTGGGAAAGAGCTGAGCGCCCTCCTTCTGGTATCCAGGTGGGGATGGCTGCTTCTCTGGGCTTTGGGCTGGGCTGGCCTGGATGGATGAAGGCTAGGCGAGCGATACCTAGGGCTTTGGGAATATGGCTCAAAGCTCCTGGTAAGGTCCTCAACCAGGAGGCCAGGATTCTAGAGGAAGCAGGTTTCAAAAATTGTACTGTTATTATTCAGTGCTAAAAAGAAATGAGCTGTCAAGCTATGAACATTCTTGGAGGAACCTTAAATGCATATTTTTAAAATGTTTATTTATTTTTGAGAGAGAGAAAGAGAGAAAGCAAGTGGTGGGTGGTGGGGGGAGGGCAGAGAGAGAGAGGGAGACGCAGAATCCGAAGCAGGCTCCAGGCTCTGAGCTGTCAGCACAGAGCCCGATGTGGGGCTTGAACTTACTAACCGTGAGATGATGACCTGAGCCAAAGTCAGACACTTAACTGACTGAGCCACGTGGGCACCCCCATTAAATGCATATTATTTAGTGCAAGAAGCCAGACTCCAGAGGCTCCATTCTGTGTGAGCCCAACTGTGTGATAATCTGGAAAATGCAAAACTATGAAGACGGCAGAAAGATTAGTAGTTTGCCATGTTTTTCAGAATCATTGAATGTTCGCCAAGAGCGAACCGTAGCATTAACTATGGACTTCAGGTGATAGTAACGCATGAGTGTATGTTCAACAGTTATAACAAATGTCCCACCGGAATGGGATTGGTGATAGTGGGGAATGTTGTGTTTGTGTGGCAACTCCCTGTACTTTTCATTCCCTTTTGCTGTGAGGTTGAAGGTAGGCTCAAAACTAAGCTTCTGCAGCTTTCCCCAAGGCCAAGGTGGACAGTTCAGCTTCACACCCCCTTGCCCGTCCCTACTTTCTGGTAGTTACTAAAACCTTACAGGACACTTCTGATTCGAGTCCTGTGAGACCCCCATGGAAGATGGTCGTAGTCAGTCTCTGTGTTCTAAAAAGCTATTACTTGGGGTGCGTGGGTGGCTCAGTCGGTTAAGCGTCCGACTTTGGCTTGGGTCGTGATCTCACAGTCTGTGAGTTTGAGCCCCATGTTGGGCTCTGTGCTGAGCGCTCAGAGCCTGGAGCCTGCTTCAGAGTCTCTGCCTCCTCTCTCTCTCTGCGCCCCCCCCCCCCACGCTTTGTCTCTCAAAAATAAATAAGCATTAAAAAATTAAAAAAGTAAATAAAACACTAGTACTCACCGGAAGAAATGGGATGATTGATAGGTTCAAAGCTCATCACCTCTTCATAAGGGGTAGCGATCCCTTTAATATCCCAAGTAGCTCTTTCATAAATGGAAGTGAACGGCTTCAAATGTGCATTTCTACATACCACCAAAAACTGAAAAAGTTTATTTTTTTCTTATAATGAAAAAATACATGTTTATTGTGGAAATAGGACAGAAGAAGAAAACACCTGCGATTCTACCACTTGGAAGATAACCACTGTCAGTGGTTTGGTGGTCATACTCTCCTTTACCTGTACACATACCCATAGACATATCTACAAACATTTTTCTACAAAAATATACCGAATATTCCTTCTTGGTAAACCGATTTTTTCCATTTGTGAGAATTGGATGAGCATCCTTCTTTCTTCTTCACTTCTTTGCACAATAAATTTTTGGATGGATTCTCCACAATTACCCTGGTGTTTAACAATTAGCATTTATTTTTTTCCAATTTTCCTCTCTTAGCTGCTTTAGCAAATGTCCTTGTGACTGAAGGGTAGAAAAAAAAAAAAAAGAATAGCTGGGTCCAAAGTTGGGTGATACTTTAAGACTCTTGATTATTATTGCCAAACTATTCTTAATCTTTATTTATTTTTGAGAGAGTGAGAGAGACAGAGTGAGAGCAGGGGAGGAGCAGAGAGAGAGGGAGACACAGAATCCGAAGCAGGCTCCAGGCTCCGAGCTGTCAGCACAGAGCCCGACACGGGGCTCGAACCCACGGACCGTGAGATCATGACCTGAGCCGAAGTCGGACGCTTAACCGACTGGGCCCCCCAGGCGCCCCTATTGCCAAATTATTCTTTCCAACTGTACACATTTACACGGTTTCTTTGCTGTTATTCCCCCTCCCCTGGTCTTTGCTCATTTGACAGTCCCCGAACATTACCCCATTTTGTGGATTTTGACTCCAGCGAGACTGACCGTTTGTTCAGATGTTAACTGTCAGTATTTTTCTCTTAAAAATTGCTCATTTCTGCCCTTCCACACGGTTACCTGTTGGGATTTCTCTTTTTCTCATTGACTCATAAAATATTTTCAAATATGAAGTACACTAGTGTACTTATAAGTAAGCAGTGGGAACATTTCTCCCCTCTGTTTTTACCCTGTTTATGGTGGGGTTTCAGAAAACCGTTTGATACCTGTGTGTTATCTGTATTTCTTGTTTAATTTACCTGTCACTGATATGGCATTATAGTTCATTTGCTTTAAGGAATTATCAAAAGGAGGGTTGTATCCCCCAAACCCTCTCCAAAGCATCCCATGAGCATCCAGAGGAAACACGTATAATTGCAACATCATCAGTGTCTCTCTCCCCACCTCAAAGAGCTACAAAGAGCACAGTTCGTTTTACTAGATCGTTGGCCCTGATGAATTTTGGCGAATGTTTAACTTGCAGGCAAGGCTATCCAAGCCAACTCACCATCTAGTATGAAGTTGGCTACAAATGGTTGAGGTAGGTTTTTTTTTTTTTTTTTTTTTTCTTTTCCAATCCTGCTAGAAGAACTTTATGTCTCTTCTCATAAATTATGACATCTTATCTTACTGAGTTAATAGTATCTAATGGTTCCATCTCCAGGTACCGTAATCCAGCTGGAAATGCAAGGTATGCGGAGCCCATGTTTGAAAACAAAAGAGTATTTTTCTCCAGCCAGTAAATAAAAGTGATTTTTCAGCTATAAAAGGACAAAAGGTTTTGAAATGATCCCACTGGGCAGGGTTTCCTCGACTTGTTTTTTTTGGCACTGAGCCATGGAGCTAACCCAGCATCTTCCAGACTTCTTCCATTTTTGTAGCAGCGTGAAGAGTTTGCTAGATAAGACCAGAGTACCCCCCTCCGCCCCCCGCTTGCCGCGGCGTGATGATTCACGCCTCGGCTCCTCTCACCCTAGAAGCAGCTGCAACCTAAAAGTGTCATCAGCAGATTATTGATCAGCATGTAGGAAAGAACCGAACAATGATCGTTTTTCCCTTTAAATATCTTCACTGCCCTCTCAAGGTTGTATGTTTTTCTTCTCAAGGAAACGCATTTAACATTTACCACTGCAAACGTAACGAGACGAGTAAACGGCTCATAGCTCCGTTGAGAAGTTGTCACGAGTGTCTAACTCAACGGACATATTATCTCATTCTCTTTCCAAGGTTTAAATAGCTCTGGCACATCGGGTCTTCCTTTTTGATTTTCCGTACGTGTTTTCATGGCCCTGAAACCTGAGAGTGCTGTTGTCCATTCTCATCGCTCTACTGTAAGAAGAGATGGTCCTCCCCCTGGTCCCGGTCCCCTTTCTTACGATATTGCTGTTGATAGTGTCAGAGGATGAAATTATATGAATAGTTGAGAGCAATCTGCCTCCAGGTACGTATTAAGGAATCAGAGCTTCGAGCTGGCCAATAGACAAGTGCTTCCGTGGGCCTCTCGCACATTCACCTGGTTCTTTTTGGGTAGAAAGTTACCTGTTTAGCTGGCGCTTCTCTTTCTTGTGAATGCCACAGTACAGACTGCCTCTCTTTCTATAGCGTAGCCGGTAGGATCAAGCCTCCCAGTTTATTCCTGCATCAGGGACTTTGCGGTTGCTGTCCCTTGGCTTGAAACGCTTTGTCCCCACCTCTCAGCATGGCTGACTCCTTCTCAAGTGTCCGCCCAGATGTCATCACCTCCGCGGAGCTGACGAAGACCTTCTGTGTTCATTTCCTAAGGCTGCCGTCGTGAAGTCTCACAGACGGGGTGGCTTAGCACAACAGAAATTTACTGTCTCACTGGGGGCTAGAAGTCCAAAATCAAGATGTTGGCAGGGTCATCCTTCCTTTGAAGGCCCTAGGGGAGAATCCTTCCTTGCTTCTTTCTGATGGCTGCGTACGTTCCCTGGCTTAGGGTAGCGTAATTCCGATCTCTGCCTCTGTCTTTATGTGACCCGCTCCTTTGAATTTCTCCTGTCTGTGTCTTCTCTTCTTCTAGGAACACTTTTCATTGGATTTAAGTTCCACCTGGATAATCCAGGATCATCTCATCTCAATATCCTTAATTATATCTGCAAGACCGTTTCCCCAGATAAGGTCACATTCACAGGTTCTGGGTGAACACATCTTTTGGGGACGCCACTGTTAGCCCTACTATAGATAAACTACTACTCTAGATCAAGCAATTCTTGCTGCTGTCGTAGATGTGACGCCATCACTCAGTTTATTTTTCTCATCGCCCTTGTCCTTATTTAATGCATCTGTTCTCTTGTCTATGTCTCTGTTGCCTGTCTCTACCCACATGAATTCAAGCTTTGCGAGTAACGAGCTATCTTACTCACTGCTCTGTCCCTAACACCTAGACCAATGGTTGGTGTATTGTAAGGGCCACCAAATATCTACCGAGTGAGCAATCCCATTGGGCAAACGTAATCTCAGCTTGGCTCTTTGGTACTTTTAACAACGTCCAGGAATTTAGTTTATTTTCTGATGTTATTTTATGTTATTTGAATTTCTGTTGGCTGTTTTTGGAAACGCAAGGCTATCGTGGGACGTATATTTATCACGATGGATAAATATGCCCAACCATTTCAACATCCCATTGCTAACTGGTCTTGATAGTTCATTGAGATTTTACTTTTTCCCCAGGAACAAATCCTCAGCAACATATTTCTTTCTCCCTTAGGCTCTGATCACCTCCGGGAAAAAGATGGCCTCTGGGCGGTCTTGGTCTGGCTTTCCATTCTGGCTGCCCGGAAGCAGAGTGTGGAGGAAATTGTCCGAGATCACTGGGCCAAATTCGGCCGCCACTATTATTGCAGGTGAGAAGGGTAAGGACGCTCGGGGGACTATTGTTAAGGAAAACTGGTGGGCTAGAACCATAAGAAGGAGGCATCTTTCAGGACAATCTGAGGAACGTGGGGGCTGGAGCCCCTGATAGGTGCTTGGGGGTCATGTCAAGGACACCCAAACTGGAAGGCACAAGTGTCCCCTCCCTTAGTGACCTTCCTCTGTAATCTTTTCATCAGTGTCTATAAAGTGGGCAGCCATCCCAAGAGGGAATCTGAACTGCAGAGCCTTAAAAGTCCTTTGGTGCCCAAGAGAGTTGTATAATCCGATCAGGGACTTTCCTTGTTGGTTCTCCACCCATAATTATCAAGGCAGGGAGGCAGAGATCAAAGCTGTGAAGGTTAAAATGCTTCTGTGATCCTCTCCTTCCCTCTGCCTTGTTTTCCCACTAATGGTCCCAACAACGTCTAAGGTGCCTGAGCTGGTTCCCTCTGAAGAGGCCACATGGTCCAGGAGCCCCAGATTTTGCTAAAAGTTTGTCCCTGTGGAAAGAGATACAGAAAACGGAAGTGCAACCCTGGGAGGGAGGAAGGGAGAAGGTCAATGGCTGAGCACTCAGTGTTGGGAGCCTCTATCGCTTTCCTGTTTTTGAAGTAGGTGAGGGGTCACAGTCTTCTGGCTGCAAGGTTGCCTGCTAGATATGTGTCCCTAGATGTGCTAGGTTTGTGTACCTAGTGCCAAGCTGTGGATTTGGGGAAGCAGTGGCAGAAACGGCTGTTAACTATGGAGAACCTGGGAATGGGGCAAGGGAATCCTTGAGTATTCTCAGAGACAATGTACTGAAAACAGAAATTGTGGCTCATTTGCTTTGTTTATGAATAGTTAACTACTTGGGATGTTTGGTTACGTTTCAAGAGCTTAAGGAACAGAAAGAAAGCTCTAGACTTGCCTTATAAGGTGATTGTTTCTTGTCTTCAGAAGTCATTTAGCTAGATAAATATCAGAGAATAAGAAAGCCTGTGATAGGATTCCTTACAATCTAAAGGATCTTGGTGCTCTGGGAACAGTTGACAGTGTTATAACCGTCTTTGTTCGTGTCCAGTTAAGAAGGCAGAGGTTGTAATCGCCTGAAAACCGCCTCAAATTATTCCTTGTACTATAAAACAAAGACTCTCAAGGCAGGTGGGAATGTGTTTTACTTACCAGTGTTTCTAACAAGTGCCAAAAAATCCTGATTGTTGTGGGCCTTTTTGGCATACCAAGGAACTAATTGGCACAGCAAGGCTTTCTATTGCATGAAGCCGTTCC
Organism: Prionailurus viverrinus; assembly: GCF_022837055.1. Taxonomy (NCBI): domain Eukaryota; kingdom Metazoa; phylum Chordata; class Mammalia; order Carnivora; family Felidae; genus Prionailurus; species Prionailurus viverrinus. Next base: position 76,968,091 of record NC_062573.1, on the reverse strand, counting down.
AAAAAAGCCCAACCTGATAAACTATGTTATGATTGCCAGCCTCTGGCTTAGTGAGATCACTCTGAGTTGGGGATGTGTGCCTCATAATTCGTGCAATGATTATCTAGCTCTCTGCCAGGGTTTTGAAGACATGGTGTTATGATAAGTGTATTTATAATACGGTTCATTTTTGTGTGTGTGTGTGTGGCCAAGAGCTTACATGATAATTACTTTTTTCATAACAAATACCATATTAGAGAATCTAATGCGATGGAGATTTAAATTCTTGTAGGACATTGAATTATGTTTCAGATTTCTGTCCAAAAAGATCACAGAGATAAAGGAAAAGGGAGGAGAGACTAGGTAGAATGAAAAGTAAACCCTTTTTTTTTTTCAGGGTCTAGCAAATGCAGGTTGTGAAACAGAATGACTTCTAGCTGTTTTGTTTTTTGTTTGTTTTGTTGTGTTTTTTGGTGGGGAGGAGAAAATAAAAACAACTTTGGCTTAACTGTTTCTGAGCCTGAAGTCGTATGTGAGAACCCAGACGGATTTGCCTCATACGAGTGGACCCCAGAAGGAATTCTCCATTGAAAGATGTCCTCCCTTGAAGCTGTGTTCCTCTGGTGGTCAGAGGGGGTTGTCGGCCGTAGGGCAGGTATGGGGTGCTGGAGTCTGCTTGCCTGTGAACGTTTGGGCAGGCGGGCAGGCTGGTCTGATGACCTCAGCCATAGACTTGAATGTGATCTGTCACAGTAGTGGGTTTCCTCAACTTCGAAATCTCTTCCAGTGCCTCTCTGGTATCCTAATAAACCCTCTTATCCCATCTCCATGCCCCTCTCTGCTTGGCTCGGTCTTCATCTTCCCCCCCAAAAGACTATCTTCAAAGAGAATTTAGGCTCAGTACACATTCACTGCTGAGAATGTTCCGAGAGAGTTCCTGGTTGTTTTGTTTCTGAGGGCGGGGAGGACACAGCTGTATAGGAGGGAGAGAATAAAAGAAAGAGATACAGGGACAGAGGACTCATTGCTAGAAATGGCATCATTCCATGTTTTCCATTTTGGCTAATACCCTGCTGTTTACTTAAAGCCTTGAAAGATCTTGGGTGAAGGAAAAACAGTAACGATGATTCGTGTTCCTTCTTTCAGCTCACTGAGAACTCCCACCCTGTCCCTGTGTTACACAGAACCCAATCGGAGATCCCACCATAGCCAATTGTGCAAAGTTGCACGTCTGAGGGCTTCTTTCTTAAACAGATCCCCCTGGATGTGCCATTAGGTCTCGGTCAAGACTGTCCACCATTGGGCAAGACCCTTTGCGATAGTTACTAAGAATAAAATCAATTAATAGTTTTAAGCAAATGATGTCTGGCACTGGACCACCTACCTGATGTGCATTATAGTATTTAAACACCACAAAAACAAATGAGATAGGTGTTATTTTAGTCTTTTTTTTTTTCTAATCACTTTCCAGCCCCATTGTTACATTTGATGTTCTTGGCTAGGAGGATTTTTTTTTTTTTTGATGGAACAATTGTGCTATCTCTTCCAAGTTTCCAAGAGAGTTTTATGGTACGCGGAGCTCCCTTCCTCCTTCTTTCTTGACCTCCCTGGATTCTTCTCCCTCCTTCCTTTCTCCCTTCCCTTCCTCGAATTTTTCATCCCACTACTTAGAAAACACTTACTACTGGGGCGCCTGGGTGGCTCAGTCAGTCGAGCGTCCAACTCTTGATTTCAGCTCAGGTCATGATCTCATGGTTGGTGGGTTCAAGCCCTGCATCTCAGGCTCTGCGCTGACAACGTGGAACCTTCTTGCATTCTCTCTGTCCCTCTCTCTCTGCCCCTTCCCTGCTCTCTCTCTTTGTCTCTCTCAAAAAATAAATAAATGAAAGAAAAAAAGAAAGAAAGAAAGAAAGAAAGAAAGAAATAAAGAAAGAGAAAGAAAACACTTACTACTTACTAGAAGCAGTGGAGAACAAAACAGATAAGGTCTCTGCTCTCCTGGAGCTTGTGCTTCTCGTGGGCAAAGGCAGATAAGAAGTAAACAAACATTTCAAACACAGTAAATGCAGACTGGGATCGCTACCAAAAGAAAACATAAAGACCAACGAGAGAGAGGGAGACATGGAAGGCAGCATCTTAGACGGATGGTCGGAGAAGGTCACTTTCTGGAGGTGACGCTAAGTTTGAAAAGCGGTGGACGAGAATGTGCTAGGTGTTCAAGGGGAAGAATATACCGGGTTGAAGGAACAAAGAACAAGAGCAAAGGCCCAAAGGCAGGAAAGGACAAAGTGTCTCAGAGGCCTGGAGGGGAGGCCCATGTGGCTGTAGCATGGTGAACGAGTGTGAGAGGGGGGACAGATTCCAGGGGGTGGGTGAGTCGGATCCCCCAGTGCCTCGTGGTCTGTGGTTAGAGTCTTGGTCTCCGTGTGATGGGCACTGGGGAAGGATTGAAAAGAAAGGACGTGACTTGACTTTATTTTTGCAAGATGACTCTGGCTACTGTATAGGGCCTGGATTATGTGGGCCAGGTAGCAGGTAGGGGGTGGAACCAGGGTTGGATTGTAAAAGCCAGGTAGAAGGGCATGGGGACAGGTCTGGGGTGCTTTTCTGTGCGGCTCTTCCATGAAAACAAAACCAATGATGAGATGTCCACCGAGTTTCTGGCCCTCCGATTAGGGTTGTGTTCACCCTGTGTCCTGCCTTCCCTCACCAGGTTTGACTATGAGGGCCTAGAGCCCAAGGCGACGTATTACATCATGAGGGACCTGGAGGCCCTGGTCACAGACAAGTCCTTCATCGGCCAGCAGTTTGCCGTGGGGAACCACGTCTACAGCGTGGCAAAGACAGACTGCTTTGAGTACGTGGACCCCGTGGATGGCACCGTGACCAAGAAACAGGTACTTGCCAGCAAATTACCCGAACAGGCAAAGCCAGGAGCCAAAGTGTCCTCTAGCTGGAGAGGTCTTTGGGAATCATCTACTCTGAGTGCTTTTTGATACACACGAGAGCCCTGCAACCTTGGTGAAGGTTACCTACCTGGTCAGTGGCAGAGGGCACAGTGGCACATAGGGCCTTGACTGTCTGTCCAGGGCTCGTTCTACTCGTAACTGACAGACCAATACCACACATAGATACAGACCCAATATCTCCTTCGGTAATGCTTGCAGCCCGCCGGCTGTCCGTCTGGTGGCCATCAGAGATTCAGAAACGTTTCCAAGAGCAAAATACCCCTTTTCCTCGGGGCTCCCAAGCGCAGGGATGTTTCACCTTTTATTACCGTATGCCATTAAGAGCAGTAGGAGCTTAGCCCGATGGGTTCCTAGGGGAAGAAACAGTTGGACAGTATGCCCCACAGCGTCCAAAAGGAAGATTTGTGGTGGAGAATTGCTACAAAAGATAAACTGACAAAATCAACAGCTTCTATTCCGGTCTCATCTTTGTGGATCGTGTAAGAGAAGGTGACCACTATTACAATCATTTTTTCTCCTAGGCTTTGTTTATTTCTCGGCTAGGGCAAAAACTGACCACGCTGGGTGCACATTTTAACATGGACAGCCCAGATAAGACACCGAGCGATGTTAAGGAAAGTTCCGCTCTAGAATCCCAAATTCTTGGGGCACCTGGGTGGCTCAGTCGGTTGAGCGGCCGACTTCGCTCAGGTCATGATCTCGCGGTCCGTGAGTTCGAGCCCCGCGTCGGGCTCTGTGCTGACAGCTCAGAGCCTGGAGCCTGTTGCAGATTCTGTGTCTCCCTCTCTCTGACCCTCCCCCGTTCATGCTCTGTCTCTCTCTGTCTCAAAAATAAATAAACATTAAAAAAAAAGTGTTTAAAAAAAAACTTAAAAAAAAAATAAAATCCCAAATTCTTATCTTCTTCATTCTTCTTCATTGTTATTCTTCAGTAAATACAGACAACAAAATAAACCAGCAGCTATAGGGTTTGGGGGACTGGATATACTGGTGGTTACTGATATTTTTATTTTGACTAATAGTTCGCACATCGTCCTTGTCCTAAGGTCCCCGACTTGCAGATGTTCCAAAGCCTGATGCTCCCCTGTTACTTTCTTGGAATTCTCCCTCTGGTCTGCTGAGTCTCATGGTGATCTTTCATCTCTATTAAAATGTGATCAGTTTTCTATTCTAGAAGGCCTTCTGAGGCTGGACAAATTGTTTGCAGTTTTACTTTGGAAAGGTGTAGGGTAGTGAAGATAAGAATGGTCAAGAAGTTGGAAGACCCAGGATCAAATCCTATCGCTGTCCCACTTACCAGCTATAGGACTTCTGGAAAGTTCCTTGAGCCACAGTCTCCTCCTCATCTGTAAAATGTCTGTCTCACAGAGCTGTTTGAGAAACGTGATGGAAGTGGAGTGCCTGGGTGGCTCAGTCGGTTAAGCATCTGACTCTCAGTCGCGGCTCAGGTCATGATCTCACGTTCTGTGAGTTCGAGCCCACATCGGGCTCCGTGCTGATGGTGCAGAGCCTGCTTGGGATTCTGTCGCTCCTTCTCTCTGCCTCTCACCTGCTTGTGCACGCTTGCCCTCTCTCTCAAAATAAATAAATAAACGTAAAAAAAAATGCGATGAAATAAAATACACAAGGCTCCTAGCTATCCTTTCTACAAGAAGTATACGCTACATTTTTTGTAGTTGTGTTGTGTTCCACACGAGGATGCTTTCTGGTGGACGGGATTGCATCATCTCCAAAATAACATTAATGAATCTCCGGAGATGTGAGGTCAGGAGCCCAGCACATGGGTGGGACCTTGGAGCCTCTAGGTCTCAGATAAATCTTTTCCAGTTTTGCACCATATTTCCTACTTCCATTTTTCTTTTTTTTTTTTTTTTTTTTTTTTTTCAAAATTTTTTTTTTTTTTTTTAACATATATTCATTTTTGAGAGAGAAACAGAGCCTGAGTGGGAGAGGAGCAGAGAGAGAAGGAGACACAGAATCGGGAGCGGGCTCCAGGCTCTGAGCTGTAGCCCAGAGCCCAACGCGGGGCTCGAACTCACGGGCTGTGAGATCATGACCCGAGCCGAAGTCGGTGCTCAACCGACCGAGCCACCCAGGGGCCCCCCTACTTCCATTTTTCAAAGGAACCTCAGAACAAACTTTTCACAAATCCAAGGCTCATGTAGAATTCCAGAGTCGTAAAATATGTGCTTTCTAAATTATTCTTGGGAGGATTTTGTTCCCTGACGAGGAAGGTTTGAAAACTGTTCCCTGAAAGGATTATCTAGGCAACACTAGGTCCTGGACTTAATCTGCTCAGGAGAAGCTTGTCTGTTGAGCTAATTTGTTTTGCTGTTAAATTCACTAACACTCTACCTTGTTCCTTCATCCGTGCACATTTGTATCCTTCCCTTCTTGACCCTTTTTACAGTTCCTATCAGGATAATTCCTCAGCTAGATCTCACGTGTAGATCTCTCTTTATTCCTTGTCCCCTCCCCTGCAACCCCGAACACTGGTTTCCATTTTTACTCTGGAACTTTTTTTTTTTTTTCTTTCCATGCTCTTTCATATTAGCTCAAATGTGGCCGTAAATAGTAAATGCTACCAGGAGCTGCTCTGGGGAGTTTCTCTAGAAACAAAGGAAGGTCGTTGTTCATCTTCCCAGTTTCCAGGACCCCAGTGACTGTTTATCAATTGGTGGCCCTAAGTCATCCTGGAGTTTCTCCGTCGGTCTGCGTTTGGCTCCCTGAGGGTTTTGGGAGACAGTTAACACTCAGCAGCATGACCATTGTCAGTGAGTCACAGATGGTTCTTTTGCATCGCAGTTGGGTTCTGTTGGAGCAGAGGAGGAATTCCTGTGTCCTGGGACTGTTGGGAAACTTCCAGCACTGAGGCACACATCTCCGCACTCCTGGAAGTCCGTAGTCCTCTGAGCATTTGATTCCAGGGATGGTTAAGTCTGGGGCACGAGTCATATGACGTTGGTGCAGAATGGCAGTGTCTACTCCTAAAAGATATACTTGAATTTAAATGAACATGTATTATTTTTAAATAGCCGTAATGCACGTGGGGGCATTCAGTCAGCAGTTATTTTCTTGAGAGCCTACCAAGTGCACAATAATTGTTTTTTTCTTTTTTCACGGAACAGTTTTCGAATATAAATGTAGAACAGCTTCATTGAGATGTAATTTACATTCCATACAATTCACCCACTTAAAGTACAATTCAGTGGTTTGTAGTAGATTTATAACGTTGTGCGATCATTACGACGGTCCATCTTAGAACACTGTCGTCACCCCCAAAAGAGACTTGTCCTCTTTAGCTGTGATCTCCATTTCCAACCCTGGCCATCCCCAGTCTCCTTCCTGGGTCTATGGGTTTGCCTATTCTGGACATTTTACACAAATGAAATCATACAACATGTAGTCTTTTGTGACTAGCTCCTTTCTCTAAGCAGAACAGACCGTGTGTCAGTATTTCACTCTTCCTGACGAATAACGTCCCATTATGGGGCTAGACCACATTTTGTTTATCCACTCGTCAGCTTGCGGATATTTGGGTCGTTTCCACTTTTTTGACTGTCATGAATAATGCTGCTGTGAACGTTCACGTAAAGTTTTCGTGCAAAGGCTCTCCGTTATCTTGGGCGTAGGGCTAGGAGCGGCATCGCTAGGTCAAATGGTGACTGTAGTTTCACCTTCGAAGAAACAGCCATATGGTCTTCAAAGCAAATTACACTGTTTTACATTCCTGCCAGCTGTGTATGTGGGTTCCAACTTCTGCACACTTTGGCCAACTTCTGTTACTATCTTTCTGATTAGAGAACGCTGCAAATTAATCTATCAAATGATGTGCTATTTTAAAATTAAGAGAGAAGAGATTGGATCTCCATACAGACAAACAAACGTTTGCTGTGGGAGGCAGAGGACTGTGGTCTCTCCGGTGTTGGGTCCTGTTGGAGGCAAACAGACATAGACTTGAAGGCTGGCTTTGTCGTCGCCTGCGTTTGTGACTTTGGGCGTATTGCTTAACTTCGCTTAACTTCGCTTAACTTGATGGGGCAGGTGGGTGGCATGCTGGTGATAAATACCATATAGGGTCACAGAGAAGGTTGGAGGAGAAAGTCCTGTAAAGCCCCAGGCACAGCGGCTGGTATCCATTTGATATTCAAGAAATATCCGTTGCTTCCCCCTTTCCAGAATCCTCAACTTTGGAGGAAAGGGTGTGAGTGGTGTTCAAGGGTACAGGCTCGAGATCAGAAAGTCTCGGGAGTGAATCAGCTCTGCCACGTCCTTGCTGGGTGATTTTGGGAAGTTTCTCAACCTCCCTGTGCCTTTCCTGTCTGTGAAAATAGGAATCATAACTGTGGCTCCCTCATCCAGCCATGGGGGGATTTAGATCATACAGGTAAAGCCCTGACACACAGTAACTACTAATAAACGGTTAACTAAAATAAGTTATGTTCAAAGAGCATCCTTGGGAAAGAACGACTTTGACATCTCACGAGCCATGTTTGATGAGAAAAGCGGGGAAAAGCACACCGAACAGCGTACGACTTTGTAGGGTGTCGTGTGAAGACATGGGAAGGTCTCTTCAGTTTCTGAGTCATCTGTGAATCGATTCAGTCGTGTTTCTCTGCCTTCCCCAAGTCTCCCCCTCCCCCATCTCTCCCATCCCACTCGGTTTCAGAAAAGAGAAAGTGTTTTAAAAACAGCTCTGTCTCCTTTTTGTCCTTGGTTTGGGGTCAAAGTCAGGAAACGGACCGTGGGGGGAAAAGAAAAGCCCATTTCACATATATCTCTAGAGATAAAGAAAACATGCTCCTCCGTCCAAAATGAAATTAAAATCCTGTTCTGGTGATAAGCCCTGCCCCCCCTATCTGCTTCACTGCTGTGGAAAATGTTCAGGAAAGTCTGTCCTGCCTGTGAGACCACGTGGAGGCCATTTAAGGAGCAAGAAGGACACCCCCGAAGTATTTAACTCCTGACATGAATTCCCAGGGACCTCACTGGCCTTCCTGTCGCCTGTCAGGTCTCGTGGAATTTACTATGGCTGCCTCCAAGCGGCTGATGTTTTCATGATGTTGGGCACCAAGAGGAAAGTTGATGTGTGTCTTCCATTAAACAGGACCCAAGAGGAACTCTGATTTAGAAATAGCAATTTAGCGAGGCATGGTTCAACAACTGTGGTTCATTCTCTCCTGTCCCATGAGGATGTGTCTCTGTTTATTGTCAGGTAAAATTGAGTCACATGAATGAGTAATAATGCCTTCTTCAAATATGAGTGGGAAAAACAAGCCAGTAGCTCCTATGAGAGTAGGGAGTTCAATCCAGTGGCCGACTAACTTAAGAGGCTCCCACTGTATTTAAGAGGCATATAGTTGGGGGAAGGGAAGAGTTGAGGGAAGGGCAGGTACCTCCCTAAGGCTTGACAGGTGGCCCACTCTTTCCTCAAGGATGAGTTCATTGTACAAACATCAAGGTTTTCCATGGTGCTAGGCACTCTCTCTTTTCCTCACCTATCGCCATCCCAAGCAACAACATTAGTACCCAGGTTACCTCTTACCTTTATCCTCCCCACATCTTCCTTCTGGCCAAAATCTTCTGGAGTCACCACTCAGTGCCCCCATCATTACGACACTCTCCCAGCTGTGATAGAAGGAATACCCCCGGTCCTGGTAGCGTGAAAGGACAACGTGACAGAGGGCACCAGCACTGAGTGACAGCATATTGCCACTGGGGTGGACATCAGTTCAGAACCACGCCCTGTACTGTGAAAATTAACTTTGAAGAGAGAAACCTCGACACCAGGAGCGGAATTTGAGGAACCAGGTCTCTCTTCGTCACCCATCCCACGCCTGTATTTCCATTTAACCAGATCAAAACTCGTGAAATTCCACCAGTGCTGAAGTCATTTGCAAGTCACAGTTCAGCTGATATTTAAAAACCTGATGTAAATCAAAGCATACCGGTTAGCTGATGTGGAAAACCAAATCCAATCTGATTATGTCAGGCTAACGCCGAGCTGATTAATCCCCCTTCGAGTTGTGCAGGCTGAGTGGAAGCATTTTGATGGTGTCCTCAACCTGGAAAAAAAAAAAAAAGAACCATTTGAAATTAGTTCAGAGAAAAAGTACACTTTGAAGCTTGCTTGCAGAGTCAATTTGCTTTTAGAGGTGTTATTTTAATATGCAGGAAGGTGTCTTCACTTTATCTGCTCAGTATTTAGAAATAATGAAGGAAGTAAATTGGCAGTCTTGAAATCACATTTTAGTCGGGCATTTAGTGCTTTAATATATACTGTGGTGCTAAGAACCCCTGGCCAACAGGTAGAGAGAAGTTTACCAAGCGCATATTTCTGGAGGCATCCTATGAAGGGAACTGAAAAATGTCATCTGGAGAATCTGGGGGCCAGGACTGAGTTCTCTATTTAAAAAAAATTTTTGTTTAACGTTTATTCATTTTTGAGAGACAGAGAGAGACAGAGCATGAGTGGGGAAGGGGCAGAGAGAGAGGGAGACACAGAATCCGAAACAGGCTCCAGGCTCTGAGCTGTCAGCACAGAGCCGGACGCGGGGCTTGAACTCACGAACTGCGAGATCCTGACCTGAGCTGAAGTCAGACGCTCAACCGACTGAGCCACCCAGGCGCCCCTGAGTTCTCTATTTAGAGTTAACTGGTCAACCTTCAACTTTCATCCCATCCTCATCAATGAACCAACTGAGAGGCTGTCGTGAACAGCTTATCTCTATCCTATGCCGCTTGCTGGAGTGAGGTTCGTGCATCCAGAAGTAGAATTTAAGAAATCATTTCAGCCATGCTGGTTACCCCACCTATAGGATTTAGTTGAATCTGAAAGTTAGTACTTACAAATAGTCCTTCTCTGTTGAGTAACAGAAATATTTAGGAAGTGAGGTGTTGTCATTACATGTATCCTGTGATTACATCTGGGTTAAAAAATCCTTTTTCCGTTGCCAGTTGTGATTTTGGAAAAAAAAATCTGCATAATAAATATCTATCCCTTTCCTGCTTTAGTACGATACAGTGAAGATTGTTGAAGTGTGATTCATTCGTGTCTTCATCCATCCATTGAATGTTTACCAAACACCTGCTACATGCCGGGCAGCTTGCTGGGACATTAAAGATCCACCAGCCTGGGTGGCTCGGTCGGTTGAGCGGCCGACTTCACCTCAGGTCATGATCTTGCGGTCCGTGAGTTCGAGCCCTGCGTCGGGCTCTGTGCTGACGGCTCAGAGCCTGGAGCCTGTTTCGGATTCTGTGTCTCCCTCTCTCTGACCCTCCCCCGTTCATGCTCTTCTCTCTCTGTCTCAAAAATAAATAAACGTTAAAGATCCACCAGCATACAGGACAGTCTAGCAGGAGAGACGAACTGACATGCGATTTGTAATCACTATAGAGTTTATTGAAAGGTATTACAGGGAAAGCGCTTACTTGGGAGTGCATCGTAGGCGGTACTCAGGTAGGGGCTCTGGGGAGGTGATAGTTAAGCTTTGCCCTGAAGAATGAGTGGGAGCCGGCCCGGGGAAGACCATCTTGACAGACTAAATGCCTTTCTTTAATCTAATGTCGTTATACCATTGTTTGGCTTTCCAGATAAAGAACTGGGATTTCCTATAGGTCATAGCATTCTCAGCGGGGTGGCACAATATTGTTATTCTCAGTGTCAGTGCCCATTGTACAACGCTGCAGTTTTGTTAAATAAAGACACTTGGGCCTTCTGGTAGGACACCTTGAGAACCATGGGTTAAAAATATTTTTTAAGTTGGGGCGCCTGGGTGGTGCAGTCGGTTAAGCGTCCGCCTTCAGCCAGGTCACGATCTCGCGGTCCGTGAGTTCGAGTCCCGCATCGGGCTCTGGGCTGATGGCTCAGAGCCTGGAGCCTGTTTCCGATTCTGTGTCTCCCTCTCTCTCTGCCCCTCCCCTGTTCATGCTCTGTCTCTCTCTGTCCCAAAAATAAATAAATGTTGAAAAAAAAATATTTTTTAAGTGTTTATTTATTTGAGAGAGAGAGAGGTGAGCAGGGGAAGGGCAGAGAGAGAGGGGAGGGAGGGAGAGGATCCCAAGCAGGCTCTGCACTGTGCACACAGAGCCTATTCGGGGGCTCGAACTCACGAACCATGAAATCATGACCTAAGCTGAAATCAGGAGTTGGGTGCTTAACTGACTGAGCCGCCCAGGTGCCCTCCCCATTTTTTTTAAATGATTTTTTCAGTTGCTTTTCCTGTGATTTTGCCTGTTTGTCTTCCAAAGACCAAACACATATTCATTACTTTATTAAGGACTTGTTGGCTGGTTTGAAAATAGGAAGAGGGAGACACTTTCTGGCTCATTCTAAAGTTCTTACTCCTTTGCTTCTGATTCATTGGAGTTTTATTATAATGAAGTACCTTCTCCTGACAGAAGCTGATTGCTTTAGGACTATCTTCTAAAATGCTGATAGAATCCCACTAAGATGTATGATAAGAATCCAAGCATTCTGGAATGAATAACATCACAGTTACTTCCTACTGAAATACCAATGTCTGTTTGCAGTCACGAGGGTGACTGTCACCGGGAAACATAATTATTAAAGGAAAAAACTGCAGACTGTCACAGGAACTCAGGGAGGAAGCGACCCCTGTTGTCTGGGTAAAGTATGTCTGATCCAAAATATCCCAGAACTGGGGCTGGTGTTGAGTGAACAGGGATCAGCAGCCATTTTGGCCAAAGACACGGGGAAATGGGATATGTGTGACCTAGTTCCATTGTTCCAAATTTGATGGTTGGAATCTGGATAACTTTTAAGTCCTCACTCTCCAAGAAGCCCTCTCATCACCTAATGTGGTTTTTTCTGGATGTGTGTTTTAAAAGCGCACCTGCAAAGTCATTTGACCTTGATTTCCCCCCAAATAGTTATTTGCAGTGATTGGTCTCAACGTGTGCTGGTTGGTTGTGAAAAGGCTAGATGAGAATTCCTCCAAAAGTAGGGCAGATGGGTACGGCTGTGCAGTCAGTGCACTGCACAAAGGCACTCAGCCTAATGGGGGAGGAGAAGCCAAAGTCTAGGTCAGCCAAGAAGAAAGATGCTTTTCTATAAATTGTCTTCCTGTTTGCAATTTATATAAGGGTGCGGTGTGGACCAGCTGCTGCCCTGCTCAACCACTTTTGAACTCACGCTTGCAGCTAACTCTATGACTTAAACAAAGAAAAATGGGTCATTCTAGTTAATTTTTTTCATGGAGAGCTATGTCTGTCCCATCCAAATCTTCTGCTTTATAAGCTGCCTGCTTTCTTCTACAAAATGTGGTTCAGATGTTTCACAGGAGTATTTTCACCTTGAAGCCTTCCAGATAAGTCCCTGGGATTTCCTGTGGGAGGTAACATCTGAGTGAGGCTCCGAGTCTCGCTCTTCCACGCCTGTCTTGTCTCCGGCTTCACAGGCCTGGTGTGGCCAACTGACTGTGTATATGTGACGTTGTATTAGATTGCAGGGCCATATGCTGTTTCCCCCTGGAATTCATCCTAAGGCACTACTCGACTTCCAAATCACTGGTGGTAATGGACAGTTCCTCCTTCCCCGCCTGGCTGCAACATGTCTTCGAGTCTCCAAGCACACATCTGGCGGCTCTGCGTGTGTTTAGCAACTCGCAGATTTCCCTGCATTGATTTACACGAGGGCTTCAAAACAAAAAACAAACCCAACATTTACGTAGCCAACATTTATCGGATACCTGCTCTGCTTAAGGCTCTGTGCTCATCTGGGGGACCGTACAAAACACATGAGACAGGGTTCAAATAGTTCACAGGACGCAATGTGGTTCACCCTAAAGTGACAGGCCTGGGGTCAAAAGACCTAATGTTCTGGCTCCTCGATTGGCTCGCTGTTACCTGAAGCGGTCTTGAACTTCCCTTTCTTTCCAGTGAAGGGAGGAAGTGGCCTAGATGACTCTGAGGTCCTTCCTTCAGGACCATAATGGTCTCAATTGACCAACTTAGGGGCATTTAGTTGTCGGAGAAGATAGGCCAGTGGGAGTTCTGGAGAAAATAAATGGTAACAGATCCATGAGCTTAGCAGTGATTGCAGAGAACATGGCACAGTTCTTAAAATAAAATTAATCTTAATTCTGCCTAATTTAAAAATAAATGTGCCATAAACTCTTCCCATTTAGGCTTTATTTGGCAATCTTCTGCAAAATCTGGAAGGTTGGATGGCTTCGAGCACAGTACCATTTTCATTAAAAGCTTAACATAAGAATAGTATTTATAGAGTGATTTCTAATTTTCAAAGCACGTTTCGCATATAGTCTCTGATCTGATGCTCACATCAACCCAGTAGGCCTGGCTGTATTGTTTTTTAACCCTTTTTAGGAAACTGAGACTTACAGAGCTTAAAGTGACTTACTCAAGGGGCGCCTGGATGGCTCAGTCCCTTAAGCGTCTGACTCTTGATTTTGGCTCAGGTCATGATCTCATGGTTTGTGGGTTTGAGCCCCGTGTCAGGCTCTGCCCTGACAGTGTGGAGCCTGCTTGGGATTCTCTGTCTCTCCATCTCTGCCCCTTCCCCATTCATGTGCACGCTCTCTCTCTCTCTCTCTCTCTCTCTCTCTCTTTCTCTCTCTCTCTCTCTCAAAATAAATAAACTATAAGAAAAAGTGACTTGCTTAAGACCACCAGCTGAAAAGCCAAGCCAGAATTCCAGCCCTGTTGTTCTCCAGTTGTTATCCCTTTATCATTTCCAAACTGACTTTCTACAAGCGACAAACCAAAGAGGGGCAAATGTGGGGAGAAATAGAAAGCCTCTAGTGATAAATGGAAGCAAATTGGAGGATTTGGGGGTGGAAATACCTGCAAGGGAACGTAGCTCTTTAACCATCTTCCACTGGGACAAAGCTGATATGGGCAAAGCCTCATTCTTGTCACCAAGGCTACACCAACAGGCACTCGGTGGGAAGGAAAATGCTAAGCTGGAGCTAAACGTGCCCGTTTGGTACCCCACTCCGTGATTGAGATTGTCTTAGGCCTCGCTGATTCCAATGCGCAGCAAATTTTGCAGTTAATGGGCTTAGGATTTGTCTCTTGCCACACAAGTGGGGACAGGAACCCACCATGATTCAACTCCATTGTTTTTAGCCAAAACTGAACTTTGCCTTAAAAATGAAGGATGAGTAGATCCAGCATCATTCACAACAGCCCTTCAAGGTAAATATGTTAACCCCGGTTCTCTGATGGAGAATATAAGTGTGTTTTCATTGGGTCTGTGAGTCGTCCTTAAATGTGGGAGGGGGCATCCCAGGGGTGCTCACTCCAGTTGTCAAACACGCAGTGACATTCATTCGAGTGTTTGTAGAGAGCCTACTGCGTGCCAGGCATTGTCCTGGGCTATGGGGATAAATGGTGTGAACAAGGACCATAAGGCTTTGCCCTTCCAGAGCTCACCAGCTGACGAAGGACCCAAAGACATGTTTCAGCAGTTCCAACACTGTAGGGTTAAGGCTAGAAGTGAGAGGAACTCCTTGTATTCATTTGTGCCGGGCCCTGTTTCTTCAGGAGGATTTGTGGCAGCAAAAACGTACATAATGAAGTTGTTAGGACATAAATAAGAAACAGAAATCAAGACTAGGGAAAATATAAATAAGAGTAGAGAGTCAAGAACAGAAGAAGAAAAATTCATAGTTATGCAAGTCATAAGGATCCACTTGGGCTGAACCTCAAATTTGGCATTAAGTGTTCTGGCAGCCATATTGAAAAGGGAACTATGGTTATTATTGACAGAAGACAAAAAATACCAGTTCCTCAGGGAAGGAAAGGCTTTCCTAACACTTGGCTCTTGAGGAAATGTCTCATGTGGGATTTTATACAATTTCCAAAAATATCCCGAAAGGGACTATAAAAGTGGGTTTTATAAGGCGGATACCTTGTAGACCCAGCAATGAAAGTGAGGATATGAAGCTGAAACGCATTTTTTTTTTAATTTGAGAGAGAGAGAGAGAGAGCGCGCACATGCGTGCGAATGGGATAGAAGGGCAGAGGGAGAGAGAGAGAATCTTAAGCCGACTCCATGCTCCGTGTAGACTCTGATGCGGGGCTTGATCCCGAAACCCTGGGATCGTGACCTGAGTCTAAATCGAGAGTCAAATGCTCAACTGACTGAGCCACCTACCCCTAAAATGCAATCTAATAAGTCAATTTTTGTCGTGAGTAGTCGGTCGGAAGTACATCGATTTGGGTAACGTGTATGTCCAGGTGAATCTGTGGCTAGGTGCTAGAATAACTGGAGGAAATGCATGGATTAGACACTCTTATTTATACAAGGCTTCATAATTTTTCTCTATTGGGATTTTCTTTTCTATTCTTTTTTAATAGGAAATTTATTGTCAAATTGGTTTCCGTACAACACCCAGTGCTCATCCCAACAGGTGCCCTCCTCAATGCCCATCACCCACTTTCCCCTCCCTCCTACCCACCATCAACCCTCAGTTTATTCTCAATTTTTAAGAGTCTCTATTGGGATTTTCATAAGCGCATAGATCAAATATCTTCTGGGATAGGGTTGAAAGATAATATCTCGTGTTGCGGATCACGTAACGGTTTATACCAGGAGTTAGCAAACATTTTTCTGTAAAAGATAGTAAATATTTTTGCCCTCGTGGGCTAGTTTCTGTCATAGCTATTCAGCTCTGCAGTTTTAACACAAAAGCAGCGTAGATAATACGCCGAATGGGGACAGCTGTGTCCCAATAAAACCCGATTTATAAAAATAGGTGGCAGGTCAAATTTGGCTGACAAACGATATTGCCAACCCCTGATGTAACCTACAAATTAAAAAAAGAAAAATTTATGACTGGTATACTTTTTTTGGAATTACAGAACATTTAGAAACTTGGCAAGTCTTGGTCAGTGGCGACTTTGGCCTCATAATTTAATTGAGAGTAGGGGATGCATGCGGGAGAGAACATAGCTCATGTTCAGGGTGCGCGTTCATTAAGTTCATTGGAGGAGCATGCAGCTCTAAAGCAATCCATACAACTTCACGCATCAAAGTGACACTCAACAGACACGAAACCAGAGTTGTCGCAGCACAGAACTGGGCTGGGTCTAAAATTTTTTTCCACCCATGCAGAGGAAGAGAATTGTGGTGTTCCTCACTTGGAGGTCTCACACAACACCATGGGTTCTAGTAAGATCCCACGGCTGGTTCCATAGGAAGAAGAGACATTGGGCTAGCCTTTATCATCTTTTCAAGCGCCCAGTCTATTCCAGGACACCCGATGTAGATGCTAACCGAAATTCTATGAATACGGCCAAAGCTATGGTTACCCACAAGGAGAAAAATCATAACATGATTTCACTGTAAAAAAAAAGAAAGAAAAAAAAAAAAGGCTTAGCTGTGAGCTGATGACACATTTTGATGGTCTGCTATGGCCTGAGTTCTTAAATACCTCCCACTGGCCATATACCAATTGTGTAACGAATGGGAGCTACAATAAAGGGTTGAGTTTAGTGGTCATCAGAAGAGGTGGCCTTGAGTGGTTTGGAATCTACAACAGGTGGTTAGGGCTTCAGCCTTAATATTACTTTAACCGACGTCTGCATAAGTCCTAGTCCTGAGCAACCAGTCACCTACTCATGTGTCCCATCTATGGTGACAAGGGGAGTGCAGGCTTAAAAAGAAATAACAGCTTCAAAAGAGTATGTAAAACCATGACCGTGGATGCAAGTTATGGAACCTTTGGGGCCTTATTGTCAGTTTGGACATAATTTGGTATGTAACACCGATTGGTAGGGGATTGCTCCCTTTACTCTATTTAGAATGTCGTAACTATTCACTCCTCTGGCAGCACAAGATGGGTAAGGAAACGGTTACGGCTCGTTGCAATGTGGTCACAATGTGGTCCAGGCTTACGGAGAGCAAGTACTGTGTCTTGGTCTTCATATACCCAGGGCTTGGCCCAGGACTCAATCCCCAGGGACGATAAAATGTTTGCCCGTTGAACGAATCCTGGTTAGTACCATCCTGTTGGCAGAGCTAGTATCATAGAGAGACAGGTTGCCAGGAAGGGAGGGGGCTCCTTTTTGTCACGCAAATCATGGCAGACCGTGAATCGCTCCAAAAGAGGCTAAGGCTTTTTTGGGACTGGACAAGAAATGCCTGCAAAATTTAAAAAACAGAAAGCCATTCAGATGGAATCATAGTGCCCCGCCCCACTGCAGCATTTGGGGGGGGGGGGGGTAAGGCATTAGCAGTCAGATTTATATGGGAGGTATATTTTTAATAATGGCTTATTCTTAGCAACCAAGATTTAAGGCCAGACAAGTTTCAAGGGCAAATGTCTTAGGGCAAATGTCTGATGTCAAAGTCGCCCGAGACTTCTCCTTTTTCAGACATAACAACTGACCAGACTTATTATTTTGTTTCCTCCTCTTCTTTCCTCTGCCCCCTCCCAATATGCTTATTTATAACAAGGGCTTTATCAGTTGTCTTAAGAGAACAAATTTCCTTCAACGCACATTACAATATGATCTTACGGTCGTATTTTTCAAATATCGCTGCCACTAATGAAAACAGATGCACAGAGAACGGAGACAGTCTGAGCCAAAAGCGAATTAATGCTGCCACAGCTCTGCCCCCACACCGTCCTGGTGGCCAGGGTATAGAGTAAGAAGGAAGGACAGAGCCAAGAGGATGAGGTTGTATGCAGGAACCCCAGAATCCAGCTGAGGCTCCAAGCCTGAACATTTCATTACAGGCCTTACTTGCTACCAGGGAATGTGAGTGCGAGGAAAGAATCAAAATAGATGAACTTAGGGGCGCCTGGGTGGCGCAGTCAGTTAAGCGTCCGACTTCAGCCAGGTCACGATCTCGCGGTCCGTGAGTTCGAGCCCCGCGTCGGGCTCTGGGCTGATGGCTCGGAGCCTGGAGCCTGTTTCCGATTCTGTGTCTCCCTCTCTCT
This sequence comes from Prionailurus viverrinus, assembly GCF_022837055.1. Taxonomy (NCBI): domain Eukaryota; kingdom Metazoa; phylum Chordata; class Mammalia; order Carnivora; family Felidae; genus Prionailurus; species Prionailurus viverrinus. The sequence goes on along the minus strand of NC_062573.1, from coordinate 76,950,213 downwards.
CTGCCCCTCCCCCGTTCATGCTCTGTCTCTCTCTGACCCAAAAATAAATAAAAAACGTTGAAAAAAAAAATTCAAAATAGATGAACTTAAAGCAAAGGGCGGGGGGGAGGGGGGGCGGGTAACCTTAACACAGGTAATTTGCTTGACTGTCATAAAGAAAGTGCCTACTTCCATTGCATCCAGGGACAAACTTTGACCCCAGGGACATTTATTAAATATCATCCCCTCCTTTTCCCTCCCCCTCTTTCTGGTTCCCACATCTCCCGACCAAGGGAACATGAGCGTCTGTTCAGTTTTGCCCCTAAGTCTCCCCCAGCAATAACCACGAGTAGGTATTAATTGTTACTACCCGCGTATTCTTTGGCTCACTGACCCGTTCTGGGTGTTCTTGGTCTCAGGGCCTAAGGATCATTTTCTCAGACGCCTCACGGCTCATCTTTCGGCTCAGTTCCTCCAGTGGTATGCGGGCCACCATCAGACTGTATGCGGAGAGCTACGAGAGGGACCCCGGCGGTCATGACCAGGAGCCTCAGGTACGAAAGCAGAGCTGTGTCCTCAGCAATATGTCTCGTCACTCCTGGAAAATTTAGGGAGCTCTCGTGGGCCTTTAGTGGGGGTTATCTGCCTTTCTGGAAAGTAAATTCCATATCGATAGATCCAGCTAGAGGACAGGCTTAGAGTAACTCTAAGCAGATTTCCTTCCTTCCTTCCTTCCTTCCTTCCTTCCTTCCTTCCTTCCTTCCTTCTTTCCTTCCTTCCTTCCTTCCTTCCTTCCTTCTTTCCTCCCTTCTTTCCTCGCAATGCTTGAAAAAGACATTTGGGCTCTAGCCTCTATGATGGGTTTAGACCAGCACCTCCCAAATGACTTCCCTTTCTTGACTATACTGCAGCTTGTTAATTGGGGGTGATATCAAGAGACAGCACTTGTGTGGATGAAGAAATGTTTAGTTAGAGTCAAGCTGGTCACAGTCCTCAGAGCCTTGACTCTGCACATGTAAATAAGGAATCTCCAGGTGTTTGGCAAACTCTGGGCTGGATCCTGACCTTGAGGTGCCAATACAGGTGCTACTCTGGGCCTCCTCTCTGAGACTGCTGCGGAGCCCAGATTCCCTTGAGAAGAAGGTCTGCATTTAAAGTTAGGGAGGCTAAGCTAGGCCAGCCAAGGCTGGGCCACCCTGTGTCTGGCAAAGTCCTTTCCTGTTGTCAACAATAGAGCTAATTAAGAACTCAGAAAGTACGGATCCCCACTGCCACATTCATCAATGCTGCAGGCGACATTAATTAAAACCAGAAAGGACCCACCAGAACATTGGGTACCTCCAGCTATAGTCCTGGCCGCCCCTTGCCGCCTTGGTGTTTACTCCACCCTGGGTTCTGAACCAGAGTCCTTGATAAGGTGATTCCTTGAGATGAAGACAGTGGTTCCGTGCTTCTGTTGTGGAGATGTAGAGAAGCAAAGAGAAACTCACTGCTTCTCATTTTCGAGTGACTCAGGATTTCCCATGAGAATTTGCCGTAGTTGGGCCCTAGAAAGATCTCAGAGAGGGTCTTCTTTCACTGTCAGCGGTTTAGCGCGTTTTCCTTAAAATGGTACCTCTCTCAGGAGAGTCTCGAAGAACCAGATCAATATGGAGCCGTAGATCGTTACACCTGGCCCTGTAGCCAGAAGATCTGTTTGGAGGCAAATCGTCCCAGATGGGGCAGTAGAGACCCTGGAGGCTGACAGCTAGTGTGAGGGTCACCTAGTGCATGAAGCAGCAGAGCAGGAAGCCAGTAAAAGGTCCTTGGCCCTTCCCGGTCAGAATCACAGGCTTTCCATTCAAGGGCGGGCCATGCTCTGCCAACATAATTGGTCAGTGAGTACATTTCACCCAAGATAGTACCAAATCGTGCAAGAATTGGAGGCTCACCCTCTCTTTCCATATAAAACCCTTCTCCTCTCATGTTGGGAAATGAGATTAAATCAAGGGCCTAGAAGTTCAGAGCTACAGACAGGGGGAGGAATGATATTCCTGGCCTCCGCCACTCTGACTCACTCTGACTCGAGGCTAGTTTTTCTCAGCATTCTTTTCCCTATTTGCACCGGGTAAGTGGTTATGATATCTGCTGATTTTTATTTATCTCCCACACGGACCGCAGGAATATGACATCCAGGCCTTTAGACACGTGTGAAAACAGTCCTGTGCACAAGCGAGTTTCTCTCTGAGGTGTTACACGCAAGCCAAGTGGTGCTCCGCCTCGCCTTTTCTTGCCCCAAAGCTTCCTTTGAAGCTGGAAACCTCCATAGGCCTGGGTTGTGTGTTAAGTATATGCTTCAGTCTGTGGGTAGAGAAAACGTAAGTAATGCTTGTTCCCACGTAGTTTCCGTTCTCTAGGTTTAAAGAGTTCACCACCGGTTGGGGATTCCTTTCACTGATCGTGTTCTTCTGATCAGTCATCTAGATGCCCTCTCTTTTCCATCATGAGTGAGGGTCTTCCCAGACGTGGCTCGGTGGGCCTCCCCATATTTACGTCACGATCCAGCTAAAAATGTCACGTTAAAATCGAACTCCTTATTAAAATATCTTGTGTCATTGACTCACCAACTTAAGCCGTGTCGCATAATACATTCAAGTCGAGGTGTAATTTAGAATAAGATTTTGAAAGACATCTGACCCCCTAACGAAGGGGAAGGAGACACCAGCAGGCTCACCCATCACGGTACTGCTGAACCACACCTAGGCGCTTGACGACTTCACTATACCTCCTTATTGCATTGCTTTTCCAGAAGCCCAGCTTCTGCCTTCCAAGAGCTCTGGGAGGAAGAGCCACTGGTCAAGTGTTAACAGAGACCAAAGATAAGCCATGCTCCTCGAGTTATTACTGATCCGGGGCCTGATGGGCAAAGACCAGCTGTGTTGCTTCCTCAGCTGCAGAGACCTCTTCCCCCCCCACCCTTTTAGCTTGTTCCCATTGGCAGCCCAGAAAACAGAACAAATACCCCTTCTCCCACCACCCCCCCACACTTAGACACCCAATAAAGTATCTCTCGAATGTCTAGAGAGCCCATTGATAAACGTATCCAATTCAACAGGTGTTAATGTCTCACCTGCCCTGACTCAAAACCCACCTACCTTCCAGTTAATCACCAGAGGACTAGAGAATTCTCTTCACCTGACTTCTCGGCATCCGGCTTGGCACGTGGAGAGTTCCTGGTCGGACATCTCTAAAAAGTTTTTATTGAAGTTCTAGTTAGTTAACGTACAGCGTTGTATTCGTCTCAGGTGGTAAATGTAGTGGCTCAGCAATTTCATCAGCCGGTGTGCATCACAACAGGGGCGCTCCTTAATCCCCATCACCCACTTCACCCGTCCCCCCCACCCCCACCTCTGGTAACCTCAGTTTGTTCTCCACAGTTACGAGTCCGTTTCTTGGCTTGCCTCTCTTTTTGCGCCCCTTTGCTGGTTTGTTTTGCTTCTGTAGTTCCACATATGAGTGAAATCATATGGTATTTGTCTTTGTATAATAATTTCTTAACTACATCAAAAAATGTTATTTGTAAAAGTTTATTTATTTTGACAGAGACAGAGACAGCTTGAGTGGGGGAGGGGCAGAGAGAGAGAAAGAGAGAGAATCCCAAGAAGGCCCCGTGCTGCCTGCACAGAGCCTGACATGGGGCTCGAACCGACGAACCCATGAGATCATGACCCGAGCAGAAACCGAGTCGGACGCTGAACCGACTGAGCCACCCAGGTGCCCCATCACACACACAAATTTTTTTTTTTAATTTTATCCATCTGTGCCTGGGAACAGGTGGTGAGGGGAGGAGGAAGATGGCAGCCCTGGTGAGAGGAGATGCTTGCCTTGCCCTCACTCTGTGTCCTGGGTAAATCAGGCAAGCCTCCCAGGCCTGTTTCTGGAAGATCACATCGTTTTGAAAATAGAAGATTCCTTTAATTTTACTGGCCATCAGTAGGCCTCCAACAAGCCCTCAAACCAGCTGGTAATAATTTGGAAAAAGGGATGAGCCAAAGGATCTCAGTTCACAGGTGACCGGAAACAGTCCAAGTGTTTCCATTTTCGTTCCCACCAAGCTTATTAGCAGAACTGCTAAATTAACTGTTTATTTACCTTCTTTCCTTTTCCCTTTGAACCTGAGGGTGGAGTAGCTAACAAACAATAAAAGATCCAAAAGGAAAAGGAAGGAGAAGTTTTGCTAAGGGCTGGATAATCACAGCCTGATAATCAGCTCTGGCTAATCAACACTTGGCTTTAACACTTGGTACTTTAATTGCAGAATAAAACCACACCCTATCCCACCCCAGGTTTTGGAAGGGGCCCAGTTTTCCCCAACCCTCCTTATAATCAACGGACTTTATGAATTTCTGATAAGCTGTAGATAGAATAGGGACCAATATCTAAGCACCAGGAGTCAAATTGGAATTCGTCTGTCCAACCAAGGGCTGGTTGCCATTTTATTCTACTTGTTCTTATGACTTTATAATCTAGAAATGTTAAGTCCAGAGCCATTTTGTGCTTTATATTGGGAGAACATAGAACTTCTCATCTAAACCAGGATATTTTTGAGAATGAAATGGGGCACTGATAATAATTATGTTGAGAATGTCCCCAGTAAACCAGGATATAGGGTTACTCTAGTTACGTGCCTTCGTGCTATCCTAGATCTGCACATCTCTTTAGAGGTGGGTTCCCGAGGGCACTAGCAACATAAACCTAGTAGTACAAAGGGAACGAACCAGTTGGATCCATGGTTCTAACAGAGCAGGACCACTTGGCTGGCTGGCTGGTTGGGAGGGCGGGGGGAGGGGGGGGGGCGTTTGGCGGTGTGGATAAAGATACCTGTGCCTGGTCCTCCCTCTGAGAGATTCAACTTTAATTGTTCTGGGGAAGGGACTGCATTTTTGAACAGCCTCCCAGATAAGTCTAGTTAGATGATGCTCTCAAACTTCAGTGTTTATTTCAATCACCTGGGGATCTTGTTAAGAATGCAGATTCTGACTCAGTCTGAGGAAGGCCAGGGAGTCTGCCTTTCTAACAAACTCTGAGGTCATGAGGTCATGCTGTGTTGCCGGTCCAGGAGCCACACTTTGAATAGCAGAGTTGGATGAACCGCTAAGCCTTAAAGACAGGTCCTTGAATTCTTGACAATTGTAGGAAAAGCAATACCTTTATTGTTTTAAATTTTTTTAAGTTCATTTATTTATTTTGAGAGAGAGAAAGAGTGTGAGCAGGGGGAGGGGCAGAGAGAGAGAGAGAGAGAGAGAGGGAAAGGGAAAAAATCCCAAGCAGGCTCCCTCCTGTCAGTGCAGAGCCCAACATGCGGCTCAAACCCATGAACCCTGTGATCATGACCTGAGCTGAAACCAAGAGCCAGATGCTCAACCAACTGAGCCGCCCAGGTGCTTGAGCAATTCCTGTTTTTACTGTGCTCGCGTGCGTGGGGCTCTAGATTTCTCTCTCCAGTAGCCCACTGGAATGAACTGGAATGTCTTCCAGGCACCTCCAACTTGACTTACTGCAGAAGTGGCCTCCTGCCAGCTTCCCTCATCCCTCCTTGCTCCAGAAGACCCCTCCTTCTTTACCTGAGGGAGTCTTCATCTCTCTCAGTAAATGGCAGTTCCGTCCTTCCCAGAGGTTCAGCCAAAATCCTAGGAATCATCCTTGACTCTTTTGTTCTTCCTCCCGTACTTCACATCCAACAGCAAACCCTATCAATGACCTTCAAAGCACAACCAGAGTCTGACCCCACCTTACCACCTCTACCATTTCTCCCCAGGACCAAGCTCCTGTCCTGGCCTCTCGATGACTGCCATTAGCTTCCTACCCGGTCTCTCTCCTTTTCTCCTCTTGCCCACTCCACCCCCGCATACCGAAAGTCTTAGCACAGCAACCAGAATAACTTTTTTTTTTTTTAAGTTAGATCCCCTAATCGCTCTGCCACAGTCCTCCAGTGGCTCCCTGTCTCACTCCGGGAAGAGCCAAAACCCATACCAGGGGATCCAGCCCCCTGCTGGAAATGATCCCTTTCTCCCTCTGACCGCGTCTCCTACCTCTTGCCCTGTGTCTTTCTACCCTCCAGCCCTTGTTCTGTGCACTTACCAAAGACACTCTGCCTCCTGCCGCTTAAAAGTGGCTGCTTCCTCTGCCTGGGGTGCTTCTCCCTCCAATATACCTCTTGTTTCCTCCTGGAGGACTCCCCTGGCCGCCCTATGTAAAATAACCCTCACATTTGCATACCGTTTATCTTTCTCACCCTGCTTTACTTTCCTCCATGGCACTTACCCATCTCACACATATATTCACTTGCTTTGCTGTCTGTCTCTACCAGTAGAATGTAAACACCGGGAAAAAAGTGTGTAAACACTTTGTCAGTGTTCTTCGCTGTTTCCCCAAGCGCACAGAATACTATCTGGCAGAAGGTAAATGCCCGATATAATTTTGCCAAACAAATGAAATATTCAGTGTCAATTACTTCCGAACATCTCAGACGCATTATATCACCTGGGAAGCTGAAGTGTTCTGTGCTCAGTATGAACCTTGGTGCTACCATCAGGTTTTCTCTTAACGCTTGAAAGTTTGAAGCAAATTGTTGTCATTTTTAAGGTCCCTGCCAAGTGCCAGGAACCATTCTAGATACGTTAGATATGCCCATTATTGTGTTGATCGTTCCAGTGCCCGCCCCCCCAGAGTAGAATTATCATCCTTCTTTTTCTTTCTTTTTTAAGTTTATTTATTTTGGGGACAGAGAGAGACAGAGCATGAACGGGGGAGGGGCAGAGAGAGAGGGAGACACAGAATCAGAAACAGGCTCCAGGCTCGGAGCCATCAGCCCAGAGCCTGACGCGGGGCTCGAACTCCCGGACCGCGAGATCGTGACCTGAGCTGAAGTCGGACGCTTAACCGACTGCGCCACCCAGGCGCCCCTCATCCTTCTTTTTCAAGTTGATGAACTGAATCAGGGAGCCATTCATAGGGAGCAGGCAATTTCTGGATTGGAGAGTCAAACTAGCTCTTCATAAAACCCAGGTTGTCCATGCTAACCCTGAGGTCCAAGGAGAGAGGATTTCCTCCTACCTCTATGCTTGAACCCAAGGCTGCATCTGGAGCCTTAGTTCAGTATTTACTTACTGAGGTACTGTTTTTTCCCTCACACGAACCAATCCCCTGATTCTTAGACATCGGTGGGTGCCCAGCAGTTAAATTCAGTTCTGACACTAACTACCCGGGGTTAGCCCAGACCCCACAGATTAAGGGCTCAGTCCCACAAGACTGCCCCCACTTAAGAAAGGGGTGCCCAGGCTCCCCACAATTCTGTTCGTTAGAATACACATTCAGGGGTTCCCATGATCCCCTCCTCAGCTTTGGTAATTTGCTAGAATGACTCACAGAACCCAGGAAAGCACTTTGCTTACTACTGGTGGTTTATTATAAAAGATACAACTCAAGAATGGCCAAACGGAAGAGATTCATAGTGCAAGGTATGGGGGGAAGGGTGCCCAGAGCTCCCATGGCTCCTCCTGGCACACCACCCTCCCCGGACCTTGAGGTGGTCACCAACGCAGAGGCTCTCTGAACCCTGTTTAGGAGTTTTTACAGAGGTTTCGTTACGTAGATATGATTGATTAAATCACTGGGCATCGGTGATTGAACTTCACCTCCAGCCCTTCTCCCTTCCTGGGAGGCTGGGATTTCCAACCCTCTAATCACCTGATGGTTTCCTCAGGCTGCAGCCCTCATTCTGAAGCCATCTGGGGTCTGTAAGAGTCACGGCGTCTGCATCAAGTCAGGTGTGGTTGAAAGGGACTTACTATGATTAACAAATCCACTCATATCACTCAGGTAGTGCAAAGGATTTGGGGAGCTCTGTGCCAGGAGCCAGGGACAAAGACCAAATATGTGGTTTTTTATACCACACTTATAAATGTGGATAAACGTAAGTGCTCTGAAAGCAACCAGTTTTCCCTCCCTTAATTTGAATTAGCAAGGAACAGGTTTTAAAAAAATCATCTAAAACATAATGTTCTAGATACATCCTCGTTGGGTTTTATACGCAACGGGGCATCTAAAGTGAGGGGTTAAAAACTAGGGGAATAAAATTAGAAATGATACGTGTGATGGGGAAAAATTGGAAACAATGGCGTTCAGAACTGAAAAACATAAATGGATACCCACTTAGGTATTCAGTTTTCATGACAACATGAAAATGTATAGACGTGTGTGTTTGTGTACGTACATGCTTATGTGTGTATGTATGTGCGTGTGGTTTGTATACATATATACATATACACACACACAGAGTTTTGGATTCATAGCAGTTAAATATATGTGAAAAACATCACGTTGTTACTTAGAAAGAAAATCTGCGCAGGGATGTATTAATAGCCTTACATGAAGAAAAAGATGAGAAGGCAGTTCATTTTCTTTTTCTCCTCGGAGTTTAGTCTGGATTGCTATAATTTGAAAATATGGAGGAGGGTGGAGTGACGTAGGGAGAGTTTAGAAAAGAAACACGTGGGGGCGCCTGGGTGGCGCAGTCGGTTAAGCGTCCGACTTCAGCCAGGTCACGATCTCGCGGTCCGTGAGTTCGAGCCCTGCGTCGGGCTCTGTGCTGATGGCTCAGAGCCTGGAGCCTGCTTCCGATTCTGTGTCTTCCTCTCTCTCTGCCCCTCCCCCGTTCATGCTCTGTCTCTCTCTGTCCCAAAAATAAATAAACGTTGAAGAAACATGTGGTTAAAGGGTTGGGGTGTAAACTCTGGCCAAGTTAAAGAGCGGGCTCATTTTGCCTGTCAGGGAGGCATGACCTGGAGGTCTTCAGGAATTAAAAGAATAATATGATGCAGAGAAAGATGACCAGCTGTTCTCCATAACTAATGAATATGTAATGTGATGAAATAAACTCAAGCTGAACTGGAAGGGATTCAGCCTGACTGTTAGAACAATTTCTCAACTGTGAGGGCGTCTGCCCAAGTAAGATGGCCGGTTTGTGCTTTTCTCGGAGTCTCTATGACCACACAGATTTAAATAATTTTTAAATAGAGGCAGGCGTGGAAAGGATGGGACAAGGTAATGTGTCAGCGTTTTCTAGAACTTTAAAATTGGAGTTCTGTGATTATTTAAAAAAACAAAAAGAAACAAACAGGGTCTGGTCAGGTGGGTTAGATTCCCCTCTAGTGGCATAGAAATGAAATTAGGACAGCTGTGTTTTCACAAAGCCGAGTCACTTGGAGCTGAATGAAACTTGAGAAAACGACAAAGATGTGTGAGTTTTCTTTATTCCTACTCACTCAGGTGAATAGCCTCCTAAAAAGAGTGAGCGGAGCAGTCCTTTCTCTCCCTAGGTATAGCAGTCTGCACTCACGCTTTGCTATTCCTCTGGGTTGTTTTCCTTGGATCGAAGAACTGGGATCATCACCTGTGGGTGTGTGAAAAACTCCCTTGGGCCTTTCCCTGCCTCTGCTGGGATCAGACCCCTCTTCAAGGTACTGAATGGGCACTCAAGCCTTGGTGGGCAAGCGTGTGCCCTGATGAGAGCTGACTGCGGCTGTAAACCACTCATGGTGAGCCCACAGACAAAGCCTAGCTCGATTCCCCCTTTTTGGCAGTAAGCACAGAAGAGACCCTTCTCCCAAATCTTCTAAGGCCGTCTGGCATTGCCATTTTACCCCCAAGAACCTGGTGGCCTTAAGAAGCAGGAGAACTAAAAGGCGTGCCTTGATCCTGGCTTTGGGTCAATTGTCAATTAAGGTTTAGAGACCCAAAGCCCGGAAAAAATTGTATTTCCGCTCCCTACTTCCCCCTATGGAATTCAAAATAAAAACAAAGTTAGCTTCAAAAATAAACGTCAGGAAATCTAACAAAACTTTTGGTTTTTCCTTCTGAGGCTGTTTATTTCGGTGTCTCTGCTTTGCTGTGCCCAAAGCGCATGCCTCACCAGCCATTGGTGAACCTGGCACAATTTGTGTCCACAAATCGCAGAGTCTTGCTGGGTCTTGTTTACTCAGCCTGAAAAGGGAGCATGAATGAATTTGCCTTGGTTACACAAGTACAGAGGGTCATTGGCCATAACTCCTCTCACCAGATGAATGGGTTTGACAACTGTGGCGAGCACAATCTGTCTTTCCCGGCATCCTCTTTGTTCCAGCCCAGATACACCGCACAAGCAAGTGTCCCTTCAGCAGAAAGCTACCCGAATCTCATCAGCTGGCCGTGATTCAGGCTTTTTTTGAAGCGGTGCTCTTCTTTGGTGGATAGTAAATCATTTCCTTTGCTCATAAACAAAAGTGTTTCTTGGTCAATGAATACTGGCGGTGAAAGTGGAGGTTGCCTATGACCTTCAGGAGAAGGCTCTGGACTAGACTATGCCCTCAAGCAGTATCAGGAGGAGACATTGCCTGGGCTCGCCACCGCGGTCGTGCATTTTTCCTGGGGAACATACGTTCTGGGTGGTTAAGGGGAGGAATGTGGCTGTTTTAGCTCTCCTGTCTGCTCTTGGATGATTTCAAGTTTGACATCCTCATCCCAGAAAGAGAAACCCTGTTCCGGATGAAGTGAGGGAGTTCTCCGTCCTTTGTTTTTGCCTCCCAGGAAAGCTGAGAGGTATGACAAACTCTGGAAGGGCAGCATTTCAGTCCCAGAATGCTTAGGTCTTAGGAGAGAAAACAACGAAAGGTTTATGAAATTCTTGCTTTGTGGGTTGTGTATGCTTGTTTATTTTATTTTGCTTTGGGTTTTATTTCCAAGCATTTCTGTTTGTAGAAATCATCATGGAAGGTGTTGTTTGGTAACTTGGGGCCTGTGTATTCCAAAGTTAATGAAGGGCAGATGGGAGGTAATGAGGCCATGAGAGTGTTTTAATATGTAGGTTTTATTATTTAGGTATGGTGAGGCCAACAGATTAGAAGACAATCGCCACTGAAAAGATGGCGGGTTACCCATTGTTCCCAGGAAGACCGGGCATGCCGCTCCATTCAGGGCCACAGGGGGAATCACCAATTACGAGGCAGAAAGAGTCGGGGGGAAATGTGGGCAAGAGCTTTTATTACCAGACTTAGCAGACTGAGGAGACTTAGGATTGGCTAGTTTGAATAATTTTGGCAGGCTCTGAGGCGGAGGGGCTGTTCCTGCTTGTCTGATACCTGGCCCTTGGGTGATTAGGGCCGGTGGACAGTGGGCCCAGAATGTGAAAGTCCCATAAAGGAGATATTTGGGGATGGGACTTGGGATTGATTGGTCTGCATATGAAAGGTGTGTTCATAGGGCAACTCTTTGCTACCTCTAGAAATTAGCTAACCCTGGGAGGAGCAAACCCTTCCACTATTAACAAGGCCACAAGATGTCAAAGCACCACAATAAAAGCCATGTGTCATATGGAGAGGAAAAGACAGAAACACAGTCAATTTTCCAGGTGTTTGGGGGCTCCAGGATTTTGGCCCAATGTCCCGTTGTCCCACCATTGGGCTTTGGAATCAGACACCCTTGGCCTTGAGCCCTTGGCAACTTAATCTGTAAGCTTCAGTTACTTTTCAGTCATATGGGGATAGAAATACTTTTCATTTCGTAGGATTGTTGTGATAATTAAATGAAATCATTCGTACAGAGTGTTTTGGACAATGGCACACACAAAGTGCTCAATAAATGTCAGCTGTTACTAATATTGTTCTTGCCATTATTTTTATTAATAGCAGTGGAGACCAATTTTCTGATCACACGAAGATCAAAGAGTCTCAGACTAATTAGTAATTTGTTTTGTTGGGGTTGTCCAATAGTCCTATTCTATCCAAGACAGGGTGCAATTGGTTGGTTGTTCCCAACTCATTTGCCAGAGAGAAAGGATTTGAAGACGAGAGCAGGTGTGAGACAAAGGGTGGGCTCATCGGAGAGAAGATTGTGGAATCTCTGTTGCTGGTCGTAAGATAAGTGCTTGACGGCTTCAGAGTATTAAATGCAAAAACTTAGCCCTACGGAAGAGGTGTTAACAACTTTTCTCTACAAAGGGCCAAATAGCAAATACTTTTAAGTTCTGCTAGCTGCGTTAGTTTGCTAGGGCTGACGTCATAAAGTACCGGAGGCCAGGTGGCTTAAACAATAGAAATTTATTATCTCCCAGTCTTGGAGGCTGGAAATTCAAATTCAAGGCATTTACAGGGTTGGTTTCCATCTCGGGGCTGTGAGGAAAGATCTGTTCTTGACCTCTCTTCTTGGTCTGTGGATGGCCGTCTTCTCCCTCCACTTCTTCACATCATCTTCTCTCTGTGGATGTCTGTGTCCAGATTTTTCCTTCTTATAAGGATACCAGTCATATTGGATCAGGGCCCACCCCAATGACCTCACTCTAACTTGATTGCCTCTGTGAAGACCCTGTCTCCAAAGAAGATCGCTTTCTGAGGGACTGGGGGAGGGTCAGGACTCCGACATGAATTTTGAGGAGGTCACATTAGTCATATGGAACTGTGTTACCAGTTCTCAACTGCCATTGTAGCACAAACGCAGCCACAGACAATGCGTAAATCAATTAGTACATTTACTTACGGACAAAATTTGGACTTTGTGTACCTTTCACATGTCAGAAAATATTCGTCTTCTGATTGTTTTTAACTGCTTAAAAATGTAAAACCCATTTTTGTTCTTAGGCTGTATAAAAACCAGGTGGTGGGCCAGACAAGGACTACAGTTTGCTGACCCTGCCTTATAGGTTTTTAAACTCAGCACACTATTTCTTGTTACATTCAGTGAAGCATACATCAAAATGAGTTTGGCTACACAATACATTTTATAAAAGGTAAATTGACATTTGTATTTGTGTGTGTGTATGTGTGTGTGTGTGTGTGTGTGTGTGTGTGTGTGTGTTTATACATGAATTTTCCAGTTTTAAAACAAAGTATCAAATATCTCCGGAAACCCCCAAACTTGACGTTCTGAGATTGAACTCCCTGGCTTTTGGTCGCAATGAAGCCTGAAAGGAAAATGTCTTAGAGCATGTTTGTGTTCGTGAAATCAAGTTCCTTTTTTGGGCTTCAGATTTCGTGAAGCAAGTTTCCTTCTTTTTCCTATCCAAAGCAGTTGCTTACAAATGATTTTCAGATGAGCAGCACTATATTTAGGAAGAGAAAGGAGAACTAAGGAAGAACTCGTGGATTCATGGGATGAAAAAAGGAAAGCATGAGAGAGAGCCCTGGTGAATACTTGGAACGTATGGGAAACATGTCCATAAGTGCACAAAGCCAGGAGAACCTTGACATTGTATTTTGGGGCAGAATGGGGCTTCCAGGAATTGGCAACAGGCACTCTTGCACTTCAGATGCTTTATCGGTCATCCTCAAACCCACTCCCCAAAGAAGCCCCACATCCAATAGGAAGCAACAAGTCTATGATTGCTTTTTGTTCCTTGTTTGCTTCTAGCGACAGCCTCAGAAGTTACAGTTAGGATGGCCGGTGTGGTGTTCAACAAAACCTAAGACACTTTCGTGATGATTTACAAAGATTTTCCAGCTGTACTTTTTATACTGCGTGTTTTCTATTGGGTTTAGCCACGTGGACATTTCCATACTGGTGAATCAAGACTCTGGCCTTGACTTACAGTCGCATAGTATATCTCATTTCGATACTGCTCAGAAGTTGCAGGCATCATCCTTTTAATGGATAAGATTCTATAAAAAGTTTAAAAGCGGCTGCAATTTAGCGTGTTTCTATCTGCGTTCTAAGCTCTTGATACCCAAAGGACAAGTGGCGTCAGCATCATCTGGTTGCTTCCTAAAGTGCAAAGTCTCAGGCCCCATCCCAGACCTGCTGAATCCGACTCTGCATTTTAACGAGCTGCCCCGGTAATCCATGTGCACACTCAAGTTTGAGGCATCCTACTGCGACGACCATCGGGATCCTTATTTGCCCCTTGACCAGAGCAGAAAAATCCCTCTAAACTACTAGGAAGCCAGGTGATTGGCCTCTGCTGGTCCCTCCTCCTTCCAGAAAATCACAAAAAAGCGTAGAACACAACTCAGACAAGTGCTGCAAGACCTTTGAAGACCTGTTTCTGCTTCTCAGAATAATTAACAAAAAGAGAAGCAAGAAAGTCAGTTTCACTTTGCGTCTCCATAGAAACCCTGCCTCGCTTCAACTCCACAGTGTTAGACTGTGTTTTCTTCACACAGTTAATATCATTCGAACGGAGAGATTCAAAATAACCCAGGGAGGAGGTAAAGAAAGTTCTAAGTTGATTTTTTTTTTTTTAAATTTTTTTTCAACGTTTTTTTATTTTATTTTTGGGACAGAGAGAGACAGAGCATGAACGAGGGAGGGGCAGAGAGAGAGGGAGACACAGAATCGGAAACAGGCTCCAGGCTCTGAGCCATCAGCCCAGAGCCCGACGCGGGGCTCAAACTCACGGACCGTGAGATCGTGTGACCTGGCTGAAATCGGACGCTTAACCGACTGCGCCACCCAGGCGCCCCAGTTCTAAGTTGATTTTACCAAGATAGGGAGCCTTCCTAAAACTGTGGGTAGACAGTCTAGCACTATTTCTATCACTAGGTAAAGGTCAATCATATATATATATATTTATATATATAATATATATATTATATATATATATTATATATTATATATATATATTGTGTGTGTGTTTATTTATTTTTGAGAGAGAGAGAGAGAGAGAGAGAGAGAGAGACAGAGCGTGAGCAGGGGAGGGGCAGAGAGAGAGGGAGACACAGAATCCCAAGCAGGCTCCAGGCTCCCAGCTGTCAGCACAGAGCCCGATGCGGGGCTTGAACTCGTGAACCACAAGATCTTGACCTGAGCCAAAATTGGACGTTCAACTGACTTAGCACCCAGGTGCCCTAAGTATTTTAAAATACTTGAGGGTTATATGGCAGCTATGTCTTTTTTTTTTTTTTTTTTTAATTCAAGTTAGCTAACATACAGTGTAGTTTTGGCTTCAGGAGTAGAACCCAGTGATCCATCACTGACATACGACACCCAGTGCTCATCCAACAAGTGCCCTCCTTAATGCCCATCACCCATTTAACCCATCCCCCACCCACCTCCCCACCAGCAACCCTCAGTTTGTTCTCTGAATTGAAGAGTCTTCTGGTTTGCCTCCCTCTCTGTTTTTATCTTATTTTTCCTTCCCTTCCCTTATGTTCATTTGTTGGGCTTCTCATATTCCACATATGAGTGAAATCCTATATCTGTCTTTCTCTGACTGACCTATTTCACTTAGCATAATACACTCTCGTTCCATCCATGTTGTTGCCAATGTCAAGATTTCATTGTTTTTGATCACCATGCAGTATGCCATTGTATATATAACCACATCTTCTTTATGCATTCATCAGTCGATGGGCATTTGGGCTCTTTCCATAATTTGGCTATTGTTGGTAGTGCTGCTGTAAACATTGGGGTGCATTCAAATCAGCATTTTTGTATCCTGTGGATAAACACCTAGTAGTTGCAATTGCTGGGTCCTAGGGTAGTTCTATTTTTAATCTTTTGAGGAACCTCCATACTGTTTTCCAGAGCGGCTGCCCCAGTTTGCATTCCCGCCAGTCGAGCAAAAGGGTTCCCCTTTCTCCGTATCCTCACCAACGTCTGTTGTTGCCTGAGTTGTTAATTGTAATATATGGCAGGTATGTCTTAAAGGCAAAGTTCAAGAGAACATGTTCTTTTGTCAAACGTGGAAGACATGTTCAGCCACCGCACTCATAAAATGTGTATTAACTGTCCCTAAAGTCCACCAACAGTCTTTGTATCACGGAGAAGAATCTCTTCGAGTGGAGGGTCATTTCTATTTGTCAGTGGATGTTACTTCTTTTTTTTTTTTTTTGAACATTTAAAAATTTTTTTCATTTTGGAGAGAGAGAGTGTACGAGCTGGGGAGAGGGGCAGAGAGAGAGAATCGTTAGCAGGCTCCACACTCATCACGGAGCCCATTACAGGGCTCAATCCCATGACCTGGGGATCATGACCTGAGACCAAAGAGTTGACTGCTCAACCAACTGAGCCACCCAGGTGCCCATCGAAGTTAACGTTTTTAAAAGAAGCCAAATATCGTTCGCAGATTCTTTAAAAGAAATCCTAATAGTCATAGTCTGGAAAATACTATAGTGAGTATCAATGGAAGAGAGATGTTACTTCTGATTGCAGTGACTTTGGGTGCCTTTCAGTCAAGGAGCTGAGAACACTTCTGGTATTCTTAATCTTTTTAAACAAATCGGATCTTCCATGAGAAAAGATAGTATGAGTTTCATTTTATGGACAAGGAAGCAGAAGCCAGAGAAGTTGTTGTCTGCCTACCAAAGGTCAACCTGTTGGGGTTAGATGCTTGAACACACACTTCCACCCTACTCTTCTAGCAAGCCAGGCTTCCTGCTTAAAGAATAATAATAATAATAATAATAATAATAATAATAATAGTGTTGATTCCTGTACATGGGCTAGATAGAAAGCTGTGTGTTTTGTGTTCTTTGGTTTCTTATTCTCATCACAATCCAATATGGTAGGTACTTAGCCATCCATGTTTTGTAGGTGAGAAAACTTTGGCCCTGAGAGTTTAAATGACCTACTATATCTAAGCAGTGTGGCTGGTATTTGAACCTAGACTCTGCCCCCCAGAGACCCGGGTCTTAACTAGGGTGCTATACCCAGTGCTGTCAAAAACTTTGGGGATGTGCACCCCAAATAAATTCGAGTCACCGGGGTGCCCACCCTTCGTCTGGCATACCGTCGGTGCCCCCCAACCCATCCTCTGAGAATGTTCTCAGATGCAATCCTTGAGCCTCACAGTTCCCGAGTAGTGGGAAGTCTAGTCTAGCCTAGATTTGCTCCTCGTGCAAATCCGCCGGCCTTCCCTCAACGTCTCCAAGCTCCGCCTCGTGAGCACGTCTATTTCAGAAAAAAGAGGAAGATTTTAGTTAGAATGTCCTAGATTTCCTGGATAATGTAACCAGGTAAAATGTCTACTCATTAATATCAAAATCATTTCACTGCTTCTGCTCCGTGACTGCTTGTTCCGTGGCAGCAAATTCAGACACCAGCGAATCCTAGATTAGGGAGTTGAAGACAGTAGGGCACAGCAGGGATGCCAGTCACACCCAGCTCTCTCCAGGTTTTGCCTTATTAACAGATGAGCCCAGCATTGCCATATTTTCTGGATTTTTAGAAACCTGGATTTTTGTCGTATAAAATGTGGTTTTTATTTTTTTTTTTTTAATTTTTTTTTTTTCAACGTTTATTTATTTTTGGGACAGAGAGAGACAGAGCATGAACGGGGGAGGGGCAGAGAGAGAGGGAGACACAGAATCGGAAACAGGCTCCAGGCTCTGAGCCATCAGCCCAGAGCCCGACGCGGGGCTCGAACTCGCGGACCGTGAGATCGTGACCTGGCTGAAGTCGGACGCTTAACCGACTGCGCCACCCAGGCGCCCCTAAAATGTGGTTTTTAAATACTGGCAGGAAAATGATCACAAAATCAACCCAACCCCATGTGAAGGACTTCTAGTAATTGTGGGCTAGGTGATTCAATCCAACCCTCCCTCTGGACCAAAGAGGCTGAAAGAAACACATAAAAGCATTTTTGGAAAAACATCGGTGACCAATGATCTGATAAAAGGGTAACAGAAATAGGGAAGGAGTTGGGGCTCAGGGAAGTGAGCCAGAACACTTTCGATGCTAAGGCATTTGCCCATTTAGGGGAGGTGCTAGGAACAGCCGCTTGTGGAAAATTACATACGTGTCGGTCACGGGCCTCAGGTCTAGGTGGAAAACCTGGTCTATTACCACCTGCCTCTGTTGCCCGGAGGACTAACCAGAGGGTCAGGTAAGAGGCACACCCGGGTGACAGATTGATGTGTGGCTGAAGAAAAACTGGTTAGAGTTAAGAACTCCCCAAAAGCAGAGATCCTGGCACAACAATGCCCGTTCTAGATTGTAAACTCAAAGGGAATCATTCCAAAAATAACAGAGTACAGATTGCAGTCCTGGGGGTGATAAATCCATGACTCTGAACTGCTAGATCCCTCAGAAGATGAAGGAAGCTATTCTTAAGTCGCAAGTTACTTCTCTGAGTAATTTCTCAAACAAAATGGCCAGCCGACTATGAAGGATGAAAGGCACTTGAAGAGACAAAGCGATGTGCACAGGAATCGATACACATACAGGATAGAGGGTAAGCAACATGAAAGATACAGTGAGGTCTACCAGAATTTAACTGGAATCTCAAAAGGAGAGGAGAGACTGGGGTACTGGTAAACCTGGAAGGGATAATAGCTGAAGGTTTTCCAGAACCAACGAAGGAAATCAACCCACTGGTTCTAGAAACCCAAGCAGGATAAGTAACGATAAATTCACTTTGAGACACATCAGACTAAGACTGCAGAATATCAAAGACGGACCACAAGGGGAAAAAAAACATCAAAATCAAAGGCACAGTTGTTTGATTGACAACTAATTTTTCAAAAGCGACATTGAAAATCAGAAGATGGAAATAACTGACAGTCTAGAAATGATGTTTCTAAAATGAGAGCAGAATTAAGACACTTAGACAAACAAACGCTGAGAGAATGGGCCGCCAGCAGACGGACCCAAAACAAGGTCTCAAGGACATCCTTCAGTTAGGAGGAAAATTACCCTCCATGAAGCCTCAAGCCTGCTGCAAAGGAAGAAAAAGCAAAGAAAGGCTGAAAAGAAGGTTGATTTATATAAACATTGACTGTATAAAACATTAATAATAATGCCTTTGGTGCTGAAAATATTTATCATGTTCTTGTATAACTCGGAGGAAAGTAAAGTTGTAGATCATTATTCAATTTTGATAAGTCAAGGATTCATCCTGTGATTTCTAGGGAACCATCACAAAATATAAAAGGAAAGCGTTTAATTTACAATCTAAGGAAAACACAGAAAACACAACTTAAAAATCATCCAAGAGAAGAAGGAAAAACAGGTGGGTCAAAAAGCATGTAGGGTGATAGATTTTTAAATACAAATATATTCATTATTTCTTTAAATGTAGTTGAAATAAATGCCCCAGGGAAAAGCCAGAGTGTGGATTTTTTAAAAGAGACAGAAGCTCATTAAAAGAGACATATCTTTAAAAAAATTTTTTTGATGTTTATTCACTTTTCTGAAAGACAGAGAAAGAGAGAGCACGAGCCGGGGAGGGGTAGAGAGAGAGCGAGACACAGAATCTGAAGCAGGCTCCAGGCTCCGAGCTGTCAGCACAGAGCCCAACACGGGGCTCGAACTCACAGACTGTGAGATCATGACCTGAGCCAAAGTCGGACGCTTAACCAACTGAGCCACCAGGCGCCCCTAAAAGAGACATATCTTAAACAACAACAACAACAACAAAAAAAAAAAAAATAGAAAATTTGAAAGTTCAAAAAAAGTTAAAAGATATACAAAATAATAACCAAAAATCTAGCTCTGTTTATTTCAGATAAAGGTCTAAAGTCTTGCTAAAGGTGAAGAGGGAGTCATCAAAATGATCAAGGGTTTAATTCCCCCAGTTAGACCTAACAATCCTACAGTTATAAAGAAGAAAATGGACACAACTGTTAAGAAGAAATAGAGAGATGTCCAATCACCCTGGAATATTTTAACACCCCTCTCAGGAATTATCGGAACAAGTAGAAAACAAAAATTAGTAAAACTCTAGAATATTTGGACAATATAGTTAACATGCCTGACTTACTGGGCATGCATAGATACTCCCCCAAACAGTATCAACATATAAAGGCCTTGCATGTCACAGGAACACATCTAAAAATTATATGCTGGGGAATGAAATGATACAGAGTACCATCACAAGGGCAATTAAGTGAGAAAGTAGTAACAAAATGGATACAGGAAGCATTTGGTGGCATGCATTTTTAAATCATCTATTTGTGATTAAAAAAACTTTCCGGACGGATAGGAATCAAAGGAGAGTCCTTTAAGCTCCTAAAAGGTATTAGTACATCTTGGAGGCGGGCTCTCTGTGCTGACTGTATTTCTTGCTAACTAGGGAGGACCATTTGATGAATTCATTTCGAACTCAAATAGGCTGGGGCTTCAGAAATACGACCACCAGCTTTACGTAGAATTCGTGTGTGTAACTTTCACGGGCTTCCCTGTGATTGCTGTGTTTCACGATTCTTTTTTGGTTTCTTTGTTGGCTTGTTTGTTTCACAATTCTTAACAAGGCACTTTTCAAATAGTGCACCTGGAACAGAGAAACCTTGAAAGCCATAAAGACAAATAGATTTCAAACATTTTTGGAAGATGGAAAGGTCCGTCTAGGGTCGTGAGATACAGCACAGCTTTGTAGTTAGAATCAAGGCGCGGACTGGGTTCAGAGCTCAGCTCTGCCGCTTGCTAGCTGAGCTGTGGGACTTTGAGCAAGCTATGTAAACGCCTCCGAGCCTCAGTTTCCTCATCTGTAAAATGGAGATAATACCACCTACCTCATAGGCCTTTATGAAGATGAACTCAATACGCGAATTAGAGTTGTAGCTGGCACATAGTGGGTACTCGGTGTCAGCTGTACAAAAATCACTAAAGAAGAATCAAAACGTCAGAACCCAAGGCACAATCTATAGATGAGGGCAAAAGGAAGGATTTCTTCCTCCCAAGATTTTGGCAAAGCCGGTAAATGAGTTCTCCATCTTGCCGTGGAGGCAGTCCTGTTGCCTGTGACCTAAGCCCAGCCGGGAAACAACATTTTCTGGCTTCTGAGCCCGCTGAAGCACGAGCAGGCGTGGATTTGATGTTCGTGTGTGCAAGCTGCAGGTTTAGCCGGCGAGGCCTCCTGACGGCCTTCAGTGACAGAGCCCAGCATGCGGGGCCGGGGACGCTGCTGGCAACCACAGGGTCTCTCATTTCATGTTTACAACAACGCTGTGAATCAGGAACTATTCTTAGCATCCCAATTTCAGAAATGAGGCACAGAGAGACTGAGAACCTTGTCTGGTAAGTGCTGAGGCTGGAATTAAACCCAAGCCCGACTGATTCATGCATTCACCCGACGTAGCGTGTGCTCTCCTACTTCGCTTAAGCCTGGGCTGCTTTCCTCCCCTAACGAAGAGTCAAGCGATGGAGCAGCCTAAAGCGCTGTCTAGACTTCTTACCTTTTGCTCTGGTCAGCTACTGTTGCTTAACAAATCACCGACAGCAATGATTTCAGCATGCTCACGGTCCAGAATTTGGACATGGCCCAGTAGGATGGCTTACCCCCTGCTCCAGGATGTCTGGCGTCTTCCATGGGAAGACGAGAAGGATTGAGAGGGACTCACACGGCTGGGATCTGGAATCTTCTGGAGGCCTCTTCACCGTTTGGCCAGACTTGTACACGCAGGTCTTGGGCCAAGGTGGCGAAGCGACAGGGCCTTCTGTGACCCAGCCTTAAAAGTCACGTAGCAACACTTGTGTAAACTCTATTGTTCGAGCGAGCTTGCCAAGTTTCAAGGGAAGAGGGACTAGACCCCACCTCTTTTTTTTTTTTTTTGAGTGTTTATTTTTGAGAGAGAGAGAGGGAGAGTGCACATGAATGGGGGATGAGCAGAGAGAGAGGGAGACAGAGAATCACAAGCAGGCTCCACTCTTGTCAACAGAGAGCCCACCACAGGGCTCGATCTCATGAAGCGTGAGATCATGACCCGAGCCAAAGTCAAGAGTCAGACACTTAATTGAGCCACCCGCGCACCGCTAGACCCCCACCTCCTAATGGAAAGAATTTTAAAGGATTATGCAACTGTGTTTTAAAACTACCCTATTCTTATGCTTCTAGTCGGCTTCAGAGTATCAGGTGTAATATAGATGGCCCCACATCTAAAAGCCAAAGGTGGTTCAGCAGCATAGAATTTCCAAGGCATATTTTTTCTTCCTACCACCTGATTTGGAAGTTGTTTTCGAAATGCATTTCCCACTTCATATCAGCGACTAGTGTTTTTATCGTCAAAATGGACTGGATAATGTCATGGTGACCAACAACCCAAAACTCTCAGTGGCTTAAAACCACCAGTGAAAACGAAGTTTCTTATTCACATTATATATTTTCCACAGCTTGATTGGGGGCTCTCCTCCACGTTGTTTGTCCTCTAGGGTCCAGGCGTCTGGAACATGGCTGGTTGCTGTAATCAGAGAAGCTTTGGCCAAAAGCGAACATGTCTCCCCCACTTAAAAAAAAAATTTTAATGTTTATTTATTTTTGAGAGAGACAGAGATGGAATGCGAGTGGGTTAGGGGCAGAGAGAGAGGGAGACACAGAATCCAAAGAAGGTTCCAGGCTCCGAGCGGTCAGCACAGAGCCTGACGTGGGGCTCGAACTCACAAACCGTGAGATCATGACCTGAGCCGAAGGTGGTCGCTCAACTGACTGAGCCATCCAGGCACCCCATGTCTCCTCCACTTTTAACCCAATGGCTGGGAATTGTCAAAAGGCCCCACCTGGCCATAGAAGGACCTGGAAGCTCAGCCTTCTGTGTCAGGGAGCAGAGGAATGCTGGTATTAATGTGTGGCGTCAGTGGCTACCAAAGTGACCGACTACTGGGAGGTTACACTTATCATTTTGAATAATCTTTCTGAGCCTAGACCTATGAGGGCTTTGGAACCAAATATTTGTTAACTAATCTTTTCAAAGCAGAAATGTGAGCTAGCTTGGATGAACGTGAACCAGTATGTGAATACGTTCAGATCTGTTACACAAACCGATTTTAAAAGTCTGACGAATATGTCACATCTGAGGAGACGTGGGAGGCCAGGTGGGGTTCCCAGCTGGCTGGGGTTTCATGATCCTGAAGTGCACCTTGAAGAAAAACCCATGACTACCCATATCGAAGAACCACTGGTCTTCAGAAATACCCCATAGTCCTGGCATAAGTTCACCCTGGGGTCAGAAATTCAAATGACAGATAACCCACCGAGGTGAGTACGACCGCCGGGCATGAAACAGAGGGAAGTTGTTGGTTGGAACTGGCATGCCATCTAAAGGCATTCAATTCACATTTTATATATTCAATAAAACCTTGGATTGCAAGTACCTTGCTCTGCGAGTGTTGCGCAAGAGGAGCAAACACTTCTAATAAATTTTAACCCGATAAACGAGCGATGGCTTGCAATACACGTCGTACGTGACGCCGAACATCACACGATAGCAACTGAGCCGGTGGTTCTTGAAATTCGCCTTGATATACACATGCTTCGCATTACGTGCATGTTTGTGGAACTAATTATGCTCGCAAACCAAGGTTTCACTGGACGTATATTAAACAGTAGTTTGAAAATGTCTATATAAATTTTGTGCCAGCAAAAATAAGAGGTAACAGAGTAGATTGGGTGGCCGTGGACCTCCGCTTTGCATGCCCCCATGTAGCCTCAGGGGTGGCTTTGAAGGTGCTCGGGTGTTAGTTCCGTTTAGTTACTGGTTTGTAGGATGACAGCAGTGTTTACACAGCCCCGCCCCCACTGGGTGCCATGCTTGTTCTGAGTGTTTCCTGTTCATTAGCTCATTTCCTCCTCACAGCTGCTCTATGAGGTCCAGGGCCCCCTATTCTGTGTAAGGAGCATTAAGGCTCATGGAGGTTACCCAAGCTCACACAACTCACAAGGGGGAGGGCCAGGCACTTTGGCTTCAGAGTCCCTGCTTGTAACTACTCTTCTGGACCACTCCTTATAGACTAAGTAGCACGACACTCTGTTAAGTGTGGTTTTCAGACCTGGGGATGTATCACAGTCACTCCGGGAGCTTGTGAGGACTACACACTCCTTGATTGGTCGGTCCCCAGCTTCACCAAAATGGCGTCGCCATGACAGGAGCCCAGAACGGCATCCCCGGTGATTCCTTCCCTCATCCTCAGGTGACAGTCTTCTGACCAACCTTTGGGAGATTTCTTTGGAAACTTTTAATGGATCCATAAGGATCCAGGCTTCCCGGGATCTATATGCAGAAAGCCAAGCTGAATCCCATTATTGTTCCAACCCTGGGAACCATGTTTTTAAAGACTGATTGATTACCTGGACGTTGGCTTTCTGAAGTGGTTGGAACTGAAGTAAAAATAGGAGGCGAATGCTTACAAGGAGAGTCCTTTGAGCAACACCAATGGGACAGTGCTGCTTTTTTTTTAACCCCTGCTTTCCATCATGTGGTCGGATTTCTGCTAACAATTCCGTGAGTGGTGATAGCCGGGTGGGCAACTGTAGTTTCCCTCTATGCGGGCAAGTGTGTTCCACATCAGGGAGACCATGGAAGTCTGTCGTGAATATACCCAACGAAGAGAACTGTGGAAGACACAGTAGGGACACTTGAGGAGGGTGGGCAGAAATCATGGTGATGTGAATGAACCAACCAGTCATTCCTTTCACATCCTCCCACGATGTTTTCGGTGACAGAAAGGAGGCTAGAAAGGGAGAGGAGAGGGAAGGAGTGACGGGTGGGGGGCAGTTCTACAAAACGTGAGCTGTCACATCTTGCAGGTTGGTTTGTGTTTGCACCCCAGGACAATGACGGGGCAACGGGACTCTGCCTGATGCCTGGCAGCGATGTCCACAAATGCTGGCCAGTGGTGTTGCTTTCTCCTCCCCGCACCCCCACCCCCCAATCTCCATGGGATTCTTCCAAGTGTGGAGCCAAATGGAGCTCACCTTTGAACAAATAAGAAAACCGTCTTTGTGACTCTTCTGTTTTACTTTGGATCTGTAGCCTAGGGACTCCCTTTCACCTCCTCAAGTTCCAAATCAATGGTGAGAGTGGAGGGGTTGGAGGAGGAGGCTGGGCCTGCCTGGCCACGGTGGTTTCTAACCAGGCTTGTCACTGTGGTCCCAAAGTGCTGGTTTAGTTCTTGCTTCCAGTGAACTTCTTTGGGAGTGTTTCGTCAGCGTCTGTCTTGGGGTGGCTCGCTCTCTCCCTCAGAAGAGAGATTCTGTGGAGGCCTGGCCCATGATGTTGACAAGATAGATGGTTCCCTCGGTGTGGGGCTCAAAATTCAGATTTATGTAGTCATTTTCCACAGTCTCCATTTGGCTAATTTTAGTTCTGTTGTGGATCAAGACAGGTGGATGTGTCAGACGAAAGAGGAATTAAAGTCAGGGCCCTCGTACGGATTATAATAAAGAGCAGAATGTTGGCAGCGTTTGGCATTTTTGCTTAATTTTTATTAGCCAAAGCGTATTTGATTTTATCTTCAGTAATAATTCCTCTTCTCGATGCCCCTCCCAAATGGGCTTAAAGTAGCCAGTCATCCTTCTTACCTAAAATCTGGGCTATTGTAACCCAGGTGGTGTCTTAGAGGGCACCCTCGTACAAACTGGAAAAAACATCTGTGAGAGTGGGTAGGGTGAAGAGGCTTTCTCCTCCCCGCCTGACATGGATAGCATCTTTGTGGGAAGACAGGGGCGCCCCTTTCCCTGGGAAGATGTGGCCCTTGCCGTCTTCTGAGATGAGCTTGGGACGGATTTCCCTCCCCGCTCACCCCTTTGGGCAGGAGCCCTTACAAACCAGCCTTGAGGGTTACAGATCCCTGTCCTTGGCTCTCTCTCTGTTACATTGTGTGTATTCTGGATATATATATTTTTTGTGTTTATTTATTTATTTTGAGAGAGAGAGTGCGTACGTAAGCAGGGGCGGGGCGGAGAGCGAGAGGGGGAGAGAGAGAATCCCAACCAGGCTCTGTGCTGTGAGCGCCGAACGCAGGAACCGTGAGATCACGACCTGAGTTGAAATCAAGTGTGGGACCCTTAAGCGACTGAGCCCCCCGCAGGCACCCCGTGAGTGTTCAGGATTTAAAGGGCAGTGGAATCAGAAACTTTTCCAGTGCGGGGATGTTTTGGAAACAAAGTCAGAGGATGACTCCAAGTTTATAATCCTCACAGGTATGGCTGGCTGCACAACTCCTGAGATACAAGGAATGTCACATTGTCCTTGTATTGCACGGAACAGACGATCTCCAACTTGGTCACCCCTCTCTGAGTTGGCAGGAAACTCAGTAGCTTCACAGAGTAGAGCGTGAGTCCCGTATACTCAAATGGCCATTTGAGGCTCCCTCCCTTTTCCGAAGCATCTAAGACCACGCGGAAGGGACGGAGGCACGGAGAGGGTGCACGCTTTCCTGGGGAGAGTGCAGGCTTCTGTGATCGGCGGAGCTCTCAGCTCTCTGTGGGTTGTCCCCACTGTCTGAGGCACTGCTCTGGGCAAGGGCACAGGCTCTTTTCCCCAGTGGCCCTTGCCACTGCCCACTGTCCTCCTCAGTGTTGTTGCATCCAACAGGGCCCACACTGACACCATTTCCAGAATGCATAGTCCTTTCCCCTTACTGTCTTCCCGGACTGGACAGCTTTCTTTTGAAGCCTTCACCCCAGCCCTAGCATCATCTTGGTACTTGGTGCTAATTAGAATCCCTCAAGAACCTATTAACTCTTCCCAAGCAAAGAGGGGTTCCTGGCTTAAGAAATACGAAGCCTGGGGCGCCTGGGTGGCTCAGTCGGTTAAGCGTTGGACTTCGGCTCAGGTCACGATCTCACGGTTTGTGGGTTTGAGCCCCGCGTCAGGCTGTGTGCTGACAGCTCAGAGCCTGGAGCCTGCTTTGGATTCTGTGACTCCCTCTCTCTCTGCCCCTTCCCTGCTCTCTCTCTCTCTCTCATAAATAAATAAACATTAAAAGAATTAAAAAAGAAAGAAAGAAAGAAACATGAAGGCTGGACTCTCCTTTGGGTTGAGGAGGAGGCTATGGGGGAATGGATGGACAGTTTCGTCTCTTCCTAGTGAAGCTTCCTGATGAAGAGGCTGCCAGACACAAGGTTTCTCAGATCATCCACACATTAAATGCTGGAAAGCTCACCTCATCACATCATTTCCCAAACACGCCATTTGTTTTTTGTTTGTTTGTTTGTTTGTTTTAGCATCTCTAATGGGCAAGACACATACCATGAGGGAAACAGACATACATAAGAAAAGCTTTGCCTTCTAGTGGCTTAGAATTTACTTGAAGTGTGCAGAGGGAGAGAGAGGAGGGCAAACAACTCCACAAACTCCCGTAAATCAAGGCAAAAAGGAATCAGCCGAGAAGCAAGGGAGCAGTCTGGAGAATGGAGGGAGCCTCGCCGGGCGGGGTAGGATTGTCAGAAGGTCGTGGCAAGGCGGCCTCGAGGGATGGGTGAGATTGCACCATGGTCAGCTCACCCCAGGCAGACGTGGAGAAAGAAAGAGGGGTGGGTGGGCTGCCTCAGGCTGAGGGGTCACAGTTTCAGAGGTGCAAAGGTGTGAGACAAGGAGAGGCAGCCGATTGAGGAGGGCTCCCGAAAAGGAAGGGTGCAGTCATTTGCTGTGGCTGCTGTAACTCAGTCCCAGAGACTGGGTGGCTTCAAACAACAGAAATGGATCTCTCCTGGTTCAGGAGGCTGGCATTCTGTGATCGGGGCGTCGCACTCCCTCGGGAGGCTCCGGGAGAGAACCTTCCTTGCCCCCTCCATCTTTTGGCAGCTGGAACCACGTCTGCCTTGTGGCTGTATCCCCCCCACCTCGGGCTGCGACTTGTCTCAGCTCCTCTGTGTGCCTGTATGTGATCTCCATCTGCCTCCCTCTTCTGAGGACAGCAGCGATTGCATTTAGGGCCCAGCTGGACAATCTCCCCATCTCAAGATCTTTAGCTTACTCACATCTGGAAAGAACCTTCCCCCCACCCTGCCACCCCACCTGAGGTCACATTGATAGACTCCAGGGATTAGGACTGACGTCTTGGGGGCTGTTAGTCTGCCCACCAGAGAGAGTGAGACCCAGCCACCCAGAGCCTAACAGCCATGCCAAGAGGGGCTGAGAATGGTCTCGGAGGGATTATCGGAGACTTGTACATCAGGGCGTCAGGTGAACGAGTCCGAGTCCCTAAAGCTCGGTGTGGTGAGGCTGAGAACAGTCAGCAGCTTCCTGCAAGCCAGGGGTGGCAGAGGAGGGAGCGATGGGGTGAGTGGGGAGTGGGGGGTCGGGGAGCCACTGTGCAAATACGATCCGTGGGACTGGTAGCTGCTTGCACATGGGAGAGAGAGACCAAGACCCACCGAAGAGCACTTCCGGCCCAGCCTTGGGAGAGATTTGGTGGGAGGGGCTGGTGCAGCCATGAGCTGATCTGGTGAGGAAATTAATTTTGGTTGGCCAGAAGTGTTGTTTTCTAAGGGGGGGGGGGGGGGGAAGCTTTTTTTCTCGCTGGTGGTAGAGAGCTGGGCAATGCTGGTCCCTCAAAATGACCCAAGAGAAACAAGGTGGGTGAGTTTATTTGATCAAAGTGATTTTGTTTTCGTTTGTTTTAAAAGTTTGATTTATTTTAGAGCACCCAGAGACCAAGGGTTAGCTCAAGAAATCCAAGGGTGAGTCCTGTCACAGGGCCAGGTCCTGGAGGCCAGACCTTGAACAAAGTAATAGATCCAGGCCCCCTGGTGGGAGTTAATGGATCTTTCCTTTAGAGATTACTGGGATTCACACAGTTAGTTTTTTTTTTTTTTCTTTCTGCCAACTCTTTATTATTTTCCTCTGTTGTCTTTAATCTTTATTTTTCCTGGTTTCTTTCTTTTAATTCTTTGTCATCTTTCCCAGAGTCCCTGCCTTGGCATAACCATGGCGCCTTATACCCTCGTGGCTAATTAATTCTAACCTCGGGGTTAATTTCGCTCCCACTGGTAACTGCCTCATTCTTTCATTACCTATCAGTTTAATCCCCGAGGGAAAGAATCTGATCAGCTGGGTTTTGTCCCCTGTTATCTGGAAGGTTGCTGACCAGCCTTTGATGGCCGACTGTGAGTCAGGGACCCGCTCCTGGTCTGGTCAGCTGTGGCAGAACGTGGAATTGTGTGATGTGAACAAGAACACCAAACTTTGAGGGGCGCCTGGGAGGCTCAGTTGGCTGAAAGTCTTGACTTCAGCTTAAGTCATGATCCAAGGGTCGTGGGATCGAGCCCCACGTCGGGCTCCACGTTGAGCGTGGAGCCTGCTTGAGATTCTCTGTCTCTCTTCCTCAGCCCCTCTCCCCCGCTTCTGCTATCTCTCTAAAATAAAATAATTTTAAAGACATTTAAAAAAAAAAGAAAAGAAAAGAAAAGAAAACCGAGCTGGAGCAAAGAATTCGGCAGGCCCAGTAATCAGCACCTTGGAGCAGCAGTTGGCAAAGTGTGGGCCCTGAATCCCGAGGAGCAGCATTACCTGCAACTTGTTAGAAATGCACATTCTTGGGCCTTTCCTCAGACTGCCTGGCTCAGGAGCTCGGGGAGGGGACCAGCAGTCTACACGTTCACAGACCCTCCCCGGATTCTGATGCACGCTCAGGTTTGAGAACCACTGCCTTAAACCAAGCCCACAGCATGTGGACTAAAACGAAATGTTGGCCTGAAGTCAGGGGTGGGGGGCAGGCAGATCAGCAGGAGTGGGGATGCCAGCGGCCTCTAAGAATCAGGAGCAGGTGGCATTTGTTACCAGTTCCTATCTTATTGACTCTAGAGGGTCCGTATCTTCTGTTGGTCAGGGAGCTGCATTCTCCTGGGTTGTAGTACCTGCTCCTGACCAGGAACTCGAAAAAGTGCTGTTATCCCCTCCCTCCACCCACCCCTATCCTCCCCACACCCACACCTCCCTGACCACGAAAGTCATGTTCCGCCTTCAAGACAGGTCCAGCGCAAGGTTCTCTCCACAAATTCTGCCAAATCTGACTTCATAAGTGATGTATTTTTTTTCTCCAAAATAAAAAAAAAATCAGTTAACTATTTACTTTGAGTCTTGTTACATCCGGATCATTTACACTTCTCCTGTCTATTGGTTAGGGGTTTGTTTTTGTGGCCCTAATTTACACGCATATGGATCAAAACCACCACCACAGCAACATAAAGGAGGAGGAGATGGGAGAAAAAGTGAAAGGAAAAACCCACTCTGTCCCTCCAGGGAGCACAAACAGGTTACAACCTAATACAGGACAGGGCTTAGGGTGAGGTTAGCTAGATGCATAATTTAAAAAGGCACCCAAAACTCAGCAATCAAAATAAATATTGCAATGCAATATTTTTAAAAATCAACATCAGTGCTGGGGTGCCTTAGCGGCTCAATTGGTTAAGCAGCCAACTTTTGATTGTGGGTTTTTGATCTCACAGGTTGGTGAGATCAGGCCCTGAGTCAGGCTCTGCCTGGAGCCTACTTGGGATTCTTTCTCTCCCTCTCCCTCTCTCTCTCTCTCTCTCTCTCCCCCCCTCCCCCACTCATACACACGTGTTCTTTCTCTCTCTCAAAATAAATAAACTCAAAAAAATCAAAATCAACGTAATTAAAACCCACGATAAACAAAGCATCCGAATTTTAAGTAGGGACAGCCTCCAATTCCCTCTGCAGCCCAGTAGGCTTATTAACTAAAGATGGTAGGAAATATCTCTCCCAACCGTCCAAGATGGAGGAAGACATTGGAGCCACACTGAGAGTGCTGTTGGATGGATACATTGCCATCCATTTGCAGCAAGAGACGTACTCACTCCTTGCTCTTGAGCGTAGAAAAACTATGTCAAGCACTTCCGAGAAAAAACAAAGATGTTATATTTCTCATCGATTAAAGGCTGTATGAGCTTAGTCCCTTTATTCATGAAGAGTCACCTCGGACCTTCTAACGCATTCACTTAACCAGAAACACTCTTCTTCTTACTGTCCCTCCTGCTCTTGGTCAGTACAGATGGCCGGTCCGTCCCGTCTGACCGCTCAACTGAGCTGGGACTTGTCCGGCGCAGTGGTTGACGACCCCACTGTTCCGTCATCCCTCCCACTTCGCCCCTTTCATCCAATCTGTTTTCCTGGTCATTCCTCGTGTTCAGGATTGTGGGATGGAAAGAGCCGTCAAGGAGGCATCACTATGTTCTTTGCTCAGCCACCAAACAGATGTGTGACCCTGGGCCCAACCTGGCTACTCTCTGTGTTTCCTCATCTGTGACAAGATGATCTCAAAACTCATGTTCCTCTCTGCCTCTCGTGCTACCTCGGAAACCTCACATGCGTAGGCTTCTAATTTTTAACTCCTTTGCTCACTATTCATTCCCAGGGCCTTTCCCATTGTCTCAGGAAAATTAATCTCCCTTCACTCTTTTTCTTTTTATGTTTTTTAATGTTTATTTTTGACAGAGAGACAGAGCATGAGCCAGGGAGGGGCAGAGAGAGAGGGAGACACAGAATCCGAAGCAGGCTCCAGGCTCCGAGCTGTCAGTACAGAGCCCGACGTGGGGCTCAAACTCGCAGACTGCGAGATCATGACCTGAGCCGAAGTCGGACGCTCAACCGACTGAGCCACCCAGACACCCCTCCTCTCTTTTTCATGATGCATGGGGGATGATAGAAACGTTTGGGGTTCACATGTATAAAATCTGTGATTTCTGAAGAAAACCATGACAGCAAACGTCCAGTGCCCCTTCCACTTGCCCAGGGCACCCTGCACGATGGTCACAGAAGGTCTCTGTCTGCCTCATCATCTTCTTTTTACCAAGCTGATATAGCCGCTGATATCCATTGAATACCTCCTAAGTAGCATGCACTCTTCTGAAAAGCCCTGAGTTAAACAAAGCTCCTGGGGTGGTAGGTTTGCATGGCATGACCAATTATTCTAGAACATATATATTTACTTTATACACTCAGGCAAGAAAAAAAGACATTGCTCTATGATCCTTAATTTATGACTTGAAGCAACCATTCCACATTTTAATCTTGGGCATTTTTAGGGACCTGTCCCAGAACTCTGTAGGGTCATACAAACATCTGAAGACTTTCTGGGTTGCTGGAAAATGGGTGAAAAGACCTCAGTAGTGTTCAGTCCATGGTGATCATCACTAATGTCCTTCTTCCCAAACCGTCACAGTCCCTTGAGGGTAGATAACTTCACAGCTTCTGTGCTGTGTTGGCCTGGATCTCTCTGCTCCAGTTGGGGGCCCCCATGTTCAAGGTCTTCCTCATATGGAGTCTCCAAAATTGTATTTCTCTCCTTTCCTTATGCATAAGTACCACTGAAGCCTTTTTCTCTGACATGATCAAAGCGACGGACAAGTGCTTGATTCATGAGTCTAGAAAGAGTTAAAAGAAGTAACTAAGCGCATATCTTGACCATTGTATTTTTAGCCCAAAACACCAAAGTATATATTTATTGTTCAATATTTTAATAGTGATCTCGGACCTTTTCTTTGAACATGAGCACACTGTGTGCTGGTGTGATTATCTTTCTTAAGAAGATTCCCACTCATTATTCATCAGTAATGTTTGCCTTTAATTTGTTTATAGCTAGCGGGAATTTAAACACACTTGGGGAGCAATCTGAAGAAAGTGTTTTGTACATTTTTTAAAATTTAAATTCAAGTTAATTAACATCCAGTGTAATCTTGGCTTCAGGAGAGTAGAACCCAATGATTCACCTTGTACATATGACACCCAGTCCTCATTCCCAAAAGTGCCTTCCTTAATTCCCGTCACCCATTTAACCCATCCCTCCATTTGCCTCCCCTCCAGCAGCCCTCAGTTTGTTCTCTGAATTAAAGAGTCTCTTATGGTTTGCCTCCCTCTTTTTTTTTTTTTAATTTTATTTTTCCTTCCCTTCCCCTATGTTATCTGTTGTGTTTCTCAAATTCCACACGTGAGTGAAATCATTTTCCTCTTAGCATAAGACCCTGTCTTACCATTCTTCACACTTTCTATTCTTCCCTAGTGTTTCGCTGTATCTCCCTCACATTAATTTCTCAGGATTAGCTCATTGCCATTACCGAACTCTTTCCAAAACATTCAACTTAATTTTCGTAGAACTCTTCCTGTGTATACTCACATCTCACTGGTTTACATACAGTTTAATAATTGCATATTCTGAACAACAAGCGTAACAGGTATTAACTTATTTAGGAACAAACTTAACTGATTCCTTATAAGCACATAATCCACTCGTTAGAGGCTCAAGTAGGTGAGCAGATTAGAAAGTGATGTACTAGTCACAGCTCCTGTGCTGGTGACCTCATTCAGGATGTTTTACAGAAACAGAAAGCTTAGGCTTGTTTGTCTCCCAGTTGGGTGGAAATCAGTTAAGAGAATGTGGCAGTGTTTATAGCATTGGTTAAAACTGTGCTTCCCTATCACCTTGCCAGTAGATGCCATCACTTAAAGATGTGGAGTTCAAAGTTTTTGATCTCGACCCTCGCAACGATGTGAAGTCAAGTACGTCTTACTTTTTCAGTTCTTGAAGTGTCAAGTTCAATTTCACTGCGTTTTCTTAAATAGACGGGATGTTGGCCCTAATCCTAGCCCTAGATCTGAGGGAGAAAAAAAAAGATATGGCATATATACACAAGAGAATATTACTCAGCAGAGAAAAGAATGAAATCTTGCCATTTCCAACAACACGGATGGAACTGGAGAGTATTACACTAAGCGAAATAAGTTGGAGAAAGACTGTATGGTTTCACTTATATGTGGAATTTAACAAAGGAG
Organism: Prionailurus viverrinus; assembly: GCF_022837055.1. NCBI lineage: Eukaryota > Metazoa > Chordata > Mammalia > Carnivora > Felidae > Prionailurus > Prionailurus viverrinus. Next base: position 76,916,782 of record NC_062573.1, on the reverse strand, counting down.
AAAGCAGAATTTAAAAAAAAGAGAGAGAGAGAGACAAACCAAGAAACAGACTCTTAACTAGAGAACAAAGTGATGATCCAGAGGGGAGGTGGGTAGGGGGTGGGTGAAATGGGCAGTGGGGATAAAGGAGTGTGCTTATGACGGGGCGCCTGGGTGGCACAGTCGGTTAAGCGTCTGTGTCCGACTTCAGCTCGGGTCATGATCTCACAGTCCATGAGTTTGAGCCCCGCGTCGGGCTCTGTGCTGACAGCTCAGAGCCCGGAGCCTGCTTCGGATTCTGTGTCTCCCTCTCTCTTTGCCCCTCCCCTGCTTGTGCTCTGTCTCTCTCAAAAATAAAACATTAAAAACATTAAAAAAAAATCAAACAAGTCTTATTCACTTGTCACTTAGGACTACCCTGTGCCTACACTCCACTGAGGACACACTGGGCTATTGTGCTTGTTCTCGGGCCCTGGGCATTTGCTTGTGCTCTTGTTGTCCAGTTAGAACACATATGCTCCCTTCATCCCTGTCTCTGTCAGGAAGAGGTGAGGGTTGCAAGTAACAGAATTCTCCTCTCCCCTCTGAAAATGACAGGCTTTATTCTCCTCAACACGGTATCTTTGTTTCTTCCCTTATGCCAGTATTTCCCAAATGTGTCTTTTATTGGTATCCCTGTAGCAGTATTTGTCCTGAAATGGTCTTACTTTTCTTTCCCTTCAGTACTTATTTATTATAGAAAGTTTTCATCTATATGAAAAAAAAAACAGTATCCCTTGATAAATAAAAGCTCACCACAAAAATGAATCCAATAAAACCTGCAATGATAGTGCCTTCTATCTAGGTAATGCTTGTCTGAGCCATGCTCTGTTTTGGTTAATGTATTAAAGAGTTTCTCCTTGATGCATTAGGAGCATTGAAGAAGAATGGAAAACAGAGTAACTTTCTCACATTTTGTAGGTAACGCCATGTCCGTGAACCATCTAAAATAACTTCCCATGTCATCTATGTGTATGTGTACGTGTCCCACACTCTGGGAAACGATGCCTTACTCCTGTGACCTGATAAGCAGCTAGAGGGCAAGAAATGATTCTCTTCTGCGTGTCCTTTGCCTTTCTGGGGACCTATTGCTTAGGTCTCTAAACCACCCTCCTTCTGGGGGACCTTGAGGAGCCTTGTGAGCCACCGTGTTATTTGATGGGAAGAAATGAACAGTTCTTTCTGCGACGCTGGCCGATGGGTTGGTCTTCTTCTCTTGGAACATCAAGATAGTAGGCTTTTCAGGCCTGGGGTCACAGGCTGGAGAATGAATGTTTTTCCTCAAGTTCTGGTGCACGTACGTGTTTTGGAGGTGTACATGGTGTCAGGGGCGGGGAGTGTAGCAGAGGAAGACTGTGGCGTTTTCTGAACTTCCTTAATTCACAGAGTTCTGTTCATGAAATGCCCCAATGCTCTGGGAGCTGGGGTGGTAGGTTCACGTCTGAGATCAGCATTTTGGGGGGGCCGGGACAAGACTCTGGAGACCGTCTCCTCCCCAGGGTCCCCGCCCTACTCCCTCCACTCCCCTTTTATGGAAGAGGAACCAGGGTCTGGCAAACAGGTGTCGCGCCAGCTACTGACTCTGCCTATAAGCTACAAATCATACTTGAATCCAGACGCTTGCGACAGAAACCAATCACAGGAGCCCTCCTATGACTGATGTGAGTTGTTCACAGACTGTTTTTCCTCCTTTTCCAGGCAGTGCTGAGCCCTCTCATAGCCATTGCGCTGAAAATCTCCCAGATTCATGAGAGAACCGGCCGGAGGGGCCCCACAGTCATCACCTGAGTGGAGGAAAGATCAGTGACGAGGGCCAAAAGAGAGCGCTTGGCGGGACATACTTCACCCACGCCTTCTTGCTACCTGTTTGTGCCTTTTACGACTTTGGGGAAAAAAAAAAAGATAATATGTTTATGGGGGGGAGGGGCGGGGGGGAGGAGAAAAAAATCTGTTTTGTTTGGGTTTGGTTCAGTTCCTCCAAATGCAACAGGGGCTTCCGTTGTCTGTTAAAGCTGCACTATCATTTGGTATCCATATTTTAGCATGCAAAGGAACCTCACCTTTTGAGAAAAGAGTTAGCGGGCTGGGAAGGTGTCCATCCTGGCATCTGTGCGCCGTTGCTGTCCGGTGTGGAAAGGTGCTGAAATCATGGTCAGAGCGCAGTGCCAGAACTAAACTGACCCGAAGGCACAGGTGCCCCTGGGCGGAGCTCAGAAGACTCTCCTCGGCGTGGTGGAGGGCTTGGCTCTTCATCCTGGGTCAGGCCTCCCGTGGGGGGAAGGTTGAGCCCCTCATACCGCACCTCATGCCCACAAGCCACCGTATGGCCCCTTCCCCCACCCTCCCATCCCCCCGGAGTCCCCAAGCCGAGTTCTCTCACGCCTTCCAGAGCATTCTGCAGATCACAATGGCACACTTCCAGCGAAGCATATCAAAAGGGTGTTTTCCTCTCTTATTTTGTAAATATTATTTTCGCTATTAAGCTGGCTGTGTTCTTTCCAACTCAGCCAATCCTCGTGCAGGTGGAGAGCAGTTTCTTGGCAGGACTCTGCAAATGAGTGCCTACGGTCCCACCAGCGCTCCCTTGATGCCATCATGTACGGTGACACGGGGGTTTACATTAATTCCTCCTGGGAAGACAGAATACCGCCATGTCCACTGTCTCTCTGACTTTCTCTCTCTCTCTGTTATCTTATAAGGGTCTATTTTAATGCAATCGTTTGGACATAGTTCACATCTTACAGCGGCTGTAGAAGGAGACAATGTGATGGCGTAAAAGTAGGGAATAGAGTACTTACTGGGTGGTGGTTATGGGCCTGATGAGGGGTGGGGGGCCCCTGATGGAAACCAGAAGGTCACAACTGGCTTTCTTTGCCCAGGAGCAGGCTATTGCGGCCCTAGCAGCCTCTGTCTGTACTCAGCCAGGACACTTGGTGTGGTGCGTGGGACCTGTTTGCATATGTTTTGCTTCCTTGGGAACAGCACTGTCACTTACCCCGTCGTCAGCACAGATGACGTGATGCGCTTTGACTGTTAAGCAATGTGTTGTTGCTGTAGTCAAGACTCGTGCAAGCAGGGAGATGTTCCCAGTAAGGGATTTGTTTCCACTTTCTATCTCTGCTTCTGTCAGAAAGTCACTAGGACACTTAGTAGCCAATAAAAAAGAAATTCCTTATTTCAACCTTTTGCACGGATTGTGGATTTTTGCTTGTTTGTTTCACCATATTGGTCACACTTTGCTAAGTCTGTCTTTCAGAACACTCCCAAGGGCTGGCTTTCATTAAATTACATAGATGGAACCAGAAAGGGCAAATTGCTCAAAACTACCCTTCGGGAGTCAGCAGAAAAATAAATTGGCAACTAGCATTTCATCGTTAAGTATCTTCATTCTGTAATAATGGAGGGTGGCTTGGAGCAGAGATTCTAAAGTTATGATATTTGTCAGCGACGAGCGCAATTTGCCTTAAAGCTTCACTTCTCACTGGCTTTAAGAGGATGCCTATGTCGGCCATGTATTCACTGCACGGCTCTGTGTGGGTCAACACACCTTGGATGCATTATTAGGCTTACCTCCTAGGTCAGAAAATAGGTAATTTTTCTCAAGTTGCTGAATTTTTGACCATCTCTAAATTCGAGGTTCAAATGTAAATCCTCATTTACAAATTCTGTTTTTTTTTTTTTATTTCTAGAATATGTGTCTGGCACAGCCCAGGTATTCATTCATTCATTCATCCATTCATTCATTCAGCAAACACTGATTGAACAACTACTTTATACAGAGTCCTGTTTTTGGTGCAGCGAGATGTACAAAACATGATTCCTGCTCCTGGGAGTTTGTAACTTGGGAACAGGAGGATATGAATGTTAGGGTAGAGGTACAAGCAACACGCTTTGGGAACCACAGCAAGGTGGACTCTGAGCTGACAAGACCCGTGGCACTTGAGGGGTTTCCCAAAAAGTGGGGCTTCCCGGGACTTATAACCATTTATGTAGTTTCACCAGGGGTCGGTGTAGCGGAACGAAGACTGAGAGTGGAGAGGTAGGGTGGCTGGAGGGGAGGCTGGCCTTGGGTCCGGTGGGAGGATGGCATGGACGAGTGAGGTCAAGGGAGACACCGCGTTATAAATACCAGGCGGGGCATGGGTCTGGGCCCAGCTATGGAAAGAAGCAACTGCACGGCCACCTGTTTTTACAGAGCTTTCTCTCAGCTAGGTTGCCAAGGAGGAGGTCGTGTAGTGACCCTAGGACACAGCCTTTCCCTCTGGAAACCTGCTCAGTTTCACATTGCCGGGATGTTCTTTCCACTCTGCATAGAATCCAAGCTTCTCTTGCAGAGCTATATATGCATCTGCTCTTGCCTTACCCTTAGGAGACGTTAAAGACAGGAAATCCCTGGTCTCTCTGTCTTAAAGGTGAATCTCCAGTCACCAGTCTTTCTGAAGAATGAATGACTGGAGAGGTCCAAGAATTTTGTGGGGACCCCAGGAGGCAGTCATAGAAGATGCTGTGGATGGAGTGTGGCAACTATGAGGGCCCCCTCTTCTACTCGGCTAATATTGAGGGGTTTACTTGCTACACCATATGCCTCCAGAACAATGATGAGCAACAGTGTGGATGATCCAGTGGTTCCCAACCAGGGCAGTGCCACTACTTACCCATGGGGTGTTTGGAAATGTGTGTGGATACACGCCAAGGAGGCATTTACAGGGAGGAGACCACGATTCTAAATATCCTGCCAGGTGTCAGCCAGTCCCTTAGAACAAAAAAATTGTTTTGCCTCATTCGTGATTCTTGGGTTTATTAGCTGGCCTTGAGAATGGCAGGCAGCCATTATTAAAATGAGATCATGTTTGAAATCTTACTGATCCAAGGTACAGCCTATATCCAAAGTACTCATGGAACAGATCATTTTGTGTGACGTTTCAGACTGAAGGCCTTGGACATGACCTGAAGGCTTTCTACACGGGAAGTCTCAGATTGATGGTTGGCCCCATGGTGGCGCATTGGGCTGACAGTTGGCTGTTCTGAGCCAGCGGTCTCTGCAGATAATACAGGCAATGATGGGGCCAATGGTGTGCTGACTTCTGATTGGCCAACCGTGGGTCAGTGTAAGGCATGGGATTTACTTTGACAGCCATATCCATCCGCCATGGCAGGTGCGTGGAAGCTGAAAAGCACCTGGGGGATCTGGTAGCGACAAAACAGGTGACTCCATTTTATTATTTGATCGTGCACTGGGTGCTCTCGGAGCACATGGACATTGACATCTCGGACATTTCCTTTCCCGAGTGGAGAAGGGCCTGAGAAAATCGTGCACCTTTCGAAATGACGTAACTGCCCGTAAATCAGTTCCTGGCCCTTCAACAGTTACAAACAGCAAGAGATTGCCAGAGGCAGCAGAGCTTAGCAGATGCCTTTTCCACCTCAACTGGCCACAGTCTTTATCGGTGGACGTGGCTCATGCAGTTGACAGCCCATCTGGTATGTGAATCAGCCTAACCTGTCATGGAAAATTACAGAACATGGTGTATGCATTATATACCCACATCCTTATCGTCTTTTCATGTCTTTTCATGCCTAGGATGTGCCCTGCAATATAGGGAAGCTGGGGAGATACCTCACCAAAGACCGTGTGTTTATGTAGAATACTTAAGGTATGGGTAGACTTACCAGTAAAAGGAGTTTTAGAGTGGAGAGTTCAAATATACACCTGCTGCATCTTGGATATGTGTAAGATGCAGCATAGTTACTATAACCGACCTCGTGATGCACATCTTCTGGGGGGGATGGGGGAGTACTTAAAGTTGCTACTCAAGAGGGATGTTACAAGATTAAAATACTGAAGAGCCAGCACCTCTGAGGATTCCCCTTCCTCGATGGGTGAGTCTACCATTCCCATTTGGGAGGAGGGAAGGAGGGAAGACTGTGGTGGGAGTTTGCCTCTTCCCCGCACTCTTATAGCCTACAGGCCTCCCTTGCCATCTAGGGAATCGTGGTTCTCCACCATCACCATTCATTTCACCACATACTTAAGGAAGAAGAGGGGATGCAGTGTTATGCCTCCTTGAGTAAATCTCCCAGAGGTGGCCGGTGAATCTTACGAAGCACCACGGAACACTTTTGTTCTGAGTTGCAGTGGGGCTTAATTGTTGGGCCTCTCAAAGGTGAGATTTGTTTGGGGTAATCCCCATGTCCTTGAGGCAAGCTTGCTTCAGAGGACATATGTTTTTAAGAAAGCAGTGAATGTCTATTAGTGGTCCTTATTTTAAGTACAAAATTTATTGCAGTAAAGAGATCAAAACGATTCTCTTAGTGAGTGTGTTTCATGTGACTATCAGAAGTGGGAGTAACCATCCGCTACCAAGCAAACTCTGGAAGAAAGCCCAATGACAGAGTTTGTTCAGGTCAGTGGATGCGCTCAGACCCCAGAGAATATTCCAGGAGAACAATCTCAGTAGAGCAATAGAAAGACATGACAAGAGAGAAATAATAAATTGCGTTGCAGATAAACGATCACCTTCCTGTTGGACAACCATGACTGGCCTTCATATCCAGTTATGCCCTTGATGTCAAGGATTCAAATCACGGATGCCCAAATTCACGTTTCATGTAAAGGGACCAGGATTTCCTTTCTTGTGGCTTCCTGTGTATTTGTCAGGACACGCATAATCTGTGCACTCAGCAAAAAAGGAGAAGAGGAGGCCATGGAGGCCCCATTCCATCTCTACAACTCTTTTCCTCCTTGAAAGATCTTCACCCTTCCCACCACTGTCCAAACCATCTTTCGTCATCGACGGAATGATCAGAGGCAAGGAAACTGCACCATGAGGTGAGGGCCAAGCTCCTGGGCAGAATACGTGGGGGGCTTATTTACATTTTAAAAGTGAACCCTATTAGATGTCAATGACAATGAAAAAATTTTAAATCTTTTTTAAATTAAAAAAAAAAAAAAAGCAAACGTTAAAGCAAGCTTGGCTGCTTCCCCAAGGGCTTTAAGGTAGTGCACCTGCCCTGGGGCTCCGCTCCTGTTAGGACCCACTTTCTGAAGCAGGACAGAAGTCCAGACTGCTCCGTGGGAGGAGGAAAGTAAGACAGGGTTAACCCAGCACAAATGTTTGAAGCGAAAAATCCTCTCACGCCCCTCTGTGGACCCTGCTTCACCCTCCCGGAAACAACTGTAGGTTATCTGGAAAGTTGCTTAATGGCTCGAAGTCTCAGTTTATGTGTCTGTAAAAGGGGACTAGCCCCTGCGCCTGTTACCGAAGAGTATATTGAGGGCTAAATCCAAAGCACACAAAGTTTATGGTGCAGAGCCCATCCTATCAAAGACACTCTGTAATTGTTAGATATTACTCCCAGCATAAATTCCTCACTTGATGGAGGAAGAAACTGAGGCCCGGAGAGAAGAAGATTCTTGTCCAAGCGCCAACACATGAAGCTGCATCTCTCCCCTCCACCCTGCCACCCGACTTGTCCTCTTATATTAAAACATATCATAAAATATAATAAAGCTGAGGAGGAATCAGGGGGGTTTAAAAGAAATGTCCCGAGTCAAAAATGCATGGATCCATATCTTGAGACACAGAGAACTTTCTGTTACGGATGAAAGCATTCCACCATAGTCTCCTTTCTTTCAAAGTCTAGAGATTCACAGGGCGATTTGTTGAAATATACATGTCTATTTTAATGCTTTTCAAGATTTACATCAAAATCTAGATTCATACAACCTATGGCTAATACAGTTTCTTCCCCTAAATTCTGTGCCTTATGAATTTTTTTTTTAAGTTTTTTTTTTCAACGTTTATTTATTTTGGGACAGAGAGAGACAGAGCATGAACGGGGGAGGGGCAGAGAGAGAGGGAGACACAGAATGGGAAACAGGCTCCAGGCTCCGAGCCATCAGCCCAGAGCCCGACGCGGGGCTCGAACTCACGGACCGCGAGATCGTGACCTGGCTGAAGTCGGACGCTTAACCGACTGCGCCACCCAGGCGCCCCTGTGCCTTATGAATTTTTTAAGTCTGTTCCACTTGAGTGTCTGAGAAATCTTGTCCTCTCTGCTTGTACAACCATCCCGTTTTTAAGATCTTCCTTCAAAATTCTGTGTCCCAGCCATTTTGAAAGCAAATATTACAGTTGCTGTCCACATAGAAACCACACACACACACACAATTAAGAGAAAGTCATACAAAGTAACATTCGTGGCTTCCAAGAGGAAACCTCTCGCAAGGTGAATTATTACGCTGTCACTCTGGTTAATAGGGAAAACAGGGGGAGCTGCAAAGCCAGCCCCCAAAACCTGCAAATTAAACGGGACGATGACCCTTCGTCTCCAGCACACTTTCTTCTTGCAGTTGTTGGGTAATGTACCTGAAAGCCCATGGCTGTCCATGAGCAGCACCTGTTCTCCCCGTTGGGGGCTGGGGTGCTGGAGGGGGTTGAGTGAGAGCTAAAAGCCTCTTGGGGCACAGCTCCAAACGGCAGTCCAAAAGCCCAACTGGGCTGGGATTAGTGCGGATCCTTTGAAATGTGGCTTGCTGTCCACCACACCCTTCCGGGACCCCACGCTGCCCTTGCAGACCAAAGCACGTCCAGGAAACCGTAATGCTGTCGTTTCCCACATCTCCTCGGCGTGCCCTCATGAGGGTCCCCGAAGACCCTTTCCCTCCTGTCGTCCAGTGCCCGCGTTTACTACCAGCAGCCGTATCCCATGAGGGTGCATCCCAAGCACTAGAGAGTATCTCCTGCTTCAGCATCCTGAGCGTCCTGCAAATGGTGTGGCTGTCGCCACCCCGCCTGCCACGGACTCCTCGTAGGAAGGTGGGGCCTCTGGGCAGGCGTCAGGTGCATCCTCGAATCCAAGGCCCATCTCTGTGTACACAGGTGGAGGGACATCCGAGGCCTCTGCCTCTGCCGGACAGGGTTGCTTCTCCGCATCAGGACTCTCTTCATACGCAGGGGGGTAGAAATCTGGCCTGGGGATCAAAATGCCACACACGTACACATGTTATTTAAGTGGTTAACGCCAAAGAGGCATATGCCTGACTCTCTCAAATCACACTGTGTGAAGCCAAACTGTTAAGAAACATTGATTTTGAAACAGATGTACTTCTTCCCTGGCATCACCAGTTTTTTTAAAAAATGTGCTTTTTTTTTTCCCAGCAAAACCCTCCTCATCAGCCATGGGATGTGTGACTCTACAGTCATATTTTTCCCAGTGGGTTATTCCGAGTTATTCCCTTCCTCTTGCTCACGGGAACCAGGGGCTTTCAGCTTGGGGTTCTTCTAGAGGGCAGGAGGAGGGGGCCTCAATGCTGGAGCTGCCTTCCACCCAGTTATTTAACTCATCATATCCTTGTCCCCGTGCATACACTCCTCCTTCTCTATGTGGTTGCACTCACTGTCTCAGATCCTCAGAGCCCACAAACTGGTCAGATCGCTATGTTATACACCTGAAACTAACGTAACATTGTGTGTCAACTACACTCACGTAAAACATTAACACAGCAAAACACAAAAAACGCCAGCTCGGTGCAGTCTCCTCAACTCTGACAGATGCTCCCTTCTTTCTTCTCCCTTTTTCAAGTCTCAGCAAGCACGTTTCCAAAAAACATAACGCGTTTCTCAAACTATCTCCACTGACAACTTCATGTAGATTTCACTTGCAGCCCTTTCTATGCCAATAGGCCAATGGCGAAAGGAGCCATTCCCGCCGAAGGTGATGTCTTCATCGGTAATCTTGCCCAACGTTGCTAATTGCTGAATCCTTCTGGCTTCTCCATCATGAATGGGACGGGGTGGGGGTTGGTGCGAGGTGAGGAAGAGAGAGGGTGAGCTTGATGGGTTTATTTATAGCGCGAATCCCTCGGTGCCTACGGGGAGTGTTTGTGGTATGTAACCACAACAGAACAGAGACTGCCATTTGTGGCCACAGCTCCATTCCAAATATTACCAGGCCCAAAGCCAGATGGCTAAAGACGCTGTCTACTGTATGGCATAAATCTCAGCCTTCACTCAGAAGTGTCACAGGGCACACGCATAAAGACACTGAAGACAGAGAGGTGAGCTTTTGCCTGGAGTGATTTGAGAAGCTTCCGGATCACTGCCACCCGCCCCCAAATCCCATCCACCTCTCCCAAACCCGTCCGCCCACACCAGTTCACATTCTCGGAGCCCCACATTCCACCTCTGTAGACTCATCTGCTCTGATGCCTCGGTGTGGGTTCCCATTTTGAATACAAATGCTTCTCAGCAATGCAACGTTTCCTTAACTGACTTACTGGCCGCTCTGAGTAGGCTGGGTACCTATTAGGTGCCGTGGGAAGAGGCAGGTCAATGTGGTGTCATGATAGCCGCATCATAGATGACTAAAATAATTCAGCACGCTGGGGTGTTATGCGTGTGTTAGTAAATTCGAGCTGCCTCCTATAGGCAATCAGTTACTCTTATCAGGGATTCACACTCTCGAGGCAATCATCTAACATTTATACAAGAAAAAAAAATCATCCTTCGAGAAGCATCATCTATGATCATTTCGGTTCTCTTAATCTTTTATCAAACCCAGAGACCTTGCTAGTTAGCATAATAGACATTGGAAATGGGGGTTGGTTATTATAATTTGTATCTTATTAATTAGCATAATGCCAAAAATCAACCATCATGGGTAAAATTGCTTATAATCAAGATACATATGGGGCACCTGGGCGGCTCAGTCCGTGAAGTGTCCGAGTTCAGCTCAGGTCACGATCTCACGGTTGGTGAGTTCGAGCCCCATGTTGGGCTCTGTGCCGACAGCTCGGAGACTGGAACCTGCTTTGGATTCTTTGTCTCCCTCTCTCTCTGCCCCTCCCCTGCTGGTGCTCTGTCTCTGTCTCTGTCTCTGTCTCTCTCTCTCTCAAATGTAAACAAACATTTGGGGGAAAAAAGGATACATGCAGTAGCTAAGATATTTTATTTTTTTCCCAATGGTTTATACTAGTTATTTATTTATTTATTTATTTATTTATTTTCAATATATGAAGTTTATTGTCAAGTTGGTTTCCATACAACACCCAGTGCTCATCCCAAAAGGCGCCCTCCTCAATACCCATCACCCACCCTCCCCTCCCTCCCACCCCCCATCAACCCTCAGTTTGGTCTCAGTTTTTAAGAGTCTCTTATGCTTTGGCTCTCTCCCACTCTAACCTCTTTTTTTTTCCTTCCCCTCCCCCATGGGTTTCTGTTAAGTTTCTCAGGATATCCACATAAGAGTGAGACCATATGGTATCTGTCTTTCTCTGTATGGCTTATTTCACTTAGCATAACACTCTCCAGTGCCATCCATGTTGAGTAGCTAAGATATTTTAGGTCAAGAAGGCAAAAGAATTTTTTTAAGGAGTCTTGCAGCCTGTGTCTTAAGGATGATGCTTGAGGTTTTATCCCTGAATGGTCCTGTGTTGGGTGGGCCAAGAGTTAGGAGGGTTTTGGTTGTCTGATACCAAACCTCAGGTGAACTGCATTTGGCTATACTGTGGCAACATATATATAACCTGAAATTTACCACTTATCCATTTTAAGTGTACCGACGAGCGGCATTCAGTACAGCCACACCGTTACCCAGGCATCTCCAGAACTTTTCCATCGTCCCAAGTTGAAACTCTGTACTCAGTAAATGGTAAGTCCCTCCTCCCCCACCGCCAGCCCTGGTCACCACTGTTCTGCGTTCTGTCTGTGAATTTCGCTGCATCTCATATAAGTGGAATCATACAGTATTTGTCTGTTTGCGTCTGGCTTTTTTTTACTTAGCATAATGTCTTCAAGGTTCATCGACACCGTAGCATGTGTCAGAATTTCCTTCTCTTTATGGCTGACTAATATTCTGCTGTGTGTGTAGACCACACTTTTTTGTTCCTTCATCCACTGGTGGGCATATGGGCTGTTTCCACCTTTTTGCTCTTGTGAATAAGGCTGCTGGGAACAGTGGTCTACAAATATCGCTTCAGGTTCCTGGTTTTAATTCTTTTGTCTGTATACCCAGAAGTGGAATTTCTGGATCAAGCGGTAATTCTATATTTAAGCTCTGTACTATTCTTCATAAAATGATTGCACCATTTCACATTCCCACCCGCAGCGTATAAGGTTTTGGATTGCTAACACTTGTTTTCCGTGTGTGTGTGTGTGTGTGTGTGTGTGTCTGTGTGTGTTTTAAACAATAGCCATCATAATGGGTGTGAGGTGGTAAGATTAACTGAACTACCTCTGGAATGTTATTATCTGGCCTTGAATCAATCTTTCACGCAAGGTGTGATCAGAACACCCAAAAGGTCCATAAGCTGGGACCACACAGAGTTCGTGAAGAGGTGGCAGGACTAATTCTATGCCTGTCTGTTCATTTGTTGTGTGGCAGAATTGGGCCTGGAACTTGCTTTCATTATAACCTGGTAGCCAGGCTGTGGGGGTAACTTAACCACCCCCTGCCTCTAAGGACAGCTCCCATGATACAACAAAAGAACCTAAGAGTTGGGCCTCTTAAGTTGGCTGACGTAGCTCTTCAATGGGGAAGAGGTGGTTTCTCTGATATAAGTTCCCTCTACTTGACGGATTTCCCCAGAAGCAGCCCCATTCTTCCTAAGGATTAACCCCAAGTAATTTCCCAACAAGAAAGCTCCATTTCTAGACATACAGCCTGGCGGGATGTGGATATTATTCCACTGTGGGATTAGGGTCATTCCACTTTTCCAGAACTCAGCCCCATTGCAACTCCCCTCTGTCCCCTGGCTTTTCAGCACGTACCTGTCGACTGTGGCCAGGGGCAGTGCCCCGTGAGCAAGGTGTCGTCTGAGCACGTGCGTGAACACCCCTTTGCTTTCCCTGGCCTGGCGGTAGGTACTCCAGAAAATTCCACTCAGAAGGATCACAAACCCCAGGGGCAGAAGCATATAGGCCAGGATCAGGTTCCCTCGACAGTTGAACATCGATCCTGAGGAAATGAGGAAGGCTCCCAGGCAGATCATCAGGAAGCCCGTCAGGAGGACAAGGGCACAGAGCACTAGACCGGTTCTGTTCCGCATCCCTGCCCCTCCGTAGCCCTTCCTCTCCCCTGCTTCCCTTGCTCCTCGAGAATGCTTTCATTAGCCAGCTCGAAGCTTTATATGCTCTGGGACCAAGTGGCCTTTGGACAATTAAGTGAAGTAGGCACTTAAAAGCTATTCATTAACCATTGAAAGTAACCGTAATATCCTTGGAGGATTAACCTAAAAACACAGCATTGTGTAATGCAGGAAGGCGTGGCTTCTCACTGCTGTGTTGCTCTTCCGAGCTGGACCCTCGGCCAACCCCAGTTGTTTGAGGGAATGTCTCCTTTAATTAAAAGGGCACGGATCTCTTAATCCCCCTGGTGGGTAATTCTCCACTAATGCTCGAGAAATTAGCATTCCTTGATGAACTATCTTCTTTGTGGTTTGGCAGGGGATCCTTCCCTGATTTCTTCTCTCTCTCTCTGTACTAAAAAGACATTTTTAAAGCTCTTAACAAGTATGTCGTGCCTCTCTCAACGGAACTCCCTTTATTGCCTTCGCCCTATGTTACTGGGAAAAATTCCAGGAGAAAATCCCGTGGGGATGAACTCCCTGATTCCTTCTCTGTGGATAAGAAAATGAGCATCCACAGGGGGAGGAAAGGGAATTCTGGAGAGAAGGATTGTAATCGGCGGAGCTTTGGGAGTTTGGGGGGGAATTTCCGGGGATGGTTGGAAAAGGTGATGATCTGGTGACTTCTCTGATTCTGGTTTTGTATCTTTCCCACCGTTGGACCCAAACGTTGAGATCGTGGGGTCACTGCTGGTTAACACGCAGGTGTTTGAGAAAAAATGTTTGCTTATTGCTCAACTGCTGGCAACCATGCTTGGCTTAACTTTCCTGCTCTTGCAAGAGGCCACAGGTATTTAATAAAAGAGTATGCCCTAAAACGTGCAGCATGTCTCCGCCACCGCACCAAACAGACAGACGCATGTGAGAAGCGGTGTCTGTTCAATCCACACCCTCCCTTACGTGCACCTTAGGGTGTCACAAAGCATAGTAAAGCCTCTGAAAAGTCCGGCAGTCTTTCTTCCCCTCCGAAGATACATATGAAATGAAATTTGTTTTGGTAGCTGCCGTGCAAAAAATGTTCCCTGTCCTCTCCCCTCTACCTTGCTCTAGGTAGCTTCGCCTCAAAAATGGTTTACGGAACCAGCCTTCTGTTTTCTGTCTGGGGCTCGCGTCTTCCGTCTTGACCGTCTTTGGTCACAGACACCCTGTTCTAGATCTGGCGCGTGCTCCGATTCCTTCCAATTTTATTTGATGGCTTGGCATGTCCCTGCCGAGAGTCTCCTGCCCACCGGGACTCTGGGTCACATTTGTGCAGAGAGATTGTCTTCAGTCCCTCCCCACTGCTCCTCTACCCTGCTCCTCCATTACGATCATTTTCCATTTACTTTCCCAATGGGAAAAGGAATTCTTTGTGCTGTGCCCCGTAGTTCCCTGAACATGCTTTAGCCGTATACCCATCATCTCATGTTACGGGCTAGAAGAAAGACACGGGATCAAAAATGATATAAGACGCTTCCCTATTCCGCCTCCTAACCTCTACCCTTATTAGCTTTAATATTTGCCCCATCTACTTTCTTCTTCTAGTGTCGCTATTATCCTTACAGTCTGAAAACAACCCTTTTGTTCTCCCTTCTTCCCCAATTGGTCTTGAGGTTTTCAGATTTCCAAGATGGCCCCTGCTGATCCCCGCCTTCTGTTATCTGTGTCCCCTTGAGTGTGGGCTGGACATACTGAGGGTAGGCTGGACACAGTGACTTGATTCTAACCAGTAGAATATGGTTGGGGCGCCTGGGTGGCTCAGTCGGTTAAGCACCCGGCTTCGGCTCAGATCGCGATCTCGCGGTTCCTGGGTTCGAACCCCACGTCAGGCTCTGTGCTGCCAGCTCAGAGCCTGCAGTCTGCGTCAGATTCTGTCTCCTTCTCTCTCTGCCTCTCCCCTGATGGCGCTCTGTCTCTTTCTCTCAAAAATAAATAAAGGCATTAAAAAAATTTTTAAAAAATAGAATATGGCTGGCTGTCACTTCTGAAATTAGGTTGCAAAAGATGGTAACTTCATCTTTTTTTTTTTTTAATGTTTATTTCTGAGACAGAGAGAGACAGAACATGAGCGGGGGAGGGGCAGAGAGAGAGGGAGACACAGAATCTGAAGCAGGCTCCGGGCTCTGAGCTGTCAGCACAGAGCCTGATGTGGGGCTCAAACTCACGAGCCGTGAGATCATGACCTGAGCTGAAGTCAGTCACCCAACTGACTGAGCCACCAAGGCTCCCCACTAGCTTTGTCTTGCTAGCAGACTTTCTATTGTCCTCATGGCTTATACCCTTTGAAAAAGGGCATGGCTCTATTGGAGAGGCCCGTATGACAAGGAACTGAGGGCAGCTTGTGGCCAACAGTCAGGGAGAAACTGCATCCTACCGACGATCATGGGAACTTGAAATCAAATCCTTGCCCAGCTGAGCCTTGAGATGACTATATCCTAAGTAACACCTAGTTTGAGAGGCCGCAAAGCTAAGGACCCAGCTTTGTCACACCCAGCTTCCTGCCCCACAGAAACTGTGAGATGATAAGCGTGTGTTGTTTTAAGTTGCTGAGCTTTGTGGCAATTTGTGAGGCAGCAATATATAACTAAAACAGCTCTTTGGGGAAAGCCCTTTGTCTCAAAGGGGACAAGCGGGGTTAAGTGTTTGCACGGTGTCTGCACACAGAACCCAGCCCGTGAAGGTAGGCTGTGATCACGCTCACCATTTTTGTTAACATCATCAATACTGTGATTATTGGTGGTGAAGTTGGGTAGGAAGGGGCAAGATCCAGGAGACAGCAGGAGGAGGAAAGGAGTCACTTACTTGATCGAAAATAAAGGGCACGATCTTGGGCTCAGAAGAGTTGAGGAGTTTCTCTGCGGGGAGGTGGGGCATCAAGAAGAAAGACCAGGAATATCTGTAGTTTGTGAAGAAAGTAGAGAGAAAGAGAAAAAAATCAATATGGAAACATGAAGCATTGCTGGGAACCATGTGTCTCCCTCACGACGGTTGAGACGTCCTCCCGTAAGCTTTAGGTGGAAGTTATTTTTGTCTATTTGTGTTTACTATTATTAAAGGTGTAAATTATTAAATTATATATATACATATATAGAATCACCGTAATATATGTATTTATATATATATAAAAAAACTGTGATTCTGCTTCAGTTCTGAACCACATGCATGACTGCTCTCTGAGCATTATTCTCCTTTAATGCCTCAAAAATGGTGACAATGAAATAGCACAGATATTGAGAGAAAGCACCCTGGTCTCCGTCAGTCTGGAAGATGCAGAACCTCAAGCAGAAGGGAGGTTGTGATGACAGAAGAGAAAACACAGGCTGAATCCTCAGGACTGGAGAGGATTTGTAAAAATCCAATAAAGAGCCCAATACCAAAACATCACCTGAAAGATTCAGTTTCAGGAGCTCTCTGAGCCTCTGGCTGGCTTCCTTATGCTCTGTCCTGTCTCCTAGGTCTGCTTTGACCTCCCAGGCCAATGTTCCTGATCTTGTCCACCTCGCCAATCACCCAGCGCTAAGTGTGAGAAGGAGGGGCCAAAAATATCGACTCCATTTAAAGGGAGAGAGACTGAGACACAGATTTCTGAGTCACCCGAGTGGATACAGACGGCTTGGGACTGATGGGAAGAAGAATACACCAGAGGAATATGGGTAGAAGCCCATCTCTGTTAGAGAGATGTTCTGGGACCCAGTAGAAGCCAAGCCATAGTCCTCCTGTCCCGAGTCCCCTTCAAGAGATCCATCCAGGGAGCGCCTGGGTGGCTCAGCCAGTTACGCGTCAGACTCTTGATTTCGGCTCAGGTCATGATCTCGTGGTTGTGGGATCCAGCCCTGTGTCAGGCTCCATGCTGAGCCTACTTAAGATTCTCTCTCTCTCTCTCTCTCTCTCTCAAAAAGGAGATCCATCTAGAAAATGTCTTGCTTTTAAACCAGTTTATTTATTCATTATTATAATTCTTAAAAATTCACTCGTCAGCAAAAGCTCCTGACTTGGCCATGGACAGTAAGACGTTATTTGGCCGCCAGCCAAACCATCTTAAAACATAATCACTCTTTCAACACTGTTCCTTTGAGCATGACTGACCCATGAGCACTTCTGAACATTGAGTGCAGCTGAGGTCCAAGCACCGTTTTGCCTCCCATGTCAGAGCCCCCTGAACCCTCACCCTTCTTTCGGACTCTCCTGTGTCATATGTAGATTTTGTGCAGCTTCTAACAGCTCTCTGCACTCCGGCCTTTGTTTACCGTGCACATGGGCCAGCGCCCTTCTCTCAAAAATCAAAAACAGGGAAATTGCATTGTTTTGGATGAGAGGCTAATGGGGACTTTGGAAGGAAGCTAGCTAAGGGTGTGTAGGAGCTGTTGCACAGGAGGGGTCAAGAGCTGGGGGAGAGTGGCCAGATTTCAGAAGGTCACTTTGGTTTAGGAAGTGAAGCTTTGTGGGAGGGGGGAAAGGTGAGCATATGCGTAGCCAGCCATGTCAGCCCGGTCCGATTTCATGGTGGTGATTACTGAGTGATTTCTGGATTAGCCTTTCACACGTGCAGGTTCATTGAGCACTGGCCACTTCCTTCTCCTTGTTTTCTTTGCTTTTGAAACTTTTGCCCCACCTCTCTTTTTCCCCTCACTCACTCAGGAAGATTTGCATGCAGACATTTTTAAGTTGGCAGGGAACGACAGCTTCTCAGAAAATGTGTGGCACCGTGCGGTAAGGTGATATTAGACCGAGGCACAAGGCTCGCGTTCACCTTGGGATGAACCTAGTGAGCGCGAAGGACAGAGAATGCCCAGCAAGGCCAGGACCGGTGAGACCTGTGAGTTATTCGTTTAGGGTACAAAACTTCTGGGGTGCCAAAACGCTTAGGAATCAAGATAAATCGTATTCTTGAACAGTATTTTAAAAACTCAAATTGACAAACTGTGACCCATGAGCTGGCCACCTGTTTCTCTGAATGAAGTTTTGGTGAGAAAATTGAGTCATGTCTATGGACCAAGGAAGAAGACAAATTCTGTTCTAGAAAGAGCTCAGCTTCCAACTTAATCCAGAAATAAGCCAGAAAAGATTTATTTTCTTTGTGGATCTGTGGAAAACTGAAAAGAGACCCTACTTCTGTGACCATTTTGAATCAGAGCAGAAGGCGAAGGCAGGGCAGAATTGGACAGCCTGCTTTTACACCAGTTGGCATGATGGTCAACTACTTGTAAATATAATGTGGGTTCTGTGTCCCACCTTACGAAATTCTCTTTCATGTTGATCTTCTCTTGAAAATTTTTTAATGTCTATTTATTTTGAGAGAGAGAGAGAGAGAGAAGAGACTGAGTGTGAGCAGGAGAGGGGCAGAGAGAGAGGGAGACACAGAATCCAAAGCAGGCTCCAGGCTCTGAGCTGTCAGCACAGAGCCCCGTGCGGGGCTCAAACTCACGAACCGTGAGATCACGACCCAAGCCGAAGTCGGACGCTTAACTGACTGAGCCACCAGATGCCCCGTGATCTTCTTTTGCAAACAGTGACAACCCAGCGGCCATGAGCATCCACGGTACTCTGATTATTGTCTCTATGTACCATCCCACCAAATAACCCAACTATCTTGGGAGAAGTGGCTGATTCTGGGGCTCAGGCAGAAGCTCCAGGAGATGTAATGTTAAAGTGGAAAGCAAGGAAGTGAACGAACACTCCAAGAGTTATGCCTAATGGGTATGGGAGCCCCCCCTGAAGAGGTCTCTGCTAGCTCAGGGTTTCTTATCCTCAGAACTATTTACATTTGGAGCCAAAAAATCCTCTGCAACAGGGACTCTTCTGTGCATCGTGCAGTGGTAACCCTATCCACTAGATACCCAGTCACGGAAATCAGCAATATCTACAGACACTGCTAAATGTCCCCTGGGGATCAAAACTGCCCTTGGCTGAGAACGATTGCACTAGCCCAAGATGGGACGATCTGAGCACCAAAATTTCAGAAACGGAAGTAAATTGAAACACAATACATAAAAATCCACAAGTTTATAATATCTCTTCAGTACTAAACAACAGTCACCTCTGATTTTTGTTATGTCGTCCTATCTATTCTCTTTGTTCCTTCCCTTACAAACTCTTTAGATAGATGTGGGAGCTTCTGGAAATTTCTTTATCCCAGCCTTGTGTTCTGGAAGCGTCCCTTAGCCAAATGTTCCGGCTCATTAATTTAATATTCATCTGTGCCCGTTTAGATACTCAGCTCAATTTTTAAGGAATGATGATTATATTTTTAATAATCCAGAAGTCTGATTATCTCTTTCACACGGCTGCTTTTCTGTTTTATGGCTGCAATAATCATCCCAGCGAATAAAGTGCTGATGATCGGGGCCAGCTTTTAGGGTGTGCAGGTAGATGATCTTGGTGTGGGAGGTTCCTCTCTACAGCATACGAGATCTGGAAACCTCTCATATCAGAAGCATCTGGTGCTCTTCTTGTCACCTCTTCCCACCCTGTTCCTATTGTTGTATATGTAGATTTATCAAGTTCTACTCTAATTCTATGTCCAGAGTCAGCCCTTCTGATAGGCTAGCCCCCAGGTTCTCTTCCTTCCTTCCATTCCTTCCTTTTCTTCCTTTCCTTTCTTACTTAAAAAAATTTTTTTTTCCATTTATTTATTTTTTGAGAGACATAGAGAGACAGAGCACAAGTTGGGGAGGGGCAGAGAGAGAAGGAGACACAGAATCCGAAGCAGGCTCCGGGTTCCGAGCTGTCAGCACAGAGCCCGGCGTGGGGCTCGAACTCACAGACCATGAGGTCATGACCTGAGCCGAAGTCGGACGCTTAACCGACTGAGCCACCCAGGTGCCCCGTTTCCTTACTTTTTTAGAGAGAGAATGCACAGGCAGGGGAGAAGGGCAGAGGGAGAGAGAGAGAGAGAGAGAGAGAGAGAGAGAGAATATCCCAAGCAGGCTCCACACTCAGCTTGAAACCTAACATGGAGCTCGACCCCATGATCCTGGGATGGTTAACTGAGCTAAAATCAAGAGTCACTCAACCAGCTGAACCACCCAGGCACCCCCAGGCTCACTGTCTAAAACAGTTACAAGGCTTTAATGTGGAAGCAAACACCCTGTTGTCAGAACGTCAGCATATGAAGGACATGGGCAGAACATGACGGGCTCCTGAGTTCATAATGCAAACTTTTAATTTACTGACCAGATTATGATTGACAAGGACCCGCCCTACATGCTACAGGTTAACCTTGATCTTGAAGTTCCTCCAGTTAGTGTACAAATAGCTCTTACCTTTGCGGTATCCTTTGACTGGCTTTTTAAAAAGTTTTTATTACTCTGTCAATCCAATTTTCTTCATTTCATTTTCTAGGAAATCCTCACATTTTCTGATCTTCCATTCTAACTTTTCTTGTGTGACGTTTCAGTAGAATTTGGGGAGGGACAAAAAGCATACAGATGTTCTCAGCCTGCCAATCTGACCCTACCGTTTTTCGGAGTATACGATGACATGAGTGCGCATTATTTACACAATTAGGATAAAACCATATATGTGATTTTGTATTTCACTGTCTTCACTAGAACAACATGTGCTTTTTGAAAACATTATTTTTATGATTGCACAGTCAAGGATGAGCCTTTACAGACCATCCAGTTGGAGTATAATTACTAATTATAAAATATTAATATAAATAATATTATAAAATTTCTTTTGTTTCTTCAGCACTGAATAATAAGGTCCTTGAGGACAGAGAAATATGTCATCCTGAAGACTAACTAAAATGTGTGCCATGTGGCAGCTCGATAAGTTCTCCTGACTCACTCTGATTTTTTTTTTTCAGCTGAGTAATCAGAACCAAGGCAAAGACTTGGGATAGGAGATGGAGGGGCACACAGGAAAGAAGGTTCATTTGGGAGCAGAGAAGACCAATATAGGCATTTCTGTCTTCTGATTTGATTTCCCCTCTTGTACTTTTTGGTGCTATTGCAGAAGTGGATCCTTAGTCGGGCTGGGAAATACGGATGTTCAGATTTTCCTTCCTCTTATTAAAGCCCTAGAAATAGGAAGGTGCCCTTGGCACACCATGTTTCTTTCGGCACACATCAAAATACGTATAAAGTATTTCAGAGGGGATGTGTTTCTACATTACAGGTGTATGAAAAAGTCTAAAGATGGTGTTCATCTACCCAGGTTGCTATTTACTGCCTCAGAAGGATGAGTCATTCTCTGTTTACACTGAGGGACTGAAGTTATGTCTGTTTGCAGCCAGCAGTGTAACCAAGTCGTGAAGATGCCATGACAGTAACTGTAAGCTATCCTGGGATTGTGACATGCACAGTGTTAGAAACCTTTATTTCAGTGTATTGGGATGAATAGTTCGGTACGCTTGACCAAGTGTTGGAAATCAAGATTAAAAAGCAAAAGGCAACAATTACTCTGGGTTCATCATCAAACCCAGGATACTTTTTCAAATTTTATAAATATAACTGAGATTCTTAAAAGCAGATGATTCCCATTTCCTATCCACACGCACACACACACACACACACACACACACACACAACCTGGAAAACAAATCCAGGGTCTTATTTTTTTTTCCTCTTTCTTTTTGTCAGTGCCTCTGTTTCTTTAAAATGAGTCACTGGTGTGTAGCACAGGGGAAAAATGAATAATTCCTTAAAAATAGTCCTATTTTCCAATGAGAAGCTGAGATTTAGACATAAATTACTATCTCAAAACATAGAGTAGTCTCACAGGCTTTTAAAAACAGTCAATAAGGGCCCAAATTCGTTCATATTTTGAAAGATGTATGGAAGAAGGACGGAAGGGACATTTTGCCACTGACCCGCAGGACGGGAATAATTCAGGTGAAATTGAAATCTGTATGATTTCTCACATTTCTCGCTTTTCACATGGCCTGACTTGAAAAACTTATCTAAAAAAACTGTCATTATCACGTATTGAGTTCCGTGTGCCAGGTACCATTGGCTTGCTTTCTTTAATTCTCACAACACTGCGAGATAAATATAAGCTCCAACTGGGACTGGAGGATGCTGAGTTCTGGGAGGAGCAGCGACCGAGGTCACTTACAGCCAGTCGGCAAACCGACGGCTAACTATCCAGTCTTCATCTGACCTCACAGTGCCTCTCTTGACAGCTGATTTTAAGGCTGGCAATTTTACTTGATTAGCTTACAACAGATAAAATTACTAATTGCTGTTTCCAGTGGATGTAAGAAAATTATAGACTTGCATTATTTCTTGATCGCCTACCGTTTACAAATATCTCACTCGGGACGGGCTAGGCTTTGCTTCAGAGCAACCAACCCTAGATGTCAGTGAGTTTAAATAACAAAAGTGCATTTCTTCGTTCGCTCAACACATCCATCATGGGGCAGCTGGGGCTCTGTTATAAGTTGACACTACCCCAGCCGAGGGAGGAGCTATTGTCCAGAACATTAATGGTCACAATGGCCAAGAGAAAAGACCACACTGATTGTGATTAGAATTTCGGCCCAGAAGCGTCACGCACCATTTTACGTACGATTCATTGGTGGTGATTGGCTACATGTCCCTAATCAACCATAGGGGTCCAAGAAGTGCAAACCGGTCAGGCCCAGAAGATTCTAATAGGCAGAAATATTTGGTGAGCAACACTAACTGTGTCTCACTGGGCACGCAGCTAGGTGCTGGGGGGAACACAAAACATAAGATGTGGTCTTTGTTCTTAGAGAGCTTACCGTTGAGGCATGGGGTGGGGTGGGGGGAAAGGAACCGTAATGCACAGAAGCATAAGGGCCAGAGTAGTTGGAGCATCAATACAGAGGAAAGAGTTCATTTTTCATCGATTTAATTTTCACCGTTAATTTTAAATGGCAAGAGCCCAGAAGCCTTTGTAGAGAAGAATACAGATGAGTTTCATAGTTTGGAGGATTGCAGGATTTTAGGGAGAAAACTACCGCCACCAAGGGAACCGCAGGAAAGGGGTGGGCGTGTTCAAGCAAAGATGGGTACACCGGCGGGAAAGCGAGGCTGGTGGGTAAGACAAGCGATGAAATCGAAGAAAGGAAGGAAAAGCCATTTGGAGGCAGATCTCGGAAGTGTCCGTGCCATATAAGGAAAGAGTGCCTTTATATTGAAGCGGCTGTATCTTATCAGAACTCTGTCAAGGACATTTTGGACGAATCCATGTTGTCTCACATGCATTACTATCGTGACGCAGTCACCATTCTTAGAAGGGTACGTTCTCGTGCCCGTTTGAGTCAAATCACAAGATCATCAGAGCAGAGCCCCTGGTACATAACAGGTGCCCAATAACCGGACGGATGAATGAGCAGGAAGAAACCTGAGAAAGACATTCTGCGTGCATCCTTTGAGAGCTGGTCACCTACTGAGTGTCCGCACCTAATTTTGTTTTTTTTAAAAGAAAGAACAAAAATTCCCGAATAGAGCCGCTTGCGTGAAGCCTCCGTAAGATGTCCTCCAATTCTGCATGTTTAATGCGTTCCCTGTCTTCCTTTCTTCAGCCGCAGGTTATGTTAATTCTTAACGTTACCTTTTAGGTTCGATCCTCCAATTCTGTAACCAAATTTGTCTTTTCTCCGAAATTTTTCTAGGCTCTCTGGGCGTCTCAGAATCTCAGAGCCTCCAACTCTGGACGGAACTTGCTACAGGAGACGCTGCCCCCTGTAGACTGGGCGAAAGGAGCTCTACTAAGAAATAAACCAAATTTAAAAAACAAACAACCCCCTCCAACCCTGCCTAGGGCTTTTAAAGAATACAGAACTTTCCAGCAGCCAAGTGGCATTGTCAGCGGTGGGCTAGGATTTTACACCTCGTAGGAACAGAACGGGGATGTGCGGGGATCTGAGGGAGTAATATTAATGGCTTGAGTTGGTCCCAGATGGAAGCTCGCTGTGTTTTTACCAAAACGCTGCTCTGCTGCCTTATGCGGAAGATAGAGGCTCTGTTGAGTCGTTTAAGCAAAACCTTGCAAAGCACGCGTGGCCGTCTGGGATTTGCAACAGAAGAACAAGCCAGTGGGAGAAGGAAGGGAGAGAGAGCCAGGCCACGGGAGGCAATGTGGTAGACACTATGAGCATCTCCTGGTGTCTCAGCGCTTCCCAAACTGCTGGTCTGGGCAAGCCACCTGCATTCTCCAGAACGTGCAGGTTCTGATAAGGCAGGTCTGGGGCGGGGCTTGCAATTCTTCATCTCTAACAAGCTCCCAGGTGACGCCAATGTTGCTGGCCCCTGAACCACACTTTAAGTAGCAAGGAGTCAGGGTAACTGCTTCACCTATCCTCTTCCTTGGTCGAGCCCTAAAGGTCAGGTGCTTACCTGCAGTGGGTTCAGGGAGAGCAACTCCTGCTCGGTCCCACCGGGGGAGCATGTTAATCAGCCCAAGCCCATCATGGTAATTCTACTCCCTTTGCCAGTGATTGGCTCGGGACGGGCCATGTGACCCATCTTGGTCAAGGAGATAAAAGGAAAACCGTCGGGGGTGGGGAGAAAGACATGTTTAGAAAGGCCTTTTTTTTTATCCCTTCTTTTCTTTTCTTTTTGCTCTGATAAAGCTTCCCAGGATGGCTGTTTGCCACTTCCTGGTTTTGGAGCTTCCCCGGTGAGGATGGGAGTTTCTGTGCTTAGTCTACAAGTTTAAGGAGAGATCTCCCTGGCCCCTTCCCCCTACCTCTCCATTAGGTCCTGTCTTTCTCAGCACCCACCCTCGTAGAGTCTTCAACAATAGAATCCCATGGGGAGCTATTTTGGACCCTCTTTTCATCTCTCATTCTCCGCGTTAGAGTTTTCAAACTGTGGGTAGCAACTCACCGGCACGTCATGAAATCACCGCAGCAGGTTGTGCCCAGCACCGGGAGAAAGAACAGAGTATCCCTGAACGTTCCCCGTGGTAGAGGTAAGATTTGGTCAGGTTCATTTTCGTTGGTGACGTATGCGGGATAGAAAACGTATTTCTTATTCTAGGGCCTCCTCGAGCGTTGAGAACTACAGGTTTTTGCACTCTTCGTTCATTGCTAGGATTCTCAAACCTCTCTCTCTGCTTCCGTTTCTACCTGCATGTGTTCTCGGTTCCAAACCTCTGTCTTTACCCACCCACTCACCATGCGCAGTCAGAAAGCTCAGCAATCCACATCGCGAGCTCAGCTCAGCATTATCCCTTTCAGGCCTGCACCGTGCTCCCTCACCACCCACTCCACCCCTCCTCCTCGCTGCTCGTGTGTTAGGAAAGGGCACTACCTTCACCCCCGCCTAGTCCAACTGAATCCTGGGAGTCCTTCTTGGCCCTTCACACCCAACATACTCCCTTTACGAACTTGGTTTATTTCACTCCCGTGCCTCTTTCAACAAGGTCTCTTTCAGATACCTTTCGCCTCTCCCCATGAGTGCCACCCTTCTGATCCCAAGCACTGTCTTCTTGCTTCCTAACTCAACCTCTCCACGTCTTGTCTCACCCCTTGGCAATCCGTTGTCATGCTGCGGCCAGAGGGACCAACTAACCGTGGCACCTCCCTATGAAATCGAAGGGTGAAGCCACCAATCAATAAACTGGCTGGGAAGGAAGTCCATAACTGGTTTCTCACCATCTCCTCTGTCTGGTCCTCACACGTGCCATCTGGGGCTCTTGCAGCCTTTCGAATGTTCTGTATTGCCTCACATTTGGACCCCTGGAAGTTCTCTTCCTCCCAGGAGCTCTCTTTTGCCATCATCTCTTAATGCATCAAACCTTCCTTGCTTGTTGAAATCGCAGATGGCTATAAACTCTTCAGGAAAGCCTTCCTTGGCTCCTGAATAAGATTGGGTCATTCCAGCATAAAGCACAGCATAATTGGAATTATTTACTCATCGTGAAGTCTTTTTCCCTATAAGACTATATACACTTGATCCAGGCAAGGACCGCATCTGCTCTGTCTCTGCCCTGGAACCATAGCACAAAGCCCAGGGGCTGATACATGGTAGTGGTTCTTTCCTTTTTAAATAGATAAAAGTGTTTAAGACCGTTCTTGGATTAATTATGACGACCAGTTGTGAATCATTTTTACAGAGCTGCCAATGGCCTGAAAGTGGTATGTGGCCAGTTGAAATATCCTGGGAGGTTTACACTTGGTTTGTTTGTGTTTTTAGTTTATCTTGAGAGAGAGCAAGAACATGAGCAGGGGAAGGGCAGAGAGACAGGGAGAGAGAAAATGCTAAGCAGGCTCCGTACTGTCAGCACATAGCCCAATGCAGGGCTCCAACCATGAGATCGTGACCTGAGCCGAAATCAAGAGTCGGACACTTAACCGACCGAGCCACCCAGGCACCTCTGTTTAATATTCCAAATAAGGGCCATGAACGCCAGCTGAAGGTCAGGTGTGTAACAGAAGCCTATATAGTCAGTGCGAGTGTGATTTTTGCTGCTTGCCAGACGGGAAGATCCTGGTTAACCCAATATCTATGATGGCTTGCTCCCAAGTTGACCTGTCGGTATTAATCAGAACTCCCATGCAAAGATGTGGGACGCCATCACTCGTTTAGTGACGCCTAAAGGAGTGTGATTCTCTCTCTCGCTTACACTGCCACGGGTCATTTTTCTGTCCCTTGCACCCTCCTGTCAATGCCAGGCCTACCAACAAGTCAGGCCCCTGACTTCTGATCAGCCTCAACTATTTTTCATGCCGTTCGATACATTCTGCCTCTGCATGTCCCCAGGGGATACTCCAGTAATCACCTTGGCCTCGCTTTGAAGTTGAAAATTAAAATGCGTTTTCTCCGGTTGCTTTTAAGTAATATAGTTAAATATTACAGTGTGGTTGACCCCTGCCTCCCCACAACTCCCTTTGACGTGATTCCAACTTGTGCTGACCGGCCTGCTGACCAGAAAAACATGGTTGAGCTGAAGAAGGAGCTGGCGGGGGGAAAAGGGACCTGTTACACTTTAATAAAAAAGCAATGTCCTGTTCCCAGAAGACTGGGGACGGGCCCTGGAGGTTCACGTACCGCGTCTTGCGGAAACTACAAAGGCCAAAGCTCCCACGGGCCCATCTTGTCTTCAGCAACCAATGCAGTGGTCAGAGGAAGTGGGGACCCTGCCCCGTGCAGGTGCAGAGTTAGGGTGTCGGGGAGGGGTCAAGTCTGGCATCCCCTCACTCCCCCCACCACGGCAGCATCTCCAGCGCCGGACGCCCCAGTCGTGCTCGAGAAGAGGGAGCGCGGGGCCATCTGGCTGCCATTCTGTGCTGCCAGCCTGAGGGGGATGTGGAACCGGCACTCATTCCTGCGTGAGGCCCTGGGGAGGTCTCGGCTGGCAGAGAAGTTCAAGTTGTTTGCAAGTCGAGGCCTTAGCAGTGTGTTCCGTGCTCTGTCCATGTCAGCTGTGGGGAGACAGAAAAGGCTGAGGTGGCTGCTGCGTCATTTTGGCTTTGGCGAACGATCCTGCCTACGGTTCGTGAGGAAACTCCAGGGAGGTCCTTTGACTCTTAACGACCATTTGGTTTCAGGGGACTAAGTAATTGACCTCCACTGAATATTTCACATAGTCTCTTACTGCCCCTGTCTTTGTCCCCGATCCCTGACTCTCGTTCCTTCCAGTTGTGTATTTCTTGGTGAGAGGAATGGTTGCCATTATATCCGCAGGCTTCCTGTAGGAGTGCTGTGCTCTTTATGTCAGACTAAAGCAGCCTTGACTTACTTACGTCCGGGTCCCTAGGGCCAGACGTTGAGACAGCTGCACACAGCAGGTTTCTGGAGAGTACCCCGGAAGGGAGCGCAGAAGGCAGCGTTTGGCAGGGGAGAAGCTGACCCACAGCAGGAGGGTAGGGAGGGTGTGGAGAGGGGGGGTACGCAGGGCTGCAACGGAGAGGCTTTAGCCAAGCTCCTAGGGAGCCCTGGAGCTGAACAGGCCTCTGGAGGTGCCTACATGGGAGCCAGAAGCCAGGCCTTGGGAAGGGGACTATTCGTGCCCTAGGAAGTTGCCTTCATTGGAGATGGGGCTTCTGGGGCACAGGTGCCATGGGGAACTGCCCATCGGTGACCTTGGTGCCTGCCTGCTATAAGGTTCAATCTGGTCTTCTGACACGTGTGTTGGTTTTTTTTCCCCCACAAAAACTTAGGAGAAGAAGTAAATTTCACAGAGGAGTCCAGACCCTCGGCTTCTCTTGAAAAATGAGAATGAGTGGACCAGTCAGAATCCAGTCAGGAAAAGAAAATCCACACTGTGTGTTGCAACAGCGATTTAATAGGAGGACGATCAAGGGAGGACAAGGGGACCCTGAGATGACCCATATGCATTGACTGCAAGAAGGAGCCTCTGCTCCTGGAGTTGGGGGAATGAGGGGCATAATGAGGGGGTATAAACCCAGGGGTTCAAAGTAGGAGGTTTGGCAGCTGTTGGTACCTGGCGGGGGGGGGGGGGGGGGGGGGGTGGGGGCAGCCAGGCTGGGTCTGCAGTGGGAAGGAGAGCTGGCTTCTGACCCCCGCTGCTGCTGGGGTGAAGGCCACTGTTGGGGTGAGGCAGGTGTTCCAATGAGCCAGCAGGAGGCTGAGAGAGCCTGGTGCCCACCTCCTACCGCCTGGTTCCCTCTGGTGCCCCCTACTGGCAGCATCTAACAGGAAGGCGGTTGACCATGGAGCTCGGCCCCCAGCACCATTCAGCACGATGCAGAAGAATGGGTAATAAGTTCCTAACCACCACATCTGGCAATTGGGCATCCCCGGTCCAGCACGGTACCAACCGAGGAGGTGCACCTGCATCCCCTTCTTAAAAAGGGACGGGTACCTCCATTCCCACTGGCCAGGGTGTTGCTCACTGGCCTTCCCAAGCAGGTCCCGGTGGGCATCTGTTAGCCATCCTTGTATGAGAAAACTGTTACCCCAGCTCTGAAAGATCCAAAGCGTTTTTTGAGAAGGGATCCAGGAAGGAGCGTGAGATTGAATGCTGAAAGCTTTAACCACCTCCTGTACTCCTTGATGGTGTTGTTGGTCCTGGGACCAGATTTCTCCTCTGTCTCCCCGCCCAGCCCCCAGCCCCCAGGCACCCTCACCCAGCCCCTCTTGAGGGGAGAGGGGTGTGGGCTTCCCGGTCCTGGTTTTTCTGGAACCCATTGCATCACTTAGTCCTTTGAACCTGTCACTCCTGCTCCTGGTTCGTTCTCAGCGTCTTTTTCCTTTGGGGAGGGGGCTGTAAAGGCCAGGCCGTCTTCTACCTCTGGAATCGAGGGAATTGTGATTCCCTGGGGACCAAAGTCTCCGCTGCAACTATTTGCCCTTGGTGTGGATTTATTTTGGTGAGAAATGATGTAACCAGGGCTTGGCAAAAAAAAAAAAAGGCTACAACTTTGTTAGCAAATTAGTACATAGCCCCGAGGCCAACACTTGTTTGGCAAATGAAGGTCCTGGAGCCCAGAGCCTGGGAATAAGGGTTGTAGGTTTTCAGCGCCTGGCAACTTGAAGAGCCTGGAACAGCTGGTTCCCCCAGTGGGGCCGGAGGGACCCGAGTCGGGCTGCCTGTTGCTGCTCACGGGCCATGGAGGCTCAGAGTCCTGACTTGTGTGACCCGAGCGGGAGTAGATTCCGTGGTCCCTTATTTGGCTCCAGTTTTCAGATACTCACCTGTGAAGTTTCCTTCTCTCCTCCACACCTACTTAGGACTCCCATTGGGTGAGCACATTCCTCATGACAGCCCTCCACGTGTCCTTACTTTGTCACTGCCGAATGGGAATTGTCACCCCACCCCCAGCCTGCCTCAGTTCAGCTGAAGCAAGAACACAAGAGACCCTCTCTGTGCGTGCTTTGTATCAAGCACAGAACTAAGGTCTGTTAGGACCTGACTTTTTCTGCTTCCCAAGAAGTGACCATTGACCCTCATGATGGGAGCACCTACTATGTACCAGACTTCACGTATGTTATGTCTACATCTCTGAGGTTGTTCCTATTTTCAGATACAAAACTGAGGCTCAGGGTGGTCGGGTGACCCAGGTCAAGGAAGGGACCAGACTCCAGTCTGGAGTCGGACTCGAGAGCACATAATAAAGTTACATTTCCAGGTCTTTCATTCGTGAGGATTACGTTGAGGAGAATGTCTCACTCTGGCACTACTCCATGTTTGAAGTTTGATTTTTTTGTTTGTTTTGTCGTGGTGTTTTGGTTTTGACCTATTTTTTAATACCTCGGTCACACCTGCTTTTCTCTCCCCACTTCCTCTTCCCAAAGAGCAAAGCTTTGACGTTGGCAGGCAAGAGAATTAGGCTGGAAGCTCATGACGTTGTCTTCCAATTGTCTATATTTTCATAGTTACTTCCTATTTATGGCAAGTGACACTGATCTTCCACTTACGGTTAGAGACCTGGTTTCCTTTCCGAATAGACGTAAGTTAAAAAAAAAAAAATCTGCCTTCAATTTAAAAAATGATTCACTACCTGATCACGGAGGTGGTACTTGGTTGTAGCAAGTGTCACGAGGGCATGACCTTGGACCTTTCTGAACGTCTCAGGGCCTCTGTTCTCCCAGAATGAGAACGGGACCTGGTTGCCAAGGCAGCTGTGAGGATTCACAGCCCACGTCGAGGGCTTCAGGCAGTACCTGGGCCACAGTGGGCACGACTGAAGAGCTACACGTGCCCGACGTGTAGAGAAGATGGTCATTTGCTGCTTGTGTGGCTCCTGGCGCAAAGCACGCTGGGAAAGGCATGACCGGCAGGGGCGCCTCACTTCCAAATAGACATTTACGGGTAAAAGCTGTGCCCCGTTTCCCACGGTTCTGTAAACTTGCGGAGTTGGGGGGAAATTTTCCTGGCGCTTACGGTTATTGGCATGCTATTTTTCTTCTCTAATATTCAAATTTTGTGTTTATTACTATCAGGAGCCTACAGCTTTTGAAGTACTTTATTTTTAACACCCATCCCAGGCTGCTGCGGTCTCCATACACCCACAGGACATCGAGAACAGTAGTCAAATGTTGGAGACGGCTTCAGTAATCATTTACCAAGTACAAAGCTCATTAAGAAAAGTCCAGGGACTTGAAGAGCACGTATTTTACTCACAGGGGGCATGATAATGATGAGGGAAGACCTGAGTGTCTTCTAAAACACCCAAATGTCTGGAAATACAAAGTAAAATCTATGGGGAGAGGTGAACCTTTTAAAAGAGCTCCTGGGACCTGTTTTAGTGCTAAGGAGTTTCAACAGGAGTTAACTTTCAACAGCCCGCCGTGTCATTTTGGAGATGAAAGGCTGGTGTGGTGCGTGGGTCACGGAGATTGAAACAAAGCTTATCTGGGCTCTCAGGTGTGAACCTTTGGTAGTCAAAGCAACAGTTAAGTCCTCAGCTAGCAAGTAAAGGAGCATCTTGCATGATATTTTACATACAGGCATTCCATAAAGACAAGCATACAGAGACCGCATAGTATTCCTATTAGGTAATGATTGGAGACAGTAGAGTTACTTAGGACAGCATGGTCTCCTGACCAGTATAGGCAGCTTCACCCGGGAAGAGAGTTGGGCCCCACCCCAGAACTACTGAATCAGGAACGCTGGGAAAGGTCCTGGAGATTTGTGTTTTAACAAGCCTTCAGGTGATTCTGATGCATACTTCAATGGAGAAACACCAGTTCAGAGGAAAGGCAGTTTGTATTTTACACACTACACCTGTCTTCAAATAGTTGTGCCATAGGCTGGTCATAGATGTACGTAAACACAGACTAGGCATTAGCTCCTTTATATTTCTTGGCTTTGCGTCCCGAGGAAAATAAATACAATCATCTTCTAGATTAAAGGAGGACAGCTTTGCCACAGTGACTCAGTTCTCCAGGGCAGCCACAGTGTTTTGGAGCCCAGGGCTCGACTCACAGACAGCAAAGACTAAGAATATTCTGATGGTTATTTTAGTACCTCGCGTTGTAGGATCTGACACAGAAGAGGATTTCCTCTAAATATGATGGTCCCTGATGCTCTCCTAGACACCCCACAGCGGAGGCCCTGGGATGTGAAACAGAGGGCACGCTGGAAGGCAAGCAGAGCGTATATGGTGGTGGTGATGAGGGGTGGGGACCAGCCGGGGGGTGGGTGGAGGGGTCCCTTGCTTTGGCAGGGGTGTTGCAAAGAGACTAGGGCTGGGTGCCTACTCCATTGAGCCATGGTTTTTGCCCTTGATGGCCCTTTTCACTTGTTAAAAAAGTGAAAATTGGGGCAGGATTTTTTTTTCCCCTTAGCCGTGCGGGAAGGAACCAGAGGCTGATACTCCCCGTAGAAGGTATTGGTCAATCCAAGAAATCAGAGTAAGTGTAAAAGTTGGCAGTCAGGGGTCAGGAGTTGGGCAGAACTGAACTTGAATGGGATCATGGGAAGAAAATGAGGTGAGGATAGTCCTGGGGTCCACTCATCCTGTTACGAGTACATCAGGTTGGCTTAAAGTTCTGTTAACTCCTACTCAACAAGTATTAAGTTCCAGTGATGTACCAGGCACCATTCCAACAGACACTTGGGGTTTTGTAGTAATCAAAACAGACAAAAATCCCTATAATCGTGAAGCATGTAGGTAGCAACTGGCGTCACAGGGAATATTAATAATAAGTCATTAATGATTCAATAATACCATTAATGATTGCTTACCACGTGCCAGGCAGTGTCACCATTAGCTCACTTCGACCTACTGCCAGCTGGCGAGGACGTAGTTTGTATTCTTCTATTGTTAGGCCAGCTCTCGCTTTTCCCAGGGTCATTGTTTAGACCATGACTTTGGGGGGCACAAGCCTTAGGAGTACGTACCATCAGAACTAGTGGTCTGGGATACTGTATTTCAACGCGGCTGCTGATACGTTGGTGAATCACTTCCTTACTGAGCACTGCTTATCGGAAACTGAACAACGCGGCTGCGCATAATGGAATAATAGGTTTGGGTGCTGTGTTGATATAACTAATAGGTTTTAAAAAAATGGTTTTAAAAGGATGAACATCACATGTTTTTATTTCGTGATGTGTCACCAGGAGAACATGAACAGTGAAGTATGCTATAAATTCCCTCAATAAAACTTTGTGAAAAATAATACTGCCTTGGGGTGCCGGGCTGGCTCAGTAGGTTAAGCGTCTGACTTCGGCTCAGGTCATGATCTCGGGGTTTGTAAGTTCGAGCCCCGCGTCGGGCTCTGTGCTGACAGCTCAGAGCCTGGAGCCTGCTTCAGATTCTGTGTCTCCCCCTCTCTGCCCTGTGCCTGCTTGCACTCTGTCTCTCGATAATAAATGTTTAAAAAAAAATTTTTTTTTTTAAATAATACTGCCCAACTGACAGGGGTTTGGTTGAAAATTCCAGCCAGATGGTGATTACTAAGCACAAACCAGCAACAAACAAAAACCCTTATAGTTAAACATACGTACACTTTCTTGTGTAAAAATTTCCATAAAGAAATGTCTACACATAGATAGGCCAGCCTCAAGTGCGTGTATGACAACAGTATTCCTAAATACCAAGTTTTTCAGAAATTTTTAACTTGTATCAAGTTGATACAAGTTGAACTTGTATCAACAATTTTCAACTTGTTCTTACTGTTTTCATACCCCTACACCTAGAGTTGGCTATGCTAAACTCAATTTATTCATTCGCCTGGCAAATGATAATGAAGCATCTACACTGTCCTTGGTGCTGGGGACAGAGCAGGAAACGGGACAAGGCCATTACCGTCCAGTGGAAAGACAGAACCCCGACAAGTATACCTCACGCATTCAGCGTTACAGGAAGGAAACCCACGATACTATCACAGACTTGAGTCAGGAGAGTCAGGCGTGGCTCTTGGAGGGAGGGGGCTTTTGTCCGGGATGGTGCCAGGTCCCCCAGACAGGCAGTCAGCATGTGGCTGGGAGAAAATTAGCCTATTGAGGGGGCATTTTTGAGTTCATGGGGAGTCAAAGACGTCCTCAATGTGCAGACTCTTCCGGTTGCTTCTTTGTTTCCCTTGCGAGACTCAGAACCTCTTGAAGGCAGGGACCCAATCTTGTTTCCTTCTCTCTGGCATCCATTACAGCATCTGATGCACCTGTGTTAAAGGGATAACTAGTTGGGGATGTGAGCAAGGTGTTTGGCCTGTCTGTCCTCACGTGAGAACAGAAAGCCACTTGGACTCCCCATTGTCCCAGCCCCTATTCTGCTTCCTAACAGGGGATCTGGCTTCTTGCCACGTTCACGTTTCCCTGTCTTTCCAGGGCTACGCCTGGCGAACACTTCTGTGCAAGAGAGAATAAAGCATGGGGGTGAAGGGCTCAGGCTTTGTGGCCAAGCTGCTTGGGTTCAATTTCTGGCCCTGTCACTTACTAGCTGTCAGCTATTGAGCAAGTTACTTAACTTGAGCATGTCTCACTTTCCCTGTCGGTAAAATGGGGTAGTAATAATAGTTCATCATAGGTTGATGAGGTTTGAATGTATTAATGAGGTGCTTAGCATAGTCTCTGATGCGTAGCAGGTGCTCCATAGGAGACCGATGGTGCGCTCTCCTGCACATTAACCGCAGGCTGTCCTTGGCCCCCTCAGCAAGCTCTAGACTGCCTTCCCTGCTCAAGGCCTGCATCTTCGATCCCCGATCGTCTTCCTTCACGTGGCTGCTGGCACCTCTTCCCCCCGGTTGCCCCCCTGTGATTCCCCGCAGCCCAGGAGAGCCAAGTCCTGTCCTTACACTTGGAGGCCTAGACAAGAGAGAGAACGCAGAGGGTACCTTCCCCCTCTGGCGTAGGTAGGCGCCCATCTTAGGGTTGACTTCTGAGTAGGCTCCTGGCTTGGTCCTGGCCTTTTCCATGTGACCAGAGACAGCTGTGCCCAACCACCCTCTCCAGGTGTCCCCACATCTCAGAATCCGGCTCCAGAAAATAAGACCATGCTTTTCTCTCCCCCTAGGCTAAGGTCCACCTGGAGTGTTCAAGTCCTGCCTCTGCATTGACCCCTCCCTGGGGTGGATGAGAGTTGAAGCATCCCTTCCATTGGAAAAGACAAGCCCCCGGGGTGCCTGTGTGACTCAGTTGGTTGAGCGTCTGACTCTCGATTCTGGCTCAGGTCATGATCCCAGGGTTGTGGGACTGAGCCCGACATCAGGCTCCACACTGAGCATGGAGTCTGCCTGAGATTTTCTCTCTCTTCTCTTGGTCTCAAAAAAAAAAAAAAATCCCAAAAAGACAAGCCCCACTCCAACCATAGGGATGTGGGATATCCGTAAGGTCTGACGAGACGTTAATGTGTCTGATGTGGAGACTGTCATGGGAAGCGTGGTCCTAATTGTACACTGGTTACCACCAGGGACACCACCCCCCTTCAGCTTCTACTCCGCCATCTTTCTCCCCAAATTTTACAAAAACCTCAGGGTCCCGTCTCATCTGGGGTCCCCTTAAGCCAGGAGAGGTTGGGGTCCAAGAGGCCCAGGTGCTTTTCGAGGATTCAGAATTCCTTGTTCTCTTTAGGACTATTTTAGCTATACCGCACTTGCCGAAGACGTGGAGCCTTCTTCTGGGAATTTAACTCTATTTATAACATGGTTTCTATGGGGGAAAAAAAAACAGTGTTCCAAGTGACAATCCGTTTAAAACAGAATTCTTAGATCACAGCCTTTTCATTGCTGGAAGCTTGCTGGTAACTGTTCACGTGTAGAGATGACATTGAAGTTTTTAAAAATTGCATCTAGAATAAACAGAACGAGGAAAGGGCAGGTGTGGCTTCATGCATTTTTTTTAAGAAACAATGTTGATTTCAAAAGGTCACATCGTTTACTGTTTACAGGCCACCGAATTAAAGTCTCTGTGTGTAGCATTTTACTCAATCTTGACAATAATCCTTTGAGATGTATCCTAAACAGTCTAAGCCCATTTTTGATGCTTAGGGGCTGGTCGCTTTCAAACCCCACCGGGTTCCTTACCTTTCTGCCCCACATCCTGACAAGCTTGTAAAACAGCCCTGGTGTTCCCTCCTTTGGCGCTGACCAGAAGGTTAAATCATGCAACGTCAACTTGCAAGGGGAAATCCTCCCCAGCCCTCATCCTCAGCAAACGCTAGTTGCAAAGGGGCATCCTCCCCCCTCCCCAAACTCCAAAGCCAGCGTCCTTTCCCTGCTCCCCTAAACCATTCCTGTACCTGCTTGACTACCCACCTTACTCTCCCCAGAAAGCCCTAGAAATCCTGTGATTCAGAAACCTTTTCAGAGCCTCATGGTGTCTGTGGAGCATCATCAGTCTGAACATCGAAACCAGATTTTGAGTGAGGGGTCCCTCTCACCTCTGACAGGTGACCGCAACAGGCAGACACAACATTCTCTGTCGTGCAGATGAAGAAACTGAGCCTCCAAGATGAAATTCCTCACCAAAGGTTATAGAACCAGATAATAGTGTCTTAACCAGTCCGTTCTTTTCCCCCTTCAGGTCAGGTGGGTCTTATCTTTGGAGAATTAGTCGACAAAGTTGCACCGAGGGCTCGGACCTCTTGCTAATATTTAACACCTACCTGTCTCCAGCCCTTTCTGCGCATTCACTCACAGTGTCTTCTCCCAGCCTCTGTGAGGTTGTGTCCATCGTTACTCCCGTTTTTATGGATGAGGAAGCCGTGGACCCGCGCACTTCACTAAGTCACGCAAAATGAACTGAGATGGCTGTGCTCGGACTTGAACGCCAGCTGGCTGGCTCAGAAAAGGTACTCTCACGGGGCTGTCATACTTCTTCTGCGTGTACAAGTAAAAAAGCTGATGATTAACCCAGCGCCCAGGGTTGTATTCTTGCTGCTGCTTAAGTGGACAACACTTATTTAAAGGAAACCCTATCTTCAAGACCCAGGCAGTGGCTTTATTAGAACTCTTGGATTATCCACACATATTCACCCAATACTGTCAACTTCTGGAAGGAAAAGCTAATACTTTGTTGTCTAAGACATCCCTCTCCCCTGTCCCCAGTAACTTGGAGATGGCTTTTTAGACAGTGGTGGTCAACAAATGCCATTTTTTTTTTGAATTTTTTTTTTCAACGTTTATTTATTTTTGGGACAGAGAGAGACAGAGCATGAACGGGCGAGGGGCAGAGAGAGAGGGAGACACAGAATTGGAAACAGGCTCCAGGCTCTGAGCCATCAGCCCAGAGCCCGACGCGGGGCTCGAAGTCACGGACCGCGAGATCGTGACCTGGCTGAAGTCGGACGCTTAACCGACTGCGCCACCCAGGCGCCCCAACAAATGCCATTTAAATAGCTTACACTCAGTGGATGTTGCAGACTGAATTCTTGCAATGTCCCCTTCCCCCTAAATACTGCCCTACACCTCATTAGAAATGGGCCCAGACTCTTCACCAATTGCCATGGAAACTCTCTGGGACTCGTGTTCTCCGTCGTGTGCCATCTTTTGACTAAATGTAAAGGAAGGAAAATAATCTGTAATTTCTCATAGGAAGGAGCCCCAAATTCACCAGGAAAAGTGTATATATTTTTAAACCATCTGCTTTCCCTCTGGGCTTTCCGGCAACTTCTCTGCAGCTAATAAATCGTATGAAATTTTTCATGGCTGATTCACCCTACGTGGCTAGTGGCTCTAGAAACCCAGTTATTTGGAATAGCAGGAAAAACTATGAATCCAGGGAAATCAGCATGGATCACAGCACTGAGAGTTGGCGCGGATGATAAAATTATTTCAGTCTGTGTATTGGAGGCGAGGTTTGCTGCTTTTAAATCTTGGCCCTGACTTCCTCTCCCTCAAAAGCCTTGGCCCAAGAACTGTGAAATTCGCCCAAGAACAAAGCTAGCTAATAATGCAGAACTGTCAGAAGATAAAGGAGCCTGTGAAGGATTATTCGGGAATAAAACTTCACGTGATGGTCAAATAAGCTCGTTCCTCTGAGGAAATAGACCAAAGCCGGAGGCTGAAGCGTTTGACTAGGCTTCATACTTCATTCAGTTGGGTGGTTCTCATTCTGTGCTCTGAGGGAACCCTGAGTTCCCTCCGATTTCCCTCTGGAGTTGCCAGAGGAAAGAGGTGAGCACATTCATCCCTAGACTCACCTGCCCAACTTTCCCAGAACGCCTCTGCATTTATTTGGTTTCCACCCGAGGATTCTCATAAAACGGATTTTAGCAAATAGTCTGAGAAACGCTTGATGTCGTCCAGCTCCTTTTTTTTTTTTTTTTAGACTTGAGGCCACAGAAAGCCAGAAAGGTATCTGCTAAGACCTCAGAGATCCTCAGCTATAGCTGAGACCAAAACCGTTGTTGGAGTCCCAGATCGGATCCTCTCTTACTGGTCATTCTGGCTGGAACTATGACCTCAGCACACACCTGCCAGTCAGAGATCGAGTTCTGAACCATTGTACTCAATCCCCTTTCTGGAATTCATTCTCTCCGTCTACTAACTTTGTGCTTCTCTGATGTATTTTCAACTGGCCAGTTGTCCTCGCTGCCTAGTATAGATTTCTCAGACAGCATCCTCTTGGCTCTTCGGGTAGATAAGTAAGTAGGTGTTGATTTCCTGAGAATTGCCGGTGCACTGTGCCCTGGGAGAAATAAAGCCTGCCGAGGCATATCCGCAAAGTTCTGGGCTTTAATATCTCCAAGAAATATGTGACCCACTTCAAAGAAAACACTGTTTTTATTCATGGGGTGGGAAAGATCATGAACTTCTCTCTTTGACAGAAGTTAAATCGCTGGGGGGAGCCTGGGTGGTTCAGTCAGTTGAGCATCCGACTTCAGGTCGGCTCATAATCTCGCGGTCCGTGAGTTCGAGCCCTGCCTCGGGCTCTGGACTGACAGCTTGGAGCCTGGAGCCTGCTTCAGATGCAGCATCTCCCTCTCTCTCTCTCTCTCTCTCTGCCCCTCCCCTGCTATGCTCTGTCTCTCTCTCTCTTTCCCAAAAATAAATAAACATTTAAAAAAACAAAAACAAAAAACGTTAAGTAGCTACATTCATCATATCTCCTAGGAGAAAAAGATAATAAAGGAGAAAAGCCTATCATGTCTTTGTTAAGTGCAACAGGCTCCAGCTGATAGCATTGGTATTGGAAGAGACCATGGAGGTCTTTGTCCTTCAGGGAATCTGTGGTTTCCACTCTCAGTCCTCATCGTCACCACTGCTGCCATTCTTTGAGCACTAACTGTGGCAACCGTGCTAAGCTCTTGACCAGCACTGCCATTTAATCTCTGTAATCACTCTGGATATCCTGATTGTCCCCATTCTTCAGGTATGGAAACTGAGATTCACCGTGGTGGAATCAGTGCCACAGTGCTGCACAACTACAGGGGACTGATTCACTTTGTTCTCTATGGATGGTGACTCCCAGCCTCACAGAGCTGGTAAATGGCAGATTCAGGAATCACGCCAGGATCCTAAGCCCATCTTCTAGCCATCTGCTTCAGAAATCCTATGTGTCCTCAGACCCTGAGTCCTGCAATTGACAATTATTGCTGTTGATAATTTGTTGATAATTATGAGTCAAGAAGGAAGGAAGTTGGCCATTAAATAGTGGGTGTGACCCAAGACAAATTCTCAAGGAAATTTTATTCCTTCTGTTTTTTTTTTTTTTACCCCCAATATCAAATAGTTTGTTTCATGATAAAATTTTTTAATTTTTATTTTGGTATAATTTCAAACTTAGAAGTTGCATGAAGAGTAAAGAATTCCCAAATAATTCTTTAATTCAGATTCAATAATTATCCACATTTTGTCACATATGCTTCTCTGGCATCCTCTGTGTATATGTGTATAATATCACACATATATAACATATAATTATATACATATACATTTTAGTTGTCCTTAGAGTGTGGTCTCTGGGAATCCAAATCACCTGAGTATTGGTTACAAATAAAAATTCCTGGATGCCTGGGTGGCTCAGTTGGTTAAGCGTCCAACTCTTGATTTTGGCTCAGGTCATAAACTCACTCAGGTTATGATCTCCGTTCATAGGATCAAGTCCCGTGTCAGGCTCGCATTGACCCCAAGGAGCCTGCTTGGGATTATCTCTCTCTCTCTCTCTGCCCCACCCTCCTGAACTCATTTGCTCTCTCTCTTTCAAAATAAATAAACTTACAAGAGAAAGAAGAGAAAGAAATGCAAATTCCTGGATGTTACCCCAGAAAGGCTAAACCAGAAATCCTGGGGGTGGCAACCTTAATAGCCCTCCAGGGGATTCTGAAGTTCACCCAAGTTCAAGAATCACTGTCCTATGGAAGAACACTTAGTGGGGGATTGTTCCCAAGTACTTGCCCTTTTTCTCATAAAAGGAGAGAAGTTGGGAAAAGTTGGGAGGCAGAGCTTAGTGTTTTGAGGGTTGATGATGACATTTAAAAAAAGGTTGAATTATTCTCCAGCCCACTGTATTGATTCACATAAAGCGGATTCTATACGCTGAAGTTAGTTCTAGGACTTCCTGTTTTAATAAAGATTCAAATAGAACTTTACAAAT
Organism: Prionailurus viverrinus; assembly: GCF_022837055.1. Lineage (NCBI taxonomy): Eukaryota > Metazoa > Chordata > Mammalia > Carnivora > Felidae > Prionailurus > Prionailurus viverrinus. Next base: position 76,876,296 of record NC_062573.1, on the reverse strand, counting down.
TATTGCCTGGAACGGGTTCATTTCTGTGTACTTAATCTCTCTGAAACTGTTCTAATCTTGCTGCTCATACTTCTACAAAAAAAAATCTTAAATACAAATATGTTTACCAAAGTGGTTTATTATAATTTTTAGAATATCCTCTTTCTAGGGGCGCCTGGGTGGCGCAGTCGGTTAAGCGTCCGACTTCAGCCAGGTCACGATCTCGCGGTCCGTGAGTTCGAGCCCCGCGTCGGGCTCTGGGCCGATGGCTCAGAGCCTGGAGCCTGTTTCCGATTCTGTTTCCCTCTCTCTCTGCCCCTCCCCCGTTCATGCTCTGTCTCTCTCTGTCCCAAAAATAAATGAAGGTTGAAAAAAAAAAATTAAAAAAAAAAATATCCTCTTTCTAGAGAGCAGTTAAATAAAGCTGTCAAACTTTGAACTGACTGTGAAATCAACCACGGAAAAGTCACATTTCACGTTTCTCTCTAAATGATTGAGGGTTTACAACCTGTAAAGTGGATATTTCCAGCTTCAAAGTGTGTGTATTTTCAGCCAGAGCTTGAGTTTTAGAATTAGTTAGTATGATTACCAACAATTATTTATTTCTGTAGTCAGGGTCAGTTACCGGTCACCAGAAAACAGGCTGATGGTGACTATGTATATACAGCAAGGGATAAATTTCCATAGAAGGAACCCTAGGAAACATATCTTTGGGCTATTAAAGTTTGTATAGATCTCTGTGAAGTAGTCCTTTTTAGGAAGGTTTCTTCTTTGTTAATGTGACATGAACTAAAATGATAATAAACAGCTTAAATTTCAAAGTCCAGATGATCCATTTCAGTAAAGAAGTGGGGGGGGGGGAGGAGAAGGCAGAATTGGGGGCGGTTTCTCAGATGGGCTTAAAATGAAATCTGACCTTGTGTTTAGAATTTGTGTGTAGGGAGGGGGAAGGGAGTTTAATATTCATTTCCTGGGACTTACAAGCTATGGAATTTTGACGATGTTTATGTTTATTCTGAAAACTACAGAGAGCTCTGTCTCAACATTTCAGGCACCAGAGACAACCAATGAGCAAAGGACACCATGTATTTTGGGATTTTTACGCCTCCCTTACCCGCAAGGTAACCTTTTTGGAAACTGACGGTTCTCAAAAAACTTGTAATTTTGATACTATGTCTCCTCCCAAGAGTCCTAGCCATCAGTCATGGTTGAATTCTTGCCACCTCCCCTCCTACTACCTCCTGAAGCTCTCACCCCTTTAACATTTGGCAAAGACTCTCTCCCTAACTTCAGGCCTCAAATGCAACACAAGAAGTCCTACAGCTCATTGTATCACATTTCTGATAAGTGATCCATGAGAATTTATCAATATAGCTTTTATGGCAACGTAATCACAAGGGCTTTGAACTTGGGATCTAGAAATCTGAATTTGAGTTTGGGTTTGGCTACTCATTAGTTTGTAACCTTTGGGTCGGTGCTAAAGCTCATTATCCACACCTGTAAACTGCGGAGGTTGGAGTAGGTGACCTAGAAAATGTCCTTGACTACTTCTATGATCTCTTTCTTCTCCTGGTTTATTGAGATTGTAATTGACATCTAACTGTGTAAATCTAAGGTGGACGTATAATGACTTCCCTGTGTTGTGAAGTGATTGCTACAATAAGTTTTGTTAACCTCCATCATCTCATATAGATAAAAAAAATTTTTTTTCCTCGTGGAAGTACTTTGAGGAGCTACTCTTTCAACAATTTCCAAATAAATGATACAGCAGAGTCAGCTGTAAGTGGTCATGGTGTACATTACATCCCTAGGACTTAGTTATCTTCCAACTGGAAGTTGGTACCTTTTGACTGCCTTCTTCCAATTCCCTTTCTCGTCCCCTCTGCCTCCTGCAACCACAAGTTTAATCTCCTTTCCTGTGAGTTTGTTTTCTTCCTTTTTTCTTTTTCTTAAGATTCTACATGTAAATGCGATCAGACAGTATTGGTCTTTCCCTGACACCTTTCACTTACCATAATGCCCTCAAGGGCATTCATTCATGTTGTCATAAATGGCGGGACTTCTTTTTTATGGCTGAATAATATTCCATTGTGTATGTCTGCCATACCTTCTTTATCCATTCAGGTTATTTTTTTGACTTGGTGAGGGAAGATAATGCTTCTTTGAACATAAGGGTGCATAAATCTCTTTGATACAGTGTTTTCATTTCCTTTGGATATATTCCCAGAAATGGGATTGTTGGACCACCTAACAGTTTTATTTTAAATGTTTTTGAAGAACCTCCATACTCTTTTCCAAGTGGTTCTCTGAGTTTACATTCCTGCCAACAGTGCGCAAGGGTTTGCTTATCTCTACATCCTCACCAGCATTTGTTACTTTTTGTCTTTTTGATGGGGGCCATTCTAACAGGCATAAGGTGGTATCTCCTTGTGGTTTTGATTTGCACTTCTCTAATTAGAGCAACTTTTCATGTGTCTGTTGGCCATTCGTGTATCTTCTTTGGAGAAATGTCTATTTAGGTCCCTTTGCCCATTTTTAAAACTGGATTATTTATTTCTTTTGTTATTGAGTTATGTGAGTTCTTTATATTTTGTGTATTAACCTTTATGACATAGGGGGTTAGCAAATGTTTTTTCCCATTCCATAGGTTGGTTTCCACTTTGTTGATCATTCCTTTTGCTCTGCAGAAGCTTTTTAATTTGATCTGGTCCATTTATTTTTTATTCTGTTGCTCTATTTTAGATGTCGTATCCAAAAAATCATGCCCAAGACCATATCAGGGACCTTTCTTCCTTTGTTTTCTTCTGGGAGTTTCATGGTTTCTGGTCTTGCATTTAAACCTTGAATCCATTTCAAGTTAATTTTTGAGAGTGGTGTTAAGATATGGGGCTAGTTTCATTCTTTTTCATGTGAATATCCCATTTTCCCCAGCACCATTTATTGAAGAGACTGTGTTTCCCTGTCGAGTATTCTTGGCTCCCTTTCAAGTCTTAGTTGAATGTCTATGTGCGGGTTACTTCTGGGCTCTTGATCCTGTCCTGTTGGTCTGTGTGTCTATTTTTATTCCTGTACCCTTCTGTTCGGATTATGATAGCTGTGTAATATAGCTTGACGTCAGCAAGTATGATGCCTCCAGCTTTCTTCTTTTTCATGATTGCTTTAGCCATTCGGGGTTTTTTGTAATTCCATATAAATTATAGGATTTTTTTTTTTTTTACTTCTGTAATAAATGAAACTGGAACTTTGATAGGGATTGCATTGGAGCTATAGATTGCTTTGGGTAATATGGACATTTTAACAATATGAATTCTTCAAACACATTAACATGGGATACCTTTCCATTTCTTTCGTAAAAATTTTTTTATCGTTTATTTTTGAGAGACTGAGAGACACACAGTGTGAGCATGGGAGGGGCAGAGAGAGAGGGAGACACAGAATCCAAAGCAGGCTCCAGGCTCCGAGCTGTCAGCACGGAGCCCGATGCAGGGCTTGAACCCACATACCGTGAGATCATGATCTCAGCTGAAGTTGGGTGCTTAACCAACTGAGCCACCCAGGCGCCCCCCTTTCCGTTTCTTTGTCTTCGATTTCTTTGATTGACGTCTTGTAGTTTTTAGTGTAGAGATCTTTTACCTCCTTAGTTAAATTTATTCCTAAGTATTGTTGTTTTTAATGGCATTGTAAGTGGGATCATTTTCTTCATTTGTCAGATAGTTCACTGTGCATGTGTAGAAGTGGTACTGATTTTTGTATGTTAATTTTGTATTCTGCAACATTGCTGAATTTGTTAATTAGATCTAACAGGCTTTTTGTAGAGTCTTTAGGTTTTTCTACATATATAATGATGTCATCTGCTAATAAACACAATTTTACTTCTTTTTAAATCCTGATGGCTTTTATTTCTTGACTCATTATTTCTAGAACTTCTAGTACTATATCGAATAGGAGTGGTGTCAGGGAGCACCTCTGTCTTGTTTTTGATATTAGGGGAAAAGCTTTCAACCTTTGACCACTGAGAATGATGTTAGCTGTGGGCTTATCATAGATGGCCTTTATTACATCGAGTTGCATTTCTTCTATACCCAATCTGTTAAGAATTTTGATCATGAACCGTTGCTGAATTTTGCCAAATACATTCTCTGCATCTGTGGAGACTATCCTATGATTATTTTCCTTCACGTTATTAATGGGATGTAGCAGATATATTTGGGTGTGTTCAACCAACCTCAAGTCCCAGGGATAAGTCCCACTAGATCAGGGTAAACGATCCTTGTATTGTGCTGCTGTATTTGGTTTGCTAGTATTTTATTGAGAATTTTTAATCTACATCATTGGGGATATTGACCTATAGTTGTCTTGTAGTGTCCTTTCCTGACTTTGGTAACAGGATAATGCTGGCCTTATAAAACGAGTTTGAGAGTGTTTCCTTCTCTGCGAAGAATCTGATAAGCATTTGGTATTAATTCTTCTTTAAATGTTTTGCAAAATTCACCTGTGAAACCATCTTGCCCAGACCTCTTCTCTGGTGGGAGATTTTTGGCAACAGATTCAACCTCTGTACTAGTAATTGTTCTATTTAAATTTCCTACGCCTTCCTGATTCAGTCTTGGTAAGGTGTATGTTTCTATGATAGCCTTGTCACATTATGTCCCAGGAGCAGCAAATGTCAGTTTAAAAAATAACAAAAAGGACTTGAAAGGGAAATCAACATTTTAAAACCCAGTGTACCAGAAAGTGTGCTGAGTCTATTCCTGTGGATCATCTAATGTAATCTTTACAACAACTGTGCGACATGTTTTGGTTGTATTTCCATTTTATAGATGGAAAAGTGAGTTCCAGAGGGGGTAAATCATTTCTTACTATTTCATGGGTTTAAAGGGACAAATCTATCATTTAAAGTACTTGGGTTTTGGGGCACCTGGGTGGCTCAGTCAGTTGAGCGCCTGACTTCAGCTCAGGTCATGATCTCACAGTCTGTGAGTTCGAGCCCCGCGTCAGGCTCTGTGCTGACAGCTCAGGGTCTGGAGCCTGCTTCGGATTCTGTGTCTCCCTCTCTCTCTGCCCCTCCCCTGCTCACACTCTGTCTCTGTCTCTGTCTCTCTTAAAAATAAACAAACATTAAAAAAAATTAAAGTACTTGGGTTTTAGATCAAAGAGGTTTGAGTCTATATATTTGTAATTAACAGAAGACGACTTTGAGTGGTTATCATATGTGAGTTTGTGAATATATATTTCTATACATATATTACTTAGAGATAGTTGAGAAAGTAAGGCCAGGTTCTACAACCATTTTAGACAGTGAGAAAATTGACACGGAAGAGATACGTAACTTGCTTAAAGGATAAATGGTCTCATAGTGGAATTGAAAGGGAAGAGATTCTTCTTCAGCTTTAAAAAAAATTTGTTTTAATGTTTAATTTTGAGAGAGAGAGACAGCAGGAGTGGAGGGGGTAGGGAGGGGGCAGAGAGTGAGGGAGACACAGAATCCAAAAGCAGACTCCAGGCTCTGAGTTGTCAGCCCATAGCCCGATGCGGGGTTCAAACCCTTGAACTGAGGGATCATGACCTGAGCCCAAGTCGGCCGCTTAACCAGCTGAGCCCCCCAGGCATCCCAGGGAAGAAATTTTTCATAAGGCTCTTCTGGAGTTTGAGAAGAAGCCAAAGGTTCCACAGCGGGAAAGGTAGAAGTTACCCATAAGCAGTCTTTTAGACAGAACGAGAAAAATGTATACTCTGTATTAAGCCTTTCAAAACCTGCAGTCATTTAAGAAGTTGGAAATGAGCCTCGAGGACTGTGCAGATGACCTCACTTTCCTGAGAGTCCTAACAGCCATGTGGAAGTTCCATGGTTCAGGACGTTGACTGCATAAGCATCAAAAAGCAAGGCTGACTTGTTCCTTTATGAAAACATACCATTCATTTAAAGAAAGTTAAAGGGGCGCCTGGGTGGCGCAGTCGGTTAAGCGTCCGACTTCAGCCAGGTCACGATCTCACGGTCCGTGAGTTCGAGCCCCGCGTCGGGCTCTGGGCTGATGGCTCGGAGCCTGGAGCCTGTTTCCGATTCTGTGTCTCCCTCTCTCTCTGCCCCTCCCCCGTTCATGCTCTGTCTCTCTCTGTCCCAAAAATAAATAAACGTTGAAAAAAAAAATTTAAAGAAGTTAAAATCTTCTGCAAATCATGCCTGACAACAGGCGTCACAAAAAAAAAAAAAAAAAAAAAAAAAAGACAGTGTCGGAGTAAATGCTTCCAATTGAAGTATCCTGGCTGCTGAAACTTACTTGCCCATTGCCCCAGACCCCCGATCTTTGCCAAGAGATGGGGGGTTCATTTTGATTAATCAAGTCAACAACCCCACACTGTTGAGTTCACCAGTCAGTGTTCTATGTCTGTAAGTGAGAACCGTCCTGGGAAAAATGCCCAAACCTAATGACTCCTGGGAATTTAATATGGGATTGTTGAATTATCACTGTTTTCCAAAATTTCAATAATGGCTGCTAATGCCAACAGCTTTAGGGCTGTGTAACAAACCAGCAGGGGAGATATTTGGGGGCATTTTGGACTTTCTTTTACCACTGTTCTCCCGAGGGGCAAGTCTACGTTAATTCTACCTCCAGCAGCGAAATGCTGTCTAAAACCAATGTTAACTTTAGGTTCACTGGGTTCTTGTTTGGGGCTTAAGAGGCAAGGTGAAACCCTTGAAAAATTGTGCTTTGAAATATTTCTTTTCTAATTGTGCTTTTATGCACACAGTTGGACAAAACGTCTAGTTCTCTTAGGGAAAGAACCATCCGCATAAACCAAGATAGTAAAGCTGCTTTTTTTTTTTTTTTCATTTTTGCTTTTATTTCCTTCTTTCGTCCATCTGTGGAGTGAGTCAGCACACCATTTGCTGGATGTTGGATGGCACAGAAACATAGTATCTGTCCACAGGAAGTGCATATTTGGCTGAGTAATACAGGTGGAGAAATAAATAATTACTAAAGTATGTGATAAATTTATCTGATGGGGTGGGGGGGGGGGATGGTTTTGAGACAATGAGGCATTGACCCAAGGGAGGGAGACCAGAGAGGTGAGGAAATAATCATGGCAGTGGGGTTGCGTGGGTCAGTCAAGTAAAGACTGAGAAGAGGAGGAAAGAGCAGAGACTATTCTCCTGGGGACTGAGATCCTATCTAGAGCCCTTAGGTGTTCTCTTCACGTGGCCCAGAGAGAATCTAGAGAACACCTGCCAAACGTGGTCAGGGTGGTGTCCACGCTTGAGAGAGGGGGAGAGGGAGAGAAGGGAAGCTTATGGTGGAGGGCCAAACCACTAGCTGGGTAATAAACAGGTTAGGGAGGGGAACTGAGCGTCCGGAAATGCGAAGAGGAAATTAAAATGTCTGCTACTTTAAAAAAATTTTTTTTTAACTTTTATTTTTGAAAGAGAGAGAGAACGCACACCCACAAGCAGGGGAGGGGCAGAGAAAGAGAAAGAGACCCAGTATCCGAAGCAGGCTCCAGATCCTGAGCTGTCAGCTCAGAGCCCGACAAGGGGCTCGAACCCACACACCGTGAGATCCCGACCTGAGCCAAAGTCGAACGCTTCACCGACTGAGCCACACAGGCGCCCCAAAGCGTCTTCTACCTTTTTATCTCGATTGTGAATGATGAGCCGTGATAAGAATGGATTTTTATCTTTTACGCACAGCAATTGGCAGATAGAGCATTCATTTATGGATCCTTTGTTTTTGTTGTTGTTGTTGTTGTTGTTAAGCCAAAGTCAATGAAGTGGTTATTTGGCCACATTTGAAAGTTTGGATGATTGAAATTTGCCATTTGCTTCCAGATATGTAGTGTCTATACTCCCTCTCCCAAGGGGGCCACTCTGAGTCACCCCCACCGTGTAAGACACCAGGGACAGAAATGCACTCATGCACTCTGCATATGCAAATATGGGGGATAGTGAAATATATCTGTAAGGCCTACCCTTGCCTATCATCAGACCCCTAGAAGAGAGGTGAAAACAGGTTTTAAGCACTAACTCTGGCCTCTCGACTAGGGGGCCTTAGAGAAGTCTTCTAAGGCTGTATCCAGACTTAACACAGATGCCTGCCTTGATTGATAAGCAGTGCGCGTTCGTTGGGGACCCTGTTACCCCTTCCAGCTTTGCCACAAGTCCTTTCGTTTTCCAGGACCTCAATGTCTTCACAACTAAAAAAATAAAATAAAAATGGAGGGGTGCCTGGGTGGCTCAGTCGATTGGGCGTCCGACTTCGGCTCTGGTCATGATCTCGCGGTTCATGAGTTCGAGCCCCGCGTCGGGCTCTGGGCTGACGGCTCAGAGCCCGGAGCCTGCTTCCGATTCTGCGTCTCCCTCTCTCTCTGTCCCTCCCCCAACTCTCACTCTGTCTCTCTCTCAAAAATAAACAAACATAAAAAAAAGTTTAAAAAAAAAAGTGGAGGCTGGGTTATTTCTTGCAGCCTGCCTTAAAAATTTGCACAATGCAGAGAGTACTTTTTCTAGGACGAATTCATTTCTAAGTAACATCTTGTACGGTCCAGTAGAAAAGGACCCTGGCTATTCCATTTTAAGAAGAAGCAAGTCACGTTAAGCCTTAGTCTGATGGTACATTCTATTTTGTTAAAGTGGCATTAATAATTTGACAGTCAGAGGCAGTTCACTGTGACCATGTTTGGGCACAAATACGTGGGATGTTTATGGCCTGAGTGGAGGTTGTGGATGGGCTAGGGCCTTCCCCGCTGCCACTTGGCCAAGCTTCTCATCTGTCTGCTCTTTCCTTATATGTCAGCTCTGTTCCTTTGTTTGCTTAACCACTTAACCACCTTCGTTTTCACCTCGTCCCCTGGAGTCACGAGGGGGCTGGAGTCCTGCCTTGCTGGAGGTCAAGGTCTAATTCTTATCATTTGGGTTTGGTGGTAGATAGAACTGTTGGAAGGTGGGTGGTTAGATGAGGCAAAAGGTTACAGAGAAAGAAAGGTCTAGATAGAGTTCTCAAGGCAGTGGCTAACATTGGCTCCAGCCTGGTCCCGGGGAATGAGGAAGGTTCGGAGGAGTCTGAAGGAACTGCGATGCCTATGGATATGTCTTCTCCAAATTGGGCCTCCCGCAAAGCGTATTTGGGGGGCACATCCTATAGGCTCGTTCCTCAGGGCTTCTTCGGGTTTGGGAGAGCAGCAGGGAGGCGGCCTGAAGGTGGTCGTCCTCAACCCTGCTGCACAATAGACTCTTTAGGGAGGCTTTTGAGGAATACTGATGCCCAGTCCCTTCCCCCCAGAGATTCTGGATTCATCGGTCAGGGGGTAGGAAATCGAGAATTCATTGATGGGCATATTTTTGAAACTCCCCCAGGTGATTCAAATGCACAAGATTGAGAATCACCCCTCTAGGACCTTACTACCACATTACCTAATTTAAAAGCTGTCCGGGAAAAGCTGGTCTACGTCCCAGGGTAGACACCAGTGGCCCGGGGTTAGAACTGGGACTGCTGATGTGTTTTGTTTGGCCAGCCCAGGGTTAAAACAAAAAGCACGCGAGCAAATGAAATTCCTGAATTCGGATGCCTTTTCAGGCGGCCTGACATTCAGCGGGCTTCTTAGAATTGTTGTTCTTTGTGTGACTTTTGCAGGCATTTGCTTCTGCAGCTGCTCGGCTGCTGAGACCAATAGACACACAGCCAGTTGTTTCCCTCTGATAGTGAAGAGTGATACTGGCCCTGGGGGTGCTGGTGGCAGGGTGGGGGAGTGGAGGGGTGAAGGAGAGGAAGAGGAGGAGGGTGATAAGAGGGTAATCAGAAACCTGCAATCTACCCCAAATGATGACTCCCCCTTCCCTCCGGTTCCCACCATACAGCCACACCCCAACTCCATGACAGGCTACCCCCAAGGAGGAGGAGTTCTCATGGGATGGATCAATTTTAAGGACATTAATTGAACCAGATCCGACACCGAGTCGGATCTGAGCAAGGCCTTCCAAAAGGTCATTGCTACAGGCTTCCTTGAGCGGCTTTGGTTAGCAATGAGAACTATTCCCCAAGGTCAAGGTCAGGTGCAGGGACCTCGCTTTGTTGCAGAAAATCAGAAAGCATGGGTGAACTCAAAATGCTTGAGGATTTCCTACCCGCTGCGGCGTTGGTGACTATGTCGAAAATCTCTCTCTGGAAAACTGCTAACACCTTTTGTCACAACCTTTCAACACAGGGCACTAATCCATTTCTAGCCCCGGTTTTCTGCCGCAGATGCTTACTTTGATTTTCCCGGGAACAGAGAGGTTCTATCATGCAGCCCGCTGCCCCCCCCCCCCCCCCCCCAAATAGCGCTCTTCCAGATGCAGAGCAGTGATGCCTTGGGTGGCAATGAGTGGTTGATGGGCCTGGCTCATTTGCGGTTCTATTCTTCTTCGCACTTGTGGGCGGGGCCAAGAAATCTCAAAATTCCCTTGGCGTTAGCACATTACTACTAGTGGTTAAAGCTCAGGAGGAAGAATAGTGTGGATTGGTTGTACATTTTCAAGCTGCGAAAACCAGCCCGCGTGCACGATCAGCACTGCTATTTCTGCTTCCTTTAAAATGCTGTTACAAGGATCCGATCAGTTGTCTTTTTTTTTAAGTTTACTTCTTTATTTTGAGGGAGAAAGAGCATGTGCATGAGCGGGGAGGCGCGAAGAGAGAACCCCAAGCAGGCTCTGTGCTGTCAGTCCAGAGCCCGGCGAGGGGCTCGATCCGGTGACCCTGGCATCACGAGCTGAGCCGAAATCAAGAGGACGCTCAACCGACTGAGCCACCCAGGCACCCCTCAGTTTTTGTCCTAATCCTGTAAATCAGCGTGCACCTGTCCACAGTGAAAGAGCACATGAAACACGTCGTAATTCAAATATGGCGGAGAGGGAATGGCCTCGGTTTCTTGCTGGAGCTTCAGGCACTGTAGCACCTCAAGCTTCCGGGGCCACTCACCCTGTGCCCTCAAGTACTGGAGACTGGGCAGAGAATCAGGAGGCGCTATCTTGCGTCTCCTTGTTTGTTTTAAAGGGTCTAAAACAAATAAGACCAGAGTCCCAAGAGTCTCACGTGGGTGATGATATCTACAGCAATTTATGCCCAGTGTTCTGGACTGGACAACACGGGGGTGATACGTGCCCATCCCTCCGAGTCACGCATTCCCACCACAGCACCGTCCGTGCTGGGGGTCCTTTAACAGAGAAGAAAGAAGTGTATCTTGATTTGGACACAACTGCCTCACTGTAGGCAAACATAAAATTTCTCCTAAATAACTTTATACATTTCACCTAAAATAAAGATCGTGAATGGGGAGTCATTCCGGCTTTCATCTTTACTCCTTCCTCTGGCATCACAAGTAATGACGTCTTGCCCTGTTCCTGAGCAGCGGGGACAGATCCCCATCTGATTGGAGTTCGGGGGTTTTCCTCCGTCCCTGTGCTCTCTCCATCATCATGCAAATGTTTGATTGCCATAAAAATTCATAAAATTATTGCCATAAAGATTATTTTTATGACTGCTGCTGACATGCCTACTTCTCCTCACAGGATGTTTATATTGATTATTCCTCTCTCTCCCCTCCCCCCCCCCCCCATGCTGTACTGACATCACCTTCTCATGCTGCCCTTTGTATGGACTTCAAGGGTCCCATCGCCTCTTTGGTCATCTCCTTGTTAGCGATGGTTCCATTGGTTCCATGTTAGATCCCATACTGTCCACGTTTATGCGAGGTTCGTGACCTCATTGGTCACACCTTTTTCTCAGGCCACACTTGTCATGCACTGACGATTCCAGCTCTTTGGACGGGCTGGCAGTGACTCAGCCCTGCTGTCGCAGCCATGAGAAAGTTTGTTGCCCTAACCCCCTTGTCCTGGATCAAGAAAATTAGCTCTCTCTTTGGGCGCTGTTTCTTTACCATAATCTAATCCGCAGAACATGAGGTAATTGAAATGTGAATATATATAATAAGAAAAATGATGGTCTGTGTCTATACTCAGGGACTTTGGGGGGCCTTTACTCTTTCATCGATGGACTTGTCACATACTTAACGAGAACTCTAGGGGACACCCCGGATGCCCTCCCCTGATCCCCACACATCCTTGGCTCTGTGTGCCATACCCAGCTTTTGTGAGCTTCCCTTCCCGTTCCAGCTTTGCCTTTCCCCTGAGCTTTGGCCGTGACTGCTGACGTTACCTTGCCCATTTAGAGCGTTGAAGCGCCTGGGAGTTTATGACCCACGGTCCCCTCCCTGATCTCCACCACTCAGTGACTGACTGTGCTGTGGGAGGGAACATTGAAAACACCAACTTCCGTGCCTCAAGAAGAAACAAACTCTGCGGTACAGTTTGGGCTCTCAGGCTCCCCGAGGGACCCAGCGAAGACTGGGACTTTTCTACTTGACATGGCTTCTGCCTCTGTTCTCTGGGGCCTCCCCACTCTCTTAGCAGTTTCTGCTGGGAACTGGTCCTTAATAAATTATGGGCATTTCCATTTTTGTTTCAGGGTCTGCTTCTAAGAAAACCCCATCTAAGACCAGCATTTTTGTGTGTGTTCCAGACACTGTGATTTCTAGTGGAAGACGCTGCCATGAAGAAATTATAAGCTAAACAGGTTTTTGAATCTTACTGGACATCCTGGATCTCTCACGGAGTACATGACGTGCCAGTCAGGGGTCTGAAAGGAAAGAGATGGCCTACCCAATTTGGGTAATTTAATGACAGTTGTGTTGAAGGACTAAGTGTGGCCAGGATGTAGGGCTATCACAAGGAAGAGGACACCGTCCCAGAGCAGATAACAATAGGCTAGCATTACTCCCTCCTACGAGAAAAGTCTGCCTGACCCGAGTTGTGGCCTTTGGTCAGGGGACAGAACCAGACCACGGGACCACAACAGGAGTCCAGAGTGGGGACTCAGGATGGGTTAATAAGCTTTTCAGTGCTCATGGTGTGTAATGGTCAAAAGCTACTTAAATATAGGAAACCACTTTTAGGGACCATCTGATGACAGCTCGTGGAACTCCTGGTGGCTTGTGGGATGCATTTGGGAGATACTATAGTAGAGCGCTGTTGGAAAATAACACCTTAGGAATCACAGCATCTTTTTGTCTGTGGAATTTCCCCGTTTCAGATATGCCCCCTTCCCACCGCCTCCGTCCAAGTTATCTAGGTCTTTTGCAAAGAGGGGAACAGGTCAGGTCTTTGGAATCTCTTCCCTTTCTTGCATAAAGGTGAATTCTAACAAGCTATGGTATCTCGTTGCTGATTCCACAGCAGATGAGAAAGAAGGTGGGCGCGCCATGGTATTAGGGACGGGCGGCGAAATAGGGAGCCGACAGGTGAAACGGGGTAGAAAGAACTCTGGAAGGGGTGCAGGCTGCAGGCAGATTGCGTCCGGACCACCTGCTCCGCAGCGGAGAAAAGCAGAACCGTACTCAGACCTCAGCCACTTCGCAGCACTCGGTTGCTCTTACGGGCACAGAGATGATTTTTACGGAGAAAAATCTGAGACCCAGAGAAAATGGTTAATGTAGGCCGCTGTACCCTGTTTAAGAAGGCAGCGAAGGGGGGCCCCTGAGTGGCTCAGTCGGCTGGGCGTCGGACTCCGGCTCAGGTCACGATCTCATGGTTTGTGGGTTCGAGCCCCGCGTGGGGCTCTGTGCTGACAGCTCAGAGCCTGGAGCCTGCTTCGGGTTCTGCGTCTCCCTCTCTCTCTGCCCCTCCCCTGTTTGTGCTCTCTCAAAAGTTAATAAACATTAAATTAAAAAAAAAAAAAAGGCAGTGAAGAGTGTATTGAACCTTTAAAAACTGTTTATCTTCCTGGTTAAATAGTACTCATTAACGTTTGCTAATACTGTGAGCTCAGGATTATGCTAATATAATTATTATATTCTCCTTTAATTGTCAAAATGACTCTGCAAAGTCAGAACGCCGATCATCCAAATGTTACAGGAGGGAAAGTGAGGTTTTGAGAAGGTAAGCCCGGCGTCTACATAGCATGTGGCACAACCATTCCGGAAGCAGGTCTGTCTGATCACAGCCCGCACCTTTAATCTCTTTTTTTTCCATCCGGGAAACCTCACGAGCGGTTTAGTGGCCCAAGGCTTACCTTGTGAGCTCTCTGGGGCGTTCCCTCTATCCACACACCACGTCTGAAAAGTGGGGCAGCGCTGTGTTTGTTAAGCTGGCTAATTTCAAGAGGATGTTCCTAGGTAACAGGATAAATAGAACAACAGAAGGTATTTCATCAAAAAATACGTAAAAATCAATCAGCCCCAAGGAATGCAAAGTGATTCGGTTGTGCGTTGAAGCAATCTCTGAAGGGGGTAAAAGCCACAAACTCCAGCGGAGGAGACTCTGTCTTTGTCAGTCTTCTAGATTCTTCCGTACAGCCTCAGTCTCTGCCTCCTGCCCTCCACCAGAGAGCGCTGGGTTTCCCGGGACGGTCCCAACGAGAGCCCAGAGACAGGATGAGGCAGGACATGACCACTAGAGGGAAGCAGTGAGGCCCTTATGCTTCATTTTTCTGAGGGATTCAACTTTGTGGGTGTTGATAATGTCCTCGTTTTAAAGACCGTTTCATCCAAGACACATACTTTCTCGTGTGTGATCGGCGTCAAAGAAAAATGTGCTCTGCACACCGTCGGGGTTCACCATGTGCATCTCAACAGGCTCGGTCTGATCTCGGCAGGTAACTTCGAGGGCCACCCCAGGTCCAGCCTACTTGGTAGAAAAGGCATTTTCTTCTGCCCGAGTTTTGCAGGATATATTCAATCCATTAACGTTAGCCCCAGTTCATGTTGATTACAACATGTCTGATTCGCGTCATTTCTTTGTTGAGGGAGTTGTGGTTAACCCAGAATAGAGGCAACAGGAGGGGTCAAGTGTGGACAGAAGTCGCCCACGCACTCCCCAGATGCGTCACGTGAGTCACCTGTGTTCTGAAGGAACCGTACCGTCTAATAGCACCACCTAAAGACTCTTTTGGAAGACAGCAGAATGCTCCATTGGGGTGTGATTTGAAAAGAGCTCTGTAGTTATTAACGTAATGACGATAATGATTCCTCTGGTGTTTATTTTTCGAGTACCCTCTTGGTGCATGTGGCTCAGAACACATCGCTTGAATGGAGACACTTAAGGTTGTTACACAAATAGCAGTGGGAGATTGGAGAAGGTTCAAGATGTTCTTCAACGTGGAATTATAAGCAGCCATTTTAAATGATGCCGAGGAGTAGATTTATCGACAGGGAAAGGTAGCCGCGATGTCTTAGGCTTTGTAAAGTAAGTTCTAAAACACTCTGAGCCTGTTTATGGAATGTATATTTGTATACATACGTTGAAAAAGTCCGGATGTTGTACTGATTATCCCTGTATGGGAGACCGATAAGTGATATTTCCTTTCTATTTTTCCCCTTTTTGCTTAGCTGTGTTTTGGGA
The DNA here is from genome assembly GCF_022837055.1 of Prionailurus viverrinus. Taxonomy (NCBI): domain Eukaryota; kingdom Metazoa; phylum Chordata; class Mammalia; order Carnivora; family Felidae; genus Prionailurus; species Prionailurus viverrinus. The sequence goes on along the minus strand of NC_062573.1, from coordinate 76,860,893 downwards.
TTTTTCTACCTCACCATGTATTTATATATCTAAGAGCTTTAAGTTTACCCGAATGCATGATAGCGTTTCAAGGGATTGTCTGATCTTTTTACCCTGGATATTCTCATAATCGTGTAATTTTCACCCCTCTGTCCTTCTCCTAAATCACCAGGCTGAATTAAGAGTGGGCCAGGCAGAATTACTGCTTTCCCATAATGTTATACTGGCTGTCTCTTGCTTTCAGAAAGCAGTGCTATGTCTCTGAAGTGTCCCTGCTCAAGGCTCTCGCTCCTTAACACCACCCCGGTCACCTTACCTTTCCAATTTATTCTCCTTCCAGAACTGTATATATATATTTTTTAACTTATTTTGAGAGTGAGTGAGCACAAATGGGGGAGGGGCACAGGGAGAGGGGGAGAGAGACAGAGAGGATCCCTGGCAGGCTCCGTGCTGTTAACACAGAGCCCAGCATGAACCTTGAGATCGTGACCTGAGCCGAAGTCAAGAGTCAGACGCTCAACTGACGGAGCCACCCAGGCGCCCCAGGGATGAGAGTTTTATTTATTTATTTATTTTTAAAATTTTTTTTTTCAACGTTTATTTATTTTTGGGACAGAGAGAGACAGAGCATGAACGGGGGAGGGGCAGAGAGAGAGAGGGAGACACAGAATCGGAAACAGGCTCCAGGCTCTGAGCCATCAGCCCAGAGCCTGACGCGGGGCTCGAACTCGCAGACCGCGAGATCGTGACCTGGCTGAAGTCGGACGCTTAACCGACTGCGCCACCCAGGTGCCCCATGAGAGTTTTAAAAGTATATGTGAGCATACCTTTCCCTCTAGAAACACAGGCAAGGCTTGCCCGGAAATGGCTCTTGGCTCCTGACGTCACTGCTGATGCAGGAGAGCAGGACAGGGTGGTCTGGGCACGGCACATGCGGGGCCGCGAGAAGCCGGTCCACTATGCAGGCCCCTGGTGGAAATGGGGTGCCCTGGGGCCTGGCACACGTGCCCTGCCCCAGGCTCTCTGCTGTCCTGCCTGATGGACGTGGGGCTCCGCAGGGCACTTGGAAGACGGCTTCCCCTGCGTCCTCCCCAGACCAGCCGACAGAATTTCAAGTGGCCCCTGGAGACTTCCTGTCCCTGTTTTCTGGCTCTGTCCCACCACCTGACCGGTGACAATGCCATTGCGTTCGCTCTCCACACTCCTCCCAGCCCACCTCCCCCCGGGCCTCCCCTCAGTCAGGCTGCGGGGGTCTCCCTGGGATGTAGGCGACTGGTGAGGACGGTCACGAACACTCCTGATTTGGAGCTCCTGATCCAGCCGGACTCAGCCGCTCACACTGTGTCCAACGCTCCCCAGGCTTGCCCTCTCTTTCCCCCCGTTTGCGCGTCATGACCCCCGCCTGGAGCCCCCTGCCTTAATTCCATGCCAACCCCGGCCAAGATCTCCCTCTCCCTTCTCGACCATCCTCATGCCCAGAGCATCCGGGTTACAGTGCTGGTTGTCACCAGCGTTCACGTCGTCCGGGGCACACAGGCCTTATAGCCAGGATCCTGGGTCCCGGGCGTGCCTTGACCACCTGCAGGCTGCACAACTCTAAGCTGAGGACTCAACCTATGAAATGCAAACAGTCATCACACTTACCTCATCGGGTGCTTGCGAGGATCGGATGCATTAGGCCCTCGTTCCTGCTACGCAGGAAGAACTTCCTAAAGGTTCAGCGTTCTCTGGATAGCTCGTATGTTTCCATTTAGTCTCTTTTCATTTAACTTTCTCTGGTCTACATCTCCTTGAGGAGGTTAGGTGAGCTGTCTGCTGTGCCTTTTTGTGGTCTTTCTAGAAGCCTGCCAGTAACGCACACGCAATCGGTGGTTTGTAATTATTTACTGTTTGACACAGGATATGAATCGGCAACGGCGGCGTCTTGTGGTCTGCAAAATAGATCATACCCATCTGCAAGTCGTGGGTCAGTGTGCCTCACTTTCAAAGGCAACCTGTTTCAGATAGGCTTTGGTGCACAACCAACTGTCCTACAATATGGCAGCCTAAAAATAACGATTCATCATTTCTGAGGGTTCTGTGGCTTGACTAGGGAGTTCTGCTTGCCTAGAGAATTGGGCTGGAGGGGCACCATGGTTGAAGGTCCAAGATGGCCTCACTCATGCCTCACAGTTGGTGCTGGCTGTTGGCTAAGCTTCTTGGTTTTTCTAAACATGCTTTTGAATCCTCCAGGAGGTCAGACAGGACTTCCTCACAGCAAGTAGGAGGTCCCAGGAATCCAAGAACGTTACAGTCAAAGCTACGTCAGACTCAAGGTCTGGGCTCTGCAACTTTTGGGCTTACTTTTGTCCTCTTCGGTCGATCAGAGCAAGTCCCAGAAATAGCCTCCACCACTTGACGGGAAGAGTGGCAGAGCCATTTTGCCACAGAGGCGTAGACACAGAGAAGCCTGATCCGTTGGAGGTCAGCGCGATGGCCATCGACCTCATGTCCCTAGGAAGAGTTTGGTGAGCTTGTGAGATGACAACCTTGATAACCTTTCTTTGTTGGGCTTTACAACCCAACAAAGATATTTGCAAGCATTTGCTGTTTTGACGTTCACAGCCATGCAAACTTCCTGCGAGGCAGGAAAAAGAGGTATTACCGTCTTTATGACATGGACTGGGAAGCCGTAGTTGTACAGGTTCCCCCAACTCACATAGCCGGTTATTAACAGAACTGCACTAATATGACTCTTGGCTTTTTTTAGAAAAATGCTTTCTTTATTTTGTGATAGCGTGCATGCGCAAGGGAGGGGCAGAGAGAAAGGGAGAGGCAGAATCCCAAGGAGGCTCCATGCTGCCAGTGCAGAGCCTGATGGAGGGCTCAGTCTCATAAACTGTGAGATCACGGCCTGAGCAGAAATCGAGTCGGACACCCAACTGACTGAGCCACCCAGGTGCCCCGACTGGTACCTTTTCTTATTATGAAATATTTGTCGCACGCAAAGTGTGGACGATGATGAAAACACCCACCCGTGTAACCACTACCTAGCTTGAAGACCAGGATAGCAGATACTCCTTTGAAGCCCCCTGTGCCTCACAGCCCAGCCCGGTCCCCTCCATTTCTACATAACCGCTCTCTGGGATGACGTCCATCTTGAATTATTTGGTGTTTATTGTTCCTGCGCACTTTATAAATACATCTTTTATTCAGAAATAGTAGCTACTATTTTTCAGTGGTTCTGAGGCACACTTTTTTTCACATTTTAATATCTCTGACATCAGGATGCTCTTATAACTAATGACGTTTTACAACAGCTGTCGCCCAGGTGACCGCTGCAACACGGCCATATTGCCTGCACATTCTCCAACATCCAAGGTGTCAGGAAAGTGCTTGCAGAAAATTCTGGAGACAGTAAGAGGGCACTTAGTTTACCCTTAGGAACAAAATGGTCGTGAGGAGAGGGTGTGGGAGGTGGCGAATCAGAAATGTTGAGCCATGTTCCAGGAGCAGGAATCTGAAGGTTAGCTATACGTAGCTGCAGAGATAGTTTAAGAACTCCGTGCCAATGACTGTTCGTTCTTCCATGGATTCTTTTCAGAAATGTTGTATCCCCAATCCTCGGGCCAGATGGAGAATTTATTGCATGGCAGAAACACAGATGTCAGTAACAGTCAAAAAGACGCAGAAGAGGGGACGCCTGGCTGGGGCATCTGACACTTGATCTCGGGGTCGTGAGTTTGGACCCTACATTGGGCATGGAGGCTACTTAACAAAAACAGTTTTTTTAAGAAGATGCAGAAGAGTCAGAGTTTAAATATGGAAAAGTTTCAGGAATCCCTTAATTGAGTCCACTTACATTTTCCTTTCTTAACGCATGCAAAAAAAAAATATCTGGTAAAAAAAAAAAAACCCTCAGATATAATGAAATCACAAGAGATAAGAAAGCATTTTTTGTCCGTTTCATTTTCGGCATTTTTTGGTCTTAACGGTGCACAAAACAATGGCATCTCTTAGAAACTTTAGCTACAGGGTGTCCAGTTGAACCTGTATTTCTGCTAACCAGATTGCTCAACATTATGCTTCTGAGATTTTTCAGTTTGATAAACGTAGCCCCCATTCATTCATCTTAACTGCTCTACAAAGTTCCCTTGTATAACTATGTTCATTTTACCCATTCTCCTGTTGATGGGCCCTTAGATTGCTTCTAGTTTTTGTTTTTTTTGGTTTTTGGTTTTTTAATTTCAGACAATACAGTTATGAGCATCTTGTTCGTACCTTCCTGGGATCAGAATTTCTGGATCCTGGGGCAGACACATCTTCCACTTTACTAGACATTCCCTAATTGGTCTCCAAAGTGTTTGTCTGATTCATCCCACTAGTACTGTTTGCGAGGTCCCAGTGCAAGAAAGCCTTGACTGGGTTCCCAGTCGCCTCTCTGAATCCTTACAACTCGTCCCCCCTACATAGTCCAAGCAACCCCTAACCCCACAGCAGATCAAGCCACGAGTCCGCTCCAAACCCTCCGGTGGATTTTCACTGCGCCTCCCAACAAGATCACACGGCTTCCCTGGCCCTAACTTAGCTTTGCAGCCTCTTCTTACCCCTGTGTCATACCAGACCCGTCCCTCACATTACAATCCAGCAACTTCATGATGTTTTTAGTTCCTCGCGCAAGACCTGCCTCTTCTCTCCCCCCAACATCTGCACACGCTGTTTCCTCTCTGGAATGTTCTCTCCGGTGAAACCACACCGGCTCCACCCGCCTCCCACTTTGGCTAATTCTACTCAAACTTCCCCAACTCTTCCTCCTCAGAGCCGCTAGTCTGTCCCCGTCCCTTCCCCCTTCTAGAGCATGTGCCTTTCCAGTGTACAATGTAGCATATTTTACAGGAGCTTCCCCGATGTGACATCCTCGCACAATGCTGAAATCACCTCTCATTTTGACCTCCCACTAGACTTTCAGCCCCCCCAAAACGGTGATGGAGGGGACAGTGTCTATCTCGTTTACCGCTGTCTTCTCACCTAGTAGATAGTTTATGTGGTGTTGAATGAATATCGCATTTGTTGAATAAAAGCATGAATCAAGTCAGCTCTGGAACACCCAAGTCATTTGGCCCCTGGTTGCTTGCATAGCCTCCCCTATAGGTTTCCGTGCCATGCTAGAAATTTCTTCCTAAATCTTCAGATTACTAGCGGAGAGCCAGGTGGGTTGCCCCAAGCCACTAGGAAGGGGAAATAGCAGAGAAGAAATTTGGAATTTGGGTGTCAAATTACGGAAGTTCCTTTAGGCTCATGGCAACTGACAGCCTTCTAAGCAGGCTCTCGCGTCGAGGCATGTGCGCGTACAAATCTGTAATGCATGACGGGGGAGGGAAGCAAGGAGTCCTCTGGGACAGTCCTGTGTGCCGTCACCTACAATGCACAGCTTGGGTGATGGAAGGCACATCTGGATTTGTCTGAGAAGCAATTAGCCCTGCTATAAATAGGATGGAAACAGAATGGAGAAGGTTGAAGTTAATATAGAGATACTAAAAATAGTCTGCGATGATTCTGAACGAACGTGCTCTAGTTTTTCGGTGTTTTCTAAGGCAAGAAAGGAGTTTGACAGATCCCGACAGCCCTCTCCTACAACTCAAGGAAAAGGGGGAAAAAAATTAGTTTTAAAGATGTCTATACTGACTGTGGGTTTTTGGCAGAATAACACAATCCTGAATTTAGGAACCCGGCATCTTCCTTCTGAGTGAGGCGACAGAGGCTGACATCTCCTAGCTCAGCAGCTCTTACTCTCTGGGATGAGTCCAAAAAACCAAAAAAAAGAGACACATGCGGCTGGGCTCCACACGCACAGTTTTCTGATTCACTCGGCCCAAGTGTGGCAAGGAACGGACGTTTGTAAAAAGTTGCTGGAATGATAGACAGGAATGAAGTCCTGATACTTGCTATGACCTGAGGGACCCTCAGAATGGGCAAATCCATACAGACAGCAGATTCATGGTTGTCAGGGGCTGGGGGGGAGGGGTAGTGGAGAGTGGCTGTTGTTGCATGGGTGTGGGATTTCCTTTTGGGGTGATGAAAACAGTTTGGGGCTAGATGGGGGGATAGTGGCACAACACCAACAGTGGAACTAAGTGACAAAGAACCGCGTGCTTTAAAATGGGGGGCGCCCGGGTGGCTCAGTCAGTTAAGCATCCGACTTTGGCTCAAGTCAAGATCTCATGGTTCGTGAGTTCAAGCCCTGTGTCGGGCTCTGTGCTGACGGCTCAGAGCCTGGAGCCTGCTTCGGATTCCGTGTCTCCCTCTCTCTGTGCCCTTCCCTCACTCGTGCTCTCTTTCTCTCTCACACAAATAAATAAAAATAAAAAACTAAAATTCCTAGGTGATGTTGAGACTGCTGGGTCAGGGACCACACTTTGAGAACCACCGACCCAAGCTACAGGCACAGAGAGGGGAAAAGACTGAAGGAGGGCTGAATTCTGAAGTGAATGGCAGCCTCTATGCTTTCCCCCAAGCAGGTCTGTGACAGAGAACTCCAGAAGCCTGAAGCGCGTTGTGACCTTGAACTCTTTGTTCTCGGTTTGGGCGTGGACCCAGAGGTGTTGGCGTCTTCCACACTCCCAATTCAAGCCCCGGGGCACCTAAGCAAAGGAGGTACTTGAAAACCACTGTTGCCCTTGTTAGCTGCTCACTTACCTTGGGCTGCAAAGAGGGATTTATAGTGTGAGGGAACGTTGCCCAGTAGAGAAGCAAAACGTTTGGATGTGGTCACCAGCGTTCTGTGAGGCTGACCTCACGAGCTGGGGAAGGAGAGGGAATCATTCTGGTCCTTCTCATGGTCCTTCTGGCCCCATATGTTCTGTGCCCAAGAAATATAGACAAAGACCATAGCTGCTCACCACGCCAATCGATAAGTATAGCTTTGGCCAAGTGTACTTTCTGCTTGTTTCTTCGAAGGAGCAAATGTGTGTTGTTGTCTCTAGACCTTTGATCTCCCAATCTCCCTTGCTGGAACATCTACTCTGGTCCATGTACCCATACTATGGGGAGTAACGGTTGCCAAGGAGCTAGGGGTTGCTGGGGGTGGGGTGACTACACCAGAGTGGGGCAAAGAATTTGGGCGAGGGAATGTAATTAATTGTTCCACGTTTTGATTCTGGTGATAGTTTCATGATGGCATTCACTGGCCAAAATTCCCCAAATTGCACACGGAAAAGGATGAATTTTATGGCATGTAAAGTATACCTTCATCAAAAAATAAAAATAACCCCCCCCCCCACTATCACAATTCACTTGTTCTGGGTTGGAGCCCAGGGATTGTCTCCTAAAAGCTCCCTAGGTGGGAAATATCTGCTTCTGTCCAATATGGAGTGACAGGCACGGGATTTTTCCTTCCCACCTGAGACAGCTTAAAAAAAAAAACTAACAGCCAAAATGCACAAAACAGTAGTTTTCAAGTCATTGGACACCAACAACCAAGGACAACGTTCTCTGCAGTGGAAGGGAGATAAATTATTTATTGTCTTGATTTTAGGGATGGCTTCATGGATGTATACATATATTTAAATTTACCAAGTTGCTCATTATTCATATGTGCGGTTTATTGTACATCAGTTATACCTCAATGAGGGCTGTGGTTTTTTTTGTTTGTTTTTTTGGGTTTTGTTTTTTTTTGTTTTGTTTTTTGAGTTCCTGAGGAGATTCCAAGAGTATAGATAGGTAAAGTCAAGAGCCGTCAGCCCAAACATATGACCTTACTTGGCCCTGGGATCTAACCTCCTTTGTCCTAATCATTTGAGTCCAACGTAATGTAGTCAAAGAATATGAAGTATTAAAGTTCATGAGAAGACATGCTTTGCTTAAATGGAACTCATCTTGGAAAACAAGTTGGCACTTGCAGGATTTTTTTTTTTTTTTTGCTAATATTTTTTGCTAATGATTCTTCTGAGAGCTCCCTGGAAAGGAAGAGGAGCTCGACCTTCTCTGACGAATTTTTAAAGATGAGGACAAAACACGCTAATAACGACTCCTGGGCAATTACAATGTGTATTAAAAGCCGTAAAACTATTCAGAACATTTGACTCAGAATTTAAGCACGTAGGAAATGGGCTCAGTTAATACTATAATACTATAGTATAGTATTATACTATACTATAATAGCGAAACACTGTAATACCATACTCTAATACTATAATAGCGAAACACGTGAATGAACTCTGTGTCCACACAAAGGAAGTTGCCTGGATTATGCTGTGCCAGTCAGAATAGCGTTGGTCCGGTTCAAACGATGCTGTGAAAGAACACCTGATGACAAGAAAAAGTCTGTCCGATAGGATGCTTTTGGTTCCAAGAAGCAGAAGATTTTAAACAGCACGAACCGCAAAGCTCTTTATCTTATCCTGGAACAAGATGCCCAGTTTGGGGATGGTTGCAAGGTTGGTGAACTCAGAAGCTTGGCAAGGAGCGGCCGTGCTGGTTCTGACGATCTTTCTTTGCCCTGGCTGAACCTCTCGGGCCCGCTCCCTCACCTCTTACACCCTCGAAATGGGCTGCCCTGGGTTCAAATACCTCCAGCCGTGAAAGGGAGAAGTTTCTTTTTGCAGGGCAGGTTTTTTTTTTTTTAATTTTTTTTAATGTTTATTTATTTTTGAAAGAGGGAGGGAGAGAATGAGAAACACAGTGTGAGTGGGGGAGGGACAGACAGAGAGGGAGACACAGAATCCGAAGCAGGCTCCGGGCTCTGAGCTGTCAGCACAGAGCTGATGCGGGGCTCGAACTCACGAACTGTGAGATCGTGACCTGAGCCGAAGCGGAACGCCTAACCGACTGAGCCACCCAGGCCCCCCTGTTTTTTGTTTTTAAGAACGTTTTCCAGGAGCTCCCCGAAGATTTCCCTCATGTCTCTTTGGCCAAGGCCAAAATAATGTCACACTCATTCCCAAGCCGATCACTGACAAGACCAGGGGAATGATCAAGAGTGGCCTAGACCTATTAAGTTTCATTCCCTCAGGCTGGAGAAGATCCCAGCCTTCCCTCGGGCACAGGGCTGCTCTATATCTGACCAAAATCGGGGCTGGCTGGCAAAGCAGAAAGGAGAGAAATGGCTATTAGCTAGGCTAACGGCAGGTAACACAAACAGTGAATGTGATAGAGTTCCATTTTTAGAAATAAAAGTGAATATAGATCGGCCCAGAAAAAGAGAAATGCTATCCAGTTGTAAATGTTATCATCTCCAGTTGGTGTGATTACAGAGAATATTTGTTTTTCTTATGTCTGCTTTTCCTTTTGTCCCCTAAACTTTCTGTGATGAAGACGTAAGGCACTTGAGCAACACCAAAAACCCTCCAGAAATGTTCTTGTGAAGTATTTACAGCCGTCACCAGGGCTTTTTGAAAAGTAAATTCGAAGAGCAGTTATGTAAGATCAAACCCAGGGCATTCAGTTGAGGTTGGGCTCTGTCTGGCGCCTGGGACCTCTTGCACCCACGGCATCTCTAAGACCCTGAGGCCCCGCAGAGATGTCAGCAGGTCTACTTGAGGGGGCGCCCCCTGCTGGCTGGAAGACTGTCACCAACCAGTTCTCGTCACCAGCACAGACCAGATTTTTTTTTTTTTAATCTTTATTTATTTTTGAGAGAGAGACAAATAGAGCAAGAGGGAGACACAGAATCCTAAGCAGGATCCCGGCTTCCAGCTGTCAGCACAGAGCCCTACACGGGACTCGAACTCACAAACTGCCAGATCATGACCTGAGCCGGAATCGGATGCTTAACCGACTGAGCCACCCAGGCATCCTGCGCAGACCAGATTCTAAGCCAGTCCTCAGAGCCTGCGGGGCAGAGGAGTTACTGTAGACCAGACTAGAGAACGGGGTTACCCAGGGACTCCCGTCCCCGCCACAGCAGGAAGACAGGACCGGAAGTTTGGAAATGGAATGCATGAAAAAGAAGACGAAAAAGTGGCGAGGTCACTCTCTGCCCCCCCCGAGCACACTTCCAGTGACTTCGCACGTAAGCACGTGCATGTTATGGCCACGTCCGACTGGAATCGTATCCCGGTATATCCTAAGCATCGCCAATGGTCACTTCTCAGTCCAGACCTGGGGCTCCAAGGATTGAAGGAGACCCAGAATGACCAAAGTTGGCCAATACTGAGAAAAGGCATTCAACAGCCAAGGCGTCCCATGACATTCTACATTGAGTCACCAAACCTCTGAGCCTCTGTCTCAAACCCCGCCAAAACTGGCATCTGCATCCAGCCCACCGCTGGGGGAGTTAACAGCGGTAGCCCCAGGGGCAAGCAAAGACACCAGCTCTGGAGTAACTCAGACCTCCGCTCCTGTCAGACTCTACCACCTCCTAGTTGTGCAAATTTGGAGCAGCTCCTTCACCTCCCTGTGCCTGTTTCTTCACCTGTAAAATGGGGCTGGGGCGCTTAAGGCATGAAATGAGCTAGCTCATGCAAGGTGCAGCAAACCTCCGCTCTGCGGAAGCCAGTGAGGACGCTGGAAGGGTAGCAGTTGCCTGCCATTCACCTCTTCCAGCTGCAAGGAATCCCCTCTCGCCTCCTCACCTTGGGCCCTGAGCACAGAGATTAATCAAGTGCTCTGGGGCCGGGACTCGGGGGCTGTCAGATTCACTTTTCTGAATCGAGGTTTTAATGGACGAAGATCCCAGGGGCTTGCTCTTGCCGAAAAGGAAATGGTTCTTTGAAAATTATACCCAGCTACCTTCACCTGCTCACAGCCGGACCACCCGAGGCTGGGGAAGTGAGCTCTGGCTGTGGGGAAAAAAACAAATCGGGCGGAAAGGAGAACGTAGGTTTAAGGGCAAGTCCGTCTGGAAGGATTATGTGGGCGGTGGGAGGGATGAAACCAGAGAAGGAAGAAACAGAAAGCAGCCAGGGCTAGATAGTGGAGTGAATCCTCTCTCTGGGAGAAGCTATAACTTGGATTCCTTTCCTTCAGAAACGTTGATTCCTTGGCTATTCCCCATGAGAGGGGTTAGCCCAGCTCGGGGAACGGTGCACGGGAGCTTGGGGTGAGGTGGATAATAAGTTCTCTGCGGTGAAATTTCTGAACCACCCAAGTGCTTCATTCATTCCACATAAAACCTCTCAGTCCTGCAGTAGACGCACAGGAATCTCTCTCCAGTGGGGAGAGTATTCTTGGTTGCTTCTCTGGACACCGAATTCTGGTTCAACAGCTCTTGAAACTGTCCCGATTGGGGATTGGCGGGGTGTGGGAGGGAGATGTGGAGCATGTGAAGATGAGAACTCTCAAGGTCATGTTTACTTATCTGCATTGCATAAACTAAAAGTGCCCCCCCCCAACAGCTCGCCAAGCTGTTACGAAATGCTCCATGACAAAATGTGGCCAGTGTGTCAGAGTCTTGTACTTGCCCCCTTTTCAACCTAAAGTATTTTGATGTGTTTCCGGATTTCACTCCTCAGGAAGAGCCACCTCCTAACCTGTCACCTGCTTCCCCTGGCTTGTGCCTCCCCGTGTTTAAATAATCTGCTACCACCGAATTTCTTGAGTCATCAAGCTAAGGCATGATCTCATCTCCTACTTTACAAGGTGAAGATTTAGCCCTTGGCTAATTCCCCCTCACCCCTGGCCCACCTCTATGTGGCAGTTAGTTTAAATTTTCTGATTAAATGGAGAACAGAAAAAAAAAAATTCTTACAGGCATGTTAATATTCTTCCTGCGGAGTCAAATAATATACTATGATTTTATGTCCTTGCTGTTTGCATAATTTTCTTGTTCTTGGAGTTAATAATTACCTTATATTTTAAAATTTCCCTTGTTGGGGCGCCTGGGTGGCGCAGTCAGTTAAGCGTCCGACTTCAGCCAGGTCACGATCTCGCGGTCCGGGAGTTCGAGCCCCGCGTCAGGCTCTGGGCTGATGGCTCAGAGCCTGGAGCCTGTTTCCGATTCTGTGTCTCCCTCTCTCTCTGCCCCTCCCCCGTTCATGCTCTGTCTCTCTCTGTCCCAAAAATAAATAAACGTTGAAAAAAAAATTTTTTTTAAATAAATAAAAATAAATAAAATTTCCCTTGTTTTTGGTTTTTGGGTTTTTTAATTTTTTTTTTTAATGTTTACTTATTTGGGGGAGAGAGGGACAGAACATGGACAGGGGAGGGGCAGAAAGAGAGGGAGACACAGAATCTGAAGCAGGCTCCAAATTCTGAGCTGTCAGCACAGAGCCCATTGTGAGGCTCAAACTCCCAAACCACGAGGTCAGAACCTGAGCTGAAGTCCGATGCTTAACTGACTGAGCCACCCAGGTGCCCTTAAATTTCCTTTGTTATCCAGCTACTGTTGTTAATTCTTAAACTTGCCAACAGAATGTACTTTCCCACCAGCCCTATTTTCCACATACATCAGGTTTCCTTCCAGTTAAATATTGTTCCTGGCTAGGTTCCCCTGGAGCCCTATCTTCCTGCTCCAGGCCAGCCAGAGGCTCCCTTGGCTCTGCCCGGACATCAAACTGGGGCTGCCCTTCTCACGAAGTCCTTCTATCTTGAGTTGGGGTCCCCTGTTTCCTAACACAGTCATTTTGGTAGAGTACTTTCAGAGAAGGGATACAGAAGATGTAGAAGTTTTGTGAAAATGACTGTATTCTATCTTCATACTTGGTTGCTAGTTTGGCTGGGTATAGACTTTTCCTTCAGAATGCTGAAGGCATTGCTCCTTTGACATATGGCTTCCCATGTTCACGTTTGGAAAGTCTCATGCTACTCTGATTTCCAATTTTGATCTATTTCTAGGGATGTTCTCTTGATCCCTCCGAAGGGGAAGAATATATTGAGCATTTGTCATACATTAGACACTGTGTTAGAAGCTTTACATACTCTCGCCTTGCTTAATCCTCACCAAAAATAAACAAACCTGAGATAGAAATTACTTTTTCTCCTTTCACATAGGGTAACTGAGACTCAGAGAAAGTAAGTGTATTGCCCAACACATGGGGCCTGTCATTACAGGGTATACTATAATGAGGACTGCAGAATCTCAAAAAAAGTTTCTCCTGTCACGCATCCTCCATGATTGTCGGTGAGCTCTGCCTGTCACAGGCACTCACGGACCCCATTTCTGGAAGCTCTGACTACACACGTGTTTCCCTAATTGATGCAGCAGCAGGAAGGGAATGTGGCAAATCTCATAATGGTTCTTACAGTTTGTGTCTGGAAGTAACACGTTTCATTGGCCAAAGCCTGTCACATGCTATACTGTATGTTCAAAGTCTGTGAGAGTATTTCCAGAAGAGAATTCTTTCCTGGCATTTTTTTCCGAAATGCTCCCCCCCGCCCCCCCGCCCCAATTCCAAAGTCCCAGTAACATTTAGCCAAGAAATTGGGAAAACAGGAAAAAGCTGTGATTCTCCTGTAAGAATTAAAATATAAGAATCAACCTAGAGATGTTACTGGTCCAAAGGACTCACTCGTGGCAAGGTGAAAGCAAGACCAAGAAACGCTAATGTGTGGAATCAGAGGTTAAGGGTAACTTTTCCAGGAACCAAGGCCAGGAGCACCCCAGAAGCCAAGAGCATCTCATGAGTCAGTCTTTCTAGCTGCTATTGCTGTGGAATAAATGAATCTTCATGGCTCTGTCTGCTACGTGAGCCATTCTTACACGTAAAATAAATATCAGTAAGTTTGTATGGATAATATACTTCACATGAGTCCTATGAGTTATGTTCTAAGAAATCAGTTTTGGAAACAAAATATATCCTTAAATTGGTAATTTCAACACATGATTCTACTTAGTGCTGTTAATTTTGGTAGGAGATCCGAATGTTATGTTGTTGGAACACAACCCAGCAACACGCACTGGTATTTTCCAGTGTTTGAATATTCCCTCCAGGCACAGGTCTTCGTAAACACTTCAATGGAAGAAACGCAAAGGGCAGATGATGTGAATGTTGTGGAAAACTCTGACAGGAAATCAGAAACTGAACAAAAATCTGCGTTAGTAAAGCAGTATCTGTTTCAACAGCAAAATCAAAACCAGGGCAAGAAGATAAGAAAAATAAATATTTTTAATTTTCATCATTAAAAAAGGAAATAAACTTATATGAAGAAGTAGGTACTCTAGAACTTGACTCAAAAGTACTTTTGGATGCACTCCTAACAGTTAAACAAATGTGAAGGCCAAAAAGGAAATTGGTCAGGCAATTAATGCCTGTGTCTTCTAAATTTTCCTTTTAATAGTCATACTTTACAGAATTATATGTTGCGTTGTATTCAATTTTTATAGCAATTTTCATTTGACATTTATCGTGTGTATTTTTCCCTTCTTTTAATATGTTCTATTGTCAAATTTCTGTATAAGGAAAAGACTGTTTTTGCTTGTTATTGAAATACCCAATCTTATCACAAGAAATCAATTCATAATAATAAACCATGCATTTATTATATAATTTTTTAGTGAAAACTTCCAGCAGCATGATTCTATTAAAAAAATTGATCCAGTGGTTATTATGGTTGCACATTATTATTTAAACAAGTAAATAGTGTCACGAAAAATAGAGAATAACTTATGATTTCAGAATTCTTGGGAATTCTGATTTCTTATTCCCAAATCCCAAAGACTGATGCCTCTCGAGACTCTGGAAGTATTAAGCAGTGGAAGATAGAACCTGTTGAGAGCCTGAGATTACCATAGTCAGAAATTTTTGGTGGGGCGCCTGGGTGGCTCAGTCGGTTAAGCGTCCGACTTTGGTTCAGGTCATGATCTCGTGGTCCATGAGTTCGAGCCCCACGTCGGGCTCTGTGCTGACAGCTCGGACCCTGGAACCTGCTTCGGATTCTGTGTGTCCCTCTCTCTCTTCCCCTCCCCCACTAATGCTCTGTCTCTCTCTCTGTCAAAAATAAATAAACATTAAAAAAATTTTTTTTTTTTAATTTGGTGACTAGTACTAAGTTTCACTTAAATGGTAGGCTGGAACCCAAATCTTTCTTATTCCAGAACTCATGTTTTGTCCTTTACCTGAAACTTCCTCTATTGTCACTGTGTACTAGTATTCATTCATTCATTCATTCATTCAGCCAACAAGAACTTATTGGACCTCATGTATGCACGAATCATACGGGTCTAGCCCGGAGATATATCAGTCAGTATTTGTTGACTGCCCGATTACCAGTCCCTAAAAAGTGCTCTAGCAAGAAACATTGGTTCTGAAGGAATGAGACATAGGATGGCCCCCCCTTTTGATGGGGAATAGAAGGTAAAGTCAAGAGAAGGAAGGGCAGTTGGAATGGAACGTTTGGTAGATGGCTGTTGGAGTCTCCTCTTTGCTCTGTGCGTTCTCACGAGCACAAGGGAGGAAAGGAGGAAAGTCCTAGAGATGGTGGGCTTCTGAAAGAAAGATGAGAGGTCTTCAAGACAACATAGCACAGTGAGTAGGAGCGCCGACTTTGGCATCTCACAGTCCCGAATTCAAATCCTACGTCTGTGGTCTTGTCAAATCGCTGAAGTGCTCAGAGCTCTGGTTTTCTCATTGGAAAATAGGAACAACAATTCCTAACCTCAAAGCGTATCATGTGAGTTAAATATATTTACTTACAACACATCAGACTCTTGGTACAGCATTTGGAACATAGCAAATGCTCAGTGAGAGCTATTCATCCTATTTGATTATCATTTTGCCTGATCCTCAATAGTCTTGAGAATTTTCAAATATTTATGAGCAATGTGCCATACAAAGCGTTAGAAATTTCCTCAATGAATCAAGAGTTCTTGCCTAAGGGGAGACTATTTAAAATGCAGCCTGACTTTCTAGAGGGAGAAGAAAAAAAAAAAAAGACCTGAGCTTTCATATTTCCTTTTCCATTCAGTGGTGGGAAAGGTTTTTCTTAGCTTGTTTGTCCTGAAACCATGGATACCGCATAAAAATAAAAGAACGTGACTGCCCTGGGATTTGAGATGCATGTGGTAGTCAGAAAGCATAAATAAATATATCTGATATGTTTCCAATATCTTTTCTTCTAAGGTAAATGTGGAACCCATCTCTCCTCAAGCCTTTTGCGGGGTCATGGCACGCCCTCTGGTGGCCCATCTCTTTCAATGGCTTTACCTGCCCCGATGAGCAATCTTTCAGAAGCCGTCTCCTGGTGAGGACTTCTCTTTTCAACTGAAAAGGAGGATCCACAGGGTAGGGGCCACTTTCTACAGTCAGAATCCTAGAAATGGTCAAGTCAGCGCTGTTTCCATGGTTTTCTAAGGGAAGATTGCCTTGTGGGTGGACACTGATGAGTTGTATATGTTTTTTCAAGAACACATTCCATATATATGTCACCTTGTGCCTGTCTTGATCTGTCTGGCCAGAGTCGAGGCTAGTAAGAGGTGGCACCATGATGACAAATCCCCCTGGTGAACTGGGCCAATTCTAGGCTGGGGGGGGGGGCCTCATATGCCATGGCGGGGAGTTAAGACATATCACTTTAACCAAGTGATCCTTACTGCAGTGGGGAGCTACCCAAAGGTTTAAGGGGAAAGAAGAAGGGTCATGATCAAATTTCTATGGCAGAAAGGTCACTCTGGCTAAAGTGAGAAGAACAAATTGTAGGTCACAAGATCTTGAAGGCCCGTGGACAGTCAGGAGGAAATGGCAGAAGAACAGGTGTGGGATGATGGTAGCCTGGCCCAGGTGGTACAACAGGAGACAAGAGGCTGAATTCCTGGCGATGTTTGGAAGTATATCGTCATGTGAACCTTGGCTGTCAACTAGATGTGGACAGTAAGGAAGAATCAGGGGTAGAGAATGCTGCTCAGATTTTTGGCTGGGACAACTGGGTAGATGGTGGCGGTATTTAATGACATTAGAACTCTGGAGGAGGCCCAGGTTGGAGGGGGTGACCCCCTCAGAGGAGTTCAGGTTAGGACATGTTCACGTAGAACACGTGGAATCGCCAGGTCGGGAATGCCAGGTCGTCTGCTCATCTGACTCTCGACCCGAGGCCCTTTCCACTGTGTATGGCCGCCCCGTCCTCCAGACATAGATCATTCTATGGAATGGTGGGGAGGAGGTGCTGTCAGGGACTTTAAGTCCCACCGGCCCAAATGATTTGCCTTAAGTATCTCTTTCGGTCTTAGGGAAGGAATAGTGGAGAAGTGCACAGAGAAAACCTCAACGTGACAATCTTCCTTTTTTCAATAGCATCTCCCTGCCATAGCAATACTGTAATTGATTCAGGAAAGGGCCATCAAGAGATGCTAAAGCCAGTTTGTTTGTAAACCAATTATCTACACGGTCTCAAAGTATCTCTCTACAGATTTATTATGACAAAGGGAAAAAAGTTACCCTAAGAGTGAAGAAACCTGGTAGCACCCCCAAATGTCCGTTCATTGATTATTTATCAATTATAAAGAGGGAAAGATTCCTCTGAAGTAGAGAACTCACGGGGCGCCTGGGTGGCTCAGTTGGTTAAGCGTCCAACTTCAGCTCGGGTCATGATTTCACAGTTTGTGAGTTCGAGCCCCACGTCAGACTCTGTGCTGACCGCTCGGAGCGTGGAGCCTGCTTCGGATTCTGCGTCTCCCTCTCTCTCTGCTCTTCCCCTGCTCGTGCTCTGTCTCTCTCTCTCTCCTTCAAAAATAAACATTAAAAAATGTTTAAACAAAATAGAGAACTCACTTTGACCCCATGACTGACAGTTAACCATGGACAGACTGACAGCAGGTGCTTCCTAACATGATGTCCTGAGAAGGACATATCATGTGCAGAATTTAAACTCATTCAAGGGACAGGCCACACAAACCCACCTCAAAGGGCATGCCAGAAAACCACAGGCCTATACTCTTCAAGAATATCATATGATAAGGGGCGCCTGGGTGGCTCAGTCGGTTGGGCGGCCGACTTCGGCTCGGGTCATGATCTTGCGGTCTGTGAGTTTGAGCCCCGCATTGGGCTCTGTGCTGACAGCTCAGAGCCTGGAGCCTGTTTCGGATTCTATGTCTCCCTCTCTCTGACCCTCCCCTGTTCATGCTCTGTCTCCCCCTGTCTCAAAAATGGATAAAACGTTAAAAAAAATTAAAAATTAAAAAAAAAAAAGAATATCATACGATAAGAGACAAAGGTCGAGGAACTTCTCTGGAATAACAGAGACCAAAGAAACATGACAGTGAAGTATCCATATGGAATCCTAGATTAGGAAAGCATGTTATAAAGGAAAATATCAGAGAGACTGGCAAAAATTGAAAACGATCATGTTCATCAATAGTGTTCTATCAGCGTTAAATGTCCTAACTTCGATCACGATACCGTGCCCTTGTTCTTAGGAGCCACTTGCCCGTAGGTTTACCCATACGGGAAGGGTCAGGGTGTCTGCAGTTTACCCCAAACATTTCCTGTCCTTGTCTTTGCAGGCTACTGTAACAAAAGAGCACAGACAGAGTGAAAGGTACACAACAGAAATTTCTTTCTCATAGTTCTGGAGGGTGGAAACCCAAGATCATTGTGCAGCGTGACTGGGTGAGGGTCTGCGACCTCTCCTTATACCCGGACACGGGGAAGGGTCGGGGAGCACCGTGGGGGTCTCTTTCAGAAAGGGACTACTCCTCAGGAGCGCTCTGTCTTCATCGCGTAATACTTCCCAAAGGCCTCACCTCCTCATAACATCCCGTTGGAGGTCAGCATTTCGACCTAGGAATGGAGGGGCAGGGCACAAACATTCAGCCGCTGGCAGGTCCTGACAATAATATGAATACGTACGTATGTATACGGAGAGATAAAGCAAGAATGGTAAAATATTCGTACCTGACGACTGTGAATAAGAGTATAATGTTCCATGTACTCGTTTTGCAGTGTCTCTGGGGCTTGTTATTATTTTTACTCCAGATAAAAGGAAAAGACCTACCTCTGCCCAACCCATCCACAAATAGAAGAGATTCTGAGCACAGAAATGTAACCGGTGGCTCTCGTTTAAAGTCAAATACAACAGTATTATCTTTTATAGCCACTAAATTCCATCTTGATGAAATGTCAAAATAGGAAACAGGTGAAGGAGTAATTTCCTGCTTCGCCAGGCTCTTAAGAATGTACAATATTTGCTGTCCATTTAGAACCTGCCGGGTTTAGAGAGGAATTTGTTGTCTTTTCAGCGGAGGCACCTCAGATGAAAGCTGCTGAGGTCCAAAGAGCAGCGAGCTGGGCTGCTGGCAGGCGTTCCTGGGTCCGTGGGCGCCCCGGGAACCAGGCTGGGGCGGGGGCACCCGCACCCGGCCGTTCCTGCAGGGGGAGGTGGGGACCCTGCGGACACTCCTGTTCCCGGGGGGCTCTTTCTGGCTCTTTCTCACTGCCCAGGTGAGCTGGCGGGGAAGTCCGGGAATCAGAGTGCTGAAAGGGATCTTGGAAGGCACCTTAACTCTCTCCTGCCCAGCTGTGGATTTGATCTCCCCTTCGGGGTCCCTGCCACGTGGTCGGCCAACCTTGGCCGGATCGTAGGCAGTGGCTAAGAACCCCCCAGCCGGCCCCTCCGTTTTCAAACAGCTGAAGTCACTTGAACATCCTTTCTCATAAGAACAAGTACCAGAGCGAAATGTCTACTTCGATTTTTTGAGGCCCCTGGTAAAACATTTCTAAGGAAAAAAACGTCAGAACAGGTTAACTCACGTTGACTTACGGTCCATAAGTTAAGTCTTACAGGACCAACTATTTCAGATCCTTCAGCGAGGCTTCTCTGGTTAACATCTTTCAGAAGTAACATAAAATTACGGATCGGGGTGCTTCTTCATCACCTCCTGAGACATGCTCATTTTATGACTATATTTAAAAAAATTTTTTTTTCATGTTTACTTATTTTTGAGAGAGAGAGAGCACGCGTGAGCAAGCAGGGGAGGGGCAGAGACAGACACACACACAGAATCCGACACAGGCTCCAGGCTCTGAGCTGACAGCACAGAGCCCGGTGAGGGGTTCGAACCCACGAACCGTGAGATCGTGACCTGAGCTGAAGTCGGAGGCTTAACTGACTGAGCCACCCAGGCGCCCCGTATTTTTTAATAAAACAAAAATAGGCCAAATAGAATGATACGTATACATGTAGTATGCCTACGTATACGTGCAGAGAGCACGTTTGCGTGTGCAGAGGTGGGGATGTGGGGGGATAAGGCATTCTGGGGAGTGGGTGTGGGCGAGGGAAGGGGGGACAGGAGGAAAGAGGAAGGCTTTTACTTTCCACCTTACATGTTTTGTCATGGTCTGAATATTTTTTTAGAAGAGCGTGTGCTATTTTTATCATTAAAACGTGTCTCTCAAAAACATTTAAAAAACAACAGAAACGAGAAATCACTTAAACCGAGCTGAAATCCTGTGGCCCAGCGTTTCCATTTTGGACTACACTGTGGGCAACACAGAATAAGCCTGTTCCTTCTTGCACACAGCAGCAAATCAGGTCCGTGAGGCCACCCCCCGGGGCCCTCTGTTTCTCTTCTCCAAGCTGCATGTTCCCATCTCCCTCAGCTGCCGTTCAGTTTGCAAGGTCTCAGGTCTCCTTGACACTCTGTCCCCCTCCCCTGAGCTAGAGCGGATCAAGGGGGCTCAGAGAGAAATCCATTCAGAAGTTCAAATGGCAGTTGGTTGTCTGTTGAAAATATTAGCAAGTCCGTGGTTCCCTGTGTTCATGCACGAACTTGGCCTAACGTTGTGGGGTCTCGGGTATTCTATTAAGAGATGCGTCAGTGACACACAAAAGCGAGTCTGCAGGGGCCCTGTTATCAATACCACCAGGAGCTCCGACCGCGCTTGTAAAACCTGGCCGACTTACCAACGCGAGCCCAGCAAAGGTGGGCAGCAAAGAACAGCAAAGGTGATGCCTGATATCCGAGTCAGGCTTATGCAGAATAAAGCCCCTGGCGCAGCTTGAAGCCTCTCGTTCCGTGTTCATTTACCATTGCAATGACCATACCTTCTGTTTGCCTGGTTGAGTCCTGGTTTAAGGCCCATTTGTCCTTGCATGACGATTTATAATGTCCCTTTTACTCTTAAAAGTCTTGGCAACTTGAGTGATGAGATACATACGGTCACCCCACTTACCACACATCAGAATAATAATAGTAGAGACATTTTCGTCACGTTAGAAGAGGAATTTCCCCCTGGCTTTGGTGATACCCAAAGCACCCGTGAACATTCCATATCCGTAGATGCCAAATTTCAGGAAATGAGACGGCCACTGGTGTGGGTGCTCCTGTCTGAGGTTCCATAACCCCCTTGGAAATGGCAGCCCCCCAATTTCATCCTGGGAAGACCAGAACTAGATTCCGTGAGGTAACTGATTTCAACTGATCGTCTTGCCCAGCCCACTTGGCAACAAGCCTTCACTTGGCACTCCGTCTCTACCTCTCCCACCCAGGAAAATTTCTTCCCCCGGGAATCAGGAGCGTTAGCAACCGTACTCACAAGACCGGCATGTCCTATCGGCACATAGCAAAGATGAGAGCACATAACAAAGCGGTCAAGAGTATTGACTCTGTCACTTATGTGCGCAGGTTTCTTAACCACTCTATGCCTCACTTTCCCCATCTGTAAAGTGAGGTTGACCGTGGTCCCTACCTCGTACAGCTAACAGGAGATTCGAATGAGTTTGTTGCTTTTTGTTGTTGTGTTTTTTGGTGTTTCAAGTTTTTATTTAAATTCCAGTTAGTTAACTTACAGGGTAATATTAGTTTCAGGAGTAGAACTTAGTGATTCAACACTTAAAAAAATTTTTTTTAACGTTTATTCATTTTTGAGAGACAGAGACAGACCGTGAGTGGGGGAGGGGCAGAGAGCGAGGGAGACACAGAATGTGAAGCAGATTCCAGGCTCTGAGCTGTCAGCAGAAAGCCCGAAGTGGGGCTCTAACCCATGAACCGTGAGATCATGACCTGAGCCAAAGTCAGACGCCCTTAATCCCAGTCTTCTGTTTTACCCATCCCCCACCCACCTGCCCTCTGGTGACCATCATTTTGTTCTCTATGGTTAAAGGTATGTTTCTTGGTTTGTCTCTCTCGTTCTTCCTTTGCTTGTCTGTTTCATTTCTTAAATTCTACATATGAGTGAAATCAAATGGTATTTGTCTTTCTCCGACTGGCTTATTTTGCTTAGCATAGTACTCTCGAGCTCCATCCACATTGTTGCAAATGACAAGATTTCATTCTTTTTCATGGCTGAATAATATTCCATTGTGTGTGTGTGTATGAGTGTGTGTGTGTATATACGCACACTCTACATCTTCTTCCATCTCAATCAATGGAACCTTTGGCTTTTTCTATAATTGGGCTATTGTCAATAGTGCTGCTATAAATATCAGGGTGCATGTATGGCTTCAAATGTGTATTTTGGGGTCCTTTGGGTAAATACCTAGTAGTGCAATTGCTGGATCATAGAATAGTCCTACTTTTAACTTTTTGGGGAACCTCCACGCTGTTTTCCAGAGCGGCTGCACCAGTCTGCATTCCCACCAGCAGTGGAAGACGCTTCCCCTTTCTCTGCATCCTTGCCAACACCTGTTGTTTCCCGAGTTGCTAATTTTAGCCATTCTGACAGGTGTGAGGTGATACCTCGTTGTAGTTTTGACTTTTCGTTGTTTTAAAACATTGCCTGGCACGTAACCCGTGCTACATAAGCCTTTGGCAAACGGTAAATAGAGTAACTTGACCTTGATTGCATGGCTTCAGACTGGAATGGTCAGAGGGAAAATATAAATAAGACGTGTCTGCGTGGGTCTGCTTGGGCCATTTGAGAATCCATCTGGGCTCTGTTTAGGAAACATAACCAAAGAATAGAGTTTTATCAGCCGAAGCATCCCACCCGCTGCAAACACGGAGGAAATTGTCCTTTCATAGATTAGTGCTCTGGACACCTGCCTGCCTGCCATTTCCTCCGTGTCAATAAAGGCTAAAATAGACCGACCTCATTAGTGCCGGGAGGACATGAGCAGTTAAATGGTTGCTACACAAATCCTGTTCAAAGGCACAGTGTCAGAGGAAGAAACAACAGTTAGGCCTCGTTACTGACGTTCCTTCATTTACAGGAAGCCTCAGTGGGTTTATCTGGGGCACACAATTGAAATTCACCTTCTTTATCATTTTCTCCCGTGAGGTCTCATCAGTGTTTGTGCACCGGGCAGATTGGGCGTTTCAAGGAGCCGGAGTTCTCACTATGCTGAACATGATCAACAACATACAGATTATCTTCGAACCGGGTCATCTCTGAATCTGCGCTCTCTCTCCCCATTCTCTTGTTTTCCCTCCCCTCAGCTGGACCTCCCCAGCCCCCGTCCCCACCCTCCGGCCGGCCGTAGAAGCCAGCCTGGCCCCAACCTCCCTTTTCAAGCCAGTTTTCGAATGCTCAGTGGTTAATTTACCCCCTTTCTTTTCCTACCTTCCTTTCCTGCATGAGCTAATTTGGCAAATTTTCCTAGTCATATGGCCATTCTGGGGAGTTTCAAGGGTATTATGAGTCAATTTCATTAATTCCAATCTTAGAGTTGAAGAGCCGACCTTGTTCTTTTTTTTTTTCCTTTTTGTTTTTTTTTTTTTTTGTTTTTTTTTTTTTAGGTACTAAGGAGACCTCTCACTTGGCCTCCGACATTCTACTACTGTCCGTGACTGGTCATAGATTTTGCTTGTTTTCTTCTTTTTAATATATATGTATATATGGTACTTAGATGAAAGAAAATAAAAACAAGGGGGAAAAAACCCCACTACTTTTGTTCTGAATTTAGAACCAAACTCTAATTCCTCTTCCAGACTGTCATGACCACAAGGAAATGAGGAATATCCTCCCATAAAATGTTTCCCCTCCTGATTTCTTTCAGATGCTTCAAAGCAGTCGGGAGTTTGAGGTCTTTCTTTGGCCGAAGTCTGGTTCAGGTCATATATTCTCTGGGTGCCTGAGGCTGGGCAGTGTAGAGGAACAAATAACATTAGACATCTGTGCTAACTAAGACTGCCAGCTTTAGCAAAGGATGTTTGAATTTCAGGTACAAACGAACACGTGTTTTAGTATAAGTCTTTGCCGTTCAAATTGGTAATACCTGCAATATATGTCTCGTATAGACAGACTTACACCAACACGGATTTCCTGCTCATCTGAAACTCAAATGTAACTGAATGCTACAGTTTGGTTTTGGTTTTGGTATGTTGGCTACCCAACTCCCACCCCACAAGGTCAAAGCCCCTTGTCAGGGGCCCCTGTAAGCATACACAGATTACACTCATGCTCTGACACACACTTCTTGTCCCCTTTCACCTACCCCCCCCCCCCGTTAGGGTCTAGATAGTGCAGGGGGTGAAGAGAGGTATTTCTCCGAGGGACTGAAATTCCCCAGGGATGGAGAAGCGTTTGTTAGATCTCTATGACAGTCGTCAGCGGACTGTCACATCAGCATCTGCCGGCTGGGACCAAAGAAGGGGAAGCTGAAGAAACCTCTTCTCCCCCTGTGTTTTTAGGACAGGTTTGAGATTTTAGAGTCCAGATACACTATACCAGTTGAAATAACAGAAAAAGTGCCAAACGGGATATAAAAGAATTCACCTGATAAATTAGAATGATGTATACAGCCATTATTCACAAATGGAAATGTCTCCTTTTGGAGACCGTTTTGGAGACTGTCTCCTCTCCTGTCCTGTTACAGATGAGAAGAGAGACTCAAAGCAGTTTCCTGTGCGGAATGAGATGGAAGGGGGGTGTGTGTCTCTGTGTGTGTACACATGTGTGTAGGGGGAGGGGTAATGGGGGAGGAGGTAGAAGAGGAGGAGGAGGGGGAGGAGGGAGAGGAGGAGAGCTGAGACAGAACTACCTAAAGTCCAAATACCTTCCCATTGTATTGCTACAAGTTTGTGTGTTTCTATAACTTTTTTCTACAACCTGAAAAATATTACGTAACTAACACAGGCCCCTTGGAGAAATTTCAGAAATTCATGCAAACACAAAGAAAACTCTCTTCCATAAACCCAAAGCACACATAGTACTACTGTTACCATTTTGGTGGACGAGAGAGAGAGAGAGAGAGAGAGAGAACACATTGATATGGGTGGCCCAGCATTCATTCTGCCTTCTTCAGGGAGCCACACCCACATTTTGTTCCATACATGGCCCCTCAACCCATAGAAAATCATTTCAAGTGGGACTGCCAATCTGGATGTCACGAGCTCTGTTGGCAAGACAGTAGGCAGATGACAAAGGTGGTATTTCTATCTCCCACTAAGTGAGCCTCACGAACTGAAAATGCTGGACGTCTTTCCTTCCAAGAGGAAAACAGCGAGGAGATCGCCCATTGGTTCCCATCACACAGACGCCCAGTGCATCACTGGGTCCTCGGCCTTCTGAGAATTAATTCTTCAGCTTTCCTTTCAATTCTTTTATATTAAATTGATTGCATTGATGGTCCCAATTGGTCACCTCCATATTCGTGCTAATTCCAGGGGTAGAATCCTATGAAGAGGTGGAGTCTAGTTCTGCACCCCTTGGGTCTCAGATGCCTTGTGATTTGCTTTGGCCTGAATACAGGGGAGGCGAGGGTGTTCCAGCTCAGAGCTTACTCTTCCAGAGGCCCTGTGTGCTCTTTCACTCTTCCTAGAACCCTGACTCCACTCTAAGAACAAGAAGGGCCTAGGTTGCTGGGGGCTGAGAAAACGTTGGAAGGAGGGTCTGGGGCCTCACTGCCCAGAGAGATATGGGAAAGAGCGGCCTACCTTAATGAGCTGAACAAACTGATTTTTTTAAGCCACTGTATTTGAGATGGTTTGTTATGCAGCAGTAGCTAACTGATACATCCATGAACTTCCACATCAGTCCAATAAATTCTTTTTCTTGTCAGCCAGAGTGAATTTCTGGGGCTGTGAACAAAGAAGTCAAATTGAGACTTTCCATTCTTTTACCAAAATATAATCATATGCTATATCCTCTTTGGGAATCTCGCTATGTCCTTTAACAGTTGACTTTGAGCATCTTTCCCTACCAGTAAACTGGGCCCAGGAAAGAAGGAAAATCTACCCAATGCCACTTCTGAGCCTCTGCCCAAATCCTTTTACATCATGACATTATGGCCATTGGCCAAACTGCCATTTTTAGATATGCCTCGCATGACCTGTTCAGCAGGAAATGCCTTTGTTCAGTGAGAGTGTTGGACAGTATAATGATTTTTCACAGCTCGTTGGCCAAGAGAAGGACAGAGTCATGCCTCAGAGGTGCTTGGGAGCATGAACATTTCCAGGCACTGTTTACCTCTTTGGAAAAGGAAGACAGTAATTTTATTCAAAGTGTTCTATTCTCTTCAAAAGGATAAGATATGTGGACGGAGAAGACAGAAAAAGAGATAGTCCCTATAATGACTTTATTTTCCGAAAAAAAATATCTAAGTAATTGAAGTTCTCCAGTCCTTTTTTTCCTGGTCATCCTATTTCCAACATCTGCTTTTCCTTTTGTTTTTCACTGAATGGTGCCTTAACTTGACATATTATTTGTTTGGAGGAGTAGGACAACGGGAGAATGTGATGTTTGTCTGATAATCTGAATCTTATGCTAATGGAAATGCATTAAAATATCCCCCGCCCCGCCCCCAATAATGAGTGTTTGCCAAATGGATCTCCTGCAATTCTGCACATCTTTCTGTTGGAGGGAGTTTTCTGAATGCATCATCTGCTTT
Source organism: Prionailurus viverrinus (assembly GCF_022837055.1). Lineage (NCBI taxonomy): Eukaryota > Metazoa > Chordata > Mammalia > Carnivora > Felidae > Prionailurus > Prionailurus viverrinus. Next base: position 76,834,301 of record NC_062573.1, on the reverse strand, counting down.
GGTCCTTTCCAAAATGGCGTACAACCAGAAGTCTATTATTATCTTGATTCTTTTTCCTTTGTATCTGATTTTTTGCTGACAATAATAGCTAGCACTGGGGTACCTGGGTAGCTCAGTTGGTTAAGCATCCAACTCTTGATTTTGGCTCAGATCACGATCTCATGGTTCATGAGATCGAATCTCACATTGGGTTCTATGCTGACAGTGTGGAGCCTACTTGGGATTCTCTCTCCCTCTGCCTCTCTACCCCTCTTCCCTGCTCGCTCGCTCTCACTCTCAAAAGAAATCAATAAACTTAAAAAAAAAATAATAGCATTTATAACATTTTCCTTGGCATTTCACTCACCGAATCCTCACAAAACCTCCATGAGGGAAGCGTTATTTCCCCAAGGCTTAGGGAAGGCAAGTTAGTCATACAAGGCCCTGTAGGTAACAAGTATCAGAGCTGGGATTTCAACCCCAGTTTGTCAGACTTCTGAGTCAAAGTGTTTTAACTTGTTGCTATACTGCCTCAGTCACTTTGGGATTTTAAATAAAGACCAAAAAAACCACAAAACACATTAAATCACAGTATGGGACCCATACTTTTTTTTTTTTTAAGGCGAAAGCAATAAGTGGTCTTAATGAGCTTCTTTCCGATCCCGCAAGGGTGTGATGTTGAAATCATACCTGATCCTGTCTTTTCCACCCGAAGCAACTTTCCCAGTTTTCCACATAAGCCTGAGGGGACAGGAGAACACACAGTATCTCCGTGAATGAGACCACGGGGGACCGCGATACAGAACCTCACGCAGAAACTTGAGAAACACTCACAATGTTAACTGCGGACAATTGTACAGGTTCTTAAGGGGGAGAAAGAATGGATGGTATGCTGAGCAAGCTCTCTCCTTTTTGAAGTGGATTTTATCTTAAAGGGTGGATATTTCTGGAAAACACAAGATCACCTACAAGAAAAGCCAAGAGGAAGAATGACAGCCCATTCTGTCAATCGGCATATCCAAAAGAACCTTGTGTAGTTAGGGAAATGTGTTCTAGGTGTGGTGTCCAATATGCTAGCCACTGACCTCGTAGGACTATCGGTCCCTTGAAATGTGGCCAGTGCAGTGGACGGGACTGAATGTTTAATTTTCATTAATCTTAGTTAGTTACTTTTAATGAGCTGGAATTTAAATGTTAATCGCTACATGTAGCCAGTGACTTATTGGACACTATAGCTCCAAATGGCTACAGAAGTGTCGTGAGTGTCGTAGGTGGGGGTCGGTGGGAAGGTTTCACGGAGACATATTTTGAGCAGCTTTCAAAGTGGAGTAGGGAGGGAGGAAAATGCAGCTGGAATGAAAAAGAAGCAAAGAAACAAAAGCCTTGTCGTACTAGAGCACCGGAGGTTACAGATTCAAGCGCCTGCTGTAAGGACCATGAAAGCCACATAAACAAGGGAAATAGGGTGCGGTTAAGAGACAGTAGGGTGCAGTGGCGACTGTGGAAAGTTAGAGACACTACCTGCATCTAAAGCATCAATCGCTACTCCGCTCCAACCAGTTACCGCCATACAGAAATGCAGACCCACTGGTGACTATCTGCTGATGTTTTGAGAGAGGTTAGAAATTCAGAGTTTTATGTTGCCGTCTAGTTTCGGATGTTGGCACCTGTATCAGTCAGTGTGGGCTAAACATTTTCAGCAGACGTTGTTGGTGGCCTCCTCGTGTCCACTCGGCACTTGTCTCCGCCCACCAAGCTGCCTCCTGAAGATACCTTTAAGTCTTGCTCAAAACACTGTATGCGCACTCGGCATTTGTGCAGGGTATGCCCGGAATGTCGAAGAATTAATGCTTTTGGAGGCATCGTCCCACCAATGACAGACACACGGGGAGTGCATGAATCCCCAGTCTCTTCACCCCAACGCTGAGACAGCCATGAGGCGTCTTCTGTGTTTCCCCAGCGTTCCCTCGTGTGACTGAGCTGCCCACAGCAGACGCTGGCAGACAATGTATCATTCATTTGTTTCCACTCCTTCTGCATCCCACCTCCCCACGTACCCACCGATGTTTCCAAGGGATCACCCTCAAATAAGCCACTTGCACACGAATCCATATCTCATAACCCGATTTTAGAGGGACCCAAACAAAGACACGGTTGTCGCACACAAACTCAACATCTCAGTGGTGTTGATGTTCCCTCCCATCACAGCCAGTGAAGGTCACAGTGGAGACCCTGTCAGCTCCTTCAGGGGCAGAGGCTCTCTTCTTCATGAGGATCTACATCTGCTACACTGGTTTCCCTCCGTGCGTCCAGCTGCGGATACAGCTCGAACACTGGGGGAAGGATTTGCCATGATACTGCCCAGAAGCGTATATTCCATTGGCAGAACTCAGTCTCGTGGTCCCTGCTCTACGCTGGGGAAGCTGGGACCTGTGGTGTAGCCGTGCACCGTTACAAAAGTAGCTGGTGCCATTGCAGCTCGCTTAGACTTTGAAAAACACCGTTCTGGCCAAAGAAACCATGTAAGTCTGTGTACCCCCGTCAGCTTGCCGTTCACCAGTTTGGGATTTCTGGCCCACGCATTATTGCCTAAAATTGAGGAAAAAAAAAAGTGCTAGTAAGTTACCCGAGTTGTGAACTTACACAGAATCAAGCATCACACCTTTTTCCCAGTTGGGTGATAAAACAGATGTATGGAAATCAAATCAGTTCTTCATTGACTAATTAAAATTTTTTTTTGACATTTATTTATTTTTTGAGAGACATAGAGAGACAGAGCACAAGTTGGGGAGGGGCAGAGAGAGGAGACACAGAATCCGAAGCAGGCTCCAGGCTCCGAGCTGTCAGCACAGAGCCCGACGCGGGACTTGAACTCACGAACCGTGAGATCGTGACCTGAGCCCAACCCAGGCGCCCCGATTCATTGACTAATTTTATAATTTCTGGGGGGAAAATAATTTCACCTCTGATAGTTCTTCCGTGAACAGAGGCTCCCAACATGGTAGTCTTTCTTACTTCTTGCATTCTCTGTGAAGTGTTTCTCTATCTGTAAATAAAAGGTGATTTAAACACAGTCTTATGCCCTGCCCCCTTCCTTTTGGACCCCTCACCCCCTTGCTCTTGACACTCCGGTCATGCTTTTTTTTTTTTTCCCCTCACACTTGCCAAACTTTTCCCCACCTCCGTGGCTTTGCAGATACGGTTCCCTCTTAAAGGAATGTGTTCCTTCTCTCCACTCCTCCCATTTTCCCATTCTTTACTGGCCCCCACGTATCAGTCAAGGCTCAGGAACAGAGAAGAAATGTTCTTTCCTCAGAGATGCTTTCACTGACCACCCTAAAATCAAGTCACTTTCCTCTGCCCACGGTCATTCTCGTTCATTCTGCCTGTGACTGTTTGGAACCCTATTTGTCTATTTCATAGATGTTTTCCCCAGAGACTGCTCACTGCGGCACCACGCACGCAGCACCTAGCAGGGTCTGGTGTGGTGCTCAAAATAAGCTCGCATAAATAAACACCAAGGAGAGTCCGCGCCTTTAAAGAATTTGGCGGGGATGCCTTTTCTCATTAAAATAGCGCACCCCAATCCGTTTTGCACGTTTGTTGAGCTTTACTGGGATTTCAGCAAGAGGAGTATTTGTACAACGAATGCTACCTGAAGCAACAAAAGAAAATAAGAATTCTTTCTTTAATCCCAGAAATCCATGAACCTATTAGTGTTTTCTAAAACTGGCCCGGATAAAACCCGCTGTGATCATTTATGTCAACAGGAGGGCAGGGTTGAAAGCTCTTTGAAAAAGTGAGGAGGCGTCACAGTGGAGAGGGTTATTTCCCAAGAGCATAATTGGCCTAAATAATCTACCAAGTTGTTCAGGGAAGAATAACATTGGGAGTTAGCTTCTGTTTCTCCCTGTTTTGTTTTGTTTTGTTTACCTGTGTACTCTATCCATCATTCTGAATGATACTCCCAAAGGTAGCCCCACCTTCCCTCCCCGCCCCCCCAGAGATAGTGGCCTGTGTGGAAATAAACTAAGGGTGTTACATTAAAAGTGGGTGGAGGTTTTTTCCGAGGGCATTTTCTCCTTCATGTCTGTGCTACATTTCGTCTTTAATTGTTCTAAAATGGCCCTGGTGGCATTATGCACAAGTTAAAAGTCAGCTGGCCAGACCATTCGGTTCCAGGTCCCGCACCTGCCAGTTGTGATACCGAACGTGTCACTTAGTCGGGTCTCAGCCCCGATCCCTCATGTGTGAAAGGGGAATGTTGGCACCTCTTTCGAAAGGTGACGACGGCCATGCATGAGTAATGCAACGCGTAGACCCTCTAGAAAAGGAGAAAGAGAAAAGGGAAAAAGGAAAACTTACCTTGAATCCACTATGAACTTGTTACCTATTTATGTGCCATAAACTCTCTGGGGCGCACCTATCTTTTTCTGGAAACGTCAAATGAAAGGGTGGTGGGTTCTAAGACTTCTGCGGTGCTTTGGTGGTAACATCCTGCAGTTCGTGGTAAATGACAAAAGACCCGGAGGTTCTGCTTTTGCTCGAGATTGTGTCACGCCGAGCTCCAAGTGCACACTGCAGCTGTCTATCTAAGAAGCAGTGACTTGTTTAGTTCGAAATGTGGTTTTCGGTTTTGGGTTTTTGTTTGGGAGGGATTTGGTGCCAACTGGTGGGATTTGAAAGCGTTTTCCCCGTGGGAGGCAGATTCGGAAGTCTGGCCTGCTAAGACTCTTTTGGAAGCTGAAACTAATTAAAATATTTATTTTAGCCCCAGTAGCTAAGACGCAGCAGGGGAGGAAGTCCAACATTCATTTTTATGAAAGTGTAATTATACTCACTAACCTTTTGTGTACCCTGTTCAGCAACTGCCCCGGGGCCACCCCACCTCAAACACCTGCCCGGTGTGTGAGTATTTGGTAGAACAGTACTTAATGCCTGAGCCCAGGGCATGCGGGGCTCCCCACCTCCACCAAAGACCATAGAGCCTTGTTATAACTTTCATCACCTATAGACTCACCTCTGGGTGAAGTATTTTCCTAGTTTCAGCTTCATTGAGAGCCATAAAGCTATGCAAAAGAGAAAAAGGAGAAAGAAGCTAAAAGAGAAAGCAGTTGCCCATTTCTGTATGTGGTATCACGGAGATTGAGTAAGACAGGAGACTGTGTAAGAGCCCTCTGTACTTCCTGACCACTTACACAATCCTTGACGAAGTGTAGAGTCACGTTACAAGACAAGCTAATGTACACATGCCCTGTTTTTAAATGGTGACGACGAATAATGATTGCACTTTCCACGAAAAAGGTGCTCAGGAGCCTGGGTGGCTCAGTCCGTTGGGAGTCCGACTTCGGCTCAGGTCATGATCTCACAGTCTGTGAGTTCGAGCCCCGCGTCGGGCTCTGTGCTGCCAGCTCAGAGCCTGGAGCCTGCTTCCGATTCTGTGTCTCCCTCGCTCTCTGCCCCTCCCCTGCTCATGCTCTGTCTCTCTCAAAAATAAAATAAACATTAAAAAAATAAAAAGAAAAAGAAAAGAAAAAAGTGCTCAGGGGATGAGCCTGGTAGATGACCCAGAACTAGGAACACTCAGGATGTCCAAGCACTGGGGCCAGAGGGTTCACTCGCATTCCCGTGTTACTCCTCCCTACTCTCCACCGTAGGTGTTTCCATGAATGCTTTACGAATGAGGAAACTGAGACCCCAGGAAGGGCGGTGACTTGGGAAGCAGTTCTTAGCGGGCTGAGAACATACACCGAGGGGTCCCCTGGACCCCTGAGGTTGGAGCCCCCCGCTCCGCTAATGACCAGAGTGACTTTGGGCAAGGTACTTAATCTCGTTAAACCTCCATTTTGCCATCCCCAAAAGGGAGGTGATATGCTAATGAGCTACCTTTCCTGTGAAGATTCAGTGAGTTAATGTATGTCAAATACCTGGCGTGTCACCTGTCACTGGAGACTCGGTGATTCGCGCGTTGTCATCACCATCCTCAGTGACGGCACAAGCTTGGAGGGAGCACGAGCCAGGATACCAACCCGGGTGCAGTGGGGAGCAGTGCGGAGCCTGCTTGGGATTCTCTCTCTCCCTCTCTCTCTGCCCCCTCCCCCCCCCAATAAATAAATAAACTGGAAAAGCAAGAACTGCCCAGAAGCAGTCCTCCTGCCTCTGGGACACACCCTACATGGGTCCTTGGACTCCTACCCCAGGCTTTTAAGAAAAATCTATTTGATGAGCTAAGAAGTATTTGTTTTATCAAGGGGAGAGAGACTCTGTGAGGCTTCTAGAATTCCCGGCCTTGATGAGGAAAAGGACTTACAGTGTATGTATTATGTCATTACAGGCCACCTCCCCATTTTCTTCCCCCAAGACTTTCCTCCCACACTTGGGCCCTCTCCTCCCTCTCTACCTCTTGACATCAGCTCATTCTTCAAGGGCCAGTTCAAATCCCATCACCTCGCGTGATGTCCCGATCCCCCCTCTGGACCGCTGAAATGTTTATCTTTAGTTTCACACTTAATTGATTTTTCTGTTTCTTATGGACTAACCTCCCTCAGAGAGATTGTGTACTTCCTTTGTCTATCCCGTAGGGTTCAATACTACGTTGAAAACCCAGGAGGCTCTAAATAGAGACGTGCTCCATATAGATTCTCGTTGAGAAGTGGACGGGTCTCGACATTTCTGAAACGCCCGCCTGGTAGTGAGAACTGAACTGTAAACTTGGCACAGAACTTTAAGGCTTGGTCCCCACCCCTCAAGGTACTTTCATCTCTGAAGGGAACAAAGCTCGCAGCCTTTCGTAACTGGGAGACACTGTGGCAGAGAGGGCAGTAATGTGGGTTCTAGTTAATTCCCCCTGCTTCGCCTAACATTAAAACGGACATAATCGCAGTACCAACTTCACGGAGTCTTTGTTGGGTTTAAACGAGGTCACGCAAGTCAACTTCAGCGCAGAGCTTGGCATTGAGAGTTCAGAGTTCGTTACAGGTCGGTTCAGAAATGAGGAGAGCAGTTGTCCAAATGCAAGTGCTCCAGAGGCTTACCTGGACGTCTTCCAGGTCCAGCCCAAGCTGCCGTCAAATTCTTTCAAGGCTTTTCACGCTAACTGTGAGCCCACAGTAGGAACAGACACTCTGCCCGTGCCATTTCCGTGCCCTGGGGTAGACAGAGAGGGAAATAGCGCTGAAGAATTGATAAGAAAGGAACTCGCTTCTGGGTCTGGGAAGTCACAGTGGAGGGGTGGCTTTCAAAGTCACGGCTATGTATTGTTTTTTTGTTGTTTTGTTGTTTTTTTTTTTTTTTTGCCCCTGAAATAGAGGGGTGGGTAAATTGGGGACACGGAAAGCAATAGGGTCCCAGGTGGCGAGCCTAGAGTGGTTGGTTGCTGTGTCCTCCACGACGGGGCGAGGGCCGAGCTCACTGGGCTGCCGTGGGACTGTGTTTGCTTTTGTGCAGCAGAGGCCCTTAACGCGGGCAACGTTTCCTAAGACCGCTTTGAGGACAACAAGCAGGCAGCTTTGGGATTACTGAGCTAGAGTCAACTGGCCTCAGAGGCATCGTGGGGAACAGCTGTAAGGCTCTGGGAGCAGTTGTGTCCTTCGCTGGCGCAGAGGAGGGAGGAAATCAGCTCTCCGGGCAATGCCTTTGGTCCGCGTGAATGTGCTCTACAAGGCGGGGTCCGCGGTCCCTTGAACAGGTATTGACTTGGTTTCTGGCGGTCGCTGGCCTTGTTGGAAGCACCCACGACGATAAAACGGAGCTTCCTACTGGCCGCACTTAGCAGGCACTTAGCAGTGGGTGGGGGTGGGGTGGGAGGTACCACAAATGGTTAAAAGGGGGTTCTGGTTCAAAAGCTCCTGTTCCAAATTTAACCGTGTGTTTGGTGAACTTCTGGGGGGGGGGGGGGTTGGACACCTGCCTAGGGGGGGTCTCAGGTTGATCCTATTAATATGCATCCCTCCAGCTGGGGGAAGTTACAGTGCTAGGTTGCACTTGGTTGACCCATGGTTTTGGATGCGAGCTTGCTCCTCGCCTGAATGAAGATAAAAGAGAACCGCCCACAAGTACAGATTCAGCAGAAGCACGTGTTGAAATACACAGAGGAAGCTTTGCAGGCTCAGCAAGGATTAGCTGAACCTTTCAGGAAAGTGATAAGGAAGACGCCCCAACGACAATAACAGCTACGCCGAGAGCATTTCCGGCTGGCGGCCGCCGTGCCCTGCGCTCGAGAGGATTCCTGTAGTACTTCAGTTCTCGCCCTCGCGCTGCAGGAAGCTAGTAGGATCTTCCTCCAGGTTGAGGTGCCCCAGGCACTGAGAGGTCAGGTGCATGCCCAGAGTCATCCCAGACGGAAGTTCAGTGGCAGGACTTGGGTGCAGGTTGGCCTGACTTCGGAGTCTCCGCCCCTTCCCCCAGGCTGTCCCCATTAGCCGCTGACACAGGCTTCGCTGACACCTGTAAGGACCGCCCAGTTGCTGGCCAGCGCACAAAATCCCCAGAAAGCGGGGCGGGGCACAGAAAGAAATACAAAACCAAGTGTGCCTGCAAAATAGTTCTGGAAGTTCTGGAAAAAAAAAAAAAAAGTACCATTTGTGTGGTCACTCATTGGATGAGATAAGGGGCATCTCCCAAAGAAAAGAGTCATCCTTCCTGGGGTGGAGACGGTCTCTGCTTCCTGTCCAGAGCCCTTCGTTCAAAAGCCTGCACCTCGTAGACAGGAGGGGCTGGGTGTCATAGGACAAATCAGGTCTGGAGGCTGAAGGTCCCGAGTGAGAGTCCCAGCCCTACACCAGACGAGCTCAATGCCCTGGGCGAGTCACCTCACCTTTTAGGGACTCAATTTCCTGGACTGTAGAAAAGGAATAATACAAAACGCAAGTATAAGGTATCCCCAGGCCTACTTCACAAGGTCCCGTGGAGATCAAACTAATTATATGAACCTGCTGTAAAACACTCGAAGAAACGTCTTCATTGAGCTTCATTCCTTGGAAATACTGCAGGACAGCAGGGAGGGGACCTCACTGAGGACTGAGAGCTTGGGGATGACCTCGCAGAAGAAGAGGACAGCTACACAGTCTTCTGGGTTCTGGAAGCCTTAAAGGGGTCCGCTCTCATTTTTAGGGCAGATCATAATCATGTTTGAAAGCCGGAAGAGTGAAGGATGGGATCCAAGGTTCTGTCCAGCTCTGTTTCAGTGAAAGTCGCCTTGCCAGCTTCCGTCCCTGTAAGCCCCCTGGCTTCCTCCTCCACGGGACTCTGCGCACCTAGGGAATGACAATGACGTTTCCCGGGGGCAGGGAAGCATAATGGTCAGGCCCCAGGGTCTGACAGATTTCTTCACCGCTCTAAACCCGTTTCCTGAGCAGAAAGAAAAGGAAGATGATAGTAATACCTACCTTAGAAAGTCATTGAAGGTATCTGGGGCGCCTGCGTGGCTCAGGAAGTCAAGCGTCTGAGTCTTTGTTTAAGCTCAGGTCATGATCTCACGGTCAGGGGATCGAGCCCCATGTCGGGCTCTGTGCTAAGATCCCGAAGCCTGTTTGGGATTCTCTCTCTCCTCCCCTGCTCATATTTGCTCACTCTCTCTCTCTTTCGCTCTCTCTCTCTCTCAAAATAAATAAGTAAACTTTAAGAAAGCAAATATTTAAATAAGATAATTCTTGGGATGGAGACCATATCTGCTTCCTATCCGGAGTCCTTTGCTCCAAAGCCTGCACCTCACAGGCACCAGGGGAACGTCTCAGGGTGCTGAGCCCAGTAGCTGGGAAATAATCAGTGGCTATTATGATTATTATTATTATTATTGCCTTTACACTTACGACTACGTGTCATTGCTGGTCTACACCCTCACTCCCGATACACTTATTTAGTGTCTTAGAAAGTTTAGTGTCTTAGAAAGAGATTTTAAGGCCTTTGAAAAGGTTAGTGAAATCAATGAACCAAAAGTCACTAAAATGTTTTAAGGCAAGGGGCGCCTGGGTGGCTCAGTGTGTTAAGCGTCAGACTTCAGCTCAGGTCATGATCTCACGGTTTGTGAGTTCGAGCCCTGCCTCACCTGCTTCAGATTCTGTGTCTCCCTCTCTCTGCCCATCCCCTGCTTGTGTTCTCTCTCTGTCTCAAAGAATAATTAATTTTTTTTTTAAAGTTCTCTCTCTCTCAAAGAATGAATATATTTTTTAAAAAAGGTCTAAGGCAAGAAGTCAGAAGCATCACCTTCCCTGGATCCAGCTTTCCCCCCAATGATCCAAATTGAAAACATGAATTAAGGCAGAGAGAATCTGCCTTACAAGATTATGCATCAGTGACATTGAAGGAATTTTATAGTTTATTTTTATATTATATGTTTATACTTATATATATTTATATTTTGATTTATATTATATTTTAATTATATTTTATATTTATATACCCTCTCAGTCCAGAGTATTGGAAAGAGCTTTTTTTCTCTCTCTTTTTTTTCTTTCCATAACACACTCATTGTCATTTACTATCAATTGCCTTAAATTTCCAGGCTTGCTTGATCCCCAAAGCAAGCCCCTGGCATCCCCCAACAGAAGGATATTGGATGATTGCAAGTCTTCTGAAGTTTCCTGATTCAGCTTCCAAGGGCCATGAATTTAAGAAACTTCAACAAAAATGTCATTCTGTTTTCAGGATTTATAGATTTGGGGGAAATTTTGCTTTCTGGGTGGAGACGAAGGAGGGAAGAAAGAAGGCTCAAAAGCATTTCTCAGATTTCCCGAAATAGTGATGGAGATTCCCCACCCTCGAGGCTTCCTTTTTCTCTAGAAAAACAATGCTCCTGGTGTTTCCCAAGAGAGCCCAGAGGCTAGCCCTAAGCAAACAGATGTCAATGATTCCACCCTCCATTTTTGCTGGGAGTCGCTGGAGCTTAAAGAAGAGGAAGTAAGTTACTTCATGCGCACATCCTGGTAACCTGTAGCCACAGGTCAAATTTCACAAGATCTGTTGACAATGACCAAAGACCATCGTCTTGGAAAAAGATTTGAGCAGCCATTTTGTCTCAAGGAAGCTCCTTGAGTCCAGTGCAAAGTAGTTGCGGATATGTCTTTGTTGAGTATGACGTTTCCTTGAAATACGCAGACCTTTCTGGAAAAGATCACTGGGCAGAAGAGAGGAAGGTGCTTTGTGGTGAGGTAGAAACAGACATCGCCTTTCAGCCCCAGCAGGTATTAGCCCTCCGGCTGCACAGGAAAAGCCTGGAAATCCCAGAGCACCAGCTTGGAAGTCCCACACGCCACATATTTGCCTGAGCATTTTTATGCTCGTATCAACACTTGTCCTTCTGTTTGTGTAGATTAACTTTAAATAAACGTGTTCTCTTTTTGGGTGGCATTTCTTGTTTCATGTCTCTTGATTTTTTTCTCTCCCTTCTGTTTCATAATCATTTCTATTCCTCCTGTGACACTTTGAGAGGAGAAAACCTTTAACTGAGGGATGATGTTGTGATCACCTCGAGGCCACAAACACAGGGGTTCACCTTAACTTGGAGCATGCCTGCCTCCCTGCTCAGACTGGTTCTGAGCTGATTTGTCAGAGAGCGTCTTCTCTGGTGAGGCTCGTAGCCCAGCATGGCAGTAAGAACCCCACGGTAGGCAGAGGACGCCTTGAATCTCGTCATTACCAATTGAGTGTTCCATAATCTCACGCCAGCTACGTCACGTCGTAAACCTCAGTTTCCCGGTCACTAAAGTTGGGACTACAGTAGCTTCCGTGTCACAGGGATATTGTAAGGATTGCGTGATTTGATAAAGGTTCAGGAGACCCTAACTCGAACTGCGATACCTTATTGAGGTCTTACTTACCTACACATCTTAGAGAGAAGACAAAAGGAAGTGCTTCAGATTTTATGACATCTTTACCACGACCCGCACTTTTCCTTGAAATTGTCAGTTTGAACCACGCCTTCTCTTCAACCTCCTTAGGGTTACCCTATGACGTCTGCTTTGGCTCCCTTTCTCTCCCATCTTCCTTAGGAAGAAACCTTGGATAGGTCAAGGATCCCCTCTCTCCTTCCAACTAGGTCCTTCCCATCAGTATCGGAACCCCTCTTGGTGCCTCTGTGTTAGAAAATAACCTTCCTGGACCACGTCCCCCGCCCCCCCCCCCTCCCCGCTACTACTCCACTCTCTCTTCAGCCTTTAACCAATTGTGTCTTCATTGCTGCCATTTTTCATGTGTGATCCACACCGTAGAACATCATAATCCGGTTTCCAGCCCAAATATTCCTCCAAGAGTCTTGAGGCCCCTGGTGCTCTCCGTGTGGTTAAATCCAAAAGCCATTTTCAGTCTTCACCTCGTTGACCCCTCGTCAGCACTGGGTATGGTCCTTCTTGTTGGTCTTTCTTGGCCCTGAGACGATGCATCTTGGCTCCCCTTCCACCTCTCTGGATGCTTCTATTTTGTCTCTGTTGCTGGCTCCTCCTCCTCCCCCTTTCATTAAATGTCACATTTCCTCAAGATTTGGGCCTAGACCTTCTTGTCACTTTGTGCCCCGTCTCCAGGAAATTGTTACCAATTATGATTTCACGTATCCCCACGTCAGTGGAAACCGACTTCTATCTGCAGCAGAGTGCTTCTGCGTCATCCAGTCCTACAGGCTCAGCCACCTGTTACGTCTCCACCTGGAAGCCATTCTTCGTCGGCATGCCCAAGACCAAGTTCATGATCTTTCCCAGCAAATCTTTTCCCCTTCCTTTGTACGCTAGCTCAGCGAAAGGCACTGCAATCCATCCTGTGGGTATCATTCTTTAGGTCTTCCTCTCCCCCACTCCGCATTGTTAATTTATCACCAAGACCTACTATGCCGTCCGCTTCGGGAATAACCTCTCAAAATAATCCTGACTCCTACGCCGCCCTCATGTTCTGCTCTCCCAGCCCGGTTCCTTTCACCACCACGGCCGATCATGTTCTGTTCTTCCAGAAACCTTGTCAATGACTTCCTATTGATCACAAGAAAGTAGCCAAGATCCTTATATGGTATGGCAGAGACTACTTTTCTAGCATATCCATTTTCCCCCTCTTCACAAAGACGCAATAGTATTGGGATGGCATCCGATCTCTCTCTCACCCACGCACATACACAAGACATTTCTAACCTCCCAGACAGAGAGGAATAACCTATACGATGTAAGCAGAAGCTGCCAAATGGAAAGGCTAGGAAAGCCCTTGCGAAGCACTGCTAACTCTTCGTGCCTAAAGTGTGGGTATGATGACTAGAGCTCCAGCAACCATCTTGAGACACAGAGGATAGATGTTAGAATTAGAAATGGTAAGGCAGAAAGATGAAGGAAGCCTGTGTCCTGGTGACTTTGTGGAACCACCGTGTAAGACTTGACTGTCTACTTCTGGGTTTCTACATGCGTGAACAAAATCCTTGGAGTTTTAAACACTGTCATCGGATTTCTGGCTCCAGCAGCTGAGCTCTGTCTCTGGTTGATACACACGGGATTTTCAAGGCTCTCTGGGGGCTGGTCTTTTCTCTGCCCCACCAGCTCTCTTTGCCCCACTCCTGCCCTTGCGTTCTTCGGTATACACCAGCCTGAATTCTGTTGTTCACATCCGTCACGTGGGCTTTCCTGACCAAGGCCTTTCCATAGTCTTCTCTCTGTCCATAGGACTCTCCTTCCCGACCCTTTATCATCCAGCCTGACCTAATTGACCTCTACTCATCCTTCAGATCCCAGTTGAAGCAGAACGTGCCTAGAGGAATCCTCCCTAAGAATCCCTCTTTTCCTCTTCACTCCCTCCCTCCACCAGTCTAGAATAGGTTTCTTTTTTTTTTTCAACGTTTATTTTATTTTTGGGACAGAGAGAGACAGAGCATGAACGGGGGAGGGGCAGAGAGAGAGGGAGACACAGAATCGGAAACAGGCTCCGGGCTCTGAGCCGTCAGCCCAGAGCCCGACGCGGGGCTCGAACTCACGGACAGTGAGATCGTGACCTGGCTGAAGTCGGACGCTTAACCGACCGCGCCACCCAGGCGCCCCTAGAATAGGTTTCTTATTGCGTGGTGTCGCAGAGCTCTGTTCCTTTGTTTCAGAATACCGTTCTTAGGTTTAGTAATTAGTCATTCATTTATGCAATCATTTGCTAACTCTCTGTCTCCTCTATTAGCCTTGAACTTCATGAAAGCAAGGGCCACGGCTGTTTTCGTTCGACATTTTATTCCCAGCATCTGGCCCCGTCCTTGGCACATGTGTGCATATGTGTGTGCCTGTGTGTGTCTTTGGCACCTAATAAATACTGTCAAGTGAATAAATAATGAACTCCTCTAGTCCCCTTTTCATAATCTGTATCAAGACCCCACATTCTCCTTTGCCTTAATCACTTTCTTGCCAAGATTTCCAACTACCTTGCAGTAACATTTCCATAGTGTTTCATGGCTTCCAAACACCTTCATACAAATCAGCTCATTTTCAGTCTCTCCAACAGCTCTGTAAGATACTTACCCAGGAGGAGAGCTTTTCCCAAACAAGACTTTGAACGTAAAATCAGTTATTAGTAAACTGCTTGTTTGTTTTTTAAGAAAGAGAGTACGTGCGCACACACAAAGTGGGGGAGAGGCAGAGGGAGAGACAGACAGGGAGGGAGAGAATCTTAAGCAGGCTCCAGGCTGAGCACAGAGCCCGACTTGGGGCTCGATCCCATGATCCTGGGATCATGACCCGAGCTGAAATCAAGAGTCATTCGCTCAACTGACTTAGCCACCCAGGCGCCTCATTACTGATCTGTTGAAATGGTCACCCAACATTTGTGACCACGTTCCCTCTCCTTTAAATCTTAAGCCCCAGCCGTAAGCTGCGATTCTGAGAATTTGTCAGCCGGTCTGTAACCATCTATATATATATTCAAGCTGGAAAAAGATCAGCTAAGGAATAAACTCTTAACATCTCATCCCAGTAGGGCTTTCTTTCTCCCCTTCAACTCCCTTGACCTCAGGCCCCAGGTGATGCTGCTGCTTCAGGCATGCTTTGAGAACCACTGTTCCAGGAGCTCCTCAAGGAACGAGAATGTATTTCTGTAAAGGAATCTGGCAGGGGAGGATTTGCTGCTCTGCATTTCACAGCAGCCTGCCGAGCGGGTCAACTTAGGCACAATTTCTAGCTCCCCAAGGACAAAACCGTAGAGTCGTGACAAGCCTGTGGACCACAGAGCCGCTGCAGATCACCCTGTGGGGAATGAGGGACGCACACCATCATCCTGCACGGGGAAAGCCCTGGTCGGTGGGAGGCTTGCCCAGCCTCCTGAACCTCCCCCTCTCCCAAGACTGTGGGTCTCAAGAGACCGCAACAGCACCCCTGTGTGCACTGGGTTAGCCTGCATTTCAGCTTCTGTTTCACAGCTCCCCCAGCCCAGGCCGTGTGACCCTAGCCATCCACCAGAGCCTGAAACCCTTGGCAATCTTACTCTCCTTGGCAATCTCGCTCTCCTTGGCAATCTCGCTCTCCGTGTATTTTACGGAGCATCCCACCACGATGCTCACCTTGCTTCCCACTTTCATCCTCCGTTTCCCCTCCTCACATAGCCTGGGGAGATTGGTTTGTTCCTAAAGTATGGTTGTGTCTACTTCCATGATTGATTTTGAAAACCTATTTTGGATGAAAGGCCCAGGACCAACGTAAAGTCTCGGGAGGCTTCACTATTTCTTTCACCCATTTGACAAATCTGTATTAAGTTCCAGGCCATGGGATACACCAGGATAGACGACAGACATGCCAAGAAAGAAGCATGTCTTCAGTGCCCTTAGGAACCTCTCCGAAGCAACCATTTCTTTACCTGGAAAATGAAGGTAATAATGATCATAATAACCTTATCTTCTGCAGTTGTTAGTGGTTAAATTAGATAATATATATATTTTTAGCGGCGTGCTAAGCACACTCTAAACACTTGGCACAACCTGGTTGTTATTAAACCAGATAGAAAGATAACAATACCGGTGTTTCAGTTGATAGGCAAAAGTATATCATGCTTTATCGAGGTTCAAATAAAAAAGTGTTTGAAGAGGAAAGTATAAAACTTTGTTACGTCTCCCATCGCCAACAGTACCATTCTTTGTTTTAAAGTTTATAGACTTATTTTGAGAGAGAGCATGCGCACAAGCGAGGGAGGGGCAGAGAGAGAGAGAGAGAGAGGGAGAATCCCAAGCAGGGTCTGTGCTGTCAGCGCGGAACCGACCCAGGGCTCAACCCCACGAACATGAGATCACCAACATTACCACTGCAATATTTAGTCATGTTATTACCCCAGGCCTTGCTTAAGGCAGATTGTATATCACCTGTAAACCAGTATAAGTTGTGTCTTTACTGCATTACCATCTGGTGCATGTACCGTTATTACCATCAAGTAATAACCAGGAACACTTTCGATGTCCTTACCATGTGCCGGGCATTGCTCCTAAAAGCTTTCCAAGTAAGACCTCCTTTAAGCCTCGAGACTACATTAGGAGATAGATGCTCGTTTTCACTGGATGGGGAAACTGATACCCAGAGAGTTGAGGTGACACAGACAACTTCACGTGGCCCTTCCAGTACACACGGAAAATTCTTTCCATTTACGTGGATACGTGTGTGTCAGAGGAAAAGGTACCAAGCACATAAGCGCTCCGGATCGCACAATGAAGAGAATTCTGCTTCTATCTGCTACGGTTCTTTTCCTCCTCCCCCCACCACGGCAGGTCTCAGCTGGCCAGGCAGTCCACTGTGTTAGACTTCTGTGCCACTAAATGATTAAGATGGCTGGAGGGAGAAAAGGACCGAGGAACTTGAGTTGGGTGTGAGAACAGTCTGAGGAAAGGAGCGTGGGCATTGCCGCAGTGTGTGTCGAAAGTGGGTGCAAGATAAAAGAGGAATTTTGAGAGCTCTGCATTCTAATGTGTTCTCGAAAGACAAGTAAATATCTTGAGTTATTTTTGAATGGTTTTTTTGGATGCCAGTCTGGGCTCCTTTGATGGAGAGAAGGCTTTGAAACTAGATGACATAGATGAACAACTTGTAAACACGATGAGCGTATATTTGAAACATTAAAACTACCACAATTCTCCTCCTGATTT
Source organism: Prionailurus viverrinus (assembly GCF_022837055.1). Lineage (NCBI taxonomy): Eukaryota > Metazoa > Chordata > Mammalia > Carnivora > Felidae > Prionailurus > Prionailurus viverrinus. The sequence goes on along the minus strand of NC_062573.1, from coordinate 76,817,260 downwards.
TACGTGACCGTTCGCGATATCATACTGTTGGCGACAACAGACTTTGTTCTAGGATTCAGTCTCTTACATTTGCCATGGGTCAGAACACATAGAAATTACAGTGCCCTTTGCAGAATGCCATGAAATATTGATAGGTCTAATTTCCTTGTAGAATAGATCACTTGAGCAAAGTTATCAGTTGAGCCAAAAACTGATTATGGGACATGAGAGCTAGAAAGTACCTCAACGAGATGGAAACACTCAGGATCATAGAAAAGTTTACTTCCAGCAATAAAGACTTCATTACATAAACTCTGCACAGGTCTTTACATCTTAACTGATACGGGCATTTACAGTATCTTTAACAAATTAAGTGTGTGGGTTTTCGTCTACGATAGGTTTCCTACTAATTCATCCATTTTTAAGTAATAGCCAAAACGTCATTCTGGGCATACACATATTAGAAATACGCTGTGGAGAAATTTTTTTTTTAATTGAGAAAATGGTCATTCATTGCCTAGGAGTCTTCTGCAGATTGCGTGTCCCTTATTTTCTATTGGTGGTAGGACCTTTTAACTCGGGTCACTGAGAACTGTGTCTTGTGGGAATAAAACACAAGAATCTGGGAACAAAGGTGGTTTGGGTGCAAAGATGCTTACAAAGAGGTCAGTTTGAGTCCTGTGCCTGTTGAAGTCAGGCACTGACGTGCCATTAACCACATAAATGTTTGGAGTGTGTACATCTGATTGTGAAATGTATTTAAGAACCCACATTTTCACTCAAGAATTCCTGTAATTCTTTGCTCCACGGGAATCATGATGTCTAATGACATTACCAACCATCAGTCACAATGTCTGACCCACATGACATACCAATTTTTTTCAGTCGGAAGCTAGATGTTTTGATTAAGTTGTGAATTTAGATGTTTACACTGATACGGATTCAGGTGATGTTTTGGGAAAAGTAGAATTAGACAGTGGATTTCCATATCTGGCATTATGCCAAACTACATAGCCAGAAAACCCTTCTAATACAGAACACATAGGATTTTAGATAAACTATTTTATATATATATAAAATAAGGAAATAAAAACAACCAAGGAAATTTTCAGTAGCCAAAAATAAACAAGGAATTGACAACCAGAGGGATCAGCAAATAGATCTGACACTATGCGAACTTGAGAAAGAAGGGTCTCCATTACTTAGGTAGGGTCTTATATTTTAATAGCTTTGGGTCCCTACAAAGTGGGGAGTTGAAAATTAAATTTCTACGTAAAGCCATGACCCTGGAAGAGTTACAACTTTGCCCAATGGCACAGGGAACTTCATCATTTCAATCTAAAAACTGGTGGGGGGAAATGTCTCCCTTAAGAATTTATTATCACATGAATGTCCTGACATGAGTTAGGCATGGGTTCGGATCTCAAATTAATAGGACCCACATCACTTAGGAAGCCACAGTTGAAAAATAAAAACCAAAGTGGTTTTTGGTGGGTCATACCTGTAAAAGTATGCGCAAAGCTTCTCTGGAGGGGATACACAGGGTTTCAGATAATGGAATTGCCTATTAGTACCTATAAGTTTTTAAATAATTAAAACTTAAAAACATATGGAAAAGAACAGCTATGAAAAGTGAATAAGCTGACTTGAAAAACTGGCAAAGAAGAATTTCTAACAATGTAAATATAGTTAATAAAATTTTAAAAAGGGAATAATACAAGCTAAATGCAGATGAAAAGAATATGAATAAACTGGAATACAGGACAGAAGAAATTACTTAGAAAGTAGCACAGAGAAAGAGATTAAAAGTATTAAAGTTAGGATAAGAAGAAACATTTAAAGAATGAGAAGTTCTGGGGCACTGGATGGCTCAGTCCGTTAAGGGTCTTGATTTTGGCTCAGGTCATGGTCTCACGGTTTGTGAGTTCGAGCCTCGCGTCAGCCTCCATGCTGAGGTGGAGGCTGCTTGGGATTCTCTCTCACTGCCCCTCCCCTGCTCTGTCTCTCTGCCTCTCTCAAAAAAATAAATAAATAAACATTACAAAAAAAAAGATACCTAGGAAATCCAGGACAAGGTAGTGAGAATTACATGTACTTATTAGATAGAAGAACATACAATGACCAGCGAAAGTAGTTACTCTTCTGTTCAGGAAGAGCAATGAAAAAAGCCACTCTCTATGCTAGTTGGGAATGCGGTTACTGGGGAGAAATCCTTATTTAGAACAACTCTCTTAAACTTATCAAAATACACTTTAACTGGGTTTTATTAAAATGGTGCTTTTAAAAAATGATAGTCCATGGTAAGGAAGTGAACCACTTGGCATTCAACTTGACATCCTTTCAAATCACGAACAGGAAAGCTATGAAGGCATAGTAAGATAATTCAGATAATTAGCCTCTGAAGCTAAATGAATCTTTTACCAAAGGAAAAAAGGAATACAAGTTATGTTTTCAAACAGGTCGCAAGGTTTTTTTACCTTAGATCTATTTGATTTTTAACATTGTATAAAATGCTAACTTTAAGAAACTAGAATGACTTAAAATATTACGTTAGGGACATCATGATGGGGAAAATACCATTTAAAAAGTATTCAAGTAAAGGGGTTGCCTGGATGGCTCAGCCAGTTGGGCACCCAGCTTTGGCTCAGGTCATGATCTCACAGTTCTTTGGTTCAAGTCCCACGTTGGGCTCTGTGCTGACAGCTCAGAGCCTGGAGCCTGCTTCAGATTCTGTGTCTCCCTCGCTCTCTGCCCCTCCCCCGCTCACTCGCGCACTCTCTCTCTCTCTCTCTCAAAAATGAATGAACATTTAAAAATTAATAAAAAATATTAAAAAAATAAAAGTATTCAAGCAGGGGCACCTGGCTGGCTTAGTTGGTGGAGTCCGCAACTCTTGATCTCATGTTGGGCCAAGAGCTTACTTAAAAAAAAAAATTTTTTTTTAATAATAAAATAAAATGTATTCAAGTAAGCACATGCTTATTGTAGAAATTATGGGCCTGAAGTAGGAGGATTCAGAGTTGGAAAAATATTGATATTGCCTCTTTAAATTATTTTGGGTTGATACATTAATGGCCAGATGTTAAGATTATTTTCTTGATTTTTCGTTAAGTGTTCCTTTCTTAAGAGATTTTTCCTTTTGGAATTGAACTGTTTTTTTACAGTTACCAAAAACACATCCTTACAATGTGCTATTGTTCATAAGTAAAATTTAAGAATAATTTTTAAAGAACAGATTAATATTCATGGATCAAAAAGGAAATTATAAAGAAAATCAGAATTATTTGAAATTAAACAGTCCTCATTTGCAAATATCTTCTCCCAATCTAAAAGTTACCTTTTAGTTTTGTTGATTGTTCCCTTTGCAGTGCAGAAGCTTTTTTTTCTCTTTTTTTTTTCTTTTTTTTTTCTTTTTTTTTTTCCGGAAGCTTTTTATCTTGAGGGCGTCCTCATCATCTTTGCTTTTGTTTCTCTTGCCTCCAAAGACGTATCTAGTAAGAAGTTGCCTCAGCCAATGTTACCGCTTTGTTCTCTTCTAGGAGTTTGATGGTTTTCTGTCTCACATTTACATCTCTCATCCATTTTGAATTTATTTTTCTATATGATGTAAAAAAAGGGTCCACTTTCATTCTTTTGCATGGTGTCGTCCAGTTTTCCCAACACCATTGGCTAAAGAGACTGTCTTTTTTCCATGGGATACTCTCTCCTGTTTTCTTGAAAATTAGCTGACCATATTGTTGTGGGTTCATTTCTGTGTTTTCTATTCTGTTCCATTAATCTATGTGTCTGGTTTTTTTGTGCCAGTACCATACTGTTTTGATCATTACAGCTTTGTAATGTAACCTGAAGTCTGGAATTGTGATACCTCCAGCTTTACTTTTCTCTCTCAGGATTGCTTTGGCTATTTGAGGTCTTTTGTGGTTCCATACAAATTTTAGGATTGTTTGTTCTAGCCCTGTGGAAAATGTTGTTGGTATTTTGATAGGATTGCATTACATGCGTAGATTGCTTTGGGTAGTATAGACATTTTAACAATATTTGTCCTCCAATCCATGAGCATGAAATGTTTTTCCATTCCTTTGGGACTCTTAATGTTGAGAACAAGCTGAGGGTTGCTGGAGTGGAGGTGAGCAAGCGATGGGGGTGCGTTAAATGGATGATGGTTATTAAGGAGGGCACTCGTGGTGAGCCCTGGGCATTGTATGTAACTGATGAATCACTAAATTCCACATCTAAAACTAATAATACACTTTTGTTAAGTAACTGGAATTTAAATAAAAATGTGAAACTAAAAAAAAATTAAATTAAATTAAATTAAATTAAATTAAATTAAATTAAATTAAAACAAAACAAAACAAAACTCTGGGGGGCCATACTACATGCAGCTGAAAGGAACATGAAGTAATCCAAAGAAAGAGGGACCATATAATACAAAAGGAACACAAATTAATGAAATTGAAAACACATGTTGGTGTTTGACCACATGTTGTATAAATGACTGTGGTGTTCTCTCTCTAACCCCGAATCCCCTGAGAGGTGAAGAAAAAGTCACAAATATGAAATTATCTCCTTTATTAATGATAAACTACTTACAGGGTATGACTTGCAGCAAGGGCCAAGTGTGTCCCCCAGTACTCTCTGCCCAGCCTCCATTTGTAGAACTTGGAACTCCACACTAGAGAGAGCCAGATGCACTATTAGGATTGTTATCTTACACGGGTTTGGAGAGTAGAAAGAGATCCAGTTTCTGGTGTTTAGGATTTTTGATGGTTTACAATCACTCAATCAAGAAATGAGTCCCTATAATGGATACTCAAGATCACCTCCATGCAGAGGAGTAAGGAATATGAGAGAACATCAGGATTATTTAGGGAAATCTAATCACATGTAAACCATAAGTATTTCCTTCTAGTAACTACAATAGAGAGGATCAACCACATCAAACATTTTAAGTTTAATAAAGTAGACACATTTTGGACAAAGTTGAAAAAATAAAAAGGATATAGAGCCCTAATATATATATATATATATAATGCTTTATTATATATATGCTTTATATTATACATATATATATGTTCCATCTTTTTTTTTTTTAATTTTTTTTTTTTAATTTTTTTTTCAACATTTATTTATTTTTGGGACAGAGAGAGACAGAGCACGAACGGGGGAGGGGCAGAGAGAGAGGGAGACACAGAATCGGAAACAGGCTCCGGGCTCTGAGCCATCAGCCCAGAGCCTGACGCGGGGCTCGAACCCACAGACCGCGAGATCGTGACCTGGCTGAAGTCGGACGCTTAACCGACTGCGCCACCCAGGCGCCCCTGTTCCATCTTAATACATATATATATTAAGTGCCATATATATATATGCTTATATGCTTAATATATATACATATTAACATGGAACAAGTCATATATATATATATATATATATATATATATGCTTTATAATGACCTGTTCCATGTTAATACATATATATATTAAGCATATAAGCATATATATATATATAGCACTTAATATATATAGATATATGTATTAAGATGGAACAGGGAATATAAACTAAGATAAAACAGATATTAAAATAATAAAGGACTTTTCTGCCCTTGGACACTGGTGAGTAAGCACGGTTAAAGTCTCCCCTCCCACCACCATCATGTCTAAGTCAGAGTCTCCCAAAGAGCTTGAACAGCCACGGAAGCTTTTCATCGGAGGTTTGAGCTTTGAAACAACCGATGAGAGTCTGAGGGGCCACCGTGAGCAGAGGGGAATGCTCACGGACTGTGTGGTAATGAGAGGTCCAAACAACCAAGGACGCCAGAGGCTTTGGGCTTGTGACGTTTGCCACCGTGGAGGGGGTGGATGCAGCCGTGAATGCAGGGCCACACAAGGTGGATGGAAGCGTTGTGGAACCAAAGAGGGCTGTCTCAGAGAAGATTCTCGAAGACCTGGCGCCCACTTAACTGTGAAAAAGATTTGTGTCAGTGGCCTTAAAGAAGACACTGAAGAATATCATCTAAGAGATTACTTTGAACAGTATGGGAAGATGGAAGTGACTGAAATCATGATGGACCGAGGCAGTGGCCAAAAGAGAGGCTTTGCTTTGTAACATTTGATGACCATGACTCCGTGGACAAGATTGTCATTCAGAAATACCATGCTCTCAGTGGCCACAACTGTGAAGCTAGGAGAGCTCTATCTAAGCAAGAGACGACAGGTGCTTCATCCAACCAAGGAGGGCGAAGTGGTTCTGGAAACTCCGGTGGTGGTCGTGGAAGTGGTTTTGGTGCGAAAGAGAACTTTGGTCACGGAGGAAACTTCAGTGGGCGAGATGGCTCTGGTGGCCGTCGAGGTGGTGGTCGAAATGGTGGCAGTGGGGACGGCTATCCTGGATTTGGTAACGATGGAGACAATTTTGCAGGCGGTGGACGCTATAATGATTTTGGCAATTACAACAATCAATCTTCAAATATTGGACCCATGAAAGGAGGAAAGTTTGGAGACAGAAGCTCTGGCCCCTATGGCGGTCGAGGCCAGTACTTTGCCAAACCACGAAACCAAGGTGGCTAATGGCGGTTCCAGCAGTATCAGTAGCGATGGCAATGGCAGATGGCAATGGCATTGGCAATGGCAGCTTACTGCTGGGAAACAAAGCTTAGCAGGAGAGGAGGGCCAGTGACGTGACGGGGAAGCTAGAGGTTACAACAGATTCGTGAAGTCAGCCGAGCACAGTGGTGGCAGGGCCCAGCTGCTACAAAGAAGACATGTTTTAGACAATACTCATGTGTATGCACAAACAACTCGAGGGCTGCATCTGTGACTAATCGTATAACAGGTGACTTTAGTTTCTGTTCTGTGGAAAGTGTAAAGCATTCCAACAAAGGGTTTTAATGTGGATTTTTTTTTGCACCCATGCTGTTGATGGCTAAATGTGATAGTCTAATCGTGATGCTGAATAAATGTGTCTTTAAAAAAAATCATGATGATAAAGGAATCATGTGAACTTTAAACAAACAAATTTAAAAGTTTAGAAAAAAATGGATAATTTCCCGGGAAAATACAATTTTGTATGGCTGACTCAGAAAGAAATAGCAACCCAAATGGACTTAGAATCATTAGAGAAATTCACTCTATATTAAAAATCTACCCAACACTCCCCCATCTCCCACCAAAAAGAAAGAAAGAAAAAGAAAGAAAAAAAGAAAGGAAGGAAGAGAAAAGAAGGGAAAAAGAAAAGGAGGACAAGAGGGGCACCTGGGTGGCTCAGTCAGTTAAGCATCCAACTTTGGCTCAGGTCATGAGCTCATGGTTGTGAGTTCGAGCCCCATGTCAGGCTCTGTGCTGACAACTCAGAGCCTGGAGCTTGTTTCAGATTCTGTGTCTCCCTCTCTCGTTGCCCCAACCCCATTCATGCTCTGTCTCTGTCTCTGTCTCTCTCTCTCTCTCTCTCTCAAAAATAAACATTAAAAAAAAGAAAAGAAAAGGAGGCAAAAGAAGACTTGGAAGAGGAAGAGGAAGGAAGGAAGGAAGCAAGGAAGGGCAAAGAACCATCACCAAATCCAAAGAAATCACAAATGGTTCCAGACAGTTTGGACCACCCAGATTTTTCTCAAGGATGACTTAAATTTCTTCTCTGAGGAAGGGCAATTCTATTTTCCTTTAATTTCTTTTTTTTTTTTTAATTTTTTTTTCAACGTTTATTTACTTTTGGGACAGAGAGAGACAGAGCCTGAACGGGGGAGGGGCAGAGAGAGAGGGAGACACAGAATCGGAAACAGGCTCCAGGCTCTGAGCCATCAGCCCAGAGCCTGACGCGGGGCTCGAACTCCCGGACCGCGAGATCGTGACCTGGCTGAAGTCGGACGCTCAACCGACTGCGCCACCCAGGCGCCCCTCCATTTAATTTCTTGAATTTTCTTTGGTAACATTTGCTTTCTTTTCATCAAATATTTAAAGGGAGGGGAACAGGTTATGAAAATATAGTTCCTTCATTAATAGAAAAGTGGCCAATGTGAGATAAATTTTGTATGTAACTCCATTTTAGGGGAATAGTCAATATTAATTTTAAAATTGTGTGTGGGTTGAGGGGGGCCGCTCTGCACCTATTAGAATGGCCATTTGCAACAACATGGATGAACCTAGAGGACGTCAGACGCAGAGAGCCAAATACTGCAGAACTCACTTGTATGTGGAATCTGGAACTATCAGACTCAGAAACAAAGAATGGTGGTTACCAGGTGCCAGGGGAAGGAGATTATGGAGAGATGTTGATTAAGGGGTAAAAGTCTCAGTTGTGTAAGATAAATTCTGGAAATCTAACGTACAGCAATGTGGCTACATAGTTAACAATATTGCATCATATAATTGAAATTTGCAAAGAGGGTAGATCTCAAGTGTGCTCACCATGCACTTGAAAATTATAACTGTGTGAGGTGATAGATATGTTAATTAGCTTGATTGTGATAAATATCTTACGAAGTATAGAGTCATCAGATCATCGAGGTGTATACCTTAAATATATATGATTTTTAATTGCATTGAAAAGAAATTCAGTTATGGCGTCAGCTCTGTGGCAACACTTTACATTGCTAGGGTAACATCCACCAGGATGCGGTATATGCTCTAAATTACCAACCAGTATATGGCAATGTTTCTCTTGTGGCCAGGAATCAAGGGGGTAGAAATGGGAGTCACTCCTTTCTCTACTGTCCTTAGGGATCCATTAGTAAAATGTTTGGCTTTTGTTCCACAGCTTTGGGATCTACTGATTTAGAGGTAAATCCCAAAGGAGAAAGCTTCCACTAGGAAACACAGCAGTGGGTTTTTGACTGGAACATCACATGCTCTACTGATCGTTTTAGGCAACTCATGCCAAGGAACAAACTAGCAACGACAACAACCCGTCTCCATACTTGCTGACTGGGGTGATTGATAGATCCTGACCATCAAGGAGAAGTGAGGTCAGGGAAGAGTATGGCTGGAAGATAGGAGATCTTTTAGGCTGCCTGTTAGCCTTCCTGTGTCCTGCAATAAATGTTAATGGAAAACTACAACAGCCAGTACAATCAGGATTACTAAATGCCCAGACTGTTCTGGAACGAAGGCTTGTTTCACTCCATCGTGCAAGATTATGACTAGCTGCACTGCTTGCTGAGGAAAAAGAAAATACAGACTATGGGGGCACCTGGGTGGCTCAGTCGGTTAAGCATCCGACTTCAGCTCAAGTTATCATCTCATAGTTCGTGGGTTTGAGCCCCGCATCAGGGTCTGTACTGACAGCTCAGAGCCTGGAGCCTGCTTCGATTCTGTGTTTCCGTCTCTCTCTGCCTCTCCCCAGCTTGTGCTCTGTCTCTCAAAAATGAATACACCTTGAAAAAAAAAATTTGAAAAAAAAGAACATACAGACTATGGTAGTGAAAGAGAAAACTAATAAGTACCAGCTATGACTACATGACCAGTTGTAGAAATGAGGAAGATAGTATTTATTTATTTTTATTTTTTTAACATTCATTTATTTTTGAGAGAGAGACAGAGAGACAGAGCACAAGCAGGGGAGGGCAAAGAGAGAGGAGACACAGAATCGGAAGTAGGCTCCAGGCTCTGAGCTGTCAGCACAGAACCCAATGTGATGCTCGAACTCATGAACCATGAGAGTTCATGACCTGAGCTGAAGTCGGATGCTTAACCGACTGAGCCACCCAGGCTCTCCTAGGAAGGTAGTATTATAACTGTCCCTTGCTTTGATATGAACATATTCATAATAAATATTATCCATTGTAATTTTTCTAATTCTTCTACTTTTTAACATAGGATTATTAATAGCAATGAACTTTATATCCCAGTGTTTAAATTCAGGGCTGAAGGTGACACAGAACTCAGCCTGGAGAGGTTTGAACATCATCCAGTGAGGGACAGCAGTGACACGTGAGTTTCTGCGTATACTTCTTTTGGGGAAAGGGTTTGCATCTTCAGCTGTACGTGGGACAGCTGCATCATGTTATATAGAAGCATGATTTTACTATTGTCTTTACTTGAAAATTTAATGTGGTTTAAAAAAAGAGAGAGACTTGTATAGGCATGCCAAGGGGGAGGAGTGCGTTGTGGCCATTTGTATGGCACCACCTTGTAAACTTGGAGCTCCATTTCCCAGAATTCCATTGCGTGTATGGTTCCAGGTTGTAGTTGGCCAAAAAAGGAACCCGTGTGAAATTTAGGAGGCAGAAGTAGGGCAGCGGTCATTATTCTCCAATGGTCATTTTGTTGTCCACTATGGTGACAGATGGTTGTAGAGGTGTCCAACAGTTTCCGGCTGTAACTCACTCCCACCCTCGTTCATTGTATGCCCAGCTCCTCTTCGGAATTTCTGGCCCTGTTGACCAACAGCAGCCACTGACTCCCCTCCAGATGCTTGACTAGGATCCCCAGAGGTAGTAGCAGCTTCCCTCAGACCTTTCCACGAACTCCCCCTTTGCAGCTCCCTTCCGGTAGCTTGATGGGCGTGGCTTTTCAAAATGACCAATTGGTGACGCCATCTCTGACCCTCCAACTTTCTACAGCTCTTCCCACGCAGGAAAAAGTTATTATTTTTCCATAAGAAGTCCTTTATCCTGTAACACACAAAATGACTCGTCTCCCTACCTGAACTCCGACTGCTTCAGATGAAATCAGACACATCATGAGCAACTTCTTGGCCGTATCTATAAGAGAGACTTCCCCTTCTTTATCCATTCCTTCTTCCTACTGCCTGGAGTGCAGACTTGATGGCTGGAGCTCTAGCAGCAACTCTTGGACCATGAGGGAGCAGTCTCACTCTATGGACGGAGGAACAGCAAGAGAAGAAGCCAAGCTAGTGATTGTGGAGCCGCCATTTACACCCGCTTCCCTCTGGCTTTTTGACATGAAAGGAAATACATTGCCGTTTAGTCTGTTCTAAGTGCAGGTTTTCTATCACTCATACCCCAAACTAGTCTTCTCTGGAATACTGCCTGAAGATTTTTTTCTTTTTATTTGCTGCATGATATTCCATCAGATTAATATACCTTATTATATTTAACCATTTCTCCTTGTGGATATAGGCTCCGAGGTTTACTCCAGCATTCAGATATTATAAATAACGCGGCCGCAAATATCTTTGGGAATATATCCTCCGCCCTTCCTGATTTATAAACCTCTCCCTCCACCCATATGTGGAGGGAATTTTGCAGTCCCCATCTTTGTAGGGAGCGTCTGGAACACTATAGTGCTCCAAGTATGTGTGAGCAGGGATGGTAAGTGAATGAATGCTCCACGACACTAGTCGTGGTGTTGCAATGCTCAGTCTGTCACAGCCCTTCCCCAGTGCTCATCCTACTGACCACGTTCTTACCTATGATGCCACATCCTACAATCATCTCAAGCCCCCCCCAAAAATAAATAAACAGCACCAAGATGCAAGCTAATCTTCGTCTTAATATCAAATCCGTGCCTTTTGTGCCTTCATCCATCCATCCATCCATCCATCCATTTCTTCCAGAAACATTTATGGAGCCTCCCTGTAACGCATCAGGTATAGTATCTGATGCTGGGGATACAATAATGGAAAAGACCCAGTCCTTCATCTCAAACAGGTCACAGTCTAGTTGGGAGACCGTGGGGAAAGCAGTTACAATGCCGAGGGACAAATACTCTGATGGGATAAGATCTAGGTGTCATGGGTTAACGGAAGGCCCTTCAACACAGTCACGGCAAGGGGGAGAGAGGATATAGAATTCTTCAAGGGGTGAGCTCCACAACGTGGGGAGGAAGGTGGAGAATATTCCCAGGAAAGGAGAACAAGGCCCTTTCATGGATCGTGTGTCCTTCGCCGATGGCCAGTACCTACTCTTAACTTTCTTGAGCCTTGTCCCTCACTCCTAGTGACTCAGAGATACCTGGTGTGATGGTTCAGACTCCCAGCCTCGCTTCCTACTGTGTTCTTTAACTATCTTGTGTTCTTTATTGTCTTTACCCCTCCCCAAACTTGGACTTGAGTTTGTTTTCTTATTTGAGTCTGTGTTCGGTTTCCTGGGGCTGCTGTAACAATGAACCGCAAATGGCGGTTTAAATAACAGAGATTTACCGTCTCACATTCAGGAGGCTGAAGTCTGGGATCAAGATGTCAGCAGTGTTGGTTTCTTCTGAGGGCTCTGAGGGAGGGTCTGTGCTCAAGTGTTCTTTGGCTTGGAGATGGCATTCTCCCGGAGTCTTCACGTTGTCTTGCTTCTTTGTGTGTTTGTCTCTGGATCTAAATGTCTTCTCACTGTAAGGATACCATCGTATTGCATGGGGGCCTACCCTCATGGCCTCATTAACTCGATTATCTGCAAAGCTTATTTCCAAATAAGGTCACATTCAGAGGTACTGTGGTTAGGACTTCAGTACCTTTTGGAGTGAGACAATTCAACCCTCCACAGAACGCGAGATCTCACCTCCTATCTAACTGTTCCTGCTCTCTCCCACCTGCTGCAAGGTGACGTTTAGGAAAACCACCACCAAAAAGTCCTGATGGTCCTGCCTGTGATTTTTTTCATCACTAATATCCCCATGTTGTGGCTGGTGTGTCCTTTAATGAAACTGACCACCTCCTCTGTGGGCTGTAACTATAAGGCCGAAGAAATGAACGACAGAGAAACCGATCTGACCTGGCAGTGAGGCCATTTCCAGGTAGCTTTTTGCAGATCCCCACCGTGTACTTCATTCTCATAAGCCATATGCAATTAAGCAGTGAGTCCCCCTGAGTCAGGCCCTGCTGCTCCCTACTGTCGAAACGAACATCTGGGGTAAGTAACGATAGCTGGATCACAGGCACAGATGAGGCTGCGTTCGGCCGTGTAGGCGGGGTGCAATGTCAGCATGAATGTCTGTTACAGGCTGCTGGGGGGAGGGCTCACTTGAATAACTGCTCAAAAAGGGAGGCCTGAGAGCACAAGTGAGCCACCCACCGCTTCAACAGAGAAGCAGACGATTGCGTCTGGGAGGTTTATTAGTAAACCTGTTCCAGAGCCTCTTAAGGAGCGTGCCTGGATGAGTTTCCCAGGATCCGTATTTGTGTTAGTGTCCCACCCGCCTGCCCCGGGCCCTCCCAAAGGTCACCTTCAGATTCACTGAATGGTTCCCATATACCTTGAAGCCTTCTCAAACACCTGTCTCTTCTGCCTTAGGACTTTCTGTGGCCGGAGGACCATCTTCCCCAAGGGCAAAGCAGGCTGGGATCGCTGCAGAGTTAACTTCCGATTTCCCAAGTACGTTCTGCACCTTGTCTCAGAGGGTCTCCAGCCGAAATGAGCCTCTGTTATCCACAGTGGCACCTGCGAATTAACAAACTCACCCTGTATTGGGTTCCCTCCCTTCTCTGGTTTACCTCCCCCTGTTTCCTGGGATTCCCTCCCAAATAAACTACTTGCCCCCAAATTCTCATCTTAGAGCCTGCTCTTGAGGGGACTCACATTAAGCCAGGGCTTATAAACCCCCGAAACTGTAGGCAAACGTATGCATGCCTGCGTATTTTTCTGGGAAAGGGTACACAATTTTCATCAGCTTCTCAAAAGTTCTTACCCAGCACCCAAATAAGGGTAAAAACAACAGTGCTCATCATTTCATGGATAAGAAGAGTTATTTCTGTCAGGTTTAATCAAATCACTTTCAGCCTGGGAAACCAAAGGGAATGGAGTTAATATTTCAACTTGTTGACAGAGCAGCTTGATGGGAAGCAGGATGTGTGGGAGTTAAGAACAGGAAAGATGTTAACATACAGTCCCCATGTGCTGTTTCCTAGGCCAGTGATTGTCTAGGGCTAATCTGGTGTGTGGTGGTGGGGGGGGAGGTGTTATTTTATGTCAAGGGGAGAATGGCCAGTCACAAAAAGACAAAAATTATATGATTCCACATATATGCAATTCATGGAGATAGCAACTAGGACCATGGTTGCCAGGGGCTGGAGGGAGGGGTAAATCGGGGGGGAGTTGCTCAACGGGCATAGAATTTCAGTTTTGCAAGACGAAGAAGTTCTGGAGCATGATTGCACAACAGTGCGAACATACTTAATTCTATTGAACTACACGCTTAAAAATGATTGGAGTGATAGTTTTTACGTTTTGCATATTTTACCACGATGGTCAAAAAAATGTTTTTACAAGATGTTACGGAGCTCAGTAAACAACAACCCACAAAGGTACTGTGACCCTCCCCCGCCCCACCATATTGGCACTCGGTCTTTTCAGAGATTGGCGCTCCCCCAAGGACTTCAGGGACTCAGCAAGGTCTATGTGGGGGGAATACGGAGAAGGAGGTGAGGGGGTGGCCTTGCTCCCTGACCAAGGCATGACTTTAAGCAAATCCCTTTGATGTCTTTGTGAGTTGAGGACAACAGTCACTGTTGCGAAGCATCCTGGGTAATTGCCAAGAGAGTGTCCACTCAGGAGGAAGAGTGCCAGGTGTTGGGCTGAGAAGCTGCTCCAACAGGAACAACGGAAATGAAGAAGAGGGAGGAGAAAGGTCAGTGTGTTGTGTGAGGAGTGAGTACCAGGGAGGCAGATAGGAAACAGAAACTGGGGATCGGAAATAGCCAGAAAGGAAATAAGGAAAAGGAAAGACCAGACAGTGAACTACTGGCAAAGATGCTTTAGACCGATGGGTCTCTCAAACTGTGGTCCTTGAACCCCGAGGGGTGTGGAGACAGATTCTTGGTTCTCAGTGCTCAGTAAGGATATTTAAATGTTGTTTTCCTCGTATGATAACTAAACAGTGATTTAAGTATATCCTACATAATATGGCCTTTGTGGGTACGTAATTGCTAAGCAATCCCCTCAAGTTAGAGACCTTGACTTGTATTGACTTCTAGAGTCTGGCCTCTGTTGGATGGGCTCTTAATAGCATGGTATCTGCCACTGTCCTCGTGTCCAAGACCTGTAGGGTCATAAATGGCCCCTGGAAACCTTTTCCAGAGTACGATTTTAGTCCCTCTTTTATTTAGGTATTGAGGCTCAACGTTTGCCGTTGTGAAAATGACGGGGATTTGCAGTAACGCACTGTTGTGATTGCTGCCGGTGGATGTAAAATGCAAGTGAGATGCTGGAGTCAAGGACCCAGCAAAGGACACTTAACTATGCTGCCTGAGCAAAGGTCTTACAGGAGCGTGAAAATCCTAGGTGGAAATCCTAGAGCTGGTGACATAAAGAAAGCTTGACTTGAGATCGAATTGTTTCTAAAATGTTCTTTCTTTTTTTTTAATGTTTTTTTTTTAATTTTTTGAGAGAGAGAGAGAGAGAGAGAGAGAGAGAGAGAGAGAGAAAGAGAGACAGAGAGAGGGAGGCACAGAACACGAAGCAGGGTCCAGGCTCTGAGCTGTTAGCACAGAGCCCAATGTGGGGCCCAAACCCATGAACCGTGAGATCGTGACCCGAGCCGAAATCAAGACTCAGATGCTTAACTGACTGAGCCACCCAGGAACCCCTAAAATACTCTCTTTCTAATACTTACAGGATTTTGTGAACATTCTGATTGTGACCTCTTTACTAAACCCAGAAATTTGTTTTTGACGTCTGCTGTGGGAAAAAATCTTGAGACGTTACTTCCCTCCGCTGATGCCACCAGTAATTAGATCCAAGAATGCATTTGGTCCAGGTTTTGATAATTCAGTGGAGCTAACAAACTGTAACGTGAGTATGATAACTTTTCAGAGTTTATAAAGCAATGCAACATTAAAATTGCACTTTAATTTGGTTAAATGTAAGATATGATTACGCTTAAGTAAAGAAAACAGTACTGGGGAGCCTGGGTGGCTCAGTTGGTTGAGCGTCCGACTTCGGCTCAGGTCACGATCTCACGGTTTGTGGGTTCGAGCCCCGCATTGAGCTCTGTGCTGACAGCTCAGAGCCTGGAGCCTGCTTCAGATTCTGTGTCTCTCCATCTCTCGGCCCCTCCCCTGCTCATGCTGTGTCTCTCTGTCTCTCAATAATAAACAAACATTTAAAAAATTTTAAAGAAAAACAGTATTGTTATTAATATGATTTTGTACAAAATGCTTTGCAAATAGGCAGTATTCACATTGATATTCCTGAAATAAAAATCAAGAGCAGGATAAATGTAGATCTGGACTTTTTTGTGTGTTTACCAGTTTACTGTGAGGTTATTATAAAGGATGCAGGAGAACAGTCAGGTACTTAGGGCAAGGTTAGGAAGGGCCCCAAACTCAGGCACTTCTGTCCCCATGAAACTGGCGCACACTACCTTCCCAATGCATTTGCCAACCTAGATGCTCTCTGAACTTCATTCTCTTGGATTTTTATAGAACCTTCATTACATAGGCATGCTTGATTAAATCATGCCATTAGTGATTGATTCAACCTCTTCCTCTCCTCCCCTTCATAGAGAACTGGGGGCAGATCTGAAAGTTGGTTGTCTTGTTGCTACTAAAACCTAAAATCAAATACCTAAGAACAAAAGCAATAGATTCAAACTCAGGCATCATGGTACCAAAGCCCGGTACCTACATTATCAACTTAGTTTGAGCAGAACAATAATTTCCCAACTGTTAATTTAATATTATAAACATAAAATTGATTGAATTTCTTGTTTTGATATACCTTTAACTTAACCCCCCCCCCCCCCGCACTTTGTCTAGTACGTGAAAGTTATGGGCACAATGAGACTCTATACCTAGGTTTACTTGTAACATTAGTTAAATAATGTTACAGTGAACCCTGGGAAATCTATTAGACTTTGTCTTTTCAGAAGAGCTTTCTTTGTACGTTACTCAGTCTAGAGAAATACCATCTTAGGGCCTGCAAGGAAGGCCACGTCAACATACACTAGGTTATCAGTGTTGGGGGATCATTCTCTAGGAGACTCTCATGTGCTTGTGCACATCTTGTGAGCGGCATGAAACTGCTGATCCTCTAGCTGCTACTATTGCTGTGAGTAAAAAAACCACCTTTGTCTCTGACCCAAGCGTTTTGTGTCTTCTGCCACAACCACGAAACTATAGCTGGCTGAATTGTTATCTTTCCAGTAGGGCAAAATCTCAGATCCTTCCTGGTTCTAGATAGTTAAGCTGGCCACATGCAGGAAATGGGTCTGAGCTATGACCTGAATTGTGAGTACGGTGTAACTAGATAGATGTGAAGCTGGCATTCCACTGGATGAATGTCACAAAGACTTGGAATGGAAATTGGTTGTGGTCTTTGGTGGGGTGGTGAATAGATTAGCCTGACTAGAATAGAGGGTTGGGGCAAGGAAGCATGAAAAATTAGATTGGGAAATTAATCAAGGGCTAAATTATCATGTATTGAAATGTTATGTGAAAACAAATCCTGTATTTAATAGAAAACCTTTGAAGCCTTCTGCCTCTGAATAATTGGTTTATTTGTTCACTCATTTACTTAAGCTTCTAAGCAGGGAGGCGACATAATGAATGTCAAAGTATGATGGTACTGAAAGTGAAGTATGGTGTAATAAAACATCACCAGATTTCTTATCCTGACTCTGCCACTTACCAGGTATGTGACCTAGTGCAAGTTATTTCTCTGAGTCCAGTGTTTCCATCTGTAAAAGGCGGGTAGTAGTCACCTTAGCTTAGGGAGGTTTTGCAAAGATGGTAAATAATGTCTCTAAAGTGCTTAGTGCAATGCAGTACATAAGGGGTCAAAAATTGGTGAAGATTCTCAGCCAACTATGTGCAGAATATAGATATGAGAACATAGACCTCCTTTTTTTTTTTGAAGCTATAACAGCTATATAAGGATAAGATCATTAGGACCCAGACTAAGATAGTGATGGTGGTAACAGAAAGGACCTTGAATAAATGAAAAACTAATAGAGCTTGGAGATTGGTTGGACATCACGAAAGCCAGCATTTTGTTGAGTACCTCCTATGTGCCAAGTGCTATTCTAAGCCCTTCAATATAGTAACTCAGTTCTCCTAAAAGCACTGTAAGTAGATATTCTTAGTCTTGCCATCTTACAGTTGAGAAAGCTAAAGCTCACTGAGATAAAACGACTCACCTAAAATCAAACACCTAAGAACAAAAGCAATAGACTCAAACTCAGGCAGCACGGTACCAAAGCCTGGGTGCTGAACTTTCATGCTATGCTATCTCTGCAACATCGGAAGAAGCAAGGAAATAGTCAGTGAGGACTCCTGGTTTGAAGTTCCAACAGCCTTGCAGCATGTGGTTCTGATGCTTGCTCTGTCTATTTTGCCTTTTAGTCTGCCTTGTAATTTTTTCTTGCTGGCCAGACATGATGTACTGTGTGGAAGGAACTACTGCTCTAAATAGGCATTTGGTAATTAGGTGGTGAGGCTTGGGAAGTGTTCTACAGTCATGTGATTAGGTCTCAGTTTTTGAGTGAGCCTGTGCCTCTGGACTGTGAACTTCACAAGTGTTTCTCAGGGTTTTTTTCTCCTTACATGGGACAGGTTGACTAGACTGGGCTGGAGTTTGGTATTTCCCTCTCAGTCAGTTAGCCTCTGATAATACCCTGGCAGGTTAGGCTCCTGAGGGCACACCTTGTTAAGAACAGAGTGCTCTGGGTTTATTTCAAAATTATTCCTTTTTCCTTCCACCTGCTGAAAGCCCAAGGGGTTTTTTTCTCCATATATACTGTGGGAACCTAGTTGAGCTCCTAGAGGTAAATTTCCCAATACTGTAGAGACCCCAAGTGGGTCTCGCTGGAGTTTATAACTCTCAGATTTGTCCACAGTGAGCATACATCAACTCAACAATGACAGTTCAGGTTTTCTTCCCCCCAGTGGTATCCACTTGTGAGTCTTGGCTTTGGGAAACCGTGACTCCCTCTACACCCTTGTCTCTCCAGCCATGGGGGCAGCAATTTGCCCTGTGTCCTCCAAGTATCCAAAAATAGCCGTGGATTGTTCAGTCTGTTCAGCTGTTTACTTGTTGGAAGTAGTGACTTCCAAGCTCCTTATAGACCTGGAAGCTGGTAGTCTTCTTCACTGGTCTAGGACCTGAGGAGGGCAGGAGGGACAGAAGCTTGCCCTGAGAAAATGTGTGTGAGGGGGAACATCAAAGTGGAGGTGGCCTGCAGGTGCCTTTGTGAGAAGCTGGAACTGAAGGTGGAGATGTGAGAGTTGCCTATAACACAGGAGATGTGTTCCCTCAACATCGCCCTCTTTCACTGTGAAAGGAGTGTGCCCTTAGGTAGAGACTGCCTGGCACAGCTGACCAGGAATTGGAGAAGAGTCAGGGACATCTGGCATCTCTGGGGCTGGGGTTTCAGGGGGTATTGTTATATCTTATATCTCCTCAGAAGGACACTCAGGCCCCTTCTGCCACTAGTGACTCTATTGTCCAAGAGCAAGAAGGTAAGACCATGGGTTTTTTCCTTTAACCCCCGTCATTGCATTGCCTGCCATGGTTGACTCTTCATTTCCTCATGATAGACATCATGGTAAAATGGAAAAAGTCCCACAGTTGGAATTAGATAGATCTGCATTGAAATTGCAACTCTGTAACTCACCAGCTCAGTCATTTTCTGTAAGTTAATTATAAATCATTGAATCTTGGAATTTGTTTAACTGGCAAATGAGAATAATAATACCTTTCTTACACAGCTGTTTTGAAATAACTATGGAAAGCCTTTAGTAAGTGTCAGTTACCTGCCCCAGCTACTCCGTCCCCTCCTGGGCTGGTTTTAAACCATGGTCATGAACTCTTCGACACCCTTTCCACTGAGAGGTGGGGTCCATGTCCCCTCTCCTTGAATATGGGCAGGCTGATGACTACTTCAACCAATTGAGTAGGGTGTAAGTGTCATTATGTGACTTCTGTGGTCACGAAAGACACTGAAGCTTTTTTCTGGTTCACGGGGAACACTTGTTCTCAGAGCCTGAGCTACCACATAAGAAGCCTGGCCACACTGAGGTTGACATGTTGGAAAGGCCATGGGTGGGTGGTCTGGTGGACAACCACAGCCGAGCCCGGCCTTACCACCACTCCCAAGGCACCAGGCAAGTAGCAAAACTGAATTGGCCCTTTCAAACCAGCCCAGCTGCCAGCTGAATACCATAGACTGACCTCTATTGATGACACATCATTAGAAGGATCACCCAACCAAACTCTGTCCAAATTTCCAACCCATAAAATTGTGAGATACAGTAAAATGATTGTGTTGAAGCCATTAGGTTTGGGATAGTTTGTAACCCAGCAGTAATTAACGAGGACAACCCCTTTTATCCCAATCCCTCCTATCCTCGGCCTCCTTACCTAAGATTGCCAATCCTGAGTGTTTTCTGCCTTGAATCTCATTCTTCCTTGTATCTCATTATAAAAAATCTGATTTGGGGCGCCTGGGTGGCTCAGTCGGTTAAGTTTCTGACTTCAGCTCAGATCATGATCTCATGTGAGTTCGAGCCCCGTGTTGGGCTCTGTGCTGACAGCTAGAGCCTGGAGCCTGCTTCGATTCTGTGTCTTCCTCTCTCTCTGCCCCTCCCCGCTCACTCTCTATCTCTCTGTCTCAAAAATAAGTGAACATTAAAAAACATTTTAATGTGATCTGAGGGCAATTCATTGCATCTCCCTGCACCTCCTTCCGTCCTTCCTTCAGTAGGAATTTCCCGGGTGTTTCCACTCTGCTCGATGTTAGATGCGGCAGTGATCCCTTTGCCTTCTGTCGACGACCAGCACGCTTGTTGAAAAGACCAGAGAGTACGTGATTTAGGCTTTGCCAACAACTACCTAACTCTGCTTTTGAACCACAAAAGCATTCATAAACATAAACAAATAGGTATGGCTGTATTCCTGTAAACGTCACTTACAAAAACAGGCATCAGGTTAGGTCGTCTCCACCAGGCCCAAGTTTGTTGACCCCTGATCCGGGTGATTAACACCTGGCCAGGAACCTGTTACCTCTGCAGATATCTAGTTGCTAGAGAAAGAGCATCCACCCTCTCCCCCTTTCAACTCCAATAGGACCTAGGACGTAAGCCGAGTCTCGGCTGACGGAGGGTGGATGTTCAGATACAGAGATCATGACACCAAAGTACAAACAAGGATGTCGAAGAGGCTGATTGAGCAGCAGAGGAGAATGATCCTAGAAGAGTGATAGGTAAGGCAGGAATGCTGGAGGACCTCATTTTCTGAAATTGAGAGCGTGCTTCTTCGGCTCACTCATTTTTCTCTCCAAAGAGTTGTAAGGACAAGGCAGATAGGATCAAATGGCCGTGAGCTTCGTAGATGCCTGCCAGGTGTTATTAAGGCGATCGTCTTTGGGTTTCAGGAAAATAGCTTCTTACAGTAGATGTCTTTGCAACACGGTGTGAAACCTCTCCCCCTCCCTCCAGCAGAGATGGCATTCACGGGAAGGAACCAGAATAGCATGTAACGTTCCATCAGCTCTTCCAGCAGTGAGACTAAATACACACAAACTCTTCCAAATTTATACCTGCTGCGAACGTGAACAGTGACACGGTGTTGTTCTGCTGTGGGGTTCGTCTGGACGAATCACAAAGAAGGGTTACGCGCGCCCCATCGCTTTCCTGCCTTTTCCAACTTCACCATCATGCCTTTGTGACCAAAACCACAACTGTGGCTTCACTTTCATTCTCCTTTATCTGGTAGCTCTGTCGTGACGGTCGTGAATCCAGACTGAGATGGAAATTGAAAATTCAGAGGAGATACGATGCAGGTTTATCTGGCTCTCTCGGCTTTTTATCTTTAAGTCAACTCAGTTTATTTCAGTTAAAGGGGTTTATTGGAAGGTTACACAGGGACATAACGAGGGCAGGATATCTTCTCAGGGCTGCAAAGCCAGGCAATCTGGTGAAAGATTAGCAAAGTGTGGCACCCAACAGTAGCTCCAATCCTCCATCCAAAGGTCAGGGAACCTAAGAGCGGGGCTTTGTCTTACTGTTTTCCTGCTGTCTTCTTCCTTAGTGTCCTTTGGCTTCTAACTTCACTGCCGACTGCTGACCCTTTCGAGCTCTCTCCTTCCCATTCCGTATGAGAAAGAGTGTGACTTGGATCGTCTGTATCCTGGGAAGAGTAGAACAACACCTGCAGGAAGGATAGTGCAGGACTACCAGACAGCCTGTAAATGTTGGCTTCGGATCAGTTTCTCGTGTTTGGTTCCATCAGCTGAGGCTGGTGGGGGGCGGGGCAGGGGTTACAAAGCCTTATGACTTGGCTGTACTCATAGACTCCTCTCCAGGACCCGCCTAAGCCCCAGGTCCAAGCCATGGGCACCAAGAGGCGATGCTCTAGGACCTCCCTACCCTGCCCCTTCTCATCCCGTGTCCCCAAGTTTCCTGACTCTGAGTCTTCTCTTAATCATGATTCCACACCTGGCCACTCATATTTGCATTGGCTTCTGATTCCTCGAGAACCTTCAAAGGCTGTGGCTCAGCCTTACTGTGCCAACTGTCTCTGTGTCACATTGCCCTGGAAATAAATCCTCACCCGGAGGGGCCCGCTGGTATGAAGGGCACAGTCCAAGCTGCTGAAACAGAAAGACCTCAAAGTCCAGAGGCTTAAATAAATATGAGCTTATATCTCTTCCCACTCATGGTCCAGAAGTGAGCGGTCTATCATTGCCTGCTCCCTTTCATACATGGCTGCCTTCTTTGGGTCCCAAGATGGCTGCTCCCGTTAATCCCCTTTGCCAGCCAGTAGAAAGAGGGGAAAGAAAAAAAATGGGGAGTGTATACCCTTAGAAGGGGGAAACCCCGGCAGTTGCCCACATGACCTCTGTCCACGTCCCACTGGCAAAATCCTAGTCACGTGACTCCCTCTGGCTTCTAGCCAGGCTGGGAAATGCAGTCTCTGGACGGGCAGTTGTGCCCATCTAAAACTCAGAGTGGGCGTGGGCGGGTAGGTCGTTGAAAGGAACGAGGGAGAATGAATTCTTTAGCACAACAAGGGGGCTCGGCTGCAGGGAACAACTTCTGGACTGAGCCCAGGGGCGGATCCAGATTTTATGGGACCCGAAGCTCAGGCACCTCCTGGAGCCCTCTTTTGGACAAAGAAAGCAAACTGATGACCACAGATTTATGAATACAGGACTTTGGAAGAGACCTATTCTAGTGAGGGACCAGAAAGCTGAAGCCTTATCGGCTTCATGGTCAACCCGCCTCTGCTCGGGTACATTCACCACCGTCTCCATCAAATCCTCCCTACTTGCACAAATGGCAGGTTAGACTCCCCCCCCCCCCCCCCCCCACAGGCTGGACTTTCTAAGCTTTCAAAGCCGCTGCCAAACATGGTGGCAGCATCTTGCTAAATGGTAAGAAAACAAAGCAGAACATGTCCTAAATTTCCTCTTCCCCGTGCTTTTGCTCTAGTCTCTAACGATGCAATGAGGCTGGCTGGGGGGCTACCCCAGCAAGGGTTGAAGACTGCTCTGCCTCTAATGGTGTAACCAGGGTGTAGTCCTAAACCGCGCTGCCCTGAGTTCTCCTCGGGTGCAGTCTACTCCCCAGCCCCTGACTGGTGGAGAGACCTCCTTATTTATGGACAATTATTCCGTGCAGACACGATACCGTAAGAAGCCCGTTGGGCAGCTGCTCGTGGAAACTCTTACTGTGTCTTCATTTTCATATTGGTGAGCACACTGTAGGAGACAAAGAACAGACTGAGGACTATGGCATTGTCCTGCACACAGTCAATCAAGACCAGGCTAATTAGATTTTCCAGGTGCTTGGATACGGTGGGACTGCGTATTACACAAATACATAGATAAGCATTCCCCGGCCACGAGGACGAAAGGATTGCTGCAGAAGGCTGCAGAATAAGTCTTTCGAAAAGGCTTCCGTTCTCTTGCTTGCGTGTTCTTTCTCGTTCGGGGAACACAATGAAACCCCAATACAATCGAAATGCCTGGACTTGTGCGTTATTAATGAGTTTCATGGAGTGTAGCAGTGTTCCCCCCCCAAATGAAACTCTGAAAATATACATGCCAAAAGCTGGATGAAATCAAATATATAAATACTAGCACGTGGAGAAAAATATTCAAAAACAGTGTGATGCATTCATACCATCACAATAGCAATCAGGGACGGTGATTGCTGTTCATATCTGCATTCATACCGTCCCTTGACTAATTTTAATCTCCTTGACTTTATGTGAGAGATTTTTTTTTTTTTAAATCATGTTCCTCATTCGTTAAAGCTATAGCCTGCCCCTGGCTCTTGAGTGCGTGGCACATACCCTCCTCCTCGGTGGCCTTAGCATATCTTCCCCTTTCCAAAGGTTAGCCGACACCAGAATCTCTAAACGTAAGAATGCTGCGGCTTTGTGACTTCTTTTTTTGTGAATATGGACATCTGGGCATTTGCATGGTCACTGTACTCGCATTTCCTCTTATGTCTTGTGTGGCTATCCCTCGGGAGTCCATCCTTAGTCCTTCCCTCCTCTTCCTTAACATTCATACGTCGGTGATTTTTCATGCTTTATCGCCAACTCAAAACTCTCCTCTTTGAACGGATCCTGTGGAGTATCTCCTTTCAGGTGGGACACAAGCACTGCAATCTGGGACGGTTCCAAGTATGAACGCACTGTCCTTCCCACCAGTTTGGTCTTCCTCTCATGCTTCCTAGCTCCATGAATGGCTCTGTCACATTTCACTCCTCCCTCCCATTGATCTCACTCTCCATGTTCAGTCCCCAGGCTGTGTGGATTCTACCCCTCCATTTTATCTCACACCTGCCTACTGCTCGTTCTCCACTGGGGGACCTTCAGCCAGAATTTCATCATCTCTTGCCCAAAGTACTGAACAACTTCTGCTCTCCCTGCTTCCCGCTGTCAGGGAGATTTTTCTAACGACACGTGTCAGTTCTATTCCTGCCTCGTCTGAAATGTTTCACAATTCCCCACAGCTTTGAGGATAAGGCCAGAGTTCCCTCAGGATGGCCTACAGCACCCTTTGTTTTCCATCTCTCGCTTACCTATTTGGCAAAACCAACGTACCTCAGAGCTTAGAAAAGTCAGTGCTTTCTTTGTTCTCCGAAAATGTCTGCGGTCTCCCCTTCTTAGAGGTCTCACCACCTCTGAGGAGCTTTCTTTCACCCTACCACCCTGGGTTTGCTGCCTCTTCTCTGTGCTCTCATCGCCCACTGGGTCTCCCTGTCCCACCGTTCCTGCCATACTGCATGGGGACTGCCCAGTCTTATTGGCTTCGCCTGCACCTATACGAGGCCCCTGAAAGGACTTGATCTCATCAGAAAGAGACACTGCCTTGTTCTTCTTTGTGTTGCTTACATCTTAGCATGATACTGACCCACAATAGGCGTTCAAGAAATGTCTATTAAATTAGTGAATTTGGTAAAAGAGAATCAAGTGTTAGATAGGTGGGCTCAATGGCTGGGAACGTCTAGAAATTATGCATTATAAAATCCACTGGGCGTATTCTCTTCTACTGTTTGAGGTGTCACTTTCCACCCTCTCAGGTCCAAGTTTCTTATCCCTTAACTCATAACTAAATGTGTGATGTGCACCTCCTCTGTGTCAGAAATGTCACAGTGCACCAAGGATATCTAGGATGTAAAGTTGCCCGTGGGATTATCTCTCCCTCAAGAATCTCATAGTCCAGGTTAGAGACGTAGCTAAAAACAACTAATTATATTGCAGTGAGATCATTGTTAGTAACACAGGTGATATAGGAAGACAAAGGAAGAAACGTCTTGTCTCTCAGAGACAGAAATAAGGGAGAGGTGATATTTGAATCTTGAAGCCTGGGTTGGTGGGTTTACCAGGATGATGAAGGTTTGGGCATGAGTATGTTACAGAGGGAAAGGTCAGCCCCAACATTAGGTGACTGACCGAGTTCTGGAGATGGGAGGTGGAGGGCTTAGCTAGACAAAGTCACGGAGGGCAATGCCCACCATGCCACGAACTTTAGACTTGGCCTTCCAGGAGATGAGGAATCACTGAACAGTTTTAAACAAGTTTAATCCATTTTGCATTATTGAGGGACCATTTGGGTAGCTTTATGGAGAGTTTTAGAAGAAGAGAGAAGCGGCAAGATTGGTTAGGAGACTATTATAGAGTTGCAGGTCGGGTGTTATGGCGGCTCCATATCCTAGTGGTTACACATGTGGCCTTCACATCCCAGCTCTGTTGGTTGCCAGCTTCAAGTTACTGAACTTCTCTGTGCTTCAAGGTCCTCATCTGAAAATCCGGCTTGTCATAAAACTGATGAGATAGCCATCCAAGACTAAATGGACAGTAATACAAAGTGCTTAGAACAATGCCCACCTAATTCTATGAGGGCAAGAACCAAAAAGAACATAGAATAGAGGGACCGGGTCCAAAAAATATTTGGCAGGGAAAATTGAAAGCATTTGGAATATGACAGTATGTGAAGGTAAAGAAATGGGTAACTCAAGGATGAGTCCCATGTTTCTGGCCTTCACAACTGGGTGAGTGGTGGTGCCTTTCAGAGGAGGAAGAACAGGAATTGTTCGAAGGTCAGGGGTTGGTAGTGAGTTTGATTTAAGAACGGTCACCTGTTACTTAGCAATGTCACGAACATTGGGTGCCTGGCAATACACTGTACCGAGCGATGACTCCGAATTCCAAATTTTGTGAAAATTGTTCTATTTTGTTGAGTCCAGCTTCAAACCTTTGAAACTGCAGATTTATCCTGATTTGCGCACATAGTTTGTATCCCACAAGCAAAGCAAAACTAAGATACTGTCGCCGCAAAACTTCAGTTTTCCATTTCAGGAATCGGGCTGTTTGTAATTCAGTTTTCTAGCAAACACTGACTGTTTGTTAAATCAAGAGCTAATATACCTACAAGGATTAAATCTTCGACAGGGCAATTATACAAAGGACGGTGAGAGAGCCATGTGATTCTTTAGTTCACCTTCTTGGTGACTCAGGAATTTAGAACAAATTCCCTGGTGTGATTCATTTGAACCCACACCTAATCTGTCATACATAAAAAAAAAATTATCAGTAGGTGATACTTGCTCATGAGAAAATCAGTGAGCATTATGCCATAGAATTCTTATAATTAAAAATGATCCTACTGAGGGTCTAACAGAAGGAAGAATAAAACATCCTCCACATAGAAATTTTCAGACTTTAAGGAATCCAGTTCAATGATCAGAATATGCAGTGTGAACCTGTGTGTAATTTCTACTTTTACTTTTTCATCACATATGCATCGAACAACTGCTTTCCCTAACACTCTGCAGGGTGCAGGGCACGCGACAGCATTCCAGGCAAATACCCACACGCTCTGATGGAGTTCACGGTAACGCGAGGACATCAACACAAAAAATAAACCGGAAAAAAAATTTTTTAACGTTTTAATTTGTAATAAATGCTGTGATGGAAAGAAGGTGCTGAGCCTGGGGCTTACGGATAAGGAAGAGATAACCCTGAAAAGACTTGGGGGAAAGCTTCTGAGAAATTGGGAATAGCACACATGCAAAAAAGCCTGCTTAGAAATTCAAGAAAAAGACGAACATGGCTGGAGTTCAGCAAATGGGATCGGTGGGTGACAGCTTCAGGAAGGAGCTTGGCAAAAGTTTGAATGTTTCTTTCAATACATGGGGGAGGGTTTCCATAAGAAGGAAGGTGGCTGATGTTTTCAGTTTAACCACACCCCGGGACCTGGGCAAAATGTTGCAGCTATCCATATCCTCGACACACTGTAGGTCATAATAACAGGCTGCCATTATAAGGGGCAAGATTCTTTCTTGGCATTTCCCACACTGGCACAGGTAGTTATGAATCTAGATAGCAGGTAAGGGCACTAAGGACTCCTCTGGAGTCCTGGAATAGTTCGGACCTTATGTTCAGGACGTGTTTCCTCCTGCTCTTGACAGGCTTGGGTGGCGATGGTCTCTTTCCATCGCTCTGAAGGAGAGCTTACCTTGATCTCACTTGTGAACTGATGCTTAAGTCAGGAAGGCTCGGCCTCTGTTAACCCACATTCAAGATTCACGTCCGGGGGCACCTGGGTGGCTCAGTTTTTTGAGTGTCTTTTGATTTCAGCTCATGTCCTGATCCCAGGGTCATGGGATCAAGCCCTGTGTTGGGCTTTGTGCTGAGTGTAGAGCCTGCTTAAGATTCCCTCTCTCTGTCTCTCTCTTTCTCTCTCTCTCTCTCCCCACCCTCTCTTTCTCTTAAATAAAAAAAATAATAATAAGAGAGATTCACATTCAAAAGGAATGTTGAAGAACTGAAATGGAGCTCACAGACAAGATTTTGGGAAGGTAAGTGGGTTTTAAAAGAATGTAGGATTCTCTAGCCAGACTTATCAAGGAAAAAAGAGAAAGGGACCAAATAAAATCAGAAACAAGAGAGGAGAGGTAACAACTGACGCCACAGAAATACAAAAGATTATAACCGAATTCTACAGAAAGTTATATGCTAACAAAATGGACAACCTAGATGAAATGGATAAATCCCTGGAAGCATACAATCTTCCCAAACTGAGTCAGGAGGAAGTAGAAACTCCAAACAGACTGATAGCTGTTAATGAAATTGAATTGGTAAATCAAAAAACTATGGGAAATAGATGTCCAGGATCAGGTGAATTCACAGGTGAACTCTACCATTTAAAGAAGAGTTAATACTTACCCTCCTCAAACTATTCCAAAAAATAGAAGAGGAAGAAAAGCTTCCAAATAGGCTTTATGAGGTCAGCATTACCCTGACACCACAGTCCAAGATACCACACACGCCCACACACACACACACACACACACACACACACACACGAAAACTACAGACCAATGTCCTTGATGAACATAGATGCAAAGATCCTCAACAAAATATTAGCCAACCACATTCCACCATATTTTAAAAGAATCATTGGCCATAATCAGGTGGGACCGATTCCAGGGATGCAAAGATGTGTCAATATTTGCAAGTCAATCAATGTGATTCATCACATCAACAAAGCAAAGGATAAAAATCATGTGATCATCTCAGTAGATACAGAAAAAGCATTTGACACAATTCAACGTCCGTTCATGATAGAACTCTCAACAAAAATGGGTTTAGAGGGCACGTACTCAGAATAATAAAGGCCATATATGAAAAACCCACAGCGAACATCTTAATGAAAACAACCCTGAAAGCTTTTCCTCTGAGATTAAGAACAAGACAAGGATGTCCCACTCTCACCACTTTTAATCAACATAGTACTGGAAGTCCTAGCCACAGCAGTGAGACAAGAAAAAGAAATGAGAAGCATCCGTGTTAGTAAAGAAGAAATTAAGCCGTCACTATTGGCAGATGACATGATATTATACAAAGAAAACCCTAAAGATTCCCTCAAAAAAACCCCAGGAAGTAATAAATGAATTCAGTAAGGTTGCAGGATACAAAGTTAATACCCAGAAATTCATAGCATTGCTATGCACTAATAGCAAAGCAGCCCAAAGAGAAAATAAGAAAACAGTCCCGTTGACAATTGCACCAAAAAGAATAAGATACATAGGAATCAACTTAACCAAAGATGTTAAGGACTTCTACTCTGAAAACTATAAACTATTGTTTAGAGCAATTGAGGACAACACAAACAAATGGAAAGACATACTGTGCTTGTGAATTGGAAGAATTAATATTGTTAAAACATCCATATTACATAAAGCAATCTACAGATTCAATACTGTCCCTATAAAAATACCGACAGCTTTTTTCACAGAACTAGATCAAATAATCCTCCAATTTGTGTGGAATCACAAAAGACCCTCAATAGCCAAAGCCACCTTCAACAACAACAACCACAACCACAACCAAGCCGGAGGTATCACAATTCCAGATTTCAAGATCTACTACAAAGCTGTAATAATCAAAACGGTATGGTACTGGCAGAAAAACAGACACATAGATCAAGAGAAGAGAGTAGAGAATAGAAAATTGACAAATAAACCCACACCTAAGGCCAATTGATCAATGACAAAGGAGGCAAGAACATACAACGGGAAAAAGGACAGTCTCTTCAACAAATGATTTTGAGAAAACTGGACGACCCTGTAACACCATACACAAAAATAAACTCAGAATGGATTAAAGACTTAAAAGTATTAAACTCTCAGAGAAGAACAGAGGCAGTTATTTCTCTGACATGGGCCATAGCAACATTTTTCTAGATATGTCTTCGAAGCTAAGAGAAACAAAAGCAACATTAAACTGTTGAGACAACACCAAAGTAAGCTTATGCACAGTGACGGAAACCATCAATAAAACAAAAAAGCAACATAATGAACGGGAGACGATATTTGCAAATGATATAGCCAATAAGGGGTTAGTATCCAAAATACATAAAGAACTTACACAATGCCAAACATAATAATAACAATCTAATTTAAAAATTGGCTGAGGACCTAAAAAGACATTTTTCCAAAGAAAACATACAGATGGCCAATACGCACATGAAAAGATGTTCAACATCACTAATCATCGAGCAATTGCAAATCAAAACCACAATGGGATATCACCTTACACCTGCCAGAATGGCTAACATCAAAAGGACAGATAACAAATATTGATGAGAGTGTGGAGAAAAGAGAACCCTTGTGCACTGTTGGTAGGAATGTAAGTTGGTGCAGCCACTGTGGAAAACACTTTGGAGGTTCCTCAAAAAATTAAACATAGAAGTACTGTATGATTCAATAATTCCACTCCTGGGTATTTACCCCCCAAAAAACAAAAGCACTAATCTAAAAGGTCATATGCACCTTTATGTTTATTGCAGCAGTATTTACTAAAGCCAAGATATGGAAGCAACCCAAGTGTCCATCTGTAGAGAAATGGACAAGGAAAATGTAGTACACACGTGCACACACACACACACACACACACACACACACACATCACGGGAATATTACACAGCCATAAAAAGGATGAGATTATGCCATTTGCAACAACATGGATGGACCTAGAGGGTATTATGCTAAGTGAAATAAGTCAGCCTGAGAAAGACAAATACCATATGATTTCCTCGTGTGCGGAGTCTAAAACCGACCACCCCCCCCCCGAAAAAAACCCACAAATAGACACAAAGCAGAACCAGACCTGTAAACACAGAGAAAAAACTGATAGTTGCTAGAGGGAGAAGGATGGGGCGGGGGGAGGGATGGGCAAAATGAGTGAAGGGGGAGAGGGAGATACAGGCTTCCAGTTCCATAATTAATAGGTCATGGGAACAAAAGGCACATCATGGGGAACATAGCCAATGATATCGTACTAGCAACATATGGGGACAGAGGGTCGCCACGCTCGAGCGTCGTGTGACATTGAAACTTGTCGAGTCACTACACTGTATACCTAAACGAATGGAACGTTGCGTGTCAACTACACTCAAACAAAAATTAATAATCTAACTTAATAATTTTTTAAAGAGAACGTAGGGTTCTCTGACCCCTAGGGACGGTATCCTTGTTGTTTTCAGCGTCTAGCTCGGCGGTTAGTTGGTACCAGCTGGCTGGCTGGCTGAATAAGCAAATACACTTGGCATGAGTTAGGACCCGGCCTGGCACGCGAGAAGGCAGCTTGACTCTAGAGGCAGCCAGACCTCGCCGCTCTGGGTTTCTGGGACCCTCTGCTTCTGCATCTGTAGCGCAGGAGTGACGATCCCTCTTTGGGAGGTTGGATGAGAATTGGAGATAATGTCCTGAAGCATCTGGTACGCGAATTAGCATTGGTAATTTGGTAGCTATTTTTACTGTCATCATCTCAGGCTCCACACTTGGTGTCTTTGGCTCTCATCCATCTTCTAAACCGCCCGGTTGGGGTTTCGTCCGGTCCCCTTGTTGCCAGCTGGTCATCTCCTGGTTGGGTTGTGTCACTCATTTCTTGCCAATCCCCGCTCAGCCCTCCACAGCGGCCCACGAACCCACCCTCAGCCTTCCGACCCTCCAGCCTCCCTCCCATTTCCCGAAATAAGCCAAATTACTCGAAAATTGTCTCCTGTCTAGAACCCTCTCTTTTTCTTTCTCCACCTTCTCATCCTTCAGGGCTGGGTGACATTTGGGAGGCCCAACATGTGAGTCTTGATTGAAAAGAAGGAACTCAGTCGACCGTGGCCTGATTTCCCATCCTATTTACCAAAGGAGCTACTAGGGGCTTCTTGGTTACCGAGGAGAGTACCGCACCTGCTCACAAGAAGCAAACAGGTCTAAAGCTTCATGGGCCTGAGAAATGCGCTGGCAGTTGGTAAAAACCAAAGATGTAGTCAAGTAAGAAAGCTCTCACGTGGATTATTAAGCTTCTGAGCAAAGCTGCAGAGAGGTGGTCCAGGAAAGGGGTCCACCAGACAGCAGTGTGAGTAGGAAACCCTCTCTTGTATCTCAGTGGAGACACAAGTGATTCTGCGTGGGTTGTGTTTTTGTGGAGAGTCATTTGTAACTCACCCAGTAAGCAAACGCCTTTTTTCTTTAAGATGGAGACAGGAACCGTGCCAATAAGGGGGAAATTAAGTGTCAGTATGTGTGCTGAGTACCCTGTAACAGAGACCTCAAGCCCTCTTCTCCCATCGGTCTTCCAGAACATCGTGGCCATGTGATTTTAAGCCTCTTCTTGAGGGGGAGTCTGGCCAGCTCTCAAGAGCTGAGGAGGAATGACTCCAAGATGCTAGCTAGCATCAGTCTCCCCAGAAAAGCCTTGCGAGAAAGCCCTAGAAGGACGCCCAGAGTTAACAAGCCCCACCCGTGCTCTGAGAGATTCTGGTCAGCATTTTAACTCCCAATTCCTCATCATGAGCAAACAGCCAACATCACCAGACAGCTTAGGAAAGCCTCCAACAATGAGATGAACAAATAAAAGCATAGCGAGAAAGGCACAAGCTATTCAGGGAGAAGAAAACTTCATCTCCATAAACTGTAATAAATATCCACAGAGAGAGGAGACAATGCCGCCATGAAATCAGAACACGATGCTGTAATAAAGGAAAATTTAGAAAACAAAGACAGCTTTTGGGGGAAAAAAAAAGAGCTTTTAATAGCAGAAATGAAGATCGTTCAAGAGAGGGAATAGAGGGGCGCCTGGGTGGCGCAGTCGGTTAAGCGTCCGACTTCAGCCAGGTCACGATCTCGCGGTCCGGGAGTTCGAGCCCCGCGTCGGGCTCTGGGCTGATGGCTCGGAGCCTGGAGCCTGTTTCCGATTCGGTGTCTCCTTCTCTCTCTGCCCCTCCCCCGTTCATGCTCTGTCTCTCTCTGTCCCAAAAATAAATAAAAAACGTTGAAAAAAATTAAAAAAAAAAAGAGGGAATAGAAGACAAAGCTGAGAAAATCTCCCAGACAGTAAAGCAAAATGACAAAGAGGAAAAGATAAGAAAATAGAGGAGCAGTCCAGAAAAGTCCATACTTAAGTGATAGAGGATTTTGTGGTAGAAAACACATGGGGGGGGGGGGGCAAAATCATTGATGAAATAACCTGTGAGTGGGGCTGCCCGATTAAAGAACTCAACGGCAGCATGAACGAGGCTAGAGCCACACCAGCGCACGTCATTGTAAGTTTCCCGTGACACTGGAAACAAATGTGGCACTTCCAAGGCCCAGAGAGGAAAAAAAAAAAAAATAGGTCACCCGCAGGGGGACGGCCGTCAGAACGGGTTTAGACTTGCCGATGGCTACACTGGAGTCAAGAGAGTGGAGCCATTCCTCCAAAATTCTGAAGAAAAAGGCTCTGTGCTGGAATCCCACCCTCACCCAGACTGTCTTTGTGTAAGAGGGTAGAATAAAGATGCTTTCTCGAGTGCGTGATCTCAAGAGATTTGCCTCCCACGTATGCCCCACCCAAGGAGGGAGTACAGCTTGGAGCAGAGTCCAGAGAAGGTGAGATCCAGAAAACAGAAGGTCCAACAGAGCAAAGAGGTGAAAGCACTCCCCAGGAGCTTGGCGGAGGGAGAGCTCAGAGGGACGGCCCCGCAGAGAGGTACAGGGCAGCCCGTCTGGCTGGAGCAGCGTGGCAGAGAAAGAATGCTGTGATCAGCGTGATGCTTTCTGCCACTGTCCTGTCTTTCACTAAAGGGGACGTGTCTGGGTGAAACTGGCCTCGGTCCTTATCTGCACTGGGCCTGTCTCCCCTCCCTGCCCTGCTCCCTGGATCAGCGGGGGCACCTGTAACACACCAATGTGACCTGCTCTGTCCTATTCTTTTGTTTTTCATTGTGGCGAAAGTAGGTTTACCTATTTATTAAAAACTTAACCCCTTTAAATGTACAGTTCGGTAGTGCGAAGTCCATCCGTGGGGTGTGTAACCACTCTCCAGAACTCTTTTCATTTTCCATACTTGAACCTCTGTGCCCATTCAGTAACACTCCATGCTCCCTGCCCCAGCCCCTGGAACCATCCTTCGCTTTCTATCTGTATGACGTTGACTGCGCTCCATACCTCATAAAAGTGGAATTATGCAATATTCATCTTTTATGACAAATTGTTATTTCCCTTAGCATGATGTCCTTAGGGTTCACCCATATTGGAATGGGAATGGGAATCTCCTTCCTTTTCTAAGGCTGAATAATATTCCGCCGTGGGTACATAGCAGATTTGTTTCTTCATTTATCCACTGATGGATGTTTACGTTGCTTCCACGTTATATTGTCAACACTGCTGCTGTGAAGGTGGGCACACAAATATCCCTCTGAGACCCAGTTTTCAGTTCTATGGAGTATATATACCTAGAAGCAGAATTGCTGAGTCTGACGGTAATTCTATTTTTTTTTCCAGGTATGTTGAGATACAGCTGACATATAACATCATGTAAGTTTAAGATATAAAACGTATTGATTTGATACGCATACATACGGCAAAATGATTCCTAGTGTTAGCTCACACCTGCACCGCATCACATAATTACCACTTCTTTTCTGAGATGACAACATTTAAGATCTACTCTCTTAGCAACTTTCAAATATAAAATACAGCATCATCAACAATAATCACCGTGCTGTATATTAGCCCTCCAGAACTTACTCATCGTATAACCGAAAGTTTATTCCCTTTGACCGACATCTTCCCATCCCCCCACCCCTTAGCCCCTGACAACTATCATTCTAGTCTGCGTTTCTAGGAGTTCAGCTTCTTCAGATTCAAATATAAGTGACACCACTTATTTATCTCTCTTCATTTAACTTTTTTCACTTAGCATAATGCCCTCAAGGCCCATCCGTGTTGTTGCAAAAGGCAGGCTGTCCTTCTTTCCCATGGTGGACTAAACTTCCATTGTGTGTGTATGTGTGTGTGCCACGTCTTCTTTATCCATTCCTCTCTCGACAGGCACTTAGGTTCTTTCCATATCTTGGCTGCAATAAACGTGAGAGTGCAGTTACCTCTTCCAGGTCCTGATTTCATTTCCGCTGGATAAATACCCAGAATTGGAACCGCTGGATCGTATGGCATTTCTATTTTTAATTTTGGGGGGGGGACCTCCGTACTGTTTTCCGTGGTGGTGGCACCCACTGACATTCCCACCAATGGTGGACGAGCTTTCAACTTCTCCACATCCTTGTCGATGCTTAGTAGCCATCCTAATGGTGTAAGGTGCTATCTCATCATGGTTTACCACGCTGGGGAGAGCTGGGGGAATCCATGGGGAACTTAGAAGATATTAGAGATCACATTCTTTGACCACTTTTCTAGTAGACATCGAGTATCCGGGCCATTCTACAATACTGCCAGATACCCCAACTGTGGTGATCCGGGTTGAGTTCGCACAAAATGTCCGTTTGTCAAGCGGGACTGTAAGACTCGTAGATCTCACTTAACACCGAATTTTGTTCACGACGCAAAGGATACAGGCAAGAAAAAGGCACAAACAGAACATTCTTTTCCCGCTGGGTCCTCAAACCACCAGCTGCCAAACGGTGTCCCTCCTCCCGCATTAAGACACATTTTGATGTCTGAGCAGCTGATGAGTTTTAAACCGTGTGGACGACTGCTCTCAAAGAAGGCTACATCTGTTTGGAGCCTCGTGGCTTTTTAATTCATTAACTATGCAGGTAGGAAATGTTTACCTGAATACCCCCCTTCTCCAGGCAGCCACAGCCCTTAGTCCAAAAAGTACACGTTTATTTACAATACCCAATCTAAACAGAGCAGGGGATTCCCGTTGAAAACATTTTTTACATAGTCCTTCCCCATATCTTTCTCCTCCTAAATATCACTGCTGGGATTATAGGGAGGTCTGGCTGAGGCGTCTCAGGGAAGGAGTGAATTACAGGCCTGTGCTAACCCTTTTTCTCCCATTTCATCCCCAGGACTTAGATATGACCTTGCCCGCTGACCTCCCTCCTAGTCACTTCCATGCACGCCCAGGAACCTGCCCACGGGCTCTGGCTCCAGGACTCCATAGCTTATACTTTCCCGAAGCCTTCATCCCATAGAGGTAAGATCACCCTGTCCTTAACACAGCTAGGCTTGTGCTTGCTACTCGGCATTTTAAAACGGAACCATATTTTGTTTAGATATATACATAAACGTGTGAAATCTGTAAAAAACAAAACAAAACAAAAACAAAAACCAGCAAGGGACTGATGAACCCAAAGTAAGGTAAATGTTTACTTCAAACGTGGGAGGGAGGGGTATGATTAGGGAAGGATGCACAGGAGGCATTTTTTTTTAAGTTTATTTATTTATATTGAGTGGGGGAGAGAGTGCGTATGGGAGGGGGCAGAGAGAGAGAGAATCCCAAGCAGGCTTCACACCGTCAGGGCCGTCGGCATGGAGCCTGACGCAGGGCTCGAACTCACAAACCACAGGATCATGACCTGAGCTGAAATCAAGAGTCAGACCCTCAGCCGACTGAGACCCCCAGGTGCCCCTTTACAGAAGGCTTCTAAAAGAAGAAGATCTAATTCTTCTCCAGGATATTGTGGACCCGGAGCTTTACTGGTTTTCCAACTGTACAATTTTATGCTCTTCTCGATGCACGATACGTTTTACGATAAAAACGATTGAATTAATTATAATTTCCTGGCGCCATTTCAGTAGTGAGAGGCGTGTCAGTGAATTCGTTTGGAAGCAAGCCCATCACTTTGACATGCGTGTTCTGTGAGATGTTCCCCAAAGTCACCATAGGATGGGGGGGGGTAGTGAAGGAAAAAAAACCCTAACCCAGGAAAAGGCGAGGCCCCTGACAGTCTGCCCTACCTGCCACCATAGCTGTGCTTCAGAGGACAAGCCACTTACTCTCTCTGGTCATCAGTTTGCTCATCTGCAAAATGGGATACTAATAGCAGGATAGTAGGGAATATGGCTCAGCCGCTGCCCTCATGGAACTTAGCAATCGTTGGGACAGAGAGGCAAGTACATGTACGTTCTACGGGTACTAGAATGGGACAAGCAAGAGCTACAGTGGGAGCAGAGAGAAGGGATCTCTACAGTTTGAAATTAAGGCGGTGCCACATATGAAATATGTGCTATATGATTTTTAAGGGAAGTTCTATACTTTAGGGTTTAAATAGGAGGCTGCAGAAATTTTAACTTGAAAAATACGGCTAAAGGATCACTCTTGCTTCCTACCCCCCCACGTCCTGCATACCCACCTCGATGACGTTACTTTTCACTCTTCAGTGCATCGATTCGTGTGTTTGTCTCTCCCACTGGATCATGGCCTCCCCGAGGGCAGGGGTTTGTGTTACTTATCCTTGTATCAGAGATGCTTGGCATAGACATTGCTGTTTCCCAAGGACTGCGAATCAAGTGTCGCCCTTTTATCATGGCCTCTCCCTACCTCCGGTCCCTCTCTGTCTCTCTAGTCTCTTCTCATACCCCCGTCCCCTGCTCAGTACACTCCAGACACTCTGGCCCTCCTTCTGTCCCTTGATCATGCCGAGCTCATTTTCACCCAGGGCCTTTGCACTTGCTGGGGATTCCTCCTGGAGTGCTCTTGCCTCGTTTTGTTCAGCTCAGCTTACACATTGTCTCCTAGCACCTTTTTTCCTGTCTTCCCACCTGTCCCCTCGGCCCTATTATCTCAATTTATTTTCTCCAAAGCATTTGTACGACCTGTAATTAGATGCTGTATTTACCTTTTATTTGTGGTCTCTCTCCTCCATCAGAGGAGTAGAGGGACCTCCAGCATCTGTCCTGTCGTTTCTGCCGTGTCTCCGTTAGCCAAGCTATTTTCTAGCATACGGTAGGTACTCAATAAATTTTTTGAATAAGCCAACTCATGGACAGGTATTCTATAACTATTTCTGTAACTGAGATGAATAATGTCTTCCCGAAGAATTTTGCAATGAAGAAAATGGAGTCAAGATTAGTATGCTAATATAGTGCCTGACACATAGGAAGCACTCAATAAATATTTATCCACTGAATGAATATACAGAATACATAAATAGCTCTTGCAAACCAATTTAAAAAACCCAAAGCCAATATATAAATTAGCAAAGGAAGACCTTTTAGAACTAATGGGTTTAGCAAGGTTGCAGGATTCAAGGTCAATATACAAAAATCAATTGTATTTTGGGGCACCTGGGTGGCTCAGAAGGTTAAGTGTCTGACTCTTGATCTCAGCTCAGGTGTTGATCTCAGGGTCATGAGTTGAAGCCCTGCATTGGGCCCCATGCCGGGCATGAAGCCTACTTAAACATAGAGCCGAATTGACTGAAAGACACGTACCCTGTTCCTTGTTAAGTGTCTGTCCTCCCTAAATTGATCTATCCGTTCAACATAATCCTTATCAAAATCTCAGCAGGATATTCTTATAGGTGTCAACAAGCTGATTCTAAAAATGACGTGAGAAGGCAAAGGAATTAGAATAGTCAGTACATTTCTGAAAAAGAGGAACGAACGGGAGGAGGCAG
Organism: Prionailurus viverrinus; assembly: GCF_022837055.1. Lineage (NCBI taxonomy): Eukaryota > Metazoa > Chordata > Mammalia > Carnivora > Felidae > Prionailurus > Prionailurus viverrinus. The sequence continues at coordinate 76,778,542 of NC_062573.1, read as the reverse complement.
GCCACCTGATTTCAAGAGTTGCTATAAAAAGCCAGCAATCAAGACAGTGTGGAATTGGCAGAAGCATGGACCTATAGATGAACAAAACAGAACACAGAGCCCAGAACCTGACGCGTACATTATTGATCAACTGATTTTTTTTTACAGAGATGCAAAGGCAACAGAGAAAGATAGTCTTTTCAACAAAAATAGTACTTGAATAGGACATCCATGCGCGAAAAGAATGAACCTTGACCCGTGTCGTGCACTGTATACAAAAATTAATTAAAAATACATCAGAGAGGAGTGCCCGACTGGCTCGTTCAGGAAAGCGTGTGACGTTTGATCTCGGGGTTGTGAGTTCGAGTCCCATGTTGGGGGTAGGGATTACATAAATAAAAAGTTTTTTTAACCTAAAAAATAAAACATAAAAATACATCATAGACCTAAAATGTAAACCTGAAAATACAAAACTTTTGGAGGATAACATGCAAAAAAAAAAATTCTTGTGACTTGGGGTTCTGGGAAGGTTTCTTAGCTATGTTACCAGAAATACGATCCACAAGAGAACAAGCTGATGAACTTGAACATCATCAAAATTAAGAACTTCTGCTCTGCAAAAGACACCTCAGGGAATGAAAAGACAAGCTAACGACTGGGAGAAAACATTTGCAAATCACGTATCCACCACAGGACTTAGATCCATGATCTATAAAGAGTTCACAAAAGTCAATAATAAGAGAACAAAACCCCATTTTTAGAATAGCCAAAAGATTTGGATAGACACTTGATCCAAGAGGATATATGTATGGTGACAGGTGGTAACCACATACAACATGATGAGCCTTTTGTAATGGATAGAATTGTCACATCACTATGTGTGCACCTAAAACGAATGTAACATTGTATGCCAACTCTCCTTCAATTAAAAACATTTTTTTAATTGGAAAAGAAATAGTTGCTATTAAAAAAAAGAGGACATATGGATGGAAAGTAGTCACATGAAGAGATGCCTCTCACCATTAGGTGTTATGAAAATGTAAATTGAAACTACAATGAAATGCAGTTTTACATACGCCATTTTGGAAATATACGTCTGATAGCTCCCAATGGTGTGGAAGATGGGGAGAAACCGGAAGTCTTGGGCCCTTATTAGTAGGTGTGTCAATTAGAATGATCTCTTTAGCTTGAAGTTTGGCACCATTAGGTGGAGGATTCGTATACCCCAGGACCCATCAATTCCACTCCTAGACAGATTGAGAAAAACACGTGAAGTTGTGCACAAGAAAGGTGCACACGAACGTTCGGGACAGCATTGTGTAGTTACGGGGGAAAACGTAGAAGATATGAAACAGGAGAGTGTATAAATTGTGGTTTGCCCGTACAACAGTGTATCATTTTGCGGGAGTTACCAAACCATAGCTCTTGGATCCAATCCAGCCTGATGCCTGTATGTGTAAATAAACCTTTATTGAAACTCAGCCACCCCATTCCTTGACGTGTTGTCTCTGGCTGCTTTCATATTACAGTGGCATTGGGAAGTGCTTGCAACAGAGACTGTATGGCCCACAAAGCCTACAATATTGACTGTTTGGTTTTTATAAGGAGTTTGTGGGTGCTTCTATACAGCGATGCAAAGAGATGGATCGGAGATACATATACCGTATCAGTCAGGGTTCACCCAGAGAAACCGAACCAGTGGGAACCAGAGGGAGACATACGGTAAGAGGTTTATTGCCAGAAATTGGCTCATACAACTGTGGACCTGGCCAGACAAGTCTGAAATCCACAGCACACGTCATCGGGAAAGACAGACTGGAACAGCTGCGTGTGAGCTCAAGCTGCTGTCCACAGATGGAATTTCTTCCTCTTCAGAGAAGCCTCGGCTCTCCTCTTAATGTCCTTCAACCGATGGATTGCATCGGGTCCACCCAAATTATCTAGGAAAATCTCCTTTACTCGAAGACAGCTGATTGTGGACTTTAAAGCACATCTGTAAGATACCTGCCTAGTAACACGTAGGTGAGTGTTTCATCGAGTAAGTGGGGAGTGTAGCCAAGTTGACACATAAAAGCAACCATCATGGGTGTCAACAAAGAAAATCTTGTAAATAGAATGCTGAGCACCGGCAACACCAAGTTGCCCCATGATATGTGAGGTATGGGGAACCTTTACATAAAAGCTTAAAACAAGCAAACAAGAGAACAAAGGTGATGGATACATGGGTCTATCAAACCATGTGAAGCAATGATAAACAGCTACTTTTGATCCTGACTGCCACCGGTGGGAAAGGAAAGGGATGGAAGTAAGGGTGGGTGTATGGAACCTGAGATTTTTATATATTCATTTATTTTTAATGTTTACTTATTTTTGAGAGAGAGAGAGAGAGAGAGAGAGAGAGCATGAGCAGGGGAGGCACAGCGAGAGGGGGAGACACTGAATCTGAAGCAGGCTCCAGGCTCCAGGCTCCGAGCTGTCAGCACAGAGCCCGACGTGGGGCTCGAACTCACGAACCATGAGATCATGACCTGAGCCAAAGTAGGATGCTTAACCGACTGAGCCACCCAGGCGCCCCTATCCGTGATTTTTTTTTTTTTTTTTTTAAATTTTTTTTTTCAACGTTTATTTATTTTTGGGACAGAGAGAGACAGAGCATGAACGGGGGAGGGGCAGAGAGAGAGGGAGACACAGAATCGGAAACTGGCTCCAGGCTCCGAGCCATCAGCCCAGAGCCTGACGTGGGGCTCGAACTCCCGGACCGCGAGATCGTGACCTGGCTGAAGTCGGACGCTTAACCAACTGCGCCACCCAGGCGCCCCCGTGATTTTTTTTTTAAAGGTATAACTCTCCAAAGCAAGTAAGGCTTTTAAAAAATCTTGCTAAGTTTGGTCTTGCTATTGCAATTGTTTATTATATCATTGTTTTTTTTAAATTCTTTTTAATGTTTATTTATTTTTGAGAGAGAGACAGAGCACAAGTGGGGGAGGGGCAGAGAGAGAGGGAGACACAGAATCCGAAGCAGGCTCCAGGCTCTGAGCTGTCAGCACAGCTGACAGGGGGACTTGAACCCACGAATTGCGAGATCATGACCTGAGCCGAAGTCAGACGCTTCACCAACTGAGCCACCCAGCGCCCAAATTGTATTATTGTTAATACCTGTGTGTGTGTGTTTGCAATCTTTCCCAATCCTTTTTTTGAAATCATAATGATTGCCCTTCTTCAGACAAGCCTGAAAAGCATGTTCACACTGGATAGTCAAGTTTGAATTAGAACCCCACTGGATAGGATCAGAGAATAGAAGCTTCTATTTTTCCCCTAAATGCCAGATACACCTCGGGTGGCTGCTCTGGGGACTTTTTTTTTCATAGATCAGTGTCTCAGGGAATGAGCCTCACCTCTTGGGAGCTAAGTCCGGAAAACCATGGTGTCCATGGTACTCTAAGCCTGTGCCCAGCGGAGAGCACAGAGCAGGGTGTGAGTCATTCTTACTGGAGCACTGACCTTGGCTGACCTCCACAGTGTCAAGGTCTATAGCCAAACAGAACTCCTCACTTAAGGAACTAGAGATAAAGAGGCGGGTGGCCAGTCACATGGCACATGGCCCCTGTTGGAATGAGACTTGTCACACCCCCCAGGGGGCTTTCAGCAGGACCTGCCCATGCATTCACAAGCTAAGGCACACGGTGCTGAGACACCCGGTGCTGAGGGTTCTTCCTGAACAACGTCAGATGACTTCTGATTTCATAAGTGGTGTTAATGTTTTTTATGCTTATTTATTTTTGAGAGAGAGAGCAAGAGCAGGGGAGGGACAGAGAAAGAGGGAGACACAAATCTGAAGCAGGCTCCAGGCTCTGAGCTGTCAGCACAGAACCTGACGCGGGGCTCAAACTCACAAACTGTAAAATTCTTAAGTGGTTTTATACACAGACCCAGAGAATACAACCTGCCACATGCCTGCAGCAGTGGACCGACTGACATTTCATACGGCATACCAACATAAGTCTTTTTGTGAAAATTAACTCTGTTTTTACCGTGAAAAAGAATTCGTGCCTTTGCAGAAATTCAGCATATCTGAAAAAGCAAGAGAGGAGAAAATATTAGTCTCCCAAGAATATCCTGATACTATGGTAGCGGTAGTCTTTGTTTTTCTTCGCCATATGTATGTATATTTTCCTGCACTGAAGTCATCCTTTCGATAATGATTATTGATCAGCTACTGCGTGCCACGCTTTCTTCTGGGCGCTAGAGATATATAAATGAACCAAACAATCAGAGGGTCCTTGCTCTTAAGGAGCTGAGAGTGAGGAGGGCCAACCATAGACGAGTAAATGCGTTAAGACACAAGAGAAATGTGGATAATATGTGGCGTGATGAAAAAAATAACACCAGATGACACTGAAGACTTATAATGTGCTGTTACCGTAAATCTTGGAGTACAATGGTCAGAGAAATGCTCTTGGAGGAGATGACTGAGGAGTGGAGGTGCACCTGAACAGAATCTTACAGCCTGGGGGTTAGGAGCCTTCTTGCAGAGGGCTCGAGAAGTTCAAGTTCCCTGAAGAGAAAATAGATCAGCGTGTTGGTGAAACAGAAAGCAAAAGACAAGTATGGCTGGAATTTGGAGACGAGAGGGACAGAGTTGTCAGCAGTGACACCACGGATGCGTATTTTGTGATCAGGCCGTGGAGGGCCCTGAAGTCCACAGGAAAGGCGTTCCAGTTTTATTCTATGATACTGGAAAGCCTTTGGAAGATTTTAAGCAGCAGAGTGATAAAATGCGCCATCTATCGCCTTAAAGATGACGGGGCGCAGCGTTTGGCACATGGATTTGAAGGAGGCAAGAGCCAACACAAGGCGATCCGTTCAAAGGTCCCTGTGGTCGTCCAAGCAAGAGGCTGTGGCTCCCCGGACGAGGGTTATGGCAGAACAGACGAACGGAAGACGAGCCAGTTAGGATTTTGTGAAGGGGGACACTGTTTTTAAAGTTCTAGGTAGGCCATTTATTTTGCTGCACTTTATAAAATAAGGACTTGAAATTTCTTCTGAAACAGAATTTTCAATTACAGAATTACGGAAACCAAACTGGAGAACAAGCAGGGGACCCTGCGAATGATACGTCCCAGGAAGATGGCAGGGTGACTCCAGGACTGCCTTCCTTGGACGCTCCGAGGAAATTTTGAAAGCGGCAGAGCGAGGCAAGTTTCTCCAGCTGTTCCCCCCCACACACCCCCCCCCACACCCCCATTTTACCCCCTATTTTCATGGTCTCATTTCGGTATGAGTAAAGGACAGCTTTTGTTACAGCTGCTACTCACGCGACAGCGGAGACAATTAGCTGACACATCTCCTGTGCCTGACTTGCCAGCATCCTACAGACACAATCTGAAGGTCAGGGACCCTCTTTGCTACAACTTCGCCTGCCTTAAGTCCATGGAAAGGTGAAGGGCTTTACCAAAGGCTAGAGCACCTGCATTATTGGTTGTTAGAAAGAAGCCACTCCTGCACCTTACTGTCTACAGTAATGATGCCGGATTTTTTTTTTTTCAAGTCTCCCTTGTAGAGATATTGCCAATCTCCGAGTATCGTCTTGGTCCTTAAAATTTCTCTCTAATGACCACAGGATGGCTGCCTCTGTTTTCCAACTAGACTTGGCTACCATCTGGGTTTTTCTGATTGAATCCTCATGATGTAGTTTAACCCAGCCCTCCATTCTCTATATTTCCTATAAAGTTGTAAACCCCAACACACGTAATCCTGACAATAACTGAGACAGGGCCATCAATGGGCCCGCTTTACGGAGGAATAAACTGAGGCACAGAAACGTTCCATTCCAGAGGTCATAAAGCCAGGGTTTTGAATGCAAGCAGATGCTTTTAGCCTGCATACTGAACACAAAGAAATATATCAGAAAAACACGAAGGCAAGTCCCCATGGTCGAGCATTCTCCGCGAACAGATAACTGGCGGGTTTTGTAAGCCTAGAAATCGATTAACTCAATTAGCAACAGTTACTGAGTCTCCGTAGTGCGTGCTGGGCTAAGCTGTGGGATACAAAGGTGGACCGGACCATGCTGAAGATGATGAGGGCTATCATGCGGAGAGCTTGCTGTGTACCGAGCCCCATGCTAGGTGCTGTGGAGACAGTGATGATGGTCACAAAGTGAATTTCCTGTTGGAGCTCATTCTTATGCAAGATATACGGTGTGTTAAATGTTGTAATGGGCATTGTTCAGAGCTGTGCAGTCCAATCCAGGGTCACGTGTGGCTACTTAATTACAATTCAATAAAAATTTAAAATTTAGTCCCTCAGGTGCACTGGCCACCTTTTTTTTTTCCTAAACATTTTTATTTTCAAGGTGTTTGGAATCCATTGCCACATTTTTCCCCCAAAGAGTTTTGCCAATTCATGCACACAAAAGCAATTCACTATAATAAGTGCCTGCCGCAAGCTGGTCCTTGGGAATAAAAGGTAGATCCTCGTGTAAATTCCAGTTTTTCCACATCCTCGCCAGCATTGGGCTTGAGTTTTCTTTTTTTTTTCTTTTTTTAAAAAATTTTATTATTTTCTTAATATAATTTATTGTCAAATTGGCTAACATACAGCATGTAAAGTGCGCTCTTGGTTTTTGGGGTCAATTCCCGTGGTTCATCGCTTCCGTACACCCAGTGCTCATCCCAACAAGTGCCCTCCTCAATGCCCATCACCCATTTTCCCCTCTTTCCCACCCCCCCATCCACTGTCAGTTTGTTCTCTGTATTTAAGAGTCTCTTATGGTTTGACTCCCCCGCTCTGTGTTTGTAACTATTTTTTTCCCCTTCCCTTCCCCGTGGTCTTCTGTTACGTTTCTCAAATTCTCCATATGAGTGAGACATGATATCTGTCTTTCTCTGCCTGCCTTATTTCACTTAGCATAATACCCTCCAGTTCCATCCACGTTGCTGCAAATGGCAGGATTTCATTCTTTCTCATTGCCAAGTAGTATTCCGTTGTGTATATAAACCACATCTTCTTTATCCATTCATCAGTTGATGGACGTTTAGGCTCTTTCCATAATTCGGCTGTTGTTGATAGCACTGCCATAAACATTGGGGTACATGTGCCCTTGTGTCCTTTGGATAAATTCCTAGTAGTGCTATTGCTCGGTCATAGGGTCGTTCTATCTTTAATGTTTTGAGGAGCCTCCACGCTGTTTTCCAGAGAGGCTGCGCCAGTATGCGCTCCCAGCGCAAGAGGGTTCGCGTTTCTCCACATCCTCGCCAGCATCTGTAGTTTCCTTTCATTTTAGCCACGCTGACCCGTGTGAGGTGGTATCTCACTGTGGCATTGATTTGTATCTCCCTGCTGATGAGTGACGTCGAGCAGTGTTTCGTGTGTCTGTTGGCCATCTGGATATCTTTGGAAAAGTGCCTACTCATGTCTTCTGCCCGTTTCTTCAGTGGATTATTTGTTTCTCGGGTGTTGCGTTTGGCAAATTCTTTACAGATTTTGGATACAAACCCTTTACCTGGTATGTCATTTGCAAACATCTCTTCCCATTCCATTGGTGCCTTTTCATTTTGTTGATTGTTTCCTTTGCTCTGCACGGCCCCCTTTGAAAGTGCTTTAGTTTTTTAAGGGCATGTTACTTTTTCCTTTTAAAAACAAACAAGCAAACAAACAAGCCTGCTTTATTGAGGTGAATTTGTACGCCATTCAATTCACCCATTTCAAATGTCTAATTTGATGGTTTTCATTATAATCACAGAGTTCTACATCCGCCATTGCCATCAATTTTAGAACATTTTCATCCTTCTCCCCGCAAATCTAGCATCCGTTAGCATTCATTCCCCATTTCCCCACCAAGTCCACCGCTCCCCAGCCCCAGGCAACCACTAACCCACTTTCTGTCTGTGTAGGTCTGCCCATTCTGAACATTTCCTAGAAATGCCATCAAACAATGGGGCCTTTTGTAACTGGCTGTTTTCAGTTAGCATAATGTGTTCAAGGTTCATCCATGGAGTAGCACGTATCGGTGCCTCATTCCTTTTCACTGTTGAATAATATTCCGTTATATGGATGTATTCCATTTTGTTCATCCATTCTTCAGTTGATGGAGATTTGGGGTGTTTTCACCTTTTGACTCTTGTGAATAATGCCATGTAAACTCTCATGGGGACGTGTGTTTTCATTTCTCTTAGGTGTGCACCTGACAGTGAGATTGCTGGGTCATAGGGTAACTCTGTGTTTAACGTTTTGAGGAACTGTCAGACTCTTTTTTTTTTTTAATTTTTTTTTTAACATTTATTTATTTTTGATACAGAGAAAGACAGAGCATGAACAGGGGAGGGGCACAGAGAGAGGGAGACACAGAATCCGAAACAGGCTCCAGGCTCTGAGCTGTCAGCACAGAGCCCGACGCGGGGCTCGAACTCACGGACCGTGAGATCATGACCTGAGCCGAAGTCGGATGCCCAACCGACCGAGCCACCCAGGCGCCCCAGAGGAAGTTAGACTCTTTTCCAAAGTGGTTGTACCTTTTTATATTCCCACCAGCAGGGTATATGGGCTCCGGTTTCTTCCTATCCTTATTAACACCTGTTATTATGTTTTCTGATTCTAGCCATCCAATAGGTGTGAAGCGATGCTCATGGTGGGTTTGATTGACATTTTCCTAGTGGCTAATAGCACTGAGTATTTGCTCACGTGCTTATTAGCCATTTGTATACCTTCTTTGAAAACAAAGTGTCTATTCCCATCCTCTGCCCTGTGCATATGTTATTTTCAGCTAAAAATAGAGTATAAAATGTTGTAAAGCATAGTGAGCAAATACTAAATGCTAGAGATGGTCATCTCTGGGGAAAGAAAATGGAGTCATTTCTTTTTTGCTTTTGTCAATTTTTACAACACACGTAAGCTTTTGTCATTGTCAGATATTAGATATTTTCCCCAATTCTTTGTCTTTTCTGATGTGAAAAAGTAGCACAAGATTTTTTTTTTTTTTTTTTTTTTTTTTTTTTAAGTAGAGACAATATTAACCTGAAGGTAACAGTAGCTAACATTTCAGCGGATGTCCCTCCAGGACATTTTTCTAGACTTTCTGTACTTGTATGAGGCTGCAGAATACACGCAAGTTCACGTGATGCCTTTTGTTCTAATCGTATCATAAACGAGCCCTTGCATATTAAGTAAACCTCTTGAACTGTGTCTTCTGAAAGTCTCTAGGAAAAAAAAAAAGCCACGTTATATCTCTTGGTGTGCAGAATGGTCCTGAAAAAGGGCGTCTTTCCCACGGTCATGACTTTAAAATGAAGGGGAAAAAATGAAGGCGCACAAGGACACGCTCTGTCCCCCAACCCTTGGAAACCACAAGCGCAGTAGAGCTTGGGGAGCATGTAGCCCGTTCTTTGCTTCAGTCGGACCCTCCCCCTGCTTCACGCAGGGAAGGACAGAGAGGAGCCTTACACAGTCCGAGCGAGCTGGGCAGCTGTCCAAAATTTTCTAACTCCTATCTCCATGGCGTGGCTGTGCTTTTTGACTCAAAGTGTTTGTAAATGCCCACCACACTCTAAACTCCCATATTTTTTCCTCAAGGATTATTTGTGCGAGGAAAAAACCACATTCCTCTTGCTTGCCCCATCCTCTTTCTCATGAAGTCACCTGGGCCATCCGGACAGGCTGACTGCAGACAGAGCTGTGCTGCTTTTTGCCTTTCTTTTCCCCCCTCCCAAAGGCTCCAGAGATTCCAGTGGCAGTGGCTTCAAAAGCTGATGGCACAGATTCCATTTTCTCCCACGATAATGGAATCGACAGCACTCTTTGCTAGAAGACACCTTGACACTTGCTTCAAGTGCTCGATTCTCGGTAACAGTAAAAGCTGTTGACTCTTTACATTCCCGTGCGTGTCCACAAACATTTCCAAGACAGGGTTGCCGTCCCCCAACCCCCACATCCTAGGCTGCTTCCAACCTAGACACTCAGGGAAAACACTAAGAAACAAGAATAGAATAAATCTGACGGCTGAAGACCCTCCCCTCAGCTCGCAAGCAGAGCTGTGCGAGAATAAGTTTAACGTGAAATGATTTGTCTTTATTCGGCACATCGGGGAGAGACTATAGTGTTCTCTCCTTCCCAGGCACAGGGCTGAAACAGATTTTTCCGGGCATCTTGCTGGTGGGTGTTATGAAGGCCCAAGTCTGACCAGCGGAACGTGGGCGGATGCCATGTTTATCCCTGACATCTTAAATCCTTTGCCCTCTCGTCTAATTCAGCAGGCATTTGGGAATCGACGGTTGACCATTATGCTGCCACAAGATGGAAAGACCCAGGGTCCCCGAATGACCGCGTGAAGCCAATTCTGCCACCAAATTGTGTTGAACAGAGGCGTGAACGAGCAACGAACCTTTACTGTATTAATCCACATTGGTTGTATCTTAAAGCAGTTGGCATAGCCTGCTTAATAGATTTTCTTCTTCTATCCCCCATCCCAGCAAAACGTTCTAGGTTGCCGGGACAGCTTGTGCTTAAAGAGATGTCAGGGTAAGCGTTCCATTTTGCTAGCCAAGCATTCAAACGCCGCCAAGAGACGAGGCTAGCCGGTGAGGTTCTGCCGAAATGCTTCCAAGTCAGGGAAGCCCCTGCATTTTTTGAGAAATAAAAGGAAAAATGAAGGTTGTCCTCCTGGTGCGTTCACACCGTGAGGTGTCACAGAGACCTTGAGACGTCTTAACGTGAGCTTTGCCGGGTGACGAAAGTGAACACCCCCTTCTCTTCCACAAGTATTTATTGTGTGGTTAGCATCATGCCCCCCATCTCGCCTCAGAAAGCAAGTCTGAGAAATTCAAGAGTTGGCCCCGGACGCTGCCCCTCCATGCAGGGGGGACCTCAGATGGCGCATGACAAGTGAACTGCAGGAATGTGTCAGCTACGCCGATGTGATGTCTCAGGTGGACGTCTACTGCCCGTATTCAGGGAGCTTAAGTGTCTCTTATATGCATTCCCTTCCCTTCCCAGGAGACTCCATTATTTCTTGGTACTCTTTCCAGACCTGTCACCCTTTCGTGGTGACCCATTTGGTATCACATAGGTTCGCTATTGATGAGAACTGTTTTCAGTGTTGCAAGGCGGTCAAAAACAAACAGTTATTTCCCGGGTTAGAACAAAGAAGGCTTTGGCTTGAATGAACTTTTGCTTAGTCACGAAGAACCCAGGGCCCGGCTCTGCTCTGGGGATGAGATGGCAGTCTGGGTTTCACTCCTGGTTCCACAGTTGGATTTTGTGACTTTTACAACACACTGTTTCTCGGGGCGTAAGAGTCGCGATGCAGTTTGAGGAGTTTTGAGTGACACGACTGATGTATTTCAGCCTCTTTTCCCTACTTCAAGCTCCCCCCCCACCTTTTTTTAAAGTTTATTCATTTATTTTGAGAGAGACAGAGAGAGAGAATGCAAGTGAGAGGAGCAGAGACAGAGGGGGACAGAGGATCGGAAGCGGGCTCTGTGCTGAGAGCAGACGGCCTGATGAGGGGCTCTAACTCACAAGCCCGAGATCGTGACCTGAGTCAAAGGCAGACGCGTAACCGACTGAACCACCCAGGTGCCCCCCCCCCCACTTCAAGCTTTTACACCTCTCTTTTTAAGCCTCTCCAACCCAAAGAAGGTTTCTTACTCTCTTATGCACACCTTGACCTTCGGCTTCCTGAGAAGCCACGCTCAGATCTGATGTACCAAATGTGTGTATACATTTTGTGTGCCTTTACACTACTTTCTGAACTGTTGCATGGTTTTCCATGCTGCCGTCCCCTCTCTGTTCTTCTCCTTCGTTCTCCCCTCCGTTCTGACACTGTCTCGTTTTTCTTGTTCACTCTTCCAACCAAACCCCGTTAAGTCTATGCTGGTTTGTTTTTTGTGTTTTTTTTTGTAACTTCTGGGCAAAGTGAAAATTCACCTAGAAAAGCTACCCACGTGAGTCTGGTGGTAACAGGAAAAAGACGCCACGGAGACGAGGAGTAAGTGAACACAGAAAACAGATCGTACGGGCCGGTGGAAATTCGGCTGGAGGTTTTCACGGCCTGTGCCTGTTTTTAGACGCGAAGGCAACGGAACATCAAATTTTTTCTTCATCTTAGGGTTTCCCCCCACCCCAGCATGAACCTTTAATTGGCAGCTGTTTTCTTTGGGGAATTATTCATGTACATATGTTTTTTGCGCGATGCCCATCTCGACGCGTATCATTTAGTAAGTGAAATAGGGTGTGCAGCTGCTACAGGGGCATGTTTTCTACCTAAAAAAAAAAGTTAGGAGAAAAGTAGTGAGGTAGTGGGAGTTGGCCGAGGTACACGTGTACTTCCTGCGAAGGGTTCCGCATCCTTGACTCTTCACCCGGCTCAAGCCTTGGCAGCGAATGTGCTACAGAAGGTGTCTAACGACCAGAGACCGTTAGGTTTCCAAGTAACCTCTCTGAGCCTCCTGTCTCACACTCTCGGGATACAGACCAGGAATCTCAACCCAAGAGAGGATGCAGACTTCACTGGTATGGGGACAGAGCTGCGAGGAGAAAACAGCCACTGGGGTTCCTCGCTCGGTGTTCTTCTCAAGCCTGAGAGGAAGGAGGGACAGAAGGCGGATGGGATTGAGGAAGCAACGAAGCAACAGGAAAAGAGAGCCCAAGCTCCGGGAAAGGGAAGATGGTCCAGGAGAGAAAGAAGAAAGGGACTTGGGGCTGAGGTGCCCAAGCCTTTGCTAACCTGAAAAGTAAACTCAAAGTTAGAGACCAGAGGGTCCCCAGGGGGGAACCAGTCCTCTGAAATGAGCATCTCACATTGTACAGGGGAGTCGGCGAAGCATTTGGTTTGTCTGCTTAGAAAGGAAGTTTCTAGAAAGAGAAGGCATTGTGATGTTAAGATGACCCTTCAGAAGCTGTGAAGGCTGTAGTCTCTACTCTCCTACCGTTTGATGCCCCTGGAGGCTAGGCATGCCTTCCATGTGGATGCTTGAGTGGTTTCTTTCTAGTTGGAGAATTAATGGCAGACCAAGTTGCTAGATCTACTCACGGCCGATCAATGCTTTGCAGATTCCCTCTGGCCATCCTTTCTGGATCTCCCTTAGATATCACTAATGAAAAAGTCAAATACGCGTTAAGCAACCTAGAAGAACCCACACTTCCTCATTTCATAGAAAGGTCCAGAACGGAATTGTAACTAGCCCCCAATCCCCCATAGCTTAGAAGAATGTATCCAATGTGGTACCACAATCACCCTAAAACATAGCGGGCAGGATAGTCTCACCAAAATGGCTGCGACCTGGCCGCTTTATCCCTGTACGTGCACGCTGCCCCGCAAAATGTAGGGTGTATTTCCCCTCCCCTTGAACCCGGTTGCTCCTGTGACTGCTGTAACCAATAGAATGAAGCAGAAGTAGCATTCTAGAACTTCCACGCTCAGTACCAAAGTTCCAGTTCCTCCCTCCTGGATGCCAGCTGCCGTGTAAGGAGTCTGACCCCCTTGCTGAAAAGACCACATGCTTTGGAAGCCGCATGGAAAGAGACAGGGGGCACAGATGTGTGAGTGAAGCCTTCTCAGACCTTCCAGCAGCTGGCTGGTTGGAGCCAAGTGAGTGACACTAGCCGGTGCCCAGCTGACTCAGAATCATGAGAAATAGTAAATGGAGGTTGCTTTTGGGTTTTGGTTTTGGGGTGGCTTGTCCTGCAGCGATGGAGGACTGAAGCGACCGCTTAAAAGAGGCACCACGCATTATTTTTCACGGACCTGGGAGTCGGGGGCGGAGGGGTGGTTCTGTAGATCTAGACCGAGCCTGGCCAACTTCATCTGGACCTGCCTGGGCCTCTGCAGCCTGTGGAGGGCTCACCAGTCAAGGATGGCCTCAGCCGTGATGACTCACCTCTGTAGCACAGGGTCTTTTATCCTTTAATGGAGTTGTCCTCCGGCGGTGGCAGAGTGCCAAGAACAAGAGCAAAAATGCACAAACTTTTTAACAAATAAACTTTTCAGGGGGTGCCTGGGTGGCCCTGTTGGTTGAGCGTCAGACTTCGGCTCAGGTCACGATCTCACGGTCTGTGGGTTGGAGCCCGGCGTGGGGCTCTGTGCTGATGGCTCAGAGCCTGGAGCCTGCTTGGGATTCTGGGTCTCCCTGCGTCTCTTGCCCCTCCCTCGCTCGTCCTCTGTCTCTCTCAAAAAATCAACATTAAAAAAATGGTTTTAAATAACAAATTTTCAAGAACAGTTTTAGATTCACAAAACAACTGAGGGGAAGGTGCAGAGATTTCCCGTATCTTCCCTGCCTGTCCCCCACATGCTGAGCCGCCCCCCTGTATTAACACCCCCCCCACCAAGAGCGGTACCTCTGCTATGGTTGGTGAACCTACGTTGACACATCATTATCAGCCAAAGGTCACAGTTTATGATTCGGACAAATGTGTAATGACATGTATCCACCACTGTAGTATCGAAACAGAGTAGTTTCACTGCCCTAGGAATCCTCCTTGCTCTACTCTTCAAACCTCCTCACCTCCAACTCCTGGAAACTGCCGATCTTTTTCCTATCTCCATAGTTTTGCCTTTTCCAGAATGCTATATGACCGGAATCAAACAATATGTAGCCTTTTCAGATTGGCTTCTTTCACTTAGCAATATGTATTTCAATTTCCCCTTGGTCTTCTCCTAGCTTGATAGCTCATTTCTTTTTAGCATTAAACAACATTCCATTGTCTGGATGTGCCAGTTCGTTTATCTGTTCATCTACTAATGAACCTCTTGGTTACTTCCAAATTTTGTCCAAATTATGAATAAAGCTGCTAAAAACTCTGTGTGTAGGTGTTTGTTTTTGTTTTTTTCAGGATGCTTTTTTTTTTAATTTTTTTTCAACGTTTATTTATTTTGGGGACATAGAGAGACAGAGCATGAATGGGGGAGGGGCAGAGAGAGAGGGAGACACAGCATCGGAAACAGGGTCCAGGCTCTGAGCCATCAGCCCAGAGCCTGACGCGGGGCTCGAACTCACGGATCGCGAGATCGTGACCTGGCTGAAGTCGGACGCTTAACCGACTGCGCCACCCAGGCACCCCTAGGATGCTGTTTTTTTAAATGTAATTTATTGTCAAGTTGGCTAACTTATAGAGTATACAGTGTGTTCTTGGTTTTGGGGGTAGATTCCTGTAATTCACTGCTTACATACAACACCCAGTGCTCATCCCAACAAGTGCCCTCCTCAATGCCCATCACCCATTTTCCCCTCTTTCCCCCAGTCAACCCTCAGTTTGTTCTCTGTATTCAAGAGTGTCTTGTGGTTTGCCCCCCTTTCTGTTTGTGACTATTTTTCCCCCTTCCCTCCCCCCACGGTCTTCTGTTAAGTTTCTCAAGTTCCACATATGAGTGAAAACATGATATCTGTCTTTCTCTGACTGACCTCTCTCGCTCGGCAAAATACCCTCCAGTTCCACCCACATTACTGCAAATGGCAGGGTTTCGTTCTTTCTCATTGCCAAGTAGTATTCCATTGTGTATATAAACCACATCTTCTTTATCCATTCATCAGTTAGTGGCCATTTAGGCTCTTTCCATGACTTGGCTGTTGTTGAAAGTGCTGCTATAAACATTGGAGTACATGTGCCCTTGTGTCCTTTGGATAAATTCCTAGTAGCGCTATTGCTGGGTCATAGGGTCGTTCTATCTTTGATTTTTTGAGGAGCCTCCACACTGTCATGTAGGTTTTTATATGGAACTAAGTTTTCAGCTCCTTTGGGTAAGGACCAAAGAACAGGACGGCTGGATCATACAGAAAGAGTGTGCTTCATTTTGCAAGACACTGTCAACTGTCTTTGAAAGTGGCTGTACTGCTCTGCGTCCCCACTAGTAATGACTCAGAGTTCCTGTCGCTCTACATCCTCGCCAGTGTTTGGGACCATCAGCGTTCTTCCGTCAGAAATTCGAATAGGTACGTAGAGCTATCTCGTTGCACGAACAATTTTCAAGGCTTCGCTTACATTAAGTCTACTGATGTTCTACTGGCCAAAGTAAATCGTACAGGTGAGCCCAAGGTGGGAGGGGACTACAAAATTGAAGAGAAAGGGCCTGGATAAAGGGAGGCCATTAATTGGAACCTTTAAGGCATCAAATCTACCATAAGGAATCTGTGCATATTTCTCACAGGGGAGTATTAAAGGGCAGTAAGATGTTGGACTAAAACCTAGAAGCAACTAGAAAAGTCACATTTGAAATTAGGTAAAACAATTAGATGAGCGCTTTCTAATTTTTAAATGTTTCCAAGCTTTCTGCCAAGTCACTCTTGCTCTGATATTGATGTTGTTTTATTTCCATTAGAGGGTGACGTTCCCCAATTTCTGTTGATATCTCCGGAGAGAGAGAATTGGGAAGAAATGCACATCTCATGTAGGACCAATCACTATGCGGTCCCTTGTTCCATGAATTAATTCACAGTAATGATAATGTTAAGACTCTTGGCAGAGTTCCTTAGAATCCTGTTTAATAAGAGCTTTTTTTTTTTAATTTTTAAAAATGTTTTTATTTTTGAGAGAGAGAGAGAGAGAGAGCACGCGCATGAGTGTGGGAGGGGCAGAGAGAGAGGGAGACACAGAATCTGAAGCAGGTTCCAGGCTCTGAGCTGTCAGCACAGAGCCCGATGCGGGGCTCAAACCCACGATCATGACCTGGATGCTTGCTTAACCGACTGAGCCACCCAGGCACCCCAGTAAGAGTCAGTTTTCTAATGAGCCAGTGGGCAGTCTGCTTTGTGACTTCTCTCTGGAAACCTAAGGCTGCTGGCTCAACAGAAGGGAGGTAGTAGGAAAGAAGGGCTGTGTTACACGTATATGCATGCATCTGTATGTAATGTGCGTGATCTCCTCTGATCCACCGTGACTTCAGTCCGGTTTTACCTGTTCTCACCTCCCCTGCATTCCCAGGAAACACTGAAAACGGACTTTACATTTGCCTTTCCCACTCTGGGAAGCAGCTTCGTTTTCCACTCCCTGGATTTCAGAGCGGCCAGAGGAGCAGAGAAGGGGAGACTGGGATCACCATTCCCAGATCCTAGCCAGCCTGCTACTTACGGCGGTGTGGTGCTGCCCCCTATGCAGGGATTCACTGCAGGCCGATGAAGGGTCCTTGGATCTGTTCTTCCTCCAGCGCCCCCTCTATCAACCCCAAACTGAACTTTGCTAATCCAGTGCCTCTGTTATTTCCTGTTCAGGAATTGGGAGTCAGGGAACCTGTTTTCTGGCTCTTGGGTCACTTAATGTCTTTGGATAGTAGTTTTCTCTTCTGCAAAGCGATCAAGCTGAACTAGATGTGTGTTCCTGCTCTGAACTTCAAAGAGTCTGCGATGCTAAGATAAAACCACGACAAAGTCAGGGCGCCTGGGCAGCTCAGCTGGTTAAGTGTCTGACTTTGGCCCAGGTCATGATCTCGCAGTTGACGAGTTCCAGACCCGCGTCGGGCCCTGTGCTGACAGCTCAGGGCCTGGAGCCTGCTTCGGATTCTGTATCTCCCTCTCTCTCTCTGCCCTTCTCTCTCAAAAAGGAATTAAGCGTTAAAAAACATAAAAAAAAAAAAAAAAAAAAAAAAAAGCCAGGACAAAGTCCCAGGATCCTCAACACGTGATGCCCTAAAACTCCCAGGAATGGCCAGACACATCTAGAGGAGGTAGGCTAGAAAAACTGTCCAAGAAATAATCGATATTTGCATTACCAAGGAATGACTATGCTCCATTCCGAGCTGATATTAAAACCATTACAAACTTACCCAAGGAAGGGGGGGAGAGGTACAAGAAGATTTCGAAACCAAAAAGAGGTGTTCATTTGCTGAGAGCTTAGGAAGCATCCTTTCAATCAGAAATTGTCTGTGACTCGCTAAGCCAGGGATGTGTGAGGATAGGGGCCATGAAGTGCTTTTTCTCCAACGGAACGTATCCCACGTTTTACATCAGTGTTGTTGTTGTTGTTGTTTTTTTTAAACAAGGAAAAGGAAGGAAATGATGAGGGTGAGAAATACCACTAGCTTCCATTCATCTGGGAAAGATCCGGTGGGTACCTTTCAGTTCCTATTAAGTAAATTCAGCTATCGTTTTCAAGACGGCCTTTTCCCCCAGAGCGTCCGTACACCTGTCCCCTACCCTCTCTTCTCTCCCCCAACCTCTGGTGAGACTGCAGGTGCCCCCACTCCCGCTCAGCGCCATCAACACGATGTGTCCCCTTCTCCCACCACAGCCCATCCCGCTCTCGACCTCTCGACGTCCCTCCAGCCTTCTCTCTCTCCCGGGACCCCTTCGCCAACCTACCCTACCTGTTGGGTAGGTCTTACTTCCTGGGGACTCCTGCTGTCATTGCAAGGGGGAGACACCGGCGCCTTGGAATCCTAGCTGTCCCTTCCTGGTGCAGGGGGCACCTGTGCTTAAACGCTGGCTTCGCGCAAGCACAGTCCAGCGGGCAGGCGACCGGGCGCTGCGGAGTTCAGCGGCCTGAGGCAGGCCGGGGGGTGGGGGGTGACCTCTCCGAAACACGGCTCTGTTTAGCGGGGCTCCAAGACTTTAGAACGGCCGGGGAGCCCGTGGCGAGCCCTGGAGAAACCCGCTAGACCTAGGGGCCCGCCCCGGCCCCGCTCTCCGTCCTAGGCACGCTGCGGCCGGACGGAGCGCCCGGTCCCTCCGCACCGACTCCCGCGCCCAGTCCGACCGCAGCGCAGGCTCCCGCCGCCGCCGCCGCCGCCGCCGCCGCCGCTGCAAACCGGTCTGCCTTCCCTGCAGGGCGTGCGGGGATGGAGCGAGGGGGTGGAGAGAAAAGGGGAAGAGCCTGGGCGGCCGGCGGGCGGGGCCTGCAGCCTCCCCGAGCCGCGGCAGCCGCCGCGCCGACTGCTCTCTCCGCGCCTCGCTCCGACTCAGGCGCGCACTGCGCCGGGACCCGCGCCCGCGCCCGAGCCCTGGGGGCGCCGCCGCTCCTCGGCTCCCGGCCCCCGAGCGCGCCGCGTTGAGGCCGCGCCGGGCAGGGGGGCTCCGGCTGCCGGGGCTTCGGCGGCCCGCTCGCCGCTCCGTGTGGCCGGAGGACTGGCGGGGAAGGAAGGGGAACGCGGGGACACACACACTCGCCGCGGCGCGCGCGCATTGCACACTCGCCGCCGCGCGCCCCCGCCGAGGCGCGTCCCGGGCGAGTTTGGCCCCGCGGCTCCGGCCCGGCACCTGCCGGCGCCGCGCGCCGCGCCCCGCCCCCGCCCGCGCCGACCCTCCGGCCCCTCCCGCCCCTCGCCGGCACAGATCTCCCGGCGCCGGGGGGGAAGCAACTACATCCCGACAACTTGCAGACTGTGGCGCAACTGGTCTCGACAGCAGAGGCGCCCGAATGCTGCCCGGGTGAGGTAAGTTTCCTGCGCGTCCCCGGCCCCTCCTCTCTAGACCCTCCTCCAGGGCTGGGGCTGGGGGGGCTCCGCGTCCTGACCAGCCCCGGAGGTCTCTCCACGTTCGCACTTTGTCGGCGTAGTGCTGGGGGTAGGGTGGAGGTTGTGCGTGGCCACCGAAGCGGGACCTTCATTCCGCTGGGGCCACGGCCGCGCGCTCCCCGCGAGCACCCACTAGCTCGCCGCCCGGATCCCCTCCGGCCGCAGTAACCCTCGGGACCTCTCTGGGTTCACCTAAGGGGGAGCTCCCCCTCCCCCACCTCCCCCTTTTCGGAGGAACCGGCTGAGTTTGGCAACAGAAGGTGGGATCTCCCACCCTCCCCGGGCAATAAACAGAGGCGAACTTGTTAGGCGCCCCTGGGATCTCAAGAGGGGCTTGCGAGTCGGTGTTCTGGTCATTTCTGGCGCCGAAGCCGGATTGCACAGGTGCGGAACGGTTGCAGCCTATATGCAGCAGCCGACTTGGGCGTTTCGCGTTGTTCTCTCCCCCAGCCCCGTCAACGTGACGCTTCAGCAGCTGGGGCGAGGGGTGGGATTGTGGGGGCAACGGACAGGGAGAATGCCAGGGCTCGATATGCCAGGCCGGTGCCCGGAGTCGCCAAAACTGAAGACAACCAGTCTGCTTATCTCGCATCTATGCAGATGAGCCCGTTGTATTCTTATCCGCCCCCCACCCCTCACCCCTCACCGCCCCGGCTCCCTGGTCTCTGGTGCCCAGCACGGTCGGGTAGAAACCTGTTCCAGAGAAGTTGTTTGGATAGGCTGATGAATTCTTTCATCTGAGGTACTAAATCAGGGCTCTCAACAAGGAAATGCTAGTTACTCTGATGCTTTTTAAAGGCAGAGTGTTGGATACTCCAAACACCCACCGACCCGGTCTTCGCAGGACCTTTTCAGCCTCCCAGGGGCCCGAGCTCTAAGGTGAATGACCCTTGAGAGACAGGTTGGGCCTCAGAACGTGTTAGTCTCCTGCGAAGAAAAAAAAAATCGGGTCTCCCCATCAGCACTCCTGAGCATGGGTTTGGGGATCCTCGGTTGCCCCTCCGGGGGAAAAGCATCCACCCAGACTTGTCTCTTTTCCCCGGAAGGGCTGAAGTGTTCTGCAGTTGTTGGAGAAAGGCCCAAGGGTTGGTTTCATCCCCCCTCTAATGTGATGAAGTAGAATAGCGTTCATGGAAGCTTCGGGCAGAGCATTTCCAGCTGAAAGGAAAAAAAGCCTTTCTCAGCCAAGCCCATGCCGGTGCACGTTCGTTGAGTGAGCCTTGCACCTAGTCTCGGTGCTGAGGGGAATGATGCATTCCATGCTCAGTAATGGGAGTGGAGACTTAGGAATACCGGGGAGAAAGCGGTGAAATCTGAGCCTCATGAATAATGACATCTTAGTTGAGAAAGAAAACTGTTCAGAACTGAATGGTAAAACCACATTACATTTTTGTCCAAATCAAGACTAGAGGAAATCTAATAATAATACCTTGCATTTTGAATCCGTGCCTTGTTGTTAGTGAATGTTTTTCAATGCTCATTCAATTCTAACCATTTCTGGGGGAGGCAGGGCAAAGATTATTAAGCACATACTCGCAGTGGGAACCTGAGGCCCACAGATTCAGGGACTTACCAAGGTAACAGGAGGCTGGAATTAGAGTCACAGCCACGTTCTCTGAAATACACCCCCCCCCCATCACCGTAGTGCTGGCTCTGAACTTTAAGGTTTTCACGATGGCCAGAGTGCTTCTGCATTTCTTGTGGTCTGTGCTGTCTCACTGTGAATCACTGTTCACATTTGACAGATGAGGAAACTGAGGTTTAGACCGGGATGGGACTTTTCCATGGTATCCTGCCTAAGCTAGTGGAGGTCACAAGATAACAGAGCTCTTGATGTCCCGTCCACCGCTTTGCAAATGATGCCATCATTGCGCTGCTGATGGCGATGAGGGGACATCACGGATACCGCAGTACATTGGGGGACTATTAACCATGTCTGCTGGTGACCTGAGTTCTAGTTCAGTCACTCTTTTTGGCTGTGTGACCCCGGGCCAAATCATACCACCTCTGAGCTTCAAGTGTCCCACATGCACAGTAAGAAATTAAAAATGAATTATTTTTCTCTTTCTAGTCTCAGCATTTTATAATGCTTATCGATGTGTTTTTAATCCATCTGATCATTTTCTCTAGGGGAAAGAAAGTTTTTTCACCCTGCCTTGAGTAAGGGATTTAGCTAATTATCTCTTCCCCTTGTAATTTACTCCCCCTTCCCACTGACCACGTCCCACTTAGGGGGAGAAAATTCCGGGGGCACTTTAAACTTAGCATCCGTATTGTTTAGTGTTACTATTTGACTTGGAAATATCCTGCTGGGCTGATCTACTGTAAAACACATATTAAGATTCACCTGGCTATCCCAGTCAACTCATACCTTTAGTACATTTTTAGCTTTGGAGTTTGTATGTAGTAACACTCAAGAAATAGCTGTTGAATGAAGGGGGTGAATGAAATCACTCATAAGGAAAGCACATGCTGTGAAACAAAGCAAGTGTCTCGCCATGTAAATTCCCAACATCTGCTGACCCATAAGGTAATTTACCTACAGGAGGTGCGCCTCCTGAAGCTGGCAGAGACAGGTGCCTGTTACTCTCCTTCCTGAATACGTCATATAAAGAAGAGTTTTTCTTTCTCCACGTAGGCAATAGACTCATGTTGTCTCTGTCATGTTCTTTTGCTCCCCTTTCCCTCCCTTAGTTGCTAGTAATGGGTAGCTGGCTGTGCATTGCTAGACATTGACTTACGCCCTTTTGTAAGAGTCTTGAGATGGAGAAACCTACCACTTTTTTTTTTTTTTTTTGAGTAAGTTTCAAGCAGCTGCTAATACTGGCTAGAGGTTTCACAGAGGAAACCTAATTAACAAAACCAACCTAGTTTCTGTTCCCTTTAAGGGTCCTCTTTCCACCCCTCCTTCCCATATACATAGAAGTTGTGTTTTTATTTTCAGAAGAATGATGAAGAATTAGAATGGTTCTTAAATATTAACAGATCCAGCCATTGGGATTGAGGTGTATGTCTTCGTGATAAAGAATTTAAATGTTAAATAGTTCAGAGACTTGTCGCTTTTACGGGTAAGACAACTGAGGCATCGAGAGGTGAATTGGCTTACTCAGGGTCCCACCTATGTTTCGCCAGAATTCTTAGGAAGGTTCACATTTAAGGTTGTGCTGGGGGTTCTGTGGTGAAGGTGCATTCTTGATTTTTAAAAATCATGGAGATTAACAGAAAACTTCTCTCTCTTTTTTTTTTTTAAAGGTTTTATTTATTTTTGAGACAGAGAGAGACAGAGCATGAACGGGGGAGGGGCAGAGAGAGAGGGAGACACAGAATCGGAAGCAGGCTCCAGGCTCTGAGCCATCAGCCCAGAGCCTGACGCGGGGCTCAAACTCGCAGACCGCGAGATCGTGACCTGAGCTGAAGTCGGACGCTTAACCGACTGAGCCACCCAGGCGCCCCAGAAAACTTCTCTTTACTAGTAATAGTAAACTGCCATAATTTTAAATGATTTAGTATGGAGATTTGTAAATTTCTTATCCAAGCAGACACCATTAGAGAGAAAACGTTTGTCTGTTTTCATCTATTCACTCTCATTTTCCTGACGTATGTAGAACATCAGACTCAGAATTAATACTTTGTTCCAACCAGTGCTTGAAGAAAGGGAACAGTTGGAATAGAAATACAAATGTATGGTGGTTTTCCAGGCTTCTCTTCCTGGTAAATAAAACCAGAAGCCAAAGGTGGCATTGCTGTAGAGCCAGTGAAGTCATAAATATGTATACGTTTAATTTGCATTTTCATTTTGCTTGTACTTCAGTTAAATGGGAGTCCGAAGTTTGATATCCTGGGGGGAAAACTACATTTTTTTTTTTTACTATGGCTAGAACCTTCATTAGCTACACTGTAAAACATCAAGTCCTAAATGTATTTGTTGCCGAAATGTGTTCTTTGTATCAAGTGTATTAACCGGAGTTGGAAAGAGTGCTTTCTTTTTTAGAAGCTGCCCCGTTAGAACTGTACATTATGTAGCTCAGCTGTTCATTTGTGGATTCATGTATGGCAATTCTCAATGCAAGGAAAATTAGGGAGGAAACCTAGCCTTCGGTTTTATTTAATATTTTTCTTTTTGAAAAAAAACCATCTAAACCTAAGTTTAGTGATGAAATTTTTGAAATACTGTATAGAAAACCATTGGCTGCCATTGATGAAGTATTTTATTCAGCCAGGCTCCTTTCAGTATAAAAGATGAGGCCCGAGAAAACAGGCTTGATTTTGTGCATTCCAGTTACAATCGTAGCTACTTCTGTCTGGTTTTGCAGGAGGTGTATAAAGGAGACCGTGATAGAGGAACATACAGGAATTGTACTCACAGGAGGTTACTCCTGGGTAAGGTGTATTTGAAATACGGATAATAATCGGCACGTGGTTACATGTTGACTCAGCCGGCAGCGCCTTGGCATTATTTTAAGTTACAACTTGTACTTGAATGGAGAGCTACGCAAAGTATGTGTCCTTCTGGTCCAAAGTCTTCTGTGTTGTTTATGGGAATGAATGAACGACAGGTGTGCAGTGTGTGTTTGGGGAGTTTACATTGTGGGCGAGCAACTTCTGGAGACCTACTTGTTTTCTCTAAGAGTTTTAAAAAGGCACTTGCAAAATTGTGATGAACTGCAAAGCATTGAGTGGACACGGTTGCTTCCACTAAAAATGGGCGAATGTGTATTTCAGTAGAGGTTCTGCAGGCAAGGGTTGGACTTTCAGGCACGGAGGCGAGTGGGCTAGAAAGTAGAATTATCTTGAATCGGAGCTCAAGTTCTGGGATGAAAGATAGGACTGTAAAAAAAAAAATATTTGGTAACAACGAGGTGATATTTAAGCTTTTCCGTCCAGATCTGGATCTTTGGTCCTAACATTTGTTGATAAAGTAGGAAACGAAAACACTGGAGCGATGAAAAGCAATGTTATGACCTGCTTGAGGGAGTAGTAAGCCTTTCATGCGTGTTGAGCTAATATTTATCAGTGGGAAAGGTTGGGCACCAGGTTTTTTTTTTTTTGTATTCTTGGAACTTAGCACGGGGCTGGCAGATAGTAGGGGTTTAATAAATGGGTAGTGAATGATGTATGCATTCAGACAAATAATGCTCTTCACACCTCTGGGATGTTTTCATAATTATTGTAATGATTTTATTTTTTTCAGACGATTTAAAAAACATCAGTAGTTTCAGCAGTTGATAGGGGTCCTTCATTTTTCATCACATACAGTGTTTATTCACCAGACCCAAACGTTTTAACCAGCATGCCTGGGAATGATTTTTTTTTTTTTTTTTTTACTTCTAACCTGGATATAAAATGTGCCCTTTCTTTTATTATTTACAAGTACCAGATTGACATATTTTTAAAGCACCTGGAGTGGGTTAGTAGTGAGTTTGGTTCAGGTACACAGGTAAGAATGGACTTTCTCTAAGTTGTTGTGTTTTTTTTTTCTTTAATGTTTGTTTATTTTTGAGAGCGAGCAAGAGGGTGAGTGAGGGAGGGGTAGAGAGAGAGGGAGAAACAGAGTCTGAAACACGTTCCAGGCTCTGATCTGTCAGCACAGAGCCCAACGCGGTGCTTAAACTCACTATGAGATCATGACCTGAGCCAAAGACGGACGCTTAACTGACTGAGCCACCCAGGTGCCCCAAGCTTCTCTAAGTTAATGGATTTAAGCGTGCCTCTTCTTGGGACTTTGGCCTTCTGTGATCATCTGACCTAAAGAGAACCTTCTTCCTCTGTCTTCTTCACGTCTCACAATGGATACTTGTACATGTATGTGTTTCACTTGTTTTTCTACCACCTTTGCCCAAACTCCCGCTCAACTGAAGAGTAGAAACTCCTTGGGGCGCCTGGGTGGCTCGGTCTGGTAAGCGTCCGACTTCAGCTCAGGTCGTGATCTCGCGGTCCGTGCGTTCGAGCCCCGCGTCGGGCTCTGTGCTGATAGCTCAGAGCCTGGAGCCTGTTTCAGATTCTGTGTCTCCCTCTCTCTCTGCTCCTCCCCTGTTCATGCTCCGTCTCTCTCTGTCTCAAAAATGAATGTTAAAAAAAAAAAAAAAAAGTAGAAACTGCTTGAGGGCAGAAGTCCTGGTTGTTTCACACGATTTCTCAAGTATTTGGTACATAGTAGGTGCCTGCTTAGTATTTGAATGAATCAATGAGTCCCATCCGTGCTGTGCAGATGAACTGGACCACCCCTGAGGGCACTGGAGTCGAACAGGTGCAGCTCCAAGACAGCTCTTAAGCACTAGCTGTCGTGGCTCCACGGGAATGCCGAGTCCTCCTTGGGGAGGAAACAGAGCTTGCTTAGGTGACTAGACTATGGCTTCAGTATGAAGCAAGGTCTCTGTTTCGAGAGTTAAGTTATTATTCCTTTCTCTTCACTCAAAAATGAACGGCAGCAAACTGTTAAGAACTTCTCAACCACAAAACCAAACATTCCCAAACTGTTAAACCAGGGCCTCAACATCCCTAACTCCTAAGTACATGCAGTGCCTACCTAAGACAGCTTGTAATCGTCTACGGGGCAAGTCCTAGGACCCTTGAGGTGAAAACTTCTCAAGGCTCAGCTGATGTTTCTTTTTTTTTTTTTTAATTTTTTTTTTTAACGTTTATTTATTTTTGAGACAGAGACAGAGCATGAATGGGGGAGGGTCAGAGAGAGGGAGACACAGAATCTGAAACAGGCTCCAGGCTCTGAGCTGTCAGCACAGAGCCTGACACGGGGCTCGAACTCGCAGACTGCGAGATCATGACCCGAGCCGAAGTCGGCCCCTTAACCGACTGAGCCACCCAGGCGCCCCTTGGATTTTTTTTTTATATATATATAGAAAGTATTTTTTAAGTTTTTATTTTTTAAGTTTCAGTATTTTTAAGTTTATTTATTTTGAGGGAGAGAAAGCACACTTGGGTGGGGGGGAGGGGTGCAGAGAGAGTGGGAGAGAGAGACACCCAAGCAGGCTCTGTGCTAACAGCACAGAGCCCAGACGCCGGGCTCGATCTTACAAACCATGAGATCGTGACCTGAGCCAAAATCCAGAGTCAGGTGCTTAAGCAGCTGAGCCATCCGAGCACCCCAAAAGCTCTTGATAGTCATGGCCCTGCTAAGTGATGGGTCCTGCCAGGACTGGGAGACAGACCAGGGTATCTAGGTGATGAAGGGTGAGCCATGCTCTTTGTATAACTTAGGTTTGGATGTGACTCCAGGAGGATAGCAGGTAAAGGAATGATTCCATGAGCTGATGGTTGTCTGGGAAGAGGAGACTGGCGGTGTTCTGACAGTTTCCAGGGTATTTCAAGCCCGTTCAACATGCTAGAGATTGGCGGAACACCTGGCCCAGACTCTGCCGCTGCTGTGGGGCATGCAGAAAAGTATAACCATGGTGTGGCTCAGCTCGACCAAGAACTTAACGTATCCCAGGCACCTGTGATGTGAAGTGCTCTTTCTTGGATCTGCATTGTGCACCTGAAGGCGGGCCCAGCATCCCCGTTAACAGTGGAGGACAGGGAAACCTGTTCGGATGATCACAGGCTCATGAGCACCGAACCAGTAAGAGTGGGGCTAAGGTTCCAGTCACGGCTTTTCTGACTTAAAAATTTTTTTTAATGTTTTTATTTATTTTTGAGGGAGAGAGAGACCGAGCATGAGCAGGGGAGGAGCAGAGAGAGAGGGAGACATAGAATTTGAAGCAGGCTCCAGGCTCCGAGCTGTCAGCCCGGAGCCCGACGCGGGGCTCGAACTCACTAGCTGGGAGGTCATGACCTGAGCCGAAGTCAGACACTTAGCTGCTTAGCCGACTGAGCCACCCAGGCGCCCCGCGGCTTTTCTGACCTGAAAGCCCACATGCTTTTCTCTGCTTCGCGCTGTTGTGCCACGAAATGAAGTTTTGGGGGAAGAGCTTGAAAAAGGAAGACACAAGTGAATCTAGAAGTTGTTTCTCCCACCTGAGCCTCTCCATGAGCTCCAGATTACATAATTAACATTATGGACTTCGTGCCTGGGTATCTCAAAGGCACCTCAGATTTGACTCGTCTGAGACCAGGAGGCTGGTCTCTCTCCATCCCTGGTCCTCTCATGCGGTTCCTTAGCTCTGTGATGGGCCCTGCCATCCACCAGGTCACACGAGGCCGACATTCAGGAGCCGTCCTTGACCCCAGGGCATCCAACCCGTCCCGTTTCTGTTGCTTTTGCTTCCTGTGAACATCTCCCCCGCCCGTCTGTTTCTCATTGTTCCTGCTGATTCCGTCCTAACCTAGCTTCTCATCCCTCCTCTGGACTCTAGCCAGAGCCTCCCCGGGCCCCTGAGTCCTCTCTGGCCCTCCCCTCGTCCATCACCCGGCTGCAACCAGGCCAGTCGAGGTGGCCTAGACTGTGCCGGCCGAATTCTTGTTGCCCACGCACGTCCTTGTCCTCAGGGAAGCAGACACATCCTGGCCTCTGTGGCTCTCCGGGTAGGTGGGCTGGTGAACTCCTGCATAGCCTCTCAGGACTTGCTCTTCCACGCTAATCTCTGCCCGTGGCTTTTCAGTTGCTCAGTCACAGTTGAACCGTGAGTAAAAGACCGGTATTAATCTGTCTTAGTTCAGACTGCTGTCACAAAGTACCACAGACGGTGCGGCTTAGAAACAACAGTGGGTTATTTCCCACAGTCCCGGAGGCTGCAGTCACAGATCAGGGCACCAGCCCGGTCCGGGTTGGGTGAGGTCCCTTTTCTGGTTGCAGACTTCTGACTTCTTGGACCCTGACTTGGTGGAGAGAGGATGAGGGGGCTCTCTGGGATTTCTCTTCCTCAGGACACTAATCCCGTTCATAAGGGCCCCAATCTCAGTAACTAATCCTTTCCCGAAGGCCCCACCTCTTAGTACCATCACACTGGGTTAGGATTTCAGTATATGAATTACAGGGAACCCAAATATCGAGGCCATCGTACAAGCCTTTATGGCCATGTCATTGCCCTTTAAGAAATCATTCTGTGTTGAAACCCCGCATCCAGAGACCTACAACCAACAAATACAGTCAAAAGAAACGTGTCATGAGAGAAAAGTGTACTACACGAGATGTGTTCTGGTATTTTCGGAGACGTTCCTTCCCGCTTTCACTTAAGAGCCTGTTCTGTCACACGGGATCGGTAAATTGCAGTGATGAAACACCGCCTTTATACGGGGGTATTGTCTCTATTTTTTCGTATGAGCCTCATCCCAAAGTTCGCACTGACTTATTTTAGCAAGACCCTGAATACTGTAAGAAAAAACGAACCCGGCTTTAAAAATATGTTAAGAACCGTTTGACAGTGTTTTTTATTTTTTTCCTGCCTGAAATTCACGGAGACTTTGAGACTGCCCATTTTAATTGCCTCTCCAATCACAAAAGGAAAGGAGCTTAAGCCAGAGAACCCTGGGCTACTCAGAACTCTTAGACAGGCTGTTTTGCTTCTGGAGTGAATTTCCTGATGGCTAAGAGTTTGCTTGCTCCTTGAAGTCTCTTAATCCGTCACATCTAACATTTGCATGGAACATTCCCGCAAAGTTGTCACAACCTTCCCCAGTTCTTAAGATTATACAGAACAGAGTGTGTCTTTTGTGCTATAATAAAGTGATAGCTTTGGATCTATTCAGGGATGCGAAGCTCTTTGCCCTGTACCAAACAGCCCCACTCTACCGTCTTTGAAAATTGCATCTGCCTTTTCTTGGAAAAAAAAAAAATTGTTTTGGCCCTTTTTCTGTGACTTTCAGCAGTGATTGCCCCTTCATTCGTTGTTTGCTGTTGAGAATCTGTTGTGATCTTGGGAACCAGATAGCACCCAAGCTGTCTGAATGATTTCCCAAATAAATGCGTATTAGGTGCTGACATTGATATTTAAAAAAAAGAGAAAAACACAGGTTTTGAGGGGGGACCTCAAGAGTTCTTGATGTAAAGCAAGCAAGATTTAGTTTTTCCTCATTCACTTTGTTTTTTTGGCCAATAAAGAGTGTGTTTTTCTTACCCTGTTCTGCGGCTGCTCAGATAAATAAATTTCTACCTCTTAGGCTGAGATACTCATGGTTTCTGGTTTTTTCTTTTTATAAAATATGTGTTTCCTACATGATGGCATAGAGCACACTTGCTTGACTTTGTAATTTAACTTAAACGGAGTTGTAATTTATGGGTGTTTTGGTGACACCTTCATTTTTAATCTTTGATGCCTTTAGAGGTAGTAGATAACTGAAGATATTTTTCTTCCCATTGGAGAAATGCCATAGAAAAATTTCCCCAGTTTCCTGATATACTTCTTCCATTGGAAAATAGACTTAAAACCTGCACTAAAACCAGGAAGGTGAATATGAGATAGTTAACTTTTTTTAAATGGAGAAATGTAGCTTATTTAAAAAAAATTTTTTTTCAGTGTTTATTTTTGAGAGAAAGAGACAGAGTGTGAGTTATAAAGGGGCAGAGAGAGAGGGAGACACAGAATCTGAAACAGGCTCCAGGCTCTGAGCTATCAGCACAGAGCCCGACGTGGGGCTCAAACTCACGAACTGGGAGATCATGACCTGAGCTGAAGTTGGACGCTCAACCGACCGAGCCACCCAGGCGCCCCAGGGAAGTGGAACTTACTTTTAAGGAGTGAGGTGAACCACACTCTTTGGAGGCTTAGAAATGCCTTACAGAGAAACAAAAAAACCTACTAGGGTTGTCGCTTTAGCAAGCTGTATTTAAATGATGCCTTTTTATTGTTTTTCCCAAGACATGCAGTTAGACGATGTAGCGAAGATTTGTGGAAAGTGGAGTAAATGGGAATTGTCTCATGCTGAGGGTTAAGAGGGAAACATGACTTTTGTTTATGTTTGTGGAAAACAGAATGGAAATTCAGCCTGTGAGATTTGTGGAAGGTTGGGCCCCATTACTCAGTTTTGTGGTTTGTCAGAAACTCCCTCGCCCAAGTGGCTATTTATAAACGTGACCATGAGGCAGCATTTCATCTTGTGCAAACTTTATATAAGACAGAGTCACTTGCTGCGTAAATCAGAAGACGTCTGGAAGCGTTTGGAAACTGAGTGTTAAGCGTCCTACACGTGCACCTAGCAGCTCCGGAGACGATCATTAACAGTCCCTGCAGTTACATTTTTACTGGTTCCTTCCTTGTCTGCCTCCTTCACTGGGAAGTGATGTCCCCAGGGGGGAGGGACTATGGACGGGTCACTGCTGTTGTCCCAGCACCTAGCAAGGTGTCCAGTACAGAGTGGTTGAATGGGTGAGTAACTGATGTCCTTAGGCTACAACTGTCTGTTTTCAACTTGCCAGCTCCCCTTCCTCTTTTAATTTCAATTTTTTTTAGTGTTTATTTTTGAGAGAGAGAGAGAGAGAGAGCGAGAGAGAGACAGAGTGCAAGCGGGGAAGGAGCAGGGAGAGGGAGACACAGAATCCAAAGCAGGCTCCAGGCTCCGAGCTGTCAGCCCAGAGCCCGACACGGGGCTCGAACCTGCAAATCGTGAGATCATGGCCTGAGTCGAAGTCGGACAGTTAACCGAATGAGTACCCCCCCCCCCAGGTGTCTCCTGTAGCTGTCACTTGTTAAAAAACGGAACCCATCTCCCTTCCCAAGTTCTCAATTTTCATCAAAGATCCCCTCATTCTTTTTTAACCTATTTTCAGAACTTTCACTGACGTTTATTTTGCTCACCCTTGTTTGCGTGCAGCTTCCAAGTCCCGAGAAATTAAACAAAAGCACGTTGTTCTCTGTTCTCACTTACATTTCCTGTACGAACACCTGTTACTTGGACTGTTGTGGCAGGTTCCCCATTGGCTTCCACATCCCCCCTTCTATTAATCATTGATAATATCTGCTATCAGAGATTATAATTTTGTCACCAGCAGGCCCCCAGACGCTTAAATGCTTTACCGTGCCCGAAATCTCAGTGCTGTTGTTTGGCCCACAAAACCATCCGTACTCTGGCCCTTACGGACCATTCATTATCATTGTTGTCCCTGCTGTCCTTGTAGGACTATAGTGTGACTGCAGGTACCATTTCTTCTTCTTTTTTTTAACTTTCTTTATTTTGAGAGAGAGAGTGGGCACACACACACACGCGCGCGCACACACACACACACACACACACGGTAGAGAGAGAGAAGGAGAGAGGATCCCAAGCAGGCTCTATGTTGACAATGTGGAGCCTGACTTGGGGCTCAAACTCACAGACTGTGAGCTCGTGACCTGAGCCAAAATCAAGAGATGGACGCTTAACCCACTGAGCTCCCCAGGCGCCCCTACAGGTACCATTTCTTGAATGCTTACTCTCTAGCAGGCACAGCATAGAAGAAGGCAGGTCAGAAAGGTTTTCGGTGCATTTTGGAGCCGTGTGACTGCATATTGCGTAGGGTTGGTGTGGGTGGAAGGAGACAGGGCTGCAGCGGGGTGTTGAGGCCAGACCGGGGACATCTTCTTAGACGTGCTAAGACGTGTGAACTTTTCTTCTCTGAGCAATGAGGCAACAGCTAGAAGATTTTCAGGGACGAGTGTTGAGCTCGTGTTTTATGTCAGAGCCGCAACGTGGGCCGTAGTTTGGGAGACGAGGGAGGGGGAGGGACCGGAGACGGGATGGGGGGTTAGTTACAGGGGAGATGAGGGTCCAGTGAAGGTAGAGAGGGAGGGGAAGGGTGAGCAGATTGGAGATGTCATAGGGAGAATTGATAGGACTGGGCGACCGCTCACATGTGGATTTTGAGGGAATAGGAGCCATGGAAGATGGTTCTCTGGCTTCTGGCTGGAGTGGCTGCAGAGGTTGGGGAGTGATGGTCTGGTTCTGTGGAGAGGCCGCGTGTAGGTGTTGGCAGTGGCACGAGGGCTGTGATGAGGAGTCCGGCCTTGAACTTGAGTTTGAGGTACCCGTGGGATGGCAAGGTGGAGTGTGGCTGTGAGGGGAGAAGTCTATGGTGGGAAGACTGGCTGTGATGGTCCCTGGCTCCGGGCGGCGTTTCAGGTCATGGGAGTCGATGAGATTGAAATCGAGTAGAACACCAGGCAGAAGGTCTAGAAGGAAGCTTTATGAGTATGGCTCTAAGGGGAGAGAGCCTCGGGATGGGGACAGTGTTACGGTTGCTCACCAGTGTCTGAAGCTGTGGATGAAATGAGACTTGGCTGAATGGGTTTAGAGACAAAGAAGAGAAAATGTCTGAGAGCCAGCCTCATTCACTTATCTTCCTTTGCAGCTTACTTCTCTGTACCTTGGCTGCTTATATCTATTCTTTTTGGATCTTTCATTTTCTTTTCCGTTTAAGGGAATGGCATCAGATTTTCAAGGCCCCCCCCCACCCTGCCATACGTACCATGGTTCTGGAAAGCTTCTCTGACCCCACCAATTCCCACACTCAGTTGCCCTGAAGGGATTTCTCGGCACACATTCCTTTTGGGTTTCTTGCTCTTCTGACTTTTCGGGAGCTTTCCCTACAGGCTGGCTTTTCATCTGTTCTCAGCTTTATCTCACCAAGCAGATGCAGAGGCCTGACAGCACGGACCATGTCTTCTGTCTCTCCGTGTTTCCTACCCTCCCTGATGGCTCCAGTGTCTTCCACGTGTTATAGCCACCCCTTGTGATTGACCTGTATTCCATTTTATTTTATTTTTTTTTTAATTTTTAAAAAATGTTTATTTTTGAGAGAGAGAGAACATGAGCAGGGGAGGGGCAGAGAGAGAGGGAGACACAGAATCCGAAGCAGGTTCCAGGCTCTGAGCTGTCAGCCCAGAACCCAACGTGGGGCTTGAACTCACGAACCACAAGATCATGACCTGAGCTGAAGTCGGATGCTTAACCGACTGAGCCACCCAGGTGCCCCAGACCTTTATTCCATTTTAGAAGACTGAAGTATAAAGGTGAGTAACTCAAAGTTCTGTAAGGAGTTTTGCCCATGCTTGTGCCTTGAACTAACTTGAAAGTACCTGCTTATCATGGGTTTGTAGGTAGGATGTTCCGTCTTTCCCCGAAAAAATGAAATTTGGCTGACAGAAAGGTTCACAAAATGCGGGCCGAAGTCTTGTCGTTTTTTATTCTATTTGAAACTTTGAGAGGAGGAGAAGAGCTCTCCGACAGCTCCCCTGTGCCTACCCTTACTTCACACAGAGTGTATCTCCTGGCTTCTCTGGGTCCTGCTTCCTGTGTTTTTAGACAGCATTTTGCATACATTTGCACAGGCTGAATCTGGATGTGGCGAGAATTCCAGCCTGAGAAGCGAGGATTCTGGCTCATCCCGCCCTTCTCCTGACATTCTGATGACCTCTGGTCAAGTGGCTTGACAGTCTTGTGTGTTTTTTCCCCCCTCATCTGTTGAATGAGAATCGATACACTGGCTCCTGGCTAGTTCAAAGGCATGTCGTGAGGCCACACGAAATGAAGGCCTTTGAGGTTCTTAGAACAAAAGCCTCATGCACATGATTTCGTAAGAGCTGCAGAAGGAGGTGAGGCTCCGGACAGCCCCATTTATGGCCCTTGGGTAAGCAGTTCTGACGCCAAGCATGTAACATCTGCTGTGACTGGGTTCCCATGAAAGAA
Source organism: Prionailurus viverrinus (assembly GCF_022837055.1). Classification (NCBI taxonomy): domain Eukaryota; kingdom Metazoa; phylum Chordata; class Mammalia; order Carnivora; family Felidae; genus Prionailurus; species Prionailurus viverrinus. The sequence goes on along the minus strand of NC_062573.1, from coordinate 76,744,572 downwards.
TTCTCCTTCCTTATTCCCAGGGGTCAAGGGTGACAAGTGGGATGCTTTGCCAAAGCCTGAGGAGACTTCCAGAATTTAAACCCATCCTCCTCATGGATGAGGAGAGCAGCATACCTTTATTTTTAAAGGTGCAGGGCTGTCAAAGTGAAACTCAGGTTTACTTGTTAAAGAAACTGAATGTTCGTAGGCAGCAGATAATTCATAGGACACGTTCTAAACTAGAACATCTGCTCAGTGTATTAAACAAGTTCGTTGCTTACTCACTTTCGATTGTACGGTGGATGGTTGTCATCATCCCACCTTACTGCGCTCGCCTAACGCCGTGCCTCACATACACAGATGGTCAGTGTTTCCATGAATGCCTTTTTAGGTGTAGGAGAAGATCCTAGAAGTCATCCAGAAAGCACTTTTATTTTAATACCTATGGGAAGTTGTTCGAAGCTCAGTGGACATCCCCTAAATGAGGAATGAGATGAAAACTTAATGACAGAAAAATTTGTGACCTGATGACCTATATCAAGTGGCAGAGGGGTTTGATGGCAGTTATTGACATGGGTTAATACCGGATCAGAAATGAAGGGAACTCACAGAGTTTAACGTCGTTGGAACAGGGGTTGTGACATGAGATCTGTCGTTGGAACAGGGGTTGTGACATGAGATCTGTAGTCATGACTTCGGGTCAGGGGCCAAAATTTGAATTCCTTGCTCAACCTGGAAGTTGGCTTAGTGGCATAATCATAATCATACAGGTGCACTTTCTTGGTTTTCTGCCCTTAGAGTCAGACTGTGGCCTAAGCACGGTGGACTTGGTTATGCTCGTAGGCTAGATGGCAAATGGTAGCAACCTCCACAGAGTAAAAGTCTCACTGGCAGGAGGTGGGATGACATGAAGACAGAGAGAGGTGAGAAAACAGGTGGTAAAGTCCTCATCTCCTAAGACGGGGGCCTGAGATAGGCTTGTTAAAAGTTGGTGGCGTTCCAGAGTTGTGCCATCTTGCCTTCCTACCGTTGGCGCGTGAGAGTTCCAGTTGCTTCGTATTTTCATCAATACGTGATACACTCAGTCTTTTTCATCTTTGATATTCTAGTAAGTGTATAATGATGGCTCATTGTGCTTTCACATTGTAGTCCCCTGATGGCTAATGATGTTGAGTATCAAGTCATGTTTATTTGATGTCCTTACACGTTCTTGGGCAAGGTACAGAACTCCCGTATTCATTCTAGTAACTTTGTTGTGGCATGCATCGATTTTTTTTTTAATGTAGACAATCATGTTGTCTGTGAACAAAAGCAGTTTTGCTTCAGTCAAGGAAAAAAATGGGTGGAGACACCAGTGAAGACTTGAGTACTTCGCATTAGGAAGGTAATGAGAAGAATTAAAATGGTATGGCGGAAATTCCTATCATGAATCAAGAATGAGGATTGAAGCGTGTGATCAGTTCATGGAGATGACCACCAAGAAGCCGAAACAGAAAATTTTGACAACAGTTGTCTTGGTAGAATTGTGGCAGGAACAGGAAAATGGGGAGGCAGTCATGGTCACGAAAGTTCTCTGTGTCATTTGGTACGTTACCTTGCATGTGCCTTTCTGGGATAAATCATTTGTATGTTGCGAATTAGAACACAGAGGTAAAAACTAACATGAAGAAACTGAAATGGGTAGCGTGTAAGAACTGAACATTGTAAGAAATGCCGGAGGAAACCGTCAACGATCGGAAAGTTGTATATGGGAAGGAAGCACCCTCGCGTAAGTAACCAAGTTGTCAAATACCTAGCATTTACCTGGGTACTCAGTACATTCGAGGTACTTTCTAAACAATAAACATGCGTGAACTTGTTGAATGTTCATAGTGACCCATGAGGTAGGTACAGTTACCATTTTGTAAGTGAGGAAACCATGGAGCGGAGACATTAAGTACGGTGTTGGAGGCCACACAGCCAGATTTCAGAGCCGGGTGGTCCAGCTCCAGAACCATCCCTCTGGATCAGGTCTCATGGAGGACGATGGGCATGACATCCCCCAGTGCATCGGGTGCGCAGTCCTTAATGCTACCATGGCTCGTTCTCTGAAGTCTTCTAAAGAGGTCCCTAACTTTAATTCATTCGCAGTTCAACAGATGTGTCATTGCCTGTTAACACAGTTCTCGCTAGTAGGATTATTCCTTTCTAGCCGGGGAGGGCAGTATATAATTTGTAATTAACATATGGTGTATAATTTAACACATAACTTTAATAAGTTCGTTAGTGTATTTTGTACACGTGTAATATATGATATTTACTTGTGTAATCTAATACAAGATCCTGTGGGGAAAAAACTAAAGCGGGACAAGGCGTGGAGTAGAGGTAGCGGTGGGAGGGGGGTGTTCTTCTCCAAGGGAGGTCAAGGAATACCTATGAGCACTGTCTTAGCTCCAGCTGCTATAACAAATGTAGCACCACTGGGCGGCTTCAATGCAGACATTCACTTCTTTCAGTTGTGAAAGCTGCAAGTCCAAGATCGAAGTGCTGGTAGGTCTGCTGAGAGCCCACTTTGTCCTTTGTAGGTGGCCGTCTTCTCGTTGTATCCTCACGTGGCAGAGAGGAAGCCTCCCTCTGCTGCCTCTTCTTACAAGGGCACTAATCCCATTCACCAGGGCTCCACCCTCATGACCTCATGACCTCATGACCTCGCAAACGCCTTACCTCCTAGTACCATCACGTTGGGGTTAGAATTTCAAGGTAGGAATTTGCGGGAGAGGCACAAACATTCGGTCCGTAACAAACAAAGTTCTGCACGAAATAGACGAGCACACTACGCAGGTTTGGAGGAAAGCATTTCAGGCAGAAGGAACAGAAAGTGCAAAGCCCTGAGCTAGGCAGAGTTCCTCGTGTGAGTACTAGGTGGAAACCGGTACCTCCAGAGCTGAGGGAATGGAAGGGAGAACCCGGGGCCATGGCAGATAGAGTCTCCTACACGTGACAGTGACTTTGGGTTTGAATTTTGTGTGATGGGAAGGCCTTAAAGGGTTGAGAAAAGGAAAAGGACGTTAAAAAAGAACATTCTGTGTCATCTCTCATGAAGAGGCAATGTGTTTCCAAACTGATGGCGTTTCGCTGGTCAGTGAAAGTTTGCATGAAGGATTTGCTAGAGAAGTCTGGTCCTCTGTGGACAGGGGAAAATTCCACATTCGCAGTACTCCCATATGCGTTCCTTAAAGGTGATTTATTGACCTGGAGGGTAGTTAAGTGTGCCTACATAGAGATGGTGACTCATGGTACTGTTACTGATTGCCTTCTAGGTGGAATAAAGTGCATATGTTTAAACACCATTAAAAAATTGTGTTTCAACTGACGGTCGATGGGGAGAGGTGGATGGGGGAGGGGCTAAATGGGTATTAAGGAGCAAGGGCGCTGGTTGTGATGAGCACTGGGTATTGAATGTAAGTGACAAATCACTAAATTCGACACCTGAAAGCAGTATTACATTACATGTCAAGTAACTAGAATTTAAATAAAAACCTTAAGTTAAAAAATGTGTTTCTGGGCTATAAAGGAATAATTGCAAGTGGACTGATGTGTGAGGTGCGTATGGAGAGGTACATGTTTTTGAAGAAAGGGTTTAACTTGAATTTAAAATATTTGGATAAATGGAAATTCTAGACATCCAAATACATTCATTTTTTTTCAATGAAATGAGGAAAAAAAATCAACCTTTTTTTTTTTTTGCATCCTCATGCATGCTTTTTTATTATAACCATTCTGGGTGTGAGGGATCATCTTACTGATTTGTGGTTTTGATTTGCAGTTCCCTAATTATTAGTGATCTCAAGCATCTTTTCTTATGCTCATTGGCTACTTGTATATTTTCCTTCGTGAAATGTCTGTTTAGATCCTTTACCTATTTTTAATTGGGTTGTCTTTTTATTATTAAGTTTTAATCCTTGTTACAGGTGCTTAACAGATGCATGATTTGCAAAACTAGACTCCCATTCTGTGTATTTGTCTTTTTGCTTTTTCATGACGTCCTGTGAAGCATTAAATTTTTTTTATAAAATTTCTTTTAAAGTTTATCTTTTTATTTTTAATTTTTTTAATGTTTTATTTTTTTAAGAGAGAGAGACAAGAGTGTGAGCAGGGGAGGGGCAGAGAGAGAGAGAGAGAGAGAGACACAGAATCTGAAGCAGGGTCCAGGCTCTGAGCTGTCAGCACAGAACCCGATGTGGGGCTTGAACCCACAAACCATGAGATCATGATCTGAACCTAAGTGGGACACTTAACTCACTGAGCCTCCCAGGCTCCCCTTAAGTTTATTTATTTTCGGAGAGAGAGCAGGGACACTTGCGTGCAAGTGGGAGGGGTACACGAGAGAGAGAGAATCCCAGGCAGTCTCCATGCTGTCAGTGCAGAGCATGACGTGGGACTTGAACCCACAGACGGTGAGATCATGACAGCCAAAATCAAGAGGTGGATGCTTAACCCACTGAGCCACCCAGGTGCCCCTGAAGCATTAAAATTTTTAATTGTGATGAATCTAACCTATTTATTTTTTCTTTGGTTGCTTGGGCTTTTGGTATCCTACCTAAGAATCCTCTGCCAAATACAAGGTCACAGATTTATATCTGTATTTTCTTCTAATTGTTTTATAGTTTAAGCTCTTACAGTTTGGTCTTCAGTCCATTTAGCATTAATTTTTGTATATCGTGTGGAGTAGGGTTCCAGCTTCATTCTTTTGCATGTAGATATCCGTGTGTCCCATTAACATTCGTTGACAAGACTATTCTTTCCCCACTTAGTTGTCTTGGCACCCTTGTCCAAAATCAATTCCACCATCTATAAAAGGGTGTATTTCTGAACTCTCATTTCTGTTCCATTGATCTATGGGTCACTTCTTAAGGCCAGTACCAACTATATTGCTTCCTGTAACTTTGTCATCAGTTTTGAAATCAGAAAGTGTGAGTCTCCCAACTTTGTTCTTTTCCAAGACGGTTCTTCTTTTCCAAGATTGTTTTGGTTCTTCTGAGTCCCTTGAGTTTCCATATGAACGTTAAAAGCGAACGGTCGCCCATTTCTGTGAAAAGGGATTTTCACAGGGACTGGATTGCATCTGTAGATCGGGAAGTATTGCCGTATTAACAAGATTAAGTTTTGCAGCCCTTAAATAGAGAGTGCCCATTTATTTCACTCTAATTTCCTTTAAAAAAAAATTTACCTGTTATCATTATAACACCTGACAAAATTTTCGGATTTTATTTACTTATATGCTCATTTCAAAAAGAATTTGAGGTGGCTGACCAAATTGCTTATGAATATAATAGGGTAGAAACAGTTGAGGAAATCTGGGGGAGGGGAGGCGAGAACCAGGAAAATAAGACCGAAAGAATAAGGTTAGTGAATAAACACGTGCCTCAGCGTATTGAGTATTTGCTAGTTGGGATATCACTTTTGTCCCAGGCTTTCCCGTGGCTGGCTTTTAGCATTTAACAGGAGCTAGTATAGAACCAAATGTAAAGAAATAGAAACCTGGAGGCATAAACTGTCACCTTTCTCCCACGCTCAGCTGTTACGGACGTCTATGCGAATAAACCTTGGCTTTTCTTTTAAATCTCCGGAAAATAATTTCTTCCTCTCACATCCACCATTTCCAGTGGGAAGTTCATGGACCTGCCCGCTTACTGCAGAGAAGTGCCCCAGGTCGCTGTCCTGTGTCTTGTGCACGCTACATTCCAAGGAAGAGAGAGGCTTTTTCCCCAAACTCAAGTGCAGACACCCTTATGGTAGAAAAGAATTAGCCTGGGTTGACGGAAAGTCTTTAAACTTCCCTTCTCCAGTGTTTTCCACTCTTTTAATTTTTCTTTTTAATGTTTGTTTATTTTTGAGACAGCACGAGCAGGGGAGGGGCAGAGAGAGAGGGAGACACAGAATCCGAAGCAGGCTCCAGGCTCCGAGCCATCCGCCCAGAACCCAACGCGGGGCTCGAACCCGCGAACGGCAAGATCATGACCTGAGCCGAAGTCTACTTAACCGACTGGCGCCCCAGACGCCCTACTTTCCACTGTTTTAATGTTTCATGTTCTTGCTCCAAAACAGGAAAGAGCCTTCCGCACCTCTGGTCCTTACCCACGTACACTTTGGCGATGATTTTATCCCAAGGGAGGTGTTCCCTTAGCAACCAACTTACCAGCTCACTCAGTTAACTTACTTCCTATCTGTAATCAATACTCATTAGTGCTGAATCACTTCTTTGCTTTCCTTGCTGTATTTTTTTCCTTAATTTATTTTTATTGAAATATAGTTGACGTACAATATTATATTAGTTTCAAGTGTATAACGTAGCGATTGGACAATTACATACGTTACAGAATGGTCACCATAATAAGTCTAGTTACCATCTGTCACCGTACAAAGTGAGGACAATATTATTGGCTGTATTCCTTCTGCTGTGCTTTATGCCCCCCCTGACTTATTTCTTTTACAACTGGAAGTTGATATGTCTTAATCCCCTTCGCTTATTTGGCCCATCTGCTGCCCCTCCCCTCTGACCATCAGTGCTCTGTGTTGATGAGTCTATTTCTGTTTGTTTTGGTTTTGCGATTTCACATACACGTGAAATCGTATGGTACTTGGTTTCCTCTGACTTCTTTCACTTACCACAATGCCGTTGAGGCCCATCCATGTCGTCACAAATGGCAGGATTTCATCCTTTTCTTATGGCTGAGGAACATTCTAACGTACCTGTACATCGCAGTTTCTGTATCCATTCACCTGGTGATGGACTCTTGGGTTGTTTCCATATCTTGGGTATTGTAAATAGTGTTGCAGTGAACCTGCGGGTACATATATGTGTTTGAATTCGTGTTTTTGTTTTCTTCGCCTGAGTACCCAGAAGTGGAGTTACTGGGTCGTGTGGTAGTTCTGTTTTTAATTTTTTGAGCAACATCCATACTGTTTTCTGTAGTCGTTGGACCAGTTGACATTCCTAGCACCAGGGCACGAGGGTTCCCTTTTCGCCACATCCTCACCAGCCCTTGTTGTTTTTGGCCTGTTGCTAATAGCCATTCTGACAGGTGTGAGGGGATATCTCCTGCACTTGGGGTTTGCCTTTCCCTGATGATTAACGATGTTGAGCATCTTTCCAGGTACCTGCTGGCTACCTTTGGAAAAATGTCTTTTGAGTTCTTCTGCCCATCTAACTGGATTAGTATTTTCTTCTCCTCCCCCTCCCCCTGTGTCTCCCCCTCCCCCTTTTCCTTCTTTGCTCCTTCTCCTCTTTTGCTACTCATTTCTATGAGTTCTTCATATATTTTGAATGTTATCCCCTTACTTAATACAGGACTTGCAAGTACCTTCTATTCGGTAAGTTGCCTTTTTATTTTGTTAATGGTTTCCTTGGCTGTGGAGAAGCTTTTTAGTTTAATGTCTGTTTGATGTTAGTTTGATGTTTGTTTTTGCTTCTGTTGCTTTTGCTTTTGGTGTCAAATTCAAAAACTCATTGCCAAGCCCTGTATCTGCCTTTGTTTTCTTCTAGGAGTTTCATGGTTTTAGGCCTATGTTCAAGTGTTTAATCCATTTTGAGTTAACTTCTGTGCATGATGTAAGATAAGGGTCCCGTTTCATTCTTTGCATGGGATGTCTAATTTTCCCAGCATCATTTATTGAAGAGACTGTCCTTTCTTCATGGTATATTCTTGGGCTCTGTCTCCTAATTAATTGACCATATATTCCTTTGATAAATTCGGGGCTCCCTATTCTGTTCCATTGATCTATCAGTACTCTGTTACTGTACTGTTTTAGCTACAGTAGCTTTGGAATGTAGTTTGAAATCAGGAAGCACGATGCTTCCAACTTTGTTGTTCTTTTTTTTTTATATAATTTTTTTTTTCAACGTTTATTTATTTTTGGGACAGAGAGAGACAGAGCATGAATGGGGGAGGGGAAGAGAGAGGGAGACACAGAATCGGAGACAGGCTCCAGGCTCTGAGCCATCAGCCCAGAGCCTGACGCGGGGCTCGAAGTCACGGACCGCGAGATCGTGACCTGGCTGAAGTCGGAGGCTTAACCGACTGCGCCACCCAGGCGCCCCCAACTTTGTTGTTCTTTTTCAAGATTGCTTTGGGGTATTTTTATGGTTCCATGCAAATTTTAGATTTTTTTTGGTCCTATTTCTGTGAAAAATGCCATTGGAATTTTAATAGGGATTGCATTGAATCTGCGTATTGCTTTGGGTAATATGAACATTTAAAAAATATTACGTCTTACAGCCAGAGAAGATATTCTGAGCACAGAATATCTTTCCATTTATTTGTGTCTTCTTCAGTTTCTTTCATTAATCTCTTGTAGTTTTCAATACAGAGGTCTTTCACCTCCTTGGCTGAATTTATTCCTAGATATTTTTTTATGCGGTTATAAATGGGATTGTTTTCTTAATTTCTCTTTCTTGTAGTTTGTTATTTTTTGAGGGAATCCTCAGGGTTTGCTTTATATAATGATTTGTTATCTGCAAAGAGTGACGGCTTTACGTCTCTGTGTCCAATTTGGATGCCTTTGGTTTCTTTTTCTTGCCCAATTGCTGTGGCTAGGACTTCCAATACTATGTTGAATAAAAATGGCAGCCGTGGGTACCCTTGTCCTGCTCCTGATTTTAGAGGAAAATCTTAACAGCTTTTCACTGTTCAGTATGATGCTCACTGTGGGCTTGTCACACGTGGCCTTTATTACATTGAGCTATGTTCCCCGTAAACCCACTTTGAAAGTTTTTATGATAAATGGAAGCTCGGGTTTTTTGTTCATCTATTTTCTGATTTCTGCATCTATGGAGATGGTAATAGGATTTTTTCATCTTTTATTTTGTTCCTCTGGTGTTCACAGTAAACAATTTGCGGGTGTTAAACCATCCTTGCACCCCTAGAATCAATTCCACTTGATCATGGTATATAATCTTTTTAATGTATTGTTGAAATGGGTTTGAAAAAATTTTTTGAAGAGTTTTGCATCTATGTTCATCAGGAATATTGGCCTGTAATTTTATCTAATTTCTTAGGTTGTGCAGTTTGTTAGCATAAAACTGTTTTTCATAGTCTCTTATGATCTCTTTTATTTCCGTATCATCAGTTGTAACATCTTCTCTTTCATTTCTCATTGTTTTAATGGTCATTGAAGGGTAAGAGTAAATCCTTAATTTCTGTCATGTAGAACAAAGTATATTTGGGTTTATTTATGGGAGATAATAAAATCTCCAGTCTAATTTATTTTCCAAGATATAAAAGGAAGATAAAATCTTAACATGTTCGGTGGTTTTGAGAGATTACATTAGAACCAATAAAATTAGGATTTTTGAAACACCTATTGAAACGGAAACACATCGACACACACACGTGCACACACACGAGAAGGTTACTATCCAGAATGTGTAAGGTGCAGATATAGCTATGTTACGACTAGTCTTTATTTGGATAAATGGCCAAAAGTTAAGTACTTTATCATTTTTATACATGAGAAAGACCAGTGTGTGCACAAAGAAGCAAACATGGTAAAGATACAAGAAATGCAACCTGAGGTCAACTGGGATTTTAAAAAATAATTAAAATGCTAAGTTAGAATATTGGTGTGGCTGTGTAGACTTGCAAATACACACAATTGGTAGCTTTCAAATCAGTGCATATTTCCTGAAGGGTACCAAAATTATTTAACAAAAATTATTATAATGAACGTACTCTTTAATATAGTAATTTCTCTTGGCAGGGGAAAAAAAGAAAAAAATTTTGTTGGAACAGTATTAGTTTTACTTAAAATCTTTTTTTCATTTATTTATTTTTGAGAGAGAGAACACAAGTGGGGAGGGGCAGAGGGAGAAGGAGACAGAATCCAAAGCAGGCTCCAGGCTCCGAGCTGTCGGCACAGAGCCCGACACGGGGCTCGAACTCACAGACCGTGAGATCAAGACCTGAGCCGAAGTCGGACGCTCAACCGAGTAAGCCACCCAGGCGCCCCTAGAACAGGGTTAGTTTTAATGAAAGACTACGAATAACTTCATTCTCTAACATTTGGGGAGACGATTGGACAAACTGTAAGAAAACAATATGCTCTTCTTTGTATTATAGAATACTACGGAAAAGCCCCTGGAAAATAAATATAAAATAGGGTATAGTGCTATAAAAGAGGATTTTTAATTCAGTACATGGATAAGCAAGAGAAAGCGTAGAGTACTTTTGTGCAATTTGCTTTGATGCTTTTGTTGACCTTCTTATTGGGTGTATTTGGTCCCATACGAATATGATAGGAGGACCACGAGAACATAATTCACAGGCTGTCGTACGATGGAGAAGATAACATACAGGGTCAACAAGATTTGGAGCACCTGATACCACCCACCAGGAGCCATTCACCAGTGACAGTCCCTTCCCCACTTTCTGTACGGGTGAGGATAGGGCAATTGAAGAAATACTCCACAAGACTAATTTGGGATGAATGCCAATTATTATTATTATTTTTTAAGTTTATTTATTTTGAGGGGCGCCTCGGTGGTCAGCTGGTTAAGCGTCCGACTTCGGCTCGGGCCGTGATCTCACGGTCTGTGAGTTCGAGCCCCGCGTGGGGCTCTCTGTGCCGACAGCTCGGAGCCTGGAGCCTGCTTCAGATTCTGTGTCTCCCTCTCCCTCTGCCCCTCCCCTGCTCGCACTCTGACTCTCTCTGTCTTTCAGTAGTAAATAAACGTTATAAAAAAATATTTTTTAACATTTATTTTGAGAGAGAGTGCGAGCAGGGGAGGGGCAGAGAGAGGGGGAGAGAGAGGATCTGAAGCCGCTCCACATGGTCAGCACAGAGCCCGACAGGGGGCTCGAACTCCCGAATGGTGAGATCACGACCTTAGCTGAAATCAAGAGTCAGGCTTCTAACCACCCAGGGGCCCCAGGACTGATACCAATTCTTGAGAAATGACCCATATCAGCAGATGAGACTCATTTGGGGATTAAAAAGGTTTTAGATCTATTCTAACAGCCCATAGCCAATTCCATTTGGAAATTGTGTCAAGAAGAAGTTTCTCAATTCTTAACCGATTTCACACTTTAAGTACTATGAGAACTAAATTGCAGGAAAGCAGAGGGTTTGAGTAAGCCCACAGGAGTCACTGGAATGGAATTTGACCTGGACTGTGTTGAGAAATAAAACTCTTGAGCTTGTTATATCAGGTGTATTGGAACTGACCGTAAATTCCATGGATTTCATTGGGTGCTTAAAGTGGGTCCTACCCACCTTGTATATACACTCGGTACAAATACAGATCAACTGGAGTGGAAACAGGAAAGGGATCAGTGATTTTCCGATTGTTTTGAATTGCTCTAATGTATCTTCTCTGTTTTTTTTTCCCCCATGAGAATTATTCCTGAGATGGGACAAGATTGGGGCACCTCCTTTACACTCTTAGTTGAAAATTGTTCCTCCTTACTTATCCTTCAATCATTAACAGGTAAACAGATAACCGTCTCCAGAGCCATCCCTGTTAAGGAAAGTTACCTTTAGCACAAGCCTATGGACTCTTTTAAATATGTGTGATAATTTCGTTTCAAGGGACATGGGTCATGTTTGAGCGCTGCTTTCGAGCCTTAGAGTTAGTCTGTTCTAGACTAACTCTTGATGTCTGCAAGTTGCGGTGTTTTCAATTTAACATCAGTTGACGAGTCTCTGTTCTACCAGTATGATTTCTGATACTTGTCCTGTCTGGGTAGGATGTGTACGTTTTGCCCTGCAAGTTTCCCAAGAGAGGGAAACTTGACCTTGCGTTGTGTACGGTGGACAGAATCTAAGATGAGCCAATTTCCTTTGTCTTCCCAGCAAAGAACAGCCTGTGAAAGGAAGCTGATGTCGCCTATTTCGACGGGTTATTGGGAAGACGGGCTAAAATAAAGCAATGTTGGTAGTAGGAGTTAGGTAAATACTGAGTCGTTTGTTTTGTGCTTTTTATAACAGGTCTCAAGCTTTTTGTGAGGTGCTGAGGGCAAAGGGGGTAACATTTAGAGTGGGGGTGAGGTGGGGAGGGAAATTGCAAAACAGATGAGTGGGTTTCGCCCTCAACGAATTTACAGTAGATTAGAGGAGCCAGGCACTGTTGATTAGGGGTCGATAAGAGTGCTGAGTATGCACTCAGCAGGGTTGGGGGTAAAGCCAGCCCAGGGGCTCTAAAGTAAGCCTCGGAGGTGGCAGGGGAGCTGGTAGTTCTCCAGATCTGAAGACGGGCTGGTGCCAAGAGCTTACAACATGCTGTGAAATTGCTTTCACAGGGGTGCCCGGGTGGCTCAGTCTGTTGAGCGCCTGACTTCAGCCCAGGTCACGATCTCGTGGTTCACAAGTTCGAGCCCCAGGTCGGGCTCAGAGCCTGGGGCCTGCTTCGGGTTATGTCTCTCTCTCTCTCTCTGCACCCCTCCCCTGCTCACACTCTGTCTTTCTCTCTCAAAAATAAATAAAAACACTTAAATCAAAATAGAAGTTGCTCTTAGTGCTGCACTTCAAAAAGTGTTAAAATGTTAGAATTATGCTCCTTGCTTGTGCACATGGCCTTTTCTTTGCAGTGTTTCGGGAAGTATTTCATAATAAACAGATTGCAAGCCTTTTTATAACTTGGAGGCAAGGAGACTAGGAGACGAGGAAAGGAGCGAGCCGGGTTCCAGCACCTTCCGGCTCATCCTCGGCTTCCGGGGCTCCTGTGCTTCTATGTGAACCAGGCCAAGAGGGAGTTGCTTCTAGAAGCTCTTGAAATCTTTCCGGTGACCCTGGGGAATCAGTAGTGGGGTGGAGGAGATAAGCATTTTCTTTAAACCACGCTTACGGACTTAGCATTCTCCAGTGTGTATTTCCAGTTATCTGCAGGCACGTCTCCTCTTTCCTGCGGGGTTGTAAGTTCCTTGAAGGAACGAGGGTTGCCTGATTATTTTTTTAGGAAATAAAACGTTGTCCAGAGCGGTTATCTTGACCTCAGAATCATGTTGATGGATGAGTCCCCTGGATCACTTGCACTTACTTGTAGCGAAGTCCTGTTCAGGAGTTTCTGAAACGAATCATCCGGGGTTTGGCGTATCTGGGATCCGAAGGAAATTGATGCCCTTGCCACTTCTGACTTAGGCTCCACTGCCAGATACCCTTCGGCCCACTTGGGCAGCGGCGATGGTACGTCTCACATGGTCTTCATATTTCTTCCGAAGCTCCCAAGTGTGGCCACCACCTGTTGGTGAAAAGGACCTCAGAAGAGGGGGCACTTGGTCTCCAGTCTGATAGCTAAGCCACGCAGTCAGTTGGGTCTGGTAAACCGAAGATAGCGGGGCCTAAAGAAAATAGTTAACCCATCTAACAGGTGCGGCAAGGCCAGTAGCTTTTCCCCGGGTGAGGCATTCTGGGAGTGCTCAGGGTTAAGTAGCCCCTGGTCTGAGAGAGACGTCAGGAACACAGCAGAGTAGAGAGGTGCGCCCGCCCCTTTGGCAAAGCCTGGTAATTCTTGGCTGCGTGGAGTGGGCGTTACAACTGATGGCTGCCGCCGGGGTCAGGCATTCTTTAAGCTGGTCATCCGGTGGTGACCATGGGGAAACTGGAGCCTCGGACCAATTCTGATGCTTTGCACCTGCGGAGGGAGGCCAGCACCTTGCTCCTTGTAATAGAAAGGAAGGGTGTTTGATTTAGGTGTAGGCCACAAGGTGACCGTAAATACTCATGTACTTGGGTAATTGAATTGGCGCTCGCTTATTTTTAGACATCATGTAAGAAGCTGGTCACCCAACCACAAAATTGCCAGCGGGAGATGGGAAGCAGATGGCCGGAGAGAACCTTGCTCTATGTTGTACGTGCTCACACAGCACGGTGCTGGGGGCTGGTTACTCCTCTGGCCCGATGCCTTGTCTCTGCCCCGTCTCCTCGAAGCGTGTGAGCTAGCCTGGCATTGCAGTCGAAACGCTACAGGCTTGCCTGTCTTAGTTTTCGCTGTTTGTCCAGCGTGTGTCCCTCGGTCCTTCGCACTGGCCAACGTGTGAAGAACGATGGCTGACCGTGGTGCTTCCTAAAGAAATTTGAATCAAGTGCTCTCTTGAGTCCCGTTGTCTCTGCTGTAAGCCCATTCTATGTGACTTTTAGGTTTGGGGGGCACAATTGGATAAACGTTTTCTCAGTTTGGGGCCTGTAGACCAAGGGTTTTTAACTTTCCTTCTGACATCACCACTTACTAAAATACCTAGACTCTGTAAGGGATCGTTTAGCTGGTAAGATGCAGTGAGATGTGCTGCAGTGATTAAGAGCATGAATTTGGATTCGCATTCAGCCTCTGTTTCTTCCATGTGACCCCAGGAAAGCCACTCGACTGCTTCACTCGTCAGCATGTTCAGCTATAAAATGGGGGTAATTGTGTGCCTCTGTCGGTGAGTTGTTGTAAGGTGGGATTCTTCGGAAGATTGTCTGAGAAGCCCTCAAATGTTTGCTGGTGTTGACTGGACAGTTAGAATGATCAGCGCGCCAAAGGTAACCAGAAAAGTAGGCGAGTTTCACCCCATGGAGGAACTCAGAGTGGAGGTGAGGAGGTAAGATCGTGAAACACAACCAGCAGGGCCAGGAATGTGAAATAAGACGGGGCTACCGAGAGTTGGGAGAAGGGAAGGATCACTCCGGAGGGGGAGGCACGCAGGATTACTGCAGCTGGAAGAATGACCAGAGAAGGGGGACATGTCCCAAATGGGGGAGGGGGAGGGGAGAAGGACAGCGAGAGCCAAGGCTCAGAGCTCCACGTGACCTGTCTCTACGGCTGGGTTAGGAACTTGGCCACTGAGGACCAAAGGGTAGCAGGCAGGTGATTCCAGAATATGTCATGTGGGCTAGATAGAGAAGATCCTACTCTTTTCCCTATGCTTTTTTTGTTTATTATTGTGGTGACTGATACTTGCTCCCCTGGCTTCCTGTTCAAATGCCCTGAGACTCTCAAAGGGATGGGATTGTCTCTGCAGTCTGTGGAAGGCTAGAGGAGAAACTGGATTGATAAACAAGGAAGAATGGGCTTATCTCCAAGCTATAATTTAATGGAGAAGCCATTCTACGTAGCATTGGGTGAGGTTAAAAGGGGGTGGGAGGGAAGTCTGTCAGTTTGTCGTGGGAACCTTCTGCTAAGCAGACAGATGAAGGCTGAGGCTGATGGGAGTTTGTTAACACCAACTGCCTAAGTGGAAGAGGCAGTAGGGATGATTGTCTCAGCATCTGCCGGGTGGCTAAGTGGACCCAAAGTCCAATACCTTTTGGTTTTGTTGGAGTCACTTGGCAGAATACAACGGGGGAAGTTGCTACATGGGACTTACCACTGGCCACTCAGGAAGAATTACTGTAGGATGTGGAAGACCGAGGAACCTTTGAAGACAGTGCTGATGATCTGTTGGAATTACTTGCAGTGAACCCTTTAGAACTTTTTTAGATGCAGAGAATTCTCAAGACTACAGCGCAGAGTGTGGGCAGCGCTCTTAGATGAACACGGTGCCCGCGTCCCAATTCCTGAACCAACATCTCTGCGTTATAATCGACTGAAGTGTGCACTCTATTCACGTTTGCTGATTTTCCCAACTGCCCTTTTTGCGTTCCAGTTTGCATCTGGGATACCACATTACATGCAGTTGTCATGTCTCCATGGTTCCTAACGACGGTGCCAGGATCTTAGATTTTTCTTGTTTTTGATGACCTTGACAGTTGACAGAATTACTGTCCGGTGTGTTACAGAATGTCCCTCAGTTGGGATTTGTTGGATGTTGTCTCATGATTAACCCAGGGTAAGGTGTTTTGGAGAGATAATGTGCTGTTCTCATCACATCATAGCAAGATTACATATCCATGATCTTGATTGCCTGGGCGAGGCAGTGTTTGTCAGATTTCTCCACCATAAAGTTATTCTTTCTCTCCTCTGCCTTTCCACACTGTACTGTTTGGAAGGAAGTCCCTATGTGCAGCCCATACTTTAAAAAGTAGGAAGTTACGGTCCTTCCCTTGAAGGAAGAGTTTCTGTAAGAATTATATGGAATTCTAGGGCACCTGGCTGGCTCAGTCGGTGGAGCATTTGACTCTTGATCTTGAGGTTGTGAGTTTGAGCCCCACATTGGGTGTAGAGATTACTTAAAATATTTTAAAAAAAGAAAGAATGTGGAAATCTTCTGCATGGGAGATTTGTCTATTCTGCCCCATTTGTTGATTTAAAAAAATTTTTTTAAATGTTTGTTTACTTTTGAGAGAGAGAGAGAGAGAGAGAGAGAGCGTGTGCGCAAGTAGGGGAGGGGCAGAGAGAGAGGGAGACCCAGAATTCGAAGCAGGCTCCAAGCTCTGAGCTGTCACCACAGATCCTGACGTGGGGCTCAAACTCGTGGACCGCGAGATCATGACATGAGCCAAAGTCGGATGCTTAACCAACTGAGCCACCTAGACGCCCCATCCCCCCATTTGTTTATTCAGTCATTTATGTCTCTGTGGCCTCCTCTATGTTATACTTTGAGTTATAATCTGATACTGCTTTACTTTCTTATGTTGTCCTAGCTTTGGCCCCCATTTTTATTTGCTGTTTTAGTTCATTTCTGTATCCCTGACGTGCCCCCTATCATTGTGGGGTCTTGTTTGTTTGCTTTCGCACCTCCTTATTTCCTGACATTCTAAGCACTTGGGGCTCGTTCTGTGTGTTTCCTGTCTTGAATCTCTTGGAATCTGAAAACAGAAGAACAACTCTGGTCATGAGACATGGGACTAGGGTGTTAGGAGGGCGGAATTTAAAACGTTCAGTGGAAATACATTGGATCTCATGGATTTTAAGGGAAATGTGACCCAAAAGGGCTGAGAGTTTCTGAAGAATGGAATTCTGGTTGCACAAAAACTATGAAACTTGATGAGACAGACGGGAGACGGCATCTGGGTTCAGAGGATACTTGATGACTAACTTGATTTTTAAAAGGCTTGTGCAGAAGACTTGTGATTGAACAGGGAGTTTCCATGAAAGGCATCACTAAAAGTTACTTGGCTGGTGGTTTGTGAAAACAGTATTGTGACAGCACTAAACGAAGTGGGTACAGTTCACCTTCAACCGAGCTACATATTTCATTTCTCTGAAGTCCTCTCTAATCTTAAGCGAGTCCCTTAACAAATATTCATGGGGGCGCCGGGGTGACTCAGTCGGTTGAGCATCTCGTTTTTGATTTTGGCTGAGGTCATGGTCCCGGTGTTGTGGGATCAAGCCCCACATCAGACTCCACACTGAGCGTGGGACCTGCTTCAGATTCTCTCTCTGTCTCTCTCTTTCTCTGTTTCTTTCCCTCTCCCTCCCCTCCCCTTGCCCTCTGCCCTGCTTGCTTGCTCACTCTTTATCTCAAAAATTAAAAAAAAAAAAAAATACGCGCGCACACACACACACACACACACACATATTTCTGTAACACCCACCGTGTGAACTCACTTAGGCTCCAGGAACACCCCAATAGGCCAAGCTGCTGATGTCTGCGTTGTTAAGGAGTATATGTTCTAATTCGAGGAGACGTATAACAACGAGGTATTTTTTAGAACGACAGATGGTAATACATGCCACAGGGAAAAGTAAGCAGGATTAGGGAATTGGGAGGTGGGCCCTGGGATTCTTATTGAAAATAAAGTCGTCAAGGAGAGCCTCGTTCATAAGGTGGTGATCTCTGCACAGCGACTGGAAGGAAGTGAGGCATTAAAATACAGATGATGTAGCCCCCCCACTATTCTCTTACACAGATGACACCAAAAGGTATCCCAGGTGTAACGTGTGTGGCGTGTTATTTCTAGTCGTACACGCTCACAATGTTCAAACTAGAAGTGAACACAAAACTGAACTATCACTTTGTAACAAACACACCTTGAAGTGATAAAAGGCAGTGCTGGTGAGGTTGTAGGGAAATAGACATACCCACCTCTTTACAGATGATGTAAGTGTTTGGAGAGCAGATCCAGGAGACGGCCCTGCCCTGCCCTTTGTCCTAGGAAACCTACCCCTGGATATGGTACTTGAGGCAGAGGGAGCAGGGCGTGTGGAAAGTATGAAGGAGTGTGCTTGGTATGTTCTAGGAATAGAAAGTTGGCCAGTGAGGCCGAGGTGGCGTCAGCAAGGCAGAGAGCAAAGGCGGGAAGCTCGGAGAGCCGGAGGGAGTAGGAGCCGGCTCGTGCCTGGGTGGAGGTCACTGCCAGTCACGTAAAGTACGCGTGGGTGCCTCTTCCCAGAGCCGTGCGCTGCCACGGACCTGGGCTCTGTATGTTCTTCTTGGGACTTGGGCTTTTTCTTTGCGATGACAGAAGCCGTTGGAGGGTTTTGAGCAGAGGAGTAAGGTAATTAATTCCATATTTGAAAAGGACCATTCTGGGTCTTAGGTGCTTGTGGGCAGAAGTGGGGGGACCGGTTACGAGGTCTTTTAATCTATTGATGTATTTTCAACTGTTTCTATAAATCTTTTTTTTTTTAATTACTTTATTTATTTAGAGAACGAGCAAGCGAGCCGGAGAGGGGCAGAGAGAGAATCCCAAGCAGATTCTACACTGTCAGTGTAGAGCCCAGTGCGGGGGTCGAACTCAGGAACCCGAGCTAAAATCAGGAGTCCTGATGCTTAGCCTCCTGAGCCACCCAGGTGCCCCAGAACCTCAGTCTGTCTGTATGTATTTCACAGAGTAGTAATCGCCATGCCTGCCATCTCCCCGTCTGTGTGTGTTAGCAATTTTCTTCCGTTGCCATACACTCCTCTGTTTTATCGTTTTTAGTGGCTGCCTGGTCGTGTATTAGTGTTGCTGCTGTAAAAATTTACCATAAATGTAGTGACTTCCGAGGACACAGATGTGGTATTCTACGGTGTTGATGATCAGAATTCCTACAGTTGAGGTATTGGCAAGACAGTGTCCCTGCTGAAGTCTCTAGGAGAGAATGTTGTCTTGCCTTTTCCGACTCCTGGAGGCCTCCACATACTTTGGTCCATGACCCCTTCCTCTGTCCTCAAAGCCAGTAACAGACCAACCTCAAGTCTCATCTCTGAGTCTCTCCCCTCTGCTTCTCTTGTCATGGCTCCTTCTCTGGCTCTGGCCCAGGCAGGGCCCGCCTCTTAGCATGGCCCTTTGTGATGTGTTGGGCCTGCTTGGATAATCCAGGGTGATCTCTCCATCTCAAAATCCTTAAGTGAATCATGTCGGCAAAGTTCCTTCTACCACGTAAGACCACATATTCACAGGTTCCATGGTCAGGACTTGGACATCCTTGGGAGGGGACGTTATTTGGCCAACTGTGGTTGAGGTTTTGTAGTTCATTTAACCATTTCCATTGTTGGATATTTAGACTGTCTACTCTCTCAATATCTATTGGATATTTAGACTGTTTGGGGCCATGATGATATTTCTGAGGGGGATATTTGTTTACTTGGACCTTCTTTTATTTCAGATTTATTTCAGAATGAGTCCCTTCAGATAAACATTCAGGTGTAGCTTTCCTGGTTTCCAAAGGGCATAAACATCTTGTGTATTTGCCCTCCAAAGGCACAGTTAACGTTATCCTAGGTCCAGCGGGTAGGTCCGTTTTCCCTGCAAACTCACCAGCATGCTGTTGAAAGGTGGGTTTCCGTGGCTTTTGCTACAAGATGACATTTCGTTGTTGTGTTAATTTCTTCACTGGCCAGGTTGAACCTTTTTGGCCTACGTGCAGGTGTGTGTTTGAGACTGTACAGTGTGTGTGGTATGTCGTTTGTAGTTTGAAAATAGTGTCTTAGTTTGTTTTGCTTCTTAGTTATAGCTGGAGCTGGAAGAATGGAGACAGAGAGAGACTATTGCATAAATGAGAGCATGAGGCTGACATTAATACATGACACATACAGACCTATTTTGCTTCCAGTTCTCTGGCAAAGAGAAAAATGATCTTCACAGTGAAAAGGGAAGAATTAAGGGGGATGTAGAAGACAGTGAAAGAACATCTAGTTAATCTGAAGGAGTTCAGATCTCTAGGACCTACTAGATCGTATCTGGAAGTGTCGAAGGAGTTAGAAGTTACCACCTTTGAGACACTGCCAGTGATCGTTGAATAAATTTTGCAGGGGGGAGACATTTCAGAAGTTGAGAAACATGCAAATGTTCTTCTGTGCAACTTTTGAAGGAGTTTAATTCCTGACACGTCAGCGTATGAATCGTTCCCTTGCAAATATTCTGGATTACCATGCATGTGCGTGATTTGCAAACCCATAGAAGAGATTGTATTGATCCCTAGAAACCAGCATAAATTTACTAATGTGCAGTCACTAATTCATCACATTGCCTTTTTAAAAATTTTTTCATGTTTATTTATTTTTGAAAGACAAAGTGCGAGTGGAGGAGGGGCAGAGAGAGACATGGAGACGCAGAATCTGAAGCAGGCTCCAGGCTCCGAGTTGTCAGCACAGAGCCCCACGCGGGGCTCGATCTCACAAACCATGAGATCATGACCTGAGCCGAAGTCAGTTGCTCAACCGGCTGAGCCACCCAGGCTCCCCCAGCTGCCTTTTTCGAGAAGTGTTCTAGATTGGCAGAGCGAGAGAGAGCCATAGACGTGGAAGCATTTGACAAAAACCTTTCACACATTTCCTTACGCACATAATAGCAGTTGGAGGATGGCAAAACAATCCAGTAAGTTCACAGCTGAGTCTATTCAGATGCCATAGCTCAATTAACAACTGAGTGACAGCTTGGAAAGAAGTCCCCAGAGGCAGGACTTCAGATTTTTCCTTGGCCCCCATGTAAGAAAGATCCTTAGGACTTGGATAGAAATCTTTAAAAGCCCTGTATTTTATCTGGCTGATGACCCAAAGTTCAGTGGGCCAGCTAATAAACCAGTAGAATAAATAGTCACACTATGAAATATATGTTGTCCAACTATGACAATGGCTCTAAACCATATTTAACAGAAATAATGAAAATTTCTTAAAAATGGAGGTTGCTTTGAGAAATGAAGCTGCAGTTGATTTTCCTTCTTTTATGGCTTTCCTGAATTTCCCCCCAATTAAGAATAAAAGCAGTAATAGTTTTCTAGCAAAAACAAGTTTAATTCCTGTTTGATGGGAGAATGCTGGGTGCTACCTATGGTTCATGTGAGAGCACGGAATAATGTGAAAATTGCTGGAATGATAGGAAAAGATCCAGGTGCTAACCCTGGCTCTGCCGTGAGAGAGTTAGTTGTCATCCTGGGCAAGCAGTTGGCCTCGCCTTTCTGGGTGTGAGTTTTCTTATCTGAAAGGTGGGGACGGAAGGGGGGTGGGGTGACCTTAATCCCTCTGCCCCATTCCTGCTCTCCTGTGGTCATCAGGCACTTACAACTTGGTCCTCGTGCTCCTCAGCGAGTTGACCAAATTTCTAGACTAAATGGAACCTTCCAGATGTTTCTGGATTAAACAGACTGTTACAGGCCCTGTGTGAAAAGGGCTCCATTTACTTTCAATCTGCAAGTTCTTTCAGATCTCCCTCCTTCAGGGTCCTATGAGACTCCTTATGTTCAGCCCTTCAATCCAAGGTTAATTAAGCACTACCCTTGAACCCCTTTCGATCAACCAGCCAAGACCAACATCCGCTCTTGTTTAGGGCTCAGACCCACCCCTTGGGATTTCAGAATGAGCTGGAGCCTCTGTTTGACTGGTTCTGCATGGCTTTACCCTTTACCCGAGGAGGACTTGCCCTCAGCATCTGTGTCCTCCATTTTGATTTAGCCGTATCCGTCGTGAACATTTCATTTTGAATTTTTAAGCCTCACGTTTTATCTTCCCAACGTAGATCTCCATGTTATCAGTCCTAAAGGGGTTGAGCGGTTTCCTTGTGTGTCTGGTCAAATTCTTCCCTATCATTCATTAGTCGTCAGATATGACCCAGCGTCGGTGTTTCTGCTTTTATGGAACATGACGTCTTAGACACCTTCGTACAGTCTAGCCTTTTGGCTTCTTTTATCTTATTTACTTAAATTCTCGCAGTTGAGGTCTGTGATTGAGGCCCAAAGCCACATGGTTCTTGTTTCGCTTTGGTCGCCTTTGTTTTGACTGACTGCAAAGCAGACAGGCCACTTGGGCACACTACGTTCTTCCGTGAAAACTTGAAGGTATTTCAGAATTCCGCGCGTCCGCTGAAACATGTCTATGTCCGTCTCCTTCCAGGGCTTCCCTCGATACCGAAGTCATTTGGGGGGCAGGAATAGAGCGCACCCTGAGGTCTCTCAGGTGGCAGTACTTTTCAGCCTGCTCTTACCTAGATTCTTTTGGGGCTTCGTCCACCTTGAATTCTTCCCACGGTCAGCATTTTTTTTTGCATTTTTGCAGCTCGACTCGGGCACTCCCAGCTCTGCTCTGCCTGTGCATGCTCCAGGCTTGGCAGCTAACTTCAAGTTCTAAGTCTCGGTTAATTACTGCTCGGCCCAGGCGGCAAGGCGACGGGCATATTGTCCAGGCTCCGGCATGCTCTCTCCCTGCCTGCCATAAGTGAATCTTGGGTTCATGCGTTATGTTTCGGGTTAGCCTGTTGGGAGTCCGTGTGCTTGTCTGAAAAACAATTCTTTAACTTGCCACCTGTAGCCGGTCCTTCTCTGCTCCTGTGTCCTTGGAGGCCGTGTCCCCACCCCCTTTGCCTAGAAAGCTCTCCCAGCCTAGCCAGCTGGAGATAAGCAGAGGGAAATGGAAAGCCACTCCTGTGTGGCCCCAGGCTGCTCTGTACACGTGCTTGCGTCAAGTGTCCGAATTTTCTTCGTTAAGTGAAAGGTTTTAGAACTGATGCTTTTGTCGGATGGAGATGATGCTTGTTCCTAACAAGCTCCCTATTTACAAATAGGAAGTACCTGAAGCCTTTAAGGTGTGGGTGCTTCTAGAGAAGGTTTTCAGTCTGTCTGCTCTCCAGACCTTTTTGGGGCTGGGTAAACGTTAAGTAGTGTGGGCGTCTGGGTGGCTCAGTGGGTTGGACGGCCAGCTTCGGCTCGGGTCGTGATCTCACGGTTCGTGGGTTTGAGCCCCACGTGGGGCTCTCTGCTGACAGCTCGGAGCCTGGAGCCTGCTTCGGATTCTGTGTCTCCCTCTCTCTCTGCCCCTCCCCCACTCATGCTCTGTCTGTCTCAAAAATAAATAAAACATTAAAAAAACTTAAAAATATTGCTGTATTACATCTGCTTAACATGATGCCACGGAGTGGAAGTGAAGTGACAATTACGTGTGTAGTTCGCAGCAGTAGAAGATAGAATAGCCCGTTTCTTAATTGTTCCAGAGATGCCTGGCTTCAAAGGATGGGGATGCGTTCTGATACAGTTTGACCTTGAAAGTCTCTGGAGGTGGGCTTCCGTGCAATGCAGGCGTAAGACCTTTGTAACCAGGACTCAGGTTCACTAGCTGTGACAAAGTCACTGGGGCTCCTGTAGCAACTGACTTGTTTGCCTGTCATAAAACTATGATATAATGCTAGGCAAATATTTATTTAGCGAGAAGTGTAGGTGTGCACAGTAAGTCTTGCGCTTTCCTTATGGAGCATTTCCTTATGAAGTTCGTTCGTCCCTGACTCTAGGACACTGTGATATCATGGGAGTGGCACAGGCCATAAATGTCACAAGATCTGAGTTCAAGCCATGATTTGGCTAAGCTGTCTGCCAAATCAGTTGCAAGGCTTGAGGTTTGTAAGTCACCTGAGGGTCCAGACGTGTTTTAGCTACATGATTGGGAGAGATTGGGAGAAATACTGAATTAGGTCATTTCTTCTTTTTTTTTTTTAATTTCTTTTTTTAACGATTATTTATGATTGAGAGACAGAGAGAGACAGAGCATGAGCGGGGGAGGGGCAGAGAGAGGGAGACACAGAATGTGAAGCAGGCTCTAGGCTCTGAGCTGTCAGCACACAGCCCGACGTGGGGCTCGAACCCACAAACAGTGAGATCATGACCTGAGCCGAAGTTGCACGCTTAACCAACTGAGCCACCCCTAGAACACACAGTTCTTTTTTTTTTTTTAATGTTTGTTTATTTTTGAGAGAGACGGAGACAGAATGCAAGTGGGTTAGGGGCACAGAGAGAGAGGGAGACGCAGAATCCAAAGCAGGCTCCAGGCTCTGAGCTGTCAGCACAGACCCCCACGAGGGGCTCGAACTCCCAAGCTGCGAGATCATGACCTGAGCTGAAGTTGGACACTCAACCAACTGAGCCACCCAGGCGCCCCCTGAATTAGGCCATTTCTAAAGACTTTTTTGCTTTTCCCTATCTAATCAGTGTATCTAAATGTCATTTCACCTCTCCTCTTAGAATTACTTGCCCATTTCACCAGGCTTAGAAATCCAGAAAATTACAAAGGAAAAATATCTATATATAACCCATATTTCCATCACACAGACAAAATCATTATTTACATTTTAAAGTATTTCAGGGCGTCTTGGTGGCTCAGTCGGTTAAGCATCCAACTTCGGCTCAGGTCACGATCTCGCGGTCCGTGAGTTCGAGCCCCGCGTCAGGCTCTGTGCTGACAGCTCAGAGCCTGGAGCCTGTTTCGGATTCTGTGTCTCCCTCTCTCTGACCCTCCCCTGTTCATGCTCTGTCTCTCTCTGTCTCAAAAATAAATAAACGTTAAAAAAAATTTTTTTAAGTATTTCCTTCCAGTCTTTTTTCTAAACAGATACAGGTAAGAGTGGCTAAGCCATAGTGCGTACATATATGTCACAAGTGGGATCATACCATATGCACATTTTCATAAAGTGATTTTTGTTTCATTTAACATCGTACTGTGAGTAATACTCGTGTGGTCCGAGTAGTGCTGTGTTTACGTAAAACTACATAAAAGCTTGGTCATTTCTGCAGTCTCTTCCAAATGTTCTCTATTCGAGAGCCCATTACAGGCACTCTCCAAGCTGAGCACACTTGTCTTGCAAACATCCTGTGAGTACACACAGCCAGGCTTTGCCGTCATCCCAAAGAATAAGCAGTAGGAAGACCCCAGAGCGCTTTGTGCCCGTGGCAGGGGGTCAGGTAGGCACAGCCAGGGACCAGAGTGAGGGTGACAGGGGGCTCCTAAACAGTGACATACGCGTGGGACCTAGCAGGGTCTCCGGTGTCTTCAACAGATAGTTAGGTCTGGGCACAACTTGGTGAAACAGGGCCGATGGGGATAACAGAAGGAAACTTGGTAACTAACCAAGGCTTTCCTGCCTGTGCCCTGCTCCGCCCCACTTCTCCCTGCCTTGGTTGGACACCCCTCCGCCCCTCCCCCACGTATCTCCTTCTCCTCCACGGGCCTGTTGCATTTTGTTCATGCTGCAGATAAGGTTCTTATCGTATCTTGACTGGAAGGTTTCTTTTGTAGCAGTTGCTGGGTGTGGGGAGGGGTAGGGTAGGTTACAAGACGTGCCAAGCGTGGGTCTCCCCTTCCTACATCACTGAACTTCAGGGTAGAAAGACAGTCTAGTTAAGGTCAGCAGAGCCTGTGAAGATGCGCAGTCACTGCATATTTTAAAATCGTTTTCTCTTTCTTGTTTGCTGCTGCGTAGCATTTCAGCTGCATCACGGGCTGTATGGTTTTGGCGGGCTTGCACCCACGGGGGTGCCTGGGGTAGGACACACTCCACTTCGCGGGAGCTTTTACAGATGCTCTTAGGGGCCCCTTCTGGTTCTAAAATTCTGTGGTTTCTAGCATTGTTTCTATGGGAAGAGGCATTCCAAGTTCCAAGCAGCTGAGCTGTGGATCTCCCCTCCTTTGAGTTGTGAAACCCCCGTATATGAAAGCGTCCTTGAATATGCAGGTAGGTGTATATAATCCCTTTTATGTGTACGCAACTGTAAGACCACTGTCGAATGAAACCGCCGCCCTTAATGTGGCAGCCACTGCCTTCAGAGCCTCCAGCCGTTTGGTTCTCCTCACAGTGCTGGTTTGAGGTGGGCATTACTGCCTCCATTTTACAGATGTGGAAGCTGAGGCCCAGCGGAGCCAAGACGTGACCGCAGGTCTGTCCAACTCCGAATCTTGTGACCTGTCTTCTTTGGTGCCTGCTGCCTCCATCCCTGCGCTAGCCAGCCTTCCTTCTCTCTGCTTCATCCCCATAGGTCCTTCCACAAGAGAGGTGAAAATTAATTTGTTTTTTTAATATGTTTTGATGTTTATTTTTTATTTTGAGAGAGAGAGAGAGAGAGAGAGAGAGAGAGCGCGCGCACAAACGGGGGAGGGTCGGAGAGAGAGACACACACACAGAATCCAAAGCGGGCTCCAGGCTCTGAGCTGTCAGCACAGAGCCTACGCACGGGGCTCGAACTCACGGACCGCGAGACACTTAGCCCACAGAGCCACCCAGGTGCCCACATTCTTTTAGCTGTATCTGTGTTAAAGCAGTACTGCTCGCTTTGAGAGACCCGACTCGTTGATTCTCGTAGATGGAGTCATGGACCACGATGGAGGTTTTTCACTCTTTGCTCAGTGGGCAGTGAACGGGCAGTTGACGTGGTCTCAGAATCTGTAGAAAGAGTAGCCTGAGGGAAACCTTCTGTATAACCTAACACTGAAGTATCCAGTTAGAAACATCAAATAAACATACCAAAGCTCATCTGTAGGGAATAGACTGGGGTAGTCAACAATGATGAAAAGCAGGCCTGCCTCTCTCTCTCTCTCTCTCTCTCTTAAAACATATGTACACTGTTCACATGAATCTAGCTTAAAACATGAGCCAGGATATTCATTTGTTCATTTGCTTACTACTTATCCATCGGATTTTTGAACCCGCTTATGTCCCAGATTCCATGCCAGGCCCCCGGGGACACAAAAGTAGATGAGACCCAGTCCCTGCCTTCAAGGAACTGAAAATCCAGTGGACAGTGGGCCCAGGAACATCTTTTAAAATTATCTCGGTTTTAAATACGCTCTCATGAGGGTAGGGCTTATGAGCGAGGACGGATCTCCTTTACCTGGTAGAGACTTGGCGAATATTTACAATCATGGAAAGAGCGAGGCAGTGTGTGTTGATCGGCAAAACCCGCTGAAATATACTTACGTTGTAATTGGGGACTTCTGCACGGCTTACCGAAGGTGAGTTCTGGATCACGTTTGACTGCTCTGCCCTCTTGAGATGTGCTCTTCGTAACATAAGGCAAAGGGAGAATGAATGCAGGAAGGTAGGCCCCCGTCCTGTGCTTGATTTCCTTGGGTTCACTGCTGGGTACGAGTTGAGGCTCTGTGCTTCGTAGCTGGATCCCCATGGAAGGAATCCTGTTAGGGTGGCATCCGAGGACATGCTCAGGAGGCTTAAAATTGGGAACTTCTTTGGAGCCTGTTGCATGAGGATCAGAGTTGAGCTCAGTGGTGCTTCCTGGTGGCCGGGATCCCTTCCTGAACTACACGTGTGTTTCTGGAAGAGGAGGAGGGTGTAGGGGACGAATCTCTTCTGTGGGCCGGAAGTCAGTAGGCTCCGTGTCTACAGCTGCCGAAGGCTCTCTGTGGCTCCGTGGGGGGTGCAGGTGGTACAAGGTGAGCCCAGGAACTGCGGTGGCCCCCGTGTTGAGGCTGGGGCACGATGGACCTCATTTTCACCAAGTCTGTTTTCCGTGAAATGTGCCACCATGACGAAGTTCTCTGTGTAATCCTCCTCAAACAAATAGATGTCGTGGGATGCTGTCACAAGACAGCTTTATGTCGTCACCCACTCTCCCGTTAAAAGTTACTCAGCAGAGAGGCACCTGAGTGGCTCGGTCAGTTAAGCGTCTGACTTTGGCTCAGGTCATGGTCCCATGGCTCGTGAATTCCAGCCCCACATAGGGCTCTGTGCTGACAGTGCCTGGGAATATTCTCTCTCTCCCTCCCTCCTTCCCTCTCTCTCTCTCTCTCTCTCTCTCTCTCTCTGCCTTTTCCCTCGCCACCCCACCCTCTAAATAAATAAACTTTAAAAAGTTTTTCAGCAGAAAGCATTTTCCCTCTATTTGGATGAAAATGTATCACATGACCGTGCTGATATGTCTTACGTTATAAAGAGTCCCCTCTTAATTTGCCAAATACTTAAAATATCTAATACCATGTAATAGTCAAACCTCCCAACTTCATTCTGTTCCCCCTCCTCCAGCTACGGCCTCTTGCTGGGAGAAGGGTCTGTGGTTGGATGCTTTCTCTCTTGCGTACTCAGTAGCTCTTCTGGGTAGGGAGGGGGTGGGAAGGACGGGACTGGGCCTAGGAAAGTTTGTATTGGCAGACAGTGTCACAGTAGAGCTGTTTTTGTGTTGCGGGTTTTTGGCATTGGATCTTGCCCTTAGGGGGCCCTTCGGTGCGTTCTTCAGAAACATCCTGCCATCCTGTCTGTGGGGACCTCCTCCCTCCGGCCACCTTGGTTTGGCTGCTGTACAACTCTGTAGTCTCGTTGCCACTCCTTTCTCAGTCTCTGGAAAGCTCACTGGTCCACTCGCTCTCCTATCTGTTGGGTTCCATTGCCGTCCACTTGGCCCTCGTTGGGCGGAGCCTGGCAGAGCCCCCTGCGTATGCTCTTGGCGCGATCCGAATCTGGGCCATGGCACATGCACATCCTTGGTCCCCACAGACTCGGGGATTGCATGCTATTCCCAGTGTAGGTGTTGTGTCATTTGGCTTGTCCCTCATCAGCCAGCCCGCCCGCCCATCCCCCGCTCTCGATTTCTCAGGCCAGAGTCACCAGCAAGGTCGTGATGTCTCCCATATTGTGGGAATCTCGTGCTCTCCAGCTAGTCCCGCTGAAGCCCTTTGCCGGACCAGAATGGGGAAGCCGGCTCTTCTTAGGCCCTCCCTCTGGGACCAGACTGCCCACGACTCGTTCAGTCATTCCCTCCTTGTAGCCACCTGCAGCCTGACACGTTTGCACCCTCGCTCTGGGTGAGTTCAAGAGCAGTGAACTTGGTTTGGGGCTGTGTCTTCTGAAGAAGTGCATCCAGGCCTGGCTCTTCACCTTGGAATGGGATAGCCATCTTAACCTGGTGGCTTAGTTGACACGTCCCTGTTAGCATCCTGGGATACGTTTTTGGGAGGCAGTGCTTACCCTCTCTCTCACTCTTGGAGGCTCACAAGGTACACAGCATAGAAGAGGCTTCCAGGCCTCCTGCCCGCTTGTCTGCAGCCTCTTCGTCTCCTGACCCTCCTGCTCCGAGGCCTGTGCTCACACCGGGTCTTCCTACTGGAAACTCACTGCCAGTTCCCTGCTCCTTCTTTGCAATGCTGGCTCCCCCTGAGCTTTCAGGATTTTTTTTTTTTAGTTTATTTATTTATTTTGAGAGAGAGTGCAGGGGAGGGACAGAGAGAGAGGGAGAGAGCGAATCCCAAGCAGCCTCCACGCTGTCAGTGCAGAGCCCGACACAGGGCTCAATCTCATGATGGTGAGATCGTGGCCTGAGCCAAAATCAAGAGTCGGTGAGATCGTGACCTGAGCCGAAATCAAGAATCAGTGAGATCATGACCTGATGACCTGAGCCGAAATCAAGAGTCGGTGAGATCGTGACCTGAGCTGAAATCAAGAGTCGGTGAGATCATGACCTGAGCCGAAATCAAGAGTCGGTGAGATCGTGACCTGAGCCGAAATCAAGAGTCGGTGAGATCATGACCTGATGACCTGAGCCGAAATCAAGAGTCGGTGAGATCGTGACCTGATGACCTGAGCCGAAATCAAGAGTCAGTGAGATCATGACCTGATGACCTGAGCCGAAATCAGGAGTCAGTGAGATCGTGACCTGAGCCGAAATCAAGAGTCAGTGAGATCATGACCTGATGACCTGAGCCGAAATCAAGAGTCGGTGAGATCGTGACCTGAGCTGAAATCAAGAGTCGGTGAGATCATGACCTGAGCCGAAATCAGGAGTCGGTGAGGTCGTGACCTGAGCCGAAATCAAGAGTCGGTGAGATCATGACCTGATGACCTGAGCCGAAAACAAGAGTCGGTGAGATCGTGACCTGAGCCGAAATCAGGAGTCGGTGAGATCGTGACCTGAGCCGAAATCAGGAGTCGGTGAGGTCGTGACCTGAGCCGAAATCAAGAGTCGGTGAGATCATGACCTGATGACCTGAGCCGAAATCAAGAGTCAGTGAGATCGTGACCTGAGCCGAAATCAGGAGTCGGTGAGATCGTGACCTGAGCCGAAATCAGGAGTCAGTGAGGTCGTGACCTGAGCCGAAATCAAGAGTCAGTGAGATCATGACCTGATGACCTGAGCCGAAATCAAGAGTCAGTGAGATCGTGACCTGAGCCGAAATCAGGAGTCGGTGAGATCGTGACCTGAGCCGAAATCAGGAGTCAGTGAGATCGTGACCTGAGCCGAAATCAGGAGTCGGTGAGATCGTGACCTGAGCCGAAATCAGGAGTCGGTGAGGTCGTGACCTGAGCCGAAATCAAGAGTCGGTGAGATCATGACCTGATGACCTGAGCCGAAAACAAGAGTCGGTGAGATCGTGACCTGAGCCGAAATCAGGAGTCGGTGAGATCGTGACCTGAGCCGAAATCAGGAGTCAGTGAGATCGTGACCTGAGCCGAAATCAGGAGTCGGTGAGGTCGTGACCTGAGCCAAAATCAAGAGTCGGTGAGATCATGACCTGATGACCTGAGCCGAAATCAAGAGTCGGTGAGATCGTGCCCTGAGCCGAAATCAGGAGTCGGTGAGATCATGACATGAGCCGAAACCAAGAGTCGGTAAGATGGTGACCTGAGCCGAAACCAAGAGTCGGTGAGATCGTGACCTGAGCCGAAATCAAGAGTCGGATGCTGAACCAACTGAGCCACCCAGGCACCCCAAGCCTTCAGGAATCTTAAATGTTGCTGCCCCAGAAAAGACTTTCTTGTCCCTGCCCCCCACCTAAATAGATCACCCCTTAATTATCTATCACTGCACCCTGTCCCCTTCATTGTCCTCACAGCCCATATTACAGATGATATTTTTTCCAAATAAAAATTCTACACTCTCCCATCAAATTGTAAGCCCCGTGAAGAAGCCCACGTCTGTTTTATTCAGTAATACCTACCTAGTTGGTGCCCATTAAATATCTGTTGAACAAATGAAGGCATGAATTAAAAAAGGAAACGTGGCTTAAGCTATGATTTCCCAAATGGATCTCCTCTTTTATGTTAACTCTTAACATCTGGGGTCTTGGTTGTGTGGGATGTGGCCGCAGAGTTTAGGCATGCTGATGGGAGCCTAAACTTCTCGTGTGTACTTTTCTGGTCATTAATGATGCCCCCCCCCCCACCGGCTCACTCTCATGACCTTCCAACAAGAACTTTGTTTTCAGCAAGCGGGGCAGGGCCATCGCC
Organism: Prionailurus viverrinus; assembly: GCF_022837055.1. NCBI lineage: Eukaryota > Metazoa > Chordata > Mammalia > Carnivora > Felidae > Prionailurus > Prionailurus viverrinus. Next base: position 76,713,351 of record NC_062573.1, on the reverse strand, counting down.
CCATTGTACAGATAAGCACACCAAGGGGAAGGAGTTAAGTGTGGTTCCCCAAAGGGGTGAATGGCAAGCCTGGGCCAGAGCTCAGCACTCCCAATTCCGTCCTGGGCTCGTTCACTTCAGTCTCCCCTGCTGTCCCTGTTGTCACAGCTGTCCTCCAGCCGCGGTGCCTGACTGTGGCCTCAAGCACTGCTTCCAAATTGTGGGAAGGCCACAGAAGCGCAGCCTTCATTTGGAACGAAAAGACTAGCTCCTGATCCACAGCCCATCTTGCGTGGTGCAGAGGACGAGGAGCTTTCTTGCAGATTCTGCCCTAAGAAAGCGGTACGTTCGCAGGTTTCAAATCCCCTCCCTGTCCTTGGCCTCCACAGCTGGAAGTTCATGCGTGATGGGAAGGTCGTCCTCCCAAGGGAGAAGTACAAGCTGGATTTTGAAGGAACGTGTGAGGCTTGAAGTCGGCTGGGCGACCGCCTCCCCTCTCCTCCTTTCCCCGGGTTGCCCTACAGACGGTCCTAACCCCGGGCACAAGTCCGAGAACTTCACATTCTTCCTTTGAGGAGGTTTACTCCGTCCAGGGCCGTCCAGACTCCCTAGGGCAACGCCGTTCGCATATGCTTGCTTCAGGAGGAGGGAATCTTATCTCCGACATGCACATTCTCTGGTGTGTCCTATCTGGTTATTATCACATCGAAACTGCAGCTGTTGACGGTTGTGTAATTACTGTCTGTTGATTATACAGTAATAGACCGCCAATTTCATTGGTTAGTGATTACTGCTTCCCAATGAACACGAAAGGCCACGTTTTACTTTACGCTGGCTTCTGAACGGTCATCAGTGTTCACCCTCCTAGTAATAATGCCTGATATTTGAAATGTCCTCCGGAGTTCGCTGAGCACCTTCCATTTGATGATCTCCTGGGAAAATGCAAGCAGGCTCCTTAGGTTAGGGGAGTGGGAGGTAACGCTTTTCTCCGTGGGGTTAAGTAACTTTCAATGTTGGCATGATATGGCTATTTTTTTATAACAGCGAGCATATCTTAGGTTATCAGCAAAAATTAAAAAGTGGCTTTGAGTTTGTAGGACTTCCAGCTCTTGAAGCCTCCTCCTTGTCACAGTCCAAAAGGTAGAGTCATAGTAGATGGACCCTGTCCAGGATTGTATGAAATAAACCCTTGTTTCCCGGCCAGGTCCTAGTACCCTCAGATATGAACCAGAATATGATTTAATATTACATTGTAGAGAAGTGGGTTGTCTACTCTATGCTAAGTTTGCTTAGTATAGAGGCCTCCACTGATTTATTTTGATTTTTATGGAGGTGAGATTCATGCGACCTAAAATGTCACCATTTTAAAGTGAAAAACAGAGGCGACCGCCACTATCTAATTCTGAAACATTGCCATCCCTCCCAAATAAAACCACCTGTCACTAAGTAGCCATTGCCTAGTACCTGCTCCGTGTAGCCCTGGGCAACTAATCTGCTTTTTTGTTTCTGTGGATTTAACTGTTCTGGGTATTTCATCGAAATGGAATCATCGAAATGGAATCACCTCTTGGGTCTGGCTTCTTTGGCTTAGCGTACGTTTGCAAGACTCACCCACGTTGTAGTAGATATCTGTACTCTATTCTTTTCTACGGCTGCATACCCAGTATTCTTAATGTCACAAGTTTTATGGGGTTCTGAAAATTCCAGCACTGACCCCCTCTAGACCCACCATATCCTTCTCTTGGTTGGCAATGCCTTTCTATCTCAGTAAGCTTGGGATGTCAGCCCATAATAACGTGCAGATCTTAAAGATGCATGTGCAGGTAAAGCCATAATCAGTTGCATATTACTCAAGCAAGACTCAGGAAGAAAGCCGTTGGCCATTTTCTGTAAGGATTACTAGTAATTCTTTGGATAAGAAGGTAGCTCCTTGGGGATAAGAGATGTGCGCTAAATTATGTCAAGAATATAATGGATACCAACATTCTCAAGACTCTCGCATCATGAAAATCTGTGCTTTCGTGATTTTTATTGGCAGTGCTTAAAGCACCTGTCGATGTTTTTAAGTTTCTTTGCATTGGTTCCCACTCAGAGCTTGGGACCTGCTGGTTTAAGATCTTTTCTTCGGCCTTTGTAGGTGGAGTGATATAAAGAAGAACATGAGCTTCAGAGGCGGAGACAGCTGGGTTCGAATTTCACCTCCACCCCTTGTTAGCCATTGGTCCTTGGGCAAATGACCTGAGGTCCCTCAGGGGTCAGCGGACATGTTGTCACCCCCTTGTCCTGAGCTGAAAAATCGCTCTCAAAGAGACCCGCGCGTCCTCGTCTCTGGAATGTGTGTTATTTGGAAAATAAAAGAGTCTTTGCAGAGGTGATTCATTTAAGGATTTTGAGATGAGCACACTATCCTGGATTATTATCCCTGTGTTCCTAATGCCTTCCCAGCGTTCCTAATAAGAGAGGCGGGGGGATGACACATAGGGACGCAGACTGAGCAGATGATATATAGACACGGAGAGGAGAAGGTGAAGTCGAAGGCAGAGACCGAAGTGATGCGGCCACCAGCCTGTGAGTGCCACTGCTAGAAGCAACCAGAAGCTGGAGGAAGCAAGGGCCAGCTTCTCCCACAGAGCCTTTCCGAGGGACTACGGCCGCTGACACTTTGATTTCAGCCCAGGAGTACTGGTTTTGGACTCCTGGGCTGCGGAGGTGGGAGGGAGTACGTTTGTGTAGTTTGAAGCAGCAGGCTCATTGTGCTTTGTTTCAGGTGTGGTCGGGGAACACGCTTCCTTCTTTGCTAAGCTAGCGTGTAGCTGCGTTTAGCTGGCGTGTCACAGTTCGTTTTCCTCCTTTCTCTCCTTGTGTCAAAGATGGTGTTTCTCGAACTTTGTGTGCGGCAGTTGAAAGTTTTCACTCCAGGGGCGCCTGGGTGGCGCAGTCGGTTGGGCGTCCGACTTCAGCCAGGTCACGATCTCGCGGTCCGGGAGTTCGAGCCCCGCATCAGGCTCTGGGCTGATGGCTCAGAGCCTGGAGCCTGTTTCCGATTCTGTGTCTCCCTCTCTCTCTGCCCCTCCCCCGTTCATGCTCTGTCTCTCTCTGTCCCAAAAATAAATAAACGTTGAAAAAAAAAAAAAGTTTTCACTCCAGAACTACGTTTGTCAGCCTTGTGGCCGTTGACCTCCTGGGCCAGATGCTTCTTTGTGGTGAGGCTGTGCTTTGCATCGTAGGATATTTAGGAGCATTCCTACCCGGCCAGATACCAGCAGCACCTTCTGTCCGGTGGTAACAACAACAACAAAAAGTCTCCAGGCATGGCCAGATAGCACCTGGGGGACAAAATAACTGTGCTGAGCACCGCTAACCTAGATTTGATCTCAGCTCCTTCACTCAAGAGCTGTGCGTTCCCAAGTAGGTTAGACAACCTCTCTGAGCCTCCGTTTCATGATCTATAAAATAATACCGATATCTACCTCACAAAGTGGTTGTGAAGGTAAGCACATTAGATAACGTACACCAAGGCCTCAAAATAGCGCCTGGTACCTAGTAAAGTGTTAAATAAGTGAAAATTATTACATTATTAACGCATGCTCCGCCGCACCCGTTTATCACGCTATTTTGTGTAGTTTCCCTTATAGAAATAATGGGCTTTTAAAACCTTTTCCATGGAGTAACTTCTATTACAAAGATCAGGGTTTGAAATTAAATACGCTTCTTTCATTACCCGCCCCTTCCCACCCCACTGCTCCCCAACTCTGTGCCTAAGAGTTGAGGAATCGTGGCTGAGCTTACGCGCTCGGATCGCCTGTCAGCCGTGCTAACTCGCTGAACTCTTCCTATGATCCCGGTCCGTGAGCTGTAACAACAAGAAAACCCCTTTCCGTCTGTCAGTGATCGTTCTATTATTCTGTAATTACGGCTTTCTCCTTCGTGACGTAACTGTTGAATTCACTTATAGACGTGTCAACGTCTCTATTCAAATGTGCGAAATATTTAGCAGCGTTTAGCAGTTTTTGGTGAAATGCTAGAAAGTGTTTTGAATAGATCCATCATCTACTTTTGTAAGGAAGAGGAATGTGCTCCAACTGTGGTTTAGGCCATTGTGTCTCTAAGCACGGGGGGACACTGCATAAAACAAAGACTCCCTCTTGGCACTGAGCTTGCGTTCGAGCACAGAATAATAGTAATATGCATGATGAGTAAATGGTAGGGTATATTGGAGGGTCGTAAGAATTTAGGAAAACAAGCAGTCTAGGGTAGAGGGGGGTCGGAGTTCTGGATAGGCACTTGGGGACGAGACGTGACCTTGAATAGGTTGGGAGCATTTTTCACTCTTCATAGGGGTGAATGAAAATGTCTTTGTGGATTGAAACTGATATTTGCAAATGTGGATTGAAACTGATGTTTGCAAATGGGCCTCTGCTTTTGATGAAGAATTGGGATACCTGAGTCTTTCCAGGGTGCTAAAACTCTGTTCCTTCTCCACAGTGCTGCCTGGGAACGTCTTTGAAGGTTAAGCCATGGGGCTTTGGTTTATCCCAGCTGCCGTGGGAATTCTGCATGGGAGCTGCCTAGCAGCTCAGAGCACTGGTATTTACGTCAAATAGATTATCTTTTTAATTCTGGTTGTCTACGTCTATAGTGGATGACTTTGGGCAAGTCACTTAATGTCTCCAAGCCCCACCCTCCTATGACCGTGGTAAGGATTAGAGGAAATAATGCATCGAAAGTGCTTAGACATGTGTCTAGACCATAACAAATCCTCCGAAAATGTGGGCAGTTTAGTTTTCCAGTTAGTACATAGAAAATGTCTAAGGTAGTATGTAAGTATTCGTGGTAATTGTAATTGTTTCAAATCTGTGCTGCCGCTGCTCTAATAAACCCTGCCTGCAGAAGGGAAGTCTACATCGAGAGCCTGTGAATTGGCTTTTCATGAGCTTGGGGTCCAGACACACTTTGAGTGCTCTGTGCAAAATGGCCTGAAAGGAGTTTGAAATGAGAGAGTGGAGGCAGGGCATGATTCAGGTAATAAAATCCAGCTATCCAAAAAAAAAAAAAAAATGAGATTAATCAGTGATCATGGATGGTTCCATTGATGGACTTTTGTCTCTTAGGTAGCGGTGTGGCTATTCACTTAGCTGGTAGATGCTTAGATAAGCATTTGTTAAATGATGGAGAAGAGCAAGTTACCCCGTGATGCTGAATGACTGCAGATGTTCCTGAGGGAGGGAGAGGCTTGACTGGGAAATGGTCAGGACCGGGAACAGAACATACACAGGATGCCCTGCTGTACCACCACAAAAGCCCTAGAGGTCATGGACTTGGTGGTTGTACCACACTGTGACGTGCTAAGTGCCACTGAATCATTCACTTGAAAATGGTTGGTTTTGGGGCACCTGGGTGGCTCAGTCAGTTAAGCGCCCGACTTTGGCTCAGGTCATGATCTCGCGGTTTGTGAGTTCGAGCCCCACGTCAGGCTCTGTGCTGACGGCTCAGAGCCTGGAGCCTGCTTCAGATTCTGTGCCTTCTTCTTTCCCTGCCCCCCCCCCGCCCGCCCCACTTATGCTTTGTTTCTTTCTCTGTCTCAAAAATCAATGTTAACAATTTTTTTTCATGTTCTATGAATTTCACCTTAATTAGTTAAAAAAAAATGAATTCATGACAGTGCCAGGACTAAGACCCCAACTCCTCCATCCCCATGTCTACTCTTGAAAAAAGTCAGCAGAGAATAGGGCATCTTATGCTGGTACCTATGGAATAACTGTTCTTTAACTTTACAAATGTGTTAAAAGCTTGATGTTTCAGATATCCAACATTTGGGGACTGTTTGCTTGTTTGTAAAATTCAGCCCTGATACATTGTTGACATAGATAGAAGCCAATGCGGTTTCCCCCTAGTATTTATCCCAGTATCTTGCCCGTAGTAGCTGCCCCATTAATCGGGATTGAACTGAATGTATGTTGTTTTCAGTGTTGCCGTAAGTTTAGGTGTAGTACGTCAGTGGAAATGGCGTTGGACTATACAATATTAGCGATCTCGAAGTTCACCTTGCTCTCAGTTGGGTAACCTTGGCCCAGAGAGGTGGGGCCACTCATATTGTTAGTGGCAAGGCCAGGATGTTGTGTTTTCCTCCCAGTTTTATTGAGATTTGATTGACATACAGCAGCATTTAAGTTTAAGGTGTGTGCATAATTATTTGACTTACATATATCATGACATGGTTACAGTGATAAGTTTGGTTAACATCCATCATCTCCTATAGATACAGGCAGAAGAAAAAAAATTGGTCTTTTCCTTGTCATAAAAAGCCTTAGTAAATACTCTCGTAACAATTTTCAAATATACCATAAGGCATTGTTAACTGTAGTCACATTGTACGTTACCTCCCCAGTACTTCTATACCTTAAAACTGGAAGTGTGTCCCTTTTGAGCACCTACATCCAGATCCCCGTCCCCCCACCCTACCTCTGAGAAATGCAAATCTGATCTCTTTTTCCTATGAGTTTGGACTTTTTTCCTTTTGTTTCTTTCTTTTTAGATACCACATATAAGTGAGATCATACAGTATTGTCTTTACCTAACTTATTTCACTTAGCATAATGCCCCAAGATTCCACTGTGTTGGCTTCAATGGCAGAATTTCTCCTTTTTATGGCTGCATAATATTCCATTGTGTGTGTGTGTGTGTGTGTGTGTGTGTGTGTGTGTGTGTGTCTGCGTGTGTGTGCACCATATCTTCTTTGTCCATCCATTTGTTGATGGATACTTGGGTTGTTCCCACATCTTGGCGATTGTGAATAATGTTGCTCTTGAACACAGTGGTGCAGATGTCTCTTTGACCTACTGTTGTCTTTCCCCTCAGATACAGTCCCAGAAGTGGAATGGCTGAACCTGACTGTAGTTCTTGTTAATTTCTTGAGGAACCTTCATACTGTTTTCTGTAGAGGCCACACCGCTTGGGAATCCCGCCAACAGTGCACAAGGTTGCCTGTGTTCCCAGGTTGTCGTCTTTAAACTTAGTGTTTGTGAAAACATCCGTAGGTAATCCCATCAGCGATAGCACTGGAATATGATTCGTTTCCTTTTTTCTCCTTACTTTCTCTCTAAGATTCTGGCAACCCAATCACGTTTCTAGGAACAGAAGACCCAGGTTTCATCTCTTCTTTTTGCCACTGCTTAGCCAATGTGTGTTTCAGCCAGTTCTTCTCCAAGTTTCTGCTAGCTCACCTATCAAGTGGGAGGAGTAGGGGCCAGGGACTGGAGTAGACATCCTTCTGAGGCTCCTTTTGATTCCACCTGCCCTGTCAGGAATTAGCTGGTGAGTTGGTGTTGAGCTGACTTAAAGATGAGGGGTTATTGCAAGTTCTGTCTAAATCGGACCTGTTCTTCATACTGTTTTCATGATAGTGGTTGAGAAAGATCCAGAAGGAATTAATATAGCCGCGGAAGAGGTGGCAAAGGGTCATATCTAGAGGGTGGACGAAGATTCTGCTGTATTTTAAGTTCGTTGTAACAACAACAACAACAAAAAAAAACAAGAAAAGAATCACAGGAAACATACTGCTTTGGAATTTGCTTCTTTTTTATTTTTTTATTTTTTTTTTTTATTAAAATTTTTTTTTTTAACTTTTATTTATTTTTGGGACAGAGAGAGACAGAGCATGAACGGGGGAGGGGCAGAGAGAGAGGGAGACACAGAATTGGAAACAGGCTCCAGGCTCTGAGCCATCAGCCCAGAGCCTGACGCGGGGCTCGAACTCACGGACCGTGAGATCGTGACCTGGCTGAAGTTGGACGCTTAACCGACTGCGCCACCCAGGCGCCCCTGGAATTTGCTTCTTAAAAACTTAGGATGGTTGGTGCCCAGCTGACTCTGTCAGTGGGGCATGTGACCCTAGATCTCGAGGTTGTGAGTTTGAGACCCACATTGGGTATAGGGTTTACTTAAAAAACAAACACACACACGTATTTATTTATATGTATATATATACACATAATAATTTGAATAATAATATATAATAAAATCTAAGATGGAATGAATACATTTTCTGTAACTTTTTTACTGGTTGCATTTTTAACAGACATAGTATAATAAGTACAGATTACTAGTATTGGAAATGTAATTTAACCATTAAGTGTTATAAAATACTTTAAATAAGCTTTAAACATGTCCAGTCATTTCCATGGGATAAATTCCTGGAAATGCAATTACTGAATCATTTGAGGTTACAAAATGATAGGGTTTTAAAAAAATTTTTTTTTCAACTTTTTTTATTTATTTTTGGGACAGAGAGAGACAGAGCATGAACGGGGGAGGGGCAGAGAGAGAGGGAGACACAGAATCGGAAACAGGCTCCAGGCTCCGAGCCATCAGCCCAGAGCCTGACGCGGGGCTCGAACTCACGGACCGCGAGATCGTGACCTGGCTGAAGTCGGACGCTTAACCGACTGCGCCACTCAGACGCCCCTAAAATTTTTTTTTAATGTTTATTTTATTTTTGATGGAGACAGAGCATGAGTGGGGGAGGGGCAGAGAGAGGAGGAGACATAGAATCCCCAAGCAGGCTCCAGGCTCCGAGCTGTCAGCACACAGCCCGATGTGCGGCTCGAACTCACAGACCACAAGATCATGACCTGAGCCGAAGTAGGACGCTCAACCCACTGAGCCACCCAGGCGCCCCAAAAATGATAGGTTTTTTTAAATGTACATGACTAGATTTGTCTCCAGCAAAATTATATTTATCTAGATTTTAGACCAGCAATGAGATTGGCCAGTTTCCTGCTTGTTGAAAACATTTGATGTGATCACTTTTTAAAAATCTTTAACATGTTGATAACAAAAACACTGTATAAATGCTTTGATGTGCATATATTTGATTTTAGGTATGTTTGAATATTTTGGCTGTTTGTATGATTGCTTCATAAATTGTCGTATGTCACGTGCCTGTTTCTAAAAGCAAAATTTTAAGTTAATTCACAAGAACTTTTTATTGGTTAAGGTTATGAACTCCTTTTCTGCCCTGTGTTCAATTTGCCTGCCTTTTGGTTTTGTGTTTAGTAGTTTTACTTTTCTCGAAGATTGACATTTTATGCTGTCAAATCGCATAACATGTTTCTATATGAATTTGGCCTTTGTCATGCTTAGGCGTTTTCCACACCATTATTACAGAAATAGTACTGTAATTTTCTTCTAGTACTTCCGTGGTTTTCTTTTTCACATTTGAAAGTTGTTGCACCTGAACTTTCTTTTGGATAAGGCAAGAGAGATGGGGATCAAGTTTATTGTTTCCAAAGTGAACAGCCAGTTGAGCGACCTGATTTAAAATTCATCTTTTTGGCATTGATTTGAAATGTCAAATGCTGATTTCTAGACTATTCTTCAACACTTTGCTGCTAAGAACAAAACGCGTTTCAGTTCCTGTAGCTTGAGAGCACATTTGGGTGACATCCGGTAGTGCAATAGTTATTCATCCTCTTGCCCCCCAAATTTATTGAGTATTCTGGACAATTCTTCTAAAGGAAATTTAGAGTAATTTTATCAAGTTCTAAAGAAAACCTCCAGCGAGGTAGTAATGGGAACTGAATTTCATTTCTGAATTTCTTTGGGGAGAATTGTCATCTTTACAATTGAGCTTGCCCCTTGGGAAGGACGGCACATGATTTCATGAGTTCAAGTCTTCACTTGTGTCCCGCACTAAAGTTGACACAGTTTTCTTTATGTAACTTCTGTTCACCTCTCTTTAAATGTACTCCTGTTTGTTTGGTGTCTTTTTTTCCTTGATAAATGTGAGTTTCATCTCCATTATATTTCTTAGTGGGTTATTTCTCAAGATTAAGGATATCACTGATTTTCTAAGAATGTTTATTCATGTTGAGAGGGAGACAGAGAAAGAGAGTGAGGGAGGGGCAGAGAGAGAGGGAGAGAATACCAAGCAGGCGCCATGCTGTCAGCAAGGAGCCTGATGCAGGGCTCGAACCCACGAACCGTGAGATCATGACCTGAGCTAAAATCAAGAGTCGTATGTTTGAGCCACACAGGTGTCCTAGGAAACTATTGAACTTTATGTTTTGGCTCTGATTTTTTCCCCCTAGGCGATTCTACTGGATTTGATAAGTGGATCGATTATTGTTTTTCCAAATAATGTTAATTATATCTTCTAGTTCCCATCATTTATAATTTTGTACTGCTTCGGCTAAAACTTGGAGAAGAGTATTCAAATAACAGAGGTGATAGGAGGCATCCTTACCTACTTTTTGACTTTAAAGGGAATGTCACTAGCATTTCACCAGCATGTGTGATTAGTGGATCTCTTCCCACAGGACCTTGGCAATTCCAGTCTCTTTCTTCTCCAAATAAGGTATAGTTCATAACAAGTTACTGCTGTGTGGCCTTCTTGATGTTTAATGGTTAAACTGTGTGCAAATGGTAACTACGTTTGCCTGGAGTTCTATGACTTCTAGGTGACCTCATCAGTCCTGTAAAGAAATACCTTTTCCGGTAGATTCTCAGTGATACTTGGCTGCCCTGCTGAACTTTGCAAAAACCTGTAAGAAATGATTTGGAATACATCACACTCAAATTAGAAGAGTGGGTTAGAAATTCCTATAATGCAAAGCCTTAATTTTGTACGCAGTATTATTAAGGTGTTAGATGCACCACGTAGTTCAATGGTTTAAATTTCATTCCTACGTCAGCAAAACAAAGGTTAGTTTTAGCGTGTCTTACTTTGGAGGCTGCTCTCCTAAAGAACCCATTTTTGGTTTTCGTACTGGTCCTATTTTTTGGATTAGCAGTGTGGTACTTTGAAAGCACATTTATGAGTGTACTTCTGTTTAATGATGTCACAAGCAGTTTATGTATTATGTGTTAATGTATTATGTGCTAGGGTCAGAGGAGCGTGTTAATTCAAAATATGTTCAAGTACCTTAGTAATATGGACTCTTTATTTTTTTTTAAGTTTATTTATTTATTTTGAGAGAGAGTGTATGTGTGAGCAGGGGAGGGGCAGAGAGGGAAGGAGAGAAGAATCCCAAGCAGCCTCTGCACTGTCAGCACAGAGCCCGATGTGGGGCTCGAACTCATGAACTGTGAGATTATGACCTGAGCCAAAATCAAGAGTTGGATGCTGGAGCCACCTAGGCACCCCTGGATTCTTTAAACACTCCCCCCTACCCATACAAAAAGAAACGGAGGGGGGGGGGGGAGGAATATTGGCCTGTATAAATAATTCAAGTTTCCAACGTGTGCAAAATCCTGAAAAGTGTAAGGAATATAATCCTACGAATAGAGATAACCGTTGTTGGCATTCACGGTAGCTTTCCTTCATCTGTGTAATTGCTGTCATACTGTATATCCAGGTCTTCTCACCTAAACATTATAAATAGATGTTTCTCCTTGATGCGTAGCATTTAAATAGGAAAACAGGGCAGTTGGGCTGTGGGAATCCGGGGAGAGATGATCCTTACAGCCTTACAGATGGCCACAGTCCTGAGGATGAGTCCCAGGGGATGACCTCGGCACGGTCTGCCACCATCCTGAAACAATCACGGACCCAGGTATCCTCAGCGAGCCGGGAAAGCAAAGCCGAGATTATCCCGCATGGCCTCTGGGAGGCTTAGGGTCGCCTGAACAAAAACCCTCCTTTCCTCTGAGCAGCCCGGTGGCTTCTGGAAGCTGGCCTCACTCTCTGAGCCACCATGTAGATTTCGCTTTGACATCTTTGATCAGTCAGCTGACACATGGAGGTATTACCCGCGTAGACGCGCTCCTGTTGTACGGAAAGAATAGCATGTAGACGGAGAGCAGATAAATTGCCTTATTCCTAAGGCCGAATTCCAGGAATTTTTTTTTTTAGGGCCTTTGGCCATGTGATATTTTACATAAATATTTTTAAGAACCCTGTTTGCCAGATCAGCATATCTCCCGCCGTGGTATATTAGTTCTAAAAACTTATAGCTGATCCATTACCAAAGCCAAAACAGGGGGTGGTGGGAGCGCTTGAATTAGAAATTTAATGTGAAGAATTTGTGAATTGCTGGTATTTTCATTTTGTAAGTGTGACACATTTGTGGAAGAAATAGAGTTCTAAAAATGTGTAAGTGGCTGCTCTGTGGCCCATGTATTCCTTCTTACTTTACAGTTGTTTTACAAGGTCGTCTGTAAATTACAAGCCAACCGACAAATAAGTGAAGTTTTAAGCAGAGTAATTTTGTAACTTTTTTTTGGGGGGGGGGGACAGGCATCCTGTACTCCACTTGATTGGAGATAAAATTAGGGGCGTGTGGGTGGCTCAATTTGGTTGAGCATCCGACTCTTGATTTCGGCTCAGGTTATGATCCCTGGGGGGTGGGATCGAGCCCCACATCGGGCTTTGTACTGAGTGTGGAGCCTGCTTGAGATTTTCTCTCTCTACTTCTGCCCCTCTCCCTGCTCACATCTCGCTTGTGCTCTCTCCCCCCCCGCCTACAATTGAATGAATGAATGAATGAATGAATAGGAAGAGAATTTTTTTGTATCTTGGACATTTTTACAAAGTTTGGAGATTCTGATCATGTGTCAAGCAAATAGCTTGTATTTTTGCCTGTGTTTCCATTTTCTAGAATTTCAGGTTAACATATACAAGTGTGGCAATTTACTCCTTTAGAACAGCACTGTCTGGTAGAAAATACAGTGAGAGGCACTTACATCATTTTAAATTTTATAGTAGCCACGTTTTACCTAATACATCAAAAATATTATTTCAACAGCCACATGAAAACTTAATGACATATTTTATATCTATTTTTTCTTCAGACCAAATCTTCTCAATTCCAGCATATATTTTACACTGAGAACACATTCAGACACTGGATTTTCATCAGAAATACTGGGTCTTTTCCTGAGATTTCATAAGTTTTCAACTGAAAAAATAGATTCCCATTCCCAGGTGGTCCCAAACATATATAAAAGTTTCCCAGTAACATAAACCAGCAGAGTTTTAAAAACTTTTTACATTAAAATTCAATAAAATTAGGGGCGCCTGGGTGCCTCAGTCTTTTGTGTCCAACTTTGGCTCAGGTCATGATCTCACAGTTCATGGGTTCAAGCCCCGTGTCAGGCTCTGTGCTGACAGCTCAGAGCCTGGAGCCTGCTTCCGATTCTGTGTTTCCCTCCCTGTCTGCCTCTCCCCTGCCTGTGCTCTCTGTTTCTCTCACAAAAATAAATAAATGTCAAAAAAAATTTTTTTAATTACATAAAATAAAAAATCCACCTCCGTTACACAATTTCAAGTGCCATTTAATTTTATGCATGGTGTCGAATCCTAGTTATTAGTTGCATAGGGAATTGGAAGAGAACTTGCTTGAGGAAGAGGAGACTCCTATTGGATCTGTGATTAGCTGTGTGATCTGGAGTATACAGGGCCTGGAGGTCTTCATTTATAAATTAGTTACAAGGAATGGACCATATATGTTCTTCACTGGGGTCCCTTTGATGCTCACAAAATGTGATGAATCTTGGATGCAGAAAGCCTCAAAATGCAACATAACATCCACTTGAATGTATTTCAGACCACTGCTGTGAAATAAATAGCTTTCAAGTGTTATGTTTCACGGTACATAGCTCAGGTGGGGGGAGAGAAGGGAATGGCCACATCGGCCATGGTAGTCCATGGGCGGTCTCTGCTCTCCTTCGAGGGGGGGGCGGTAAATGTCCACGTGCTGTAGAAATTATAGAATGAGTGTATTTCTTTTCTCATGAAATTGCCTATATTCATTTCCTGTTGCTGCTGTAACAAATTCCCACAGATTTACTGCCTTAAAACGACAGATTTATCTTAGAGTTCGAGAGGTCAGAAGCCCAACATTGGTCTCCCGAGGCCAACAGTGACGCACCAGCAAGGTTGCCTTTTTCCTGGAGGCTCTGGGGGAGAATCTGTCATCTTGCCTTTTTGAGATTCTGGAGGCCAGGAGCATTCCTTGGCTGACGGCCTCTTGCCGTCTTCAAAGCCAGCAGTAGCCGGGACAGTCTTTCTCACAGTCTGTCATTCAGGCACCAGCTTTTCTGCCTCCCTCTTGCCTTTGAAGGACCCCTGTGGTTCCCCTGGGCCCACCAGATAATCCAGGATAATCCTCTTTTAAGGCCAGCTGATTAGCAACCTTAATTTCACCTGTATCTTTAATCCCCCCACCCCCCACACACCCGGACTTGGCCTAATTGCAATACAGTCACAGGCTCTGGGGATTAGGACATGGCCATCTTCGGGGGACCGATTTTCTGCCTGCCACAGTGCCTCCGAGGTTTCATAGATTTTGCCAGTAGTTTCGCAGCTACTCATTTTTGTTGCTCTGCTCCCTTTTCCGTCTCCAAGACAGGCAGCAGTCATAAGGCAGCAGTCAGCTGAAGGAATGAGGGCTAAGTAGTGATGTCGAACGGCTGACGCAGAATTTCTCTTCCGTGAAGCCTACCTCCACCTCCAGCTGTTGGTTGAAACTAATTAGATGTGGAAGGTTCTCTTACTTAGGACCATGTTCCCATCCATGGGATGATAGACTGTGACCTTCTAAAGGGAATAGGGATGTATTCCCTAAGTTTATTTTTCTTCCTTTACCTCTCATCAGAGACACCATAAATGTTTGCCAAAGGTCGGCATGAAGTTTTCTGTCTCTGCTGCGCAGGTGGTTCAAAGTTGGGGAGTGTCTTTCTTCTGAGAACGGAATCATGATGTCATAATCATAATGTGAACGTGCTCGTTAAAATAGAAGAATTGGACTGTATTAACTTGCACTTCAGTCCACTCTTCTGGGTAGATTTTTATATCCCGCTCTCACTGTAATTCTTTGTGTCCCTGGCGAAAACGCCACATCCATTTCCAGATGCGTTCTGCCATTATCAAAGGCTCAGAGGGAAATCTCCTGCGTGCGCTGAGAGCATTCAGAAAAAATATATAAGAAGCTGATACGGAGAAGATAAGGCAGAGTTTTCTGAGTGTACTGAATAAGCACCAGCAGCCTTTACCTTGAACTTGACGGTGTTATTTAGACTTTACCTTCTGCAGTGTTGCTTTAGAGGGTAGTAGCCTGATTGGGAGACCTCCGTGGTTGAGCTCTGTTTGATATGATCATGATATCTGTCTCAGCCACTCACTCAGCAGTGTTGATGAGTGCGTACTCTTGCGTGTCACGTTTTAGAAAGCGATGGGCTTACTGTCCCTAGAGCTGCCATACTGTACGAGGCTAGGAGTCACGATTTGTGTCACTGTGTCGTCTCCAAGAATGGCACCCCTCGCAGTGGTGCAGTGAAAGACAGCGACGCTGACATTGCCCGTGAGAGAGCCCCTAGCCTGGTGGGGAACAGATTTGCATTGAGTCCCTTAGTGCTTACATTACATGTGTGTGGGCACCTGCCCAGGAGCACGGATGAGAGTGTCTTAACTTTTCCTGAAAAAGTTGGGGTATCTGGAAGGTCTCCCGGAGGAAGCCCAGCCTAAACCGAGTGTGGAAGAATGAATAGGAGGTGGTCAGATCGGAAAAAGCCAAGACGGTGCTCTGGGCCACGTGAGCAGTGTGCAAAAGCATATGGCATTTCCAAGACCTACAACTACTTCGGCGTGGGTGAGGTGTGAGATTCGTGTGGGAACATGATGAGGCAGAGCATTTAACCTTCCTCTGCCTCAGTTCCTCATTTAGTGAAACAAAGAAAACGTTAGCCACCTTTTGGGTTCTTGTAAGTTTTAAATGAACTACCCTAAGTAAAATGCTTAGAAAGGGGCTTATGTGGGAAAATCACTTGGGACACCTGGGTGGCTCAGTCGAGCAAGCCTCCCACTTCGGTTCAGGTCATGATCTTGTCGTTCGTGAGTTCGAGCCCCACGTCGGGCGCTGTGTCGACAGCTCGGAGCCTGGAGCCTGTTTCGGATTCTGTGTCTCCCTCTCTCTCTGACCCTCCCCTGCTCGTGCTCTGTCTCTCTCTCTCAAAATCAAATAAAACATTTTTAAAACAATAAAAGAAAAAGCACTTAACAAACGTCCGCTATCGATGAAGACAATCACAGTCCTGTCATGTGAGGTTTGAAAAGTAGGCAAGGTCCACATAGAGAAGGAATTTCAGCATCCTAATGCTGGCATGGGGAAAATTGTAAAGGAATTTTTTTTTAATGTGCTTCACAGCTTTGTAGGTTTATAAACTCTGTGTCATCCTTTTTCAAGGTTAATGAGACCCTCGTGAGTTGACTCATCCCACTCACAATCACCAGATTGATGAAAAGGGCCACCTTATTCATGTACGTGCAAACGTGAAAGTACTCATCACGCCGCGATAACATGGCCATGGGGTGGTGTATCTTCCTCCCACGAATGGGCCAACTTTTCTTCAGCTCGTCTGTTAAGGTCAGATGGTCTGTAGGTGAGGATGAGGGTCAGAGCAAATGCAGAGCAACATTCGAAGGGCTGGTTTCAGCAGATGATGTCGACCCCGTGGGTCAGTCCGGCTCATGAACTACGTGTCTGTTAGATGAAGATTCTCCGAACACGGGGTCTAGGGCCCCACCTTCTCTGGAGAAACTCAAGACACCACACTTCTCTTCTCTCTCCTTTGATACATGTCCATCTTTTCTGATACATTTGTCCCCCCGCTTTTTTCTTTCTTTACCTTTGTTTCAGCTTACTTGTAGGAGATGTCGCGGTTTTCCAGTTTATCTGGATTCTCTTTAAGGTTGGCTGCTCTTTGATGAGGCTTTGGGGTTTGCTTAATCTCAACAGTAAAAGTCTCCATAGTGGTCAGTTTTTCATTGTGTGCACGAGCTAAATGGTGGATTATTTCTGGGAGTATGTATTCATTTGAGCCCATCACCCATGGAGGGTGAATTCAGAGAGCTATTAATGATGTAGAATGGCCTGTCCATTTCTTGATGTCATTGTATTTCCCTAATCTGTTGTTCTGGTCACCTCTCCCACTAAACTGTGGAATCCATTATATCCGGGGACCCGTAGTAGAATGAATGAGTTGGTAGGGTAACAGTTGTATCTTGAAGTTGTTGTATTTGTATCGTAATGAACATTCTTTCATCAGAGTACTATTGTAGGACTTCAGCCTTTTAGGATCTTTTACTGAATGCTTTAGGAATAGAAACAACATTTATTTTACTGGATTTTCATGCTACCATTTAAAGCTATAGTGTTATTTTATACATTTTTATCAAGCATTACAAGGTCAGGCTGATTAAGCAATACTTAAAACAAAAAGTAATGTTAAGACAGAATTATTCTAGTTATCCTTGGTAAAGTAAATCTTTTCTTGCCCTCATGTCCGTTATGTGATCTCCTAATCCTAAATAGCGACGTATCCAAAAAAAATCGATCTTAGGTTTCCAACTGTAATCACGTTGATTTCTTTAATCATAGTTATTAAAAACATGGAAGCATTTTACATGTTCGTGTGTATTTTAAAATAAAACTAGTGTTTTTTTAAAAGGTGGAGAAGGCCCATGTAAATTTGCTGCCTTATGGAATATATGTTCTGAATATTGTTCTTAAACATTGAAACAAAAACGCTTTGATGGAATGCTACATTCAGGGCTCATTATCTTGAATTCACTTGCAGGTCATTTGTTCTCGACTGTTAAAAAAAAAAAAAAGTGAATGTTCTTGCTCCAAAGGAAATTTTTGCTCCAAAGGAAATCAGTCACAATTGTTCCTAACGGGTGCTTATTTAAAACGGAGAGCTCTGGCAAAAATAAAAATGAAAGCTCTGCGAGAGACTGCACTCATAATTTTTAATGTCTCAGACGTTACAGATGTTGACATTTTGATGAACCAGAGCCTGCCTCCAGTGTTATTTTAGTGGTCTGTTCCATGGAGCTGTGAGAGATGAGACAGTAGTATCATGAAACGTTTATTAAAATGCTTACAGTGCACGGAAAAGTTGGGCGTGGCTTGTGCCCCACTGAATTCTGTGCTCTAGCAAAAACATCGTATAATAATGTTCTGGTCCATATTTATGTTAATGCAACATGGAGATAATGGGGGTTCTTCCTCACTTGGAATAAACTAAAAGCAAAATTTCAGCAACTTTCAGCAACAGTACCAGACCTACTGCTAAAAATGCAAGGCATGTTTTTCTTCTTCTTTTTTTTTAATTCTCCAGGAAAATAATAGGACCTACAGTGTTAAGGAAGAAATAGAATTTCGTATGGCTGTTTTGTGTATAGGTAGATACTAGATCATATAAAGCGATTTCTTCATTGATTGCAAAGGACCAAAAAAAGCACATGAAAGAAAATATCCTATTTGTTAATAGCTTTTTAAAGGCAGGCAGGCAGGCAGGCAAGCAAAGAAAGAAAGAGGAAGGAAGGAAGGAAGGAAGGAAGGAAGGAAGGAGGGAGGAAGGAAGGAAAGAAGGAAGGAAGGAAGAGAAAAGCGCTACATTTTGTTACCTAAATCTCAGTTTGAGGAGAGCTATAATACCAAGGTTGGAGTAGATGTAGAGAACACTCTGTTGGGAGCATCGATTGATGTACACTTTCTCAAGGGCAAGGGTGTTCATCAGAAGCCTTGAAGTACATAACTTCCCATCTAACAGTTCCACCTCTGGGAATTTAGCCTAAGGAAAGAATTGAACGATGGGGCCTTAAATAAATAAATAAATACACACACACACACACACACACACACACACACACACACACACACACACACTGATATTCATTGTAGCATTGTTTGTAAAAGCAAAAATTGGAAACTTCTCCAATTTCCGTGAAGATGATCAGATTATGGCTCTTTTATCCCTGAATACTTTAGAGCTGCCTACAACGATACTATGGAAAGATGGCGTAATATGGTAAGTTAGTTAAAACCTAGTGTGGATAATACAGTGGCATTGATGGTTACAGAAAAAGAGTGTTAGAGCTCGGGTACCTGACAAAATTAACAGAAGCTATCACTGGATAGTGGATGGCAAGAAATCTTTGTTCCTGGCTTATGTTTTTTCTTTGCTTATTTTTTTATGTCAGGAATAGAGACTTTATAAGCAAAACCATTTTGTGAAACTTACCTTTGACTATCACTTCTATATGAATAATTGGATGAGCATCGCAAAGATGTTAAATAATGTTCAACATAGCACTATTAACGGTTTTTAAAGAAAAATTTTTAAATGTTTTTTTATTGGTTTGAGAGAGAGCACGTGCAGGGAGGGGAAGGGAGAGAAACTGAGAATCCCAAGCAGGCTCCATGCTGAGCAGTGCAGGGCTTGATCTCAGGACCGTGAGATCATGACCTGAGCTGAAAACAAGCGTCAGATACTTCCCCGTCTGAACCACCCATGTGCCCAATGGTTCTAAAAAGTTTTAACATATATATCCCCTCTTGTCAGGAATTTAAGTAGGAAAGTAATGGTATAACAATGGTAAAGCATGGCATAACAATGCTTCATAGCCACTGAAATTATAGATCTGTATGTATTGATACGGAAAAGATGTTCACATCATGTAACAAGGAAAAGGCAGGGTAACAAACATTGTGGGTAGGTAAGGAAGGTAGGTATGTAGACAGATAAAAGTCTGCAGTGTTTTACATGATAGTCACACTAGTAGTCCTTTCTGTGTGATGGGATTATGGGTCATTTTCAACTTGTTCTATGTCTCTTTATTTTTTCAATTGTTTACAACGAACAGATACTCCTTTGATTACTGGGGAAAGTAAAAATCAACAAAATTAGAGGCAAACAAGGAGAAATTACCACAAAATACTATGAGATATGATGGGACATTCTGTGGAGATAGATGAGTGGGTGGTGTTTCTAGGAAAATGTACTTTATCAGAGTGGTTCCCAGCAGAGAGATCCGAAGTCAATAACCACGTAAGAAATGAAAAACTTACCAAAAGGTGCTTTCTGAATTCAAAGTGCAAGCCCAGATGGCCTCAGTAAATTCTTCCAGCATGCAAGGATATTATTAAATAGGGCGAAGTTACAAATTATTGCAAGGGGCTTTCGTGCGGGACATTTGTTGTAAACCAGAACCGTTCTGCGTAAACCTGGATACATTTTCCCACCACGATTTCAGTGTTTTCTAAGCGTACGGCAAAAGTCCAGACTTGGGAGTTTAAGATGTTAAAGCGATCTTTATGCCAGAGCTTCGCACTGGTAGCGTGTGTGCATATGTGCGTGCGTTCATTCACACACACTGAACATCAGTCATGCTTATGAATATTGATGCAAAACCCCTCCGTGAAATACCACCAAATAGAATTTAGCAGCACATTAAAGAAGTACCATAATCGAGTGGGGTGCATCCCAGCAATGTGTGAGCTTGGTTTCACACTAGACCAAAAAAGGAAATCTGTGTGTTCATCTTTCAGTGCCAAAAATGCTTTGCTCTAATTCAACGTCCAGTGATACATTGATTGTGGCAGTGGTTACGTGACCGGACATATTTGTCAAAACTCCTTAAACTGTATTCTTTATGAGGGTGAATTTTAGGGATTGCCTGGGTGGCTCAGTGGGTTGAGCGTCCAACTTTGGCTGAGGTCACCATCTCCTGGTTCTTGAGTTCGAGCCCCGCGTCTGATTCGGTGTCTCCCTCTCTCTCTCTGCCCCTCCCCTCTTGAGCTCGCTCTCAGAATAAATAAGCTTAAAAAGAATTAAAACTTGGTACAATTAGAATAAGTAGAATTCATTACTTGTTGCTTTATTTTAAATCTCTGGCCTCATGCCAAACCAGTATCATATTTTGTGAAACACGGGGCACAGTCCCCTGTAAATCAAATGTGTGCTAAGAATGCTCACTTTTGGTGAAATTAGAAACCTGACTAGAAGGGACAAGCCAAAAGATGAGAAAAAAACAAAAACGAAACAGAACATCGGAGTGGAGGTTGCAAACTTGACTGTTATTTGTAGGTGTTTGAAGTGCACACCTGTAAAGTAGGGAATCGGTGGAAAAAGAGAATCAGTGTGGCCAGTTGGAACTGGTGCCTGGTGGGGGAAGCGGCAGGAAGAGAGGGAAAAAGTGGATGCATACATCATCTGCTACCACAGGTGTCTGAAGTATCGCCCACCATCATTCATAGGCAGTGCCCCACACCTGGCCCCTGCAAGGCAGTGCAGGACATTCTTTCACCTGCAGGACATGACTTTTGTCCTCACCTAGAGAGCATGTGGCCAGAGACAGGGGTTGAGCATACATAAAAATGGCAAGGACCTTACGAAAAGAGAAGAGGAGTGACAATCGTGGGGCATAAGGGTTGAGCTTAAGCCAGACTTTCCTTTTTGTTTTTTTTAATCGGTATTAGTGTTAGCTTTTAATTTTTTTTTTTTTTTTGATTAGTGTTAAAATGTGTTTGCTCTTCACTTTTTAAAAAATAGAACATCTGTAGGGGGCTCTGGGTGGCTCAGTCGGTTGGGCGTCCGACTTCAGCCCAGGTCATGTTCTCACGGTTCGGGAGTTCGAGCCCCGCGTCGGGCTCTGTGCCGACAGCTCGGGCCTGGAGGCTGCTTCGGATTCTGTGTCTCCCTCTCTCTCTGCCCCTCCCCCGCTCATGCTCTGTTTTTCTCTGTCTCAAAAATAAATAAACATAAAAAATTTTTGGAAAAAAAAGAATAAATGTTAGAAGAAAATTTTTAAAAAATTGACATCTGTAGACTGTGAGAGTCCACAGTTTTAGAAATCTGGATTTTCAACCCCCCCCCCCTTTGTTTAAATGTTTTATTTTATTTTTGAGACAGAACAAGTGGGGGAGGAGAAGAGAGAGGGACAGAGGATCTGAAGTGGGCCCTGCACTGACAGCGGAGAGCCCGATGTGGGGCTCGTACTCACAGATCGTGAAATCATGATCTGAGCTGAGGTCAGACTCTGAACCACCCAGGCGCCCCCAACCTCTTGAATAACTGGAGGCTCCAGCATCCACGGCCACTCTCCTCTGCAGGGGCAGCCGTCTGTGGGAGCTGACTGGCAGCTGCCTGCTCTCCTGAGATGCCCGAAGGTTCTCCAGGCTGCTGAGTGCAGTGCTGTCTCCCAGTGCTCTCGTCCATCTATCCGTCTGCCCTTGGAAGCAGTTCAGTTGCGTCTCCCAGTGTTGTTGATAAACTGAAGAGCGATACAGGGCAAACTGGGTTCTTAGTGGTGAAGCCGTGTCCATGGGAATCGACTAGTCTTCCTGTTGGGAAAAGTGATGGAAGAAAAATTGGAACATACAATAAGATTTTTACTGCATTGAACACACAACTTGTTCATACCCAGTGATAATGTCCTTAATTCCCCCATCGTAGTTTTCTCGTGGAAAAATTGTTATTTTTTGAAATACCAGATGGAGGGTTCGTCTTGGCGGGGAACTGGCCATCGCCCACCTCTTCCTCAACATTCTTCCTTCCGGGTTCTGCGGTTTGTGCAGAATTGCTCTTAGGCCAGGGTGATCCTTCTCTTCTTTGACGCATCATTAAGGTTAATTGAGCCTTTGGATTTTATACATTCCACAAGCAAATTCTACTGAACGGGGCAGGCTTTCACTGTCGTTTATGCCATGGAACTTTTTGCCTCTTGTCTTCTGTGTCTGGCGGCCAGATGTGTTGGGTATTCGAGAAGCATTAGCAGCAGTGGCCTTTTGCCTACATTTTTCTAGAAGGAAGGTGGACGGTTTTATGTTGTCAGTCATGGAGCTGGTTCAGTGTCAGTAGCGCCCTGAAACTATGGCTGTTCTTGATGAAGAAAAGAATGAAGTAATTTCCCCCAGATCTGACTGATCTAGAGCTAAAGGTTATTTTATAGACTTTAAATAAATATTTGCAATCTGTTACTGGTGTCCTCCTCATTCACCTCCTCCACCACGGCAGGCTTTTTCTCTCGATTATATATATTTTTTCCTTTCTTCTTTGTACCACCCACATTTCTCTTACCAATAGTCTTTTCTCAGGAGAGAAAAAAAAGTTTAAGCAAGTCCCATCCCGTGACCCATCGTTGGTGACATTTTATTGCTTGTTTTCCTCTCCGTGTACGTGAAAGCACCGCGCACCCGGGTTCTCAGTCTGAATCAGCCAGGTTCTTCAGTGCTTAGTCTGTGTGGCTCCCCCCACCCCCACCTTTGTCACCTCCTCCTCCGGGCCCGGTTCCTTCCATCTTGATTTTTTTTTTTTTTGGCACTCTCTCCCTCTGCCTCTACCAGAGTCCTCTCCCCACGGTTACCAGGTGTCTCCCAGACACTAGAAATGCCCCCCCCCACAATCCTTCTATTCTTCAGCATTTCCGCCACATGGGACAAGTGTCAGATGTCCCATGTGTAACCAGCAGCACTCGTGGGATGTGCGCAGAACTCTTTATTTTTGCCTCTTGGTGTAAATTTATTCAACGGGGAAAGGTCTGCTCTTGTGAATGTGAGACCCAGGAACCTTTCCGCTCGCTCGTGGGCGGTGAAGTGTTCTCCTGTCACTTGAAGTCACTGTCTGCAGCTGGTGTCGCAGATGTTGGGTGCCTTGCAATTGGCAAAGAGTCCAACTTCACGTTAGGGGCTCCCCTCCCTGGGTGGGGGGTGGCCGCAGGCAAAGCTGCTGGGCTCCTGAGGAGGGCATGCTTGTCTCGTCCCCTGCCGTTGGCCATCTTGCTGGGGCTCTGACCTCCCTGGGTCAAGGCAGGGGGAGGAAGGAATCCAGGTGATAGAAGAACAAAAATTCTCGGTCAGAGGTCTTACCCAGCTGGTACTACCATAAGATGGCTTCTCGTGTTCCGGGTTCAGCCAGTTAAACCAGACTCTCTGGGCGTGTTTTGGGTTCAAGGAATCTTCACAGACCATGGGTCCTTCCTCTCAGCCGAAAGCAATCTTGCTCGTCTCCAGAACTCTTCGTACTTTGATAAGGACTTGGGAGCCGTAGAGGTGCTCTCTCCGCCTCCCCCCGTAGTTTCTAACCGTTGGAGCACATCAGACTCACTCGGGGGCAAAAAAAAATTAATAGAAATTCCAATACCCCGCCCCCGGCCTCGTGAGTAGGAATCTCCGGACTGGGACTCTGTTGTGTTTGTTTTTCAAAATTCCACAGGTCATCCTGATGCTCCCCGAAGGCGGAAGACACAAGAGCTAGCCTGTATTATATTTACTCATTTGCAACCTACCTCCTTCCCGGACTCTCAACTTCCTTCGGGGTCCTTTTCATCTTTGCAACACCCTCTACAGAGACTTAATCATAACAGACTCTGAGGACGTGTTTTGTGGCACGAAGAAATTTGAAATCTCAGCATTCTGGCAGAGAAGCTGTGTTACCAGCATTGGTTCCGTCTTCAGATTGAAGTGTGTGCAGTTTTAGTGCTCAGTAAATATTGGATGATTTGCTGGCCAGGTAGTCGGTGCCCAAGAAGGAGAAGCAGGAGACAACAATCTAAGTAAATAAGATATGATCCTGGTTTGGGTTCCAGGATCTCTTTTGAGGAGTGTCCTGTCGGGCTGTGTTCTAAGAGCTTTGTGCATATCACCTGCATTACTGTTCACCACAATCGGCTGCTAGAGGGACTGTTCTCATTTTTTAGTAAGAAAAGTGAGGCTCAAGGAGGGGTAAGTAACTTGATCCCCAAGGTCACACCTTTGTAAGTTACAGTCAAGATTTAAACCCAAGCTTTCTGACTTCAGAGCCCAAGTTCTTTTTAAATATTTTTTTAATGTTTATTATTTTTGAGAGAGGGAGAGAGACAGAGCGTGAGTTGGGGAAAGGCAGAGAGAGAGGGAGACAGAATCGGAAGGAGGCTCCAGGCTCCGAGCTGTCGGCCCAGAGCCCGATGCAGGGCTCGAACTCACAGACTGTGAGATCATGTCGTGGGCCGAAGCTGGACGCTCAACTGACTGAGCGATCCAGGTGCCTCTAGAGCCCAAGTTCTTAGATTCTGTGTTAGAGCACTTTTCACTGAAGGCAGGGGAGGGGGGAGTAAAGCTTTAGAGAAATTTGGGGAGATACTAGGGTTACCCGCCTCCTCCCTTCCCTCCCTTCTGCCCTCCTTTTCCGTGTGCCTTGCTCTCTGTAGTCTGCCTGCCCGCACTCTTGCCCTTGAGGAGCATTAATGAAAGAATCGAGGAAGAAGAAGAGGGCGTATGGACCTTGATGCGATGATTTCAGTTGATTCACTCCGGCAGTGTTGAGGCAAACTGGGTAGGAGTGGAGGCATCCTACCTGACCAAGCCTCACTGGAGTCCTGGCATTGGGGGTGGGGCGCCTGGGGGAGGGGGCGGGGACCCAAATGCTTTAGCAACAAAGGCAGAAGGGAAGGACACAAGGTACTAAGAAGGTAAAACCGAGGACATGGGGTGAGCAAAGACAGGAAGGAGAGGAGAGATCTAGATGATGTGGAGTTTTGACTTGCGGGGGGAGATTGTGGTGTAACTCATTGTTAACACCAGCAGACTGGGGGAAGGGAAGAGTGAATTTGTTCATCGAAAGGTGTGAAAAGTCCACGTGGGGACAATGCCTTGTAGGTGGTTACAGATTCCAGGCTCAAGGAGGGTCAGCCATATCTGGGGACAGAAATGTGAGAGCCATCAGTACAGTGGTTGCAGTGAAAACCATGGCCGTGGATGCTGTTGCTTGGAGAAGGACTCTGAGGTGCAAGGGAAATGCACGGGGCAAACATCGCAAAAATAATCTGTACAAATTTAATAAAACATCCTGACTCTGTCCATCCTGGATGCCTTTTTGAGCCTGAAGAAATCGTTGGCTCTCGCTGAACCTCGGTTTACTTGCTGGTCAAGTTTGGTACGCCTCATTTCTAAAGCCTCCTTCCGATCGGATATTCTGCCATTCTGACCCTTGGCACTGGTGCTCATGACTGCTTTGGGATAACAGGGCATTTAGTAATGGCCTGATTTTGTAAGGTCGCTAGGACTCGTGAGCCCTCGCAGTTCATGGAGCCCTCATCTGTCTGGCAATCAGAACGATGGTCCTGTCCACGTCCAGTCCACTGACCTTCTTGGAAGATCACTCGGAGTACCATTAATGGGGCAGGTGTGAGGAATCCAAGGGTATTTTTTGAGAGGCAGTAGGGGAGATTAAGAGCTCACCTCTGGGGGCGCCTGGGTGGCTCAGTCAGTTGAGCATCCGACTTCAGCTCGGGTCATGGTCTCGCACCTGTGAGTTCGAGCCCCCCATCGGGCTCACTGCTATCAGTGTGGAGTCCGCTTTGGATCCTCTGTCCCCCTTTCTCTCTGCCCCTCCTCTGCTCACTGTCTGTCAGAAAATAAGCATTAAAAAAAACCCCACTCACCTCTGGGCTCCCATTCCTCTACCTGTACCGCTTAACCGGTTATGTCACCTCAGGCAACTTAGCCTCCTGAGAACCTCTATAAAATGAGGATAATAATCCTAGAGGTGGTTTTGGGTCTGAACAGGGTGATACACAGTACTTATAAGGGTCCCTGGCATGCATGCCTTCACTAAATATGTTACTATTCTACGATGATGACAATGATAAAACCATTGGTGGAAAGCATCTTAGGAAATCAATCTTAGGGGCACCTGGCGGGATCAGTCGGTTAAGTGTCCGACTTTGGCTCAGGTCTTGATCTCGCAGTTCGTAGGTTCGAGCCCCACGTTGGGCTCTGTGCTGACAGCTCAGAGCCTGGAACCTGCTTCAGATTCTGTGTCTCCCTCTCTCTCTGCCCCTCCCCACTCATGCTCTGTCTCTCATTCTCAAAAATAAATAAACATTAAAAAATTTTTTAAAAATTGATCTTAGACTTTTGGCTTTCAAAAGGAGAGAGAAAGAAAAATCTGTACCATTTCCTAATAGGCGGGAACTTTCAGAGGGCTGAACCCCACGGGTGGTAAAAAATACACTTCCTGTTAACAAATGGACTTGCGTTCGGTTTAGAAATTAGCTGGTGTAAAACTGGAGGAATCTGAGCACCCCTGCCCTTAATACTTGTTCTGTTTGCTACGTTTACTTGTCCTGTTACCCTTAAGGACTGTGGGTACAAAGAAATAAATCATAGACGTCCCTCTGTGTCAGAGAGGTTAAGGGACTCTTGGCTACACATTGGTCACCTTCTAAAGCCAAAAAAAAAAAAAAAAAAAAAAAAAGTGGCCCTGAATCATGTTGCTTCTCAGCCTCTAAGTCTGGCTTCCAGCTTCTTTGGAACATTTGACCTGCTCCTCAGAACATGCCTACGGATGTCAGCCACCTGGAGGGAAAGACACATCTAGAGGAATGGTGACTCCTGCAAACTTCTCGAACCTTTCTGCAGTTCCTTCCCCTGTACTTCTTTCTGCTTGTTTTGTCCGAAAGAGGCCGTGTTCAACCTGTTTGTCGGGCATCGCCAAATATGTGTCCCTGGGCAGCTCATTATATGCCAGGAAGGACAGTAGCATGACAGCAGTAATTCAAAACAGGGTTTAAAATGAATAAATAAGAATAAGCCACTGGGATTAGTCGCCAT
Organism: Prionailurus viverrinus; assembly: GCF_022837055.1. Classification (NCBI taxonomy): domain Eukaryota; kingdom Metazoa; phylum Chordata; class Mammalia; order Carnivora; family Felidae; genus Prionailurus; species Prionailurus viverrinus. Next base: position 76,686,001 of record NC_062573.1, on the reverse strand, counting down.
TGAAAAGTTGAGAGCGACCAGGGAGGGTAGCCGCAGCCTCTGGGGATTAACAAATGGCTTGCTGTAGGAAATAGTATTCACTGATCCGGCCACATTTTTACTTTTTTACTTACTGACGGCCTTTCTACCGCCCTGGGATCTGTCTCTCCTCAGACCCAGTAAAAGTCTTAGGAAGGAGGTTTATTCTTATTTCTCCTTGTCAGAAACTGTCAACCTGACCGATGATGAACCTTTCCATTCATACTTTTTTAAACCACAGAAAACGTCTTTTTCTAAAAATGACGACAATCTCAGGGAAGAAGCCAGAGAGAGAATTTTCTTGCAGAGAACCAAACTAAAAGGTGACAAAAAAAAAAAAAAAAAAAAAAGGGAGCCTTCTGGTGAGAGGGGTGGAAAAGTGGGGAGGACCACTTCGTGATCATGGCACTGGGAATTGTAATAGAGAGGAACCCGTTGGTACAGGGCTTTTACTGTTTGTAAGGCCTAGTATAGACCTCATGCCTTTGATCCTTACGAAGAGGTTGTGTCCCCACTTCATAGATGAGACACTCGAGGCCCAGAGAGGTTGACAAACTTGCCCAAGGTCATAGAACTACAAGTATAGTAGTCTGACTCCAGATTTGGCACTTTTTCCCTGCGGTCGCGCTATGTACTGATTTGTCGAGCCTTTCTGGAGGCTTCTGAGACACGCAACTGGAAGGCCCAAGTACGTACACCCAACTAGATTTGTAGCCTTTGCGTGTTTTGCAGCGAACTTTATACACGATCCATAAAGCCTTGAATTATTGTTTCCTTCTTGCCAGATGGATCACTCCTGCGAGTGAAAGCTAGCAGACAGGCAGAGAGAAGCGTATAGCCACAGAAAGGTACACCCGTGCTGGCCTTGGCTTACAGTCTAGAAGTCTGGCCAAAGTGAAGGCACCAAAAAATGGATGCTGCCTAAAACACATAAAACCAGTGAGGGACAAGTGAAGTCAACTCCTTTTTCTCTTCTGTTGCAAGACTTAAGGCGGTAGAGTGTGGGGGCTGGATGGCTCTTTGTAATATCTTCCTTGATGTTCTCCTTTGGGCAAACTGAACAAAATAACTACAATTCACATTTACTTCTTTACTTGAACTTTGCTGAGGGTCTAGTCTATGAGGCTTCTTCCATTAGGGCTTTGAGGCCCCTTTATACCATTTGGCCCGTGTGCATATGATGGGCCTTGCTGTGTGTGAGTGTTCTGATGGCTTTCAGTGGTTATGAAAAATAAAACGCAAGAGTGGTTTTAATGTCCATTGGTAAACTTCTGCTCTGATTTTCTTTTTAATTTTTTTTAATGTTTATTTTTCTTTGAGAGAGAGAGACAGAGCACGATCGGGGAAAGGGCAGAGAAAGAGGGAGACACAGAATCCGAAGCAAGCTCCAGGCTCTGAGCTGTGAGCACAGAGCCGGACACGGGGCTCGAACCCATGAACCTCAAGGTCATGACCTGAGTTGAACTCGGATGCTTAACCAACTGAGCCACCCAGGTGCCCTGACTGCTCTGATTTTCAATCCTTGCTGTCACTTTAAAGTTTTTTTTTAAGTTTATTTATTTATTTTTGAGAGAAAGAGAGAGAGAGAGAGAGAGTGAGCAGGGGAGGGTCAGGGAGAGAGGGAAAGAGAGAGGATGCCAACCAGGCTGGAACTCATGAGCCACTAGATCATGACCTGGGCCAAAATCAAGAGCCAGCCGCTTAACTGACTGAGCCACCCAAGCGCCCCTTACCGGAAAGTTTTTAGGGATTAGGTGAAGCAACCTTGAGGGTAAACACTGTAGAGCATATCTATACTTAGCATACTCTCAGTAATTAGAGATGGAATGGTTGATCAGTTTCTGATGTCATCTTGTGTTTATTTTTCTTTCATAAGGATAACTAAACAAGTTCCTTGTGGTCAAAATCATGTCCTTAAATACAGTTCTCATTCTTGCCATATATGAGGACAGCCCCTGCCAATTTCCTGGACTCCATTTACTTTGACCATTCTATCTCATGAATTCAGCTGGGGGGGGTATCACAGAGCTGACTTTGAACAAATACACAGTTGAGAAAGTCCAAGGCTATGAAATGGGCTTCGTTTCCTCCTTCCTGCTTTCTTAGAAGTGACCAGCTTTGAGGGCACTGTGGGAACAGGACCACGGAGAGGCAGCGGTTGTGTTGATGATCCGTAACCAGCTTCAGACAGGTATCCAGTGCTTACGTGAGGCTGCTGGTGTTTATGACCCCAGTGAAATGTAGCTTGAGGAGTGAGTGTATGTGTGTGTGTTGGGGGAGGTGGCGGGCGGTGCATGTGTGTCTTCGTCCATCCTTCCGGCTGGCAAGGCCGGCTAGCTGTTCTTAGGCTGATACTGTTGTGTGTCAGAGAGATTTGGAAGAGATTCTAGTTTAAACTCGTGATTAGTGTGTGAACAGAATATCTTCCTTTCGATTGAAATACGTTCTTACTCTCTTCCACCCTCCACTTACATTTCAGCTTCCCATTCTCTTCGTCTGCATCAGTAACATTTTGAGGTCGATGATTCCTGATTCCTTATACGGTACAGTGTATACATTTCAAGTATTGAGTTTAATGAATTTTCACATGTGTATATACCTCTGTAACCAGCACCCGTATCAGGAAATGGAACACTTCCTTGTGCCCCTCTCCGTCACTTGTCCCAAAGGTAACCAATATGTTGACCTTCTACCACTAGAGATGGATTTGGGCTGTTCTTGAACGTCATAAAAATGGAATCACAGAGGATTTGTTCCTTTGTGTTTGGTTTCTTCCATGAGGTATCATCCTGTAACTCACTCATGTTGTTAAATAAATAATTCCATTGTATAACTTTATTCCCCCTTTCGACCGTTTATGGACATGTGGGTTGTTGCCAGTTAGGTGCTTTTACAAATAATATTGCAAGGAACATTCGTGTACATGTCTTTAGGAGACGTAAGCATGCATTTCTCTGGGGTATATACCCAGGAGTGGAGTTGCTCAACCACAGGGCATACATATATTTCCTTCTGGTAGACACTGCCAGCATTTTTCCTAAGTTGTTGAACTAGTGGACACTGCTGAGTTTCTATACTTTGAAAGTCAAGTTTTCCTCTGCAGTATTTTTTTTCTGGGTTGGTGATGCTAGTAACTGTGAGATGTTGAGATATTTGTCAGTCCATCTAAGAGTATACATATAGGGGCACCTGGGTGGCTCATTCAATTGAGCGTCCCACTCTTGACTTTGGCTCAGGCCGTGATCTCATAGTTCGTGGGCTCGAGCCCCGCTTATGGCTCTGCACTGAACACAGAGCCTGCTTGGGATTCTCTCTCTCCCTTTGTCCCTCTCCCCAACTCACATGCACTTCCTCCCTCCCTTCCTCCTTCCCTCTCTCTCCCTCTCACCAAAAATAAAAAAATAATAAAAGCATGTACACACACACGTTTGTATTTTAAATTCATTCAGTATGGATCCAGAGGTAGGTATTTGCCTTGCCATATGCTTGGGGCTTAATAGTGAAAAGCTGCCCCTAGGAATTAAAAGGAAACTATCTGTTGGTTTAAGAACATACAATATTAATCACAATAAAATTTAACTATTGAATAGAAATCTGCTTTTATGACTCAGGAGTGAGCATGAATATCAACTATCTATGTGTAGTATTTAATTCATACCAGAGTGAAACCAGAAGAATGAATTGACTCAGGGACAGTCTCCTGAATCCTGCCTCTGGCATTATTCATTTGCAGCGGGCTGAATTGCATTTTATGGCGGCTGTTTTCTCTCATTTATCCCTTTGAGAGGAAGCAGTAACTAAATATATTAAACACTGCTTGGAGTCCTCAGCACTGAGCATTTTAATTCTATCAAGAGTGTATCAGCATATGATTGAAAAAGAATGGAAACTTAGGGCTTCAGTTTCTCAGTTCACCTAATCGTTAGTTCAGTAGATCAACCTGTGTGGTCTGGAGGGCACTTTAATAATAATGTCGATAAAAGAAAACAAATTGTCCAAGTAAGTACTCAGAATCAGTGTAAAAAAGGGGTGCGTGGGTAGCTCAGTCAGTTGAGCACGTGACTTTGGCTCAGGTCATGATCTTGCAGTTCTTGAGTTCGAGCCCCGCTTCAGGCTGTATGCTCACAGCTCAGAGCCTGGAGCCTGCTTTGGATTCTGTGTCTCCCTCTCTCTCTGCTCCTCCCCCACTCATGCTCTGTCTCTCTCTCAAAAATAGATAAACGTTATCTTTTCTGTGTAGAAAAGGCTGCTAAGCTGGAGTTTCAAATAATAGAACTTTCTTCCATTTCAATGGAGCTGTGCTAGGCCGTTCAGTCATTCATCATTCATTCACACAGGGATTCACAACTCCTTCTTGAGTCCGACGTACTAGGCCCTGTTCTAGGTACTAGGCATACAGCAGGAAATAAAGCAAAGGCCTTGTTTTTGTGGTTGTGGAGCTGATCTTCTCGAGGACAAGAGGCAAGAAAACTATATATGCAAATATGTCATTTGGCGCTCTAGAGGAAAATACAGACCACGTAAGGGGTATGGGCATGAGTGTAGGTTTGGTGTTGGGCGCCGCTGTTGCCTTTTATAAGGGATGAGAGGCTTTCCCTAAAGCCTCTCAATGACATTTGTGCTGCGACCTGAAGGGATTGACGTCCACTGGAAGAAGAGTAAGCCAGGAGGAGTGGGGAGCCTGCCTAGTGGGCCGAAAGACAGTAAGGGACCTCTGCAGTTGGAGGAAAGGCAGTGAGGGGGGCAGTATTTGGAGGCGGGGTCAGAGGGACAGCAGAGACCCACTGATCACATAGAGTTCTACAGACCGTTGTAAGGACATTGGCTTTTTCTCTGAATGAGAACTCACTGAAGGGTTCTCTTCAAGTCTTCCCTTGAGGATTACCTTGAACACTGGTTGGAGAACGGACTATAGAGACAGGGATGGGAACAAAGAAATGAGTAAAGATAGCTGGTAAGTGTATTCAGGCAGGAGCCAAAGGGCACAGGTGTTTGATTTTGTGCACTTACCACCATCTCTTTGCTTTACTGGTAAAGATCATTGTACTTGTCCAGACAAGGATGAACACAGTGTTGGCACATTTGAGCCACGTTAGTAATACTTTAATAATACGCAAATTAGCAATATGCCGTGGCTCTTGGGAAGTTCTGCCGTTAATGCTTTTTTCTATTTATCCAATAGCAGTGTCCTTCTGAAAGGTCTTCCTCTGGTCTCTCCTGTTTTTATTTAGTGTTGTACCATTCTTTGAGCCACTCACGCTCAAACTTGTCACCTGTGACGTCTCTCTCCATAGTCTCCAAACACAGGGGGTCAGATATTGTTGTTACCTGCCTGCCTTTCAAACCCATATCCTGTTTCTGCTTGAATTCAACTTGAGTTTAGACCCTCCTTTTCATCTCACAGCTGGCCATCAGATTCCGCTTGTCCACTCCGTGGAAAGGGTAGCAAAAACAATGCAGGGTTTGAAGCGGCATCTTGATTCAGATTGGGCCATCTTGGTTCTTCCACGTACCTCTTGGGCATTTTGCAATTTTTGAACCTCAGTTGTCCCTCTACAGAATGAGCATAACAGTGTCTAATTGGTAGGATCGCAGTGAGGATTACGGGGGACTGTGGACTGTTGAGAGTGCCCGGCAGGTCCGAGGAGTGGATTCTTTCCGCTTCCATCCTTCCAGCTGGCTCCATCCTTCAGCTTCCTGGCAGGGCCCAAAGCGTAGGTCTCATTGTCTTTCCTCTTGCCAGAAACTTTCGTGGTTTCCTTTTGCCTCACAGGTTAAATATGGGCCCTTTTGCCTGGCATTCAGAGCCCCAGTTCTCTCCCCATGACTTCCGTTTCCAACTTTGCCCCCATTACGGTTCTTCTCCGTGTATTTCATGTAGAGCAAATTCACCATTTTTATTATCATGCTGTCACTTCTGTATGAGAACATCTTCACTCTGTTACCCTGTCTTGGGTCCTGTTGTCTTCACAGAGCTCACAATTGGAAATGGCTTGTCTCAGTCCTAAAACATCACTGCACTTGGAGGAGTCAGTGTGGTACCCCAGCTCTGGAGCCAGAAAAGCCAGATGCTTCTGTGTACTGTCATCCTGGGGATGTTGCCTAATTTCTGCATCTCGATTACCCTTGCAAAATGAGGACAATAATACCTCCTTGCTAGGGTTGTGGTGAGGACTAAGCAAGGGACTACATGTGAAGCAGTTTGAATAGTGTCTGACACTTGGGAAGCTTAAATCAGTTTCTATACAATTACAGGCATGAATAGCCAACATTATTGTATCATTAGGACCTGTATGTTATAGGGAACTCAAAAGCGTTTTGAGATACAGTGGAGAAAGAGGCATGGACTAGGAACCAGCAGACCTGGTTCTAGTACTGGTTCCCATTATGAAATAAGCTGTGTGATGGCTAGTATGTCACTTAGCCTCTCTGGACCTTACATTCTTCCACCGCAGAAAGAGAAGGATGAACAAAAATCTCTAAGCTTCCTTTCAGTTCAGATAGCCACACGGATATCTGATAGCCACCTGCAATTCAAATCGACTAAAACGGAACTCTTAATTTCCACTTTTTGAAACACACTCCCTCCTTATCTCCGTAAATGAATGATACTACCATCTATCAGTGTAAGAAGCCTGTGGGTTGCCTTTGAATTGTCTGTTCCTTTCATCATCTACATCTAATCTATCAGCCTGTCCTTTTGGTTCTACTTCCAAAACGGATCTTGGTTCCATCCCTCCGCTGCCTTTCTGCTTCCACTCTTGCCCTCTTTCAGCCTCGTTCCCACCGAGCCAAAGCGATATTTAAAACCTCCACCAGATAATATCACTCTTCTGCTTTAAAGTCCCCGGTGGCTTTTCATTGTACTTAGGATGAGATCCAAACTCTTGTATGTCCTCCCACCACTCTCCCTCTTGTGCTTCAGCTGCCGTTTTCTCTTTTCCTGCCAGCTCCCCAAACTCACGTCTGCCTTGGGCTTTGCTGCTTTCTGTGCTTAGAATATTCATCCCCCAGATGTGGACGCAACTTGTTTCTTGGATTTAGATCTCCGCTCTAATTGCCCCCCTCCCGCTAGTGCCTTATCACACCATCCTGTGTTTTCCTGAGGTTTACCACTATCTGAAAATAGCTTATTTATCTCTCTCTGTCTTCGGTAGAAATGAAACGCCTTCATAGTAGGGCCTTTTTCCTAGCAGTGCCTCGTACATAGTAAGAATGCAAAATAAAAATACATGAAGGAATAAGTATAAACCCATTTTTAAGGAGCTATCACAGTTCATATTAAGCGGGGGATTGTGTTTGTAGTTTTCCAGTGTGAAGACTTGCCCTTCGTTTAATCTCTCCTACTGAATGAAGATTACTGGGCACACATGCTTGTGCTAGAAATAGGACCGTGAAACAGTGTAACGACACATTGGTTTCTTCCCCTGATCTCAGTGGCTCTCCAATTTACCATTCTCTCCATCTCCTCTCCCACACCAACACCTTACTGCAAATACCATCTTCTGTGGCCTAGAGGACTGCCTCCCCTCCGGTCTTTTTCCTGTAGGTTCTAATCTCCCAACCATCCGGACTGCAGACAGCAGCCGGCGAGCTTTGCAGTTGCCGTACCCTTGCTTGAAATTTGAAAACCGAAGTTTTCCATTGTTCTCGGGATAAAGGCCAGAATCCGCCCTGGTCCGCTACGTCCTACAGGACGGCCCTCAGTCTCCACCGCAGCCCACGCTCCCTCCCTCCCCTCCTGGTTCCCGCCTGCCACCAAGCTGGTACCGCTTCCTGGACGGGTTCACTACCCAGCACCCATGTTGTCTCCTTCGGAACTCAGGATATTGTCCCTTCCTCGGGGAAGCCCTCCCTGGTGAGGCCAAGCTCCACTCCCCCTCATGCAGCCCCCTATCATCGACGACGTCTCTTTCAGTGCTCTGGTTTTATAAGCGCACACTCTGCAATACGGTAGCCTTGTAAACACGCGTAGCCGCGAGCTCGCAGCTCAATAGCTAATTGCGGAAGAAACGTACTGAATAGTCGCCCGGCCGGTCCTCGCCCCTCCCCCTAGGGCTGCGCTGAGGCTGTTACGCATTAAGCAGGCGCCGCGGGGAGAGGAATCTCACCGCGCCTGCGCGAAAGGGCACGCATGCGCAAAAGAACGAGCCCGCTGACAGATTTGCGGCGGCAGCGGCGGCGGCGGCGGCCCTGGCCCTGGACTGCGGGGAATGGGAGTCCTAGGTCTCTGAGCGCCGCCCCCGCCTCCCTGCCCCCGACATGGCTCAGGAGAAGATGGAGCTAGACCTGGAGCTGCCTCCGGGTACTGGCGGGAGCCCGGCGGAGGGCGGCGGCACTAGCGCCGGCGGGGGCCTCAGGAGGTCTAACAGCGCCCCCCTGATTCACGGCCTCAGTGACACTTCGCCGGTGTTCCAGGCCGAGGCGCCGAGCGCCAGGCGGAACAGCACAACGTTCCCGAACCGCCACGGCCTGCTGCTGCCGGCCTCCCCCGTCCGCATGCACAGCAGCCGCTTGCACCAGATCAAACAGGAGGAAGGCATGGACTTGATCAACCGAGAGACGGTCCACGAGCGCGAGGTGCAGAACGCAATGCAGATAAGCCACTCCTGGGAGGAAAGTTTCAGCCTGAGTGACAACGATGTGGAGAAGTCCGCCTCCCCGAAGCGCATCGATTTCATTCCGGTGTCACCAGCACCGTCACCCACCCGGGGGATTGGGAAGCAGTGTTTCTCACCATCCTTGCAAAGTTTTGTGAGTAGCAATGGATTGCCTCCAAGTCCTATTCCCAGCCCAACGACTCGATTTACTACCCGGAGAAGCCAGAGTCCCATCAACTGCATTAGACCAAGCGTTCTTGGACCATTGAAAAGAAAATGTGAAATGGAAACTGAGTATCAGCCAAAGAGATTTTTCCAGGGCATCACCAACATGCTTTCTTCTGACGTTGCACAGCTGTCAGATCCCGGTGTGTGTGTATCTTCTGATACCCTTGATGGAAACAGTAGCAGTGCCGGATCTTCTTGTAACTCACCAGCGAAAGTCAGCACTACCACCGACTCTCCTGTGTCGCCTGCCCAAGCGGCCTCTCCATTTATTCCAGTAGATGAACTTTCATCTAAGTGATTCACCCACCCATCTGAGACTCGGGGTGTGTTTTTTTTTTTTTTTTGCAATGGAGAGAAAAATCAAGTTGGAGCAAGCACTGAACTTTGTCAATTAATTTGAGGCTCTTTCCTATCTGACCCTTTTCCTTTTTTTGGAATTTCCTGAAATGTTGTTATTCTAGAGAACTTTTATGTCAGGTTCCTGCGGGATGCCCTTGAATTCAGTGTAGTAATATTTTCAGACGTTTTCCCAATAAGTGTGTTGAAGCATACGTCTTTATGCTGCTAATATGTTTAAATACATATGTTATCCCTTGATTTTTTAAAATAATTGAGAGCTCTATTTATTTATGGGATTACTAAGTTCTGATGCAAATATAAATGTTGAATTAATCAGCATAGTAAACTGATGTTTTAGAATTCCATATTTCATGCCCACACTAATTTTTAGTATTACTTTTCAGTGATTGCTGATTTCTATTTGAAGAATAACTTACGTATTTACAGCAGTTTTTTAAAAAGAATGTTAGTTATAACACATCAACCCAGTGGTTGTCTCTTTTACCCAGGAGTCCTTGGATATTTAATTTTCTGGGTACATAAGTGGCTGGGAGGGGGAATGATGCGCAAAATATAAAAGCTTGCAACAAGTCTTTTAAAATTATATAATAGTAAACATTTAAGAAAAGCATTTTCTAATGAAATTTTAATGGAAATTCTAATTAGTCATGCAAATATCGCTACAGAAAAGTTAAAAAAATTTTTTTTTTTTTTTTTTTTTAAGACCAGAAAGTGCATTCTCTCGGGTATAATCCTGAAGTGACACGGGCCAGTGCCTTGCAGTCTCAGCCCACTGTACATAGACTGAGACCAGGTTCTTTTACCACTGCAAACTTAAAAGTTTTTCAAACATAGAAAATGTGGGAAGCTCTGTTGGACTTCACCAGGGCCCCCAGGCAGATAAAAGTCTCTCACTGATTGACACGCTTTAAAATATCCAATTGTGCCTCAGTGAAAATCCTTTCCACCAAGGAGCCAGAGCAGCTTTTGGCCACCTTTCTGTCCTGCCCATCTGCCACCTTCGGGGTTTTCCCTGGCTCAGGAGGGAAGCAGCTGTTTCCTTGCCAACAGGTCCTTCCCCCCCACCTCCCAACGAACTAGGGCATCATCGGTTAGACAGAGGTACAGTGTAACTTGGATTTCTGACAGTGAGCAACCACAGAACCGTGGAGTCATGTCAGGAACCTCTAGTTAAAGCTGTAGCTGGAGTCGACTGCTTTGGGATTGCCGATTGATTCAGGGTCAGTGATGTGCAAGAGAAAAATCAGTGGAGGGTCACGTAGGTAAATCATTGCTTAACTTAGGTTTCGTTTAGGTAGAGTTCTGAAATGTTCTTTTCCTTGCCTTGTTACAACTAAGACAAAATACGGAAATATTTAATAACAAGCGTTTCTATATTATACTTCCTATATCTCCCTTTACTGGATAGATAGAAAGAATGGCAGCAAAAGGGGAAGGGAAAAAAATAAAAGAGAGACCAATACAAAAAGCTCCGACTTTCTTTAAGTGAACTGCTTACAGAGACTTTTAACGATTGTGTGGAATTTTTACAGCTATGAGAATAAATGGAACTGGTCAACTTTTGAAAGTTGCCTTAAGAATTCAGTGAAATTATGTCAAGGGTAAGATTGTTTATATAGGCTTAAAATTCTCTGTTCTGGGTAATAGTTCACATGCTTCAGGCTTGACCTTGTTCCTCAAATTCAAACCTATATATCCAGCTTCCTGTTGGGTACCTTAACCTGCTTCCAGAGCTACTTTAACCTCAGCATCTCCAAAACAGAATTTATCATCTTCTCATTGAACCTGTTCTTGAATTACCTAAATTGATGTCCTCACTCTCTGATTTTCTAAACTAGAAACCATGAGAAGCATTTTTGACTTTCCCTTTTTCCTGTCACATCCAGCTTAATCACTTAAGTTCTGTCTACTGAAATGAATCTCCAGCCTCTCCTCTTCCCTATTTCTTTTGCCTCTGATTGAGCTTATGTTCCAGCCTAAGGCGGTCTCCTCACCCATTGTCTCACCTTCCTTTTGACCCAGTCTCCACACGGCCTCTGAAGTGATCTTTGTCCAGTAGAAAACTTGCTTTGTTTTCACCTTCCTGCTTGAAAACTTCCTTTGCTTCCCCATTTCCCACAGTTTAGGGAATGCTTTCTCTAGCCTGGCATGTAATAAGGTCCTTCATGAACTGGCCATCCTGGAAAACCACTGTACAACCCTGCTTGTCCTATCCCAATACACATCCTTCCATCTCACTCTGCAAACACTAGACTACTTGATGGTCCTTAGATATGCCATGTACTTTCATGTGTTCGTGCCTTTGGATGGATTGTTCCTTCTCTTTAAAATGTCATTCCTATCCTTTTCCGCCAGGCAAATGCTTTGGTTCTTTTTATTGCCTGTTAATTTTAACCATGAAAGAATGTATACCTGCTGATTATAAAAATATTTAAACAATGCAGTTATCTGTGGAGTAAAAAAATGAAAGTCTGCCATTTACTATGTAAGATTCATCTTCCCTTCCCCTAGGTAATTTCTGTTAATTCAGTATATATTGTACAAGGTGTTTTACTCCTCATTTCCACGTATATATGTATATAAATTCAGGAAACCAACATGTCATTGGCCTCTCTTTTCCTTTCTTTCCTCCTGTCTTCACCAAGTCTTAACTGATTTTCTCTTCCAGAATCTGTCACCTTACTTTTTTCTAAACTGCCACCCTGACCTAGGCTTCCATCATTTTCCTCTTAGACTTCCCAAGTAGCCTCCTAATTCCCACTTGTCCCTACACCACTCACTCTGGTTGGCTATCCATTCGTTCTCCATACAGCAAGCAACTACAGTAATCCTTTTAAAATTGCACATGTGATCCTTCCATCCCCTAGCTTAAAGCTTTTCATTTGCTTCCTGGTGTACCAAATTGTATTGATTCTGGCCTAGGAGGCCCTAAGGGATCTGACCCTTGGTGCTCTGTCCCCTTGTTTTCTGTACCCCATTCTCACTGGCCTGCTTTCTTGTTAAAGACAGCATCTTCTCTGCTTTTTTATGGTCCTTTTGCCAGATTGTTTTTCCTGAAAGTATAGGGAAACCTTTATTTCTCTAAGCTTATTTTTCTATATGGTTGGTAAATTTTAAATCAGATGTAGCTCTAAGAGTTTATAGAGACCATTTACATGATCACATTCTTGTTCGTAACGTTAGTCATTACTTTGTAAAATGTGAGGACTTAGCTCATGTAAGAATTATCCTTCAAAGAAACATGTTTAAGGTATTAGTATTGCTGTGCTATCAACTTTGTGCTCGAAGTCCCAAAGCACCTATCAACATTTAGTTAAAGTTCAGTCTTATGTAAGAAACGTCTGTGGTATAGTTCCCTTTATTATATTTGTGAAAAACAATGAAAATGGAAAAAATAATGAACGGTCACCAAATACGCAGATGTTGGGTGTCACAACCTTTAAACATACTTAAAAGATTGCTTATAATCAAGAATAATCTGTATCGCGTTGCGTTCCACTGATTCACATTTATTACATTAGGTCAACAGGTCACACTCCTACAGCAAGAGACCACACTTAGATATTTGGCAGTAAGGTCGGAGAAAGTGTCAAGGCTTATAAGGGAAACAGAATTAGGGATATTTTTTTTTTTTTGTATAGCCATGTTTATAGAAGAGTAGGAAACGTTTGAAGATCCAAGAGAGAGGTGGGAGACGGGAATAGTTGCCAGAACAACAAACCAAGGAAGATGTAACTTCTATTTCCTGAGTAGCATCAGTGAATAGAAGAAGGGGTTGGCCTGAGAAAGGAGGTCTGAAGACAGAAAGGAGAGCAGAAAGGCTAGGCAAAGATACCAGTACCTGCCAAATTGATTTGCTATTGCAGAAGTTTATGGGTGGGGAGGAAGGTGTCTGAAAAGTAGAAAGAACTTGTATCTGATTGCTTCTTTTTTTTCCAGTTATCAAGTAGTCTAGGATATTCAGGGGCGGGCGGGAGTAGATTCAGAAGCTTGAGCAAAGGAAAGATTTAATGTTGCCTCTGTGAAATTCCATAAAGCAGTGACTTAAGGTCAAGAGGAAGGTTTATGAGGCCACATTGGATGGCTGGTTGCAGTTGGATGGCAGGTGCAAAAGAAATGGATTGGATTGACCTAGGTTTGGGCATTGGTTAAGTAGATCTGGGTTGAGTCCAGTGTTTGACGCAATTAAAGCTTCTGCTAAAAGTGTAACTGAATTGCTGGCCGGGGCCTTGAGGATGGTAAGAGAAGTCAGCAGTGGGTGATGGATGAGGCCCCTCTCTTCACGGCCTCGCTTACCATCAGCCATGGCAGTGCACACAGAGAATCGGACCTCACTGCACAACTCTCGCTTCAGCTTCGCCCGTATTTTTCACGGCTCATTTTGTTGTGTTAGAGAATCGATCCTAAATCAGCAAGGCTTGAGTTGCACTTACAAAAATAAATAAATAAACAATTTAAGTCACATTGCTCACTGTAGCCAGGCCAGTTCTTTATTCCTCCCCTAACTTGGCATCCAAGTAGAAAACTTTCTTAAAAGCTGAAATCACACACACACACACACACACACACACACACACACACACAATTGTATATAAGGTACTTGCTATGTGGCAGGCACTATTCTAGGTACCAAACAAATCTATTTCATTTACTCCTTATCACTATCATCTGAGATAAATGCTGTTATCCTCGTTTTATAAATGAGGGAGAGAGGTTAGTGCTCAGGTTTCTAAATGTGGGAGGTAGGCAGCGTATAGTCGCGGTTAAGAGCACAGGCTGTGGAGCCCAGTGGCGGTGGTGAGGATTAAATGGGTGCGTATATCTAAAGTGGAGCAGTGCTGGGCAGTTTCTTTAGAAGTGTCAGCTGTCATTATCCCCGTGGCTGTGGTGGTTGTCCTGATTGTCATCTAGAGAGGATGTGCCAAGGAAGCTTTTCTTGATCTCCCTGGCCTGGGGAAACTCCTGCATTCACACCGGTAACAGTATGCTCTCTATTCAGGGCATCCCATCCTTTTATGAGCTGAGTGTTTTCCATGTTGGAGAGTCTTTCTTGTAACCACCATGTTCCTTTGTAACTCTCACCGTTCAATTCAAGGCTGTGGCTCTGGAAAAGGCAGAACAAGCCTTATCTCTCTTTTTTAGGCGATAGCCCTTCCTTGACGGATCAGAAACACTGATCCTCTGTAATTACCTTCTCTTGCTTCTGCATTTGAGAAATCTTGAGCAGTTTTTTTCAGTGTATTGCCCACCCCTGGGAAATAGGGCTAGCATCCTTTACAGCGAAGATTTTCGCAAGATTGGGATCCCTTCAGTACTGCTTGCCTTCCCCAGTGGGAAAATGGAAGATGGCCTGCTAACATGAACCATTGCCTGTAATGATAATTAATAAGAATTAGCACTCATTTATTGAGTGCTAAATTGAGCCCCTAGACACTATTTCCAGTGCTTTGTATGTATGTTTCATACAAGAGATGAGAAAAACAAGTACATTTTCTCAAGCCTATATTCTTTCGTTTTTTTTTTTTTTTCCTTTTGAATTTAGGTCTTTTTTTTTGTTTTTGTCTTACATACAGAATTTTTCCTTACTTGAGATAAAGCACGTTTCCAGCTGGCTAGCGCTGCCCCTTGTATGTTGAATCAAATGATATGTTGATGTAAAATGATGGCGTTAGACGTTGTTATCATAGTCGAGGACGCTCAGAATTGTTTTCTTTAGTAATAGTTAAAAGTAAATTAGTATAGAAAGAAATTAGGATTTACATATTTCTTAACTGATTTGCTATTTGAAATAGGAAACCCCAAACAAAATAAATTTTAGACTGTTTCCTTAAACACACACACACACACACACACACATATTTGTATATACACTCTCTCATATATATATATGCTTTGTTATATTTGAATTATACAGTATCTTTGGTTGTCCTTAGATTATCATTTAGGTCAACAAAACCAAGACCATTTTGATGTCCCCCCCCCCCCCCCCATTAGCCCTGTAGGTTAGAAATGTGTATTTTTTCCTTGTGTAAATTGAAATATAATTAACATACAGTGCTTTAGTAGTTTCAGGGACACAATATAACGATTCAACCATTCTATATATCAGTGCTCTTCGAGATTAGCGTGCTCTTAATCCCTTTTACCTGTTTCACCCATCCCCCACCCACCGCCTTCCTGGGAGCCACCAGTTTGTTCTTTGTATTTAAGAGTCTGGTTTTTGTGTTGGCTTCTTCGTGTGTCTTCTTTCTTAAATAACACATAGGAGTGAAATCATATGTTATTTGTCTCTGGCTTATTTCACTTAGTCTTATACCCTCTAGGTCCATCCATGTTGTTGCAAATGCAAGATCTCCTTCATTTTTATGGCGGAGTCATATTCCATTGTACATACCACATCGCCCTCACCCGTTCTTCTGTCGACGGATACTTGAGGTGTTTCCACCTCTTGACTTTTGTAAATAATGCGGCAATAAACACGGGGGTACGTATATTCTTTTGAATTCGTGTTTTTGTTTTCTTGGGGCAGCTACACAGTAGGGGAAACCCTGGATTATAATTCTCATTTAAAATTTTTGAGGAACTTCCATACTCTTTTCCACAGTGACTGCACCAGTTTGCATTCCCAGCAACAGCGCTCACGGGTTCCTGTTTCTCCACATCCTCACCGACATGATTTCTTGTCTTTTTGAGTGGAGCCATTCTGTTGAGGTGATACCTCCTCATGGTGTTGGTTTACTCTTCCCTGATAATTAGTGATGTTGAGCATCTTTTCACGTGTCTGTTGGCCATCTCTATGTCAGCTTGGGGAAGATATCTATTCAGGTCCTTTGCCCATTTTTAAATCCGATTGTATGTTATTTTGGTGTCGCGTTGTATGAGTTCTTTATATATTTTGGATATTAACCCTTACCAGATACATCATTTGCAAACCACAAAACTCCCAGAAGGCCCCATAGGCAGTGATCTCTTTGACATGGGCCATAGGAACATTTTTATGTGTCTCCTCAGGCAAGAGAAACAAAAGCAAAAATAAACTGGCAGGACCATACCAAAATAAAGTTTTTTGCACAGCAAAGGAAGCTGTCAACAAAATGACGAGGCAACCTACTGAATGGGGGAAAATGTATCTTTTTTTAGGGGAAAAGTAAGCAGGATTCAAAGGAGGATCCAAAACCTTTTATTGCCTAATAACAAGCTTGCCTTCTTTCTCTACAAGAATTCTCCCCAGAGGGCAGACATTTAAATTCAGAACAATTGAGCAATCTCTGAGAAACTTTATTATTTTTTTTTAACTTCACCTCATAGAAAATCAGTGCTGAATGAAAGGACCCCAAAAGGAAAACTTGCCTTTCAATACATTTTCGAATTTGTGCTTAGACTTCACATTTCGTGGTGACATGTCCCTACGTTAGACATTTTGAATTTTTTTAACGTTTATTCATTTTTGAGAGAGAGAGACAAAGCATGATCGGGGGAGGGGCAGAAAGAGAGGAAGAGACAGAATCCGAAGCAGGCTCCAGGCTCTGAGCTGCCAGCACAGAGCCCCAGGTGGGGCTCGAACTCACAAACCGTGAGATCGTGACCTGAGCTTAAGTCAGATGCTTAACCCACTGAGCCATCCAGGCGCCCCTCTTTATTTTTTTTAATGTTTATTTATTTTTGAGAGAGAGAGAGAGATTGAGAGCCAGGGAGGTGCAGACAGAGGAAGAGATGTAAAATCCAAAGCAGGCTGCAGCCTCTGAGCTGTCAGCATAGAGCCCCATGCGGGGCTTGAACTCAAACCGCGAGATCAGACCTGAGCCGAGGTCGGATGCTTAGCCAAGTGAGCCACCCAGGCGCCCCTAAACATTTTGAAATAAACCATTGAAAGGCATAGTTTGTTCTAAAGGATTAGTTGTCATTTTAGAAGTTCAGCAAATTTTTTTTTTTTTAATGTTTATTTACGTTTGAGAGAGAGAAAGAGCATGCTTGTGCGAGCAGGGGATGGGACAGAGAGAGACAGAGACAGAATCCAAAGCAGGCTCCAGGCTCTGAGCTGTCAGCATAGAGCCCGATGTGGGGCTCGAACTCAGGAGCAGTGAGTTCATGGCCCGAGCTGGAGTTGGATGCTCCACCGGCCAAGCCACTTGGGTGTCCCAGAAGTTCAACAAATCTCTGAAAACACTTCCGAAGTGACTTTTAGTCCTGTAGCTTGATTGTGAAGATAATTTTGTAACAGAGAATATAGACCGATAACATCAAATACTCAAGTTTTGTGTATGTCCAGCCTAACGCACACAACACATGCACACATTCACGTGTTCGGAAGCACACACACCTGACCTACTTTATGACCCTTGATCTGTGTGCCTGGAGCCGTATTTAGCTTTCTTCCCATTTTAGATTACCTCTTGTTTCCCCCTCCTATTTCCAAGTGCTACCCTACAAGAGAAGTAACCTCTCTGTGCCTGAAATCAAGTTCTCTTTTATGGACGTCCGCAAGAAGTGCTTAGGGAGATGGAAAATCCCTCCTTAACAAAAAACCTAGGACTGAAACCAGAAAACAGAGAACCTCATTGCGTTTATGGACCTGCGAAAGTTCGGCTCTGTATCAGTGCCAGGGATGTTCTGGGTTGTTTCCAGTTGCCTACAATGGTCTTCCAAGCCAAACTAACATCTAGGGCTTGGCTCACAAAGGCATGTTGTGAAAGAAGACGATTGAGAAAGATCTTTTGTGCCTTCTGAAAGTAGAGTGGTTGGTTGAGGTAACCGTTCCTGTGATTCGGGCGGTCCCTCCCCCTCGCTTTAAGGAGAAGGAACAGTTTTGCTGTTGGAGTGCCGGGAGGATGACGGGAATTCTAGAATGCCAGGTGGCCGTTGAGCGTTGGTATCTTCCGAACGGGAAAATGGGGAATATTCGGGAAGGAGTGCAAGTGAAAGGTGGTGGATGGGTTGGGTATTTCTGTTGGCACGTGAGCCCTCTCTTGGACTCTTGCGAGCTCCTTGTTGACCGGAGAGCGACCTTCACGGTGGTTTTCTTCGTGGACCTTTGTTGAGTCTTTGCTCCACTCCTTTGGGGATTTGGAGTTGAATCAGGATCTGGTTTATGAATTTTTTCGAGCATCTTTCTTGAATGTTCTCTTCTTTTGAGTCTTCTGGGGAAAAAGAAAAAAATAGTAAATGCTAATAATACGAATGATCCTTGTCAGGTTTCTTTGAGTCAAGAATTACAGTTCTTGGGGCTCCTGGGTGGCTCGGTCAGTTACGCGTCCAACTTTGGCTCAGGTCATGATCTCGCGGTTCGTGGGTTCGAGCCCCGCGTCGGGCTCTGTGCTGACAGCTTGGAACCTGGAGCCTGCTTCGGATTCTGTGTCTCCCTGTCTCCCTCTCTCTTGGCCCCTCCCCCACTCACACTCTGTCTCTCTCTCAAAAATAAATAAACGTTAAAAAAAAAAAAGAGTCACACTTCTTGCTGCGCTTTACCGTGCCAATTTCTACTGGGTTTCTAACTCTGAATTAAAATTCTATACCTATCTATATAGTCTTCCTCAAGGCCCCATTTTACCACACTGCTTGCTACGAGGTATTTCTGAAATGCAGCATGAAATGCTACCCTCCAACTACAGGATTAAATCAAATTATGCAGCGGGAGTTAAATCAAATTATGCAGCGGGAGTGTAAGAAGACCTCCCCACCTCCATGTATCTCCTGAATTCCAGGACTCTAGCTACACTGAGCTTGCCTGAGGCCCCCCGGGGCTTCGCGTTCCCATCTGCTGCCTGTGTTGTGGCAAGCTGTGTCCTCTGCTGAAAGTGGCTCTTACTCCCTTCTTCCTCTACAGTCTGTACCAACCTTCTCTCATTAACCCCTTCAAAACTTAGTCCAAGAGGTACATGTTCCGGAAAGCCTTCCCTGATGGCCCCCGCCTCTCCAGCCCTGGTCAGTGAGATGGCTTTCTTCTCTGATCCTTTTCTACCTGGTGTTTCCTTCTGTGAAGTCCATTAACAGGTTGCCTCGTATTTGTGTGGTTTCTTGTCTCTCTGCCATGTGCATAAACAAAGCCTCAGCCTTTTATTTTTGTCCTTACTGCCTGTGCAGAGCACATTATAGTTGCTGAAACTTACATTGAATGGATGATTATTGGATGGATAATTGGATGAACGAATGGTACAGACTATTTTTAAGGAATCCGGCCGTGTGGCTGAACTCTTTATAGTTTGCTAAGAGACTAGAAATTCACTTTTTGAGCGCTTTTGACTTGAGCACCTATCACGTGCTTCACGCTGGCTAGCCTCTTAGAACACATCAGTGGACGAAACAGAGACTCAGGCCCCTGTAGAGCACATGTTCTGTTTACATTCTAACAGGATAGAGGGAAAGGTGACCACAAACATAGTAAGTACATAATATATAGAGTGAGGAGCAGTACGGAGGTCAGGGCGGCTGGAGAAGAGTTACTGAAGGGAAGGATAGTCGGAGGGGCTTAGAGAGGTGCACAGGAGGAGGGATTGTTGCAAACGTACGTGATGTAGGGTCTCGTGCACCGTGGAAAAACATTGGCTTTGATTATGAGAGATGGAGAGCCGTTGTGGAACTTGGTGCACACAATTGACATGATCTGTCCTAAGTTTTTTTTTTTAAGTATGAAATTTATTGTCAAATTTGTTTCCATATTGGAAGCAGGGCTCATCCCAACAGGTGCCCTCCTCAATGTCCATCACCCACCCTCCCCTCCCTCCCACCCCCCATCAATCCTCAGTTTATTCTCAGAGTTTAAGAGTCTCTTATGGATTGGCTCCCTCCCTATTTTTTTTCCTCCCCCTCCCCCATGGTCTTCTGTTAAGTTTCTCAGGATCCACATAAAAGGACCACACTTGCTGGGTTGACAGTAGGCTCTGAGAGGCAGGCGTAGAAGCAGGGGCACCTGTCAGGAGGCTTTCTGACAGTCCAATAAGAGATAGTGATGGCTTGGTTGAAGGTGGTCGCATTGGAGGTGGGGAGAAGTGGTTAAACTCTATATTTTGAAGGTAGAGCCAACAGATTTGAGATGGTCACATGATAATTCCAAGGTTAGGGGCCTGAGGAACCGGGGGAATAGAGCAGCCATCATCGCCTGAGATGTGGAAATCTATGAGTGCAGTCAGATTTTTTTTTTTTTTTGGCTGGGTTTGTGGACCTAGGGGGCATCAGTTCCTCCATTTTGGATGTTAGGCACATGATCCTTTTTAGACATTCAAGTGGAGATATCAGGTGAGCAGTGAGATACCTGAGTCTGCAGTTCATGAGAGGGGGCTGGGTTGGAAATACACACTTGGGAGTCCTCTGCCTGTGGAAGGTGTTTAAAATCAAGAGCACCCTTGAGATCCCTAAGGGTCAGTCACATGGAAGGCAGCTATGCTCACCACTGTGCCACCAACGCAAGGGTCAGTCACATGACTGTGTGCCAAGAATGGAAGAGTAAGAAATGAACCTTGGAGCACTCTGTGACGTTAAGAGGTCAGGAAGAGGAATGAGAAGGAGCAACCAGGGAGGTAGGAAGGCGAAGACAGTATGGTGTCCTGGAAACTTGGGTGAAGAAAAGTGTGAAAGGTGATGGAGCCGTCTGGGACGCCCATCGCAGCTGATCTGACAAGGAAGACTGATGGCCGAGTGCCGATTTGGTAACATGTATATTACGGGCGGCCTCCCAAAGAGTCCTTGCCTTGGAGTGGTGGTGTAGAAGCCCCATCAGAGTAGCAGGTGCCAAATTGGAGTGAACCACATGGCTCAAGAAAGAGATCGGATCCTTGAGGATAAAGACGAGCCAAAGTAAGGGTCATCCTTCCTCTCTTTCTTATTGGGAAACTGTTTTTAAGCGTTTCCCAGGAAGTGTCTTTACCTATATATACGATTATAGTCTGGGGGGAAGAAAACAAGGCCAAGTCACAATTTCTTGACTTGTTGGTTGTGCATTATTGTGAGGGGGGGAAAGATCTGTAAATGTTTTGACCCCACACGTGACTAAACTGCAAAAGCTAAAGGCTTAACTGATTGGCTTCCTTCATGGATTCGTCAGATTTCGTTTTATTCCCTTGTCGCCTCTTTTTGGTGGCTTTTTTCCACTTAGAAACTGAAATTGAGTTCCACACCCGTGACACAATTACTTCTGTGAGTTTGGCCCAGTTTCTTAACCCAGAGACATGTTCCTCTTCAGTGAGTGCTGTTATTTATTTATTTATTTATTTTTAAGTAGTTCATCGTCCTCTTAGATTTTATTCAGGGACCGATTTTTTTTTTCTTACTCCTTTTCAAAATTCTTGCCGAACGGTGGGAGAGGAACAGCGCCAGTAATGAATGATAAGGAAGAAAGAATGCCTTCCTCACGTGGAATGGCTTAGACCTCATTCTAAGTATAAAATACTGTCAAATTCGTTCTGGTGGGTTGGGCGGCGTGTCCCGATCCTTCATAAAAGAGGACTCAGGGGGGCGCCTGGGTGGCGCAGTCAGTTAAGCGTCCGACTTCAGCCAGGTCACGATCTCGCAGTCCGGGAGTTTGAGCCCCGCGTCGGGCTCTGGGCTGATGATGGCTCAGAGCCCGGAGCCTGTTTCCGATTCTGTGTCTCCCTCTCTCTCTGCCCCTCCCCCGTTCATGCTCTGTCTCTCTCTGTCCCAAAAATAAATAAACGTTGAAAAAAAATTAAAAAAAAAAAAAAAGAGGACTCAGGGACGTCCAAGCCTTATTTGTATCCGGGACGGAACAGTGCCTGCTCTGGGGTCCGCTCTGTCCTGATACTGCGTTTCTGTCTTTGGAGACTCCAGTCAAGTACTGCTCATTCCGTGGGGCTGCCTCTGCTTCTCCGGGCTCTCGGTAGTCTGGGTTTCCTCCGAGTCACCTTACTGCCTACTGCCTGGGGCTCTTTGTTTTCAGCCTATGTTTGGGGGTGGGGGTGGGGGGGTCCTAAGGTAATGGTTCCACAGCACAGTTTCTGCAGACTGGTAGAACTGCATTCCAGACCTAGCCTTCCCACTTCCCAGCTCTGTGATTTTCCGCAAACTGCTTAATCTCTGTGCGTCTTAGTCTGCTGGCCTGTTAAATGGGAATAGCCCCTAGCTCAAAAGTAGTTAGGATTAGAGGGATTATAAAGCATGTAAAATTATTTACCTGGAAACTGGTAGCTTGGATGAGGGGCAACCTGAAGAGTATGTATCATATGTGAAATAATCCCCTATCTTGATGGCATATTTCCTGGAAGAAAGGGACACTGGCTTATGTATCTTTCCTCACACCAATGCTTATCCTTAGGAAGAACTCAGTAAGTGTTTATTATTGGTGGTCGTTGGTGAAACCGGGGATGTGTGCTCACGGAAAACTGCGATATGCGTGTCATAATGTATTTGATTATTGCATCCTGGTGAGTACTTCAGGATTTTGGATATCTTCTAGACTAAAATCCATACGGTGCACAGTCTTCAGGAGTGATGTTACAAATTTTATGGTACATGAAGTCGATAAGCTTTCCTTCTGGTTTCCCAAACACTCATGAAAATGCTGAGTTTCTTCCTTCTTGACATTTCCCAGCCTAGAATAAAGAAATGTGCTTTAACTTTGACACAGTCTATGAAATTCTGTATAATTAGACGAGGAGCTTAGATGACTTTTAAGTAAACTTTTTTAAGCCATGTATTTCAATACTGTGAAAGAAGACTAAAGGCAAGTATCCACATAGGCTAAAATACACACACACACCTACTTTCTAACGATAAAGCAATATAGGTTCCTTTTACAAGCTTTAGAAAATTCCAACAAGCAAAAAAAAGTACACTTCACTGAGACGCCCCTGTGTATACTCCCATGTGGATTATTCTGCGCTTTTTCTGTGATTGGAAATGCGTATGTAATTTTCGCCCCTAAATGGCATCATACTGTATACTCAGCCCCATAAATTCTGCTATTTCTCATGTAATATACAATTAAGTTTTGTCCACTCTAGAAACTTTTTTTTCCAAGTCAGTTTTGAATGATTTATTTAACAGTCATGTTTGGAGCTTATGTGTGTGACTGGAAAAGGAAAAAAAGTGTAGTTCTCAGAAAATAAGTGTTGCAGATTTTTTTTTTCATGAATCTGCAACAGCCTTTTTCTCATTTGATCCAGACTAGAGAGGTATGGCAGTGTTGTCAGGAAAATGTTGCTTTTTATCTCCTACACTAGAATGATCCGTAATTCGGGGCTAGTCAGGTCACCAGTAGGTGGGTTGTTATGCTTCTGTCATTTCCGTGGAAGAAAGACTGAAACATAAGAGTGGGTGGTGGTTGGTGAAGGAGGCCAGTGTTAAATAGGTATCTACCCCACACACTTACAGCCACCACTGTTTCCATCTTTCATAGTTCTGGCAACCTTAGATCCTAATTTTCTAAGTTATTCCAGATACCACGTATCACCTCCAGCGGCCCATTGAAGCATCTCAGAAATCTTGACGTTGAAACTAGTATAGTTCTGTTTCATGCACTTAGAGATGACAAATGACAAAATTCCTTCATGAAGTTATGTATTTTTTGATATGATTCTTTTTTTTATTATGAAATTTATTGTCAAATTGGTTTCCATACGACACCCAGTCCTCAGCCCAACAGGTGCCCTCCTCAATGCCCATCACCCACCCACCCCACCCTCCCACCCCCCATCAACCCTCAGTTTGTTCTCAGTTTTTAGGAGTCTCTTATGTTTTGGCTCCCTCCCTCTCAAACCATTGTATGAAGTTATATTTTTAAGTATTAGGGTTATAAAATGTGGTCACCAAATTTATAGGTGTTCAGAGAAGGAATAGTAGAGGTGACTTAATCATTCATTTTACAATAATGTCTGATGAATACCTACAATGTAGCTGGCCCTGTGCTAGAAGCTGGTGTTACAAAGAAGGATGGGCAGGGGCGCCTGGGTGGCGCAGTCGGTTAAGCGTCCGACTTCAGCCAGGTCACGATCTCGCGGTCCGGGAGTTCGAGCCCCGCGTCAGGCTCTGGGCTGATGGCTCGGAGCCTGGAGCCTGTTTCCGATTCTGTGTCTCCCTCTCTCTCTGCCCCTCCCCCGTTCATGCTCGGTCTCTCTCTGTCCCAAAAATAAATGAAGGTTGAAAAAAAAAATTAAAAAAAAAAAAACAATTCTTGGGGCACCATGGGTGGCTCAGTCGGTTAAGCCTCCGACTTCGGCTCAGGTCGTGATCTCCCACTTTGTGAGTTCGAGCCCCGTGTCGGGCTCTGTGCTGACAGCTCAGAGCCCGGAGCCTGCTTCGGATTCTGTGTCTCCCTCTCTCTCTGCCCCTCCCCCACTCACACTCTGTGTCTGTCTCCTTCAAAAATAAATAAACATTAAAAACAATTTAAAACAACTCTTGAGTTTAAAATTTTTATTTACTATTCTCATGTTTTCTTACTTCTTTGTGTCTGGTTTAAAAAAAAAACAAACCCTGATTGTTTATTGGTGTATTCCTTTTTACAAATTTATTAAATCATTGGATCCTAAAAAAGTAAATGAAACAGACGTGCCTTAGTAAGGTGTTCTTGTAACTACCTCCCATCTCAGTGACATGCTTTTTTTTTTCTGCCTTGGATTTAATAGGTTAGAATTATGATGGCAGATTCCAGGAGATAGAAGGATAGACTAGACAAAGAATATGTAGTTTAAATTATTTACTAAATTTTTCATTCTCTTAGTACTACTCCGAACCACGGTCAAGATTGCTGTGTATATCTGTTGATCTCAGCATTGGAAGAGCCTCATGGGCTCTACATTCTGAGATTTGAAACAAAGTACATTTACAGCAGAAATGAACCAGAGGTTTAGACTAAATAGATACATTGTAAGAGAGCCATAATGACCTTATTTAAATATTTTCCACATTAAAGAAGGCATATAGTCCTATGATGTTACTGCCATAATTTTTTTAATAAATGAATTTGCATTCATAATTTTTTTTTAATTGTCCATGGAGTGCTACGTACCAGCCAATGGGAATACTTGAAGAAAATAATCTTTTGGAGTCCGGATTTGAATTAAACTTCCTCCAAGGATAATGATTTATTTATTAATTTTGAGCTTGTTTTATAATCAAGGATTTTTAAAAATTTTCTTAGGATTTATTTATTTTAGAGAGTGAGTGAGTGCACAAGCAGGGGAGAAGCGGAGAGAGAGAATATCTTAAGTAGGCTCCACACTCAGCATGGAGCCCTACAGTGAGACCATGACCTGGGCTGAAATCCAGAGTCAACATTTAACCAAGTGAGCCATCCAGGCACCCTAGCAAGGATTTTTTTTTTTTAAGTTTAAGAAGCTTAACTAACAAAAGTTTGGAGAGTAATAAATAGGGTGTATTTCTAATATGGTTGTCACATTGTTCACTGGGTAAATATTTCTTGAGCACCTACTATGGGCCAGATCCTGAGCTGTCATTAACAATTTTATGTCTTGTTTCTAAGAGACGCATTAATCCCTTGGCTTCATGGAGTTTATATTATTGTGAGGGGAAATAGACATCCTCCCTTACCCAGCAGAAAGAGAGACTCACATACAGATAGCGAAATCATTTACATGCCAATGACAATAAAGGTTGGGAAGGAAATACACAAGGGGCTGAGAATTTGAATGGTAGAGAAGCAGTTTGGGAGAGGGTGAAGGGAAGGACAGCATGAGGTGAGGTTGAAAAGCAAGGTCGGCAGAAGCTCTTACAGGGTTTTAGAGGCCAAGGTGAGCAGTTGAAATTTTATTCCGAATGCAGTGGGAGAAGCATTAAAGGCATTTTGGGAAGGGAATGATCTGAAAGATTTTCTCGGATGATCATCTGGCCCTGTGGAGAAGGGAGGCAGGGAGACCAGGACGAGGCAGTTGCATTAGACTAGGCGAACGGTGCTGGTCTCGGGGCTGAAGAATAGCAGAAGGTGGAGAGGAGAGGTGGTTCTGAGAAATGAGCAGGACTGGGAGAAGGGCAGGGGAGGAGGGCAAGAGAGAAATCCGGGATGATGCCTAGTTTACTGACTTGAGTAAAAAGGGGCCATTGGAGGGGCTGGGGAGGTCAGAAGCGACGGGAGTAGAGTGTTGGTGACCCTTCTTTTATTCCAAATGCTTTGGCATGGCACGCAAGACCTTCCTTGCAGAACCTTCCGGAATCATGCCAGTATCCCTGGATGGGCACTGTAACACAGAACTGCTAATTTCCAGAAGACACTATGTTGTCCCACCTCCATGCCTTTGCAAATGCTGCTCCTATGCCCTGGAAACACTCATTCTAGCTTCTTTCTACCTTGCTGTGTGCGAGCCATCATTTCCGATACAACTTAGGTGGGCCCCACCCCCTCAGGGGAGCCTTTCCGGAGCCCAGGCCCCATGCCCCTTCCATAGGCTCCTCTGAGCAACCTGTGTCCACCCTGTCTGAGCACAGATTGCATGGTTTTGTGGCTGCTGGGTGGACCTTTGTCTCTTAGGCAGTACTGCCCTGGAACCCAGGCAAAGGGGGGCCCTTCCCTGGAACCCCTAACCTAGGTCTTGTCCTTGAAAGGGACTCTCTCTGGCCCTTCTCTGACTGCACCCCTTCTCCATGGGGCAGCAGGTCTGAGAAGCCCAGGGGATGTGCCTAGCAGAAGTGCATGTATTCCTCTCTGTGCCATGCTCCATGGAACCAGGACCCCACCTTCCAGAATTCTCCACACTAATGATACTGAGCCTCCTTTGAGGGCCTCTTTTCCAGGTCCCTCCTCTTGAAGGGCAGCCATGGCCCCAGTGACTACACCCTTGAGTCTGAAGGACGGGGAGCATCTTCCGCAGGGCTGTCCACACATATGCACGCATGTCCCTTTGAGACGTGGGACGGAACTGCAGTGGGGAAGAGAGGGTGGCAGCCCCAGGGTCAGGGGTGAGCCCTTTCTGGCCCCGACTGTCGAGGAGCCCCGGAATTGTAAATCCATAGCCCAGCCTTTCCACATCAGGTCCTTTGGAGGAATTGAAAACAGTGACGCTGGTGGGGACGGAGGTATTTGTGGACAGCGGGTGACCAGGGGACGCTGGCGAGGGAGGAGGAACCACACAGCATACCCCATGCGGGCCCGGACCCTGCACGTGTCAGGGTGGGCCTTTCCTTAGACGGCCGGCGTTTGACATTCAGGCCATGCTTTCCCTGGAACAGGACCTATGCACGCACATACATGTGTTTCTCAAGGAATGCTCCAGGCCTCCAGGACTTCTCTGTCCTCGTGATGAATCAGGGCGGTCTGAACCTCCTGGAGCCCCCTGGGCCCCATTGCTCCTTCTTCCTGCTCGTACTGGCCTCCACCACCCATGCCCCTAACCTGCCCGTGGACGCGGCCCGTATCAGGAGGGTGAGGGACTGCTGTGTGTGCTTCTCCGAAGGTGCCTGCAGAGAAGTGAACGAAAGCTCCTTTCCAGCCCCCGCTAGCTGCCGGGCCCTGAACGTGCCAATGCAAAAGGTCCTTTATCTTCGCAGGGGCTGAATCCGCGTGGAGGAGATGTGTTTTCTCATTTTCTCCAGAGAGTTGGGTTTTTGCTGATAAGTCGGAAGGGATTTTTGTTTGTTTGTTTGTTTTGGTCATTCAGATGGAGGTGTTGGAAGCTTGCCAGGGTCATGGCAGGGTAGAAAATGTGGGTCTCCCCAAGATCTCCATTACTGTTAAGTTCTTGAGATGCTTAAGCTGTAACCATTCGAAGTGCCAGGATGTTGGGAGGGATGGTCTCTGTACCTGCATCCCCTCCCCTCTCCCCCCAACCAAGTCCTAAACAGGAAGCTGTTGATCCAATCACAGGTGTCCCTGCCCATCCCCAGTGCCCAGGAGCCTCTCTTACTTAGCGCCTGCTGCTATCACACAGATAGATGGGTCCATAGGTCTGCTAAGTCGTCCCTCTGTCTCCAGATCCCTCTGCCTGCCTTCCTATAAGGTGAATTGACATTGTGTTTGGAGGTGGGAGGGCGGGGGGCAGTGTGCTTCCCTTGAGCGAGGACACATCCCTGTGTATTTTGATGAAAGCCCCAAGTAGAGGTCTGCAAAGGCAAACGGCAGGCCTGGGCAGTTGGGGGCATGAATATTCCAGGGATACTTAGCAGTGTTAACACTAGGGAAAGGGCACGTATTCTTTCTGTTGGATTGCTAACAATCTCAACCTGGCTCCGCCCTTCCCCGATTTCTTTTACTTGGGCTCACCTTAAGGTTCATCCTCTTCCGTGATGCTGAAAAAAGGTGCGTTTAGTTCTGAGACATCAGCGCAGCGGTGAGCTTTGCGGTGGCCCGCCGGGTGTATGAGATTTGAAATACCCTAAAGCGGAAGATCTGGAATGTTTCCCCCCCCTACTTTCAAGATGATTGGGAGTGAAATGGTTTAATGACAAGATTCAGAGTCACTCCTGTGAAGTGAAGGCACCACTTGACAAGAAGTCTTTGCCAGAGTGGACAGATAAGCCCAAATCCTGAATTAGGTCTTCCCTTAAAGGTCCGGGTCCTTTGCAGACCCCAGTGCCATAGACAAACCCACTAAGGTCTGCAGGTGGAGAACAGCTTTGCTCAAGAGAAGCCCAGTCTCAGGGTGACATCGCTCCTGTTTGGGGCAGCTGCTCCACAGGGGTCCTCACATTTTTCTCTTGTGTCTGATGCTGTGTTGAATTCTGATGGAATGAAGGATATTTGCCCCCGGGTGTTATGGCCCGTTTCAGCCTCTTGAGCCCTTCTAGAAGCAGCGAGGGGGTGGAGAGCAAAAAAGTGAGCATGTGGGCATCACAAAACACGTATCAGAAGTTGCCCCAAACGATGGACTTTGGGCATCTCTGGGTGGTGAGACCGCTGGTCACATCAGTTTTCTTTGTGATTCTGTGGGTCACCTGCTATTTCTATGAAGATGTGAGGTTTTTTTTTTTTAAGTTTATTTCTTTGAGAGAAATAGAGATAGCATGAGGAGACAGCATGAGTGGGGGATGGGCAGAGAGCGAGAGAGAGAGAGAGAGAGAGAGAGAGAAGGAAAGGAGAGAGAGAGAATCTCAAGCGGTCTCCACACCATTGGCCCAGAGCGCCACGCGGGGCTCCAACTCGTGAAACTGCGAGATCATGATCTGAGCTAAAACCAAGGGTCGGCAGCTTAACTGACTGAACCACTCAGGTGCCCCCGGAAGGGTGTGAGTGGTACTTAGGATCAGATTTTCTAAGTTACTCCACAAGAGAATGCATTCAAAGCAACTGAGACTGTCTCGTGTAAAATGGACCTAAAACAGCAGGAGAGGGGAGGAAGGGAGAAGGGAGGAAGAAGGAAAGCTATCTCCTGGAAGTCTCTGGGTCCCAGATTGATCACTGTCCCTGTTTTTCATCTCGTTTTATCACTCTGTAAACTGAACATGGATGGATCATCCAATGCTAGAAGGGAGGAGAAGAAAACATTAAGCATTGACTTAACGTGCAAGCCCCGATGAGAGGACATCTTCTGTGCCCTCCAGATGGCGTATCTAAGAAGTGTAGTGGACAGACTCCTAGATACATTCATCCGGCTTTCAACGTCCAAGTCTGTCCGCGCGCCGGGCGCCGTGCTAGGTTTTGTGATTTACACATAAATACACGGAGGTTGTTGCCCTGAAAGGGCCGTCAGTGTAGAGGAAAGAAAAGAACACGAAACTGATGATGGCAGTCAGTCAGTGAGACCGTCGGGGCAGGCCCACAGCATCTTGGGAGCACAGATCAGAGACGGTGAACCCGGATTTGGGAGGGCTAAGCGTGGACTTCCAGAAGGCAGTGGTGCCTCAGCAGCCTCTGGAAGACAGGGAGCCCCTGACCGGGGGAGGGGCAGGCGCCGCTGTGAAAGCAAAGACAGGAGGAAGGCTCCCGGAAGTCATCCCATACGGCTGGCTGGCCGTGGGGAGAGAGGAGTTAGAGACCATGTCAGGAGAGGTCGAGTGCTGTGCCGGAGACTGGGTTTTGCCCCGAAGCGGTGGGAAAGCCTCTGCCCTCTGCCGGATTTTTTTTTTTAATTTTTTTTTTCAACGTTTATTTATTTTTGGGACAGAGAGAGACAGAGCATGAACGGGGGAGGGGCAGAGAGAGAGGGAGACACAGAATCGGAAACAGGCTCCAGGCTCTGAGCCATCAGCCCAGAGCCCGACGCGGGGCTCGAACTCCCGGACCGCGAGATCATGACCTGGCTGAAGTCGGACGCTTAACCGACTGCGCCACCCAGGCGCCCCTCTGCCGGATTTTAAAGAAGGAGCGTGGCATGGCCAAATTGGCATCCTAGAAAGGTCCCTTGAGCCGCGGTGTGCCCCAGAGAGGCAGACTGACGAGGCTGAGGCGGGGATCTGTGCAAGAAAGGGTGACGCCTCCCTTAAGATGGCAGCAGAGAAAATGCCAAGAAGGGGTCGGAATCAAAGGCCATTAAGGAGATTGATTGGAGAGATGGATGGGCTGGGATTGGGTTGGGGGGGGGTGTCACAGAAGAGTCGGGATGGCCATCCCTCGATGTGGGGCTTGGATGGCCCTGTGGGAGATGGTAGTGTCCTGTGAGGGGGGCAGAATGTGAGAAATTGGAGTTGCAGCTTCTAGGATTTGTAGAGCCTGTAAGACTCTGTAGGCACCGTGAAAGCCACCAGAAATAAATAGGGAGTCAGAGCTCAAGAAAGAGATCTGGGATCCAAGCGTTACTCGGGACTTATCACAAGGAGGTTATCTTTGAGGCCATCGGCAATGGAAGACGTTATTCAGGAGTGAGAATAAGAGAATACAGAAGACCCCAAGGAACGTGAATAGTTGAGAGGGAGCCTGCCAGAGACAGAGAGGTGTTCAGAGAATTAGGGGAAAACAGGAAATGTGGAATCCGTGCTCATGCTTTCTCTCAGGTCCACCGTCCGTGGACAAAAGAGCAAATGATGGGTGGCAGAAATGACCACGCTGACTGCATTTGCCTCTTTAATTTTTTTTCATGTTTTATTTATTTTTGACAGAGAGAGAGAGACAGAGCATGAGTGGGGGAGGGGCAGAGAGACACAGAATCCTAAGCAGGCTCCAGGCTCCGAGCCTTCAGCACAGAGCCCGACGCGGGGCTCGAACCCACAAACTGTGAGATCGTGACCTGAGCCGAAGTCAGATGCTCAACCGACTGAGCCACCCAGGCGCCCCTCATTTGCCTCTTTAACAGATGTCCCAGGACATCTGCATCTGCCAGCCTCTCCTTCCCAGAACATCTGGGAATACGAGGTTCTCATGTTTCTTGCACTGGGTACATTGCCTCCCCCAACAGAACCAGGGCTGTGTTGGTAAAGAACACCGACGTAGGGGTTTAGGGAAAGCCAAGGACGGTGTTGGCCGAGAGCAGAGGGGCCCTCGGCCAAGGGGGACTGGTCGTTTGTCACTTCAACAGATATCCCAGAGCCTACTGTGTACCGAACCCTCTCAGGTCAACGCTTCAGAAAAGTCCGGGAAGATAATGGAAGAAACCACGTGGGCAGAGCCACAGTGTCATGTGGCTGTGGGGGAGGCCAGATTGCTGTGCCCCTGGAGGTGAACGGAGAGGTGGAAGTGAAGGTGGGGAGTGGGCGCCAGTCTCTGGAGGATTTGACGTTGAGTGTAAGGGGGGGTGAGACAAGGTGGCAGCCAGAAGGGGGTGTGAGGTCAGGGGCAGGACGTTGGGGGGCGGGGCTCAGGAAAGAGCACACACGCTTATATTCCCAAGGGAAAGGGCCAGATGAGATAAAAGGAGGAAGATCCAGGTGAAGGGATCACTGGGGATGACGGGGAGAGGGCTCCGGGCAGGGGTGTGTTGGAAGGCGCACAGGACATTTCTTGGCGATGCACCACACAGAGGTCTGGGAATCGGTGCTTCTGAGTTCGCGGGTGGGAAGGGCGGCTGGTGAAGGGACCATCCACTCCTCTGGGAAGCAGGAGGCAAGATGCAGAGATGGTGGGGAGGGGACGGAAGGAAGCAAATGATGTCTGAATATAGGCGCATTCAGAGTGGTGAAGAGCCCCGCTTTGGAACGGAGCAGACCCTGTGCTCCCCTCCTGGTTCCACCACTCACTAGCTGTGTCAGCGTGGGCAAGTTATTGAACCTTTCTGTGCCTCAGTTTTCTGATCTGTACAATGAGCCTAATAACAGAAACCCGTAGTGGGGAATTGAATGAGTTGGTTCATGCATTACTTACAGCTGTGCCTGATACAAGATGCGCTCCATGTGGCTTATCTATAATGGGAATTATTAATAGGACCGAGGGCGGATGCAGCCTGGGGCCGTGAAAACACCAGAATGTAAGCGTTGAGCGCCACGTTAGGAGGACCCAGCAAAGGAGGCGCCGTATTCTTCTAGAGTGGAAGGCATCAGGAAGTTGTCAGAAATGGGAGTACTTGACTCATACTCAGGGTCACAGAGAGGCCCTTTCAGGGAGAACAGACACTGGGGGCAGAGGCAGGGGTGCGTGGTCTGGAGACGTGTGTGTGTGTGTGTGTGTGTGTGTGTGTGTGTGTGTGTGTGTGTAGAGGCCCTTTCTGCCCCGAGGGAGGGAGAGGGGCTGGGGAGCCACCTGAGCACAGTGGGAGCCCAGACCGCAGGGCCCCAAGCTCTCTGGGTCACCTCTGTGGCCACGGAGATTTTGGAAGCAGAGCAGTGACAGGGGGATGAGGGCAGCTGGTGGTGCCGATGACGACACTAAAGTTTTGGAGCGTGTACTCTGTGCCACTTGGTCCCTCCTCACACCCGGCCCAGGAGAAAGGCCCCTGTTGTTTTTCCCCACTGCTCCGATGTGAGCACGAAGGCCCACAGATGAAGTGACTCGAGCAGGCCGAGCAACTGTTGAAGCTGGACAGTGTGACGCAGAGCCTGTTCCTGTGACCACCACGTTGCCACCATCTGTCCCACCGGCGGGGAGGGCGACAGGTGGAGGGATGGGCCGATGACCTCAGCGAAGCCTGCGGCAGCCTACTGAGAGCAGATCTTTTGTCTTTTTCACCGGAAGTCTGGCTCTGAGGATCAGTAATCCTGCACAGAGTTCAAGGACGCAGCGGATGCGTCCTGTGGGTGCTGTGGACACCGGGGCCCTTCCAGAACCCAGCTGCTGGCTGGGGAACCTGGCAGGGTTCACAGGGCTGGACGGCCAGCCGGCGGTAGTGCTGTCTCTGCCTGTCTTCTGGAAACACAGGGTCTTATCCGTGTGTCTGTCCACAGTCTCGCCGAAATGCCCGTTCACGGTCTCACTCACCTGTGACTTTGGCTGGCTCGACCGGACCTGACGAGGCCAAGGCCACTACCGCTTGACCGCCTCGGTCCCCACGTTGTAGAACATTCCCCGTGTGGCTAATCTGCGGTTTGGCCTGAGTCAGGTTCCCTCCTGAGCTCGTGGTGCAGCTGGGGTGGAGGTGGCGAGGGGACCGTCGGCACAGAGGGGCCGCTGTTCACAAGTGCCGTGATCTTCGTGGGCAGTGAAGCTTGAAATCTCGGTCATGTTCGACCTCACCCCGTATTCCCCCAGGCCCAGTTGGTATCCAGGTTCTGGTGATGTTTTCATTGTCAACGCCATGCAGGGCTCCTTCCTCTCAGCCTCCAGCTCCACACTAACCTTCTAGATCCCCATCACCTGAACACCTGCCACATGCGGGCCTTCAATCTGACGCTCCCTTGCCTTTTCGTCTTGTCTCCTCTTAATATTAAAGCCGTCAGATGCTCCGTGATTTGTCTTACCCGTGATCAGCTCCCAAGGCCATGCAGCCTGGAGCTGATCACCGTCTCCACCTTGATTCCCCTCCATTTGGTCACCCTGATCTTCCTCTGTCACCAGATGTCCCCTTTCTACACCCCTGCCCTGCCCTCTTACCTGTCACCTCCCTGTCCTCTGGACAATGCCTTTTACCCTTGACTCTCCAGTTAAGTTGTGGGTCCATTGAAAACAGCTTTCTGCCCAGCGTGTCTGAAAAACACTTGGGAACTTTAGTGATTAATAGCTGATTTATAATCTCTTGGCCTTGGTTGTTGTTTTTTTCCTTTTTAATTCTTTATTGCATTTTTTAGAACATTCCATATGAGC
Source organism: Prionailurus viverrinus (assembly GCF_022837055.1). Taxonomy (NCBI): domain Eukaryota; kingdom Metazoa; phylum Chordata; class Mammalia; order Carnivora; family Felidae; genus Prionailurus; species Prionailurus viverrinus. The sequence goes on along the minus strand of NC_062573.1, from coordinate 76,651,792 downwards.
CCTCTGACTGTGATAATGGAATATTTGTTAGAAGCAAAGCCAAGTAAAAGGAATTAACTCCTAATCCTGTTAAAGACTTTCTCATTATTCCGTGTGCTTGTGTTTTGGCTTCTCTTTGAAGCGCTGTGACAACAGGGACCACGTAACTCATCATGTGTCCCCCAAAGTGCCTTACATACAGGATTGCCCAAATACACGTCCGAGGCGGTGCATACCCTCCTGGGTGAGGAGTAGGTCACACATGGCCATCTCATGACTCGGGCTTTCCCTGTCTCTAAACATTTGTGTCTTTGCCTCCTTGGAAACTGCTCTTCCTACGTCTTGCAGTTAAATCCGTTAAGCCCAGAACCTCAGACAGTTTGGGGGCAGAATGTTGCTCCCTCGGTGGCTTTCTGCCCTTAGCAGCTTTTCCTATGGGCTGTAGCCACAGCCCCTCTACACCCTTCTGTGTTCTCTCAGACCCCCCCCCACAGACACACAGGGCCCCCCACCCCCAGCTTCTGTGGGGTAAGGTCAGCTGTCTTTCATTGGAGCGCACGGGAGATCTGTTACTTGGGCTTTTCAACAGAAGGCGAAATAGACCCAGAAATGCTTGAGAAACTGCTGCAAGCTTCTGAATCCAAATATTTTCTTTCTTTCTTTCTTTTTTCAAGAGAGAGCAAAAGTGGGAGAGGGGCAGAGAGAGAGAGAGAGAGAGAGAGAGAGAGAGAGAGAGAGAATCTCAAGCAGGCTCCATGCGCAGGGCAGAGCCCAATATGGGGCTCGATCTCATCGCCCTGAGATCATGGCCCAAGCCCAAATCAAGATGCTTAACCAACTGAGCCACTCAGGTGCCCCTGAATCCAAACGTTTTCTACCAGTTGTAACTGGCTTTAAGTTTGCGTATGGCTTGCAGTTATTATTAATGTAGTAATTTAATAGTTCCTGGCGTGTGGTCTTAGGGGGAAAAGATGTTAATAGTTTAGATATAAAACATGGACAGAAAGCATAATCTGGTAAATTAAAGAAATGAGACAATTTATTTTTTTAACTTTTTTTTAATGTTTATTTCTGAGATCCGGGGGCGGGGGGGGGGGGTGGTGGTGGAGGGAGGTAGAGAGAGACAGGGAGACACAGAATCCGAAGCAGGCTCCAGGCTCTGAGCTGTGAGCACAGACGCGGGGCTCGAACTCACGAACCGTGAGATCATGACCTGAGCCGAAGTCGGACGCTTAACAGCCTGAGCCACCCAGGTGCCCCACATATGAGACAGCTACTTTTTTCTGTCTAATGTTGATAGTGAAGGCTTGGTTTGACAAGGCTTATGAATACTTTCAGCACAACCTTTGTTGGAAACACAAATTACGAGTGGTTCGTCTTTATGCTGAGCCTTTTGTCATTGCCATTTATAGCTATTCTGTTGATTCACTTGGTGAGCTCCATTCTGCAAGTCGATGAATGTGTTTCATGAGAGAATTATAAGAGCCCTGCAATTTGTTTTGATTGGTCTCCATGTTGAGTCATAGCGAGCAGGTGCCATCGTTTGGAATTGGTTTTGGCAGTGGCTTGGTTACATAAACATTAGATACGTGAAATGAAACCCCGTTTAAATTATTTTCATCAGGAAGAATAGGGGGAACTTTATGTCGAATCCAAGGGCATCGTGGGTCTGTTTCTACAGCTTTGGAACATAAATTTGTGCAGCCGACCATATGTCTGCACATACATGTGTATAGGTGGCCTCCCTCCATTGTGCAGCCATTTCTTTGACAGTTTCTGCGCATAGTCTAAAGAAAGAAATCCGACCCTGTGCTTTCTTAATATAGCAGAATTTTTCCAGTCTGAAAAATCTAGGCATTTCTACTTGGGAAACTATGTCAAGGATCGTTTTCCGTTTGGTGCATGTTGGTTGCTTATTTTGAAGCCTTGGTAAATAATCCATCACAGTCTTAATCCTTGATTTTTCCTGCTTGCTTGTTATTGTTGTTTATTGCCTAAGCCGCATTAGAAAAGCATCAGACCTCTTCAAGGCACTGAAGAAGGACCGGTAATATTCTTAACCTCCCCAACAGAGCTATTTACAAGGCTGACATTTTCCTAAGAATGGCTTTTGAGGTTTTCCTGAATATATATACATTTTCACAAGTGTGTTTTTCCTCAGTCAACGGATTGAACATGGACTTGGGATCACCAGTAGAATGAGCATATGGAAATCTTTTTGTAACCCTTTTAAGTAACATCCTAACCTTTGGGCTGCTTTTGGGTAAATTCCTTAAACGCAGGTTGGACATCTCATGCACACCCACGAAACTATGTTAAGTATCTCTTTCATGCTGCTGGGTCTTGCTCTGAGCAAGCTGCCCTGAAGCCTGGCATCTTCCTCACTCTGCCTCTGAACCTCGTGTCCCCCAAAAGCTGCTCTAAGTCCCATTTTCAGTATTCTTCAGAAATGAAGCTTTCCGGGGTCTCTCCAGGCAGACTCGGGCTGTTCCTCTTCCAAGAACCCCAGAGTAAAACACATGCCGGGTTGTAGTGTAGCTGTCCCCATGTCTGTCTCTCCTACTAATGTGACTTCTGTGAAAGATCTTTGTCTTGATGGCTCCAGGGCCAAGTTCAGTGCCTGACATGTAATGCTCAATAAATGACTGAATGAATTGGATGAAAGAGGAAAAAAAAAAAAAAAAAGAACGCGTGAATTAATTTGCTGGCAGATAACGAAAATGAACTCAGAAGAGCACAGTTTACACAGAAGTGATTAACATTAGCATGCGGGCATGACCAAGGCCCCAAATATTTTTTAATTGCTTTCCCTATTGGGAAATGTTCTAGGCAGTGTTACCATATGTAGCCTGAATGGCATGAACGCGTTTGACTGTGGCTATCTGATGGCAGATCAGATCCCATGGGGCGAGTTGCCCTTGTAACGAGCAAAGAATTAATGAGCCTCCTCCTGGTTCCAAGGAGGATCTGAGAGGAGGCCTCACCCAAGAAGTGGCAGTGGCTCCAAACCGCAGGCACTGGCGAAGGGAGTCCGCAGAATTCATGGCAGAAGAGAAGTGGGTGGGACCCACGGTCACACAGAGTTCGTGGCGGACATGGGCAGCGACACCAAACCTGCAGAGGCCTATTCTGGTGTTTTTCCCATCTGTCCCTGTTGCCTGGCTTCATCGGTGTTTAATGGAGTGCCTGTTGTTATGAGCAGACCAGGAAGGACTTGGGGGCAGTGCCCGCACGTCTTGAATCTACAGGTTGGCCTATTTAGTTGAGTAATTAGGTAATGAGCTGTTTGCACCCCCTCCCCCCCCCCCCAATTTGGTCTTGCATGAGGAGCAGATTCAATCAGCGACGAATGAAAAATACATCTGTGGCCCTAGCTGGAGACTCGGAGGTGCAAAGGGTCACCGCTAACTCATCTATGGTCCCCAGGTGTCACAACTCTGCAACTTGGGACTAGCCGTGGAGCTTTCAAAAGCTCCCCTGCCACCCGCTAAATTCTGAAACGCCCTCTAGGTTGAGACTCCCTGATGTAGAACGCGTTTTACAGAATATCATCGTGGAAATAGATATTGTGGCCTAACCTTTGGGCTGTGTTTACAAATTGAAAGAGGAAGTACACTGTTGATTAAATGGGCTTCCGATTGTTTTTGCAAGACAGCTAGCGGGGAGAGTGTGGTTTTGTGGAGAGAACTGACTTGCAGGCCCACAAAACTCCTGATCAGGTCTCATTCCTGCCCCCACGTGACCCCGGGCACGTTGTCCCAAGTCATAGCCTCACTCTTAGACTTAATGTAGAGGCCGCAGAAGGTAGCCATCTACTTGAAGCTCTTTGCAGATCCCCAGAGTCATAAAAATAGAAGTGTCCCAGCTCCTGGCCTACCTCCTAATCCACATTTCCTTTGAGATCGTGTTTCTTAGGCAGATCATTAGCACATACCTGCTTTCCCACGTTCATTACTGTTTTCTGTGTCATTCTGTGGTCTGTCATGGGCCTGTTTGTTCTCAGAGCCCGAGGTCACTCTTGTTCTTTTTTGGACCACTAGCCAGTCATCCCCTATGGGATGCACGTCTTAGGATCCTCATGTTCGATGGTTTTCAGTGGGCTGGCCCCTGGGAGCCATACACAGGGGTTAGCAGTTACAGGGGATAAGAGAGAATCCAAGGAGTTTTCCCCCTCTCTCTGCTTCAGGGAGCGTCTCCATCAGTGACTCTGTCTTCCCCATGCCTGTAAACATACCTCTCCGTCTGTGGTTCCAGCTTCTGCCAATCAACCTTCACCACAGTGTTCTGGCCCCAACAGATAAGCTCCACCTTTTGTGGTTCGTTAACACCCCTTTCTGTTGGTGTGCCTCTGGCCTTGAAAGTGGTGGTGGCTTCCTGCTGATGGGAATGTCTGCATTGCTTCACCATTTTTGCTTCACTTTCCAGCTCACCTATCACATTTATAATCAATTCCGTGTATTAAGTTCCCTCTCTTTAACGCACCCAGAATGGTTTCCGTTTTCCCTACTGGACCCTGACAACTCGCTTGAAGTAATAAAGCGTGTTGATTGCCTTTACTAGTCAGAATGTCTTAGATGACCCCACGCCTGTGCTGAGAATACGGATTCCACAGACCCACCACCCAAAGGTGGCGGTTTCGTTGTTTTGCTGGGTGGACCAAGACTCTGCATTTTCACAAAGCTCCCTGGGTGCTTGTGAGGGGCAGCACTGGTATAGAGAACCGTAGAGCCAGGCGGAGATGGAGGTGCTTGGGGAGATGGTCCCTGTGTTGCCTACACCCACTAAGGGCTTCACTTCTACAGACCAGCCTTACAGCAAAAGAGCCTGCCTTGGGAAAATGAAAAATGACTACCTCCCATGGATGTTATAGGACAGTCCGTCACGAGTGTCAATAGCACTGGCTAAAGTGGGATGCTAAGGGATTGTTTACAGTGGTAAATGAGCTCATGGATGGGACGGCTTGTCACACATGGTTGTTGCTCAACAAATGACCGTGTGTCTTCTTCCCTCCAATTAAATGAAAGCTCAGATATGGAGAAAGCTAAAGGGATGCCTGGGTGGCTCAGTCAGTTGAGTGTCTGACTCTTGATTTCAGCTCAGATCATGATTCCAGGGTTGTGGGACTGAGCCCTACATCGGGCTCCATGCTGAGTGTAGAGCCTGTTTAAGATTCTCCCTCTGTCTCCCTCTGCCCCTCTCTCTGACGCGTACCCTTGCTCGCTGTCTCTAAAAAAAATTTAAAAATTAAAAAAAAAATGTAGAAAGCTATGAGATCATGTAAATTATTTACTCCTGAAGCTAACAGAATCCAGATACTAAATATCAGAAAGGATAGATAAGCAATTAAATAGTCAAAATTCATTGCTTGGTATATATTTCTGTTATCTGAACTGGTGTCTCAACAGCCTAACCATATGATACTGTAAGTTGGCTGTGTTCAATGTCAGAAATAATTTAAGAAAATAAGTCCTAACTGGGAGTCTGTATCAGATCACATGTTAACACATTTCATAAGGAGACCTGACTCTTATGATTATGCCCTTACTTGGCCACTAAGAATTCTGCATTCCAGGCTCTTGCCAGAGACTATAACTTTGAGGGCTCTACTGTCCAATTCTTATCAAAAGGTTGGTTATGAGAAATACTTTCCAGGGAGGATTGCCTGAAGCATATGCAGTCCATTCATTCCTCATTGAGATAGCCTAAATATTATTCATGGTGTAAGTCAAGTCATGGGATCTCAATGTAATAGCTTCTTGTCAGTTTCCCTTTGCTTGGCAGGATTAGTGAAAAAAGACACATCTATCCTTATGGAGTTTTTTTTAACTCTGCGTTAAATGCAGAGACTCTCAGATTAAGAATACAATCCCATTTACCATTGCACCAAAAATAATAAAATAGTTACCTAGGCATAAACTTAACCACAGACGTGAAAGACCTATGTTTCGAAAACTGTGAAACATTGATGAAAGAAATTGAAAATGACACAAAGAGATGGAAACCTGTTCCATGCTCATGGCTTGGAGAATCAATATTGTCAAAATGTCCATGCTACCCAAGCGATCTATACATTTAATGCAATCCCCATCAAAATACCAACAACTTTTTCACAGAACTAGAACAAATCCTAAAATTTGTGTGGAACCACACAAGACCCCCGAATAGCCAAAGTGGTCTTCAGAAAGGAGAACAAAGCTGGAGGTGTTATACTCTCAGATTTCGAGATACACTACCAAGCTGTAATAATCAAAATAATATGGTACTGGCACAAAAATAGACATACAGATCAATGGAATAGAGAATCCACAAATAAACCTTCACTTAAACTATGAATTAATCTACAACAAAAGAGGCTAGACTATACAATGGGACAAAGACAGTCTCTTCAACAAATGGTGCTGGGAGAACTGGACAGCTACATGCAAAAAAAAAAAAGGAAGAGGAAAAAGAGGAAGGAAGGAACTCGACCACTTTATTACACCCTATACAAAAATAAACTCAAAATGAATTAAAGACCTAAATGTGAGACCTAAAACCATAAAATGCCTAGAAGAAAATACAAGCAGTAGTTTCTTGGATGTCAGCCATAGAAACGTTTTTCTAGATATGTTTCCTGAGGCAAGGGAAACAAAAGAGAAATCAAACAAGTGGGACTACACCAAATTAAAAAACTTTTGCAGAGCAAAGGAAACTGTTAGCGAAACAAAAGAGTAACCTACGTATAGGAGAAGATACTTGCAAATGGTGTGTCCTGTGAAGGGTTAATATCCAAATATATAAAGAACTTACACAACTCAACAACGCAAAAACCCAAATAATCCAATTTAAAAAGGAGCAGAGCACTTGAATAGACATTTCTCCAGAGAAGACATCCAGATGGCCAACAGACACATGAAAAGATGCTCAACATCACTCATCATCAGGGAAATGCAAATCAAAACGTCACTGAGGTATCACCTCACACCTGTCAGAATGGCTAACATCAAAAAGACCAGAAATAACAAGTGTCAGTGAGGATGTGGAGAAAAAAGGAACCCTCATGCATTGTTGATAGGAATGCAATCTGGTGCAGCCACTGTGGAAAACAGTATGGAGGTTCTTCAAAAAATTAAAAGTAGAACTACTGTGTGGTTGAGTAATCCCACTACTGGCTATTTATCCAAAGAAAACAAAAGCACTTTGAAAAATAGATGCCACACCGTGCTTACTGCAGCATTATTTACGATAGGCAAGATATGAAATCAACACATGTTCGTCAATAGATGAGTGGATAAAAAAGTGGTATATGTAGACCATGGAGTATTGGCTATATCAGCTATAAAAAAGAGTGAGATCTTGCCATCTGCAATAACATGGATGGACCTAGAGGGTATAATACTAAGTAAAATCCATCAGAGAAAGATAAATGCCATATGGTTCCATTGTATGTGGAATTTAAGTGGCCAAACAAATGAACAAAGAAAAAAGATAGACCAAAAAAAAAGAAAAAAAAGACTTACAAAGAAAACAAACTGATGGTTGCCAGAGGGAAGGTGGGTAGGGGGATCCATGAAATAGATAAGTCATTGACTCATTATATTGAACACCAAAACTCATATAACAAACACTGTATGTATAATTATACTTCAATTAAAAAGAGAGAAAAAAAACTCTCATAGGTTTCTAGACAGAGAAAACCAGTCAGTTACCACGACAGGGGCATCAGTCTAGCATGAAACTCCTTACTTATAATCCAGAAAGCAAGAACACAGCAATACCATATTTATAGAGAGTTGAAGGAACAAAGGACTGAGCTAAGAATCCTGTCACCAGCCAAGAGATCTAGTCATATATGAGGCCAAAAGAAAGACATGTTTAGACATGGAGTGACTCAAAGCAGACCATCCATGTGCCACTTGTGAGAAAATTACTTAAGAAATGTTCCAGGGGCACCTGGGTGGTTCAGTCTGTTAAGCGTCCGACTTCGGCCCAGGTCATGATCTCACGGTCCGTGAGTTCGAGCCCCTCGTCAGGCTCTGTGCTGACAGCTCAGAGCCTGGAGCCTGCTTCAGATTCTGGGTCTCGCTCTCTCTCTGCCCCCCACCCCTGTTCACACTCGGTATCTCTCAAAAATGAAGTTTTTAAAAAAATGTCTTAATACCTCCTGTGGACGAGGAAGAGAGAGGAGATGTCATGGGTTGGATTCTCTGAAAGCAGGCAAGGAAACAGAGTTTTTGCATGCAAGATATTTATTAGAGGTCCACACCTGTGTTAGGAGTTGAACTGTATCCTGCAAAAAAAAAAAAAAAAAAAAAAAAAAAAAAAAAAAATATATATATATATATATATATATATATATATATATATATACACAAGTTCTAAACCCTGGTACCTGTGAATGTGACCTTATTTGGAAATAGAGCCTTTACTCATGTCATCAAGGAAAATGAGGTCAGGAGGGTGAGCCCTAATCCAATATGGCTGACGTCCTTTCCAGAAGAGGAAGATGCCACGTGAAGACAGACACGTGGGGAGAATGCTGTATGACAGGATCGATGCAGCCACAAGCCAGGGAACACCAAGGGTCAGTGGCCACCAGCAGAAGCAGGAAGAGGAAGGGAAGGATTTTACCCAGAGCCTCGGGGGGAGCATGGCCCAGCTGACGCCATGATTTGGGACTTGCAGCTTCCAGAACCACGAGAGAAGAAATTCCTACCATGTGAAGGCACACATGTGGAGACTAATACAGCCTGTGAAAGGAAGAGGTGGGGTGAGCAGAGGGAGAAGCCCGGCTCCCCTGCAGGACCCATGAAGCGGGCCCGACTTGGCCAGGAGCTGCCCCACCATTCGGTCACAGGATGTGGGCAGCCCCAGCGAGGCCATCGCCTCGCTGAGGTGGCTCTTGACAGGGGCAGACCCTGACGGAGTGGATAGGAAAACGTAGATTTTCTTGATGATTTGAAAATAGAATGATAACTAACCAAATATACATGGCATGAACTGTTGTCATTACTAGGAAGAAGAAAGTGGAATTGCAAGTTGGATTAATCCAGCAAAGAGGAAATGAATAAAAATAAATGCGGCAACAATAAATGTAGTTAATAGTAAATAAATATATTGGAAGCAAGCCAGATACAATCCTATCGCAATAGATGTGAATTTGTTAAAATCCCCTTTCAAATGACAGACTCTTAAATTAGCAAAAACAAAACAAAGTTCCAGTTTTAGGCTAGTTTTAAGGAACACAGGTAAAACAAAATGACAGCTAAAAAAGTTCAGTGGACAAAGATATGCCAAGTGTATGCAAGCAAAAGGAAAACGGAAGTGTACATGAACCACAATGGAACTCAAAACTAAAATTATTAAGTAAGAAAGGATCGTTTTCAAAGTAAAGAGGATATTTCACCAGGACACTATTACACATAGATTATACACTAGTCAGCATTGTTGTGGAAAATGTAAGGCAAACAAATAAAACAAAAAAATTACAGGAGAATATGATAGAACTATAACTATATTATCGTAAGCCAGCCAGGAATAAACACCCTTACTGAAACATCTTTAACGTTCTAGAACTTTCATTTCTCTGAGACAGAATCTTAGAAGTTGGGCCGAACTTGGTCAGTGCATTAATGGTTCTTTTTGAAGGACCGTTGCTACATTCCTGTCTATAAAAAGGTTGAAGCCGTCAGTCGAATGGCGCAGGAAGAGTCCTTGATTATTGACATCCTTGTCAGCATTGGACGTTCGCCATCTTTAAAATGTTTCCCAAGTTGGTGGGCAGGTAGTAGCATCTCAGTTATTATAATTCGTGTTCTCTTACCACTCAGCAGGCTTATCCCTTTCACAGGTTTACCAGTGATCTAGATTTTCAGTTCACACCGTTCACTTATTTTGATCCTGTGTGGTTTGTCTTTTCCTTCGTAATCAATTTGTAGAGTTTCCTAGTACGTTAGACACTAACCCTGTCATGTGAGCTGCAATGTAGTACGAGCAGGGGAGGGGCCGAGACAGAGAGAGACACAGAATCTGAAGCAGGCTCCAGGCTCTGAGCCATCAGCACAGAGCCCGACGCGGGGCTCGAACTCAACAAACTGCAAGATCACGACCCGAGCCGAAGTCGGATGCTTAACCGACTGAGCCACCCAGGCGCCCCTACCATCTGCATTTTTAGTGAATTCCAACGGACTCAGTCTGGAGCTCTTACCTCTTTTATTTTATACTTATTTACAAATATTCAAAATCCTACCCTAGTTCATGACCTTTAACTTTGACATTATCAAATTTAAAACAAATGACAAGCAAAGAGAAACGAAGTTTGGTGAATGTCAGCATGCCTCAGGGGGCAGAACAGAACCTGGGATATATGGTTCGTGCTATTGATTGCTGCCTGTGGTTCAGGGTTTGAAGAGCATTAATGTTTTCCTTACTGTTAAGTGTGGAGTGCTCGTTGCATAATCCTTGGAGAATGTAGAAAAAATATAAAAATGGAAACCCGAAGCATTCATAATCCCATCGTCCACAGATAATCACCAGTGCTTCTGTGAATTTCTTTCTTCCTTCTTCCAGGCATATATAGAAATATATAGAATTGTACATAATCTCTCTAAAACATACTCATCTTGGCTCCCATAGTTATGAATGATGCGCTTTAACTGGTTCAGGAGCATAGCAGGTCTAGGAACAAATGGTAATTACCACTCTGTCCATTTCATTGCCCATTTGCAGTTTACCAGAACATTCCCAAGCGTCTCATTTGCCTCCCCTGCACAGATGTCCCAGTGAAGAGGTCCGCGTGACCTTTGTTCAACATCGCCCTAAGAAAAGTCGTAGAGTACAGGCAACATTTCATGGCATCCTTTTATCATTATTGCCTATTTTGTAATGTCTTAGAGAAATTGCTTTTTAAAACTGGAAGTTTACCTATTTCTCTTCTCCTCTTTTCTGCTGTCCATTCAGGGGTGACCTACGACATAATACAAAGGATCATTTCATCATCTGTCCTGCATTCAAGCCCGTTAGTCAACCCCTCCCTATGGTGGGTTTTCCAAAGACCCTTCATTGTTGCTCTTGGAAGTTTCTCGGTTTTCAGAGCTGCCAAGTCTTAGAGGTTTAATGACTCAATGGCATCCTTTAGGGAACTCTTCATTCTGTTGATTCTGTTATACCGTTGACGGGTAAAGAAAACCATGCCCTTACTGTCATTAGCGTGTAATAAATGGGAGACATGCACATACCCTAGTGAGAAATGGGCTAGAGCTTCAGACAGATGATCCACCAAAGGAGTTCAAACAACCAAGTAAACATGACAGAGTTGTCTGTCTTGCTTTGAAACATATACAGGCAAAATTAGATGATATTTTTGCCCAGAATTGGCCAAGTGTTTTATTTGATTTTAAATGATGACCCTTGCTGCTGCGAGAGATGCAAAGTTAGATATATTTTACCCAGTAAACATCGTTCTGTGAATCTTTAGCGGCTCTGATGGACTTGCCGTTGGAAATTCTAAGAACACAGAAGGCAGTTTTACTCACAACAAAAAGAAAGCATCCTGAATGTCTGTTAATAAATATTGAACTATGATACATTTTTATGATAGTTATTCAGATGTTAGACCTTTTTCCAATTAATATTTAGTGATGCAGACAATGTTTATATAAAGCGAAAAGGGCCCAAGTACAAAGTTGTATGTAATGTATGACCCCAGTTTTGTTAAAAAATAAACACACGTTTGAAAAAGATCCACTGGTAAAATAAGTGAATATTCACAGGTAATAGGATTAAAGGTGATAGTTTTACTTTTCTTTTTCTTATTCAAATAAAATACCTGTGTTACTTTTCATAGGGAAAAAAACATTATGTGAAATTTTCTTTTCATGTTTATTTATTTTTTGAGAGAGAGAGAAAGAGAGAGAGAGAGAGAAGGAGCCGGGGAGGGACAGAGACAGAGGGAGACACAGAACCCGAAATGGGCTCCAGGCTCCGAGCTATCGGCACAGAGCCCGATGTGGGGCTTGAACTCATGAGGTGTGAGATCATGACCTCAGCTGAAGTCAGATACGTAACCGACTGAGCCATGCGGGTGCCCCACAAACATTATTTTTAAATTTGAACCCCAGACATTATTTTTAAATTTAAAAAGTATGTTTAGTTTTTAAAATGACTGAAAGATCATGAACACTTATACATTTGATTTAAAAAAATCAAGGAACCTTCCCCATATATTATGAAACTTAATTCCAATTAGTTTGCAGAGTTTTGGGAGTAGTCTGGTTATGTCAGGAAAATGAAAACGTGGCATATTCAGTAGTGTTTTACATCTTAAAAAGGGCTTAAAATGCACGTGGAGATTATGTCTTTTGAAGTATGTACAGTCCAAAAGTCTTTTTCATTGATGAAGGAGGTTGTGTTGAGTTAATGACATGGCCATTTATTCCATGCCAACTATATCTAATGTTACCACACCGCTGGCACCTTCCAAAGAATCCTGCGTACATTGTGATTCTTGGTGTTGGACCCCTCAGTTATGTCTTGATCACCTTCCTTCAGGGGATCAGCTCTCTTCCCATGTATAAAACACCCAAGGAGATGGAATCAGATGCTGCCTGCATTGATCTAATGGTGTGTTATTATCTTTCTTAGCAATTTATTCATTCATTCATTCTATAAATATTTACGAAGCACTTACTGTATGCCGGGTACAGTTTAAGTGTTAGAGGTACATCGTTGAACAAAACAGACTAAAGTCCCTGCCTCTGTGGAGTTTAAATTCTTCAGGAGGAGACAGACTGCAACAAAAGTCCACTGTAATAAATAAGGAAACTCTATTGTATGTTGGATACTGGTGAGTGCTATGGGCAAAAAAGAAAGAAAGGGAGGGAGAGAGGAAGGAATGGAGAGAGAAGGAAAGGAAGAAAGAAAGAGGAAGTAAATAAAAGAAGGAAAGGAAGGAAGAAAGAAAGAGGAAGGAAGAAAGGAAGAAAATAAAAGAAGGAAAGGAAAGGAAGGAAGGAAATAAAAGAACAAAAGAAGGAAAGGAAAGAGAGAGAGAGAGAGAGAGAGAGAGAAAGAAAGAAAGAAAGAAAGAAAAGAAAAGAAAAGAAAAGAAAGAAAGGAAAAGAAAAGAAAAAAGAAATTAAGGAGAGTTAAGGGGAATCAGGAGTATGGGGTATTAGGGCAGGCAGGTACCAAATAGGATATAGTTTAAAATAGGATCATCAAGCTAAGCATCAGATAGAAGTTGACATTTGAACAAAGACCTGAAGAAGATGAGCAGGTACCTGTGGAAGACTGCTCAGGCAGTGGGAATAACTCAAGCAGAAAGCTTTAGTGTAGCAGCATTCTGGTGTTTGAAAAAAAGCAGAGTACGTGAAGCAGGGGAATGGAGGGGAAGTTCAGAGGTGCTCAGGTCAGAGGAGGAATGGGAAGAGGGTGGGTAGGTCGTACAGGACCACATCCACCATTGCAAGGACTTTGGCTTTTACCCTGGATGAAATGGGACACCACTGTAGGGTCTTAAGAGAAAAGGGACTTGGTATGATTAGGTTTAAAGACAGATGACTGTGGCTGAGAGTAGATTGCAGATGGGTGTGGGTGGCCCTAGCAAGCCCTGTTGAGAGACCGAGAGGGGCTAACACATGCTCGAGACGATGGTGGCTCTGCTCACGAACACAGAGCAGGAGTGGTGACAGGTGACTAGATTCTGGATGTCTTTCAGAGGCTTTGCTGGCAGGTTGACTATGGTGTAAGAGGAGGAGGACTCTAAGATTTGGGGCCCGAACAGCAAGAGGTTGGAGATGCCATTAACTGAGATGGCAAAGGTCCAAGGGAAGGAAGGGAGGGAATATCAGGATTATGGTTTTAGATTTGCAAATTTGGATGTTTCTGGTAGATATCCACATGGAGACGTCAAGAAGACTACTGGATATGCAACTCTGGAGCCCAGAAGAGAGCTCCAGATGGTATTTGGAGACTCTCAAGAAAGTATGGATAGAGAAGAGAACCAAGGAGTCAGTCCTGGGGGTGCCTGGGTGGCTCGGTCGGTTAAGCGTCTGACTTTGGCTCAGGTCATGATCAGGTTTGTGAGTTCAAGTCCCACAGCGGGCTCTGTGCGGACAGCTTGGAGCCTGGAGCCTGTTTCATATTCTGTGTCTCCTTCTCTGTCTGCCCCTCCTCCACTTGCACTCTGTCTCTCTATCTCAAAAATGAATAAAAACATATAAAAACAATTTTAAAGAAAGAGTCAGTCCTGGATACTCCAATATTAAGAGGTTACAGAGAAAGAAAGGAGAACCATCTAAGGAGACTGATAGGTCAGGCAGAATGGGGACTTAGAGTTAGCCATTGGATTTGGCAACATGGAGGTCCTTGGTGATTTTGATGAAGACGTTCACAGTATAGTGGGGAGAGCAAACCCCTGATTGAGGTGCAGTAAGGAGAGAATACGTGAAAAGGAATCAGGGGTTGAGAGTAGAAACATCTTTTTCAAGGAGTTTTGCCGCAAGGAGGAAGTGGAATCCAGAAAAGGCTTTTATTTTGTTAAGGTGGAAGAAATGGCAGAGCGCTGATGGGGTAGAAATAGAGTGAAAAATTGAAGCCGCCGAGAGGAAGGGGAGAATCGTAGGAACGAAGTCCTTGAATAGGTGACAGGCTCTGCACAGTTTAAATAAGCTTTTCTTGTTTTAGAATTACTAACTGTTGTCACATTCATTGCCAGCATTTCCACCTTGTTGCTTGCCTTTTAATATGTTCATGATCTATTTTGATATTAAGTCGAGAAATTTGAGCGGTCAAATCAACTAAACTTTTTTATTGTGTAGCTTTTATGTGTATAAAAATGTTTGCCTACGCAAGGATCCAATATTAGTTAAATACCTATATATTCGTATAAAGTAATTGCGTAATTTGAGCTTTTCCAGGGGCATGACCTAGCCTTTGGTTTGCCTTTTTTTTTCAATGAGCCTGAGACCTTTCAGGTATTATAATTCCACTTATAATTATTCAAGCCTCACCAAAATATTATGAAGAGACTAAAAAATCAATTATTTTTTTTAAAATGTTTATTTTGAGTTGGGGGAGGGGAGGGGGTGAGAGAGAGAGGGAGAGAGAGAGAATCCCATTGTGGGGCTCCATCTCATGAACTGTAAAATCATGACCTGAGCCTAAACCAAGAGTCAAACACTTAATTGACTGAGCCACCTGGGTGCATTGAAAATCAATTATTTTTTAATTGTATTAAGCAGATATAGTATGGAAAGCACTAGCATGTGAAACACCTGTCCATATTATAGTTGATAGGTTATAATCCAGTTAGTTATATGGACACAAATGGAAATACAAATTTGTCTACGAGAGTGCTTTGATGGGTGGGCAGTCATAGGTCTGGTGAGGTTAGTTTGCCATGATCCATTCTTTAATTTCCTTGGATGTTTTTTTAGTCCTTTCAAGCATGTAGGAGTCTTTTAGTCCCAATGCAGAGAAATGGCTAGCAAATTCTTAGGTTTAATCCACACCATATTTATTAAAAGCCCAAGATTTATGGGTGCCTGGGTGGCTTAGTTAGGCCTCCGACTTCAGCTCAGGTCATGATCCCATGGTTTGTGAATTTGAGCCCCGCGTCAGGCTCTGTGCTGGAGCCTGCTTCCAATTCTGTGTCTCCCTCTCTCTCTCCTCTCTCTCCCTCCCTCCCTCTCTCTCTCTCTCTCTCTCTCAAAAATAAACGTTAAAAAAAATTAAAAGCCCAAGATTTAAAATCTGCTTCAACAACCTAATTGTCCATCAGTAGATGAATGGGTAAGGTAGATGTGGTACACACACACACACACACACACACACACACACACACACACACTGAACTGCTACTCAGCCATAACACAGGATGAGATCTTGCCATTTGCGACCATATGGATGGACCCAGAGAGTGTAATGCTAAGTGAAATAAGTCAGAGAAAGTCAAATACCAAATGATTTCACCAATACGGGGGGGTCTAAAGAACAGACGAATAAGCAAGCAAATGCAGAAGCAGACCCTTGAATCTAGAGAAGAGACTGATCGTTGCCAGATGGGAAGGGATGAGGGGGACAGGTAAAAATGGGGACAGGGAGGGAGATATACAGGCTTCCAGAATGAGTCAGTGACAGGGATGAAAAATACAACATAAGGAATTTGGTTAATGGACTTTTGATAGTGTTATAGGGAGACTGAGGGTAGCTGCCCTTGTGAGCAGAGCAGAGCATCCAGACTTGTCACATCAGTGTGTGGTACCCCCAAACCTAATATAACATTGTGTCCATTATACTTTAATTAAAACTTTTTCTTCTTAAAAAAATAAAATAACATGTGCTTCAAAGGGTTACAAGAAAGTCAGAAGTGTTACCCCTCCTTGGTGTATCCTAAGAAAAGACCCTTAAATGTCACGGTTCTGGATTAAGTAGTTCTTCTCGTTTGCCAGATAAGTAACTGGCTATAAAAATTAAGGTGAATTAAAAGGTAAGATGCAAAAATCTTAGCCTTACAAAGTGAAAAGGACGCATGTTTAAACATCTTACATATTCCAGTGAGACAAAAATATTTTCTCTAAAAGCATTGAAAGAAGTCACATAGGGAGTCAATAGTGTTGTGCATGAAAAATAGAAAACTTCTCTGTGTCATAATTATAATATGAAAGACAGCAGCATAGAAAATATTAATAACGTGCTTGGATACAGATGAATAACCTTGATACATAAAAATCAATAAGAAAAACACTAGTAATAATAACCATAATGGGTAAAAATCAATAACTAAAACACTAAGAACCCAGTACATAAGCAGACACAGTAATAGAAAACTCAAAAGATGAGCGGCTCCTGGGTGGTTCAGTTGGTTAAGTATCTGACTTTGGCTCAGGTCATGATCTCGTGGTTCGTGAGTTCGAGCCCCTCATCAGGCTCTGAACTGACAGCTCAGAGCCTGGAGCCTGCTTTAGATTCTGTGTGTGTGTGTCTCTCTCTCTCTGTCCCTCCCCTGCTTGTGCTCTGTCTCTCTCTGTCTCTGTCTCTCTCTCTCTGTCTCAAAGATAAACATTTTTAAAAATTAGAAAACTCAAAAGAAATACAGGGAGGTAAAAAAAGGCAAAAAAAACCAGGTATGCAAACCATCTTAACATTTACTAATAATTTTCAGAAGTGCACATTAATATCAAGAGATGC
This sequence comes from Prionailurus viverrinus, assembly GCF_022837055.1. Taxonomy (NCBI): domain Eukaryota; kingdom Metazoa; phylum Chordata; class Mammalia; order Carnivora; family Felidae; genus Prionailurus; species Prionailurus viverrinus. Next base: position 76,634,644 of record NC_062573.1, on the reverse strand, counting down.
TTTCTTTCACCTCTGAAATTAGCAAAGATAATTAAAATGGTAATAGTCACTGAAAGCATGTAATGAAACACGCACCCACTCACCGAAGATAGTGTGAATGGGCATATGCTGGGAAAGAAAGTTACTATTCTTCCAATGACCTTGATATTCTAGGAATCTAAGAAAACACTGAAATTGGACAAAAATAGAAGCACAAAATAATTCTTGTTGTATTATTTGTAGGCGTAAAACCCTTGGAGCGCCTCACCTGTCCTTTAACGTTAGCGTTGTCGAAGGTGAAGGACTAACATGCAGTTGTGTTCACACACTGGCGTGCCCTGCAGCCAGAGACAATGATTATTCCTACAATGAGATGTTTATAATCAAACGGGAAAACGCATATTACCTAAATGCCTTTGAAAACTGCTGGGTGAAAGTGGTATCCTAACATTCTAAGCATAAAACTACGTGGAACCAAAGGCGATAACATAGAAGCCCAAATGTGAAGAGTGGAGTTGCCCAAGGGCAGTAGAATTGAGTACTTTTTTTGTCCTGATTTATATTTTTTGGTACTTTCCAGATACTTTTAGAGGAAGCATCTATAATCAGAGGAAGCTTTTTTTTTTTTAAGACTTTATAGAAAGAAACTTGTGCGTATGATTTGGGCTTGGACTTCTACACCATCTTTCTTAGAGCATATGGGAGCAAGTATTCTACCAAAATGGTTTAGCGGTAAAGATTTATTTTGTAAAGACTGGGGAACACAGATTTTTTTCTTTTTTCTTTTCCTTTTTTTTGTTTTGTTTTGTTTTGTTAGTATTCTGAGAAATCTCTTCCTTTCTTGGAGATCAGAGTGATAACAACACAGATGTAATTAACCGAAGCAGATTCTCCAGGTAACAGTATTATTAGCATATGGTGTTTCAGAGCCGAGTGGTAAGTTGACCCGGGTACGTTTTTCTCCTGTAGATGTCGTCTGCTGCTGAAAATGGAGATGCAGCATCTGGAAAACAGAACGAAGAAAAAACTTACAAAAAGGTGAGTGACTGTTTTGTTTTCTTTCTTCGGTTCAGAAAGAGGAACGCGGTCGTTGCCTGGAAAGTTGCATATATCCGAGGCCTTGTTTCCCTCTAAAGCAGTTGTGTGTAAATTACAGCCTTAGTTTCCTGTTGCCCTCACGGATTCAGTGGTTCAAACGACACAGAGGTATTGTCTTGTAGGACTACAGGTCACAAGGCCAACATGGGTCTCCCTGGGCCAGGATCCAGGTGGCTGTAGGCTGCGTTCCTTTCGGGAGTTTCTAGGGGACAGTCTGTTGTTCCCTTGTCTTTCCAGCTTCTCCAAGTTGCCTGTGTTGCCCGTTATCATGATTCCCTTCCAACCTCAAAGATGGCAAAGACCAGCTGAGTCTCTCTCAGTCTGTATCACTCTGACACTTCAAAGAACGCTTGTGATTACGCTGAGCCCTCCTAGATAATTCAGAATAATCCCTTTTTTAATTATTACTAGTTTTTTGAGAGAGAGAGAGAGAGAGAGAGAGAGAGAGAATATCCCAAGCAGGTTCCACAGTCCGTGCAGAACCCAATGCAGGGCTCGATCCCCTGACCCTGGGAACATGACCTGAGCTAAAACCAAAAGTTGAATGCTCAACTGACCGAGCCACCCAGGCGCCCCTAATCCCTTTATTTTCAAGTCAGCTGATCAGCAACCTTAATTTCTTTTGCAACCTTAACACCTCCTTGCCATATGACGTATTCACAGATCGCCATGAGACGTGGACGTCTTTGGGGAGGGGTGGGTTTTCCATGTTGTACGTCATTGACAGTTACTATGCTATATAGATCATTGACAGAAGGTGGTTATTTGAAGACTCTTGTAACTCTTAAGAAGAAGGCCCTTATGTGTGTGTAGTGTTCTGTGTCCAGTATGTGAATCTTTTTTAAAATAATTTTTTTAGGGGCGCCTGGGTGGCGCAGTCGGTTAAGCGTCCGACTTCAGCCAGGTCACGATCTCGCGGTCCGGGAGTTCGAGCCCCGCGTCAGGCTCTGGGCTGATGGCTCAGCGCCTGGAGCCTGTTTCCGATTCTGTGTCTCCCTCTCTCTGCCCCTCCCCCGTTCATGCTCTGTCTCTCTCTGTCCCAAAATAAATAAACGTTGAAAAAAAAAATTTTTTTAAATAAAATAAAATAAAATAATTTTTTTAGATGTTTGTTTATTTTTGAGAGAGAGAGAGAGAGAAGGTGATCAGGGGGAGGGGCAGAGAGAAGGGGACAGAGGATCTAAAGCAGGCTCTGTGCTGACAGCAACAGCCCGATGCGGGGCTGAAACTCACAAAATGCAAGATTATGACCTTGAGCCGAAGTCACACGCTTCACCAACTGAGCCACCCAGGTGCCCCCAGTATATGCATCTTTTAATTGACTTGCTGCTTCCCACCAAAATTTTACACACTTTCTACCTTTGTATTTAAAAAAAAAAAAATTGTAGTATGAACTTTCGTCCCATCCCTTTGTAAGCCTCTCAGATTCTGTGCCTTAAGCCCATTTCACAAAAATCCCCTTCCAGACGTTCCAGTGTATCTTACCTTGCCTTCTTTGACTTTGATAAATTCTTGGCTGCTGGCGAGGAAGCTAATGTTCAAACATATTACTGGGGAGTATATGTTCCCAGGCACCACTGCTCCTGATTTTAAATCGACTGCACATTTTACCTTTAAAAGTCCTTGTCCTCCTTCTGTCTTGCGAGTAGGAGGTTTGTATATGCAAGGTCTGTTATATCGTAACTTTTCCTTTTGCTTTTTACTCTTTCGTGGATAGCTAGCAAGAAGTTTTGCCATAAAGTACAGGAACCACCTGATCCAGCTGCATATTCGCGTCATGGAATTAACAGGATATATTTCCTGTTCCATTTTCTTGTGGGAGAATATGCCCCTTTTCCTGGTACAGCTTCTGACTTGCCTACTCAGCCAAACCTAGAAATATAAGCAGGGAGTTTCTGTCCAAAGTGATGACGTGGTGGGGGCAGAGTAGGGTGAAGTTTCCGGAACTAAGAAGTGTCATGTTATGTCATCTCAAACATGCGAATCTGGCCAGAGGCAGTGACGTCTCTGATAGCATATTTGACTCAGCAGCATTGGTAAGGTCTTAAGAACCGAAAGTCAGATATTAAGATCGCAAAGAATTCCAGTAAATAAGAGAAGATTATTTAATCCTGGAGGATTATTAACAGGACAGAGTTTGTTTTTTTTTCTTGTGCGTGGCGGCAACCGGATGCTTCGAATGGTCTCTGATTTTCAGACGAAGATGAGCAGTGGAGGGAGAGGTGTTTAGCTTCTCTGAGAAAAACACCGAAAAGCATAGCTCCTGAGTCTTCAGTCCTCAGTAAATAGGGTGTTGACGTGCACAGGAGGAAGAGGGACTACTCAGAGAAAGTATCGCTTCGCTAGCAGGGGACGGCTCGGCTGAACTACTCCATTGAAGTCTTCTCCATGGAGCAAAGACACCGTCACACTGGAGGTGTTAATCACAGTGTTCCCAGAGGTGGCTGGGGTCTCCTTAGCTATTGGAAATGTGTTTGTCTCTAGGCCCAGATGGACCGTTCCCCCAAATGAAAGAGCTTCAGGCTCACGTAGGGAAACCCCTGGGTGTGAGCTCTGAAAAAGCGGGACAGGGCAGGAGACGAGAAGATACCATCCCTCTTTTCAAAAGTGAGGAAAAAGCACCTTCTGGAAACCAGATGTGAGACGGCTCCTCGGCATAATTGGAGCACGGATTAGTCAACATAGGGTTTCTGTACAGTTAGAGAGGAAACACGTGTCTCGTACAAACCTGCAGAGGTTCATGAAGATATAGTTTATGCCAAGTTGACTACATTTCTTATTCTGAGAGGGTCATTAAATTAGTCACAGACAAGAAAGAACTCTCAAGTTGAATGAATCTTGATTTGAGGGCACCAGGAATATTCTGGTGGCATCCTTCCAGACCAGCCGGAGAAGAATGGAGTGAACGTCATGGTGACTGGGCTTGTACCTGGTTGGACTAATGTTCCCAACGGATGGCAGTTTTGTTTCCTGTTCTTTGGTGTCTCCCAGCCTGTGCACGCGTTGACCCTGGGCAGCTTAATACTTTTTTGCACATGACCTTAATGAAGACATGGAATTCGTGCTTGGCAAATGTGCAAATGACAAAACAGCTTGAATAGGTAACTAACAGACCACACGAATGTCATCAAGGCCACCATGCATTTCATTAAGTATTGGCCCTTTTACAAATGCTTGAAAGAGTTCTTTCCCAGTCCTGCGGGCCTGCCCATGAGGTATGCACCTTTTTAATACGGAGTTTTGATAATTCGTTGGGTTTTGGCCTCTGACTAAAGACAGTCCAGGTTAAGAACCCCCTGACCTGTATGAGGCATGGGAAGGATATCAAAGGAGTTTACAAGGATCTTACAGTTGAGTGGGAGGGACAAGACGGGAGTTCTCTCCTTTAGAACCCAGTAGTTAATAATAAAGTGTTCAAAGGAGGAGAAATCACTGTGGGTTAGAGTCATCAAGGAGGCTTAGGCTTCCTGTATCAAGCCCCAGATTTACTGGGCAGCTGTCAGTAGCACTCAGCATCATGAGGAATGGGATTTCCACATGTTTTTAGGGAACCCTTGGTGTCCATGGAACAATGTTATAGTCTCGAGTCTTGAGTATTTGCACATGACTAGTTAAGCTGGCTGCTCTTCTGTTCGTTCTGGTGACCATTTCCCTGATCCATTGTCAGTTCTTGACAACCCAAGAAGAATAGCTAAAATCAGTGGGTGAGGCGAATATCTTCAGCTAAAGGCTGCAACAAGAATTTTGACTTTCCCTGCTTAACACGAACTTGTGGCCCATAAGACAAGCATTAAAGGCTGCCTGGCTTTTTTTACAGAGTGTAGTATTTCCCTTCTCAGTTCATTTATGGAAGTGTCTTCCAAAAGAATTGTAAACACAAAAGCCTACGGCAGCTAAGCAGGTAACAGGGGAGTGAACTAACCAGGGGGGGAAGTGGTAAAGAGGAGACACGTGTCTTCTGTATTTTTTTTTTATTTTTTTAAATCTTTATTTATTTTGAGAGAGAGACAGAGTGTGAGCAGCAGAGGAGCTGAGGGGAGGGAGCCGCAGAATCAGAAGCAGGCTCCAGCCTCTGAGCCCCACCTCAAACTCATAAACCGCGAGACTGTGCCCTGAGCCCAACCAACTGAGCCACTTAGACACCCACCATATAGTTTATTAAAGGGGAAAAAAAGACATAGATGCACATGGAAAAATTAAGTAATGACCCAAATTGGTATTAAGTGCCAAGGCAAGTGGCCTTTCACATAATCTTCTAGCAAATACTGGTGAGGCCAAAGCTCATTACAGTCTTCTAGAGAAAAGTCCTTTCCTTCAACTTGTTCATTAGCAGTGCATTTTGCTGGGATAAAAATTTTGTAGATGCCTCATTGCTTTCTGTCACGATGGAAAAATGCCACTCCTTAGGTGACTGTGAATTGATTTACCTACTCGTTTGTTTCACTGATGGGGGGAATCTGATGAGCACAGGCACAGAATCAGGGCTGAACGTGATTTGTGGGAGGGATCGAATAGCCCGCCCTGGACAAAGCCGTGTCAGTGTTTAGGGAAAGCGCAGGCGATTTAGGGGGTAAGGACTGGCTGTAAATGACAGGTAACCTTGAAAGCTAGTTTGAGTTTGGATTTTGTGTTCTAGGCCAGCACTGTGCACTAGAACTTTCTGCAGTGATGGGAACGCCCTGTAATCTGCACTAATACAGTAGCGACAGGCTGCATCTGGGTGCTGAGGATTTGAATTTGTGTCCAGTTTGTCCGAGGGATGAATTTTTTTTTCTTTTTTTTTAATTTTTTTAATATATGAAATTTATTGTCAAATTGGTTTCCATACAACACCCAGTGCTCATCCCAAAAGGTGCCCTCCTCAATACCCATCACCCACCCTCCCCTCCCTCCCACAGGGATGAATTTTTAATTTTAGTTAAATTCCAATTTATTTTTTTTTTAATTTTTTTTTCAACGTTTATTTATTTTTGGGACAGAGAGAGACAGAGCATGAATGGGGGAGGGGCAGAGAGAGAGGGAGACACAGAATTGGAAACAGGCTCCAGGCTCTGAGCCATCAGCCCAGAGCCTGATGCGGGCTCGAACTCGCCGACCGCGAGATCGTGACCTGGCTGAAGCCGGACGCTTAACCGACTGCGCCACCCAGGCGCCCCTAAATTCCAATTTAAATAAGTGCTTGTGGCCAACGGCTACCATGTTGGACAGCTGAGTCGCAGACAGTGAGGTACCATGACGTGGTTTGGAGACGAATGACGACAAATCTCAACTAAGGCTGACCTGAAAGGTTTCAGAGTAACGACTAGAAATTTTCTACTACTGATAGTAATGTGAGGAAGAGATTTTTTTTTTTTAATAAGGTAAGAAACTTAGAAGGAAGCAGAAGGCAGGACATCCGTTCACTTGAAATTGTTTTATTTTATTTTATTTTTTTAACTTTTTTTTTTTCAACCTTTATTTATTTTTGTGACAGAGAGAGACAGAGCATGAACGGGCGAGGGGCAGAGAGAGAGGGAGACACAGATTCGGAAACAGGCTCCAGGCTCTGAGCCATCTGCCCAGAGCCCGACGCGGGGCTCGAACTCACGGACCGCGAGATCGTGACTTGGCTGAAGTCGGACGCTTAACCGACTGCGCCACCCAGGCGCCCCAAGATTGTTTTAAACTCAAGTGAAATACTGATGCGGGAGATAAGAGTTTTCTCGGTATTTTATACATGGTAGAAATTGCCCACCCCTCCCCCACCCGTCCAAAACAAAGAGATGTCAGAGTGCATCCAGGTCACCTAGCAGTTCTTTGTCAGGATCTCCCTGAGATTTAATCTCCCAGAGATTAAGATCTCTGGCCACGTAACGTCCCAGTTCTGTGACTTGTTCCTGGGAATCGATCAGTGTTTCCAAGTCACCTGGGCTTGGACTGACGCAGGCAATTGTTACTGCCGCCATTTGCATTGCTTCCTCTCTCGAGGCTCCTCCCAACGTCATTCCACACCTCTTGCCCCTCTCTCTTTTACTTCTCCTTCCATCCTGGGCTTCCCCACAATAGCATCCCCCCTCCCCCCTTCCCCAAGATCCGGGTTCTGATGCCTATTGGAGGCTGCCCTGGGCGTAGAGGTTGCCTACCTTCGACACCAACAACCCAAGCGTAAAACCGTCCACCTGATTTTCACCATGACCGTCACCCAGAACGGCAGACTAGGACCCAGTGTTCTTGACCCAAGAACCCTAGTTCTTTCAGTTTTGTTTTGTTCTGTTCTTTTTTTTTTTTTAAGGCCTTAGTTGTCATTTAATTGCAGTGTCTCTCCCGGTTTCCCTATCAGTGGAGGTAGGCAGTGATGAGGTAAGAGGGAATAATGCTAGCCCTTTACCACATTATAAGGAAAGATGGCTTTTATAACTTTTTAAACCTAAGGTCATGACTAAGCAAGGTAATGACTCCGAGAGACTTTGATCAAAGAGGAAGCATTTATTGAAATACGAACTCTTTTATAAAATATCTCTGGGAACATACACAGGCCCTGGTAACCTTGGCTGTCTCCGGGGAGAACCAGGTGGTGGGAGTCTTGAGTTAGGGAAAACTTGTCTGTATAAACCTGTATATATGTTTAATTTTGAACCGTGTGAATATTTCACCTACTCGAGAATTGAATCAGTGATGTTTTAACGTGGCAGTGGGGGCTGATATGTGTTCCATGCCCTGACTGTTCTTTTTTTCCTTCAGATTCTAGAAAGCCATCGCTCCATAAAACAAGATACTTGCTTTGTCCTCTGGGTGCGCTACCCTCTGTAGCTTAGCGGAGACCTCTTTTTCTGTGCGTTGAGCAGCATTTCTCACGGATAGCAACCACACTGATCTCTAGGAAGAGTGATCCTTCAGCGTTCCAAGTGTTATTTCTAGGCACCTTAATCCAAAGCACTCTAACCCAGCGGTTTTCAACCAGCACCACTTTGGCCCCGCAGGGAACATTTGGTGATGTCGGGAGACGTTTTTGATTGTCACAAGTGGAGGGCTGGTGCTCCTGGCATCTAGGAGGCAGAGCCTGGCGATACCGTGTCCTGTAATGCACAGGACAGTGCCCACAACACAGAATTATTGTAGTGTTCATAGCAGCGAGGCTGAGAAACGGCCCAAACCAAACTCTCCTTTTAAAAGAGGGTGGATAGGCGTCTCACTCTTCTGGATAATAGTTGTGTAACCTGAGGCATTTTCCCTAATTGACGTGAATCTTAATTTTGCTCCTTGAGGAAATGTCCCCAGTACCTACCCTGACAGCCTCATTGTGCGGTGAGCATCAAACACAGCCTGGGAATACCAGTGAGTGACATCACTGTCTTTATTAGCAAAAGCAATATCTCTCGGCCTCTGATTTCCAGTCAGATGCATTCTGTTGTGCGTGGCTGCCTCCCGCAGTGCTGGCCCTGGCGACTGGTCACTTAGCATCCTGCTGCTGGCTCCAGTCTGGCCTGGGCATGGGAGAAGCACACAGTGAGGGCCGGAGCAGGACCATGTAGCTGTGGCTTCAGAATAAGATAAAGACGTGCTCCTGATGGGGGGCTGCCGTTATGGGTTTTTATCATTTATTTATTTTTATTTCTTTTAATATACTTTTAAAGTATACTTATGTTGAGAGAGAGTGTGTGTGAGTGAGCGAGCCAGCGGGGGATGGGCAGAGAGAGAGAGAGGGAAACACAGAATCTCAAGCAGGCTCTGCTCACAGCACAGAGCCCAACTCGGGACTCGATCTCACAAACTATGAGATCATGACCTGAGCAGAAACCAACTGAGCCACCCAGGCGCCCCTGCCCTTTTTCTTTTAATTGAGCAGCGAGCAGATGAGCTACGTCATTCAGAGAAGGGAAATTTTTTGGTAATCCCATTAGATTTAGAAGCATGTAGAAGCATAGACCATTACCATCCACCCTGCTGGGCAGATCCTCCCTCCAAACCTTCTGCTTCTGGATAGTATCACCTGTGCTTCCGTGTTTTTCCAAACTAAGTCCTAAAGCACGTGATGACCAATCTGCCTTTATGACTTCCGGGCAAGACATGGCAGGTGATTCAGCAAAGTCAATAGGTGGCTTCCAATAGGCGGAGAAGCCAACCCTCCAATCATGGTGTTTCCTTGGACTGTTCATTTCTAAGTGACCTCCTTTGGCCTTGGCATTGGAAAGAGCGTCCACGTGGTAAGCCACCCAGGTTTGCTACACTTCTGCGTTCTGATTAACTATGGAATTTCCATCTGGTTTTGGTCCCTGATGCCAGTAAACGTTGTCTTGGTGTCTCCAAAACACCCTAAAACGTGCCATACAGCTTTGTTCGGGGGCGACAGGAACCACTCCATTGTTGAGTGTGGTGTTAATGGCAGGTAGGGAGGCTGGGGTTTTCAGTGCTTCTGCGGCCTGCTGGGCCATCTGAACAGGAGCCCCTGCTCTCCAAGCACAATTTAGCCTTTGCTTTCAAATTAAATGGCTTTGTAATATACTCCGGTGATGTACATGCCTCCCTGCACAGGTTGGCCAGCAGGGTTCTGTTCTGGCCAGCATGCCTCTTGTCCCAAGGCCTATGGCTTGTCCATTTTTTTTTTCCCAAAGATTTTGAGTAATCTTTACACCCACATGGGGCTTGACCTTACAACCCTGAGATTAAGAGACATAGGCATCCCTGGCTTGTCCACTCTTAGCACTACCACTCCATTTCCCTTGCCTGGATGGATAGTTCACGGTGATTTTGAAAGGTGTCTCTTAGAAGTTGCTTAAGGGGGCGCCTGGGTGGCTCAGTCAGTTAAACATTCGTCTTCGGGTCAGGTCGTGATCTCACAGTTCATGAGTTCTGGCCCTGCGTTGGGCTCTGTGCTGACAGCTCAGAGCCTGGAGTCTGCTTCAGATTCTTTGTCTCCCTTTCTCTCTGCCCCTCTCATGCTCGCCCTCTGTCTGTCTGTCTATTTCTCTCTCTCTCTCAAAAATAAACATTAAAATAATAATAATAATAATAATAATAATAATAATAATAATAAAAGTTGTTTAAGCACAGAGAAATGAAAAATTCTAGAGTTCTTTATTCTGGAAATCCAGACAAGAAGGCCAGTAACATAGGAGAGGTTCTAGTCTTCTCTCTACTTACAGATACTAACAGGATAAATGCCATGTGCTTATTCATAGTTTTGCTGTCTTAGGGAGTTAGAATCATTGGTTGCTGGAAGAATCTTACTTATCAAATTCGATTGAGTTTATTTAACCAGAAACCTATTACTGTGGCAAATTAAAGCATGGTATTACTAATTAGAAGCAATTTTAAAAGCTGTGTTAATAATAGGGCGGGCCTGGGCAGCTCAGTTGGTTAAACGTCCAACTCTTGATTTCGGCTCAGGTCCTGATCTCACGATTCATCACATCGAGCCTCGTGATGGGCTGTGTGCTGATAGGGCAGAACCTGCTTGCTATTTTCCCTCTCTCTCTATGCCTCTCTCAAAATAAATTAACTTTAAAAAAGCTATGTCAATAATAAGAGCAACATTTATCCAGTGTTAGCATATGCCACACATCTGTCCAAGCACTTCAGAATTATTAACTCTTGTAATCTCATCACAACCATTTTGCTACCCTATGGATGAAAAACTGAAGTTAAGTTGCCCACCCCAGGGCACCCACATAAGTGGCAGAATGAGGCTGGGATTTTAACCCCAACTGTCTCTCTCTCGGGTGTGTCAGACCCAAACCACTGCAATATTATCTGAACCTTATGGTTCCTATGACAGTAAATGGAGAGTTCTCATTTATCCGCTAGAAGAATAGAAGCCAGGGGGTACAGGTAAAACTAGCCCCCTTTGGATTGGGAGCACAATAGTAGCGAATCATTCTGAAAAGTGTTTTCCCGGATTCAGTGGTTCCAAAGCCAGCCGTGCTTGTATGTTTCTCCTCTGAATACAGAATCTGAGCTGTAGCCACAAAATAACTTTTTCTAGAAGGTACATATTAATTTTGAAATGAAAAACAATCTCATCTCCGGGTACTGGGTGAAACACTGGAAATAAAATGACAAAGTGCTAATTTCAAAAATCATTCTTGAGCACCAAACTAAAAATTGACAGTGAAGTATGAGATCCACCTGGAGGGGGTGATACATTTTGACCTGTCATATTAGGAGAGGAACACGTTTCAAACCTAGCTGTGCCATAGAAAGTCACAGGAGGGGTAATAACTCACTAACGACTTGCTCAATAGCAAAAAAGATCTGATAAAGCATTGGGTTGGAGGGTGAATACTTTGAAAGTTATTTTCCTGCGTGAGAGTCACATTTCCCCAGATGGTACACCTGTGTTTTCTGGCAAGTTCGCTGTCTGCGGATCCTGTGTCTGTAGCTTTTATCATAACACAGGAGGAAGATGAGGCATTCCAGCTCTCAGCACGGAAGCCTTCCATGAGACAGCGCATCGTTAAGGAGAGAACAAGAAGACGACGGTTGTGGTCTCTGGGGATGTAAATTTAAGATTCTTGCTCTGTCTTTATCTTTTTTGCCTAACCCCCCAGTTTGTATGTACATCCTGACATCCAGAGACACAAGATGGATTGAGTTACAAGGAAAATGTTGAACTGTTCATAGAATCTAACTGTGGGGTTTTTTTCCTCAGTGAAGATCACCCACTCTTAATTTTATGGGAGTGCTTTTTATTCAGCCAAATCTGCTGCTGCCCACTCTGCATGATGGATCAGGGAGCGTTTCGTTATTGAGCACAGGGCTGACATACAGGCTGTCCAGGAGACATTCTAATTCTCCAGGGCTACTTTTTCATACTGTGACTTTGTCATTTTTTTAAGGACATGGTCGGTGCCTGGAATATAAGACACACATTTGCTTGTACGTCCAAGCATTCATTCATGTATTCAGTTGACAAATATGTATTTAGCTTGGCACTGTGCTAGGCCTTGGGGGTAGGACAGAGGCCTAGACGGAGCTCTTCCCTTGGCTAATAATGCTTTCATTGTCATGGTAGAGACAAACCGGAAGAAGTAAACAGAATAAAGCAATTACTAACTTTTAAAGTGCTCCGAAATAAACCCACACGTATATGGTAAATTAATTTGTGACAAAGGAGGCAAGAATATACAGTGGGGAGAGGGTAGCCTCTTCAGTCACCGGTGCCAGGAAACTTGGACACTTGGGTGCCAAAGAATGAAACTGGACCCTTTCTTACACCATACGCAAAAATTGAAATGAATTTCAGGGTGCCTGGGTGGCCCAGGCGGTTAAGCATCTGGCTCAGGTCATGATCTCACGGTTCGTGGGTTTGAGCCCCGCCTCGGGCTCTGTACTGATAGCTCACAGCCTGGAGCCTGCTTCAGATTCTGGGTCTCCCTCGCTGTCTACCCCTCCGTCTCTGTCTCTCTCAAAAATAAACGTTAAAATGAGTTTAAAGACTTCAAGCCATAAAACTCCTAGAAGAGAACATCGGTAAGCTTTTTGACGTTGGTCTCAGTGATGCTTTTTTGAACCTAACTCCAAAGGTAAGGGCAACAGAAGCAAAAATACACAAATGGAACTGCATCAAACTAGAAAGCTTCTGCACAGTGAAGGAGACCATCCGCAACCTGAAAAGGCTATCTACTGACTGGGAGAAGATATTTGCCAATGATAATATCCAATAAAGGGTTTAATATTCAAAATATATAAAGAACCCAAACAACTCCGTAACAAAAAAACCAAACGATGTGATTGCCAAGCAGGCAGAAGATCTGAATAGACATTTTCCGAGAGAAGACCTAAGATGGCCAAACACATGAAAAGATGCTTATTAGCACCAGTAGTCGTCTGGAAAATGCAAATCAAAATCCACAACTGGCATCTGTCAGATGTTAAAAAGAGAGGAAATCACGGGAGTTGTTAAAAGGCGTTACTCACGCACTGTTGGTGGGAATGTGCGTTGGTGCAGCCACTGTGGCAGACTATATGGAGGTTCTTCAAAAATGGAAAAATAGAACTGCTGTACGATCTAACTTACGGCTATTTGAAGAAAAGAAAAACACGTACTCGTAAAGATAAATGTACCCCCATGTTCCTTGCAGCAGTATGTACAATCGCCACGATATGGAAACAACTTAAATGTCCGGTGGTAGATAAATGGATAGGTGTGGTACACAAACACACACACACACACACACACACACACACACACACACACTGGAATTCTCATCCATAAAAAAAGAATGAAATCTTGCCATTTGTGACAACATGGATGGACCTTGAGGGCATCATACTAAGTTAAATAAGTCAGAGAAAAACAAGTAGTGTAGGATTTCACTTACACACGGAATCCTCTAAAAACGAACAAATAAAACAACTCATAGATACATAGAATAGATTGGCCGGAGGGGGGTGGCGTAGGAGGTGGCCACGATGGGTGATCAGTATCCAGAAGTACAAACTTGCAGTTATAAAATAAATCTCAGCGATGTAATGTATGGAACGGTGATTAGGACTATATTATTGTATTGCATGTATAACATATAGATTACGGTGTTGACTATAATATCGTATTGCATATTTGAAAGTTGCTAACGGCAGATCCTGAAAGTCTGCATCAGGAGAAAAGTTTCCTAGCTCTGTATGGTGACGGGTGGTAACCAGACATATTGTGGTCACTTTGCAATATGTACAGATATCAAATCATTGTGTTGTACCTCTAAAACTAATACAAGGTTGTATGTCAATTGTACTTCAATTTTAAAAAATGCTATGAAGAAAATCACCAAGGGCAGGGGTGCTACTTTTTAGATAAAGTATTTAGGGGAGCCTCTTTTGATAAAGTATTTAGGGGATAAAGTATTTAGGGGAGGTGAGCTGGGGGCTGGGATCACAAGTGTGAGAAGGAGCCAGCCAACAGGAGAGTGGAAGCAAGAATGTTCTTGACAGAGAGAACACCATTTGCCAAGTCATAGAAGCAGGAAGGAGCTTCACGGATTCCAGAAACCGAAGGAGAGGCTGTTGTGATGGAGCGTACTGAACAAGGAAGCAGAGGCAAGATGGGATGAGAGCAGTGGCTCTGAACTTGAGGCCCCTATTGTGTCCCAGGGGACATACGACCTTGCTGTCACAGCTGGGGACGCGAGAGGGGTGCTGCCAGCATGCAGTGGATTAGAGCCCAGGGTCGCAGTTACACATTCAGTGATGCACAGAATAGTCCCCAGGTCCGTCTGGCCCCTAGTGCCGAGTGCTAAATTGAGAAATCCTAAATTAAAGATAGGTGGTGGCCTAAGTAAAGATGTATACCAGGCCAGACCGGCCATGGTTGCCTATGTGGGCGGGGGGGGGGGGGGGTGCGAGGACATGATAGGAATGTTTGGTGAACCCCGGGTTCTAACTCGAGCACCTGGGTGGATGTCGTGGTCATTGATCAAGACGGAGGGGAGTGGTATGAGGAAAGGCTTGGGAAGGAAGATGTAGTCTTCCAGTTTGGACATGTTAGTTTGGAGATATTTTGAGCCAGTGAAGGGGGGGATTTGGTGGACACTCTGAAATGTGGATTTGGAGCTCAGGGGAGAGGTCCGAGGTTCCGCTTCTCGTTGTTGAGCCATGGATCCATAGGAATTGGTGAGATAGATGGAGGAGAGGCCCCAGGACTGGCAAGCATTCACATTTGGAATACTACCTCTTAAGGCCCTCCTTCATGGAGTTATAGTCCCAAAATAAACACAGCTGGCCAACTCATTCCCTTACAGTCTCCCGTGGGCCTTCCGTTACATACAGAGAAAATCTACACTCTGAAGCACGACATACGAGTCCTTTACAGTCTGTCCCCAGTGGGCTTGTCTTGTCCCATCTCCTGCTGTTCAGTTCACACCTAACTCCAGCCACGCTGAGTATGTGGCTCCCGGCTCCTTTCTATTCGTGCTGATCATTCTAGAACACCTTCATTCCAGAAGCAGTTCCGCCACTGCCCTTCCCCATGCTTCTCGGTGCTGACTGTTAATTATTCCTTCCCAGGCCTCCCTCAGCCCCCTGCCCTTAACCTCTGTTGTATCACGGATGACTTTTGTTTTGTAATAATTGTTTGCAGTGATAGCCTTGCCAAATGCTCACCTTGAGCAGCTAGAGAGCAGGGGCCCGGCCCAATCATCTTGACATCCGTAGGGTCCCCTACAGTGCCTGGCCCACAACATTCAAGAGATGTATCACTTTTTTTTTCTTAATTCTAAAATTGTCATAGACTTTGCAGACAGATATGTTCTTGAGCCTACAGTTCCGGATCTGCAGTTAGAGGTGAGATATGTTGGAGAGTAGAAAGGTAAAGGTCGGGGGGGGGGGGGGTGTGCAGAAAGGGGTGGAATTTATACTTTGGTTATTCGGATGGGAGAAAGAATACTTTGAAAGAGCTCAGTTCAGTTCTCTGGGCTTTTTGTGTTTCAGAGATGACAGTGATTATCTGTGTCTTGGGTCAAGTGCATGGCTCTCTGAAAGTTGGCTGTTAAGTTTTTGGCATCCGTAAGTCCCCTTGTCTATAATCTGTAGACCGCTTATGATCAGCCACTCATGGAAGAGCTTCAGCAATGAAATTTTAAAAGGCAGTCTCTTAACTCCATCGTCGAAAGGTTCTTTTCTTTCTAGATGTTGCCCCACTTAGAAGCTGCCCCTAGGTAGATGCTGGTGACTGCCAGGGAGAAGCAAGATTTGACGGTGGTTGGCTGTCCACTTCTCCAGCGTGGCAGCCATAATGAACATCCTTTTCTTTGTAACGTGAAAGACACAGGACCCCGTGATGTTTTAGAGCTGCTGTTTCAAAGGGAATGAAAGGGAGCAGAAGCCGCTACGACCCTCACAAAATAGTGGCGGTGTATAGATGTTAAAGCTGCAGCCAGCACCCAAAGGCAGGGGGTGATGGGAGCCCTGGCTGCCATGCTGTTCCTTTATCCCTCACCACCCCTGGGCTGAGAGGGAGTCTGGCTGGGGGGCCAGGCTGGCTCAACCATTTATGAGCTCAGCTTCATGTGGGACACTTAAAGTTGGAGCATAGCAACACCACGCTGTGGTGTGACCAGTAAATCTGATGAGGGATGAGAAGGCTCTCGGAAGATAGAAGTTGGCTGTGCAGGTATTAAATTGGTACTATTGTTGCTGGATCCTTAGTCACCCCCAGTGAAGCTTAAGCCCGCAAGAGCAAGGACTTGGCCAACCAGGTAGAACTCAACACAGAGCGAAAGAACAGGTTGTTCTTCACCTTCTCTGTGCTGTGACACTGCTCGAATTGGGAATTCCAAATGGCTTGGGACCCTGTTCTGTATTGATGGCCGTCCCTGCTGTGGAATATTGAGGTGACAGTTGTTTTGAAAGAGCAGTGGGATTCTGTGGCAAAGGAAACCTCACTTTTGTTCATTGAAGTCGCCTTAAAAAAAAGGGGGTGTCCTATGTCCAAAAAGGAAAAATGTTTTCTTTGCTTTCCATTTCATTGAATAAAAATGAAAACTCTTGTATTATAGCTTTACCATCTTCCCCATCTGATTTAGTTTTAGGAAACTGATTTAGGCTTCAAGAGTCCCTTCTCTTCCTCTTTCTCTGCCTTTACATGTTCTCGCTGCTCTTCCCAGACCAGTAGAATTCTGGGGGGAACCAAATGTTATTCTCTCCAAGGATGTAGAGTGCAACAGAATGCGGTGAGCGTGTGTCATTGAAGACAGCAGGATGTGGAAGATGGGGGTAGACAGGGCGTGTTGCGTGCGTTTTAAAGAAAGGCCCGGAAAAACCAAGCAGCACAAACGGCACAGTCGTCCTCCAAGATTTTTTTTATACTTTATTTTATTTTATTTTATTTTATTCTGGCTCCTTTCATTTTGTTTATGAGAGAGAGAGAGAGAGAGAGAGAGAGAGAGAGAGAGAGAGGAAGAGGGTCAGGGAAAGGGGGAGAGACAGAATCCCACGCAGGCCCTGTGCTGTCGGCACAGAGTCTGACGTGGGGCTCGATCTCACAAACCGTGAGATCATGACCTGCGCCGACATCACGACTTGGATGCTTAACTGACTGAGCCACCCATGCGCCCCCTTTTTTTAAAGTTTTAACTTACTTATTATAAACTTGGAGAGAAATCTGTTCCACCATTCCCTCCCCTGATGTTCAATGGGATGTTAAATTTGGATATATCTATGATATTGTAAATTAGGAGTATTTAAAAATTGTAAACACAGAAGAGATTTTGAATCGGGGAAGTTCCATTTGTGAGCAAAATCAAAGGCTAAAGTCTCTGAGATTCTGTTAGGTCAGAAAAATCTTATTTTTCAAGGAAGTATTCATTGTAATAAAAACATTAAGTTTCCATTTCCTTTGGGAATTGGAGGTATGCCAAGTTGATATGCATTTTTTTTTTTGAGAGAGCGAGCGAGCGAGAGAGAGAGAGAGAGAGAGAGAGAGATGGAGTGAGGAGGGGAGGGGCAGAGGGAGCGGGAGAGAAAGAATCCTAAGCAGGCTCCATGCTGTCAGCACATAGCCCATTGCAGGACTTGAACCCGCAAACCATGAGATGGTGAGCTGAGAGCCAAAACCAAGAGTCGGACGCTTAACTGACTGAGCCACCCACGCGCCCCCAAGTTGACCTGCTTGGATGCTGATCTCCACACTTTTTATTCGTACATTTACTTTTAAGCAAGTTTGTGTTTTTAGGCATATTGGATATTTCGATTGACATGCATATTGCTAATTTTTTAATTTGTTTTGTTTTTTGCTTTTTTCCTGGATTGTGGAAGTCCTGAATTGCTTCAGGGGAATTTACCCTTGGGTGGGAAGAAGTTACATAGGAGTAGTAGGAGCTACATAAAGCCCTTGATTGATCCAAGGAAAAGGGTGTCTTGCTCAAGATGCCAGGTAGCCGCACAGAGGAGAAGCACCTTGACCCTCAGAATCCTTGGTGCTCAAGGCAGAGTGTGGCTGAATCTGGGTTAATGGGCCACAGCCCTTCACCCATAGTTTTCCATCCTCATGAAGGAAGAATTTAAACTGGCAATCTACTATTGAATAGGAAACAGGTATAATCATCCGCATCCTTCCTGCTTATAGACCCAAACTCACCCGTCCCAGGGTCACCTGCACTGGAGATAATTGGGCACCCAGTAGCCTGGAAAGAGCAGGCCCCCATTTTTAGCCCCAGAATGTCTGTCTCCCTACTTGGTAGATAAACCTGGGCATGTACACACACGTTAGGTACACAGCTGTCGCCCTAAACACGTGGGATTGGCCTGTGACCTCTCAGAATCATGTTATACAGTGTCTGGACGTTGTAGCATTATTTCCCGAATTGCCTTTCAAAAATCGATCTCAATTTACACTGTCCAGCTGATTTGGGAAAGCACGTATTTTCCCTGGTTGTCACTAACGCTGAGTGCTATTCATTTTAAAAAACTTTGCCAGCAAGGTAGATGAAAATGCCTTAATTTTCCTTTTAATTTTCATTCATTTTTATCACTGGTAAGTGTGACTATTTTTTTTTTCCGAATAATTTTAATCCTTTGGGAGTTACGCATTTTATTTATAAGAGGTACTTACGTATCAAGGGCTTGCATTTTTCTTGAAAGTGTTTTTCTGGTTCTAAATGAGTTTTAATTTTGCTTATTTTTTTTTTTAACTCAAGCTTTTACGAAGTCAAATTTTTTAATATTTCCCTAAAGGCTTTTGTCTTCACTCTCATTTTTAAATTTTATGCTGGCAATACTTTGTTTTCACTATAATATTCATAATACAAGACTTCCCAAAGAATTCTTAATTTTCAAAAGTTTCCTGATGAGGTGTTTACATGGATTCCTCCAATTAAGCTTTGGAATTATAAGATTATGGCTTTTAAAAAGATTGCTATTGTGATTGTTGAAATTGGTTTAAATTTATTAATGAATTTAGAGAGAAGTAGCATCTTTAACTGTTAAGTCTTGCCTTCCAAGAGTTCAGCGTCTATATGTTTGCCTTTTATGCTCCTCAGTAAATTATTTTCTTCCAAGATCTTGTAACTACTTTTTGTTAACTCTATTCCTAAGTAATTGATGTGGGATTTTTTTTAATATTATTTATTTTTGAAAGAGAGACAGAGTGCAAGCAGGGGAGGGGCAGAGAGAGAGGGAGACACAGAATCTGAAGCAGGCTCCAGGCTCTGAGCTGTCAGCACAGAGCCTGACACGGGGCTCGAACCCATGAACCATGAGATCATGACCTGAGCCGAAGTGGGATGCTTAACCAACTGAGCTACCCAGGTGCCCCAAGATTTTCTTTTTGTTCTTACTGTTGTGGGTTTTTTTTTTTCCCCTTCCCTGTTATAAGTGGGATTTTCTTCTTCTCATTACATTTCCTAGCTGGGAATGTGTAAGTTCTCGATGTGTGTGTTTGCTTTGTAAACTGTCAACTTCATTTTTGAAACTGTTCTCCTAGGTCCATGATTGTTTCTTGGGTATGATAGGTAGCAATCATATCATCTATAAATTATAGTTTTTCTCTTTCTAACTGCTATTTTGAATTTAGCTTTCTTGTCTTATATTATTGACTTGGTCTTCCATAATCGTATCAAAGAATGTTAGTGATAAAAGGACTTGTCTTGTTCATGATTTTAAAAGCCAGATGGCTATTGTACTGTCTCCCAGAGTCCATTCTGCTATACACATGGATTATTAATAGCTATTTACATAAAAATCCCTTAGTCAGGGGGTGCCTTAGTGGCTCGGTTGAGCGTCTGATTTTTGATTTGGGCTCAGGTCATGGTCCTGGGTTCATGGGATCAAGCCCTGCGTCAGGCTCCACAGTGAGTGTGGAGCCTGCTTGGGATTCTCTCTCTCCTTCTCTCTCTCCTTCTCTCTCTCTCTCTCTCTCTCTCTCTCTCCTGCCTCTCTCCCCTGCTCATGTGCTCTGTCTCTAAAATAAAAAAATAATTTAAAAAATGAGTTAAAAAAATCCCTTGGTCAGATACATTTGGGAAGTGTCATTCTTCTTCCAATAATATAATGTTGTCATTTAGCTCAAGAACTGTTTTTCATGTTGAGAAAGTTTGTTTCTTACTCTGGTTTTTCTAAGAATTTTTTAAAATCTTGGGGCGCCTGGGTGGCACAGTCGGTTAAGCGTCCGACTTCAGCCAGGTCACGATCTCGCGGTCCGTGAGTTTGAGCCCCGCGTCGGGCTCTGGGCTGATGGCTCAGAGCCTGGAGCTTGTTTCCGATTCTGTGTCTCCCTCTCTCTCTGCCCCTCCACAGTTCATGCTTTGTCTCTCTCTGTCCCAAAAATAAATAAACAGAAAAAAAAATTTTAAATCTTAATTGATATTGACTTTTTTACATAACTGATTTTTGCAGACCATGCAAAGGCAGTCATTAAAAGCATAGTTAGCTTGTAAGATACTCTGAGTACTTAAAAGTAGTAATATTACACTTTGTTTCTCTTAAAACATTATTTAATTTGGATTTGGTATCAGTCTGGATAGATGGAATAACTGTAGTATTTGCTTATAATTTGAGGCCATTTTTAGAATTTCTTCCTTATAAGCCTTTTGGCCTTTCCCCCAGACCAGAGCAATCTATGTGGAAATTATCCTGAGTTAATGCTTCACACAGGCTGTTCTGGGGTAGGCAGATTGCTGAAATCCGTCTTTCTGAGAAATTTTGTTTGGGGCAAGGGAAAAAAAATAGACTTTTGTTTATTAGAAATTTTTTTTTGCCTGAAATTCTTCGTTTATTTATCTTAACTTTACTTTTGAATGTAATTTCCTATTATATTTGGACTTCTGTTTCTCCCCTTGTAAAATTTGGAGTATGGATGACAGCTAAATGCCATTTATGTTCCTTGGGTTTTTTAAATAGATTTGTTTTGGGTTTTGTTTGTGTGTTTCTTGATTCTGTGATTATTCCCTGCAGCAATTTCTTTATTAAGGGTATGCAAGATGCCACAGAAAAGTGCAAAAGAAGAGAGTTTACATTTTATTTCTCATCTGTGTTAAGAGTGTCTCAGGTGGTTTTCCTTTTGGTACAAAGGTGATAATATCTTGTGTATTTTCCCACCCTTCCTTAAACACCTTTTGGATTAGAAACTCGGATCATTCTGTGGGTTTAAAAAAGATGAATCCTCTGTGGCCAGAAGTGGAGATTTCCTCTTTCATGTCGAGTCCACGGAAAATGAATACACTGGAAAATTACCAAAATTGCCAAAGGTCTCAATCTTGTAGGAATAGAAAGTTAAGTGTGCATAAAGCACGGGACTGTGTCCCCACCCCCACTTTCTCTACAAGCCTAGGGGAGTCTGG
This sequence comes from Prionailurus viverrinus, assembly GCF_022837055.1. NCBI lineage: Eukaryota > Metazoa > Chordata > Mammalia > Carnivora > Felidae > Prionailurus > Prionailurus viverrinus. The sequence goes on along the minus strand of NC_062573.1, from coordinate 76,613,321 downwards.
CCACGATCAGAGTCTCAGGTGTAGAAGTGGTCTTGTGGGGCGAAGAGAAGAAAGGCTAGAGGGCTGAATTCCTTTTGGGTGCTACTTTGGTCATCTCTAGTTCAAAAAGCTCCTGTAGAGACCATCTCTCACCCAGAAGGCCAGATGTGTACTCATGTCAAAGCCATCACCCTGTTCCTTCAACAGATGGTCATCTAGGGCCCGTTTGGTGCCATGTGCTGGGACCGCAGGCGTGCCAATCGATCTTAATTTCAGCCCTTTGCAAATTATCAGTGAAGAGGACCTTGACAATTATTACTTGTAAGTCTTCGGTTTAAAGAAAGAGATATTCAGCCAACATTCGGTCCCCTCGTTCTGACTTCAGTGTATTTAAACTGCACTATGTGTGTGAGTATTGTGCTGGTGGGTAAGTGTGACTTCTGCCTAAAAAAACAGAAGAGTGACCTACCCCAAACCACTCTGGGTAGGTCCCAGTAAAACATCTTGTGTATAAATAGATTCATCCTTTGGGACTAGTGGGGCAAAGGGTGAAAAGGTTGGGGTGCCTTGTGCAGATCAGACCAAAAAGCGTCGAGGGTGTTGTAAAATGTATATGTGTTAGGGGGCGCCTGGGTGGCGCAGTCGGTTAAGCGGCCGACTTCAGCCAGGTCATGATCTCGCGGTCCGGGAGTTCGAGCCCCGCGTCAGGCTCTGGGCTGATGGCTCAGAGCCTGGAGCCTGTTTCCGATTCTGTGTTTCCCTCTCTGTCTGCCCCTCCCCCGTTCATGCTCTGTCTCTCTCTGTCCCAAAAATAAATAAACGTTGAAAAAAAAAATTTAAAAAAAAATGTATATGTGTTAGGAGTTCCCTCTTGCTGCTGTAACAAAATACCGCAACCTTGGTGGCTTAAAACAACACAAAGTTATTATCTTAACAGTTCTGTAAGATACACGTGGAGCACAATATCAAGAATTAAAACGGTTAAAATCGATAGCTGAAATCAAAAAGGTATCAAAAAGACCGCATTCCTTTTTAGAAGCTCCGGAGGAGAATCCGTTTTCTTGCATTTTTCCAGCTTCTGGGTGCCACTTAGTTTCCTTGCCTTGTGGCCCTTGTTTCAATCTCAAAGTCAGCAAGGGCCACTTAGTCCTTTTCACATTGTACTTCACTCGCTTACCCTCCCTTTTGCCTCTTCTGTTTTCACTTTTCAGGACTCGTGTTATTATAGTGGGCCCATCGGGGTAATCCAGGACAGCACCCCCCCCATCTCAGGTTCAGCTGGTTACCAACCTTAATTGCACCTGCAACCTTGTAATGATTTGCCTTCTTCTTTTTTTAATATGAAATTTATTGTCAAACTGGTTTCCATACAACACCCAGTGCTCATCCCAACAGGTGCCCTCCTCAATGCCCATCACTCACCCTCCCCTCCCTCCCACCCCCCATCAACCCTCAGTTTATTCTCAGTTTTTAAGAGTCTCTTATGGTTTGGCTTCCTCCCTGTCTAACTTTTTTTTTCCTTCCCTTCCCCCATGGACTTCTGTTAAGTTTCTCAGGATCCACGTAAGAGTGAACACATATGGTATCTGTCTTTCTCTATATGGCTTATTTCACTTAGCATCACACTCTGCAGTTCCATCCACGTTGCTACAAAGGGCCAGATTTCATTCTTTCTCATTGCCACGTAGTATTCCGTTGTGTATATAAACCACAATTTCTTTATCCATTCATCAGTTGATGGACATTTAGGCTCTTTCCATAATTTGGCTATTGTTGAAAGTGCTGCTATAAACATTGGGGTACAAGTGCCCTTATGCATCAGCCCTTCTGTATCCCTTGGGTCAATTCCTAGCAGCGCTATTGCTGGGTCTTAGGGTAGATCTATTTTTAATTTTTTGAGGAACCTCCACACTGTTTTTCAGAGTGGTTGCACCAATTTGCAGTCCCACCAACAGTGCAAGAGGGTTCCCGTTTCTCCACATCCTCTCCAGCATCTATAGTCTCCTGGTTTGTTCATTTTAGCCACTCTGACTGGCGTGAGGTGATACCTGACTGTGGTTTTGATTTGTATTTCCCTGATGAGGAGCGACGTTGAGCATCTTTTCATGTGCCTGTTGGCCATCCGGATGTCTTCTTTAGAGAAGTGTCTATTTGTGTTTTCTGCCCATTTCTTCACTGGATTATTTGTTTCTCGGGTGTGGAGTTTGGTGAGGTCTTTATAGATTTTGGATACGAGCCCTTTGTCTGATAGGTCATTTGCAAATATCTTTTCCCATTCCGTCGGTTGCCTTTCAGTTTTGTTGATAGTTTCCTTTGCAGTGCAGAAGCTTTTTATCTTCATGAGGTCCCAGTAGTTCCTTTTTGCTTTTAATTCCCTTGTCTTTGGAGATGTGTCAAGTAAGAAATTGCTGTGGCTGAGGTCAGAGAGGTTTTTTCCTGCTTTATCCTCTAGGGTTTCATTTGCCTTCTAAGGAAACATAATCAGGCTTCATAGGTTCATAGGGATTAGGACCTGAACCTATTTGGAGACCTTTGTTCTGTCTACCACAATGTAACAGTGTCCTCCTCTGAGTACGTGGGGCCCTTTGTCATCCCTTTATCACCTTCTTTAAGTCTGTCCGAGACTCTCAACAGACACTGCTTGAGCCCCTGAGGCATGGAGACTGTCTCACATCTGTATTTCCTTCCACCCCTCTCTTTCCCCTCACACTTCTATTTAACCAGAGTAAGAAACACACCTCCAGGACCTAAATCTCCCTGTAATAAAGTTACATAGGTAAGAGATCGTTTACCAGGTGTAAGCATGAAACAGGGCTTCTGATGCTACCATGTGATTGAAAAGCAAGAATGGCTGACGTTCCTACCGTAACATGAAGCAGTCGGTCTTTGAACACAGTTTTTAAAATCAGATTTTGAGCTCACTGCTAAAGATAGTCTCCTTCATTTCCTGTATTATTTTGCGTCTTCCACAGTACCACGTGCATGTTATTTCTTTGGTGTTTACAGAAGCAGGTCCCATTTATGAAGCATGTCTGGAAGGAGGAAATGGTGGATGGAAAATCCCTACATGGGATATAGAGTCAAGTGATCTCTGGATTGGGATCAAGGGCTAGAAATATGTTGGTGACTTCACGTGTACCATGGGACTGGTATTTTCCAGCATCCAGTTTGGATAGACTTGAATGGATCTTTTTAATATCTCTTTGAAAAGGGAACATTAGCTGTCCTCAGAGATTTAACGTTGGGCATAAAATAGGAATAAGATCATCACGTCTGATGACAGGATTAATCCTTTTTCTTGAAAGCAGAGTGGAGACCGTGTGCGCGTTTGCCGTTGCTGACGAAACGGGTATAGTCACCATCACTCAAGGTGGAAATAGCAGAAATGATTAATTTAGAACAGAGAAGGATTGTGGGGTGGGTGGAAGTGACATTTGTCTGCATTATATTCTTAGAAACTTAGACTGGTAGAGTTGGAAGTGCGTCTGAAAAAAACTGTTCATTAACATATAAGAAAATAGATGCCCAAATACTCCAGTCGGTGGCCAAGAGCGTGCTGCGTGCAACACGCAGAGTTGGAGCTCTGGCGGCCAGTATCTGGACCCTTCTCAGTGTGCTGTACTCTTTTGCAGCACCCTTGACAAATTCGTGGGGTGACCAGGCCAAGCCATGAGCCCCAGAGATGCCCTTCGTGTCGGTTTCCCCTTGGGCGTTTCTCACGCGCACATGGCCGAAACGTTCCCTATGCAGTTTGCCCTTGAGAACTAGAGTGTTGCCTGCTGTACGCACAGTAGCCCCTGCGTTTGTGTGTACGTGTGCATGCATACGTGGAAGGTAGAGAGGGTGGGCAGGCTTATTTGTACACACATGATGCCAGCCGCATTTTTAAGGACCAGGATCAGGACAAAGGCGAACGGAGTACTTTCCTGTCCTGCTTCTCCATCGTTGTTTTTTTCATTTTTTTAATGTTAATTTATTTGTTTTTGAGAGAGAGAGAGAACCTGTAGCAGGCTATAGGCTCTGAGCTGTCAGCACAGAGCCCGATTCAGAGCTCAAACCCACAAACCGTGAGATCGTGACTTGAGCTGACGTTGGACGCTCAACCGGCTGAGCCACCCAGCCGTCCCTTGTTTTTTCCTTTTTTAATCATTTCATTACTAGCATTTTGCGCTTGGCTTGATGAAGCAAAATATGAGTTAAAACAACTGTGAAGTTTTGGGGCGCTTGGGTGGCTCAGTCAGTTGGGCATCCGACTTCAGCTCAGGTCATGATCTCGCACTCTGTGAGTTCGAGCCCCGCGTCGGGCTCTGTGCTGACTGCTCAGAGCCTGGAGCCTGTTTCAGATTCTGTGTCTCCCTCTCTCTCTGCCCTTGCTCCCCCCCCCCCCACGCTCTGTCTCTGTCTCTCTCAAAAATAAACATTAAAAAAATTTTTTTAAACAACTGTGAAGTTTGAAGACCCCGTTCTTGATAAATAGAAGGCATTCCATTGTCGTGAATGACATACGCAGACAACATAAAGTGACGTGTATTCACCGCAAATAAAAGGGTGATTTATGCTGGTGGATAGTGTGAGGGTTTTGTACTTAGATGAAGCTGTGGTTTTCAGTTGGGGCTCTTTGCCCCGCCCCTTCCCTGGGGGGGCGTTTGGCAACGTGTGGACACATTCTTGACGGTCCGTTTGGAGGAAGTGATGCTTACTCACATCTAGGGAGTAGAGGCCAGTGCACAGGACAGCCCTCCACATACACAACAAAGGGTTATCCAGTCTCAAATGTCCGTGGTGCCAAGGTTGAGAAACCCTGGCCTAAAGGAATCTATGGCTTATCTGATGCTTGGCTTTAGAAGGCTATGTCGGGAGTTGATGAAGTTAGAAAGAACTTGGCTTGTGGAGTAAACATACCAGGAGAGTGCCTGGCCCCGGGAAATTTCTGTAGGGCATCACTTTGCCCACCCGTTGCCAAAATGCCACTTGCGCGTTCTCTCGGGCTTCTGTCCTCGGCGACAGAAATTAAAAAGTCAGCTTCCGTCTCCTCTTGACATCTGTGGATACTGTGGTTGAGAACTTAGATGTACTGTTTCGGTTTGGGGTCACGATACAGTTTCCATAACCAAGCACAGAATTCCAGAAGATGATTAGGAATGTGAAGACGGAGGAACGCCTTACCCTCGTCCATTCTTTATCATGACAGCCCAGTCAGGGAACCTGAGGGCAGGTGAGGAAGTGGACCTCGGTGTGGTCAAATCGTGGCAGAGACCATTACAACAGCAAAGAATTGGGGGAAAAAAAAAGCAGGGGTTGGGGGAGAAACGGGAAAGGGAGAAATGACTAGGAGGCCGCTAGAGCCCTGCCCAGGTGCTGTGTTCTACTCACAGACAGAGGGTAAGAAGAATGATTTGTATTTCCTTGTTCCTTTTGGAATCTTTGAAAGAAAATTTCCATACTGTTTGGGGTTTTTCCCCCTTGCCAGGTGCTTAAATTCCAAACAAATTAAATCATGGGATAGAGACACAGGTATTGCCAATAATGCTCCTGTTGGACGGCTGGCTGAGGGCAGGTGGTTTCCCTCCCAGGAAAATAACACCCCTTTGCCCCGGGAGCCTGGGAGGATGACGAGCCGCGGCCCCGGGGCACCAGAACCACCTACACGTTTGGGTTGTGGCGGTCGGTAATAGAGACTGGACCCGCTTTCGCTCACCTCACTTCACAGTGAGACATGAACCCCTCTTGGGAAAGGCTATCCTTTGACCCGGCCAGACTGGAGAAGTTTTCCCCAGGTCATGTCCTGTAGCTGGTATGTCTGTTTCACAAGCCAAGCTGTTTCTAATCAACCTTCCAGTAACAGCCTAAGGCCAACGCCTATCAGATACTGGTTCTGGGAGGGAGGTGAAATGCTGGTGCCCAGGGACAGGACCCATCAGAGTGGCCTGAAAGAGCGGAGAGTAGAGGTGTGGCTCAGAAGACAGAGACAAGGTTGAGAATCAGTCAGGCCTTTTGCACAGAGACCCAAGGAACAAGGAAGAGAGAACAATACAGAAATTTCTAGACAGACAACTGCTTGCTTATGTGTGTCCTGAAATTTGGCTGCTGCAGGGCCTAAAGAGGGGTACCCCCCACAGGAGGCGTGATGCCTCCATAGGCTCATAGATTCTTTTTTTTTTTTTAATTTTTTTTTTCAACGTTTATTTATTTTTGGGACAGAGAGAGACAGAGCATGAACGGGGGAGGGGCAGAGAGAGAAGGAGACACAGAATCGGAAACAGGCTCCAGGCTCTGAGCCATCAGCCCAGAGCCTGACGCGGGGCTCGAACTCACGGACCGCGAGATCGTGACCTGGCTGAAGTCGGATGCTTAACCGACTGCGCCACCCAGGCGCCCCTAGGCTCATAGATTCTTAATGTCAGGATGGCCTTCATTTCTCCAGTAGCATCTGCTCAGTCGTTCGGCCAGTACCGAATTGAGTGCTGAGCGCAGCAGACATTTAGTTGGTTCTTGTTCCTTTAGTTGGTAGTGAAGGTCATTCGCGAGTGCAGAGTCAGGGGTCTGGCGACAGAATCCACCACGGTTTCCTCCATTACTAGGAAAGGGCGAAGGAAACACCCCTCCATTGAGCAATGGGCTATGGGTCAGGCGCTTTCACTTGTGCTGTCCCAGCAGGTCACTTACCAGCCGGGGCCATCGGATCCATTTTGGGTGGTACCGTTAGAAGACTCGTTGGTTGGGGGTCAAGTCCAGAGGTTGAAAAGAAACTGGCTAAGCACAGTCTCATCCTCTGACGGTCCAGAAAGGGGTCACAGTCTGGTGGTGAGCTCCGGTGGGAAGAATCCTGAACGAGGGGTTCATCAGCGGGCAGCTTTGACCCCGGTCCTTTTGACCTTAGGAGACATCAAAACCATTGTAACAATGCTCTCGGAGTTCAAGAGAAAAGGCAGAAACAAACAGCCCATGGCCGCTCCCCAGCTGGCACTTCCGGAAATTGCACATGCGCGAAGCCAAGGTTGCTTCCCCTGGTTTCCCTCGTGAGAAATGACTTCCCTGTTCTCCTTTCTCAGTTCGGTCTTCACTTGAAAGACTTGTCATCTGAAGTAGACGAAATGCGCTGCCTTTGTGCTCTGTTGTTTACTGAAGCGGGCTGTGCCTGAAAACAAAACAAAACAAAACAAAACCCAGAGAGATAATGTTGGAATAAATTAGGTTAAAATTTCCAGAGCAAGTGACTTCTGCTTGGTGACCGTATACACTGGAAAATAAATTCGGTTTGGCCTAGACATTTTTACATGTGATCTTGGCCATCGTCTACTCAAATACCGTCGTTTGTAGGGGAGGAAACTGAGACCCAGTGATACCACGTAGCTTTCTCAGAGTCTCACAGCCCCCCACCCCTCGGCATCGGGAGGGGCCCCAGACTCAGGTTTTTCTGCCTCTTTCCTGATACCAGAGGTCTGTCCATGTTAATACGGACATGTTGTATGGACATGTCTGTCCATGTTAATACGCAAATTAATACGGTGGGCCTTAGGAAGTCGGGGCAAGAGTCGTTGTCCGTGAATGTTTTTTCTTCTCTTTTTCTACCATTGGTCAAAAAGCTGGTCGGTGGCGAAGCCGAGAGTTCTAATTAAGTGTCTTTTCACTTGTGTCTGGGGCCGTTCCCCCGTCTGCACCCCCAGCGTCCAGCACCAGTGGCAGGAGGAGGGAGGGAGCCTGGGACAGTGAGATGGTGGAATGCTGCCACGGTAGGAATCTGGAAGAAGCTTCTCTGTGAGCCAGAGCTGTGGTGAAGCATGTGAAGCAGGCAGGGCCCCCAGTAGAGCTTCTCAGGACTGCAGGGGGAGATCCTGGCCCCTGCCGCCCATCACTTCATCTTGGTGACCTGCAGCCCCCTGGCCAGGGACTCTTTTTTTTTTTAATGTTTATTTATTTTTGAGAGAGAGAGAGAGAGAATAGAAGAAGCCAGAATCCCTAGCAGGCTCTGTGCTGTCAGTGCAGAGCCCGACACGGGACTCGATCTCACAAACCACGGGGTCATGCCCGGAGCCAAAACCAAGACTCGGACACTTAACCAACTGAGCCACTCAGGCAGCCCCTGGCTGGGGACTGTTGTATCTATCTCCCTTTGCAGCTGGATGTCCGGCTAGGTTTTGAGAGCGCTTCCGTTCTCCAAGGAGCTTTGAGACCTAAGGAGCTTTCCTGGCAGAAGGGCTGATCCAGGAAAATCACAGTGATCTGGACGTCAACTATGGAGATGTACAGAAGGCAAGGGAGTCACAGCCATCAGATGTGGAATGGGGGAGCTGCGGGCAGATGGCAGAGTCCCCAACACCTAACATGGCTGGGGTTTTTGTTGTTTTTCTTTTATTTTCTTTATATTTTTTAACATTTACTTATTTTTGAGAGACGCATAGCGTGAGCGGGGGAGGAGCAGAGAGAGAGAGAGAGAGAGAGACAGAATCCAAAGCGGGATCCAGGCTATGAGCTGTCAGCGCAGAGCCTGACACGGGGCTCGAACCCACAAACTGTGAGATCATGACCTGAGCCATAATTGGACACCTAACCGACTGGCCCCCCAGGTGCCCTTGTTGTTGTTTTTTAAATAGGGTTCTAAGATAGGGGATTTTAGAAACTACATCTCATGGTAGTTCTGAGAGAGTGTGCAGAGACAAAATCACATCTTGAATGCAGTGTACTCCTAGATCTTGCAACGTCGAGTTTATGTGGGCAAAGAATGCTTAATCCAAACTTGGAAGTGAGCTTAGTATTTAAAATGATTCCCTAATGTCAGTGGTGTAGCATGATTATAGAGATTCTTGCAAAATACATACCTAGCCTCTGATATATCAGTCTGTACACTTTTAGTGTATGGGGTGTATAATCTTTCTGAACTTCAGGTTATTTTTCTGTAAAATGGAGGTAATAGATTTACGGCCAAAAAGTTACGTTAACTTGACCTGGCACATAACTTACAACAGTTACTGCGAAACTTATGGCAATATTATATAAATATATCTCACCGAAGAAATCATTATATTCGAGGCTTTCAATACTAAAAACCAGTCTTTGGGGGGGGGGGGCTGGGTGGCTCAATCAGTTAAGCATCTGACTCTTGATTTTGGCTCAGGTCACGATCTCATGATTCATGAGATCGAGCCCCACATCAGGCTTTGCACTGTGCAGGGCCTGCTTGGGAGTCTCCCTTGCTCGTACTTTCTCTCTCTCTCAAATAAAGATTTAAAAGAAAAACAATCTTTCGGTATGAAGCAAACACCTACATTCCAAATTTATAACCCCTTCAGATAAATACTGAACATTTCAGGTCTTTTTGTTTATACCTCTCTTGGCATTGTTTTTCTATGGCTTTCCAGAAATACAGGCAGAGCTACTGAGCAGGCAGTAATAATACAATAAATAATTACTATTATCATTTCCCATAATTTTTTTTAATGTTTATTTATTTCTGAGACAGAGACAGAGCATGAGTAGGGGAGGGGCGGAGAGAGAGGGAAACACAGAATCCGAAGCAGGCTCCAGGCTCCGAGCTGTCAGTACAGAGCCCGACACGGGGCTCGAACCCACGAACCGTGAGATCACGACCTGAGCTGAAGTTGGTCACTCAACTGACTGAGCCACCGAGGCGCCCCTCATTTCCCATAATTTAATTGTGAATGGAGAGATAGCTTCACTTTGCATTCATTCAGAGAAGACAGCCTGATTGTAGACATTTAAAGAGAGGCCGTTCTTTAAAATCCCTTTATCAACATCCCTCACCCCTTGGGTCCTCTACCTGCTCGGTGTAGCCTCTAGGAAGTATTGAGGGCCTGCACAGAGAAAAGTGTTTCAAGACTGGAAAACAGCACATCACTAGCAAATGATGCTTTTCGTTGTCACCCTGTCACACTGTAGTTTTGGTTTGTTTCCTGTATGATTCTGTCACATTTAGCAATCAAATGCATCCCCTTTCTTCCTTTTAAATCTTAGGTCCCTGTATAGGGTATATGTTCTGTATAGATGATGGGATCATCTGTTGTAGGATATATATGAGATACGTATCCTTAGAAAATTCCCTCTGGCCCACTCAGAGAGTTCATCTTGAAAATTAAACCAAGAAGGAAAATCAAAGTGAGAGAAATTTGAAAGGAAGAGCAAAGCTAGTTTTCTTTCTTCTTAGGCCTGCTTCTTTATCGTTGATCGTTGTTCCCATTTTAACTGTCTTTCTTTACAGAGCAAAAAACTTAGTTATTAAGAAAGTTAAGGGGCACCCGGGTGGCTCAGTCGGTTGAGCGGCCGACTTCGGCTCAGGTCACGATCTCGCGGTCTGTGAGTTCGAGCCCCGCGTCGGGCTCTGTGCTGACAGCTCAGAGCCTGGAGCCTGTTTCGGATTCTGTGTCTCCCTCTCTCTCTGACCCTCCCCTGTTTGTGCTCTGTCTCTCTCTGTCTCAAAAATAAATAAATGTTTGAAAAAAAATTTAAAAAAAAAAGTTAAGTGACACATACAAATCTAGGCACAAACGGGAAAAAAATGAATCCAGGGATTCCCCGCCCCAGGAAGAAGTTTCATTTCTGGCTTTGTTCTCCTTGTTTGGGTAAATGGGTAGCCAGCAAGCCCTCCTGTTTCCTGAAGTCCAAGAATATACGTCTTGAATTAATTAACTACCGAGGAGTAACCAGCGGACCCGCTGACTCTATGAGAGCGCCGGGCACTGGGCTATTTCTCTTCCTGAGCTGCATACATACGTCTCTTGAATACTGAAGAGGTCGCTTGGTGGAACGAAGGGGAAAGGTTGGAGGAGGTGTCTTGGCGTTGGTAATAAAAGAACAAAATCTTATTTGCTGCAGGGGTTTGCAGAGGTATAGTAAGTTGCCCTCAAGGTCTTTGCCTCCTTGAAGGAGTTGTAACTCTCCTCTCCTAATCCCTGAAATGGTAACAGCAGTTCTGTATGTGTGTCTGTGTGTCTCTTCGTCCATCCATCCTTCTCATGCAGCAAGAGCTTTGGGGGGGCAGGAGACCTGGGGCGGGGCTAAGGGTTAGTGTCCTCTGAGTAGGTGGGGATGATGTAAGGCCAGCAAGGATGGTGGGGAGAGTGCGGTTGCTGAAGACTTGGGCGGGCAGGGCTCGGTTGCTTGTCTGGTCGCTGTCTTTTGTAAAGCCAGGAGATGAGCCTAGATGCTCATGTTTTCCCGAAAGATCCCAAAATGCCGACATCGCACTGAAACCTTTCCACTTTGGCCCCACCTGGACTGCCCTTCAAACCAGTGCCCGTGTTTCCATGTGCCTTACCTGGCAGAGTGCTGTGAAAATGTCTCCTGGGGACTCTCTAGGGATGAGGCGTGGCTCTGACCCACCTCCACGCCTCTGGGCAAACCACGCATCTGCTGGTCGGTGGAGAACACAAATAAAAAGGATGGAACCTGGCTTGGTTATGGCCTGGAAACAGACCCACATCACCAAGTTCGTACCGTGGTAGTTGGACTTGCCATAGAATTGAGCTGGGCCTGTGCTAATCCAGCTGGCTCAGCTGGCATCTCTGTTTCTGTGTCCGGTCCTGATGTCGGATGTGATGGTCGCGAACACAGACTGGGGGTTAGCCGATCTGCCTTCCAGGGCCAGCTTCGTCACCTCCTCGCTTTGTGGCCTTGAGTAAGCTTCTCTGTCTTTCTGAGCCGGTGTCATTGTAAATAAACCACGAGCAACAGTTTTACCTTCCTCGTAGTGTTGTGGGGATAACGTACACCAAGGAGAAAATGCCTCCCATGCACTTAGCACAGCACCCAGATCTCAGTAAGCACCCGGGAAGTGCCAGGAGCCAGCAGAATGGTGACGTGGTCTTCGTATGCTGCATTACCTCCCCCCTCCGGAAGGAAGGAAGGAAGCAGAGGTGTGGCAGGAAAGGCACCATCATGTGAGACAGTTCCAGCTCCACATACCTGATGACTTCTCAGCACAGAGAAGGCCACCTGCAAGGCCCCTTCTAACAATACAGTGTAAGACTCTAAAAGGACAGGTAGCATCTTGACAGTTCCTCTGTATCTCTGCCCGGGTATGTTTCTCTGCCTCTCCCTCCCCCCAGGCTGCTGTTACGTGTTCCCCCAAAAGAGCCCCCTGTCCCGGTGAGCCGATTACAGAGCACTATATCGCTATTTGCAAAAAACAAACAAACAAACAAACAAAAAAAAAAACGAAGTATAAATTCTTCTAAGATACTACTTTGTCTTTTTTTAAAAATTTTTTTAATGTTTTTATTTATTTTTGAGACAGGGAGAGACAGAGCATGAGCAGGGGAGGGGCAGAGAGAGAGGGAGACACAGAATCTGAAGCAGGGTCCAGGCTCTGAGCTGTCAGCACAGAGCCCGACACGGGGCTCGAACTCATGAACTGCGAGATCTTGACCTGAGCCGAAGTCGGACACCTCGCTCAGCCACCCAGGTGCCCCAAGAAATGAAAATTATTCATTTAGAGGCAGATAATAGAGTGAAGATGCAAAAAGGGTCTCCCTAGTCGGTGATCAGGAAAATGGTCACTAAACCGGCAAGATGAGCAGAAATGAGCAGTGTCCGTGGTAGCTCTGTTGGTGAGGGTTTGATGATAAGCACATTCTTCTGCTCTGTTGGTGAGAATATAAACGGATGAAATCTCGTTTGGAAAGCTTTCTGGCAGCACCCCACCAAAAGTATAAATGTGCATGTCTTTCCATCGAGCGGTTCTTCTTCTAAGACTCTATGCTGCAGAAATACTCAAGAAAGAAATGGGCGTGAATATACAAGCAGGAGTATTCATTACAGCATTATTTGCTCTTAGAAAGAGAGAACAAGAATCCTGATTGCTTTCAAAGGAAAACGGTTCAAACAGTTGTGTTACATGTGAACCACGAAACTCTCTATAACCATTAGAGACGGTGAGATTCTGGGGGCGCCTGGGTGGCTCAGTCGGTTAAGCGTCCAATTTTAGCTCAGGTCGTGATCTCACGGTTCGTGGGTTCAAGCCCCACGTCAGGCTGTGTGCTATCAGTGCAGAGCCCGCTCCAGATTCTCTGTCTCCTTCTCTCTGTCCCTCCCCCACTGTCTTGGGTGTCCACTCTCTGTCTCTCAAAATTAAAAATAAAACATTGGGGCGCCTGGGTGGCTCAGTCGGTTAAGCGTCTGACTTCAGCTCAGGTCACGATCTCGCGGTCCCCGAGTTCGAGCCCCACGTCGGGCTCTGGGCTGATGGCTCAGAGCCTGGAGCCTGCTTCCGATTCTGTGTCTCCCTCTCTCTCTGCCCCTCCCCCGTTCATGCTGTGTCTCTCTCTGTCTCAAAAATAAATAAAACGTTAAAAAAAATTAAAAATAAAACATTAAAAAATTAAAAAGGAAAGAATCTGGGGCGCCTGGGTGGCTCTGTCGATAAAGCCTCTGACTTCTATTCGGGTCATGATCTCACAGTTCACGAGTTCGAGCCCACGTCGGGCTCTGTGCGAACAACTCAGGGCCTGGAGCCTGCTTCGGATTCTGTTTCCCTCTCTCTCTGCCCCTTCCCCCGCTGATGCTGTGTGTGTCTCTCTCTCAAAAGTAAATAAACATTAAAAAAAGTTTTTAAAAAATCTGTACAGACAGACATGGAAGGATATTGTATGAAAACAGCAAACTGCGGTAGATCACGGATAGTAAGATCCATTTTTATTCTTTAACGCACACACACACACACACACACACACACGCATGTATTTTCATTGTGTAGAGAAAAAAGTCTAGGACACACACAAAAGAAGTGACGATAGTTAACCCCGAGGAGCAAGATGGAGAAGGGCACATTCATGTTTTACTTCCTTTTTGTTTTTGAGAAATGCATTAAAGCTATTTATTACCAAGCTATAGATGACAGGTGGTAGGCAGGGAGTGGCGGGAGGAGCTGAGTGGTCCTTTGGGCTCCTTCCCTCTGTCCTCCTGGGCCTGGGCTCTGAGCGCCTCCAGCAGGTGCTCCCTGGCTGAGGCCACCTTTGACTACATGTAGAGAAGCCGCCCATGGACTTAGCATTTCCCTTGAGGAGGAGTTCATAGCTGTGCAAACTCCTGCCACGGGACCCGAGCAGAGCCATCCCAGTGACCTGAGCCAGGTATTTGGCCACGGTGGCCACTTGTCCTCAGGGTTACGGGCTCCCTGCTTTACTTTCTATAATTAAGAGTTACGTGACTTGTACTCAGTGAGCCTGAGTTAGTTTTTTTTTTTTAATTAATCATTGCTCTCTGTGTAGACTTTTCTCTTTCAAAAAAAAAATTTTTTTTTAATCTTTATTTATTTTTGAGAGAGAGACAGCGTGTGAGCAGGGGAGGGGCAGAGAGAGAGGGAGACACAGAATCCGAAGCAGGCTCCAGGCTCCGAGCTGTCAGCACAGAGCCTGATGCAGGGCTCGAACCCATGAACCGTGGGATCATGACCTGACCCGAAGTCGGATGCTCAACCTACTGAGCCACCCAGGTGCCCCTAGACATTTATTTCTCTTTCAGTCTGAGATGTTTTTGAGCCTGCATCACTGTTTGGGTAAAGAACATTCGCACCTCATTTCACAGGTTACAAGCCCTCGGAATACGGGTTCAGTTACGTATAAAAGCAAGAACAGAATGACCATGGCTCACACAAAGTGGAAGTTTATTTGTCTCATGTATAACAGTTCAGGGGTAACTTACTTCCTCTGCAGAGTCATCAGGGGCCCGAGTTTCCATCTTGTTTTGCTGTCGTTCTCATTGTGCGGCTTCCAGATATGATCAAGGAGGGGCTGCTTCATCTCTAGTCATCTCCTCTGCAGAGGACGCTCTCCTTGTTAACACTGTGACCTGGGAGGGGTGCCTGGGTGGCTCAGTCGGTTGAGCATCCGACTTTAGCTCAGGTCATGATCTCGCAGTTGACGAGTTCAAGCCCCGCGTCGGGCTCTGTGCTGACAGCTCGGAGCCTGGAGCCTGCTTCGGATTCTGTGTCTCCCTCTCTCTCTGCCTCTCCCCTGCTCACGCTCTGTCTCTCTCTGTCTCAAAAATAAGCATTAAAAAAAAACAAAAAACAAAAAAAAAAGTGTGACCTGTGAGCTGGCCACATCATTTCCTCTCACTAGTCAGAAGTTAGTCACCTGACTACACCTAGTTGCAAGAGAAACCAGGCAAAATACCCAATTAAAGTTTCTCTTACTATATAATAGGGTCTCTTGACATTGGCACTCTTGACATTAGGAGCTGGGTAAGTCTTTGTCAAGGCGGCTGTGCTGTGTGGTGTAGGGTGTTAGCAGCATCCCTGGCCTGCCCAGTTGATGTCCGTGGCACCTCCTAAGTATGACAACCAAAACTGTCTCCAGACACTGGCAGGTGTCCCTTGGAGGACGAAATCAGCCCTCATTGAGAACAACTGCTAAATAAGAGGGACAGATAGATAATGCAGACAGTTAGCAACATCTGTCATTAGTACTGTGTTGTTCCTCCCCAAACAGTGCTTAGCGCCAGCGAAATAATTTCCCTTTAAAATCAACAATTCCTAGGGCTCCCGGGTGGCTCTATTGGTTGAGCATCCGACTTTTGATTTTGACTCAAATTACGATTTCACGGTTCGTGGGTTCAAGTCCTATGTTGGCCTTCCCGCTGGCAGTGTGGAGCCTGCTTGGGATTCTCTCTCTTCCTCTCTCTTTGCCCCTCCCCCACACACTCTCTCCTTTCTTTCTCTCTCTCTCTCTCTCTCTCTCTCTCTCAAAATAAATAAATAAACTTGAAAAAAAAATCAACAATTCCCTTACAGGAAATAAAATACTGTAAGACTAGGTGAAACTTGATTTTGGTTGATTCTCAGGAGGTGAAAAATTAATCCTTTTTTGTTTTTATTTTTTGAATCTAAATTTGTAGTTTTTATCAAATAATATTTCTATTTATTTTTATTTGAATATACAGACTTTGTTCCCTGGTGTGTCCAGTGTTAAGGATATTATACCGTGCCACGTTTATGATGCATGTCTCAGCATACACTAATATTTTGAAAGGATTACTCTGGCAACATTCATAATGCTGTCCTATCCTAAATCAAAAATCTCATCTGCAGTTGATGGCATATCTCTTTTAAGGGCAATTAAGTGCGTATAATTTACCACTGCTGAATACCTTAAGAGTACAGTATTTTTCTGTTCGTGAGAAGTGTTTGCTTAATATGCTTTTCCATTCCAATGAGAGAATATTTCACTGCCAGGAATATAAATAAGATAGAGATCATCGGAAAGAAATCATGAAACACCTTTTCTTTTTTCTGCCTTTTCTCGCATGTTTAGAGAATCAAATCTTCCTTCAGATAAGTGGATACACAGGGATTTTTGTTAAAAGGCTGCTTAGTAATAAGAGAAAGTTAAATATAAAGCAAATCTGTCTGGGGCTTCTTCCAAGGGCGCTTAGTGCCCAGTATGTCAAAACGACCTTGTTATGAGCCAGTTTCACGACCTAGAAGGTCTGTACAGGCACAGCGGAGGATATAATTATTCTTACTCAGTATCTCCAGCATTCTTCTTTTTGAAAATGTAGATGGCTGCAGAAATTTTATCAGAAAAGTAGTTGCCAACCGTGAAAGTAACAGAATGCCCCAGAAGTCATTTATGAAGCCACACTTACTGGGATAAGGGAACCAACGGGTCTGGCTGTTGTATGAACAGGGACTGGGTGGGGAGAATGGTGTTAGAAGCGGGCCTAGGAGCGTAGGTGGGAAGCCAAATGGAGAATGGAGAAGGTCAACATTGAAGGCATGGAGACCCACCTAGGTTTGTGGAGAGGCACTCGGATCTCTAGTGTGGCCAGGACAGCAAGCTGTCCCCCTGAACTTGCGGTCCCTCTTCCATAGCCAGACTTCCTCGTATCTTGATGAGGCCGTGTGACTGATCCTTGCTGATGGACTGTAAGTGGGTCTTTACCTGGAGGGTCTGGACGGTGAATGGATGACAGTACATTCAGATTGGTAATTCGAAGAGCATTTAGGGAAGGCACTGTTGGCAAAAGTGTGGGAGAAGAGTACAAGGAGACCACAAGGGACAACATGGTATCTCGAGGCCAGAACTACCTCGTTGTCCGCCTTGGGCCTGAGTGTTAAGAGAAGGGTACAGTTTCTAGAACCCCAAATAGGAGTTCTCTGGGGAGGCTCACAAGAAAGGAACTATAACTTTCAGGACATAGCAGTCTAAGTCCAACCTCCCACTCCCTCCCCACACCCCACCATAGGAAGGAAAGAAGGGAATAAACACCCTGACGTCATTGCAAACATCCCATATTCTTCTGTGGAGGTGTCCCATTGGCCAAATCCAACTGGAAGACAAGGCTGGGAAGCCCTCGAATGTAGCCGCATGGGGAGTGTGCCAGGACACAGAGTAGGGTGCGGAAGGATTGGGGAGCAGACCTGGGGTACACAGTCTGCTCTGGGACTCGTGGCCACGGCGGTAGGAAGTGGGTGTTCCTTCACCATTCCTGATTCTCCAATCAGCCCGCTGGGTTTGTAGGACATTGAGACCCTAGGGGATGTCAGAGCCACAGTGATACAGGACACCGCCCAGCAGGGGAAAGCGGAACACCGATCAGGGACACCACAGTGGATTCTTCCTGATTAAGAAATAAAGTTGTGTTGCACTAAGACACTAAATTTCAGGGATGCGTTTTTTACAGACGTTAGCAATGGGGGATTTTTAAATTATTGTTAGCGTAGTTAGAATGAACAGGAATTAGATTGTAGAAAGTCCTGCAAGCCCATCAAGAAATTTAGATGCATTTCTATAAGTAGTCCAGAAAAAACAAAACAGTGAAGGTTTTTAATGCTGGGAGGTGGGTAGTGTTTGCTGTTGTTGTTATAAAGCCTCAGAAGGATGAATCCGACAATCAGGTGGTGGGTCTAATGGGACACAGTGAGCAATCAGTTGATGCACCCATGACCAAAACCCGTGTTGTCAGCAGGACCCGTGGTTCAGTCGAGGCCAAGAGAAGCTGAAGGGATGGTGGCCTTTTAATCACAGTCCAAGGTCACATGCCGGCCCGCCATGAAGAACTTGAGGAGGGAGGTTGTCTAAGACCCATTTAGTGATCACCCCGCTCTGTTAAAGAGCTTGGCTGGTCCACTTTGAGATGCGGAGACTGGAAAAGGAATTTGGAGAGAGTTGTGGTTGTGAGTAACTTTCAAAACACAGAGTGTCAGGTGAGGATCTGCCCATCATCTGTATCCCAGGGCAGGGGGCTTTGGTGAGACCACTGAAGAGTATCGTATGTGTTCCCTGGAGCCTGGGGGATATGATCGACTGTAGTACTTCCTGGGAAATTAGAAGAATGAGAGAATTGTGGGGTCAGCTCTGATGGTGGCCAAGCAAAGAGAAGGCCCTTAGGGAGTGTACGAGGAGTTTCAGGATAAATGATATGTTACCAGTTGAGGGCACTGAGCCAGTGATAAAGCTGATGTGTGGTCATCTCTGAGCCTGGTCGAGTGAGGACCTGGGGGAACTATCAGCCAGAGGAGGTGTGCTCTCCCCGCTAAAGGTGAGGACATAAGCACCATGGGAGGGTGTAACTACAGATCCTAGGCGAGCACGCCACAGAGAAAGAGAGAGAGATACCTAGCAAGCCTTTTAAGTGCCTGGGATGTCCTCCAACTCTTCAAGCAAGACCTTCCTGCCCCCTCCAACAATCAGTCAGAAAAGAGAAGCTCCCCATGGGGCGCCTGGGTGCCTCAATCGGTTGAACGTCCGGCTCCGGCTCAGGTCATGATCTCGCGGTCTGTGGGTTCGAGCCCGCATCGGGCTCTGTGCTGACAGCTCGGAGCCTGGAGCCTGCTTCCGATGCTTTGTCTCCCTCTCTCTCTGCCCCTCCCCCACTTGAGCCCTGTCTCCTTCTCAAAAATGAATAAATGTTAAAAAAAAATGTTTTTAAAGAAAAGAGAAGCCCCCCCAACCCTTCCCACCATAAGTGGACTAGACCAAATACTGACATGAGACCTTTTTTGGTTATCTGACGAACAGAGGGACCTTTGCTTCTGGTAAGTGCCAGAAGGGTCATAGATCTAACCTTGGGCAGGGGAAGATGTAACCCTAGAATAAATTTAGAAAAACCATGGGAGACAAAAACAAGGTTGGTAATGATTATGTTTCCTAAGAGTGTAGCAGTTAATGTGGGGTTCTAGCATTAGGGCCTGGACTGAAAGAAAATGAAATTAAAAAATGAGAAATTCCAACGTACGTGTGTGTGTGTGTGTGTGTGTGTGTGTGTGTGTGTGTGTGCATGCATATATTTCAATTCATGCCTCAAAAGGTATTTGTAAACATAGTAGCAGTTCCTTGATTGAAAGACTTTCTTTTCCCACATATAACAAAAAACTTAGAAAATTCACGAAGTACATGAGTTGGGAGTAGAAATCACCTATTATTCAACCACCCAGAGGTAATCTACAGTTTGATATACAGTATTTCCTTCCTGTCCTTTTTTCCTTTGTGGATGTGTATATCTACAGTTGTGAGGTTATCTTTTTCAAACTTGATTATATGTAACTTGCATCCTGCCTTTTTAACGTAATATTTTTCTAAGTTAAAAGCGCATTTTATTTTTATTTTTTTAATATAATTTATTGTCACACTGACTTACATACGATACCCAGTGCTCATCCCAACAAGTGCCCTCCTCAATGCCCATCACCCACTTTCCCCTCTCCCTCACACCCCCCATCTACCCTGTTTGTTCTCTGTATTTAAGAGTCTTTTGTGTTTTGCCTCCCTCCCTCTCTGTTTGTAACTATTTTTTCCCTTTCCCTTTCCCTTCCCTCATGGTCTTCTGTTAAGTTTCTCAAGTTCCACATATGAGTGAAAATATATGATATCTCTCCTTCTCTGACTGACTTAGATCACTCAGCATAATACCTTCCAGTTCCATCCACATTGCTGTACATGGCCAGATATTATTCTTTCTCATTGCCAAGTAGTAATTCCCTGGTATATATAAACCACATCTTATGTATCCATTCATCAGTCGATGGACATTTAGACTCTTTCCATAATTGGGCTATTGTTGAAAGTGCTGCTGTAAACATTGGGGTACAAGTTCCCCTATGCATCAGCACTCCTGTATCCCTTGGGTAAATTCCTAGTAGTGCTATTGCTGGGTAGTGCTATTGTAGGGTAGATCTATTTTTAATTTTTTGAGGAACCTCCACACCGTTTTCCAGAGCAGCTGCCCCAGTTTGCATTCCCATCAGCAATGCAGGAGGGTTCCCATTTCTCCACATCTTCGCCAGCATGTATAGTCTCCTGATCTGTTCATTTTAGCCACTCTGACCGGCGTGAGGTGGTATCTCAGTGTGGCTTTGATTTCTGTTTCCCTGATGATGAGTGACGTCGAGCATCTGTTCATGTGTCTGTTGGCCATCTGGATGTCTTCTTTGAAAAAGTGACTATTCATGTTTTCTGCCCATTTCTTCACTGGATCATTTGTTTTTCAGGTGTTGAGTTTGGTAAGGTCTTTATAGATTTTGGATGCTAGCTCTTTATCTGATATATCATTTGCAAATATCTTTTCCTATTCCGTCGGTTGCCTAAAAACACATTTTAAAAATATGGTTTAGGGGCGCCTGGGTGGCTCAGTCGGTTGAGTGTCCGACTTCTGCTCAGGTCGTGATTTCACGGTCCGTGAGTTCGAGCCCCGCGTCGGGCTCTGTGCTGATGGCTCAGAGCCTGGAGCCTGTTTCAGATTCTGTGTCTCCCTCTCTCTGGCCCTCCCCCGTTCATGCTCTCTCTCTGTCTCAAAAATGAATAAACGTTAAAAAAAAATTTTTTTTTAAATAAAAAAAATAAAAAAAAATATGGTTTAGGGACACCTGGGTGGTTCAGTTGGTTGAGTGTCTGACTCCTGATTTCTTTTCCAGTCATGATCTCACGGTTCATGGGGTCAAGCCCCATGTCGGGTTCTGTGCTGAAAGCATGGAGCCTGCTTGGGATTCTCTCTCTTCCTCTCTCTGCCCTTCCTCTGTGTGTGTGTGCACACGCTCTCTCTGTCTCTCTCAAATAAATAAACTTAATTTTGTCAAATATTCTAGATGCAGAGTTGGACTTATGAATCAATGATGACGAGAGAAAAGATTAGAGAATTTAACCCATAGCTTTCGAGATCCCACCAAGTTGTATTCATATTACCAAATAAAAGGACCACTCGGTTGAGACTCAGGTCACTTCTTTCTTCAAATTCTCTTCTCTTGGTTTCTTGAAAGCCATGTTTTCTTATTTTCTTCCTACTCCTGCCATCACTCCTCTGTCACTGCGAAAGGTTCTCCTTTCTGTCTTCTCCCTAAATGTTTCACCAAGCTCCAGGTCCTTCTAGAATACTCCTCTGTCAACCCCCAATGCCATTTATATGTGGAAAACACTTATTCAAATTTTCAGCCCAAACCTCTCTTCTGAGCTCCTGACTTACATCTTAACATCTCTGACTGGGTGTCTCATTGGCATCTCAAATGGAACATTTGATCTTCCGCCCCAAAATATGTTCTCCTCAGTCTCCCCACCTCAGCCGAGCAAACTCCGTCCTCTCATTTGCTCCAGAGAACCACCAGGATGTTTCAGGACTTTGCTCGCCCTCATTACTAGCTCATGGCAAGTCTTAGCTCCTTCCAAAATATCTCTCCCATTCATCTCTCCTGTCCATCTTGTCTATCACCCTCCTTAAGCCGTCCACATCTCTTTGAGCCACTACAGCAGCCCCCTAACTCCTTTCCATCTACCCAGCAGCCAGAGCGATCCTTTTAAAATTAGAAAGCTGTTCCTTATCAACACACACACACACACACACACACACAAAACCCTTATCATGGCCTGTAAGGCTCAGATCTGAGGCCAGGATCTTTCCAGCCTCTAGTTCTCACACTTTCCACGGGGCCCACTGCTGTGTATTTGCCATGGTTTGCTTTCGGGTCCCTGAACTGCTGCCTGGAAATCTGTTGCCTTGACCTCCTAGTGGGACTCTCAGAGTTCCTTAAGGGCCAGGACCCTGGCCAGGCCACTTCTGTATCCCCATTTGTAGAAGAGCACCTGGCATGTGGGGGGCCCCCAGCCAGCCCTTGTCGACAGGACCTGCTGACTGGCCCTTCTTACCTTTCAAGTCTCTGCGTGTGTACCGTTCCTCAGGGATGCCTCTCCTAACCCCACCTTTCCAAATTGACCTCCACCCTGTGGGCCTCAGTGACCTCACCCTCTTGTTTATACCCCTGACTGCTCTTGTCATTATGTGTGTGAGTCTTTGCCTAATGTCTGTCTCCCCCACCAGACCAGAAGCTCCCATGAGAGCAAGAACATTGTGCTTTTTTTCCCCAGCACCGGTGCCTGGCTCACAGAAAGTT
Organism: Prionailurus viverrinus; assembly: GCF_022837055.1. Classification (NCBI taxonomy): domain Eukaryota; kingdom Metazoa; phylum Chordata; class Mammalia; order Carnivora; family Felidae; genus Prionailurus; species Prionailurus viverrinus. Next base: position 76,591,009 of record NC_062573.1, on the reverse strand, counting down.
CTCAGATCTCTGTTAAATGAACGAACAGCATCTGACTGAATGGCATTCTGAGGGGAGCTCTTCTCTTTACCTGGGGCAACCCCGGGGAAAATGCTAGAAATCAGCCCTGAACTGGAGTATGATCTGCAGAATCATGGCGCCCTCACAGTTGGCTATGTCCCAATCCCTACACTGTGTGCATTCGTTAGCTTACATGGGAAAAGGACTTCCCAGATGGGATTTGGTTAAAGATCTTGAGATGGAAAGATCCTCCTGTACTCTCCTGGCAGGGCCTTATGACAAGGAGGTTCAGAGTCCACGAAGGCAGTGTGACAAGAGCTGAGGTCAGAGAGAGAAAGAGAGTTGAAGATGCTGCTGTTTCTGAAGACGAAGAGGCCCCAAGTCAATGACTGTGGGCGGCTTCGAGAGGCTCAGAAAGGCAAGGAAACGGAATCTCCCCTGAGCTTCCAGAAGGAACGCAGCCCTACCATCACCTTGATTTTAGGACTTGTGACCTACGGAACTGTAGGATGATAAGTTTGTGTTGAGCACACTCATTGGCGGTAATTTGCTACAGCAGCAGTAGAAACCTAACACACAGAGGGACTGGAGCTTTGGTTTGAACAAGTGGAAGATGAGAGTGCCCACCTCTCCCGCTCAGAAGCCTTAGATTGCCCACCCATAAACCATCCCGTTTCTGTACTCCTACAGCCCGTTTCATGCAATCTTTCCTACTTTCTTTCCCTTTAATTCTACCACTGGGGCAAAGAAGCCTGTGCCTCTGTTCTTGAGTATAGCTTCAGAGATGAGGGGAACACGGACCTGGAGATAGGGGTTCTCCATGTCGGACAAGGATTCCCACCTCTCGCTGTGAAGAGGTGTCACTGAGCTGTTTTTTCATGGCCCAGCCTAAGGCCCCTTGGCAGTGAACATCTCTAATTTAGAATTAGACTCTCTAGGGGCCTGGGTGGCTCAGTCGATTAAGCATCCGACTGCGGCTCGGGTCATGATTGTGAGGTTTGTGAGTTCGAGCCCCTTTTCGGGCGGATTCTGTGTCTCTGTCTCTGTCTGCCCCTCCCTTGCTCATACTCTACCTCTCAAAACAAACATTAAAAAAAATTTTTAGAATTAGACTCTCTAGATCTCTGTGTGGTTTTGGAAAAACACATTCTGAAAAAAGAGAACACCTTGGACCACTTCCTTGGGAAGAATGCGCCTGACCAGAAAATGTCATTTAGAGTTTTAGGGCTTCGTGGACCTGTAAGGTCAGCTTGCTCAAAGCATTGTGTGTGTGTGTGTGTGTGTGTGTGTGTGTGTGTGTGTGTGTCTGTGTCTGTTTGGGAGTGTGAGAATCTCTTTTTATATCAAGATGCAGGAGTCCATGGAGGTCAGGAAGGAGTAATACTGTAAGACAGGGTTCTTTGTCAAGCTAAAGGGTTTGGACTTAATCCTATAGTGAGGACACCAGGAACCCATTAGAGGGTTTTGCACAAGGTGGCGACATGATGAGATCTGTACTTTTGACAAAATTCACTCTGGCATTGTCTATATTGGCTCTAATCCCGTAATTAGTTCATCGGAACACCTTGGAGGAGAAAGTGCCGTTGGCATGAAATGTTTTCATACTTCCTTTTCAAGCCACTGATAACAGATGGCACGTTAAGTGATCCGGTTTCATAGACAATGTGCTGGAGGAAGCAGTCTCCCGTAACCAGTGTCATGTCAGTTAAATCTTACTGTCGTCAGGATCATTGCTTCCCTGATGGTGGGTTTCCATAGATGTTGTCAGATTGTTACTTACCACCATGATTATCTCATCGTGGGAGGACTTTCCGGCTTCAGTCAGATCAGATCGTCTCCAGCAGAAAAATTCAGGCTCGTAAGATAGTGGAAGATGGTGGAGTGCTGAACCAGGCGCCTTCAGAGACCAGAGCATCATTCCTGGCTCTCCCACACCCTAGCCAAGGGACTTAGACCCGGTTAATTTCCCAGACCCACGCTGTCTTTAGCTGTCAAATGGGCTTTATAAGCCCTCCCTACCTGCAAAACAGTCGTGAGGATCAAACATTAAAAGATAGCACTTTGAAAACCCAAACCTATCACACAAACCCAGAGCTGACATTCGTTTTCCCCTTAGGATTCTCGTCAGCCCTGCGCAAGGGTGGGTTAGGAAAGAGGAGCTATGGAAGTGTCAGTGGTTTGCTTTTGCGGTCTTCTGTGGTTCTTTTTTCTGACTATGCAAAGCTTTAGAGGTTGTTCTAGTATCCAGGCAACGTGTTGCCTCCACTTAGCCCATGCAAAGTCCTGAATTAAAAATAGGCTCTGTTTCGCTGTGTTCCGAAATCGAGAGCTACATGTTCTAAAGGAGTCAAAGGTCCCTGGTGGAGCTCGAAGGGAAGATGGTCATGTCCTAGCGCTGTGAGAGCATCAGCCAAGTCCTACAGAGAAAACCGGAGAGGCTGAGTGTGTGTGGAGCCACGGACTTGTTACTGGGTCGCTGGTCTGTTGGCTGGAATCCCGAAGGACTGAAGAAGGGCTTATGGTGTGCAGTTTGCAGGGAAGGAATGTGCTGGTTGTCCAAGAGGAACCACTAGCCCTATACGCGGGTTCTTTGTCACCATCATGGTTTACTAATCTGCTAACCAGAGACACTCCTCGTAGCATTTCCGTTTTACAGTTTTAAAGCCCATCTTACGAGTGGCCGTGTTAGAAAATACGACAGCACGGCCCATCCGCCTGCCGTGACTGCTGCCCGCTGGGAGAACTTGAGGTACTGGGTGGCGCCTTTACTGCTGGTGACTCAAGAAACCACATGCCCCAGTGAACACAGACATTCCCAGGAAGTGGGCAAGATGCTTTTTAATTCTCTACAAATGCATGGGTGCCAAAGCATCGGATGTTACATGGAGGTGGGGAGAAGGAAACCTCAAGACCTCATCCCTCCCTTGGCAGCAAAATACCACACACACCCCCACCACCATTGCTGGTGGTGACATTAACAAGTGACACTGACCCGTATTCATACTGGTTTACCAAGCGGTTTACAGCTTTTCTTAGGTTGACTCATGGTTGGGTGTGATGAGAAGCAAATAAAATATTTCAGCCCTGGCTTATTAAAAGGAATGGATTCCACAGAACTCCTTCCTCTGCTGAGGTCAAACAGCTAGACTTAAGAGGGAACTTCAGACTTGCATCCCAGGCTCATTTTGGGAGTGGGGATGGGGGATGAAAAAACAGATGTGGAAGCATCGTGGGCTTTGCAGCCAGAGTGCCATATGCTAGCGATGGGAGTGGGACGAGTCACTTAACCTCGCTGCGCCTTAAATCCCCACCTGTAAAAAGGGCAAAATCAGGGATTTTGACCTGATAGGTGACGGTGTAGTTGCTTATAACTTGGACTCCCCACATGTGAGTTCCACTTGCACCTCGTCACTAGCTGTGTGAGGATAAAAGCACTCAGAACAGTGCCTACCACTCAGTGAATGCTCCGTACGTCTGCGCTGCGATTACGACAGATTGTCATTACGATTATTATCATTGTGCATCAAGTACCAGGAGCGAAGTGTGGATCGAAAAAATACGAACTTCTGTTACCATTTCTGTTATGTCTCCCATCAGAGCGCTTGAATTTTAAGGAGGCAGAAAGGAAGGTAATAGCATCACAAGTCTGTTTTTTGGTTTAACTAAACAGACGTCAACAGAGCCCTTTCCCAAATCTTATTCCTTGGAGGATTCAAAATTTACTCTCATGCCATCGGAGAAAGATTTGTCCAGTGTTCCTTAGAGCAAGAGCGAATTCTTGAGCCTCACCCCAGACCTTCAGAATCAGAAAGTCTGGAGATGCAACCCATCGGTCTGCTCTTGATTTTGGCTTGGGTTGGCCATGCCCATTGTCTGTTTTTTTAAGACTGTTTTTTTTTTAGAGTAGTTGTAGGTTAACAGAAGCATTGAGAAGGTTCAGCGATTTCCCACATGCTCGCTGCCTCCCACTATCAACATCCTCCCCCACAGGGTTGGGTTTGTTACAATGGATGAACCTACCTTATCACCCGGAGTCCATAGTTGACATCATGGCTCGCTCATTATGTGTGTTCTGTGGGCTTAGATACCTGTGTCACAGCATGTAGCCATCATTACAGTATCATAAAAGGTGTTTTCCCTGCCCCGAAAACCCTCTGTGTTCCCCCTGTCTTCTCCCAACCCCTGGCAACCGTTGCTGCTTTTCCTGTCTCTGCGGTTTTGCCTTCGTCTCTTTTAAGTATCTCCGTGATTCTCATGCTTCCTAAAGTTTGAAAACACCAGGTATAGACTTCTGCTGCTTTGACCACCTTCTGTAGTTGGGGTTCGAGGAGGAGGGTGGTCAAGAAACCACTGGTTATACTCCCTCATCTATATGACAGGTGTCCCGGCCCCAGAAGGACTAGAGGACTGAATTAAGCAGAAATACCGAGAGTTCCGGGTAGCAGTCAGGGGTGGGGAGGGACGAGCGCTTTGAGAGCACAGGACTCTGTTGATAGTTCTGGAACAGAACATGTAGGGGTGTCGGGTCCTCTGGAAAGTGCTGATGTCATATCTTGGGCCATACTGCTCTGAGTGATGGATAGAAATGCCTTTTGAATTTGTGTGTGAGGTTAAAGTGAAGAAAATCCATTTCAGTCTTCCGAAGTCAGAGCTCTTGGTACAAAAGGTCACTGATGCCAGTTGGTGGCATTGCAGAACTCGGGGAGCGAGAATGAAAATAGCAAACTTTTTTGTTTTTGAAGCCTAGTTGCCCTGGGGGCTTGAGTCCCAGTCTTTCGCCATCTTGCTGCCCTGGAATCTTGAAGAGGCATGTGGAAGAAGAAAAACACCGAGCCACTCTCTCCTCCTCTAGGAAGGAGGGCAGGGAGTTGTGCTCAGACTAGGGGGGATATCATATTTGCAGTGGAGTGAACAAGCCACCAAATGATGACTCCCTGGGGAAGGTTCGTAGAGTTGTAGAGTGGAAGTGACTGAGCAGCTCGGATCGATCCTGGCCTCCGGTTTGATCCTTGATCCTCAGATTTCCTGAATCGTGGAGATAATCCCTTCTTAAAGGCTTCAAAACTGGCTGTATGCATACAGCTCGCAGATGCTTTAAACCTATTTGGATGCCGTTCTGTGATCACAAGCAAAGGACATACAGAACCAAGCTAGGTCGTATATCCTTTCCACCCCACCCCCAACACTGGTGTCCTCTAGCCAAAGTGCCGTGATCCACAGTCACCTGAGGTTGAACCCCAGACAAACCACTGCAAGCACAGGGCTAGGTCCCCAGTAATCACTTGGTGACTTCACCTGAAATGGCCACACTTGCACAAACATTGAGAAGCATGCCTTCTGGGGCGCCTGGCTGGCTGGCTGTTAAGCGCCCAACTTCAGCTCAGGTCATGATCTCGCGGTCCGTGAGTTCGAGCCCCGCGTCGGGCTTGGTGCTGACAGCTCGGAGCCTGGAGCCTGCTTTGGATTCTGTGTCTCCCTCTCATTCTGCCCCTCTCCCTCTCTCTCCCAAAAATAAACAAACATTTAAAAGATTAAAAAAAAAAGAGCATGCCTTCTAATTTTCCTAAATTGAGTTACTTTGCTATTTCTCCTATTTTATTGGCTAAAACCACACACACACACACACACACACACACACACACACACACGTATGTGTATGTATGTGTACACATATATGTATATACATTATTCCCCATTAATGTATATACATTATTCCTACACAGGTCAGTGTAGGAAATTGTGATTGTGGATTCATGGCAAAACTAGTAAGCAATTTCCAAATTAAATTTTATCCAAAGACTCAAATTACTTTTTGCTGTCTCATTTCTTGTGAAGATAAAGTACTCCTCTTGAGGGGGCCACCTGCGTGGCTCAGTGGGTTGAGCATCCAACTCTTGGTTTTGGCTTAGACCATGATCCCAGGGTCAAGGGATCAAGCCCCGCATCCAGCTCTATGCTGAGCCTAGAGTCTGCTTGGGATTCTCTGTATCTTCCTCTGCCCCTCTCCCCCACTTGCGTGCATGCGCACGCTCTCTCACGCGCTCTCTCTCTCTCTCAAACTAGATAAGCAAATACACTTCCTGATCCATAGGTGTGTTATAGAACTTCAGATTTTTAAAAAATGTGACTATACCATTTCTTTTTAGGTACAAATTAGAATACCATGTGTTGAAAGCATCCTACCAAATTTCTAAGCTCTTACTAACAGAAAGGTGGAGATTTGGGACTGTAATTTGACCTTAGAAATATTTGTAGGAAATACTACCACAAGAATAATTTGATATCAAGAAGGGTCCTTAATAGGCTCACCGTCAAAAGAAGGAACCTGTCCTGTTTCCAAACCCAGCTTCCACACAGTTGAGGAACAGGAAAGAAAATCTAACCCCCTTTTCCTGTTTCTGCTGCTTGTGACCTTGAACAAGGCCCTGACTATTGAGGCTGACCCTGAGACCCTTGTTTTCTTTGCAGACTGCATCATCTGCTATCAAAGGTGCTATTCAGCTGGGGATAGGATACACCGTGGGTAATCTCACTTCCAAGCCGGATAGAGATGTTCTCATGCAAGACTTTTACGTGGTGGAAAGTGTGTTCCTACCCAGGTAAGAACATTTCTGTTTGTGAGGATTTCCATGCTAAAGAACCTTCCTGGTGGCCTCTCCATGTTGAAGACTTTCCTACCAGTGAATGGGTACATGCACGCGATGGGTCTTTAACAGGCCCAGAAGCAGCACCAAGGATTGTCACTTTCCCTTGTGCCACGTGGGTTGCGTTTATTTTTATAGGGAGACGGTAAGTAGGTTCTATGTACTGATGGTAACGCCTGGAAGATTGTATGAAGATTTGAGATTCGATGCGAGGGAGTGCAGTACTCAGAGAATGTCTGCGTTGCGTTAAAAAAAGAGGGCATCCGCTCTGGAAAACAGTGTGGAGGTTCCTCAAAAATTAAAAATAGATCTACCCTAAGACCCAGCAAAGTGCTGCTAGGAATTGACCCAAGGGATACAGGAGGGCTGATGCATAGGGGCACTTGTACCCCAATGTTTACAGCAGCACTTTCAACAATAGCCAAATGATGGAAAGAGCCTAAATGCCCATCAACTGATGAATGGATAAAGAAATTGTGGTTTATACACACAATGGAGTACTACGTGGCAATGAGAAAGAATGAAATCTGGCCCTTTGTAGCAACGTGGATGGAACTGCAGAGTGTGATGCTAAGTGAAATAAGCCATACAGAGAAAGACAGATACCATATGGTTTCACTCTTATGTGGATCCTGAGAAACTTAACAGGAACCCATGGGGGAGGGGAAGGAAAAAAAAGAGGTCAGAGTGGGAGAGAGCCAAAGCATAAGAGACTCTTAAAAACTGAGAACAAACTGAGGGTTGATGGGGGGGGGAGGGAGGGGAAGGTGGGTGATGGGTATTGAGGAGGGCACCTTTTGGGATGAGCACTGGGTGTTGTATGGAAACCAATTTGACAATAAACTTCATATATTGAAAAATAAATAAATAAATAAACAAACACACACATCTTCCAAAGTTTAAAAAAAAAAAGAAAAGAAAAAGAAAAAGAGGGCATCTGAGAAGCAACGGCTGATGCCAGGATTTTGCGGCCTGTCATTCACAAGACGGGCTGGGGGCCCGCAGTTGGGCCTCATATCTGGGTTCAGTCGCGTAGCTCTTCCTCCGTGAGGACTTCAACTTAGCTCTCCTCCAGAAAACTTAGGAGAATCCCGCCCGTTTGACACCGTAGGTGGTGTCAAAAACCCCCCGGTTGACCGTACAGGTCACCTCCAACTCGATCGTGTTTTGGGGGGGAAATCCGTTCAACAAATCAATCTGGGGCGGATGGTGGAGACAGTTGAGTATCTGTGTGAATACACGCGGTGCCACTGACCACTTACAGGTGGTTTACGTATTCTTTACCAAAAGAAAGCAAATAAGTTAAAATGTGTTAAGTCTCGTGCTAGCTTAGGATAGGAAGAGAAGTAATCGTTATTAAATTGGAAATGTCCCAGTGACTGCAACGGCCTAGCAAATAAAAACTCAGCTATTTGACTTGGGGGTGCAGGGCAGTCGCTTTGTCTTCGGGGCTCTGCGGATAAATGTGTAAGACACAGTTACATTTTAAAATATAAGTATTGCTCCCCAAACTAAGCCACTTTTGGTATCAGTTGTTACTTACTGGGCTCGGGTGAGAATGGCTGGGGAGAGCCTTTGACCCTCAGTGTCTTCGTTGCTTTATTTTTTTTTTAAGTCTTCAGGGAAATGGTACTTAAGTTCATCTCTACATCTAGTTGTCAACTGTCCCGAAATCAACCCATTAGGTGGTGAACCCAGACAGCCTAGTTTTGCTTTAAATGCTCTTGGTTGAAGAATACAGTAGACCTATCAGGAATTTTGAAGGCTGCTTCTCTAGGGCCCTGGGCAGCCACCAGAGCTAGTTTCCAGACAATGAGAACAGTGACAGGTGCTCCGTCTCTGCTGGTCTCTTCTACCCACCGTGTCCAATCAACAGAGCCAGCTTTGGACGGGCCCCGGGGAAAAGCGGGGCCCAAGCATATGGGCCCCAGACCAGCACCCTCAGGATCACGTTGAACTTTGTTAAAAATTCAGATTCTTGGGCTCCACCCACATCAACTGAATCAGGAACTTCGGGGATGGGCCCGAGAAATCTATTGAACCATCCTTCCAGGAGATTCTAGGCATATAATTGTTGGAGAACCACTGACCTCGCGTGTGACTTCCCACGTGACTGGGATGATCTTTCTCGTAACTATCAAATTTTGTTCTTGGAGTTCTTACGTGATTTTTGCAACTAATGTTAAACTCCAGATGACTTTTCAGCGAACACCTAAAATATCAAAATTACATCTGTGTCCCAAGTAAATTATGCGTGACACACTCTATGAGATACTTTACAACAAGGAGCATGTAACTAGGTTTTCATGAGCTCTTTCTTGGTGCCATGAATCCTTCTGTTCGTGGATGATTTATTAAAAGCATACTGTATCTTGATGATTAAGGCAAAACGAGGTCTCCTTTTTCTTCACGAGTAGAAAAGCCAACAGTGTCCATGCCTAGAATTTGTGTCTTTGACCTTCACCCTCTAGGCCACGGAGAAGCATCAGCCCCTGTGTGGCACCCATGTTGCTGGGGGAGGGGAGGCTTAGCTAATGACCCTATTGAGAGGAACCCACTGTCACTTAAAATGTATCATTTTAACATATATATAGCTTTTTAAGCGTCAGTGTGATAGGAAGCATTTGATGCAGACAAGAATTTCTTTTAGCAAATGCCATATTGTTTTTTTTTTTTAAATAACATACGCACTCTGGATGTGTTTCCATGAAAACAGAAGAAACGGATGTGGGTCTTGCCTCAGTTTCCTCATCTGGGCTGTTCGTTAATTTTGCCAAGGGACTGAGCCCAGCTCTTCTCAGTGGCGGTGGTATCGGCTCTTTTGGATAAGACAACACTTTGTGCCAGGGTACACGTGTTAGGATATTTGTCACCCCCGAGGCCTTGCCAGTAATATCTATCTCTTGGTTACTCTCGCAGCCACAAAGCTCCCACAGAGTGATGAGTCAATTCATTACCTTGGCCATGGCGACCGTTTCATGGATATAGACCCCCCGTGAAAATTAACAAACTGTACTTTAAGTCAGCTACACATCCGTAAAGCTGCCAGATAAAGTTTCCTCCCTGCCCATCCATAAACTCCCACACTTGCCTGGAGACAGGAGGAAGGGGGAGGAGGTGGGCAGGACTGTCTCTGACCGTCCAAGTCTTTGATGGCTCTCAAACGCAATGAATCTATCTGGATCATAGAGAAAACTCATTGCATTGGGTGTCTTGAGATGTTCTAAGTTACTGCCACTGTCTCCCTTAGCAACGAAATGTGTCATGTTTGTTTGTTTACTTATTTCAAAGTGGCTCACAGTTATTTTTAGATATTATATCCTGTTCCACACATCATTTCATTTTGTAGATGGAAAAAAAAAGCCTCTGGACTTGGGATTTGAAGGATGATAGAAAATCCCTTTCAACAGGGGCGACTGCGTGGCTCAGTCGGTTAAGCGTCCAACTCTGGCTCAGGTCATGATCTCATGGTTTGTGGGTTCGTGCCCCGTGTCGGGCTCTGTGCTGACAGCTCAGAGCCTGGATCCTGCTTCGGACTCTGTGTCTCCCTCTCTCTCTGCCCCTCCCCTGCTTGTGCTCTGTCTCTAAAAAATTCAGTAAAACGTTAAAAAAAATTGTTTTTAATCCCTTTCAACAATCTGGTCCCATGATCTTCCAAAGTCAGTGTAGATTAGTAAGAGAGCTATGACCACATCTTAATCTTTCGACCCCAGGTTCTGCAGTGCAATCAGAAACTCAAGGTTGTAAATAAAATGGCATGTGTAAAGGGACTAGGAAGAGAGAGGAGGAGGTTTTCTAATGTTTTGCCATGCAAACATGACCCTGACATGGCAAAAGGAAGCAAAATTGATGAGTGCCAGCCATGAACCACCCATAGTTTAACTGACATAACAGTTATATGATACAGCATATGGCATTAACTTATTGTTACTATCTTTAAACTTTACCAAAAAATCCATTTTACAGATGGAGTAACTGAGGCCCGGAGACAGGAAGTGTCTTAACCCAAAGCTATACAACCAATAAATGGTGATGTCAGGATTTGAACTCAGGGATGGCCGACTCTAAAGTTTGGTTTTTCCTTACACCGTGGCAAGAAAGCACAGTAACATTAGTTCCGCTTGTTTGAATCAGAGAAAGTACCCAGCTTACACCTTAGAAAGTTTTCCCTCCAGCCCCTTGACAAGCAGCTTTAATACTGTCCTCCGTTCCCCTTTAGGAGACGCCATCCCGGCTTTGTCTGCAATGGAAAATAGGGCTTGAAAGCTGGCAGTAAAAGTTTATATATCTTTCCATATTCAAGAGTAATCATCTACCCAAAGAATTTATAAAAGTCTCTTGCATTTTAATCTCCTCCCTCATAACATGGAGTTCAGTTTGGCGAACACAGATTGCTCTCTGTATGCACTCTTGGGGGTGGATGGGAATAGCCAAGGGACACCCTCATTGGGCAGAGAATTACCCAGAACTGCTGTGAGGGTGCGACATTTTTCTATGTGGCAGGCAAAAATAGAGGTCAGCAGTTCGTGTGAGCATTGCCAGATTTCAGTGCTAGATGTTAAGGTTTTGACAGATGAGGCAACTGCCTGCATTTCAAATAATACTGATGTAAACTCATCCAAGAACCCATCTCTCTCTACCATGGGTCAGCACACTCCAGCCCATGGGACAGACTTGGCTCCCTGCCCCTTTTTGTTAATAAAGTTGCCTTGGAACACAGCCACATCCATTCATTTACATATTGTCTGTTTTCCCACCACAGCAGGAGAGCTGAGTGGTTGCAACAGAGATTCTTTTTTTTTTTTTAATTTTTTTTAACGTTTATTCATTTTTTTAAAATTTTTTTTCAACATTTATTTATTTTTGGGACAGCGAGAGACAGAGCATGAACGGGGGAGGGGCAGAGAGAGAGGGAGACACAGAATCGGAAACAGGCTCCAGGCTCCGAGCCATCAGCCCAGAGCCTGACGCGGGGCTCGAACTCCCGGACCGCGAGATCGTGACCTGGCTGAAGTCGGACGCTTAACCGACTGTGCCACCCAGGCGCCCCAACGTTTATTCATTTTTGAGACAGAGAGAGACAGAGCATGAATGGGGGAGGGTCAGAGAGAGAGGGAGACACAGAATCCAAAACAGGCTTCAGGCTCTGAGCAGTCAGCACAGAGCCCGACGTGGGGCTCGAACTCACGGACCGTGAGATCATGACCTGAGCCGAAGTCGGAGGCTTAACCGACCAAGCCACCCAGGCGCCCCACAACAGAGATTCTTAAAGGATTGCCAGCCCCTCGTCGGTACAGACATTTTCTAGCCCGTCTTCTGTGTGGGTGGATAACACACAAATCATCAAAGAGGATGCGTGGCTGTTTCTGGACAAGCCAACCAGGATGATGTCCTTCCAAGTCAAAACTCTTCAAATATTCGTTCAACGTTTATGGGGTAGGGACGGGGAGATACCGATTTCCTACTCATAAAAGGCGCATACCTCTTCCTTTAGTTCCAGATAAAAGGTTTATTGTGTGTAGTGATTGTTATATAACATTGTAACTTACTTGAAATTGCCTTCAAACACGATTTCCCAGGATGGTACCAACTACTTAGGAAGTTCAGCATATAGACAGTGATATCTTGTGTTCCAAGTACATGACAGCCCAGGATGCAGTATTTGGTTGTGGAATTTAAGCTGCTTCCATCTGCTGATTTTTAAAGATTGGCTGTTAGCTGGCTGGCCTTAAAAGATGGTGTGGCCTTCTGGGTGTCTCAGTCGGCTAAACGTCCGACTTCGGCTCGGGTCATGATCTCACGGTTCGCGAGTTCAAGCCCCGCGTCGGGCTCTGTGCTGACAGCTCGGAGCCTGGAGCCTGCTTCGGAGTCTGTCTCTCCCTCTCTGTCTATACCTCCCATACTTGGGCTCTGTCTCTGTCTCTCTCTCAAAAAATAAATAAAACACTTTAAAAACGTTTATTAAAAAACATTACTTCCGAATGTGTCTGTGATGATTTCTCCGCAGGAAATTTGCATTCAAATCACTAGACTGACCCAGAATCACTTCATCAGTTTCATGTGGGCCCACATGGAACCGAAAGGTAGAGGAAGGGCAAATTCGCTCCCTGCCGGAGCTGGACACGCACCTTGCCCTGCCTGCAGACGTTAGCACTTCTGCTTGGGCCTTCTGGCTCGGGCCAGGACTTCCATTGGCTCACCTGGTTCTCAGACCTTCAAGGTTGAGCTGGAACTGCTCTACCAGCTTTCCTGGGCCTCCGGCTTACAGGTGGCAGATGGTGGGACTTCTCCCCCTCCATAATCACGTGGATGAGGCTGTCCCCCAGGAGCTGCTGGCCGACTCCTTTTGCCAACAGCCTCCAAACCCCCTACTGTCAGTTACAGCTTGAAATCAGCAAATCCACCCGAAATAAAACGCTGCCTCGGAAACAGCAGAGCTCTAGCTCTCGGCTCCCAAACTGGAGCCCCCTTATGTGTCCTGCCGATGCCAAGTTAGTTTCACCTTATTTCTTAGCATCAACCCTCTCCTCCCAGTGCCACCCAAAATAGTGCGTATCAGGCTGTGGAACCATGTACAGGAAGCTAGAGTGTTCCCAGCGCATCCAGCTGAGAATGTTCTTGTGGCCCATCAAGCTTCCGTAAGTAGGATTCTGCCCCCCATGACCCCACAGTGTGAGGTCCTCCTGGAGAAGAAGAGCTGGTGTATTTGGGCAGGGGCTACTCGGAAGCCTGCAACTGAATCGTGAAAAGGAGGACTTACCCTAGCAACGTCAAGTTTAAGTTAAAGCGTACCTATCTGCCTATGACTTTCCCACGGCTCTGGTGTGAATCTAATGTCCTCATCTTGTTTGTTCCTGACCAGCTTAGGCCATTACTTTCCCTCCCTGGACTTTTTTTTTTTTTTTTTACCTGCTAAGTGGGAAACGCCAGGTAGTGGCTAATGCTTCCTTCAGACTTCAACATTGTATAATTCTAAACGTCCATTGCCACTAAGAAATACGTTTTTGTAAATTTGTTTAATGTGTATCTTTGAGAACAGGGAGAGACAGAGCACCAGCACGGGAGGGGGAGAGAGAGAGGGAGACACAGAGTCCGAAGCAGGCTCCAGGCTCTGAGCTGTCAGCACAGAGCCTGACACGGTGCTCGAACCCATGAACCGTGAGATCAGGACCTGAGCCAGAGTCGGACGCTTCACCGACTGAGCCACTCAGGCATCCTGAGAAATACATATTTTTAGATTTAATAAGAGCAGTGGTGGGGCGCCTGGGTGGCTCAGTCGGTGGAGCAACCAACTCTTGGTCTCAGCTCAGGTCATGATCTCACAGTTGTGAGATTCTCGCTTAAGATTCTCTCACAGTCTTGGTCCCCCAACTGCATAAGAATAAGCCATTTGAAGAAAAACACCAAGGAGTAGAACACGGGGGTTTTATCTTACTGTGTGAACATTGAAGCTAATGTCATGCATTCTAATGGAATTAATGACTTTGATTGCATGAGCTACCAGGGACAGAAGAGGGTGGAAGAAATAAGAAACTAGCAACACTCTCAGCCCCCTGAAAGCAGCCCAATTCGGAACCCAAGGATCTGTATTTGCTTTTACTTGTTTGCAAGGGGGCAGAGGCATGTCAGTGGTCACTTTGAGCCTCTTTGATTTTCTCTCTTATTTCTGCCCAGCCAGCATTTTCAAGTTACTCCATGTCCTAGGAGTTCCAGAATTATTCCTCTTGACAATCCCATAGGACCTGGAACCGAGTACATGTCCCCTGAGACGTCTCAAAATACGGACTGAGGAAATGTTCGGATGCGATGTCCAGGCAGCCCATGTGCATTGTGAATATTCAACTATTCTCGCTTCAGGAAACAGCAACTGTTGAGATGAGTAGGTGATTTGGGGCCGTTTCACACACCGAGCTGATGCAGAGGTGACGGCTCTTATCCCGGGCAGTCCTGGTCCCTGCACCACTGCCCTGAAGGGCAAGCCTTGCTGCTGCCTTAGTGCAAGCTTCACCTCTACAGATGAGATGTATTATCTGATGTCAAGCCCTGACAATACAAGCCAACTACTTCCGCTGGAAGTCACCAGAAGAAGCAGTCATCTGTGACCACGCGAGAAGAAGAACTGGCCGTAGTGGATATATTGAATAGATAATCTCCTAAATAGCTTTCAAGGGTGATTTTTGACGATGATGGGTTTTTTTTTAACTAATTAATTTTGAAATTCCAGTGTAATTAGCATACAGTGTTATGCTGATTTCAGGGGTACAATATAGTGATTCAGTAATTCTATGCATTAGTCAGTGCTCATCAGGATAAGTGTACTTTTTAATCCCCATCACCTATTTCACCCCTGCCCCCACCTGCTTCCCCCTCGGGAGACCATCAGTTGTCTATAATGAAGAGTCTGTTTCTTGGTTTGTCTCTTTTCTTTGTTCGTTTGTTTTGTTTCTTCAATTCCACATAATGAGTGAAATCATACGGTATTTGTGATTCTCTGACTTCTTCACTTAGCATAATACTCTCTAGATCCATTCACATTGTTGCAAATGGCAACATTTCATTCTTTTTATGGCTGTTATATTCCATCGTATCTGTCTATATCTCTAGACTGTAGTGATTTTTCTTTTTTTTTTTTTTTTACCGTACCTGGTGAGTTTTGAACCTAACCTTCAGGTGAGAATCAACTTTACTATTTTACCGTTTGTCTTAAAAACTCACTGTTTTATTCAGAAACTACTTACTGTCAGTGATGTGCTGGGTACCGATACAAAAATCTGTACAAAAATCTGGCTACCATGGACACAGTTAAACTATTGTAGGTTCCAAGTGTTTGTTGCATGCTGAAAGCGTTTTTCTTTGCACAGGCTTACTCGTATCCATAAAAATTAGACCATGACAGAGTTGCCTTAGAGCCTCAGTGACCCACTTAGAATGTGGTAAAGAGAGATCTTGAACCTCTCTACAAAATTGTATTAATCTACTGAATTGTTCTCATTTTTCACAATGAAAACTTTTAAGTACAGGTGGGTTAGGTGGCTTGTCGGATGTTGGGTAAGATATAGTTGTAGTCAAAGACTAAAATGAATGGTGAACATCAAAATTCAGGCTAGTGGATGCCTCTAAGGAGAAAGAGAGTTTTATGATTAATAAAAAGTATAGAAGGCAGTTCAACTATACAGATAATATTTTATTTCTCAAGCAGCATTTTAGATTCATGAGTATTCACTGGTTTATTTCTTTATACCTTTTATGTGTCATAAATATTGCACAAAAATTTTCAAAGATGAACCCAGAAGAGGGGGGAGAAAAGATAATGATGTCTCTGGGAATGCACATCAGGGTTTTAAAATCGCTAAAATATTTAAGGTCTCTTTTCCTATAAATATGGGTGTAAGAAATAGTTCAGATTCAGGACTCCCCCATTTCCATTGTGGTGATTTTGTGAGTGACATTTTTAAAACCATTTCACTTATTCCTAGTTTAAAATCTTTATCCAATGTTTATGGTCAAAAAAAATGCATTTTTCAAATCATTCCATGCACTAAGCCCTGAATCTTCTACCTAAAGCATCACAACTGGTTTCACTGGGGACGATGGAAAAATCACAGGAGGAAAGTCACAGGCACAGGGGGATGATGAAGAATTTTCAGGCTGAAGACACACTGGGATTGGCAGGGAATATGGGCTTGGAGTGGCCCCTGCTGACTTAGCATCTGGTTTGACCTGATGGCCATTGCCCTTGGACATGAGCTTAGAGAGACCCTCAATTGGGGCATGTTTTTCTAACAGGGAAACTGGCCCGGGACTAGGAGAACTACAATTTGAAGTCAAAATTGTCTTTGCTAATTCTCTCTCTCTCTCTCTGTCTCTTTCTCTCTCTCGCTTTTTTTTTTTAATATTTTAACTGCAGTGAAGGGAGCAATCTGACCCCAGCACATCATTACCCAGACTTCAGATTTAAGACCTATGCTCCACTGGCATTCCGATATTTCAGAGAACTTTTTGGTATCAAGCCTGATGATTACTTGGTAAGAACCTGTCGTTTTCCTTCCTTCTTCAGAAACGTGTGATCTAAACATTTGTCTCATAGCAACAGCGACAAGTCGTGTGTGTCTCTTATAATGCTCTGGAGCCTCGTAAAAGGTCCAAGTTTTATAATGATGATAAATTGAGCTTCAGGCAATATGATTTGACTCTGCAGCCCTTACTGATAACTACAGAATCTGCTATGGTAATTGATATTTAAATAACTGTGGTGTTGGTTGCTACGTCAGATTATTATTCTAACAGATATAATTAGTTACAAATACTCCTGTGAATTTTGCTGATTGCATTGTACTTGAAAGCCTTCCTGTTTTAATTGCCTTATTTATTCCATTCATCTCAAACCTGCCTTGGCCTGCAACCGTATTCACCTTGACCTACAATTTGAACAGCATTTTAAAGATGCTGGATAGGCTTGTTCTCAACATCTTTTGATGCAAGCTCTTTTTAAACGTATTTTTATTTGGCGCAAGGGCATATCTTATCCTTAGAATTGTCGTTTCTGTCCATCATCTTTCTGGCACGCAGCAGGTGTAACACAACAGCTTTTTTGTGAGGTAGTCTGATCTGACCTCCTGCTCGAGGAACCCGGAACTTCCTTTTTGTTTCAAGAGAAAAATGGTTTATTTCATAATTTGATCACTGTTAACACCCTGGGGCTCTTCACAATCGGTTTTCAAGAAGCTGTAGGAAGGATGCCATCAAATATTTATTGTTCGTCCTTTTCTGAATGATCTTAATAAGACTTGAGCCAGATCCTGGAATAAAGCTTTGCACAGGAAGTATAGCAACATTTATCACTGGGAACAGAGACTATCGAAACTGCATTGTATAATTTGGCTGAGGTGCACATAATAAAATTCAAAGCTCATTCTCTTCTGGGCCGATGAAAACCTGCGCGTGACCCTCTTCTTTTTTTTTTTTTTTCAGCTTTTATTGTAACTCCAGTTAACGTGCAGTGTTACATTAGTTTCACGTGTATAATATGGTGATTCACCACTTGCATACATCACCTGCGGCCAGCACAGCAGGTGCACTCCTTAATCCCCATCACCTGCTTCACCCACCCCCCCCCACCCCCACCCCCACCCCCACCCCTTTCCCCTCAGGTATGACTCTCTTCTTTAGTTGAGCCCTAAGAAACTCATATGACTTCTGCTCAGTGAGATGATACTGGCTCCTCAAGGCACATTACCAAGACTTCACAGGGCAGTGGGAACTGAGTAGAAAGTCCCTGGGCAGTCCTGATCCCCTTAAATGTGTCCATCCAGGTAGCTTTCTGCCTCGCCACGCCCCTTGAGCTGTGATGTCAGGTGTCTCTACCCAGCACTACCAAACCTGCCCTCCCCAGCTGCTCCAGTGCACGAACCCACGAGTGTTGGGGGTGGGGGGGTACTAGAGAAGATTCTTTGGTTTCTGACCATTCTCTCATTACTGAGTGTCACTGTCATTCAGGAAACATGTTGATGGAACTCAGTGGGGTCTTGATGCTGTTTTATTGAAAATGAGATTGTGCTCTCATCTGCCACACGTTAGAAATCAGTTGGGTTCTCCTTCTGAATTTCCTTGAGCTTCTGCTAACCGAGGAGATGGCATTTGCTTGCATTTCATAGCACAGATCCCGTCATTGTGATGAGATGGCCAGCTGCCTCCCCTTCATCTGTAGGTCTGTCTTTGGCCCTCCTGGGGCCACTGAGCTACAGGTTGGGAAGGCAATTTTCGCACTCATTCTGTCCGGCAAAAGGGCTTTCTTGGGGGAAGGCCTTTTTCTGATCAACGGGGCCCACGGCTTACAGAGTTTCCTAGTGCGCCTTTAAGCTGGCAAAGTTACTTTCATCACGGGGTTCGAGTGTGTACAAAGGAGCCCAGGAGACTAAGCTGATGGCTTTGCAGAGCAGAAGTCTTCCTTCATGGAGCTGGCAAAAGGTAGCTTAATCGATCATCGGAAACTTCAAACGCTTAGGCCACAAAAATACTTTGCCACCGATTATAGGGAAATTTGAAAGTTAGAAGCCATGACCCTCAGAGAACTTAGAATCCAACTGGCAAGATGACTTTATGTGGGCGAAACATCAGTTCTACCAGACAGCAAATAAAAAGACTAGAGGGAAATAGCAAACAGTCCAGGATTTCAGAGGAGGGAGGGGGTCTCTCTCTGTCACATGGAGGATTAGGAGGGCGTGAAATGGTTTAGCTCTAGTGACCTAGAAATTGGAAGGGATTTGTGTCGGAGGGAAAGAAGGGAAGTTGACTGCACACTTGATGATGTTGAGCAGTAATGTTTTTGGTGGGATGATGGTATTGGGGGTTCAGTTTCAAAAGAGGAGTCTTTGTCTTTTAGAGATGCATGCCGGAGTCTCTCTGGAGGAAATGAGTTGATGTCTGGGATTCGCTTCGAGAGACTATGAGGGAAGCAGGCAGAGGAGTGATGGGGGTATAGTGGAAACAAGATTGGCCATGAGTTGATAATTGCAGAAGCCAGAAGAGAAGCATATGGATATTAATTACACAATTCTCTTTGCTTGTATGCAGGTTTGAAATTTTCCGTAATGAGAAGTTGGGGGGAGGGGCAGGGAGAAAAAGATAGGAACGGGCAGGTAAGAATGCTTTTCGATTCCATTTTTCCACCTCCCGTATCAACACAGTCCAGTAAATGGACCCATCTCTGGGACCTACGAGAAACAGAGGGCACTGGCCCTCTAGCTAAACATGGCTACCTGGTCCCCAATGGTTATGGCCACCTACCTGCCCCGCACTGAGACACCCCCCGGGGACACCCCCAGCCCAGAACTAGAAGCTTACCTCCAAACCACTTAATCTGAAAACCCCAGCCAGTGATCTCAAGTGTGGTAGAGGAGGAAGGAGTTTTTCACCTGACATGACAGGCTTTCCAGAATTAGATATAACCATCAGACTTTTTAGTCCAACCGTTCATTATACATGAACAGTCTAAAGCTGGGGTTGGTGAAGGAGGTGCCCAAGGTTTTCCACGTTGGTAGGCGCAGACCCCAGACCAGACCTGGGATCCCCCAGCCCTCCCCCGGGCTCTTTCCCATTCCCCAGCTGCCTCTCAGCCCACTGAGTCTCAGACCTCTCATTAAATGTGTTCACAGCGTAAGACTCCCTCGACCATGAAACCGTCAGCTGTGATTATCCGTTCTGAAGCACCTCCCCAACGGGGTCAGACACCCTTAACGAAGCATTTTTTTGGAAGAGTTAAGCCCAAATAAAACACAGGGAAATCAAATAAGACCTCCCTTAAAAAAAAAAAAAGTGTGGGGGGAAAAAAAAGGATACCGTGCAAATGCCGAAGTACATCCTGGCGTCTGTCAAACTGGGGCTAGTTGAACCCAGATTTGTGAAGATAGACTGATCTAAAAGGGGAGAGAAGGTAACATGATAGAGTGATCGGTGACTCTCCAGCCGGGCCTAATGCTGATCCCCCTGATATGTGTGCATTTCCACTCAGTGCTGTGGTCTTGTATCTGGATTTTTGCCTGAATTACTCTGTTTACGGTCTCCGTACCATTAACATCCGCCATCTGCATACCGATTACAAGTTTCATGTTGGAACACGCATAATTTGGATTGTGAGACCGCACACTGAAGGTGCTTGTGCATACACAGCCCAGCAGCCTGGCTGTGCCTCCTTCCTTCCTTGTTCCAAAATAAACGCCTCTCGAGGGAAGGCCAAGGTCCCCGGAGCATTTTTTTTTTTCCCATCTCTGCTTGGGCAGCAAGCCTTCGGTTTGATTTCCTTCTCCCCCAGGTGCCGGAGTGGTCCAAAATCCAGGGTGATTTGTATGACGTCTTTCCAGACTCACCGGCACCCATAAGAGCAGGGTGAATATTTAACACTATCAAGGGAAAGAAATGGCAGGAAAACTTATCTCCACCCCACTGTGCAAGTTTACGTTGTTACTTTGCCTTGGCGGGGGCGGCGGGGCGTTGGGGGGTGGGGGGGGCAGCTGGATTGCACTGTGTAGTCTTTTCCAGCGGGAATAGTCAGGAGGCCCTACAGGAAATAGAAGGGAGACAATGAATGCATCAGAACAGCTTGCACAGAAGAGAGAGCCTGAAAGGAGGTACATAAAACGCAGGGTACACGTGGGGCCTTGTTGATCAAGGCTAATTAAAATGTTCCCGTCTCTCCTGTTTATTTGCTCTTAAATGGCAACATTTCAGAGCAGGTTGCTTAGCGCGGAGCATGGTAACCAAGTGATAGGGTGAGGTATCACGGGATTATACACGAGGACGGTAATATTCCTGGTTGATATCAAAATGCCAGTTTCTTGCACACCACTGCACTGCTGGTAGTGACCCCCAGCGAGCTATTAAGAAATGCCAAAGCGATTTATTTTTCCCTGCATATCAGTGTACAAATTACCTATTAAAGGAGGATTTGACAAGTAACCAATGAAGTATTTTCCCTATAATGTCACTGCTTCTAGAAGAATTTGAGGCTTTAATTAGAAGCAGATGATTAGGTCTGAATCCAGTTTTCTCTCGACCGCTCTTCCTGAATCACCCCCTAATTTCTCTATTTGCAGCCTCTAATTTCTGCATTCTGTGTTGTTGTTCGACTTCCGCAACATTAACTCCTGTCTGTGCGGGGAATTCAGAGCCCGTAAAAAAGAGTCAGAATTCCTAAAGAGAGCCTGGGGGTCTGCCTTCGCTCTTTAGAAGAGCTTGGGGTCCACACCTTTATTTTCCAATGTCTCAAATCTATGATTATACGAGAGACCCATTCTTCTTGACTCACTGTGTCCCAGCGGATCTTCGGGTAGCCTCCTGGTTGCTGGAGCTCAGCCGAAACCCTTAGTACCTCTTGAGGCACCGGTTTTTCCCCTGCCTAGAAGGTGTGGACTCACTCGCCTGTGTGTGGTCATGTGATAAGACATAGCCCAGCATTAAATCCTTAGCGACACCTGGGTGGCTCAGCCGGTTAAGCCTCAGACTTCGGCTCACGTCACGATCGCGCGGTCCGTGAGTTCGAGCCCCACGTCGGGCTCTGTGCTGACAGCTCCGAGCCTGGAGCCTGCTTCGGCTTCTGTGCCTCCCTCTCTCTCCCAAAAATAAACAAACATTAAAAAAAAAAAGAAGAAAGAAAGAAAGAAATAGGAACAGCAGTAGGTATGTGGTCACTCTTTGCCAGGGTTTTGGAAAGCATCCCCTTTGAAAACCTTCAGCTGCTTTCTTGTAGACGTTAGTGTCTTTGTTTCGGAGATGAGGTTCCTTGGACTCCGGGATGCCAAGGTACTTCCTCCAGGTCGCTGAGGTGGCCGCTGGCAGAGCCGTGATGTGAAAAAAGGTGATTCCAAGTCCCACGCCCTTCACACTCAACCATCTCTCCAGGTGGATCCCGCACCCAGGGTAGGAAAGCACCCTCTGCTTCCGCTGGGCTTTTACGGCATCCTTCGTGCAGTCTTACTTTTCCTCGTCTCTGCATCACTCGTAATGACCTCGGCATTCTAATGCTGCTCAGCAAGAAAGCCTCAGGAAGCAAGCCCGGGGCCACCTGGGTGGCTCAGTCTGCTACCCATCCGACTCTTGATTTCGGTTCACGTCACGATCTCACGGTTAAGAGATCGAGCCCCTCGTCAAGGACTCTGTGCCGACAGCACACAACCTGCTTGGGATACGTTCTGTCTCTCTCTCTTCCTACCCCCGCCTTGCGTGTGCTCTTTCTCTCTCTCAAAATAAATAAATCCACATGAAAAAGAAAAAGCAAGACTGGAGGAAAGAAGGAGAAGATAGAAGGCAGCATGCAGTTACTTCTTTCTTTTCTTGGAAAATTGTGTTTCCCTCATCCACGTGCTGCCGAAGCAAGAGAATTTAAAGTCACCAGTTAGAACTGCCTTTTCATTGTTTTTTCTCCCAGTTTCTCCCTTCCCTCTCCTTGTCCCCCACTCCCCCACCTCCTACTCCCTCCTCTCAGCCTTTTCTGTGATGGACACTTAAATATCCAGAAGCCCAGGTAGAAAGCTTTGGGCGATGTTGCCAACGTTTGCACCGTTAGGGTGCGACTGTTTAAAATATTTTTTTTTCAACGTTTATTTATTTTTGGGACAGAGAGAGACAGAGCATGAACGGGGGAGGGGCAGAGAGAGAGGGAGACACAGAATCGGAAACAGGCTTCAGGCTTCGAGCCATCAGCCCAGAGCCCGACGCGGGGCTCGAACTCACGGACCGTGAGATCGTGACCTGGCTGAAGTCGGACGCTTAACCGACTGCGCCACCCAGGCGCCCCATGGGTGCGACTGTTTAAACCCCCGCCTTTGCCCGTCACCAGGACTGGTCTCATCTCACACGCTGGGTCTTGACCTTTTTCTCTACGCTCGGTGTTTCTCTAAGTCAGTAGTGGGGATCCTCAGTTCATGAACACTGAGCTCCATAACCAGACATTGACTTCTCTTCTGGTTTTGTTTTGACGTTTTTGGTGAGATCGACAGCCCTTCACCTTAATTGGTGAAGTTCAGCCCTTTGTCTGGCAAAAACTTGTGTCGTGCCTGCTGTGTGCCAGGCACCGATCCTGCCCTGTGTCACCGCGTAAGGTACGAGTAGCCGGTGCCCTTGTGGAGTTCTGCAGGCTGGTGGGGACTCGGGATCCTGAACAGGCACGTGAGGGATTTTGTGGTCACTTCCACGATGAGAACCAGAGATGCGGTGCCAGGAAGCAGACACGCTGTAGACGCACAGGAGCGGGAAGAGGGCTCCAGAGTAAGTGGTCTCCAGTCCCACACGCGTCCCTGCACGCGACGTCCCACAGCCGCTCCCTTGCTGTGCACCCTGCGTGTTCCTTTTGTCCACCTGCGGTGGCTTCTCAGCACAGTGGACGGAGCGGTCGGTCCTCTGCTCCAGACTTTCCAACAGCTTTCAGCTCCCTTAGAGCAAAGTTCCAAGTCCTTGCAGTGACCCGTGCCGCCCTGTGCGGTCTGGCCCACCTGCCCTCTGGCCGCTTTGCTTGCAGCCCTCCCTGCTTACTCTGCTCCGGCCACTGGCCCCCTGGCTGTGCCTTGAGGTCCCCAGATCTCAAGACCTTTGCATTTGGAGCTCCCCTCTCCCTGACACGCCCTTCCCCCAGACAGCCGCAGGCCTCTGCTCAAGTCCCCACCCCCTCCCCCCCCCACAGTGAGGCTTTAGTGACCCAGCCTTCTTGAAGTTTATCGCAGCCCAGTCCTCAGTCACGGCTGGTACTCTGCCCCCTTTCCGTGCCTCATCTTTCTCCACGGCACTTACTGCGTTCTGATGTATAATTGATTTACTTGGTTACCGTCTGTTTTCTCCTCCTGGGCTCTAAGCTTCATGAGTGCTTGAGACGTAACAGATGCTCAGCAGAAGTTTACTCAGTGTTAAATGAATACGTGAATGAGTAATAGCCCGGTGAAGTTCGAATGGAAGTTGTTTGGGATAAAGGAAAATGCAGAATCCTCATAGGTGAGTGTCGCTGGCACATTTGAGAATATGGGAAGCACCTCTTCGTGGCTAAAGCTAGATTTTAAGGAGGGAAGTGATGAAAGAGAAGGTTGGAAGGACAGGTGGGGCCATGCATGGCCTTGAAAGCTCTGTTAAGGGATTTGGGTGTTCTCATCTATCCAGACGTCAGAAACCATCGAAAGATGTGAGGGCATGGAAGGACTTGATCAGATTGGCATCTTAGAAAGATCTCCGGTTTCCTGGTGGAAAATGCAGGCGAGAAATGGAGAGTGGATAGTTGAGGCAAGGTGGAGTCTCCCATAGCAATCAAGACATGATGTAAAACCACTGAATTTACGGTATGAGCGAAGAATGGCATGAAGCGGGCAGATACCATCGCTAGTCTGGGTACAAAAGATGAGGGAATGGGGGGCATCAAGGTTGATGCCCAAGTTTCTGGTTTGGGAACAGAATAAATAACGTTTCCGATCTTTGAATTAGGGGAAAGAAAGGTTGAAGGGATGCACATGATGTAGAGTTGCCATGTATAGTTGTTTAGGGTGTGCACTGCCCAAGAATACCTGGCTAAGCTGAAGAAGTAGAGGCTGGAATCCAGCCTTTCTTTTACTTATCAGCCTTGTGTCTGACCCAGAGCTCCATCTTCCAGAAGAAAAGCACCTCTTTCTAGTTACTACAGAGGCATCATAGGGGCTGACCATAGCCCTGAGATGAATTTGATTTTGAACTTGTTACAAGTGAAGTGCTTATGGTGTAACCAAATAGAAATATCTACTGAAAAAGTTAGGCATACAGGGGCGCCTGGGTGACTCCGTCGGTTAAGCGCCGACTTCGGCTCAGGTCATGATCTCGCGGTTCGTGAGTTCAAGCCCCGCGTCGGGCTCTGCGCTGACAGCTCAGAGCCTGGAGCCTGCTTCGGATTCTGTGTCTCCCTCTCTCGCTGCTCCTTCCCCACTCCTGCTCTGTCTCTGCCTCTCAAAAATAAATAAACATTAAAAGTTTTTTTAAAAGTTAGGCATACAGGTCTGGAGCATTATAGAGATCTGGGCTGGAGCTACGGGTGTTGAAACCATGCATGGATGACATCTTTTGGGAAAGCAAATAGAATAGGTGTTCGTGTTCAAGTGACATATACACAGTGTAAGTCGTACCTTCACTCGTTATTTTATGGGCACTTGGCGAAAACAAAACACCTTAGACAACAGTACTGTTGACGTTCGTTCGTTGGAAAGACCTGATGATTCATGATTCTGTCATATGACACTGGAGGTGAGAAGGCGTTTCTGTTTGTCATAGAATCATTAAGATAAATGCATCAATTAAATTTTTAGAAATCCCAGAGAGCCCTCTTCGTGTACGTGGAACCTCCTTTGGAAGCTCATGGAAGAGAACTTCCTGTTTCAGAATGGCCAAGATCAGAATCCTATGATTTTCCTCGTTGGAAGCATCAGATACGCTAAATGTATTTTTAATCATTTATTTATCTACTCTTGTAGTATTCCATCTGTAGTGAACCTCTAATAGAGCTGTCCAACCCCGGAGCCAGTGGATCCTTGTTTTTTGTGACCAGCGACGATGAATTTATCATCAAAACCGTTCAGCATAAAGAAGCTGAGTTCCTTCAGAAGCTACTGCCAGGCTATTACATGGTAAGTAACCGTCCCATCAGTAAAATCCTACTTGAGATTTTATTATTTTCCACCACAGTTTCCCGCCCCCCCCCCATGCTTTTAAAAAAAATTTATTTAGTTTTCTTTATCTTTGATTTATTTTGTAAGACTTTGTTTATTTGGAGAGAGACAGAGACAGGCGTGAGTGGAGGAGGGGCAGAGAGAGATTGGGAGAGAGAGAATCCCAAGCGGGCTCCGCACTGGCACTGCCAGCAGAGAGCCCAACACGGGCGGGGCTCCGTCTCACAAAACCATGAGATCGTGACCTGAGCCGAAAGCAAGAGTTGGACGCTTGATCGGCCAAGCCACCCAGGCGCCTCTTTTCCTATGCCTTTTTTTTTTTAATTTTTTTTTTCAACGTTTATTTATTTTTGGGACAGAGAGAGACAGAGCATGAACGGGGGAGGGGCAGAGAGAGAGGGAGACACAGAATTGGAAACAGGCTCCAGGCTCCGAGCCATCAGCCCAGAGCCCGACGCGGGGCTCGAACTCCCGGACCGCGAGATCGTGACCTGGCTGAAGTCGGACGCTTAACCGACTGTGCCACCCAGGCGCCCCTTCTATGCCTTTTTACAGTGACCCTGTGCCACGTTTCTTTCCCTTTGGTGAGCTTTGTGGTGTGTTTGGATTATACCGCAACGGTTATCGGATAGATTTTACAAGGTAAAGGAGCCTTGTTGTAGAGCAGAGTTGACCCACACAGTCCTGGGTTCAGATCCCAGCTCAGCCATCACCTAACTGTGTGACCACGAGTAAGTGACTTAACGTCGGAGCTGTAGTCTCCTTAGTCTGTGAAAGCTGGGAAATGCGTGTCTTCGACAAGTGTTGTGATGGAGGAAGGGTACAGGATGCGGGATAGAGGAAGCATTGCATCACGAGACTCTTGGAGTCCAGTACGCGGTAGGAATATGAGTGGTTAGCGTTCATCGAGCGCTAAGCTGTGTGTGAAACACAGCTGTAAAAATACTACTTAATTTCAGAATCTGCTGGAGACCTTAAATGTTGTAAATTATACACATAAATATAGGGGTCAAAAATCTAAATAAAAATCTTAGTGGAGAGCAGGCACAGATTTTAAAAGGTTTGTTTGCTCCTGGGGCACCTGGGTGGCTCAGTTGGTTAAGTGTCTGACTTCGACTCAGGTTATGATCTCACGGTTTGTGAGTTCAAGCCCCGCGTCGGCCTCTGTCCCGACAGCTCGGAGCCTGGAGCCTGGAGCCTGCTTTGGATTCTGTGTCTCCCTCTCTCTCTGTCCCTCCCTCTCTGCCTCCCTGCCTGCCTCTCTCTCTCTCTCTATCTCTATCTCTCTCTCTCTCAAAAATAAGTAACATTAAAAAAACCTTTTAAAGGTTTAATCCTAAACAAAATGGAAATTGTTTTAGAGCATATGGCCTATGTACTTTGTATTAGAGAAAACAGAAGATCCAGAAAAGCTAGAAAAATGCAGCCAATTTTAATTCTTTTTCCAGAGATACATGTTACTAACATCTGGTGTATGTCCTTACTGATGTATTCTATTCATACACACATTTTTAAATAATATAAAATTGGGATCAAACTGACATTGCACTTTACTCACCTGCTAAGTAAGTCTTAAACTTCTTTAGTTCTAAGCTTAGATAGAACTTCATTGTCCAAAATGGTAGTCCTTAGCCAGATGCAGCTTTTAATTTGAAATCAATTAAAGTTAAATGAAATTGTAACATTTAGCCAAACAAGTGGTTCATCGGAATCTTACTTGTAAGCTAACATAACAAATAATATAATTTACCCAGTTAACAAGAAAAAATGTGAACATCGTGTGATGATCCAAATAAATGTTGGGTAGAAATGAAGGCATTCAGAATTCAGCATCTCTTCCTAATTAAAATTCTTTCAATTGGGAGTGAAGTTTTTTAACATTAATAAGTGAACACACACGTACGATGCATTCCTCAGTCTCCAAGAGTTCACCTAATACCTCATGGAGAAGAACAAGGGCCCTTTCGTTGGAAATAAAGACAAAGGTGTCCTCCTATAGAAGTCCTGTCTGGTGTATTTGTGAGAATTTCTAGCAATAACTTTTGAGCACAGAAAGAAATAGAAGAAAAGTATAAACACCGTTCTCTATAAACAATACAGTCAAAAAGGAGCAAAACTTGGGGTGCCTGGGTGACTCAGTCGGTTGAGCGTCCGACTTCGGCTCAGGTCATGATCTCATAGCTTGTGAGTTCAAGCCCCACGTCAGGCTCTGTGCTGACAACTCAGAGCCTGGAGCCTGCTCTGGATTCTGTGTCTCCCTCTCTCTCTGCTCCCCCCCCCCTTGTGCTCTGTCTCTCTCTGTCTCTCAAAAATAAATAAACATTTAAAAAAAAGGAACAAAACTTCAAGAAAATTAGCCCGCAGTTTCTAAGGATAATGAGAGTCCAGATTTGCAGGATTTAAGATATGTCTACACCCTCCATTGTGTTCCATTATGCAGATCATACAGAGTAGGAGAATAGAAGGAAAGAAATGAGAGCCTGTGTATGACAACAGGAACTTGTAGTGAACATGATGAGAAGAGTAAAGATACAAATAAATGAAAGCATACTATAATTCTGATAAGGAAATCAAGTTATAGTAAGAACTATAATGTGTAAACAATAACCCCAAAAGAATTTTTTTAAGTTTGTTTATTTACTTTGAGAGAAAGTGAGCATGAGCAGGGGAGGGGCAGAGAGAGGGAGAGGGAGAGGGAGAGAGAGAGAGAGAGAGAGAGAGAGAGAACAAACCTCAAGTAGGCTCCACGCTGTCAGCACAGAGCCCAACTTCGGGCTCGAGCTCCCAAACTATGAGATCATGACCTGAGCCGAGATCAACAGTCCGACGCTTAACTGCCTGAGCCACCCAGGTGCCTCCCCCAAAAGAATTTTTGTAGTAAGAACTCTAAAATGCTTGCATCTGTAAAAACAAATATGTAAGATCAATATGAAAGAAACTACAAATTGTTATTCAAAGACATACAAAGTTCGGAAATAAAGAGACACGCGTCGTTCCTGAACTCCGTATTGGAAAGATTTCAGTTCTCCCTCATCAGTTTAGAAATCCAGTCTAATTGCAATCATGAGGGCTTCTTTGAGAAAACACCGAGTGTCAGCTGACCCTGGTGCTGCCGATGAGCCTGGGGGGTCTGGGGGCCCTGGAATGGGAGACCACGGTGGCTTCTGTGGGGGTCGAGGACAAGGAGTGGATCCTGGTCACCAAGCTGGGCCACCTGGTCAAGGACATGAAGATCTGGAGAAGATCTGTCTCTTCTCCCTGCCCATCAAGGAATCTGAGATCACGGACTTTTTCCTGGGGGTGTCCCTCAAGGAGGAGCTTTTGAAGAATATGCTGCTGCAAAAGCAAACCCGTGCTGGCCAGCAGACCGGGTTCTAGGCATTTGTGGCCATCGGAGAGGACAATGGACACATCGGTCCGGGTGTTAAGTGCTCCAGGGAGGTAGCCAGTGCCGACCGTGAGGCCGTGATCCCTGCCAAACTTTCCAGGGACCTGTGTGGTGAGGTGACTGGGGGGACAAGGTCGTCAAGCCCCACACTGTCCCGTGCAGAGAGACCGGCCGCTGTGGCTCTGTGCTGATGTGCTTCATCCTCGATGCCAGGGGCACTGGCACTGTCTCCGTCCCTGAGCCCAAGAAGATACGGACAATGACAGTACTGATGCCTGCTACACGCCAGCCAGGGTCTGCCCTGCCCCCCGGGCAACTTCACCAAGGCCACTTTTGATTCCCAAGACCTACACCTGTCTCTTCCCCACCTCTGGAAAGAGACTGTTCATCAAGTCTCCCTATCAGGAATTCACTGGCCATCTTGGGAAGCCCACACCAGAGTCTCTGTGCAGAAGACCCAGGCTCCACTTGTGTTCGCCACATAGTTTTATACAAGGAAAACAAAGTGAACTAAGTCTGTGTTTAAAAAAAAAAAATGCCAGTGGGATTTTTCCCTGAACTGATTCATTTGAAAATGAAAGCAAAACAAACAGAAGAAAGTGGAAACAAATATCGTTTTAAGAGCATTTAAAAAAATAAACGGTGGAAGGGGAAGGTTGTAAGAACAGACAACCTTATCATAGTTTTGATAAGAATTAAAATGGTGGACCTGCCGGAACATATACCAAAAAAATCTATAAACCTGCACTAATATTAAAGATGTGGAATTACTGTAGTTCTAGACATAGCCCAATATATCAATAGATCAATCGAGTCAGATAATTCCTATTTTCAGATCTTTCTCACACACACACACACACACACACACACACACGAAATAATTCCATACGGAGTAAAAACCAAATGTAAATGACCAAAACTAGTAAAAATTTGGAAGAAACTAGAAGAAATTATAAGCTTGGGGTATAACATCTATATAACAAATATATAGGAAGATATATAAAAGTTGGGAATTGGCGGGGAGGGGAGGGGCACCTGCATGACTCATTGGTTGAGGGTCCGATTTTGGCTCAGGTCATGATCTCACAGTTCTTGGGTTCAAGCCCCATGTCGGGCTCTGTGCTGACAGCAGCCTGGAGCCTGGAGCCTGCTTTGTATTCTGTGTCTCCCTCTCTCTCTGCCCCTCCCTTACTCACACTATGTCTCTGTCTCTCAAAAATAAATAAATGTTTTTAAAAAACTTTTTTTTGAAAGTTGGGAATTGGAAGAAGGATCAGGGGTAGTAGGGAAACTTTTCGTGACATAAATGCCTTCCAGCAAACTTCTTAATTTCTCGCCTACTTTTAAAGTGAAACACTAAAAATAGGCACGTATTTCTTAATAGTAGAAAAGATAACATGACTGGAAGAAAATATTTGCCCTGTAGAGAATAGGAAAATGCTACATATTCAGAATATACTGAGAAACTCCCAACAATAACCCAAAACTATAGAAAAGCAGGCAAAGGATATTAATGCATCATTCTTTTGGAAATGGCCAAAAATAACATTAAAATGTTACATTTCTCTAATAATCCATGGTATTCCCATTTTTCAGAGAACAAGTGTCCGTTTTTTAGTGATCATGCTTACAGAGCCTTTAAAGCTTGATACTTTGTGGCCCTGGTGACAAGTGACAAGAAACAGATGGTCTAACAAAGTGTGGCTGTGTATTGGTCTACCCATTTTTTGGAAGACACTTTTTCAGGAGCTATTAAAATTTTAAGTGCTCATCTTTTAGACCCCAGCAATGAGTTTCTTTTTAGCTCCTTTAGAGCATAGTCACACATGGCTCTAGTCCATTCTTTCCCTGTTTTGAGTTGGGTCTCATTTGGGACACTCTCTTTTCAGTTCAGCCACTTTTAACACCATGGGTTTAGAATGACCAAGTTACTGTTCCAGTGAACCACCTTAAGAGCCAGATCAGAAATAGCAGTATTTTAGTAATGGCCTTTAAAGTTTATTTATTTTTGAGAAAGAGAAACAGAGTGGGAGAAACAGAGAGAGAGGAAGACACCGAATCTGAAGCAGGCTCCAGGCTCTGAGCTGTCAGCACAGAGCTCGATGCAGGACTCGAACTCACGAACCGCGAGATCATGACCTGAGCCGAAGTCAGAGGCTCACCCGACTGAGCCACCCAGGCGCCTCTAGTTATGGCCTTTAATAAAGATAACCACATTCCATTTTTCATTATCATATTGGACGAAAGCACATATTTGATGGAGCATTATTTTATGAAAATTGGAGATTTAAAACATTTTTTTCCCTTTTTCTCTTTATAGAATTTGAACCAGAATCCAAGGACTCTTTTGCCAAAATTTTACGGACTGTACTGCATGCAGTCGGGGGGCATTAACATCAGGATCGTGGTAATGAACAACGTCTTACCGCGCTCCATGAGAATGCACTTCACGTATGACCTGAAAGGCTCCACGTACAAGCGAAGAGCTTCCCGAAAAGAGAGGGAGAAATCCAACCCCACCTTCAAGGACTTGGATTTCCTGCAGGACATGCACGAAGGGTTATATTTTGACACAGAAACTTACAACGCGCTCATGAAAACACTTCAGAGAGACTGCCGGGTAAGGAAATACCATTGCCGGGATTGCCCTGGGAAAGGCATCTGTGATAATGTCACCTTGGTAAGGAATGTCCAGAACAGACATGTGGAATCCCTTTGTTAACAATCCCAGTGCCCATCCATGCTTCCTTGATGTTGAAGGAACTGGTGGACGATAAAGGAATTGTCTAGGAGTGTCTATGAATTTTAGTAAAAAGCGAAGTCAGCTTTCTTTGATAAAATTAAACAAGAATTTTTTTTTTTCTTTGCTTTCCATCCTCCCCTGTGGTTAAACCGGAGGGAAAAGGAATTGGGTGTAATGCAGTGATTAGCAAGAAAAGCCATATACAAACCTTGGCACAGGTAACATTCCAACCGGGGAGAGAAGTTCCCTGGATACTTGGTGTGGGTGCAGCACGCTTGCTGAAATTATTTTGGGCCATCATGAATGAGTCCCAACACTTAGAGCAAAGACCGTAACGTGGAAACTTTGCCTGCAGGATTGTCAAAAGGAAGGAGGAATTCATAGTCCCTCAGCCTGCCGCTCTTAGGAACAAAATAACAAGACCCAAAACCTGGGAGAGATTTTTCCCGATAGGGTGAATTTACAGAAAGTAGGTAAAGGTTCCCTTGGAGAAAACGATGAAAGTGGAATTGTGATGGCTTCTGAAGAAGGATGATCATCTGATGAACATATTCTCAGAAAGAGCGTTTTGTGCCCCAGGTGAACTTGGGAATACCGTCTAGCTCCAAGCTAAGTTGGGCATAGCGGAGGCGGCCAGCGCTTTCTCTAGGAGTGGATAGGCTTCTGGGACGTATGAGCTGTGTCTTCCAGACTGTGGCTTTCTGGACCTTGTGTGGCCCTGGACAGACGACCCATGTTGGTGCACCGGGGAGGGGGCGAATCCTTGCTGAGAAACACAGTCCTACTATTTATGGGTCGTTTCTTTCTACCTGTTAGGATGTGAATGACGATGCGCAAAGGTATGTCATTGAGTGGGTCGTTTCATTGACAGCGAAGTTACTCCACAGCTCCTATTCTTAATGCCCAGTGCGCCAGACTAGCCTAGGATTTTTTGATGTACGTTTCCTTTCATTTTCTCAGCATCCGTTTGAAGTTGGTAACCATTCTCATTCCCATTTTAACTGGTGAATCATCAGGCTCTTAAAGAGGGCAAGCAACCTGCCCAGCGTTACTTAGCAAGTCAGGGGCGGCGCCCACACCTCCTTGGGTACAAAGTATGCGCTGTTCACAATTGACACGTAATGGCTCGCTGTAAGGAGTTTTTGTTTTTCATTATCTTTTCACAAGTCAAGGGAACTAAAGCAAACCAACAACAACAACAACAAAAATGTCCAGCTGAGCTATTCAGCTATCTGGGTGGATATGAATGATTCATGTTTTTCTTTAAAAAAGAAACACACACACACACACACACACACACACACACACACACACACACACACGTTTGAGTAGAAACCTTTTCCTGTGCTTTCTCTGCCCTCACAGGATGTGGGTGAAAAGTGACTCCCCGTTCCCTAGAGTTTAGTACAAGCCTCTCCAATTTTAGATTTTCTTTCTCTTTGTGTGCCTGTGTGCTTCTTGCCTCTTTAATATGGAAAGCCATTTTTTTGTGTGTCTTCTAAAACCACAGGTTCCTATGCCAAAAAAAAAAAAAAAAGGCAGGGGGGTGGGGAGTCAAATGCAAAAGAGGCATTGCACCAGACTTGCTGTTTATTAGTGTTTCCTGAGCCCAGTACTGACAGGACAAAGTCAAACATGTCTCTTCATCAGGAATGAGACCCTGGAGATTGGCTTCTTTATTTTTTATTTTTGGAAGATTTGTTGTTTTAAGGAAGGCCAGTGAAGAGGTCCTGAAGCCAGCTTCCTCTCATCTACCCCCTTGGGTCTTGACCCTGACTCAGACTGTGGAACTTCTTTAAACGATACACAACACTCATCTCCAAAAAGGCTTTGCTCAGGCTGGTGTGGGAGCCTTTAAATGCCTCGCTGTGAGGGAACCTGAGTCCCTTGCATGATCTCCCTTGACCATGACCACGACCTTTGTCATCTGTAGTCAGCCCCTGGCTCCCCGAGCAGAGCTGCCTTGAGGAGCTCAGGCGCATTTCCAGACTGGTGGGTCTCGAGGTGTAGCAGTCACAGGCCGCTTGGCAAAATGGACGAAAGCTGTGAACCGTCTCCCCAGAAAAATGCCCATCCGCTCCCCAGTTCCTGCGACCCCTGGAGCCCATCACAACCCACCTGCCTCCCCGAAGGCTGAGTCCCCGTGCCAGAGCCAGGCACGATCCTCTCCCTCTCTCTGTGTCTTCAGGTCCTCCTCGGAAGGGCCAGCCCTTCCCAGGCAGACACGAGAAGCCTCCTGACCTCGTGCTGACCTCTCGCTTCCTGCCCATTCCACTTCTTTCGGTTTTTGGCTTACCCCCTCATCCCCAGGATCCCATTTCCCTTGCGTGAGCACCGGCCAGAAGACACCTGCGTGGTTCGTGGACCCAGCACGGCCTGGGCCGGTTGTGCCCTGCTCCCCACAGTCTCCTTCCCCGATTCCCGGCTTCCCCAGTCTGAACTCGGGCCCTCGTCGGTAAGCCTGCCCCCCTGGGATGGTCCATCCCTGGCTGGCCCCTCCGCACAGCACCTTAGCCTCGGAGCTCTTCCAGAAAAACCGAATGGACTTCATCTTTCTGTACGGTTGAGACAAAGATTCTTCCCAAAAGGGCAGGGGATCCCCATCCTGGGTCCTCCCCAGTCTCCATGTTGCTGTTCCTTATCGGCGGTGTCTGGGGCACATGGACATGTGAATAATCCCCTTTCTGGAAGCATTTCCTCTCCCTGGGCCTCACTCTGTCCCTGTTGCGACAGCCCTCGGCACCCGTAAGTGAGCTTGACCCGGGATCCGAGTCGTGATAGCGGAGTACCATCAGGACACCGTAGGTCACTTGCTGTCGAAAACAGAAAGTAGGATTTATTCAGACCATCCCCATGCGATGTAAGCTGAGAGGCAATTCTTTCTCTGGACTCAGTAAGTCACCATGTCCCGTCCAGTCTGCCTTCTAAGTCTTGGATCTTGCCCCCGCCCTTTTTCTGCACAGCCGCGGCCTTTTTTGAGACCCCGACGGCTCATTGCTGGGAGTTTTGCAGTAGCCTCCTTATTCCTTTTCAAGATCTCTCTCTTCCACCACACCCAAGTGCTGCTGCCACAGTGATTCAGAGGCCCACCTGCCTGTGCACCAAAGCCCACTCTTCCTAGCTTGGGCCATTACCATCCTTCCTCCTCTGGCCCCGGCCACCTTCTCCGGATGCTTCTCCTTCTGAGCCTTCTCTCGCCTCCATGCAGAGCCCCTTCCTTCCACAGCCTTTCCCATCTCCTGGACACGTTCTGTGAAGGTTCTGGCCTTTTCCTGTGTGCCTCTCTCTGCTGGGCTCTCCCTCCCCGCTTTCCTTCACCTTCCTCCCTCACCTGCCCCCTCAGGACCGCCGCCCTCACTTGCTCTGAGACCACCATGCTGTGGCTCCCCAAGCACCCCGGATTCACATCTTTTGTGGCATTTAATGCACTGTTTTATTTATTCACATGCAGGTCCGTGAGCTTGAGAATCAGACCTTCATCTGTCTTTGTCTCTCCATTGCCCGGCGCTTAGTAAATGTTTACTGAGATACGTATTTGAACAAAGGAATAAGCACAGTAAACTACGTGATGACAAAGAGACACATTTAGGTTACATCTCCAAGAAAAAGCGGCCTTCGGTGACTTCTGTGTGTCTAGCTGAGTTTTGAGTGCTGCTTGTGGAGGAGGAAATATCCACTTTCACTGATGTGGCTGCCCTGTGGTCACGGAGATTGTAATGTGATAAAGCACATGATCTCCATTTCGAATCCCAGTCAAGGTACTGAGTGTCCCTGTATTAAGCCCTTTGCATAATAAAAGTGTATTTCTCTTTGAATTGTTTTTTCATAGGAACAATATTGGAGAAGTCATTAGACTTTAATACTGGCCCCTGTCTCCTTTAGGTGTATACCTGATCTGCCCAGCTAGACTGTCACTGTCTCAAAGGCCACAGCTCATTCCTTATATTTCTCTGCAGGTGCATTACCTGGCTTATTGTATACACTCAGTACCTATTGCAAGATAATGTAAAAAACCCTTTTGAATCGAAGTTTATGTGTTCATTTTGGAAGAATAATTAGGAACTATTTTTATCTTCATTTTTAATTGACTATAATTATTTCTTCTCTGGCATAGCCTCTCTATGAAAAATCGAAAGAGTCCCATATCGTTTAATTAACTTGATAAATTATTACATCCTACAATATTTACCGATAACTCTGGGGAAATGACATTGTTGCCAAGTATATTAGTGAGAACTTGGGTTTATAATCCAAATATTTCTGATTCCTTCAAGTGGGAGTCCTATCAGGCACAGTCTTGGTCATTAATGACCCAAATGACTTATTTTACCTTTATTGTCATTTTTTGTTGGGCAGCAGAGTTATTGATTTTTAAATAGTGTGGAACCAATTTTCTGTTTTCACGCAGATGGCTGTCACCATAAATATTAATAGGTTTTCAGAATTTAATGAAGCCAGTCTTAAGATTACTGAGACTTTTTGATGTGCAGAGTGGGATCCATCTAACTATGTGTGGGTCTAAATTTGCAAATCAGGTTCTTCTCAGCTATGGGCACGTTTGCCTGGGTTACCAAGTAGCTTATTTTCTATACTACTTAGTTTCGCATTATGGCTAGTGCTTACCCCCCAGCTGTAATTTTGTTCAGCATTAAGATTTTACACTTCGTGTACACAGTTTTTTTTCTTTCTTTTTTATATCGGTCACCTTCCCAGTTATCATTAAAGAGGAAAAAATGCTGGGACACCTGGGTGGCTTGAGTCAGTGGAGCGTCTGACTTCAGCTCAGGTCATGATCTCCCAGTCCGTGAGTTCGACCCCCGCGTCAGGCTCTGTGCCGACAGCTCAGAGCCTGGAGCCTGCTTCAGACTCGGTGTCTCCCTCTGTTTCTGCCTCTCCCCTGCTCATATTCTGTGTCTGTCTCTCAAAAATAAATAAACATTAAAAAATATTTTCAGTAAAAAATTTTGTTTCAAATAAAAAAGGAAAAAATGCTTATTCCTTATATAAGAAGAACTATATAAGAAGGAATGTATATATATATATATATATATATATACATATACATGTACGTATATGTATATATATATGTGTATACATATATATATACACACACATATATATATATGGTCTTATATAAAGACCTTATTTTTGTTAGGTACAGGAATATCACCAACTCCACATCTCTGTACCATTTCTTGAAAGATTACTTGCCCAAAAAAAGGCATAAATAAAGTCACCGTCTTTCAAATTATGTTTTACAAACACTCTAATCCCACGATGTATTGGATTTGCTCCATTGTTTTAGATTATAAGTTTTGCTCTGTATGCTATTATTGTTTTGATAGCATTGCAATATAAACACAAGGCAAAGTCAACGTTGGTGAACAAATAAATAAAACCAACTCCTAGAATCAAAGATTGTTTGAGCTGGAAAGAATCATAAAGGTCCCTGGGAAATAGTAGAAGAGTGCCTTCCACGCTCTGGTGTCAGAGAAAATAATTTTGGACCTAGATGTCTGTGCCTGGCCAAGCCAGATTTCCTTGTGAGAATAAAGACATTATCACGTTCTCAGGGACTTAAAAAAGGTTTCTACTTATAAACCCTCTTTTACAGAAATTTTTACTTTGAGATAATTGTACATTCACATGTAGTCGGAAAAAATAACACAGAGAGATCGCATATACTCCCCACCTGGTTTCCCCAGTGGTAACATCTTGTATGACCTTAGTGTAACATCAAAACCAGGAAGTTGACATTGGTTCTGTCCACTGACCTTCTTCAGATGTTACTAGTTTCATATGCACTCTTGCCTGTATCTGTAGGTGGGCATATGTGTATGTGGTTTTATGCAATTCTGTGCATGTATAGATTGACTTAACGGCCACAGTTAAGTACGGAAAGGTTCCTTCACAGAGATCCCTCCTGCTACCCTTTTAGATATAACTGGAGCCACCGCCCTCCCCCAACCCCTCCCAACCCCTTGCAACCGCCAATCTGTTTTCTTTCTCCGTAATTTTGTCCTTTCAAGAATGCCATGTAAGTGAAGTCATCCAGGATTAACTTCCGAGATTGGCTTTTCTCACTCCGCATATCCATCCAAGTTACTGTGTATATCAATAGTTGCCCCTTTTCACTGCTGAGTGATGTTTCATGGTGCGGAAATACTGCCGTTTAACCATTCACCTGCTGAAGAACCTGGGGTTTTTCTCTCTAGTGTTTGCTTATTGCAAAAAAACAACAACAACAAAAAAAACAGACGCCGTGAACATTTCCTTGCAGGTTTTTACATAAGCGTTATTCATTTCTCCGGCAGAAGTGCCCCGTGCATCTGCTGTGTCACATGGTAAGCACGTGTTCACTTTTGTAAGGAACTGCCATGCTCTTTCCCAGGGAGCCTCTACCCTTTTACATTCCCACCAGCAGCGTATGATCTCATTTCTTTTCATCCTCTCCTGCGTTCGCTGTCTTCCGTATTTTTTTATGTTAGCTATTCTGGTAGGTGTGTGTTTAAGTCTCTCGTTTAAGAATTGCTTGAGTATATGCTCCGGCAAAACAAAAGATAAACCCAATAAGAAGGCCGTTCGGAGATGCAGGAAACAGTGGCGAAAAAGGAAGCTGAAAAACTTACAGTTAAGTTGAGTGGTTGATCAGTAGGGCTTCCTATGAAGGAGAGCCTGAGGCACAGGACTTGGCCGCGTGGGTTTCTAGTAATAAGCCTTTCTCTGAGACTTTGAATGCTCACAGGACTTCATCTAGATCTATGCGATAGCCATGGGTATTTCTCAATTATTCTGTAATTGCTTCGGTATGTGTTTAATGTTTGCCCACTAAAATCTGCCCTTTAGGAGAACAGGAGCTGTATGACTTCGTTTTGTTACCCTTAAACCACTTAACAAAACAGCACTTGGCCCCATGTTGGTCTTTTGGGAAAGCCTCAGAGTAACAGTTTCTTGAGGGTGGTGCCTGATGTCCCAATTTAAGACAACACCACACCTGTTCATCAGCCCCAGAAAGGGGTTGATGTCTGCTCAGGCTTTTGCCGGTGGCCCCAGGTCCGCCACGATGCAGCTGGATGATGGCAGGGAGCTTCTGTTGGCAGCGGGAGAAGGGAGAAAATGGTCAGTACGAGAGAGTTCTGGGGAAGCTACAGAAGTCATTGCATTGTATTGCTTTTCTTCTCTAGCTGTTCTTGACTTTCTGCCAACTTGGGGGTACCTCACCTTGAGCCAGACAAATAATTCTCAATACTTGCAAAACCAGCTGCTCCAGTTTTTGGTGGAGGCAGGGTCCCATCTTAGATGCAACGTGCAGATACTGAAGTAGCTGAGCCTTTAGAACACATCATCCATAATACGTAATCCGAAAACACATGCACAGGATACAGTACTTGACATCCTATCTCCTGGATTTCAAGCCATTTTCAAGGCTCATTGCGTCTGCAGGTTGGACCAGTTGACGTTGATTGTGGACTTGCTTCGTATTAATTATAGGTGGGTTCTCGTCGAGCCTCCCCATGGCCCTGTGGCATAAGTGAGTGCCATGATTCCCTTTCTGATATGGAGAAATGGAGATGCGGGACAGGTGACACCTCCCGGGTCCCCAGAGCTCACATGCTGGGTCCCAGCTCACACACAGGCATCTCTGACTCCAGACCCAGGACCTCTTACCAGTGTGCTCTCCATAAGGAGCCTCTAGGTACCAAAGGGGAACATCTGCTAAAATGAAAACCTTAAGTCCCACCACGGGTTTGAAGAGGGTGGGCTTCAAGTGCACGGTGACAGTTTTCCCGCTCCGACACAGAGCTGGTGGGAAAGGTGCTGTAGAGAAAAGACGCTACAAACGCAGAGAACTCAGTTTGGACAGGGCAGTGGGTTAACGTGCGACCTTCTTCACCGAAGGAGGGAGCGAGGAGAACAGTGACCGAGGAACACAAAATAAAATCAGGAACCCAAACATTTAATTTTAAAAGATTAATGGAAAGTGTAATCAAGCCCGTTAACACCTCCCAACTGTTACCAACATGCCTGTGCGTCAAATCCGATTGACTGAAGAGCAGGACTTCTTTCTGAGAAACGTGACAGTTACAGCGAAGTAGGTGGTTTGACAAAGATTGTTTTTCACCTCGTGTGGAGAGGGAGACGAGGCTTTCGATGTGCTGTTGGGTCCTGCGTGAGCAGCTTTCAAGAATGCTCCTCGACTGCCAGCAGAAATGGCAGGATTTTCAAGCCAGTGTTTGTTTTTATCCTCCCTTCAAACCAAATGGAGCCTTGTGAAAATTTCTACAGAAGAAAAATAGGAGGCTGAAACCATCTTCCTCGCCCCTATGTAAACTCCTTTTCCTTTGCCTGAAAGATCACCTAAAATGAGAGAATTTAAGTATCCCCAACATACGGTGGTGGTGGTTCTGTGCCTAACCAGCTTTCGTTTTAAGTAACTTGTCACGCAGAAATAGAAATATGTAACAGTTCAACTTAACAGAAGCAGAAGTCCTTGGGCTTATGAAATGGAATGCTGCCATGTCTAATATATTAGGGTTTTCTGCTCGGGTGTGCAAAGAACCTGCCTGTCTTTGATTTTCTAGTTGACCGTAAATGTAGAGGTAAGGTCAAGGTAGGTTCCCGAATGGAAGGACTCACAAAATATCCGAGGGGAGGAAGGAGAGTGAAGGAAATGTCCCCACTGGGAATCCTGGGAAGCCTGAGGAGAGCCACAGCCGCAAGGGGAAGTGACCTCAGGGGGACATGACCGTAGCAACTCTGCCTTTGAAGATGGGTCTGGAAAGCCTTTGAGGTTGGCCAGTGTGGATCCGGTTGTGGATTCCAGCGTGAGTCAGTCACATGGATGACCGTGTGAAGTAGAGCAGGACTGTCCACACTCAAACTAACGGAGACAAAGGACAGCAAACCCTAGTGGCTTCTAAAATGGTGCTGAGAAGCTCCATAGCTTAGGAGAAACTTCTGGAATTTGGTGATGGACGGAGTTGCAGAGACTGAAGCAGCGTTCGAGAGTTTCCAAGGTCTGGGAAAATGTTACAAAGTTTAGAAAATGGCTCAGAACTATCTCGTGGCATGTTACCCAGCTTGCTGTGCACCCATCACACGTGATCTTGTCTTCCTCCCGGAAACCTGCACCTCCAGCAAGTAGAAACACTTCCAAAGGAGGAAATCGGTTTGATTTCGGCGGGACTTTATTCTATTTGTTTGACATCCATCCGTGCTGCGTCCCCGCCCTGCTGCAGGAACCCGGGGCCCGCGTGACGGCCTTGTGAAAGGCAAGGTACTTCCTGGGCCACGTCGTAGTTCCAGCGCTTTCCAAGAAGACAAGCACATGCTGGCTTCTGAGAGGCTTTGGCTCACGTAAATAGCTGCTCATCCCCGTCAGCGGCAGTCAACACTTTCCATCTGGCCCCCTCCCCTGCAAGTGAATGTTCCTTTGATGTCACCAGTGTTCTTCCTTCAAAGACATTTTTTAATGTAGTGCTTTGATCAGGCGAGTAGACCTCTTCTCTCCTCACTTTCATCCCTTGAAATTCTGCCCTCCTGCCTGGCGAGGAATTTCTGCCTCCCCCACAAGCGTGAGGTGGCCAAGAACAATCTGTTATTTATGAGTTGATGGATTAAATTTCAACTTTTTATTTCAGACGGACATACCTGTGCCCTTTCCTACATGTCTGCTTCAAAAAACCTGTTTCCAAAGGGGGTGCGTTTGCCCCTGGACACGTCGGTTGCCCATAGCTCTTCAGGATGCAGGGAAGTTAAACCCTGATGGTTACCTTAAATACCGGTGCCCAAACCTGAATGTGAGCCTGCTTGGAGCCTGTGTCTCGCTGACTTCCTCCCTTCGTTTCTCCACACGAAGACCTCGTGTGTAAACTTTGCCCGTTTGTCCACGTCCGGCCGGCTCCAGCCGTTTCCAAAACCAAACGTGCTGGGTGCCAGCACTCTGCTCCCCAAGTTCTCGTTCTCATGCACCTGCTAATCTGGCTTCAGACAATGACGTGCATCCTCAGGAGGTAGAGATTAGCCATCCTCTGATGGTCCTCTCTCCGAAACAGCTCCCCACCTTCTTTCTAGATTATTTGCGATTTCAGGGGGAAAAAAAAAGGCAACAGCCTCATCTTCACAGAACAACGAAAGCAGTGATCCCAGGTTGCAGATTTCCTTCTCTACGCTCAGATGTGCAGGAGAGAGTCAAGTTTGTTTGTTTGTTTGTTTGTTTTTTTCCGCTACACTTGATCACTAGAACCCACCTCCACAAATGTAAGCTTGCACATTTAATGTTTCCGTCTCTTCTCGTTTGGTCACCTCCGCAGTTTAAATATTCTCCTTGTTCAGAGTTGAGCTCTCTCTCTCTCCGGGCAGGTGTAAGCCATCCCTCTTTCATTCCTCCATTTTTTTAGGGAAACACCATTGGAGTTTCTATCACTTGGTGATACATGGAGACAAGAACATTGCCTCAAGCTCTTTAACTTTCTGTATTTTGTTTTTCTCTCTTAGATCATCACACTCAGGTTCCGTGGAATGTGGCATTGAGTCGCCCTCTTAGACGTTCTTCACTTGTGACCGTGCACATGCTACTGTTTTAAAAACTAAATTGTAATACCTCAAGACCCCAGAGACTTTCTGTTACTTGCAGGGTTTTCTGTCCCTTCTCCAAACTCGCCCTCTAAGCATGCATTGGGTGTTCTTTTAGGCTGTGAGTTGCTCACCGCCAATGGTGACTTTCCCAAACCCAAGACTCCTCCTGCCCCGTGGAACCTTTTGTGATCTCGGAGCAGGGATTGGCTTGATTTCCCTGGTTTCAGACCACACGGGCATCTCATTTGACAAATCCTGTGTTACCTTCCTACTGAATTAATCCCATGGCATTCAGCAAATAGTTCTGAATTCTTGCTCTGCATAAGGCTCTGTGTGAAGTCTGTGGGTACAAAAAACAAAAAATGAATAGACTATGGTCCTTACCTTTAAGGAGCATAGAGTTTACAGTTTAAATGCAAACCATCAAGTGCTTATTTATGGCAGACATGTACTCCCATTTTTCTTCCCTCTCCTTGCCCATTAGAGTGAGCAGAGAGAGGGAAGGCGGGGGGTACTTTTTCCCCTTTACCCGGAGAAGAGGAAGACGGTAGTAGCTCATGATGAGGATCCGGGAATCTCACCTCATTCGCTGGAGTAGGTGTGGAAACGTGCGGCAAGTGTGGTTTGTGAGTCCCCTTGAGCAGCTGGCCCAATGCCCAGAAGATAGATTATCAGAAGGGCTTGGCAGTTTTAATACATTAGGGGTTTTTTCCATTTTTTATTTTTTTGTATTGTATTTTATTTTTAAATATGAACTTTATTGTCACATTGGTTTCCATACCACACCCAGTGCTCATCCCAACAGGTGCCCTCCTCAATGCCCATCACCCCCCCTCCCTCCCACCCCCCATCAACCCTCAGTTTGTTCTCAGTTTTTAAGAGTCTCTTAGCGTTGGCTCTCTCCCTCTCTAACCTCTTCTTTTTTTTCCTTCCCCTCCCCCATGGGTTCCTGTTAAGTGTCTCAGGATCCACATAAGAGTGAACACATATGGTATCTGTCTTTCTCTGGATGACTTATTTCACTGAGCATAACACTCTCCAGTTTCATCCACGTGGCTACAAAAGGCCATATTTCATTCTTTCTCATTGCCACGTAGTATTCCATTGTGTATATAAACCACAATTTCTAAATGTGTTTACAAAATAATTTGTTAAGGCATCTTTAGTTGTGGAAACAAAGTATCTATGAAGAAAAAAACCCAAATTCACCCAAAATCGAAGTTGGTATATAGATATGAGTGTATATATGGTCATATATAATCTTTTAAAATGGTACATGGCGGGGCGCCTGGGTGGCTCAGTCGGTTGAGTGTCCGACTTTGGCTCAGGTCACAATCTTGCAGTCCGCGAGTTCGAGCCCCGCGTCGGGCTCTGGGCTGATGGCTCAGGGCCTGGAGCCTGCTTCCGATTCTGTGTCTCCCTCTCTCTCTGCCCCTCCCCCGTTCATGCTGTGTCTCTCTCTGTCTCAAAAATAAATAAACGTTAAAAAAAAAATTAAAAAAAAAATGGTACATGGCTATCTCTGATGCCTATAAAATACACTTTGAGTATTGCAAGCGTTTCACGTGAGCACAGAAAGCAGTGGTACGTGTTAATCAAGCACAGCCCAGAGGCCTAAATCACTGCATTAGACACAGCGCAAAACACATCATTGCCGTAAGCAGGCTGAGGATTGAATATTTATTTCAGTCTGGTTTCCCCGCCAAAATTGAAGAGCTCGTCACAGCCTATTTTTTCTTTTTATTGAGAACGACAGACCATGCAAAGTAGGTCCCCTGGAGTACGGCTTCTGAATTACCTG
The DNA here is from genome assembly GCF_022837055.1 of Prionailurus viverrinus. Lineage (NCBI taxonomy): Eukaryota > Metazoa > Chordata > Mammalia > Carnivora > Felidae > Prionailurus > Prionailurus viverrinus. The sequence goes on along the minus strand of NC_062573.1, from coordinate 76,546,689 downwards.
TATGTGCAAGTCAGCTAAAGCTGAATACTGCCTTTTAAATTTAATTTAATTTCCTCAATAAGGCTCGGAGTGCGCTTTGCTAATACAATAAAAAGGTCTCAAGAATAACCAAGTGACTGAAGGTCCAGTGAGTGAGCAGGTGAGGTGAGGAGCAAACATAGCAAGTTTCCCGCTGTTAGGATCCCAGATAATTAATGTTCATCTTTGTGCCCTCTCTACCTGCCACCAGCCGAGATAGTAGTAAGCGAAGTCCACATGGAATATAAATGCATTTCACCTAGGGCTGCCCCGGGTGGCTCAGTTGCTGAAGCGCCCAAAACTTCGGCTCAGGTCATGATCTCACGGTTCGTGGGGTCAAGCCCCACATCAGGATTCTCTCTCTCCCTCTTTTTCTGCCCCTCCCCGACTTGTGCGTGCTCTCTTTCTCTGTGTGTCTCAAAAACAAATAAAAAATAAAATGCATTTCACCTAAGCACCTCAGTAAATTAAGCTTTCCTTTTGAAAAATTCAAATATACACAAAAGGGGACAGAACGCATGGAGAACCACTATGTTCCCTGTACCCAGCTTCAGGAATTTTCAACTCCTGGCCAATCTTGTTTAATCTCACTGCCTCCTGCCCCCACCCCTCCCAGAATTTGAAGCATGTTCTGGATATCCCATTATTTGATTCAAACATTAAGAATCCCTAAAAACTAAAGACTCCTTTCTAAAAAAAAACAAACAAACTATAATTCCATTATCGTACCTTTACAAAATTAGTTAATTCTTACTTGTCAGTGTTCAAATTTCTTTTCTTTTTTTTAAAGTTGGCTCTGCGCCCAGGGTGGAGCCCAACACTGGACTTGAACTCATGACCCTGAGACCAAGACCTGAGCTGAGATCAAGAGCCAGACGCTTAACCAGCTGAGTCACCCAGGCCCCGCTGGAACCTCTAATGGTTTCAGAAACAGTTGGATTAGTTTGGATTAGGATTTAAACATGGTCTACTTGTGGGGCGCCTGGGCGGCTCAGTCAGTTAAGCATCCGACTTCGGCTCAGGTCATGATCTCGCAGTTCTTGAGTTCGAGCCGCACATTTGAGCTCTGGGCTGACAGCCTGGAGCCTGGTTCGGATTCTGTGTCTCCCGCTCTCTTTGCCTCTCCCTCACTCGCATTCTGACACTTTCTCTCAAAAATAAATGAAACATGAAATAAATAAATAAGGTCTACTTGTTAAGTAGCAGCCCCCCTGCCCCAACCCCCTCACTTGTGTTTATAAATACCTCTGGCGTCCGTAGGTTTGAAAACACTGTGGTCTTTATTCTTCTGACAACACAGAGCATGTAATCACAGTAAATACTTTTAGTACTGAGGATTTTTCACAAGCATTATCATCTTGAAATGCAATATCAAATTCTTATGTCGGAGTTATAAGATGTAGTCCTGTAGATTCTTAGTGAATATTTTGGTTTTCTGTTGCTGGCTCACGTGGATAGCACTATAAAAAGTACACATTTCTGCTGTGATCAGGGTGCACATCAGGGACCACAAAGCAAAAGAAGCCTTTGGTGGGCGGAACAGTCTGATACGTATGGTAGGAAAAATACAGATACGATCAAGCGTGATTCCATAGAGGGCCACTGACAGTGTGCTTCATTTTTCAGAGGGGAGATGTGTTCTCGATGTTTTATGGAGATCGTGAGTATAATTTTCAGGAAGAAAAGAGTTGAGATAGGCTTTGAAGAACCAGGAAGATTTGAAAAGATAGTAAGGACCTTCCAGAAGACACAGCATTAGCAGTGCTATCAGGGGTTACATCTTGAGGGCACATTTATGGGTAGTTAAGGGATTTCAGCTTGACCAGCCTGGAAGATATGTCAGTACACATCTTAAGTATGGGATAGGCATTTGTTGGCTGGGGCCACCGTCACAAGGACCTTCAGTCACAAGGACCTGAGTGATGGTGAGAGACTGAAGGTTTTTGACCTGGTCAAGTGAGGGGGCTGGTCGGGAATACATGGGAAGGCGAGGGAAGAGAAGTTGAAATCAAAGCATTAGCACAAAGGAATGTTCCAATTAGAAGCTGCAGGACTAGGCAGCTTAATGAAAAGAGAAGGAGTCAGGGAGTCTGAAACCCACATCAGAATGATTTCGAATAAAAAAAAGTAGGGGAAAGAACTGCTTTGGGGGAAAAATAAGCCTTTACGGTTACAGCAAGGCAGTTGCATAGATGTTTCCGAATGCCCAGAAGCCCACTGCAAATATGCAGGGCTGAGCTCAGGAGTGAGTTTGGCCTAAAGAAAAGATCTTAGGAATTGTCTGTAGAGAGGTGATAGCTGGACGTGACCCCCTAAAAGGTGCTCATGTTTTTTCCACTTCTCCCTCGAACTCCCCTGCTGCCATCTGCGTTCAGGTATCCTCTCTTAAAAAAAAAAAAAAAAAAAGTTTTTTTTTATTTGATTGGAGCTGATGTTACATTCGTTTCAGGTGTGGCACGTAGTGATTGGACAAGTGTAAACATTAGGCCGTGCTCACAAGTACAGCTGCCATCTGTCACCATCCAAGCTATCACCCTACCGTCAACTCTGTTCCCCGTGCTGTGCCTTTTGTGACTTGTGACTTGTTCATCCCACAGCTGGAAGCCTGTGTCTGCCCCACCCCCCTTCCCCCATTTTGCCCTTCCCCCTACCCCTTCTCTCTGGCAATCATGAGTTCCCTTTTGTTTCTTCTTTTTTTTTTTTTTTTAATTTCACTTATGAAATAAATCATGTGGTATCTTTCTGTCACTTGTTTCACTTTGCGGAATACCCGTCAGGTCCGTCTCTGTTATCACAAATGGCATTATCTCATCCTTTCTGTGGCTGCATAATATTTCATCGTGCATATACGCATATGCATCTTTCTTATCCTAAATTCGTCTTTCAGTGGACAGTTAGGTTGCTTCCGTACCTTGACTATTGTAAATAATGCTGCACTAAACATAGGGGTGCAGATACCTTTTTGAATGAGTGTTTTCATTGTCTTTTGATAAATACCCAGTAGGGGCACTATTGGATCATGTGGCATTTCTATTTTTTTAATGTTTTTACTTATTTTTGAGAGCAAGAGAGAAAGATCAGGGGAGGGGCAGAGGGAGAGGGAGACAGAGCATCTGAAGTGGGCTCTGTGCTGAGAGCAGAGAGCCCCATACGGGGCTCAAAAGTCGTGAACCGTGAGATCCTGACCTGAGCCAAAGGCAGATGTTTAACTGACTGGGCCACCCAGGTGCCCCTCTATTTTTAATTTTTTGAGGAACTTCCATACTTTTTTCCATTGTGACTACACCAGTTTGCCTTTCCACAAGCAACGCGCGCAGGGGTCCGCATCCTCACCAATACGTGTTATTTCTTGTCTTTATTTTTTAAGTTTATTTATTTTGAGAGATCGGAGGAGGCCCAGAGAGAGAGGGAGAGAAAAAAATCCCAAGCAAGCTCAGCACCGTCAGCACAGAGCCAGACATGGGGCTTGAACCCACAAACCATGAGATTGTGACCTGAGCCAAAACCAACAGTCAGATCCTTAACCTACAGAGCCACTCAGGCACCCCTCTTGTCTTTTTTATTATAGCCATTCTGATAGGCGTAAGGCAGTATTTCATTATGGTTTTGATTTGTATTTCCCTGATGATTACTGACGTTGAGCATCTTTTTGTGTGTCTCTTGGCCATCTGTATGGCGTCTTTGGAGAAATGGTCTATTCAGGTCCTCTGGCCATTTTTTAGTTGGAGTTTTGGTTTTTCGTCTTGAGTTGTGTAAGTTCGTATATTTCGAATATTAACTCCTTATTGGATATATCATTTGCAGATACCTTCTCGAATTCAGTAGGTTGCCTTCTTGTTTTGTCGATGGTTTCCTTTGCTTTGCAAAAGCTTTTTATCTTGATATAGTTCCAGTAGTTGAATCTTGCTTTTTGTTTCCTTGCCTTAGGAGAGACACGTAGAAAAATGTTGCTATGGCTGATGTCAGAGAAATTACTTACTACCTGTGCTCTCTTTAGGATTTTTGTGGTTTCCAGTCTCATATTTAGGTCTTTAATCCGTTTTGAGTTTATTTTTGCATATGGTATGAGAAAGCAGTCCAGTCTTATTTTTTTGCACGTAGCTGTCCAGTTTTCCCAGCGCCTTTTATTGAAGAGACTGTCTTTCTCCCCAGTTGTAAGTTCTTGCTTCCTTTGTCATAGATTAATTGACTGCATAGGCGTGGGTTTACTTCTGGGCTGTCTATGTTGTTCTATTGATCTGTTTTTGTGCCAGTACCATTCTGTTTTGATGGCTACACTTTTGTAGTAATATCTTAAAATCTGGGAGTGTGCTGCCTCCAGCTTTGTTCTTCTTTTTTCAGGATTGCTTCAGCTAGTCAGGTCACAAACTAATTGCTGTGGAGCCTAAGTATCGTCTCTTATCCAAGCTATTGAAACCCTTTAGTCAACAACAGGCACCCTTTATGTGGGGTATCTCTACGGTTTCCTGACTGTTTTCTTCCAGGCCTTATTCCAACCTTAATTGGGGTTTGTGTGATTTTGAGGATGGTATTGTTGTCTGTTTTACTTAGCTCTGAAGTCCTGGCAACTTCATCGTGCCTGGGACAACACTAGACACTCACTTCTAGTCGAGTCGGGAGCCCATGAATGTCGCCGCTGAGAAGCAGAGAAGAAGAATGTTGAGAGAATTTCAGTGAACATCTTTGGATCATTGTCCTGCGGATGATCCAGAGGAAGTCAGGACTTGGGATCATGATCCAAAGGAAAGACAGACGGGAAGGCAAAGAATAAGAGCGGAGGGCACGTGGAGATACCGGGGGGCGTGGTCAGCCCGGATGATTGCACGGGGCGGGGGGGGGGGGGGGGGGGGGGGCGGTGATGAACGGCGACGGTAACAGCTAACGGTTATCGGGCACCCTTTGTCTGCCAGTTGCTGTCCTAAGACTCGACGTGGATTAACTCAGTCTTCGCAGTAACTCCGTGAGGCTGGAGTTCCCATGATCTCTCTCTTGCAGATGAGGAAACGGGGCCCAGCACAGTCCATACTTTGCCCCGGGGGCGAACGAGTAGGGAAGCCATGGGTCAACCAAGCCCACCTGCCCCCAGAGCACAGAGTCTTAACCACCGTGCAGCTGCTGTCGCTCCTCGTAGCAGGGGGACAGAACACAGTGCATGGCAGGGGAGGGGGGGGGGAGGGGGGCACAGCAGGTGGAATAGAAAGAGGAGGACCAGGCAGTCTTTGTCACATGTGGCCACGAGGAGAGGACAGAAGTGCCTGTCATTCTGCGTTAGGACGTTTCCCACACCATGTCACCAGGCCTCCAGAAACTACATGTGAATTAAGAGCAGTCCCCACCTGTTACCAGCCGTGAGAACACGGAGAAGGTGCTTTCTTCAGGAACAGATAGTTTTGCTCCCGTCCTCAGGATGCTGCTTTGACCTTGACTTTTTTTTACTATCTTCCAGTATTATTATTGCCTTAAAACAGTCCTTGGGAAAGAAGGGGGAAGCCAATCTGACTTTGGCAATAAAAGCGTTAACGATACTCCGTCTTGATTTCGCTTTTACACGCGTCTGTGAAATCAGTCCTGCTTTCTTCTTTTTACAAGTGGGGAAGTAAAGTCTCGCCAAAGCTAGACAGAAAAGCACCTGTGTTTGCATTGCAGCCTGAGTTTTGCACAGCAACCGCACGGGCACAGGATCCCCCAGCGACAGCCAGGTCAGGCAAACATCTGGAAAAAAAAAAAAATGCGCCTGAGTGACAGACTTGACTGATGGGTGTCCGTCCTGTTGCAGAATGTTGCACACTCTCAAAGCCCACACATGCAAAGATTTTGGCAGATATATTTGATTCCTTTAATTAAGGAAGCAGGAGGATATGCATAACAACGACTTTGTTCCTAATTGATGTGGGTCTGCAATGCACGTGACTAAAATCTGTTCCCAGGATTTTTCATTACGGAAGTTTTTGAATTTGACTTAAAATACATGCCTGCGTATTTATCTTTTCCTTCCTTAACATTTTTTTTTATTTAAGTGGTGACTTTAACCCGTAATCTAACTATCATGGCCAACTTCCCACACATGGGAATAGAACTTATCTTTTTTAAGCCTTTCACTCTGAAAGCGGGAGCCTGGCCTCCTCAAGACAGTTCAGGGTCCTTCAGGGACTGCCAACAATCCAGTTTAGGAGTACAGGGAAAAGTGATTCACTTTTAAAAATTTACGTGTAGGGGCGCCTGAGTGGCTCAGTCGGTTGAGCGTCCGACTTCGGCTCAGGTCATGATCTCACGGTTCGTGGGTTCGAGCCCCGAGTCAGACTCTGTGCTGACAGCTCGGAGCCTGGAACCTGCTTCGGATTCTGTGTCTCCCTCTCCCTGCCCCTCCCCTACTCACGCTGTGTCTCTGTCTTTCAGTAATGAATCAACGTTAAAAAAAATTTTTTTAATTAAAATTTACATGTAGCTTTTTCTTAGTTAATTCTCCCTTGAGGCTTGTTTTTGTTTGTTTTTTAAGTAAACCAGATAGATACTTGGCCACTTACAGCATCAGGGGTTCAAATTGGACCCCAGCTTGACTTTGTGTCACTTAGAAAGTGCACGTGTCCTCTTTGGCCTGTCAACTGTATAGGTTGTACGTGGCATTGAAAATATAAGAAAAAATGTCTCATAAGGAAAGCTTTTGAACAGGCACAGCTAATTTGTGGATGCTCTGCAGGGACAAAGAAAGAAAGATGATGGTGTCACGATTACCTTCCCATTTTCCCGCCTCTCACTTTACCTCTCTGGATGCCCACCAGGAACATTCACACCGTTGTCTCGCGGTCTGATGAGCACTTGCTTTTGAAGCCAGTTTGCCGCCCTGAGGGGACCTTTACCAGTGGGTAGTTCGGAGGCTGTGATTTTTTGCCCGCCAAAATCAGGACTCTTCCCCTCGACGGATCGTGTGGTCATCGCTTTATACCCATTGACCAGAATTGCGGTTCTGTCGGCTGATCTTTTCCTCGTCGACCTTCAACCCAGAACTTTTGACCAGGCCCACAAGGGCGCTGGTGAGCGGGCTGAGCGCACAGTTGTATTTTCGGTGGCTTTCTGTGCATTTTTATTTTCAGAAGTGTAAGGTTAAGGGCGTTTACTTCCGAGATGACGTCTGTCATCTCTCACACTAGTGTGAGCAATGAGTCACTATGACTTAAAATCAGGATGACGATCGCAGGCAGTTAACCCGGAACGTTCCTAGGCTCTTTCTCTGCATGTCCGTGTTGAATTTTTACACAGCACCCCATACAGTATATAACATTATTGTCACCACTTTATAGAGGAGGAAGCAGGCAGAGGGGGGTGATGTAAGCTGCCTAGGCCACACTCTTTACCTTTTATGTCCTTCCCCCGGACGCGTGCGCGCTGACAAATGTCAGTGGGAAGACTGGTGGCGATTGCCGTGCAAGTGCACGTGGGTGGGCACTGTTCCCCAGCCATCCTTACGGTGTGGCTGAGAATTGCAAAGCCCGAGGACCTTGTGCCCTTGTTGCTGTCTGAAGAAAGCATCCAGTATCTGTCAGGGTTTCTCTTCAAGAGGCTGGGTCCTTGGCAACCGTGATGCCCAACTGTCTTGTTTGCTTACGTGGCTCCGTGCCACCGTGTGGGGGCGTAAGGCACCGATAAACCTCCGTGGGGAACCGACCAGTGAGTCTGAGGCTCACACGTTGGGTCAGTGGTGAGGAACTTTTCCTGCCACCCTTCCCGCCTCCTCCAATCTTGGCCTCCATTTCTTCTTAGGGTAGGGAGGCTCGGTCCACACTGCTGTCAGGCCACTCTCTGATCTCGTGGGTTATAAAGTTCCATGGCCAAAACCTCTAAAATAGTAAGATTTTCCTCTCAGCTCTTGCCTGCCTCCTTTCTTTTTTATTTATTTATTTTTAATTTTTGTTTTAAGTGTTTATCTATTTTTGAGACAGAGGGAGACAGGGCTCAAGTGGGAGAGGGACAGAGAGAGAGGGAGACACAGAATCCGGAGCAGGCTCCAGGCTCTGAGCTGTCAGCACCGAGCCTGATGCGGGGCTCGAACCCACGAACCGTGAGATGATGACCTGAGCCAAAGTCAGACGCTTAACCGACCGAGCCACCCAGGCGCCCCTTGCCTGCCTCCTTTCTTAATTTAGTAAACCGTAAGATGAACAAATGATACTCTGAATAATCGATGCTCATGTACAGCCCCTTTCATTCTTCCTCACTGATGGCATAGATGTACGAGACCCGGGGATAACCGTATTTCTGGAAGGCCTCCTGTGCCATAGTTCACAAATCCCGTGACAGATGATATTCATGAAGCGGCAGCCACAGGTGTTTGAATCCTCGGGCTCGACCCCTGTTCCCTGTATCATAAATGTCTGATCAAAAAGCAGCTGGGCCGAGGGGGAATGAGAAGCCTTAGAAATGCTGCGTATTCTGTCTCTGGTTAAACAATGACTATAGACTCTGATCCTCGGAGGCGGTTCCTAACTAGGGTACAGTGACGGGTTATCATGTCGTCCTGCCATGCAGGCTTGGCTTAATTTCTGGGCTTTTTTGATTTCCCAAACAGCTTTGTGTGAGAAACGCCAGGCATTTAAAACCCTGCTGTACAGGAGATTCATGTACAAACCACAAGGAGAAGAACTTTATCATGGAGGAAAATGCCCCATTTTCATGCGCTCCTGAATACTCTTCCTCCACTAAGGAAGCATCCTGAGTGTCAGAGCCCCACCTACGCTGGGAAGCCATGTTGACTGCTTCTCCCCTTGACCTTACCTCCCGCCATTTTCCTGTCAGAGCACCTCTACCTCCTTTGTCTGGCGACCTCTGCTACTTTTATTTTTATTTATTTTTAATTTTTTTTAAATGTTTATTTCTTTATTTTGAGAGTGAAAGGGAGAGGGAGAATCCCAAGCAGGCTCCATGCTGTCGGCACAGAGCCTGATGCGGGGCTCAATCCCACAAACATGAGATCAAGACCTGGGCCAGATCAAGAGTCTGACGCTTAACCAACTAAGCCACCCAGGTGCTTTTGAGATCCTAATTTTTAAAAACACTTGTACAGGGGGCGCACCTGGGTGGCTCAGTCAGTTGAGCGTCCAACTTCGGCTCCGGTCATGACCTCGCGGTCCGTGGGTTCGAGCCCCGCGTCAGGCTCTGCGCTGACAGCTCGGAGCCTGGAGCCTGCTTCGGATTTTATGTGGGTGTCTCTCTCTCTCTCTCTCTCTCTCTCTCTCTCTGCTCCTACCCCACTCGTGCTCGCTCGCTCTCTCTTCTCTCTCAAAAATCAATAAACACGTTTTAAAAAGTTTAAAAACAGTTGTACAGGGAACCGAATGGCAGCTTTGAAAGACACACTTTCCAAAGGAGACCACCGAACTCCAGCAAGGTCAAGACTGGGAGAACAGAATCCAAACAAAAACACATTCCAGCTGAGTCTTCACGCTGAGGAGGTTGCAGGATTCTAGAGACCAGTAGCTGTTGGTGTCTGTGCTCCTCGTGCTGAAGAGTGTGGCTGCTGGAGTTGCCTGCCCGGGTTCCTATCCCGACAGCACCACTCATGAAGTGTGTGATATTGAGCAAATCACTTCCTCTCTCTCGGTCTCGATTTGTTCATCTGTAAGATAGAGACAATAATAGTACCTAACTCAAAGAGGTGTGAGGGTTGAATCCAAGGTGACCTACTTAGAACCTGGCCCGTGGGAAGTTTTCAATCAATGTTATGGGTGAAACATTTATGAAGGGTTAGGAAAAGATGTGCTTCTTTTCAATTTGCATAAAAAATATCATCTTGGAGCCATTGTGATAATCCTTACTAAACAGGACCTAATAACAACCTCAAATGTTTTTATTTTGATTCTTCCTCTGTTAGCCGTGTGTCTGCTTATCTAGAGCTCTCTGATCCTCCCCAGATGAGACTTAGGAGCCATTTCAGTTGACTGGCCTGCTGGTTCTTGTTCTTACTCAGGTGCTGGAAAGCTTCAAAATCATGGACTATAGCCTTTTGCTGGGAATCCACATCTTGGACCATTCCCTCAAAGAGAAAGAAGAGGAGAACTCACAAAACGTGCCTGATGCTAAACGGTCGGGGATGCAGAAGGTCCTCTATTCGACAGCAATGGAATCCATCCAGGGTCCAGGGAAACCAGGAGACGGGATCATCACAGAGAACCCGGACACGTAAGTGTGGTCACCTACCTGCCCACCCTCCTGGCCAGGGCAGCCCACATCGGTGAGGTAATTAAATGCAGTCATGTTCCTTTCCTGGTGGCTCTTGGAGAATGGCTTCCTATCTGGTGCTAAAATGGATCAAGCAGCCTTCATTTCTCTTCCTCTGCGGATGACTAGAGGAGTAGCAGCTCTTTGGGTCATTATCATTCTCTGATGCACGCGGTTTCAGTGTTTCAGATGGCCCCATTTTTGAACAGCGGCTGAAAACGTTTCTACCCCTATTTACTGCATATTCAAAACAGGCGCCGCGACAGGAGACTATGAATTTGAATAAACATGCGTTGAAGCAAACATGTGACAGGAATTACGTTCACAATTCAGAGCTTCTTATCCACATAAAAAGATTCTGCTGTTGTAGGTCCTGTACCCTGGCAGATGTAGTCTCTTGGCCTCAGCCAGATGTGATGGTAACTGCAGGATTAGTTGGCACAGAGAAAGTGCTTCTTGACTAACAGAAACAGCTACAACCAAAGAAAGCGATTGAAATGGTTGCCTATGTCATGCGTGTTTACCAGCTGTGCAGGAGACTGAATGAAGGGAAGGGCATCATTCTCCTAGGCCATAAGGGGCTGCCTTCTGGGAGTCTCCAACAATGACTAAATCACAGGCATATTTCACCTTTAGAAAGGAGCTCCATACGTATTAAAGCTTTAAAAATTCCTCTCTTATGAATCTGTCTCAATGTCCAATCAATTAAACCAATTATTCTCTATCAGTATAGTGAACTACACAGCCATTAAAAAACGCATTAGCATTGAATATGAGGAAATATACATTGTTTAGCAAATGAAAAATGCAAGTTGTAAAATATGCTAACTTAAATGCTTTTGCAGGCTAATAAAGACATATACACATACGTTTCCCCTGGAAAGGTGCACCAAATGCTGATAGAGGTCCTTGGCATCCTTGGAATGGGTTCTTTTGTATATTTAAAATCTCACAGTAGATATATAAAAGTGTTGCTTTTTTAAAACGTAGTGTTTTGGGGCACCTCGGTGGCTCAGTTGGTTAAGCGTCTGACTTTGGCTCAGGTCATGATCTCACAGTTCGTGAGTGTGAACCCTGCCTTGGGCTCTGTGCTGACAGCTCAGAGCCTAGAGCCTGCTTCGGGTTCTGGGCCTCCCTCCCTCCCTCCCTGCCCCTCCCTTGTGCGCTCGCTCTGTCTCCCTCTCAAAAACAAATAAACATTTTTAAAAATGAAATAAAAAGCAGTATTTCAGTATACTTTGAAAATTCGTGCTTGCAATTTTAAAATAGGAAGAATTTTTTGTTTGGATTCTTCTCTTCCAGCTGTCCAGAGGTGACAGCTCTGGTTTCACTCTCCTGTGTGGGGAAGTACATCATTCTGGATTCCCAGGAAGACTTTACCCAGGGGCGGGGGGGAAGGAAAGAAAGAAAGAAAAGAGAAAAGGAAAGCAAGTCCAGAATTCTTAAAGTTGTCCATTTTTATTTAGTCTATTTTAGAAATGATGTCCACTTCCTAATATGTTGTAAAATCCTCTGTCTTTTGCCCTATCAACAGAATGGGAGGCATTCCAGCTAAAAGCCATAAGGGAGAAAAACTACTTTTGTTTATGGGCATTATTGACATTCTGCAATCATATAGGTAAGTAATTTGGGGAAGAAGCCTTTACTTATTTCAACGTAAATCAACAAAAGGCTTTGAAAATCCACCAGATGGGAGTGATTTTATATTCTCATTTTTGTTTCTGTTTGTTTACATTTAGGTTAATGAAGAAGTTAGAACATTCCTGGAAAGCGCTTGTTTATGATGGGGTAAGTGACTTACCATGTTCCTTGTTAAACTATATATTTCTCTGATTTCTCAGACTTCAACGTGTGTGTAGGAAGTCACATCACCAGACCAAACGATGTTCTCTTTTCTGTTGTTTTTTTTAACATTTATTTCCGAAAGAGAGAGACTGAGGGTCTGCGGGGGAGGGGCAGAGAGAAAGGGAGACACAGAATCCGAAGCAGGCTCAGGCTCTAAGCTGTCAGCACAGAGCCCGGATGCGGGGCTCGAACCCATGAGCCTTGCTATCATGACCCGAGCCGAAGTCGGTTGCCTAACCGACTGAGCCGCCCAAGTGCCCTAAAAGGATGTGTTGTTTCTATGTCAAATCTCCAGGACCCTCTTACAAGAGGATGCTGGGGAAAAGGGGGAGGGAGACTGATTGCAGAGCCACGGGGAAGAACAGGAGGACCACTGAAATGAGATTCTCGGTTCTCACCGGAGTAAGCTGTGGAGCGATCTGAGCCTGACTTCGGTGGGACACAGCCCTGGATGTGAACCCTGCATTCACCACTTTACTCACCGTGTGATCCAGTCACATTGCTTGTTTATTTGGCCTCCCTGGGCCTGGTTTCCCATCTGTACCAGAGATATAGTAATAGCCCTCATAGGGCTAATGCAGGGATTAAATAAAATAATACACTGTCGTGTTCAACACAATGCCGAGCACAATAAAGACAGAAGAAGTGAAAACTAACATACAAGTTTTTACGGATGTACGTGACTAAGACTGAACGGTGTGAGGGTGTCTTAGACCCAGAGTTGCATAGCAATCAAAAAAAGAAAAGAAAAGAAAACAATCAATTATCCAGAGGTATTCTCCTTCCCCCTCTCCCTCCTCCCCACTCAGTACACAGACACGTTCCTATCTACGTGTTACATGCGAAGTTTTGCTACTGATGGAACATTTACTGGCCTCGGCCTCCCTCAGTTAATAACCTGACCACAGAATATATTGGGCAGAGGTTTGCTCGCACATTTTTTAAAGATGTTCGCAGCTGCTTTCCTTTGAAAGAAGATAAATTATAGAGATTATTCTCTTCCTTTATTGGAAAAGAGCACTGACTTCCTCACTTCTGTGGAAGGCTGGTAATAACCTCTCTGCCTGAAAGATCTGCATTTTGTCCCCAGGCTGAGGAATGGGCTTTGTCAGAATGCACTTGTAAACAACAGGTTCACAAGTTTGCTTCTGAGAAGTAAATGTAGGCTTACTATTTAAATCGAAGATTCCTTTTGTTTAAAGGCCAAGATGGCGGACTAATATTCTCCCTTCCAGCTGACAAAAATAGAGACTGTTTAATGCCTTTTTTAAAATATTTGTTAATTTTGGGGAGAGCACAAGCAGGGGAGGGGCAGACAGAGGGGGACAGAGGATCTTAAGTGGGCTCTGGGCTGACAGTAGGGAGCCCGACTGATGTGGGGCTCAAGCTCACGAACTGCGAGGTCATGACCTGAGCCAAAGTCAGATGTTCATCCGAGCCACCCAGGTGTCCCAAGACTGCATAATGCTTTAAACATGGAAAGGAAAACAGCAAACGCCCTTCCCTTTCTGTTTCCTAAGACAACTTTAATTCCCTGTCACCAGACTAAGATTTCTGATCTGAATGGCCTAGTACTCAACTGGTCAGATGCATCTAAGAGGCCCCTACCTTTGTCTAGTCAAAATATATCTTCCGTGTTTTGGTGGTGGTTTCTTTTTTTTAAGAGACTCTCTGTGTTGATTGTTTACTTGTGGAATTATAAGCGGTAAATAAGACTCACTTTTGTTTATTTGCAACCGTGCCTCTTCTTTAAACAATGTTCCTTCATACCAAAAGAGAACCACAGCCCAGCTTCTCTTGGAATGAGAAGGTCTGGGTCTTCATCATCTTGCACCATAAGATATTCCTCAATATCTTATGCACTTGTTGTGAGTATGTGTCCACTTCAGACAGGAGCTGCCAGAGTACTGGGGGAGCGCACGTCAAACCAGTAGGAAGGGGCACCTGGGTGGCGCAGTCGGTTAAGCATCCGACTTCAGCCAGGTCACGATCTCGCGGTCCGGGAGTTCGAGCCCCGCATCAGGCTCTGATGGCTCAGAGCCTGGAGCCTGTTTCTGATTCTGTGTCTCCCTCTCTCTCTGCCCCTCCCCCATTCATGCTCTGTCTCTCTCTGTCCCAAAAATAAATAAACGTTGAAAAAAAAATTTAAAAAAAAAAAAAAAAAAAAAAAAACCAGTAGGAAATTCCCACGACGTCTGCAACATCACTGTCTAGGGGACCTTGGCCAAAGAAGGTTCCTCTGTGCTGTCCTTCATTACATGCTAATTACAGAATTACCTTATGCCTCATGTAATTCCCTATTTCACAGATGAAAAAAAAAACGGAGGCACCAAAACACTGCCTTTCTCCTGGATCGCACAGCTTCTTAAGGTTAGAACTAACACCAGAACCAGGTCTCCAGACCCCTGGTCCAGTGTGGGGTTTTCCCTCCACGCCTGGAGCGGGCACTTTATACCATCTAAATTTAAACTTTTAGAACCTTTTTTTATTGGAATCCACAAACTTAGAATCAAAATGGAACATTAATTTGTTTCTGGAAATGTATATCTTGGAGAGCAGGTAAATGATCACTGAATAAACATACAGAATTCGCTTCTTCATCCATCTCCTTTCCTGGATTTGGGTAATAAAACACCCCTTCAGCCCTGAAGACTCCTGCCAAGCATGAGAGAATTGAGTTAACAGTTTAATTCAATTCAATTCTATCTAATTAGTGGATAATTCAGCATAACGGAGGTCATCAGTCAGCCGTGTCCCCTCGGAATCTTCCCCGTGTTTTGCACCATTTTACTAGGAGATAAAACCAGTGCTCCTTTTTGACCTAGATGCCATTTTTCCATTAGGGTTGTTTTGCTTATTTGTGTCCCCAGTTTTTTTTTTAATTTTTTTTAATGCTTAATTTTTGAGCAAGAGAGACAGAGCACGAGCAGGGGAGGGGCAGAGAGAGAGGACACAGAATCTGAAGCAGGCTCCAGGCTCTGAGCTGTCAGCACAGAGCCCGACGCAGGGCCCAAACCCACAAACCGTGAGATCATGACCTGAGCCGAAGTCTGGCATTTAACCGACTGAGCCACCCGGGCGTCTATGTCCCCAGTTTTTGTCCCCAACTCAAAGCGTTCTCCTTCATTTCAGCTGAGACTTGAGGTGCTCGTTGCCTACGTGTGAAACAAAGAATCTAAAAGCCCCACATGGCACACAGTGCAATCAGAATCAGCTTATTACATGTTTTGCTTTATAAAGCAGCATCTTTTTGCTAGCTCTCCCCAGCCCCATCCACAATCTTTGCTCAGATTGTCTTTGCCTCCTTCCGCAGCCTGACTCTTGGGCACCACAGGTCACAAGACTTTGCTCTTCTCTGGCTCTCAACATCCACACCTTCTGGTTAAGGACATGGGCTTAACAGAGAACCGATTGATTGAATAGATGGTTCTTCTAGCTTAAAATGAACTGCAAGATAAACCTGTGATAACTGATTTGTATTTTCAGGATACTGTTTCAGTTCATCGACCAAGCTTTTATGCTGACAGATTTCTAAAGTTTATGAATTCCAGAGTTTTCAAGAAAATTCAAGGTAAGGTTCTTAGAATTTTTTTTTTTTTTTTTTACTTTTAGCACTTACTTGCTGACTTTCTGGTGTGTATCCTTCCAAGATTTTTAGTGGAAGGTTTGGACTAATTTATCTCCCAAAAGCTGTGATCACTTAATAATTATGTAATTACCAGCAATTTACTGATGCCATAATCATTAGAGTCTTATTGTGGAAAAAATTAGAAACTGCCTAACTATCCAGTCCTGTATTATACAGATTATATGATGTATTAAATATATTATGGTACAATCTAATGGAATAATATGTACAATAAAAGTCATATTCTAAAGGTACGTTTAGTCCTTATAGACATAGATTTATTCACACAGACACACACACGTATATATGGTTCATTGGTTTGCATATGTAAATTCACAACAAATGCTAATGGAATATATAAAAATCTGATACATTAACAAGAAAAAGGATGAAAACCAAACGATCATCTCAACAGGTGCAGAAACGCACTGGACAAAGTACAGTATTCATTCATGGTAAAAACTTTCCACAAAGTAGGTTCAGAGGGAACATACGTCAACATCACAAAGGCCATACATGAAAAACCCACAGCTAACATCATACCCAATGGCGAAAACCTGAGACTTTTCCTCTGACATCAGCAGCAAGACAAGTATATCCACTCTCACCAAAAGCAGTGCTCAAATCTTTGGGCCTCAGGGCCACTTTACACTCTTTTCAGTGATTAAAGACCCCGAAAAAGCATTTATACATGTGGGGCTATGTATATCACTACTTAGCATATTAGAATTTAAAATTAAGGAAAGTTTTAAATATTCATTAATTCTTAAAAAGTAACAACTTCAAAAATTCCGTGTAAAAAAGGTCAGTTTCAACAAAAAGGTACAAAAATTTCACATAAAAAATAATCATGAAGGATGCCTGGTGGCTTAGTTGGTTAAGCATCCAACTTCGGCTCAGGTCATGGTCTCACAGTTCGTGGGTTCGAGCCCCGCATTGGGCTCTCCTGTCGGCTCATGCCCTTTCTCTCTCAGAAATAAACATTAAAATAATAATAATAGTAATAATTAGGAAAAGTAATATTTTCTAAAACAAATAATTGACTGAGAGAAGTGGTATTATTTTACATTTTTTCAAAGCCCCAATTCTGGCTTAATAGGAGACATCTAGAATCTCCCATCAGCTTCTGAATTCAGTCTGTGGCTAGAGGTCCTGTGGCATCTAGAAAACTCATTAGAGAGTGAGAAAGGCTAATTGCGCCTTAATATTGTTATGAAAATAGGTTTTTTTAGTTATTTTATTTGGTTTTTTTTAAGTAATCTCTACAGCCCTGTAGGGCTCCAACTCATGACCCCAAGATCATGAGTCACAAGCTCCACTGACTGAGCCTGCCAGGAGCCCCTGAAAATAGTTTTAACATTGAAGACCTTCTAAGAGGGTCTCAGGAGCCTCTAGTACTCCCTGAACCACATTTGAGATCCTCCAACTTAAAAGTTTTAAAATATTATGTTGGAAGACAAGAGGTGAAGGTTCATAAAAGTCAGCAGACAGAGGGGCGCCTGGGTGGCGCAGTCGGTTAAGCGTCCGACTTCAGCCAGGTCACGATCTCGCGGTCTGTGAGTTCGAGCCCCGTGTCGGGCTCTGGGCTGATGGCTCGGAGCCTGGAGCCTGTTTCCGATTCTGTGTCTCCCTCTCTCTCTGCCCCTCCCCCGTTCATGCTCTATCTCTCTCTGTCCCAAAAATAAATAAACGTAGAAAAAAAAAATTAAAAAAAAAATTTTTTAAAATAAAAAAAAAAAAAAGTCAGCAGACAGAACCTTAAAGCAGAAGCCAGTGCGCATAATCCCTTCACACCTAGATAGCAGGTGTCACCATTGTCTTCATAGGATGAGGAGTCAAGGTAAATGTGACTTATTTGGGCCACTTATTTTCCAATAAAATCCATTTTGATCAGTTTTTAAACATTCAAAATTTCCTCCCCTCCAAGAAAACCCAGGTCTGGTTTTATCTCTTCTCCCCCTCACGTCAGCCAGGAAATAGAAAGCTAGTGAGCGAAGAAATGAATACCGCTTAAGACAACTTCAGAGAAAAGAAAGACACCTTGGGTTTCCTGCTTTCTCGTTCTGTGACCTTGGGCAGGTCACAGCTTTTCAGCTCTCATTTTCTGGACCTATAAAAGGGCTCAGACAACCGTTGCCTCCCTCAGACAACCGCGTGGGTAATTTGAGATACGGAGTGTCATGTTAGTCTCCAAACCCTAAAACCCTCTACAAAAGTTATTTATTACGATGATCGTATGATTATGGTTATAAGACTGCTCACAAGACACAAAGACTTTTCCTTCTCCAGAACTGGAGAGAATGCCCACCATTCTTCCCCATTTGTGTGTCCCAAAGTCCTTGTCCAATTAAGTTCTTGCAAGCTGCCTACGGGCAGGCCCCAGATGAGCGTTGCAATCTAAGCTCTGAGCTTCCCAAGGCCAGACGCAATTATTCTAATGCATCAGCTGTCAGGTCACCCCTGCATGCAAACCTCCACAGGTGGAGAGACACTGCCAAAAATCAGTTCAGGCAAGGCATAAACAAGCCGCAACTTCTCTCCTCCTCTCCAAGGAAATTCTTTAATAACTGCGTTAAGCCAAGCATTATTGGAACGAGGACTGAACAGAGATGGGGATGGTGTGGCTGCGGCTAAAACAGCTCCCAGTGACGTAGCCGAAGTACAGGCACAGCCTTCAGCGAGCAGGATTGATAGCGAAGTCCGTTTGCCCTGGTTCGGGTTCCTAACACACTTCTGAAGTTGTAGAATGCTGTTTGGACAAAGGTCAGGAGTGAACGGTACATCTGATATAGCCGTGACCTCGAAAAGACCCAGAGGGCAGGAAGTTTCAGTGGAAAGTCACTTAAAAGAAGAAAGCAACCCGAAGTAACTTGACTAAATTAGGCTTCCTGAGTATACGATTAAACATTGGCATGTTTAGAAATTCCTAGTCCCAAGTTAATAAAACCAGGGTCATGAGAATTCTCCTTGCTTTACCATCTGCGTTTACCAACCCACCCGACCTCCTCCTAGCACTAGGAAAACATTGCTTGGAGGCAGAGAAATTCTCCTTTAGCCTCAAAACATTTGAATTTCACCTCGGGTGAGACTTACCTTCAAAATCTGGAGAGGCATTCCAGTTTGCATGGACGCCAGGCCCTTGTAATCGAAGTCAAGTCACTGCGGACAAAAAAAAATTGCCCAAACGCCAACAGTTTTGTCTCCCTTTCCTCGTGTATGTAAAACAAAGTTTCTTGTTTTCTTTCTCCTCAAATGATGACTAGTAAGTTAATAAATAAAACCTTAATTAAAAATATTAATGTGTTTTTACAGGAAGTATCTTTGTCACTCCTTTGTCCTTCCTGTCTAGCTTTGAAGGCCTCACCTTCTAAAAAACGGTGCAACTCCATCGCTGCCCTGAAGGCAACCTCCCAAGAGATCGTGTCCTCAATTAGCCAGGAATGGAAGGATGAGAAGCGGGATCTGCTGACCGAGGGGCAGAGTTTCAGCAGCCTTGACGAGGAAGGTAAAGACATTCAACTTAAAAAAAAAAAAAAGTGGGGGCGGGGGGAGGAGTTCTTCTGATTTTATTTATATAGGTGATGTGGATTCACAATAGAACAATTAGAACATTAGAGGGGCGCCTGGTGGCTCAGTCGGTTGAGCGTCCAACTTGAGTTCAGGTCATGAGCTCACAGCTCTGAGTTCGAGCCCCGCATCAGGCTCTGGGCTGACAGCTCGGAGCCTGGAGCCTGCTTCGGATCTGTGTCTCCCTCTCTCCCTGCCCCTCCCCTGTGCAGGTTCTGTCTGTGTGTCTGTCTCTCAAAAGTAAATACACGTTAAAAAATTTTTTTTAAAAACATTAGAACATACCTGCTCTCAGAAACAAGACCTGGGGGCACCTGCCTGGCACAGTAGGTAGAACTTGCCACTCTTAATCATGAGTTCAAGCCCCATATTAGGCGTAGAGCTTACTTTAAAAAAAAAAGACACAAATTGTGTTAATGAATTTTCTAAAGGATACTTATAGTATGACTCGCTTACTATAAATTTTTTAAACACGTAAACAATATTATATATGGCTTAAGGTAAAAATGTTAGAAATACACTAAGATATTCAGAAATAAGGATCAGTCACCCCACTACCTGGAGGTGACACATATGAACATCTTTGTGTTTTTACTACTTGGACCTTGTTCTGTGCATGTGTATAATGTGTGTGTGTGTGTGTGTGTGTGTGTGTGTGTGTGTGTGTGTGTTTCAAACACACACATTATATGCTTCTATGTACGCCCATATACATATACACACACTGTAACAATGAATTACCAACTTATTTAGGTCTTTAATGAATTTAATAAAAGTTTTAGAACTTTCTTCTTGCTTGTCATATATCCCTACCTTTTGTTAGATTTCTTCTCAAATGGATTAAGGTGTAGACCCGTATTTTCTATCTTTCCAAAGGGTGTCTTTTGAAGATGTGGGTTTTCTGGCGGTTTGTTGCTACGGTGTTAGACCTCACCTCTTTGCTCGTTCCTTTGTCACTTGCTAGCTAGAACTCCTGGTACAGTGATGAATAGAAGCGGTGACTGGGCAGCCTTGCCTTGTCCTGATTTTAAAGGGAAGGCTTCTCACATTTCACTGTTGAGAAAGAAGTTTGCTGTATTGGATACCCATAATCGGGTCAAGGAAGTACCTTTTTATTGCTGGTTTGCTAAAAGTTTTTATCAGGAACGCGTATTGAATTTTATCACAAACTTTTTTGTCTGTCTTCTTGAATTGATTAGGTGTTTTCCTTTTCTAATTGTTAAAGAGGAAGTGACAGTTTCGACTTTTTTTAATCTATGTATTCTTCTGGGAATCCCAGCAGTTCCTGAAAATTTCTTCTACTTAGATTAGCTCTCCAGGGGCGCCTGGGTGGCTTAGTCGGTTGAGCCTCTGACTTCGGCTTAGGTCATAATCTCATGGTTTGTGAGTTCGAGCCCTGCCTAGGGCTCTGTGCTGACAGCTCACAGCCTGGAGCCTGCTTCCAATTCTCTGCCTCCTTCTCTCTCTGCCCTCTCCTGCTCACACTCTGTCTTGCTCTCTCTCTCTCTCTCACAAATAAACATTTAAAAAAATTTCTTTAAAGATTAACTGTCTTCTCCGGGTTTTCTTTTCCTCAGAGTCACTAGGACAGGGTGATACTCCTCCCCTCCTGCAGCACTTACCCACATGTTCCACGCTGGGATTCTTTCTTTTCTCATCTCCCTAGAAACCAGCTCAGACCCAGATATAGTGATATCGACAAAAGAGTTAATGAAATGCGCTTGCTCCTGTCTCTGGCTGGATGGCTGCAGTTTGTGGCATTGTGGCAGCTGTGACTCCCTTTTCCTAAGCACCTCTGCACCAGCACTGTCCCTCCCACACTGCTGGTCTTCTTAGAGCACACAGAAAACTATAAGGTGTCTACAGTCTGGGAAATAGGATTAATGGATTTTTAAACTGTATTAGTTTATCTTTTTTTATTTTTTTTTTAATGTTTATTTTTGAGAGAGACAGAGCCTGAGCGGGGGAGAGGCAGACAGAGAAGGAGGCACAGACTGCAAAGCAGGCTCCAGGCTCCGAGATGTCAGCACAGGGCTCGAACTCACGAACCGCGACATCATGACCTGAGCTGAAGTCGGATGTGCAACTGACTGAGCCCCCCCCCCACCGGCGCCCCATAATCTTTCAAATAGGATGCACCATATGACTTCTGAAGTTAAAGCAACAAGTCTAGTTGTCAGTCTGGGGGGAGGAAAGGGGTATAATACATACACTACGTAACATCCAGAAAGTCTGGATGAAACATTGGAAGTAGGGCACATGTTGTGCTTTTCTTCAGCTGAGCTCTTGGACCCAGTTTCATGTCTAAATGAGTTTATCTAGACAGTTCTTTCTGCGAAGTTTTTATCATGCTGTGTACTTGGGGCCTTCCATTTTCATAGTGCACCAAATTGCCTCTAGTTATCAATCGTCTCTTCTGTGCCACTGTCAGCATATCTTGGTTGTATTAGTTTTCTGGGGCCATGTAACAAATTACCAGAAAGCCAGCCGCTTAATAGAACCTCCAGTTATTAGCTCACAGTTGTGTAAGTGAGAAGTCTGGAAAGGCTCCCCTGGATTCTCCGGGCACCGTTTATCAGGGATCTGAAGGCGTCAGCTGGGCCGCGTTCTCATCTGGAGGTGTTGGGAAAGAAATCCTCCAAGGTCATCGTGTGGGCAGGATTGGCATCCCTGCGGACCCCATGCCTGCCTGATAGCTGTGGGCCACATCCGGCCCCTCGAGACCGCGCACATACCTTGCCAGGCAGCCCCCTCCCATCTTCAAACAGAGAATTTTGTACAAGTGAATCCTTCTCTCACTTCCAATCCCTGACTTCCAGACACACATTTAAAAGGCTCAAGTGATCGGGCGCCTGGGTGACTCAGTCTGTTAAGCGTCTGACTCTTGACTTCAGCTCAGGTCATGATCTCGTGAGATCGAGCCCCATGTCGGGCTATGTGCTGGTAGTACAGAGCCTGCTTGGGATCCTCTCCGGTCCTCTCTACCCTTCCCCTGCTTGCACACACTCTCTCACTCAAAATAAATAATAAGAAAAAAAAAGGGAGCTCAAGTGATGAGGCCAGGCCCATCTGGATAATATCCTCTAAGCTGGAGTTAAGGAATTAGTAACCTAATTACACCTGCATAATTCCTTTTGCGGTGTCAAATATATAATTACAGAAGCCAAATCGCATTCACTGATATGACCCCCACTCAAAGGGAGATGGTTCAAGCATACATATCCCTGGGGATCATCCTAGAATTCTGTCTACCATGTTAGTTTCTTAAAAACACTGAAGGATATAGGAGCTTGAGGAGATAGTTCTCTGTTTTAAAGAGCTGCTCCTAAGAGATTGGGGCTCACCAGTGTCTGGCCCAAGTTGCTGGACAGATCGCTCAAACAACCTCTGGTTGATGAAGTCAAGCTGGGTGCACCCAAAACTGGAGTCTTGATGAGCTCTTTTCAGTCCAGCCCCATCTGCCTTATATTGAGTAGCAATCCTTTCAAATCTGATGGGCAGTGGTTTTTCGGACCCACTTTTCAATGTTATTGAGAGTTTCAGTGTTTTCCTCTATATTGAATAAGAAGGTGAGATCAAGCATATTAAAGGTCACTAGTCAGTTGTCCTATAACATTGAAGGCCTCTCTAATTTTTGCATGTTGAGTGCTTGGGGTACTTGCGTGTTTATACAGTCTGTTACCATCTGTTACTCATCGTGGTAATTCTTTATTTTGACCAGAATAGGAGGCAGAGGTGTACCATCTCACATGTTTTGTTTTACTTTATTTTATTTTATTTTATTTTATTTTATTTTATTTTATTTTATTTTATTTTATTTTATTTTAATTTTATTTTTTTTTTTAATTTACATCCAAATTAGCATCTAGTGCAACAATGATTTCAGGAGTAGATTCCTTATTGCCCCTGACCCATCTAGCCCATCCCCCCTCCCCCACCCCCTGCAGTGACCCTCAGTTTGTTCTCCAGATTTATGAGTCTCTTCTGTTTTGTCCCCCTCCCTGTTTTTGTATTATTTTTGTTTCCCTTCCCTTCTGTTCATGTTTTGTCTCTTCAAGTCCTCCTATGAGTGAAGTCATATGATATTTGTCTTTCTCCAACTAATTTCGCTTAGCATAATACCCTCCAGTTCCATCCACATAGTTGCAAATGGCAAGGTTCCATTCTTTTTGATTGCCGAGTAATACTCCTGTGTGTGTGTGTGTGTGTGTGTGTGTGTGTGTGTGTGTGTGTGTGTATCCCACATCTTTATCCATTCATCCATCGAGGGACATTTGGGCTCTTTCCATACTTTGGCTATTGTTGATAGTGCTGCTATAAACATGGGGGTGCATGTGTCCCTTCAAAACAGCACACCTGTATCCCGTGGATAAATGCCTAGTAGTGCAATTGCTGCGTTGTAGGGTAGTTCTATTTTTAGCTTTTTGAGGAAGCTCCATACTCTTTTCCAGAGTGGCTGCAGCAGCTTGCATTGCCACCATCTCACATATTTTAAAGTGTGTCCGGTCTCCTGGTCCAGAGTCCAGCCCTTCTGTGCCTACCCCCTTTCCCTCTGTGCCTCCCTCCATCCTTTCATCTCCCCCTCTTCAAACCCCACATCTAAAACCTCACACTCATGCGATAGTGCCTATTAGGACCATCTTCCATGCGTACGCTTCCTAAACATGCATAATTTTGAGCCCGTCGTGCCAGTGAAGGGATCCCAGAAACACTTTAAAGTTATGTCGTATTTTTTTTTCTTCTTTCTTTTTTTTTTTTTTAATTTTTTTTTTCAACATTTATTTATTTTTGGGACAGAGAGAGACAGAGCATGAACGGGGGAGGGGCAGAGAGAGAGGGAGACACAGAATCGGAAACAGGCTCCAGGCTCCGAGCCATCAGCCCAGAGCCTGACGCGGGGCTCGAACTCACGGACCGCGAGATCATGACCTGGCTGAAGTCGGACGCCTAACCGACTGCGCCACCCAGGCGCCCCAGTTACGTCGTATTTATTATCGCCTGTCTTGGTTTAGCTTGGGGGAATGATGAAAAAGAATCTAGGTACACATGGTGATGCTGGTTAACAACAGTCTGTTGTATATTTGAAAGTTGCTAAGAGACTAGATCCTAAAAATTCTCATTACAAGAAAAAAAAAGTGTTGTAACTACTATGTGGTGATGGATGTTCACTAGACCATGATGATCATCTCACAATATACATGTTTATCAAATCATCACGTTGGACTCTTAAAATTAATACAGTGTTATATGTCAATTATATCTTCATAAAAATTTAAAAATGAAATATTGGGGTGCCTGAGTGGCTCAGTCAGTTGAGTGTCCGACTCTCAATTTTGGCTCAAGTCCTGACCCCAGGGTCATGGGATCAAGCCCCGTGTCAGGCTTCGTGCTAAGTGTGGAGCCTGCTTAAGATAGTCCCTCTCTCCCTCGGCCTCTCTGCCACCCATTCTCTCTCTCTTTCTATTTTTCTCAAAAAATAATAATGATGATGATGATGTCTCCCAAGGTTAAAAAAAATCACCCATTGTCTCTCTCTTTCTTTCTCAAAAAAAAATAATAACAATAATAATAATAATGATGTCTCCCTAGGTTAGAAAAAAATCAGTGTGAGCCTAGTTATAAAAGTTTAAGGACCAGGATTTGTCCATAACTGTTATGTCCACAGTGTTCTAACTTTTTTTTAATTTTTTAGCATTTATTTATTTTTGAGAGAGCATGAGCAGGGGAGGGACAGAGAGAGAAGAAGACACAGAATCCGAAGCAGGCTCCAGGCTCTGAGCTGTCAGCACAGAGCCCCACGTGGGGCACAAACCCATGAATCATGAGATCATGACCTGAGCTGAAGTTGCACACTTAACCGACTGAGCCACCCAGGTCCCCCACACAGTGTTCTGTTTTAAAGCAACTCTGTTCTGTGTGACTGACCTGTCATTAAAGCACTGTCTCTACCAGGCTGGGCGGTAAGGGATACAAATTTGTCCAAAGTTTAGGTTAGGATGATTAAAAATGGTCTGGGAAGGGGCGCCTGGGTGGCGCAGTCACTTAAGCGTCCGACTTCAGCCAGGTCACGATCTCACGGTCCGTGAGTTCGAGCCCCGCGTCAGGCTCTGGGCTGATGGCTCGGAGCCTGGAGCCTGTTTCCCATTCTGTGTCTCCCTGTCTCTCTGCCCCTCCCCCGTTCATGCTCTGTCTCTCTCTGTCCCAAAAATAAATAAACGTTGAAAAAAAAAATTTTTTTTTAAATAAAAATAAAAATGGTCTGGGAAGCATGTGTTTCCCGGCTGTTAAAAAGTCTGAGTATTTAGATCTAAATTGAGGAGGATAGATACGTGCACATCCCAGGGAGGGAGAGCAGGTGCCCTGTGTGTTTCTACATTGGCCAATCATCCTGTTAATCCCTGTCACATTATCTCCTTAAGCTCCTACGAGCTTTTGATGTCATCTTTTGAAACAGTAAATCACGTTCTTAGGTTTTTCAAAGAACATTCATAATGTCATTTCCATAAGCCGTTTTGTAAATTAATGCAGTCCCCTTTCTGCTTAACCTGTTTGCAAGGAGCTGTCTTATGGGTCTGCTGTAGTTCAGGCGGGCGAGGTGAATTCATCATTTAACGCGCAACCTGATCTGCGAAATGAGTGCTTTTGACTCGACTCCAGTGCATTTACTACCGAGATTCATGAGTCTCTGTTCTGCTTTTGTCACCCAGCCCTGGGATCCCGACACAGGCCGGACCTGGTGCCTAGCACTCCTTCACTCTTTGAAGCTGCTTCCTTGGCCACCACGATTTCTTCTTCTTCCTTATATGTCAATGAACATTGTCCACACGACAGGACTACGCTCTATTCAAACAGGTGAGACTTCGCGCGATCACATTACCCGTCTGCCTGTTAACCCCGTCAGTGCCACAGTTACACGGGTATCTCTGAACAGGCACATGCTGTCCCTGACAACCAGGGTGTGACCGTCACCTCCCCTGTAAGTGAGAGGAAGTGAAAACATGCTTGATTTTTACGATGCCAAGAAGCACCTCTAGGGGGAAACCCTCCTTGTGTTTCTTCACAGTTAATCATTATGTCCTGTAGACGTTATGTACTCAGTTCTCGGGAAGAAGACGGATGTTTCCTCATTTCATCATTTCACCGTTTCTTATGAACGGATTTTTTAAGCAGGTGTTCTTGGTTAATATTGCACATAGCTGCAAAGATATTTGAATATTCTCTTTTGGTTTGAGTGACCTTAGTGGCCATGGTAGAAACAATAACTGCCCCCAAAGTTGTCCCCATCCTAATCCCTGGAACCTGTGCCTTATATGTTACCTTATAGAGCAAAAGGGACTTTGCCAATGTGTTTAAGTTAAAGATCCGAGATGGGAAGTGTATCTTCAATTATTAAGGTTGTCTCAATGAAATCGCCTGGTCTTTTTTTTTTTAATATTGTTTTATTAACACTACAGTGGTAGGCAACTTTATGCTTCTGTTTTTTCCTGGATCACTGAGTCACACAGAATTCAAAATCCACTAGGAGGCTGAGAGCCTTTACATTAAATGTATCCTCCCTAAAAATCCTTAACTGTATGCCAGTCTGTTCTCAAGCAGTAAAATTCAGTTATGCACAGGGTCTTTGTAAGGGGAAGACAGAAACGTTAGGGTCTGATAAAGAGAATTGCAGAAGCAGAGGGAAGAGAGAGAGGTGTTAGAAGGCACCAAGCCGCTGGCTTCAAAAGGTGGAGGACAGGGCAGTGAGCCCAGGGAAGCCAGCAACCTCTAGAAACCAGAAAAGGCTAGGAAACAGGTGCCCCCTTAGAGCCTTCACCGAGGAAGACAGATCTTCCAACATGTTGAATTTCAGGATTTCTGACCAGAGCTGTGAGAGAATAAGTTGTGTTGTTTTAAGCCATAAGTTTGTGATAATTTCTTATAGCAGCAATAGAAAACTAATACAGTGACTCTCCAACATGCAATGATTTAGTGTTTCAGTGTTGGGGGGGGGGGGGGGTTGGTACTATTATTTCCTAAATAGAGAGTCACTTAGTTATTCAATACTTTGGCTTTTTATGTTTATTTCTTTCTCTGTTTATATTTAGAGGGAGCGTGTGAGGGGGGAGGGGCAGAGGGAAAGAGAGAGAATCTTCAGCAGGGTCCACGTTCTGCACAGATCCGAATGCAGGGCTCAATCCCATGACCTGAGTCGAAATCGAGAGTCAGACGCTTAACTGAGTCAGCTACCCAGGCGCCCCTCGATACTTTTGCTTTTTAAACAAAACATTGTCAAATATTGATTCTAGTAATAGGAGATGATATCTTTACACAAAGATCACAATGTTGCCTATGGGCATGGCTGATTGATTTTCACTTTCTATATATGCAATTTTGGTTTTTTAAATTTTTTAATTTTTTTTTTTTTTTTTAGAGAGAGAGAGAGAGAGACAGTGCACAAGCAGGGGAGAGGCAGAGAGAGAGAGGGAGACACAGAATCTGAAGCAGGCTCCAGGCTCGGAGCTGTCACCTCAGAGCGTGACACGGGGCTCGAACTCACAAACTGCGAGGTCATGACCTGAGCCAAAGTCGGTCACTTTACGGACTGAGCCACCCAGGCACCTCTGTATACACAATTTTGTAACCAGCTTCAGTTGCTGGACAGGGACTGCTCTGTATATGTTCCTGATAATTATCTGTTAAATGTTGAACTGGCTCTTGTCAAAAATCTGGCTCTTGAGAATCAAGATGGGATTCGTGCAGGTAAAGTCTTTCTGGCACAAGTCATTTTCCACCTCCACGGTTGCAGCTTGGCTCACTTCCAGAATGAGGACTCCGTATGGTAGTCTCCTTTTTAACATACGCGTATTTGTAGATTCCAGCTTGGTCTGTAAGTTACGGTTTGGTAATTAGAGCTTCTGTAGAAATTTCTTCCCTCTTGCCGTTTGCTGCTCTCCCCGCTGGATACCGGTTGGGGGATGGTGGGTGAGGCAACCAGTCTTGGTCTGGAGAAGTGGAATGAATGGCAGGGTGAGCCTTCAGTCTTTAGTAGGGCTTCAGTTTAGATTGCTCGGGTGGAAAAGCCAACAAATAAGGCTCCATTAAAAATTACTCAACTCATCTAAACTGTAAAAGAAATTTGGTTTGCTTCCCTAGGTTAGAAGAATTTAAAGTGACCTAACGGTGATGTGTACCTGAATGTTCAAATTTGTGACGTAAATTAGTCAAGCGACAGCTTTCCTATCTGTGTGGTATAGCTAAACACCATTGTTTTGCTCTCACATAGAAATAGCAGCTCAAAAAAATGGCTGGAAAGTCACAGGAAGCTCCTTGCAAGGTCAACAAACAATTCCACATGAAGGCCTGGTGGTTTCTTTTTTTTTTTTTTTAATTTTTTTTTAACGTTTATTTATTTTTGAGACAGAGAGAGACAGAGCATGAACAGGAGAGGGTCAGAGAGAGAGGGAGACACAGAATCTGAAACAGGCTCCAGGCTCTGAGCTGTCAGCACAGAGCTCAACGCGGGGCTCGAACTCACAGACCTTGAGATCATGACCTGAGCCGAAGTCGAAAGCTTAACCGACTGAGCCACCCAGGCGCCCCAAGGCATGGTGGTTTCTTATGTTTGCTACTGTTCTCATTATCAGGGTCACGTAATTGGATATGCTATTAATTTACTAGAATTTTCAGCACAAATACAAAAGGGTTTTTTGCTTGTGGGTTTGTTTGTTTGTTTGTTTGTTTGTTTGTTTTGGTGGCACTAGTTGTGAATAAGCATGCAGTATCTTGGCCAGAAGTATTTAATTCTTGGGTATTCATAAAGTTCCCCCAGCATCTGGAACTGTCTCCTTCCTAGCCAGCGTTGCAAGCTACCTCTGCATGCTCCAGGGCTGTGGTATAATTCTTGGTACTTTTACTTATGAGGATGCTGGTTATCATATATTGGATGGGGAAAACAGTGTTATCTGTGATATTTTTCCCTTTCCTTTTTTGAAGTGAACTGTTGGAGATAAACCTTCTTTGGCATGGTATGTCCAACTTGCATTTTGATATGCTTAGCGGTCAGGTGGCAACAAGAAACCACTCTGTCTTAGACAGAAAGGGATTTGATACCTTGCAAAGTCCCTGAAAAGGCTCTGGGCTGGACATCAGGAAATCGCTCCTGGATAATGCCACTGAACGGGCCCACCGATAGCCCCGCAGCCTTGGCCGCAGTCAAGCAGGTGCCCTGCCAACAGAACGCAAGCTAGCGAAAGCATTTTGGTGATCCCTGAATGTTTTTAAAATAAGCTAACATTTAAAAATCAAGCAGTTTTGGGGCGCCTCGGTGGCTCAGTCGGTTAAGCGTCCAACTCTTGGTTTTGGCTCAGGTCGTAGTCTCATGGTTCGTGAGATCAAGCCCTGAATCGGGTTCTCTGCTGATAGTGCAGAGCCTGCTTGGGATTCTCTCTCTCTCTCTCCCCCCTCTCTCTGCCCCTACCCCGCTCTCACTCGCTCTCTCTCAAAATAAATAAACTTGAAAAAATAATAATAAAAATCAAGTCGTTTCACTAAAATCCCCTTTTGAAAAATCACTAGTCTGGGCCCCTCATGGCTCTGTTGCCTTTGGCATTTATCCGCTGGAGGGGGGAAGCCTGGACCCTGCCTCGCTCACCTCTGATGTCTCCTGCCTGTTCCTCTGGCCATTTCTGGTTTTAGCCTGGAGATAGAAAAGAAGTCAAAAGACGTGTTTCTGATCTTAACCACTGCTTTAGGGGAATCATAAGGAAAAGGGGCCAAAAAAGGCCCAGAGGTGCTAAACAGAAACCTCTAGCCTGTGAACTCCTGGGAATCAGTATCCCTACCCGCCCCCCCACCGCCCCCCAACCCTAAAATAAACAAACATGATTCTACATCTCTTCTGGCCTGCTCAGTTTTAAAACCTAATCCAAATAGCCTGGAAAGAAAATGAGTTGAATATTAAACTTATAATTCACATCAGGTTTGTTTTTTTTTTTAATCTGTGAATCATTTTTGTGTTAAGGCACAGTGGCCTGTTTTGTCCATTTTGACTCTGTGCCTTACCTGTCTGCGCTTAAATAAGCCGTAAATACTCCAGCTAGCAATGGGCATTCTGTCAGTCTTTTTAAAATCCTTTGAGGGGCGCCTGGGTGGCGCAGTCGGTTAAGCGTCCGACTTCAGCCAGGTCACGATCTCGCGGTCCGTGAGTTTGAGCCCCGCGTCAGGCTCTGGGCTGATGGCTCGGAGCCTGGAGCCTGTTTCCGATTCTGTGTCTCCCTCTCTCTCTGCCCCTCCCCCGTTCATGCTCTGTCTCTCTCTGTCCCAAAAATAAATAAACGTTGAAAAAAAAAATTAAAATCCTTTGAAAAGTGTCGATTAGTGCCGGGATGTGTCCACACCTGAATTGTATGTTGCAGTGGGAAAACTGCTCTCTCTTCAAATTATTCCGCCTTTTAAGGGACTAGTCTCTGTAACGGCAAAAACTCCAAGTACAATCTCTTTTCCTCCTCCTCCTCCTCCTCCTTCTTCTTCTTTTTTGTTTTTTTGGAGGTGTACTCTAAAAATTGAGTAGAAAGCAAAGAAAAGATTGTATTTTTAAAGTATATATTTAACCTGATGATTGGGAGTCCCTGTTTTCACAGTACAGTTTGGTGTTCGGGCATGTAGTTCATAGTGATGGAGGCAAACTCGGGTGGGCACGTGCTTCCCAGTCAAATGGCGGGATTTAAATTTTGAATCTTTGATCCTTAAAGTCTTCTTTCCTAGGCAGAGCTCTGTTCTTTTAGAGGGGGTATAAATGAGCACTAAGAAATGCAGAGGCAAATGGGTTTTACCTCAAAGATAAGAACAACTTAATATTGTGGAAATTCGCTACATGCAAGAATTTTATTTCTTGCCATGAGTCCCGGCACCTTTGGTAGCAAAGCTAATGGTCTGATCCTGCACAAGTATCAAAAGCCCTCCTGTGTCCCAACCTATTTATAGCTTCCCCATCAAAAATACCTTTATCTTTGGGGCGCCTGGGTGGCTCGGTCGTTAAGCATCTGACTATCGATCTTGGCTCACATCATGATCTCACAGTTCATAAGATCAGGCCCCGTGTTGGGCTCTTCACTGACAGCCTGGAGCCTGCTCGGGATTCTCTCTCTCTCTCCTTCTCTCTTTGCTCCTGCCCCGCTTGTGCGCTCACTCGCTGTCTCTCTCAAAATAAATAAACATTTTTTAAAAAGGGGGAAAAAATGTCTTTACCTTGTTCACTGCTTTGGCTGCTCTCCTGTTTTTCTAGTGACTGTTTCAAATAGCTGGCTCACCCTAGAGGCATTAGGAGTGTTACAAGAAGGGCAGTTATGTCACCGGAGAAGCCACTGGTCATCTGCACATAGAGGTGACAGCTGGCAAAGGCCCCCTAAATGTTGAGTCCAGCATCAGAGATCTCAGAGGCTGACCCAGGGGATCTGACTGCAGTTCTGTGCCATTTTTTTCCTGCCGCTAGAATCTCATAAAGCCAGGAGAGCACGGGAGTGACCTTACAGACATGTCTAAAAGACCAGGAAAGAGAAGTGCAGAGACATGCGCATTCTGTGACCTGCTGCCACAAGGTCACACGGTGTGCTGGTAGGATTTAACTGGAACACGGGTCTCGGAGGCCCAACCTCACATTCTCTCCTCCGTACCCCCCTTTCACTAAAGCCTCTTGTCGTTGTGCTGTTGTCCTTGCTGTGTGTGCTGTGCGCGGGGAGGCTGATGGGCCGGGGTCTCCTAACATGAACTCTGGCTTCACGATTGAGCC
This sequence comes from Prionailurus viverrinus, assembly GCF_022837055.1. NCBI lineage: Eukaryota > Metazoa > Chordata > Mammalia > Carnivora > Felidae > Prionailurus > Prionailurus viverrinus. The sequence continues at coordinate 76,514,653 of NC_062573.1, read as the reverse complement.
ACTTTTTTGCCGCTTAATAACTGAAGTATTTCTGTTAGACAAAGTGGTGGGTCTATATGAATGTCTACCAGTGACGTTTGTTCTAGAAGTCATTGGCTAAGTTTGCTTATTAAGAACATCACGTTGGGGTGCCTGGGTGGCTCAGTCGGTTAAGCATCCGACTTCGGCTCAGGTCATGATCTCACAGTCTGTGAGTTCGAGCCCCGCATCGGGCTCTGTGCTGATGGCTCAGAGCCTGGAGCCTGCTTCCGATTCTGTGTCTCCCTCTCTCTTTGCCCCTTCCCTGCTCATGCTCTCTCTCTCTCTGTCTCAAAAATAAATAAACATTAAAAAATTTTTTTAATAAAAAAAGAACATCATGACTAGGTGGCTCAGTCAGCAGGGCATCCAGCTTTTGATTTTGACTCTTGGTCCTTGGGTTTGAGCCCTGCATCGGGCTCTGTGCACCTGACAGCACGGAGGCTGCTTGGGATTCTCTCTCTCTCCCTCTCTCTCTGCCCCTCCCACACACTCTCTCTCTCAAAATAAATTAATTAAAAAAAAAAACCATCATGGCTATGGGAAATTTTCTATCATAGCAGTAGTTGTATTTCAAACCTTCGATAATGATAGGATCACAATAGTATAGTAATAGCTAATTCTGGGATAATCCTAAGAGTCTGTGTTAAGTTGTTTACATGCATTAAAGGGATCTAATTCTCCCAAGCAACCCATTATGGCCATCATATTGATTATCTCCAGGCACGCTTCACAATGTTAGGTCACCCCCCAAGGTCGAACGGCTGCCAGGTAGAGCCATGGTCTCCAGGCACAGCACTGACACAGAGCGTGAGGCCCCAGCCTCAGCCCCTCACCGGCTGCCCTCACCTGTGTTGTCCCGGCTCCGACCACGTGACCTTGAGATGACGCTGCTCATAGAAGTTGGATAACACCCACACAAGTTGTCTCCCTCCTCCGTTTCGTGCGTTTTGCCTTTTCTTCTTCTGTGTGATTGTAAGTGAGGATTTTCACTTCTCCAGATGTGAGAGACCGAGGGTTCAAATGCTAAAAATATGACCTACTAACTTAAGTCTGCAAGAAACCTGAAATAGCTGTTTCTTCAAGTTTTTATTTCTAGCTCTTCGAGTAGACTTCCGTGTCATTACATGATCCCAGAGAAGAGACTTTTGTCAGGTATCTTTCTGCTTGATTTAGAAAATCCCATATCTTGTATTGACCTAATAAGGTTAAGAAGGGACATTTGTGACTTAAGAGATGAGAGGAGACGAAGGTGGGTTGCAAGAACTTTCTAGCAGTTCCGGTCCTCTAACAATAACCTCAAGGGAGGGACAGCATGTGCCTGTGACATCTGCCGTGCACCTAGAGGCTGCCTGCTGAACCGGGTGCCGATCTGGGCTGCACCAGCCCCTCAGGAGGTCTCTGTAGCCCTCCTGTAGATGCTGAATATTCAGTATCCTCTCCAGACCCTTTGCGCTTTTATGGCTCCTCATCCGGTTCGTCCTTCCTTGCAGACAGACCACATCACCACCACTGTTCCCCACTTCCGGCCAACAGCCATCATTAGAAGTCACCATTTAGGACATTAGCCCCCAAAACAGCCCCTTCGACATCTCTAATGTTGGGAAAGTTACTTTACCTTTCGGGCCTCGGTGTCCCCACTTGTGCAATGTGGATTATCATACAACTGCCCCAAAGGGTTGTTCTTACCATGAGTTGAAATGGTAATTGGAAAGCCCTCGCTGGTACCTAGTAAACGCCATCATTGTTTTTGTCAAAAGGCCATCCAGAGTGCTTTATTGGGTAGCGTCCGGTCAAGGAAATGGAAAACACATCTGGCATTTCAAACAGAATTTATTTTGTTTAATGTTTATTTATTTTTGAGAGAGGGAGAGAACGAGCAGGGGAGGGGCAGAGGGAGAGCAGGACAGAGGATCAGAAGCCGGCTCTGCGCTGACAGCCGACGGCCCGATGTGGGGCTTGAACTCACGAACCATGAGATCATGACCTGAACCAAAGTCAGACACTCCACCGACTGAGCCACCCTGGGGCCCCTCATACAGAACGTAGTAAGAGGAATCGGTTACCCGCTGTGACCGGAGGCGTGTAAAGGGGACGTTGCAGAGAAACCCAGGTAAGTAACTGCAGGCTGCGGCTCCCGGCACCTGACAGAACATAGACTCACGAAGGAGGCCCCACCTGGGGACCTGCTGCCCCCGTAAGAGCAGGGACATCGAAGTAGGACATCAACAGAATTGCTGGGATAGCGGCAGGGACACAGCTGCTGCCGGAAACACTGCCCTCGGAAGGAAGGAAGGAACACGAGAGAGAAGAGGACCGAAAGCTTCTCTCTGCCCATCGCCTCATCATCCTCAGCCCACGGAACCTGGCACTGGAGCCTGAGCGGTGTAGTTCGCTGACTGTTGGCCGCAGCGTCACAAGGTGGAGTTGAATTAAGGTATCAGTGGCAGCCACAGCCCACAGGGCAAAGACTGGAGATGCAAGGTCTCTTAAAAAGAGAATTTGAATGATCAAAGCTTGACACAAAGGCAGAGAGTGCATACAGGAACAGGAATCGATCTGGACTCTATACGCTAAAAGGAATCACAGAGCCAACTCATTGCCATGACGATATAATCGTATGTAAAACAGACGTAATTTTTTCAAATCAGCTGTGTCACTGGGGACGCCAGTATTTACCAGCAAGCCTATCCGATCGTCGATAATGCCTTCCCTGCCTCTGCGCTAGAACGGATGCTGGTTGTAAACGCTTCTAGAAGTGTGTCCACTGATTCCAGGCGTGTGGGATAGATAAAAAGCTTCTTGAGCTCAAGAACTCCACAAAGAGATTTGTAAGCCCGGGGATGCCGGGTGAGGACCCCCCCGCCCCGTCCTCCCCGCCCCCGATAGAGCAGCAGATACGTGTTCAAGGCTAGACATCTGTCGCCCATGCCCTAGCCAGACACTTTTATTGCCGGTAATACCCTACCTACCCCATCACATCAACTGAATATAACTCAGTCTGGAGTGAACACACGCGAGGGGCTGGTGGATACGGTGTCCCTTCTCTTCTTCGTATAATGAAGAAAAGGATTTAGTCACCTCTTCCCTAGTGTCGGGAAACCAGGTGACCAAGCAAATGATGATGCGGGTGTGGGAAAGAGTAACTAACACGCTTCAGGATCCTCAAGCAAAAACCTGCCTTGTTACCCAGCCTCCCAGGAGAAGATCTCATTTGGGGAATTAGGACCATTTTAAGCCCTGCTGGGATGACAGGCAAACCAAACAGTGATGTCCCCTCCCTTTCCAGTTGTGACTGAGGCACCTGCAGAGAAAATTGGAGCTTGCTAGAAGCTTCATAATATGCCTGCCAGTTTAGTTTTCCCCTCCTCAACCTCAGCACAAAAAAAAAAAAAAATCACATAGTCTGCACCTGGATTTTACTCGATGCCTTTTTTTTTTCTTTTTTTGACAAATTGTAGAATTGCTTCTGAAGTGATTAGCTTTTCAAACGACCCTTCATATATTTTGGCATGGGCAGGAAATTGAAGTGAATTTTTCAAATATCTGACATTCTATGAGGAATCATTTAGGATTCAGCATTAATTCAAAGAACACTCATATGTTTTTCCCCCGCTGTCTTTTATTCATTTATTCATAAATTCGACAAATATTCCTCGGGCCCCAAACATGCCAGACATTGTGCCAGGGGCAGACGTGATTCCTCTCCTCCTGGAGATCAGAGTCTAGAGGGGGAATGTGTCATTACACAACTGTAGAGTATTTAGATTTTTTTTTTTTTTTTGCTGAGGTATAATTCATACGTAATGTTATTTTAGTTGTAGCCGTGCAGCCTAATGATTTGACAGTTGTCTGTATTGCACAACAGTCACCACAGTAAATCTAGGTACCATCTGTCACCACACAGAGTCACAAAGCAAAGCTTTTTTCTTGTGATGAGAACTTGTAAGATTTACTCTGTTGGCAACTTTCAAGTTTGCATGACAATATTGTTGACATGCTGCCCACACACTGCACATACTACATTCCCCTTATGACTTATTTTATAACCAGAAAGGTTTTTTGTTTGCTTATTTGTTTTTGAGATAGAGAGCCCAAGTGCGGTGGGAGGGAGGGGGCAGAGAGAGAGATTGAGAATCCCAAGGAGGCTCCACACTCAGCCCAGAGCCCAACTCAGGGCTCGATCCCACAACCCTGGGATCGTGACCTGAGCCAAAATCAAGAGTTAGACACTCAACTGACTGAGCCACCCAGGCACCCCTATTACTGGAAGTCGGTACCTCCTGACCCCATCACCCGTTTCACCCACCCCTCCAACTCCCCTCCCCATACTGTCTTCTCTGTATCTGTGAGTTTTGTGTGTTTGTTTCCTGTTTGTTTACATTCCACAGACAAATGAGATCATCTGGTATTTGTCTTTCTGTCTGACTTAACTTCACTTTAACATAATACCCCCAAGGTCCATCCATGTTGTTGCGAAAGGCATTTCAGTCTTCGTGTGTGTGTGTGTGTGTGTGTGTGTGTGTAGCTGAGTAATGCTCACATTTTTTGATGAATTGGTACATGGCAATATTTCTAGGTGCCTTTTGTGCAGTCAGATTTTTTAATGGATCCAGTTTATGGACAAGTCATATTGGAAAAAAAGGGGGAGGGGGGCAGAATGCGGCCAGCCTGTGGATATCCTAAATTATCAAAACTGATCTCCCCCATCCATTTTCTGCCCCTTCATTCTTACACCAGAAAAGCACATCTCTGTTTCCCTTGACTTGAGCCACTAACGCTGCATCTCTGGGAGGATGGTTTGCTGGAGAAGTATCTCTGTGGCCTTCCCTGTCCCAGGCCCTCCTTCATGAAACCTCTAGAGAGATACCTGTGCAGGTGTGATTCGGCCCCCCATCCCGGTCCCTGCGTGCGCCTCAAGAAATTCTCAGGCACGTGCGAGTCACAGAAAAAAAGTTCTTGGAAGATAATCCTCTCCCTCTCCATCTTCCCTGAGGGGCAAAACAATTTCTTTGCCTTGTTGTTCAGCTGAAATACACACGGGCTCGTTCAAGGAATTAAGAGAATATAATAAGAAATTCCTGAAATGTAAAATCACAACAGTAGGAGTGAGGTTTCAGGTGATAGTGGGACGGGACCTCAGTTTCTTGCTCACATCTCAGACCTACCTGGACACATCTGAAGCAGGGCCTCCCTTGCCGTAAATCTATTTTAGATTAATGTCCCCTCTGGAGAACTCTCCAGCCTGCCGCAAACCCTCTGCCCAGCTCAGCCCTCTCCGGCCCTAAGCCACACGACGCTACGTTTCTGTTCAGCAGCTGTTCTTGACCTCACTGAGTCTACAGAGATCCTGGACTCAGGGGCCGAGAAAAGTCGGTCTCTCTAAGATCCCACGGGCCTCATGACTCTCTCACTCGGCTTAGAGGTCATTTTGGTCCTTCTCGGCCCCTGGCGGTCACCCTGTCAATCCTCACCATTTCCCTCCATCCATTTGGTTTGGCCCCATCATGTTCCACTTCTGTTCTGATTAAGCCTGTCTTGTGCATCTTGGTCTGTGGCCGTAGATAGTCCCCCGCCGTGTGGCCCCATGCAGGGCAGCACACAGGCTTGTCCATACCTACCACTTAGCCGTCGTCAGCTGCTGCGGCCTCTCTCTGAGGCGCCCCTTTGGCCCACCCACTGTGTTCCCATTTGCCTTCTGAGCCGTCCCGTCGCGTCGAGCTCTGTCATCACACATGGAGTATTGGTGACTGCCGCGGCCTGAGATCCATGGTGAGTGAATTTCCGCCAGGCCCCTGACAGCCCTTCTCCAGCCACGGGTCCTCTGGTGCCGGGTTCCGCCACATTCCTGAGTTTTAATTTCTTCTCTGATGCACTTCACATGATACACAAAGAGGAACAAATACCATTTCACGCAAGGCAAGAGGAGAGTTGATCCTTTGTTTAATCCTCTGTGATCTGTGGAATTATCTCCACAGGAGCTGGCTCTGTCTCCCTGTAATTTAAGTGACTTGCTCATCTTTGGGGGGAAGAATTTCACCCAAGTGCAGAGAGGGAAACTTGGCTGCTGGACGCTTGTTGATTTCAGAGAAACGAACAGACCCAGCCCCCTACAAGTGCGCTCAGTGTATCTCCGCAACCAGCCTTTTGCTCTTAGCGCACCATGGTCATGGGCGTGGGGGTGGGGAGGCGGATTAGGTAAGGGTAATGAGGGAATTAGGAGGCAGTGATAAAATCTCAAGTCAGAATAATATTAATCTAAAATGTAATTATTTAATAGCCTGTTTTCAAGGATAAAGTAATAAAGATGAGATATATAATGATGTAAAGGACCTCATTAGTTTTCTGGCCACCCACATTAAAAATTAGCATTTGGAAGGTCACAAAAGAACTTAAGAAGGGCCAGACTTTCTTCCCAACAAAGGCTTTGGCTGAAATGAAAATGTCATCCTGACGGGCCGCTTGGAGGGCTTACGCGTTAGCGTTTCTCTGACGTTCCTCCCGTTTTTCCTTATCACGATGGAAGTGTGCTTCCTTGTACTTAATTCATCTGGGAAGAGTTGTTTGGTCTTTTATTTACACATGAGTGCGTCTGGGTTGGTCCCCTATTAATTCTCACTGCTGTGCCTGGCCGTCTCCTTTGTCATCCCTGAGCTGTGACAGGAGAGAAGGCAGGCATGCCAAGGCCAAGGCCGAGCACCTGGTGACTTTTCCCCACCCACCCTCCCAATGCTTTTCCTATCTTAATGGCAAAGCTCACCCTGTAAGAGCCATAGGGTTTGGGGAACAGCAGGGTCCTTTTGGCCTTGTTCCAGCCTTTAATTGTTTTGTATCTAAATTATATGTGGCAAGTTTAACAAATAGTTGTATACAGTTTGTTAGGAAAAAGAGCAGGTCCTAGCACACGTCCCTTTACACTCCCCGTCCCCAAATGCAGCCACCTTCAACTCTTCTAGCTGGTTCCTTTGGCATTTAATTCCATATCTCTGGGTAGCATGCGACTGCTGCCATTTCTTGACCATCGAAGACAGAGATGTAGCTGTGTTTTCCCCACCCCACACCTACCACGTGCATACACCCCTCTCACTCGTCCGCCTCTCCCTTCTCCAGTAGGTTTACATCATGCTCGTACCTCGATCTGTATTGAGTGTTTTAGTAGGACGGTGTGAATACCCCTGTGTGCTTTCCTTTTCTGTCCGACTCTTTGTTCTCCCTGCAATAAATACCATCTCATTCTGTTATTTACCTAGCTTTCTGTTTGTCCTTCCTGGGAGCCTAGACCCTGCCCCAGCTGTCTTCGTTGTTTTTCCAGTTGTTCGGATACGTTAGGTTCTGTTAATTTCCTTGTCTTGTAGAAGTTTCCCCCCCAAAAGCCTTCTTACCTTCTCCATTCCGGACTGATTGCCCTCTAGGGCCTGAGGCATATGTGTTACGTTGGGATCTGGGGATCCTAATCACCTCTTGTCTGTATTGGTTCCCCTGTTTCTCATATCCTGTATTTTCCTTTTTTTTTTTTTTTGGTTTATCACTTCATTTTGGGGGAACCCATCATTCTCCAGTATCTTTCTAAGAAAAGGATTTACGGGAGGCAGAATATTCAAGGCCTTCTATGGCTAAGAAATTCTTTATTCCAACCCCAACACTTGACGGATAGGTTGGCAGATCTAGAACGCTCTGTTACAGATTTATGTTTTCAAAATCGTAGAGCCTTCGCTGCATTATCTTCTGGTTTCTGGTTACTGTTGCAAAATCCAGGACTTTTCCGATTCCTGATCTTCTGTATATGGCCTGTGTTTTTCTTCAGGAGTTTGTAATGTCTTCAACTTCTCTCTTTTTACTCCGCATTTCATGATCATGTGCCTGGCCGTAGGTCTGTTTTCAGCCGCTGAGTGTGGGACACTCAGGGACTTTTCAGTCTGCAAACTCGTGCTTTTGAGTTTGGGAAAGTTTTCTTAACTTTTTAAATTTCCTCCCTTCTTGGGGCGCCTGGGTGGCGCAGTCGGTTAAGCGTCCGACTCCAGCCAGGTCACGATCTCGCGGTCCGTGAGTTTGAGCCCCGCGTCGGGCTCTGGGCTGATGGCTCGGAGCCTGGAGCCTGTTTCCGATTCTGTGTCTCCCTCTCTCTCTGCCCCTCCCCCGTTCATGCTCTGTCTCTCTCTGTCCCAAAAATAAATAAATGTTGAAAAAAAAATTTTTTTTTAATTTCCTCCCTTCTCTTTTCTTCTTTCTGCAGTTCCTTCTCTGCATGGAAGATATACTGGATTTGTTTATCTTTGTTTATTTTTCTTTATTTCCATCTGTGTGTCCTTCAGTCCTACTTTCTCTGAGCACTCCTTTGCTTTTCCCCTGACCTCCGCTGTGTTTTTCGTTTCTCTCGTCAGATTCTCCAAGAATTCTTTTGTGTTCCCTGGGGTTCCCTTTTGTGGCAGTCTTTTTTTTATTTCATGCTTGTGATTTCTTTCCTCTGTGAGGCTATCACAATTGTGGGTTTCTTGGTTTTGCTCTGATTTTTGTCTTTGCTCCCTTTCTGGTCTCAAGTGTCCTGCGGGCTGCATTTTCCATTGGTTCTGGCCTGCATCTTTCACATTGGAGGTTTCCCTCAGATTTCTGGAAATCCTTGCTCATTGCTCCACCACAGGCTTGAAATGGGAGAAGAAGTTGTTGCCCAGAAGCTTCAGCCTCTGAACCGAGCTTGATGACCAAGCTTTATAAAAGGTGGTCTGTCTGGCCTCTGGGAACCGGTGTTAACATTTGCTCATCTCTGCTGCCGAGCTGGCCAGATTCCCCAGGAGAAGATGCTTCTAGTTTCTTGCTCAGAGGGGAAGGGCCTGACTGTCAGCCTTCTGAGACCTGGGGCAGGAAAGAGGATTGGGTGTCTCAGCATCTAACATGCAGACTTTCACTTCATTGCTCTCTTTCCCCTCCCCTGTCAGTGGTGCCCGTGGGCCCAGATAGCCTGTCTTCTATGCCCCCATCAGAAGCAGGGGGAAAGTACCTTCTAGTCTTCTCCTGGGACAGGGCAGAGTATCTCCCTGGCTATCTGTCTCTTAGCTTCTCCAGCGGTGGCTTCAGATTGGGCGGTCTGGGTTGGCTCTCACTACCTGTCCACGTGTTTTCCAGGCTCCCAAATGCTGGAGATTTTAGGCTCTCCCCTTCTAGGCTAGATCTCCTTCTAACCCTTCATTACAGTCTTCGAGGGGGCTCAGGTGACAGTACAGTCGCATGGGGTTTGTTGCATCTGCCTCTGCTGCTTCGTCTGTAACCAGGAAAGGCCCAGAGCCTTGCTGAGAGAGGATCCTGAGGTTGTCACGTCGTAGCAGAACTCGAACTAGCAGGAGCCTTCCTGACTCCTTGTCCACGGCAGCCCCTTTCAAAACAGACACGCTCCTGTTGGAGTGTGTTGGATGCCAAGTCCCCAATCTGGGACCCTCCAGATGCACCTGAGAGGCCTCCTGGGTGCTCACCATCAAGTCTTATCCTACTGAGCACCATCACGGCCCCCATCCGCCCTCCATGGCACCTCGCTCTGTCCTGTCCACCTCCTGCTGGGTCACCTGCCCTCTGCACTGGAGGCCCACAGCCCCTAGAGCTCTGTGGCACAGAGGGGAGAGCCCCCTAACTTGTTAGAGGGGGGCCCAAAGCAATACTGCTTGGGCCTGGTGTTTGCAGACTTTTAGTAAAGCAGGTCTTTCTGGCTCTTAAATTTCTTTTGCCTGCCCTCCCCTGCCTTCTCCTACTCTCCCTCTCCCTCTCTCCCTCTGTCTCAGTTTCTCTGTCTCCCTCTCCCCCTGGTAATCAAACCTGGGTCCGTGGAGTTTGCTTTCCACACATAACTAAACATACCCTCTGATACTAAAGACGTGACTCCATTCATTTGCTTTGGCAGAACTTTCTTATTCCTCTGCACGTACGCTTGCCCCCGGGCCGGCCCACAGCCCCCCAGTCCCATCTAAATCCTGCACGTGGACGTTGCTTTGTCTCAGTTCTCAGGCTGGGACCCTTACCACGTCTCTTAATATTTTCTCAAATAGTTTAATTCCGTATCCCCAGGCATTTCAGTGCGGGGGGGAGGGGGCCTTCTAGCCACAGGAGAAGACCCTAGAGAGGGTGGAAAAGATGGAAATCTTTGCTCTCGGGAAACCAGAATACTTGTGCCAATAGGTATGCACAGTGAGCCAGGAGAACAGCTGGGACAGACAACTTGCTCAGCACCGGCTGTGATGCCCACGGCAAAGGGACGGTGCTGAAGACAGAAGCCACACGTCCCGGACAGGCCTGTCCATTTCTTTGGTATGATAAGTGCTCGGCAGATGTTTTTGCTTTTTCTTTTTCATCATCCAAATGCACCACTTGACGTGCTTATGTGTATTTGAACTAAGAAGGGAAATTCTGTTATTAACAAGTTTAATTCCAGGCGAGCGTGTACACATCACAATCCTCTGGCCACGTTTGGAACAATAATTAAGCGATCTTCCTCTTCAAGTGCAGACAGATGCGTGGCGCTCGTCACCTCTGGCACCGTGACAGCGGCGTTTTTCCGTTTGCTCTCATGTGTCACTCAGTCCCATGTGCCCTTCTGTGGTTGAGACCTTTAAAATTCACTCCCTTGTCTCAGTGACATAAAAACCGTTCTTAGTAAACAAGGGGTTCCCACATAAAGCCCTCTCGGTGTCTGGAGACCCGGGGAACTGGATGTTTTTGTTGAAGAACACACGGGGCCCAGGCGTAACCGGAGCGTGGCACCTCTTTGCCAAGACAGGAAGGAGAGTCACCTGAGAGCTGGCCTCAGATTGAAATAATTACCTGGATTCAGGGCAATGCTGAGAGCTTTATATTTTTATAAAGTCTTTTACTCTGTCGTTATGGAAGACTTTTTGGAAAACTGGTGAGTTATAGGAAGTCAGTAATCAGTGCCCAATTTTTACATCTTTGTTTATGGTAACAATCCAGAGAGCGTGAATGTCTGCTCTGTTCCACGTAGTTTGCCAAGCACTTTATAGATACTATTTTGTTCAGTGCACCTGTCAACCCTGTCAGGTAGGCACTGGTGGCGTTAGTAAAAGGGACTTACTTAGAAACACACATGACAGGAACATAGGAAAGCCGATTATTGGGGCGCCTGGCTGGCTCAGTCGGTTCAGCATGCAACTTTTGATCTCCCATGTTGAGCGTGAGATTGTTTAAAAATACAATCTTTAAAAAAGTAAATCTAAAAAAAAGAAGTTGGTTATTATCAAGGCCATTGTGCACCCAAATCAAAAGCATAACTTGGCCCACAAAGTGAACTTCTAGATACTAATAAAAATTTTTTTGATTTTTTTAATGTTTATTTAATTTTGAGAGAAAGAGTGTGAGGGGGGAGGGGCAGAGAGAGAGGGAGACACAGAATCCGAAGCAGGCTCCAGGCTCCGGGCTGTGAGCACAGAGGCTCAGTTCGAGACGCGGGGCTCGAACTCACGAACTGTGAGGTCATGACCTGAGCCGAAGTCAGACGCTCAACTGACTGAGCCACCCAGGCACCCCATGTCATAATTTTGATTAGACTGATACTCACTTGATTATGTCATAAACACTGTTCACCTGTCCTCTTGTGAAGTGTCATTACTTTTCTTTGTATTTTTCCCAAAAATGAATGATGTTCTGTTCTGCTTTGCTAACTTGGTTGTCTGTGTGCTTCTTGCCAGTTGAATCTTCTTATCAGGTGAAGAAGCCTGTCACCATGTCTGATTGGTTCAGATGCATTGGACAGTATATCCTTGTCTGCCCCTGAAGACTGTCTCCCCAGAACCTCCTGCTCTGACCCAGTCTTCTCGCTGTGCCTGGTGTGCAGCTATCCTGGAACTTCCTTCACTGTTGCTCTGGGGATTCCATTTGCCTCTGGTATTGGCTCCCCTGCTTATAGTCCTCATGTCTTCCTCTTCTAGGTTTGTTCCCTTGTTTTTGTGGAGCACATCCTCCAGTATCTTTCGAGATAAGGTCTCACTGGAAGTAAATTTTTTGACATCTTGCATGTCTGAAAATGTTTTCATGCTAAGCTTGTAAACTATTGTAACTAATAGTTTAGCAGGGTATAGAATTTCATCTTGGAAGTAGTTTTCCTTTAGGCTTTTAAAGGTATTGTTTCTATTGTCTTCAAGCTCCCCCTGGTTGCTTTTGAGAAGTTCATAGTCATTCTGCTTCCTGATCCTTTGCATGTGACCTGTTTGCCCTCCCTCTGAAAGTTTAAGCATTCTCTGTTTTTCCTGACAAAGTGGACTGGAGTGGGTCTTATTTTCATCCATTGTACAGTATACTCAGTGGGCCTTTTAAGTCTGCACACATCCTTCACATCTAGGACATTTTTTTTTCTTTTCTTTTTCCTTTTTGTTTTTAGATCTGGGATATTTTCTTAAGGATTTCCTTGCATATGTTTTCTCTGTTATCTCTTTCTGTGTCTCCTCGTTTGAAAATTGGAATTGCTGGACTGGCCTTCCATGTTTCCATTATTTTTCTCTGTTTCTGTCTCTTTTTGCTTTGTGGTGTGTGTGTGTGTGTGTGTGTGTGTGTGTGTGTGTGTGTGTGTGAGAGAGAGAGAGAGAGAGAGAGAGAGAGAGAGAAAGATTACCTCAGATTTTCATACGACTCTGTTATTGAGTCATTTCTACTATTATAATTGTTTTTTTTTTTTACTTTCAGAGACCTCTTTCTCATCTTTATGATTTCTTTTTTTAGGTATCATATTCTTGTATTTAATAGTTACAGTAATTTACCTGAGGGTGTAAATGATGGTTAAGACATGAGCATTTGGGCATTTTCTGCCCCCTGCATAATCTCATTTTCCTACCAATTATCTGTTTTCTGTATTTTCCATCTCTTTTACAGTAGTGACTTTTCTCAGATTTCTGGTAACCCCTCATTGTCTGCCCTGCTCTATGGAGACAGAAAGTGAATAGTAGTTACCTGGTACAGAGTAGCTGGGGGAATGAAGGGTGCTTGCTCATGAGAAAGGTTTTCTTTCTAGGGTGATGAAATGTTCTAGTTAGTCATGGTGATCGTTGCACAACTCTGAATACACTAAAAACCACTGGATTGTGCACTTTAAATGGATCGTTTATGTGGTGGGTGTATAATATCTCAGTAAAACTATTTCCAAACAAAGTGGGGCACTACCAAGATGATTTAAAAGTTCACCATGTGTGATTGGGGCTTGTTGTCTACGGGCTTCACTGTAGGCTGATCTGGCCAAGCTATTTAGTTAAGGGAACCTCTGATAATAATATCTTTGGTGTTGGGTTTTTCTTTATCCCCCCTTGGATTGATTAGATTCCCCAGGAAAGATTGCACCAATCTCCTTAGGCTGGAGGATAAAGGCTGACTGCCAGCATTCTGGGCTGACTTCCAGCATTCTGGGAGCCGAGTGAGAAGGCTGCCTTTCAATCCAGCAGGCTAATACCTACTGAGTCTCCTCATTTCCACTGTAGTTGCTTAGCCCCTGGTAGCCCCCAGTCCAGAGACTCTCTATTCTACCCACTTGAGAGAATACATCTCCTTTATGTTGTTGTTGTTGTTTTTTACCAGAATTGAGAAAGGGCAGTTGCCCCCTGGTAGAGAGTGAGGGGAGATCATGTGTCTGCCTCTTCATCAGACTTGCAAACAAACGTACCTATCTTTGCTGACTTCCCTCTTCACGCACATGCCCCCCACACACACACACACTCACACACACACACGCACGCACACACACATTTTCAGAGATACTTGGTATCCCTAACTCCTGGGCTTTTTTGAGGGTTCTGTGGTTTCACGCTGTTACCTCAATTTTACGAGTTTTGGGGTAGGAGGCAAAGGCAGAAGAGGTGTTCACGCCATCTTTACCTGAACACAAATACATGTTTGGCTTCTCCACTTACTCAGGATCATAACAATATATGTGACTTGCTCATTTAAAATTCTGATTTGCAAATAATAATAATAGTAATAATTAATAATAATAATAACAATAGGGGTGCTTGGGTGGCTCTGTCGGTTAAGCGTCCGACTTCGGCTCAGGTCATGATCTCACAGTTCGTGGGTTCGAGCCCTGTGTGGGGCTCTGTGCTGACAGCTCAGAGCCTGGAACCTGCTTCAGATTCTGTGTCTCCCTCTCTCTCTGCCCCTCCCCCGCTCACACTCTTTCCATCTCTTTCTCTCTCAAAAATAAATATTAAAAAAACTAAAAAAAATGATAGTAATAACCCAGAATAAACATTTGCTTCTGGACACATGCAGAATCCAGATTTGCATGTATTTCTCTGCTCCCAAAGGAGAATATATTTTTCATATGCAAATAGGAAAATGAGTCCCCTCTGGAGTCACAGAGCCAGGTGAGTGCGCTCACAAACCATATAAAGCTTACGATGAGGTGATTTAAGATAAATGGATTAAAAAAGCTTCTGCTCAAGTCACGAAGCTTTTCTTTACTTCAGCAAATGGTTCGAGTTCTTACGTTCCTCCTGCCTGGTAAGGCTCGCACAAACTGTACCGTTCGTTTTGCGTAGATAAAACTGGATGTTGAATACTTACCTTCAGTGCTCTCTTCACGTGGTTCTTTAATTCAAAGGGAGTCCTGCAGCTCATTGAGACTAAATCTGTAGCCCAGGGTGTTCAAATGATTGGGAGCCCAGTGGCCAAACTTACCGCCCACTGTGATATTTGACCTTAAGGCTGGGAGCTCATGTAATTGTCCTTTTGCATTTCTGATGCCTAGAAATGCCCCTGGTGTCCCATTATCTTTTCTCACATGCTCATCAAGTGAAAAACCAAGAGAGGGAACTGTATGTAGTCAACAACACAATCATGTCGTATATATTCCAGAGAATTCTAAATCGTCTCCACCTTCAAGGAAACATTTCAGTGTAATACAACCTTGGGCCAAGGTCTGCTTGTTAATAACCGTGATCTCTAAGATTACCAGTCTCTAAAACCTTAGGATTCCGTTTTTCAGCCCAAAACGCCACCCTTCTTTTACTCTTAAAAAGAACCTGTATCACTCCATTAATAAAAGAAACTTATATTTGATTTAGATTATTAACCATCGTTGCTTGACCTTTCCAAAACATCACAACCATTCAGGACCGGCTACATGATTTGCAGGATCCCATGCAAAACTAAATGTGGGGCCCCTTGTTCAAACATTCTTAGTAATTTCAAGATAACTGCAGCATCGCAGCAAGCAAGGGGCCTCGAAGGGTCACGTGCCCATGAAGCCAGCCCTGCAACCGTTTCCGGAGGGAAGACCCTTTTGATGTTTCTTCCAATAATAGTTTACTTTGGGTCAGCTATTCAGGGACTGCGCTTCCCCTGCTCAGAGCCTTTTACTATGATAGCACTTGGGGACATTGATTCCCCAGCCTTCACCTAAAACTCTGCACTCCGGGTATAACCTGGAGTTGAATCATGCAGCTGTTAGACTTGAGAGAGTGGTTCCATAGATGCTGTGTTTCACACTGTGGGCATTCAGCGTTTGGTGATGGTAATTTCCAGGTGCTGTGACAGTAGCTTTCAGTGGGTGACATTTTTCAAGCTAAATTAAATCTTGAGATCTGATCCCCAAAGGAGAAATAAAGACCTTGACTGAAAATGTCTCTCCCTTTTCTCAGCTACTGGCAGTCAGTAGAACTGCTGATTTCTCCCATCACTTGTTTTCCTTTGCCAGTAAGTCACCCTTCTTCTTGGAGACAGCTTTTGTATTCAGGCATGTCCCAGATTTCCTCGACTTTCCCGTTTTGCACTTGAATCCAATAGAAGTTTAGAAATGTGTGTGGCTCCACTCTCACCTATAGAGGCAATTTACATGGACATCGTGGGCTGAAATGTCTCTTAAGGGTTTCCAGGAGGCTGGTTTGATGCCATTGAGAGAAGGCCTCATGAGAAGTAAAGGGCTGGGGGCACCTGGGTCGCTCAGTTGGTAAGCGTCTGACTTCAGCTCAGGTCATCATCTCACGGTCCATGAGTTCGAGCCCCCCGTCGGACTCTGTGCTGACAGCTCAGAGCCTGGAGCCTGCCTTGGATTCTGTGTCTCCTTCTCTCTCTGCCCCTCCCCTGCTCATGTTCTCTCTCTATCTCTCTCCCTCTCTCAAAAGATAAACATTTAAAAAACAGTTTTAAGAGAAGTAAAGAGCATGTGATTTATTCATCACAAGTAGGCATCCAGTCTTTGGGATCTCTGAATGGGGGCACGTATTAATACGCTGAGCTTTGCATAAATTGGCATCCCAGGTCTGTGGTTGCCTCGCTGGGAGGGGTGGTCCCCTGGACCCTCCCACAGAGTCAGCAGGACCTGACCCAGGGCTGACCTGAGTCCCCTGCTGTCCTGGGAGCTGCGGGAGCTGGCACGAGGAAGCAGGCTAAGAGCTTTTCTTCCCAAGGGGGAGAGTCACAACCCATGGCCTCGCAGTTACAAAGAGGTGATTGTTCTGTGGGAGGAAGAGGTTTGAGGGTGACATTAAAGAAGTGGGCTGCTTCTGAAAACGTAAGCCTCTCACTGGGACTGAATGACCGTCCGGCAGAACTGCTGTCCAAGGCAGACAAACGTCACGCAGCTTTCTAGAGTGCCTTCAAGCTTCCTCGGAACCCTGGAACACTGGGTTTCTCTTATGGTGACTCCCAAGAGGAGAGTGCTCGATGCCAGCAAAGACAGAGCCTCGTGGGCAAATCTACACAAATTTAACCCCTCTCTTGCCTTCCTTATGAACAAAGCAAAAGTAAACTAGGAAGCGTGTTGCCTTAAATCGACCTGAGGCTTACACTTTTCACACTTGGCACAGCGTGCTTCCTCCGAATAAACCGTAAGGATGCTCTAGCCATAATTTCCAGTCTGGACAGGCAAGCTAGCATTGAGGCTCTTGAATTAGAACATCACTTTCCTGGCCACCAGCTACGTGACTTAACTTTCCAGGCCTCAGTTTCCTCACCTGTAGTGAAAAAATAATGACATCTACCTCACAAGATTACCGTGAGGATAAAGCAGGAAAATGTATATGACGCCTATCCCTTATGGTGCCTAACATGTAACGTACAGGGGCACCTGGAGGGCTCAGCCGGTTATGTGTCCGACTTCGGCTCAGGTCATGATCTCACAGTTCGTGAGTTCGAGCCCCACGTCAGGCTCCGTGCTGACAGCTCAGAGCCCGGAGCCTGCTTCGGATTCTGTGTCCCCCTCTCTCTGCACCCCTCTTCTGCTCATGCTCGCTCTCTCTTTCTCTCTCTCTCTCAAAACCAAACATTAAAAAAATAAAATACAACATATACTCAGATATCCATTTTTTAATAAGATAGTCCTGCAAACATTTTTGTAGACATACCACAAAAGTAAGTCACTGTGCCCAGCCAGCAGGATCAGAGGATACCTGGAATTCTCCTGAGTCCCCATGAATGAGTAATTCCATACTTTATCTGTATGACCCCTGGACCTCCAATCTGAAAGCTGGTTCCCACTAGGGACTGGTTCCAACCAGTGCCTCTAAAGCTGTGATTTAATTTGAAAGTTCAAGGAGAGGCGCCTGGGTGGCACAGTCGGTTGAGCGTCCGACTTCGGCCAGGTCACAATCTCGCGGTCTGCGAGTTCGAGCCCCGCGTCGGGCTCTGGGCTGATGGCCCAGAGCCTGGAGCCTGGTTCCGATTCTGTGTCTCCCTCTCTCTCTGCCCCTCCCCCGTTCGTGCTCTATCTCTCTCTGTCCCAAAAATAAATAAACGTTGAAAGTTCAAGGAGAAGTACAAGGGGGCGGAGGGTGCCCCTGGAGAGGCTGATGTTCTAACAGAGTTGACTTCACCCTTGCCGCTTCTGATGGAGAGTCTGGTTTTCCAAGACCTAGCCTTTAAGCTTGAATTAATACCACTTGGGGATTAGGAATGGTTTAAGGAAACTAACCGGTTTCTGAATCGCTAGCACATAGGAAACACACAAAGTTTGTCCAGTAAGTGAATGATGAAGTAAATGAGGTTAATCTTAAACCTTTGAATTAACCATAAAATGATACCAGAGAGCTATATTTGCTAAGGATTAAAAGACCCAACCTGTTTCCTCAGTGGTTCCATACATAATCCATCCACATCAAAAATTATATATATATATATACATATATATATATGAGTATCTCCATTAAAAAGAAAAAGTAATTAGTATTCATAAAGTAAAGCAAAAGGAATATGTCAGAAGGCAGAGGGGACCGCTGAAAGAACTCTCAATGGCTAAAACTGGAACAACAAAATAACATAGTATTGAATTATAACCCAAAGAATAAATATGAGCCCATATTGATGTGAGTATATGATTGAATGAATGATGGTGAATGAGGGAGAAGAGTCACATCTCCATTGCAGAATTCCAAATAATTTATGTAGCTTCTCTGCCCTCAAAGAGGTAGACCGTGGCTCCCCATACCTTGAGTAAGGGCTACATTTGGTGGTTTGTAACCAGAATACAGTATGGAAAGAAGGGTAGGGGCAACCCTGCCGTGGAGAAACCTGATAAACACCATCTTGGCCAGGCAATCCAGGTTAACGTCCTCACGGATGGCATGTTAATAGTATATACCCTTGATAGGAGGTGATGAAAATAGTACTTTGCCTCTGTGATCTTCCTCCCCAAAACCTATACACCCTAACCATGGGAGACATTACCCAAACCCAAATCATGGGCCACTTTATAAAATGGCTCTTAAGTACTCCTCAAAAGTATCAAAGTCTTCAAAAACAAGGAAAGTCTGAGAAACTATCACAATGTCTAGGAACCCGAGGAGATATAATGTGGTACCCTGATAATGTGACCCTGGAACAGAAAAAGAACATTCGGGAAAACTGACAAAATCCAAATACAGTGTGAAGTTTAGTTGTGCCTTTGTTGTTTTATTTTATTTTATTTTTTTAGAGCACAAGCGAGAGAGGGATAGAGGGAGAGGAGAGAAAGGGAGTCTTAAGCAGGCTTTGTGCTGAGGGTGAAGGCTCGGTCCCATGACCCTGAGATCATGTCCGGAGCTGATATCGCGAGTCGGATCCTCAGGGAGGCACCTGAGTGGCTCAGTCAGTTAAGCGTCCGGCTTCGGCTCAGGTCATGATCTTGCAGTTCATGAGTTCGAGCCCTGTGTGGGGCTCTGTGCTGACAGCTCAGAGCCTGGAGCCTGCTTCGGATTCTGTGTCTCCCTCCGTCTCTGCTCCTCCCCTCCTCACACTCTGTCTTTCTCTGTCTCTCAAAAATAAAAAAATGTTAAAAAATAAAAAAATTATAAAGAGAGTCAGACACTCAGCTGACTAAGCCACCCAGACGCCCCCAGAGTTTAGTTTAAAAAAAAAAAAATGAGTTGGTGCTTTTTCCCTCAAAGTGACTTCACCAAAATTCACACCACAAGCATGCATTATAATAGCACTTCGTTATAATGTGAGTTTAAAGGATCATGTTTAAAATTACCTCTTGAGGCTTTATTCGAAAGAAGGCGTACTCATTATGCAATGTGTACATAGAGGACAACTCAGTCTTCTAATAGTATGGGTCTTTTTTTGCAGCTGGGCTTAACTGTGATTAATGTATCAGGCAGATTATATTTCAACCTGCCATGGAATCTGCATCCATGTAAGGCTGGATATGGATGACCTTGGCTCTTACAGCTCCAACTTCCAGTCTCCAGAATTTGGGGACGGATCAAAGATGTTTTTCAGGCATATGTGCCAAGGGTAAGGAAAAGTTCCTTGCTTATATTGAGCTATCCATACTGAACATGCAGATAGCTGTGATTTTTTTTATGTCCCAAATGTAGAAAACCAGGCTTGTGTATCTTCTAAGGGGAAGGTTCACGTCCGACCGCACTCCATACCCTGCTGCCTTAATGAAACTTACCCGTAGACTTGACTTGGCAACATGTGTCAGCATCGTTACGCTACTATGCTCTCTTTACACCCACGCCAGCCTTTTCCACCCTCAGGAAGATGAAAGTCAAAGCAAGAAGACATATGGTTTCTCTGAAATTGGTTCTGTGCACACTAGGGATTTTTATGTCTTAATAAACAATCAGCCGGTCCCTTCCTGAGAACATGTTACATTTCCTCTGAACTCGTAAACTTTGCTTAGGTTTCGTTTGCGGGACTAGCCCTGGGTAAACACGTGCAGCTTGGTCCAACTTAAGGAAGAATCAAGTACCGTGTAGAGATAAACTACGTCCCCACATATCGTAGGTCGTCCTTTTCTTGGGGACCTGCATGCCACTTAATAATGATCTCTCCTAAGAGATTATATAGTTCCTGGTTGCTCCAATTGAGTTTCCGATCAGCTCCCTTCTTTTAGGGGAGATTAATGGGTAGAATGCATTGAGATAGGAAAATTAAAACTGCGTAAGGCTGCGTCCTCCGTCATTGTGGTACATGTAACAATTCTGTAGAAATAATAGATATCAGCTAGGATTTTTTGCTTGCAAGCGAGAGAAACGTAAAGGCAATCACTGGGAAAATCGCATTTCCTAAAATGCTTAAAAATCTGGCTAAAGCCACTTACATATATAAGTAAATATTACCTTAGATGTACTCCCATATCCTTTTCTACATCTGTAAAAGTGGGAATAATCATCCTATCCCATAGAATTGTGTTTTGTTGTTGTTGTTCTCAGAAGCCCTCTCAGGGTCCTTTGCAATCCCCGACCCCTTCCGCCTCCCCAGATGTCGCCTTTATTCTGACTCGTAACACTGCTAACATTTCTATGTTAGTTTTGCCCGGCTTTGAACATTATGTAAACATAATCATACAGTATGATTGGGTCTAATGTCTTTGCCCAATATTATGTTTGTGTTTTAGCCACGTTGTTTGGTATGGCTATATTTATTCTCATTGCTGAATAAGAGCCATTATAGTATACAAATATTTATCCATTTTTTTTTTTTTTGAGGATGGACATCTGGGTTGTCCATAAAGCTTCTAAGGATATTCTCCTACATGACTTTGGGTGTCATATGAATGCATTTCTCTTCTTTTAAGCTTATTTATTTTGAGAGAAAGAGAGCATGAGCAAGGAGGGGTAGAAAGAGAAATCACAAGAAGGCTCCGCGCCCGAAAGCAAGGCTCAATCTTACAAAACATGAGATCATGACCTGAGCTGAGATCAGGAGTCGGATGCTTAACCAGCTGAGCCACCCAGGCGCCCCCGTGTGAATGCATTTCTGTGGGGTCTATACCTAAAAGTGGAATTTCTGGGTCATAAGGTAGGTGTGTGTTCATAAAGTTTTCAATTCAAACTGCCCCCAGCAGTATGTAAGAGTTCTGGTTGCATTACATCCTGGCCGGGGCTTGGCATTAACCATGGAACTGTTGGAGGTTGAACTCTGAATCACATCTAGTAGCTCGTTGAGAGCTTGTCCTGGTGATGACTTAATAAAAAATTAACTGTATTTCCACACTGTTGGGAAATACACATAGCATCTGCAGCTATTTTCCATGCTTTTGCCACAAATGATATTTCGGTACGCTTTACTAGTATCATTTTTATCTTATGGGAATCTTAACTGGGTGGGACAACGTGTTAGTCCTCACTGAGCTGAACTCTTTTTTGCATGTGTTTAAAGCTTTGCTAGGTAAAGTGTCACTTTGGCCGCTTCCACGTGAGCGTCCTGTCTCAGCTCCGAGTTGCATCCCTGAGACATGGAAAGCACCAGGCCCTGCTTCTCTCAAGCTGTCGCCTGCTCTCTTCCCCGTTCAAAACCAAGACAGGCATCAGTCCTGCCTGGATCACGCTGGGGTTTTATTGGCAGTGTTAAAACGTTTATTCACTTACCAGCTTGACAAATCTGGGTCTTGCAGCTTTCTCAGGACCTCCTCTGCTTCCTGTATGAAACTGTGATGATAACACCGACCTCAGTGGGTTGTGTAAGTTGTGAATGAGGCAGTATGCAGAGCCAGCTTGGTGCCTCGGTGAGGGGCAGTTATTACTGTTATTAGGGGTGATGGCTATTGTTGCCCGATCTTAGGCACAGCGTGCTTAAAACTATGGAATTGCTTGATTGAACTATGTTTTTACTTTTTTTTTTCTTAATGTTTTCATTTATTTTTGAGACAGAGAGAGACAAAGCATGAGCAGGGAAGGGGCAGAGAGAGAGAGGGAGACACAGAATGTGAAGCAGGCTCCAGGCTCTGAGCCATCAGCACAGAGCCCGATGCGGGGCTCGAACTCACAGACTGTGAGATCATGACCTGAGCCAAAGTCGGACGCTCAACCAACTGAGCCACCCAGGCGCCCCTAAACTGTTTTTAAAAAAGACCAGAGACTCAGAATTTTAAAATAAGACTTAGCCGTTTATAGGAACAGCATTGACAGAAGGTATAAGAAAAGCAGTCACCAGCCCAGGGACTCGGACCACCACCCCCTATTTTCCTAACACATCAACATTATAAAATATCTCTAGTGCCCAAGCACATCCTATGCCTCCCCCTCTGACTCCTTCTGGGAATGGCTTTCTGATCTACCAGAAAAGGGAGGCTTGTTCTTTCGAGTTCTTACACTTCAGTAAGGAAGGCTGATAATACACACTTGAGAGAAGGTCAGATAGACTTGGAAACTGGGGAAATCAAGGCATTTGTTCAAAAGAACTAGAGGCACCTGGGTGACTCAGTCGGTTAAGCATCTGACCCTTGATCTCGGCTGAGGTCTTGATCTAAAGGTCTTGAGTTCAAGCCCTGCGTTGGGCTCCATGCTGGGCGTGATGCCTACTTAAAACAAAGGGGTGGGGGGTGGGGGGGAAGTGTGACCTTGGAAACCTGTAGGAGGGTCTAGTCTTCATGGTTATTCAAGAGAAGAAATTCAGGATGTGTTTGTTGAGTTTTTAATTTATTATGAGACACAAAATCCTTTGAGGTTGGAGCCTGATAGCCTCGCTTATAAAAACTGACCATTATTTCACCCAACACCTTAACTTTATAGATGAGGAAATGAAGGTGCATAGAGGTGATGGTATTTTCTCAACATTGCTTAGAGAAGTAGCAGCAGACTCAGGATCAGAATTCAGGTCCTTCATCCCTGGATCCAAGTGACCTTTCCATCGATGTTTTCTTAGATCTTAGATTTTATAAGAGAGGATGTTGACTTTCTAAAATCGTTGACTGGGGAAATTTAAAATTGTTCAAAGGATCATTTGTTCTTCTTTAAATTGTTTTCCAGCGAAACTCCGTGCCATCTAGAATTATAGCTAGGGTTAATCATGGGTTGTCAGGACCAGGCACTGTGTCAAGTGTTTTAGATGCTTGTTCATTATGTGCTCGTAACAGGACTGGCCTAAGCTTTAATGATTACGGCGGGTGTTTGGTTTTCTCTGGCAATTAGTAGGAAATTGTCGTATATATGCAATACTGTGCAGAGTGGATTGTCTGAGATCACCTTTCCCACACTTCGAGGAAAGGTTTTGGTAAGACAAACTAGGTCATTACTACCAAGACAGATGAACTTTTATTCATCCAAATGTTGTGGATCTTATTTCCTTAATATAATCTTCCATGCACACAGGTAGACGCTCCTTGTTAGTCTTCAGGTTTCGGAGCCAAAAACAATGGGTCCCAACTCTTCAGGGTCAAAATACCCATGTAATTGTGTTTTTAATGGGAGTTGATTAAGAAATGACACACGGACCTATGAATTTGAGTGCCTCTCATAATTATTCTGGAGTCCCACTGGGCTCTGCAGTTCACTGACGGGTAACATTTTGCCCGACCCAGTGGGGATTCCCGTAGAAACAGCAACTTCAGGAGATGTACAAAAAAATTGCTCCTGACGTTTTCCTTTTGCCTCTGTCGAGCGGTGTGTGGGAGCCTGCTCCTTCTGACTCGTGAAAGGCAGCTGTCAAATTTTGTAAGCCATGGGTCAAGCACAGCCATCACTGGAAATTAAACTGTGTAAACTTAACAGTTAACAAGAGTTAACGTTTTTTAAGGGTAGTCGTCAACACTCATCCATTCTTGGTGACTTTACTACGTGTCTTTTATTTGTATCTTTTATTTGCTCCTGAAAGCACTTAGATACGCGGTGTCTGTCTAGTGGAAATACCGTATGGTGGTGTGCTACTGTGCGTTTCTTCCCGTGACGTCACGTTGGTAGATTGACGTCGAAGTATTTACTCCACAGCAGTTGTCAAGCACTGTGAGTCAGGGCTGCGTTTACACTTTTGTCGATTGTCTCTTTTTTTTTTTTTAACGTGAAAAGCATATGGGAGCTGTAGCCATTGCCCGGCCGATGGCACCAAACATTGAGGACATATTCTTCCAGTATTCGGAATGCTTTCCCATTCAGGGAAGATGTAGCCCATATCCTCGACAGAGGAGTGAGATTTGGACACGTGCCTTTATTTCATTATCGTCTTATTCGTGTAAAGGAAAACATGAACCAACATCCTGGTGGAACTACAGAGTCATCATTTGCAGTCGTAGGTTGGCTGTAGATGCAGACGTTCTACAAAACTCCACAAAAGCGTTCTGTGACAGTCGGTTATATGGAAAGTTAGGGTAAAAATGAGTACATCTTTAGGGGCGCCTGGGTGCCTCGGTCGGTTAAGCGTCCGACTTCGGCTCAGGTCATGATCTCGCGGTCCATGAGTTTGAGCCCCACATCGGGCTCTGTGCTGACTGTTCAGAGCCTGGAGCCTGTTTCAGATTCTGTGTCTCCCTCTTTCTCTGACCCTCCCCCCGTTCATGCTCTGTCTCTCTCTGTCTCAAAAATAAATAAACGTTAAAAAAAAAGTTTTTTTTAAATGAGTGCATCTTATTATAATTTGTAAACTGGGTGCTACACCTCCTTTGTCAGTCAAATGTATAATACAGATACATCTCTTTCTCCCAGAACACTGGTTCTTACACATTTATCAGTAGGCCACTCCCTTGGTGCCAGGGAAGTCCGTAAACTGTCTGTTTCTTCGTTATCATCTTCAGTGATAAAACTAATAACAGCCAAAATGATTAAATACAAGCAACAGACTTGCTACTAATACCCTATTGAATCCTCACAGATGCTCTTACTTGCCCGAGACGAGGAGACAATGCGGAGGATAAATTGAGGCACCTCCAGCTTTAGTGGAAAAGAGGCCATTTAATAGTCAGCTTCCGAGGGCAAGGAGCATGGCAGACACTTGCATATAAATTATTCGTGTCTACCTGCAGTAAATGAGGAAAGTTCTGCTCTACCACTATTGTACGGGTAAAGAACTCCTCTAGTCCCAGCCGAGTAACAGTGGTGAGCAGGGAAGGCCTGAGTTAACGACCCAGAGCTTTCAAGTTCCTCCCCCGAATCATCTCAGATGCAAGAGAACAAGTCCGACTAAGGAAATGGTGTGAAACGACACATACTGGGAGAGCATTTTTGTGAATCGCCATTGAGAAGTTTCCCGTAGATAGGATTTAGAGACACATACGAAAGACGGGCAGTATCCAAACTAAGCCGAGTTTAAAGCAGATGCCAAAAACAGGTCACTTAGACTTCTTGGAAGGAGGTGGAATGACTGGGGAAGAGTGTCATTTCAGTGCAGCTTATAAACGTGAATATTTGTATTTACGGAACGCTAGTCGCCGCATTAATGTGTCATGAAAAGGCAGATGTGTGAACCGTGTGAGATGATGGGCGGCTTATGTTGCGGTGTTTTACAAAGTGCCTAATCGCTTCTTAGCTGACCTGTGCGTGCTTTTTCTGGAAGGCAGAGTTTATTGTGGGTGACACGTGGCGAATGGCTGTGTGTCTGACCCTGGTATTCCGGCCTCCTAAACACCAGCCAGGTCTGGCCTCCAGAGCCACACTGCCAGCCCTTCTTGGTGCTCTCGACCCGGCTGCAGGGCAGAGCCCGCACTGAACCTCGAAGGCATAGACGGGGCCTTCGGCAGTGACCACCGTCTGCCTCCTCGTTTGTTGCCACATCCCAAACTAGATCATTCTGGTCCCCCGCCATTCACGGAAGCACACGACACCATTTCTGGGCTGCACGTCAAGTCTTATCATGCTTCTAAGCCAGTATTTCCTTTTTTTTTTTTTTGCCTCCTTTTGTTTTTAGATTTCAGTATATATCATAACTTAATAACATTAATTTTGAATGCCTGTGACACATCTCTGCAAAGTACTTTTATGAAAAATTTACATAGGAAATAGTACGTGTGCAACTCGTCAAAGTTTTATCCTGCCAAATACATTGGCAACTTATTCTCCTACTTCCTGTTCTTTGCATGTGCGATTACAAACTGTTCTCCCCTAGAATTCGTTTGCTTTTATAACATACAATTAATAAAAAGGTATATGTCAGGGCACCTGTGTGGCTCAGTCAGTTGGGCGTCTGACTCTTGATTTAGGCTCAGGACATGATCTCACGCTTCATGAAATTGAGCCCCAAGTGAGGGTTTGTGCTGACAGCATGGAGCCTGCTTGGGATTCTCTCTCTCCTTCTTTGTCCCTCCCCTGCTCACATGCACGCTCTGTCTCTCTTTCTCTCTAAATAAAGAAGTAAGCATTTTTCAGTGTGTATCTTTAAGACCTCTAATATGATTTGATCCATACACACAGTGAAATGACCACTGTGGTCCAGCCAGCTAACATACCCATCTCACGTTGTTATTTTGTTTGTTGGTTGCTTTGAGACCGAGAGCTTGGTTCTCCTTGCCCACATGATAGCTTGTCTGTTTCCTTTCCCCCCATAGGGACTCTTGAAGGTAGGGACTGTGTTGTGCATGTCTTTGCTTTTTATTGGTTGGTTTGGATTGGCTGTGGGGGAGGGGGCTGTTTTCTATAAGGTCTACTCTTTTAGTACCTTTCAGATATACAATGCAGTGTTGTTGACTAGAGTCACCGTACGTGATATCCTCAGGACTTCTTTCTCCTAGAGCTGGAAGATTGTACCACCGTGTGCGTGTGTCGTGTGCGTGTCTGTGTGTCTGTCACAGGAGCACCTGAAATCCACTCTCAGCAAATGGCCAGTATATAATACAGTTGTATAAGCTGTGGTCAGCATGTTACATCTACACCTCTAGACTTCCACATCCCACAGAACTGCGACTTTGCCGTCTTTGGCCAGCACGTCCCATCCCCTTGCTCTTGGCAGCCCCCGATGTACTCTGTGTTTCTACACAGCTGACTTTTTGAGACTCCACATAGAAGTGAGATCATGCCGTTGTTTTGTTTCATTGTCTGTAAGGCAGTATTTCTTGAGGTGTAATCACCTGCTTCAGAAACAGGTTGTTTAAAACATCACTCCCTGGGCCTGTGGGTGATTCTAATGTGTATTAAAGTTTGAGGACCGCTATTTAAGTGGGTAAATTGACTTTGTTTTTAAATCACTTAGTTTTGGGGTGCCCGGGTGGCTCAGTTGGTTGAGTGTCCGACTTCGGCTCAGGTCATGATCTCACAGTTCATGAGTTCAAGCCCCGCATCGGGCTCTGTGCTGACAGCTCAGAGCCTGGAGCCTGCTTCGGATTCTGTCTCCCTCTCTCGGTCCCTCCCTACTCGTGCGCCCTCTCTCTCTCTTTCAAAAATAAGCAAAAATTTAAAAAAATAAAGCACTTAGGGGTGCCTGGGTGGCTCAGTCAGTTGGGCGTCCGACTTCAGCTCAGGTCATGATCTCACAGTCCGTGAGTTCAAGCCCTGCGTTGGGCTCTCTGCTGACAGCTCAGAGCCTGGAGCCTGCTTCACATTCTGTGTCTCCCTCTCTCTCTGCCCCTCCCCTGCTCATGCTCTGTCTCTCTCTGTCTCAAGAATAAATAAAAACATTAAAAAATTTTTTGTTTTAAAAATAAAGCGCTTAGTTTTGTTCCTTATATTATAGGAAGGGTCTTGGGACGAGGAGTCACTGCCTGAGATTAAGGCTGAGTCATGATTTGAAAATGAAAATAAGGGGCATCTGGGTGGCTGAGTCGGTTGAACATCTGACTTCAGCTCGGGTCATGATCTCGCAGTTCGTGAGTTCGAGCCCCACGTCGGGCTCTGGGCTGACAGCTCCGAGCCTGGAGCCTGCTTCGGATTCTGTGTCCCCCTCTCTCTCTGCCCCACCCCTGCTTGGGCTCTGTCTCTCTCTGTCTTTCAGAAACAAATAAACATTAAAAAAAAGAGAGGAAAGGAAAATAAGTCCAAGTTGTTTCTTTTAGAGATGCCAATGCTGAACACCTCCCAAATCTTCGCAGCCAGGTACCCCCCTTTCTCTGCCCACTGGAGCACTTTCGATTCCCCTGCCCCTAAACTGCTTATGTTTCTAATGACTCAGGACAGGGTGTTGCCCTATCCAGCAGACACGGGTAGTTTATGCGGCATTTCCCAGTCATTCAAATCAGAGCTTATAATTAGTCTGGCCCCGGCCTAGCCACACACGAGAAAACTTGTCATTCCGAACATCCCTGAAGCCAGCAGCCATACTGAAAATCAATTCTGCGTATGGTTTTCCGATAGCCCTGAACGGTTCTGGTTACAATACACGTCTTTGAAAGCAAAGCTGCCTTATCATCTGTTCTCATATTATTTTTTCCAGCAGCTTCTGCAGACTTGATAGTAATTTGGATGCTGACCAAATAAGGCCACGTTTCTGCTGAGGGTAGCCATTTCAGCCCTCTGCATTTTTAGCCCATTGGTGTACAGAAGGCCTGAGTAAACTCTAAAAGCTAAGGCACAAATATTACCTAAAGATTTCTGGTAAATAATAAAGGCTCAACAAATGCTTGTTGGATTTTACTGAGGGTAGGGCCTTTCTTTTTAAAGCTAGAAAACATAATGTCCAGTAGAGAAGAGGAATGGTACTTTTCTCAGATCCCCCAAAATATTAACCTCCTGAAGGTTAAGGTTGCTGGTGTTAAGGGGGAAGGGAAGGGAGAGTGAGTTTTAGTGAGCCAGCCTATTTGCCAAGGCAAGGTTTTCCTGGAAACGTTTATACCCCTGTATGGGGTCTCTAGGAATGCTACAACCAAGTGCCACACGCTCCGGTGGCTTCCACGGCAATGTATTGTCTCAAGGTTCTGGAGACCGGATGCCCGACATGACATGTTGGTAGTGTTGTTTCCTTCCAGAGCCTCTGCGGGAGAATCTGCTCCATCTTGTCCCCTGGTGGTCTGCAGGCTTTGGCATTCCTTGGCTTACAGAAGCAGCACCCCGGTCTGTTCTTCGGGCTCACAGGGTGGTCTCCCCGTGTGCCTGCGCAGACATCAGTTAGACTGCATTAGACCCCACCCTACTCTAGTGTGAACTTGTCTTCGTTATATGTGCCATGACCCTGTTTTCAAATAAAGTCACATTTTGAGGTCCAGGAGGCCAGGACTTCAACATAGGAATTTTAAGGGACACAATTCAACCCGTGACACCATCTCTCTGAATGAAGCTTTGCTTTTCTGGATTCTTTTTTCCAATCCTTGTAGCAAGTAAGTGTAAAGAGAGAGCAGAATATCTGGCTGCCTGACATCATCTGTAGTAGGAGTTAGCTACATCACTGAGGTGCAGTATATTGCGCTGATGTTGGGAATGAATTTCTTCCTGTTCAGTGTCTCTGAAACTGACAGCAAAAGGCACCTCCAGCACCTTAGAGAGCAAAAGGCACCTCCGTTTCAGCATCCTGATTTCAGACTTTCTGATATGCTACTCTGATCTCAAGCTTTGGTTTCTGGGGAAGTTGAGAGATGGCCAACCAGGCTTAGAATCCAAGCTTTCCGAAGCTGGAAGGACCTCATCAAGTTCAAAGTCCTGATGTTTACAGAGGAGGAAACGGGAGCCCCGGTATATTAAGTGGGTCTCCTCACTCCTTAGCTCCTGTGTGTCCTCACAGCACACACAACTTGTGAGTACCAAGAACTCAGCTACCCTGCCTCCTGTTCTGGGTCATTCTTCCACGTCCCATATTGCTTCTCCCAGCCATGGCGGCCATGGGCCCCCTGGGATACAAAAGGTCTCAAATTCCTGGTGCCTTTGTGGTGCTTTGCTGAAGCTAGAGCACAATCACCTCTTTTCAGTGCCTGCCACTTACCTGGGGGTGTTTTCATGGACTGCTCATATTAGAATTTGTTTTATCCCCCTAAGCTTTACCTCTGGGACCTACTTAAATAGATTATCTCTCAACTCCATGCATAAGCGCTCTGGGAAGGAAATTAATTCTGATACTAACGTCTGCCAGATTGAACAGAAAACATGTTTTTCCAAGAGAACAGAAATGATTCATTGTAAAGCCCAGGAGAAATTTCTTTGATTGTCAAGGTTTTTAATTTTGGGTTTTTGGTTTTTTTATATTTTATAATGACGATATATGTACTTACTAGCTTTTTTTTTTTTTTTTTTAGCAATCATTATATATTTTTCCTATTTTTTTCAAAGACTTAAGTCATTGACCCAGGCATGTATAAACTATTTACTGACTTCTGTTTTGCTTTTAGCACAGTCCCTGGAACAAAGTAGGCACTCAGTCTACTTTTGGAGGAATGCCTTAGTTTTGGAGTAGAAAAGCAGACATGGTTTTCATGCTGACGGTTCATTATTGGAATATAATTTGTATATGGTAAAATGCACAAGCCTCAAGTGTGTCGTTCCACAAATTTTGACAGATGTATACACGCAGGTGACCATCACCCAGATCAAGATAAAGAACATTCCCTTCACACTAGAAAGTTCCCTCCCGCCCCTTCCCAGTCAGGACGCCCACGGTCATGGAGACATTCTCCTTTGATTTCACGCAGAAGCTGAATATCTTAGAAGCACAGCAAACGCCTATTTCTCTGCAGTAGTTGGCTATTTGGAGGCAATACGTGTAGGGCGTGGCTCCAGTCATCAGGCCTGGGTGAAATCCAGGGGCCACCATTTATTAACTGTGGTTCGAGGACTTCGCCCGAATACTCACGTTACAAATAGGAGGAGACCCAGCCTAACAGGGTTATCTTGACCAATTAAATGAAATAATGCATTAAATGAAATAATCACAGTTATCGACCTCGCAGTCAGTGACCAAGGCCAGCTTAAAGGCATATGGGAAGAAAAAGAAATTTCCTAGAAATACGTGGTGGGAGAGGTCCCTGAACTTGGAGGAGGGTTCCTTTCTGGAAGAGGTTTCTTCCTCTAACCCCTCCCCACCCCATGCTCCTCATTCTTGCCTGTGTTTCTCGGCTGCTGGGGGCGGGGTGGTTGGGGAGGGGCACTCAGCTGCCCCCAGCTCTTAGAACCGGGAGCAGCGGCACAGATTCCTGTTCCCCGAACTCCGAGACCTTGCGGCCCCTCGTTCACTTATCTCTTCACCTGCCCCCTCGTTCACTTATCTCTTCACCTGCCGGGTCAAAGTGCCACCCTGGGTGCTGCGTCTGCCGCAGGCTTGGCGCCTCGGGCGCTCACCTCTGTGAGGAGACAGGCAGGTTCACCCAGAGTAGGAGCCCACAGGGCAGCCCTCAGTGGATTCCCCAGACAGTGACCGCGCGCCGACCGCCCCCCACCCCGGGAACACGCGGCCTCCGCGTCTAAAAGTAGCAGAAGTGGGAGAGCACCGCGGCGCGTGGCTGGCCCGCAGAAAAGGCAGAGAGGGAGCAGCAGCAGATCTCTCTGGAGGCCCCCTGCGTGGTTTGGGAGCTGGGTGGCTGAAGCATTCGAGATGCCCTGACCGTGGCCGAGGGCTTCCCACGTGTCAGGGGCCACCCCGGGGAGTTTCGCAGACCCGCCTGCATGCTCAGTCCAGGAGCTCAGCCCTGGCACCTGCAGGCTGACTCTACCCGGGCTGCAAGCAGGGCCCATCGTTCAGAGTTCCCGACCCCATGGCTGCCTCAGCCCCCCACCCCCAACCATAGCGCCGAGAGGGGAGCTTTTCAGAGAGGGGCGGGGGGGGGGGGGTGTTGGCTTGATCATCGCATCGCATCGGAAGTGTGTGCCCCTACACGGCATCCCTCCCTAGGCCCGAAAAGTATTTGCAGCCTGTAAGTGAGACATGACTGCCCTTGTGGGTTTTCTCTACAGGGAGATCTTTCCTGTCCGCTTTTCTCATCAGTTAACGTTCTGGCCGCTAAACTCAAAAGAGCAGAAAGGGATTCTTTACAAAATGTTACAATAAATCTGTGCACGCAGGTCGCGTCCAAGCCCCACCCCCACCACGGAACAGGTGCAGTTTGAGAGGTGAAACTCAAGGTACTGCTGCTTTGCGTTTGGACGGAAGAGCATGACCCTCTGACCTGGTCCCCTGGATGACCCCATGAGGGGGGCGGGGCCTGTCACTCCCGATATACACGAGGAAGCCCGGGCTCAGTGTCAGGACTTGCCCAGACCAATAACTAATGATCCCAGGAGCAGGGCTAGTATCTGCGCCTCCACCAGCTCAGTCCATACTCTCTCTCTGGGTTTAATCCCCATTGCAGGGAGTCCATTTCTAAAGAGCAAAAACACCCCCCAAGGTGAAGCAGCCTAAAACATGGTGAATCTAAGCAAAACTAAAAAGATGACTCCATTTTTTCTAATATAATTTATTGTCAAATTCATTTCCAGTGCTGATCCCAACAAGTGGCCTCCTCCCTGCCTATCAATGCCTTTCCCCTCTCCTCAACACCCCCCCCTCGCCCCCACTCATCTACCCTTGGTTTGTTCTCAGTCCTTAAGAGTCTCTTATGGTTTGCCTCTCTCCCTCTCTGTAACTTTTTTCCCCTCCCTCTCCCCCATGATCGTCTGTTACATTTCTCAAGATCCACATATGAGTGAAAACATAGGGTATCTGTCTTTCTCTGACTTATTTCACTTAGTATAATACCCTCCAGTTCCATCCACATTATTGCAAATAGTAGGATTTCATTCTTTCTCATTGCTAAGTAGTATTCCATTGTATGTATAAACATCTTCTTTGTCCATTCATCAGTTGATGGATATTTAGGCTCTTTCCATAATTTGGCTATTGTTGAAAGTGCTGCTATAAACATTGGGGTACAAGTGCCCCTATGCATCAGCACTCCTGTAT
Source organism: Prionailurus viverrinus (assembly GCF_022837055.1). Taxonomy (NCBI): domain Eukaryota; kingdom Metazoa; phylum Chordata; class Mammalia; order Carnivora; family Felidae; genus Prionailurus; species Prionailurus viverrinus. Next base: position 76,481,740 of record NC_062573.1, on the reverse strand, counting down.
CTCTTGGGTAAATTCCTAGCAGTGTTATTGCTGGGTGGCAGGGTATATCTATTTTTAATTTTTTGAGGAACCTCCACACTGTTTTCCAGAGTGGCTGCACCAGTGTGCATTCCCACCAACAGTGCAAGAGGGTTCCCGTTTCTCCACATCCTCGCCAGCATCTACAGTCTCCTGATTTGTTCATTGTAGCCACTCTGACCGGCGTGAGGTGATATCTCAGTGTGGTTTTGATTTGTATTTCCCTGATGAGGAGTGACGTTGAGCATCTTTTCATATGCCTGTTGGCTGTCTGGATGTCTTCTTTGGAAAAGTGTCTATTCATGTCTTCTGCCCATTTCTTCACTGGATTACTTGTTTTTCAGTGTGGAGTTTGGGGAGGTCTTTATAGATTTTGGATACTAGCCCTTTGTCCGATAAGTCATTTGCAAATATCTTTTCCCATTCCATCGGTTGCCTTTTAGTTTTGTTGATTGTTTCCTTTGCAGTGCAGAAGCTTTTTATCTCCATGAGGTCCCAATAGTTCATTTTTGCTTTCAATGCCCTTGCCTTTGGAGACGTGTCGAGTAAGAAATTGCTGTGGCTGAGGTCAGAGAGGTTTTTTCCTGCTTTCTCCTCTAGGGTTTTGATGCTTTCCTGTCTCACATTCAGGTCCTTCATCTGTTTTGAGTTTATTTTTGTGTATGGTGTAAGAAAGTGGTCTAGTTTCATTCTGCGTGTTGCTGTCCAGTTCTCCCAGCACCATTTGTTACAGAGACTGTCTTTTTTCCATTGGATACTCTTTCCTGCTTTGTCAAAGATAACTCCATTTAACCTTGTGGTTGCAAATATTTTTCTTTACACAGGCCAGCAAGCGTGGTTTTGAATCCAGAGCGGGGAAACAGAACACTGACTGTTGGCCAGGCATGAACAATATTTCCATAGCCCTGATAATATAAATTCTGCATATCAGTTTTCTTATTTTAGAATCAATCCATGGACAAAGCAGGAAAACTGTGGTTATAGCTACAAGATAGAATAGAAACATTAACAGACATGACAAAGTAGAGAGAAAAATTTTTTTAAATGTGTCTGATACAAAGCGAGAGAGGAGGGCAGGAACAAAGATGAAATAATATGAGAAGTTAAAGATACATGGCATATGCTTAATGGAATTTTAAAAGGTTATTAAGTGTATCATTCACAGTTACATACTAAATATAAATAGATATTGGGAGGAAGTGCCATGTAGGAAAGGTGTATGTCCTTCCTATTGAGGGTTGAGAACCACCAGAAATGCTAAAAAGAGAAATCACTGGGGGCAGTTATTTCTGCCATGTTAAGTGGAAAAAGTGGCTAAATATGGAGGGGGAAAAAAAAGACAATACCATTGCCCAGCTACTTTTATTTCTTGCCCCTCTCTTCAGTGCTGAGATGTTTCCAAAAGAAAATGGCTTAAATAAAACCACGAGAGAAAGAACACTAAAATCTCCACCTAAGTGGCACCTAAGTGGCTCAGTCAGTTAAGCTTCCGACTTTTGGTTTTGGCTCAGGTCATGATCTCGCAGTTGACAAGCCCCGCGTGGGGCTCTGTGCTGACAGCTCGGAGCCTGGAGCCTGCTTCCGATTCTGTCTACTTCTCTCTGTGCCCTTCCCCCGCTCATGCTCTGTCTCTGTGAAAAATAAATAAATATTAAAAATAAATAAAAAATAAACGTTTTTAAAAAGTGAAATCACTCAAGGAGCTGCCCCCCACCAAGGAAGGGGGTAGGTTGGGGGTCAGGACAGGAAAGTATTTTCATCTTATGTCATTTGTATCATGTGATATATTTTTGTTACTTTGATAAAAGAAGATGAGAAGATAAAGGCACTGAGAGGGTAACTTTATTTTATTTTTTTAGTTTATTTGGAGAGAGCATGAGCAAGGGAGGGGCAGAGAGAGATGGAGACAGAGAATCCCAAGCAGGCTCCTGGCTGTCAGCGTGGAGCCCAGTGCAGGGCTCAACCCCGCGAACCATGATATGACATGAGCTGAAATCAGACACTTAACTGAGCCAGCGAGGCGCTCCTGAGAGGTCAACGTTTAAAGAAAAAAACTGTGGATCATACCATGTGCCCCCAGAGCAAATGCCCCCTTGAGAATTAGCCATAAAACACTCATTAGGTCTGCAAACAGAAATCAGAGTGTTCCAGGCTATAAAATCATCGATGACTGTTTTCAGCAGGGCAGGCTGGCTGGTGCTCTCCAATGAAGCCAAAGTAATGTTGCTGGTAACATTGTGTGACATCAGAGAACCATTAATGTCTGTCTCTCTGCCGCCCCCCGCCCCGCCCCTGCAGGGGGTGAAATGCCTCCTCCCGAACAGCTTCCCTATGACAAGTTTGCAACGTGTGCAGAGCGCTGAGCCCTGAGCAGCTGCAGAGTATTGGCAGTTCCTTTGGTTTTACAAGGGAAGAACAGAACTGGGGAGATTAACAGTTTCCTGGACGCCTTGTTGCAAATTAGTCTCAATTAGCCCTCAGTCTGAACTGAGGGAACTGTGGCAAAAGTTGATGGTGCAGAACCCAGGCAGGCAGCCAGACTCTTCAACCCAGCCACGTAACGTCGCTTCTAGAAATGGATCTTCCGGAGCTGGAGGCTAAGGAATGGCAGGTCCTCTCCCACAACCACTGGGCTTTCAGGGCATTGCTCCCAAGAGAGATGCTCTCACTTACAGTGACCCCTAAAAAGGACTTTGGAAATCTGTCAAATTAGAAATTGATTCCAATTTCTGATGCCCAGGAAATCTACAGTGCAGTAAGAAAACTGGGCTAAGGAGCAAGAATGTCCCCTGATATCGGAATGGTAGAGAAACAAACATGAAATTGACCAGTGGCTCAGGCATTTAAGGGAAAATTCTCTTTAGAACTAATCTTACCTTTACTCCTCAAGGCATCTCCAAGGACGGAGGAAATGGCTGCAGGCAGTGGGTCCAGGTGGCTCAGTTGGATGGTTTATTCTTGTATTATATCCCTATTTTAAAAAAAATTTTTTTTTTAACGTTTATTTATTTTTGAGAGAGAGAGAAACAGAGTGTGAGCAGGGGAGGGGCAGAAAGAAAGGGAGACCCAGAATCCCAAGCAGGCTCCAGGCTCCGAGCTGTCCGCACAGAGCCCAACATGGGACTCGAACCCACAAACTGTGAGATCATGATCTGAGCCAAAGCCAGACGCTTACCCTACTGAGCCACCCAGGCTCCCCTCCCTATTTTAATAATTACATTTCATTAATTTTTTGAAGTAGCAATGGACATTCGCATGCACATTCAAGGATACAGTGGAAAGGTTCTATGGCACAAATAACTTTGTATTCTATGTGAAGCGCTTCTTGATTAGCAAAGATACAGCTTTATCTTCAATGGTGTCTCTGACCTTTATTAATCTCTTGGCTAAAAACAGAATGTTAAGATGAATTGTTTTTATTATCAGCTTCAACTGAAGCCCAAAACAAACCTGCAGGACTTGAAAAGCAAGTGGCCCAAAACCAGTTGTGCAAGTGGTAGCTGACTACCCCTCTCCCACCTTTAAAAAGGGTTAGACAAGGGGCGCCTGGGTGGCTCAGTCGGGTAAGCGTCGGACTCTCGACTTCAGCTCAGGTCTTGATCTCATGGTCTGTGACATCAAGCCCTACGTCCGACTCTGTGCTGACAGCATGGAGACTGCTTGGGATTCTTTCTCTCCCCTTCTCTCTGCCCCTCCCCATTTGCACGCTCGCTCTCTCTCTGTCTCAGAAATAAACATTAAAAGTATTTTTGAAAAAAACAAAAGAGGGGCGCCTGGGTGGCTCAGTCGGTTAGGCGTCCGACTTCGGCTCGGGTCATGATCTCGCGGTCTGTGAGATCTGTGAGGTCTGTGAGGTCAAGCCCCTCGTCGGGCTCTGTGATGACAGCTCGGAGCCTGGAGCCTGTTTCGGATTCTGTGTCTCCTTCTCTCTCTCTGACCCTCCCCCGTTCATGCTCTGTCTCTCTCTGTCTCAAAACTAAATAAATGTTGGGGCGCCTGGGTGGCGCAGTCGGTTAAGCGTCCGACTTCAGCCAGGTCACGATCTCGCGGTCCGTGAGTTCGAGCCCCGCGTCACGCTCTGGGCTGATGGCTCAGAGCCCGGAGCCTGTTTCCAATTCTGTGTCTCCCTCTCTCTCTGCCCCTCCCCCGTTCATGCTCTGTCTCTCTCTGTCCCAAAAATAAATTTTAAAAAAACGTTGAAAAAAATATAAAAAATAAATGTTAAAAAAAATGTTTTTAAAGAAAAAAATAAAAGTTGTTAGAGAAGCCAAGAAATGAGTGGGGCAGTTAGCCTGTGATCATTAGAGAGAGCTGTCAGGGAGTGGGGGTACCTGTCCCGGCCCAGGAATAGGCACTTCAGTGGGATACTACAGAGGGCAGGATAGTGTCCCATGGAGTAGAGGGGACATACATGTGTCCCCTAGTGTCCAACTCATGCCTGAGAGCCTTAAAACTCCACTGGAAGAGCAGGGAGAGTTTGCTCTGTACGGATGGTCTACGCCCCTCCCTCCCTTGTATCTCTCTTCTGTGCTTGAAGTATTTGCCTTCCTCGATACTATGTAAATTCCATGAGGCAGAGACGTTGATTTTCATCTCTGCTCCCTCCTGGCCCCTAGACCACAGCACTGCATAAAAGGGTGTTTGTGTGGTACATGCAGGAGGCTAATCCCTCCGACAACCTTGCATGTTTGATATTGTTCTCATTTTATATATGGGAAACTGGAGCTTCTAGTTCCAGAGTTCCAGAGAGGTTAAAAAAGTTACCCAGTATCACCCACAACCACACACATGAGCCAGAATTCAAAACCGTCTCGTTCCAAAGTTCCCAGTCTGCCTGTGCTGCGTTACCAGCTCAGGTATCTGTTTTCCTAAAATGCATTCTCCCCTTTTCTCAGGCGGTAGTTAGTACCTGACGTAATAGTTTTAGGGAGGTAACATGTCAGTTCTGTGCTCGGATCTCACTCAGTATGTACTGAATAAGGAGGATAGCAAATACAAAGATTAGTGGATTGGTCATGTAGCTCCGTGCCAAGATGTATTAATGTCAGATTATTTTGAGTGCATTTAATGGGACTTAAGTGTATCAATGATGATTGATGATCACTGATGATTGACATAGAGCTGTATGTGTCTTACAGAGTTCTTATGTCATTTTTTAAATTGAAATGTTGGAAGCTTAAATAACTTGTTAATTATGTGCATTTACCATAAAATTTCCCATCTTCATCATTTAATTTTTTTAATGTTTATTTATTTGTGAAAGAGAGAGAGAGACACACACACAGAGTGCAAATGGGGGGAGGAGCAGAGAGAGAGGGAGACAGAATCCAAAGCAGACTCCAGGCTCTGAGCTGTCAGCACAGAGCCCGACGTGGGGCTCAAACTCACGGATTGTGAGATCATGACCTGAGTCGAAGTCAGACGCTCAGCCTCCTGAACCACCCAGGCACCCGTCCAGAACTATTTTCATCTTGCAGAACTGAATGTCCCCATGAAGTGACTCCCCATTCCCCCAGCCCCTGGCTACCACCGTTCTACCTCTGTGAGTTGAATTACTCTAGATGCCTCATGTAAGTAGATTGATACAATATCTGTATTTTAATGCCTGGCTCATTTCACTTGGTTCCATGTTCTACAGATTCACCCATTCACATGTCAGAATTCACTTCCTTTGCAAGGCTGAATAATTCCACCTTGTGCGTATGTATCACATTTTGTTTATCTGTTTCCTCCATCGGTGGACATTTGATTTGCTTCTGCCTGTTGGCCGCTGTGAACAAGGGGGTATTTGTTCACTAGGGCTGCCTTAACAACGCAGCATTGACTAGGTAGCTTAAACACCAGAAATGTATTTTCTTATACCTCTGGGGACAAGAAGTCCAAGATCAAGATGGCACCAAGTTTGGTTTCTTCTGAGGTCCCTCGCATGTCTTCACATGGTCTTTTATACGTGTCTTTTGTGCACGTACACATCTCTTAAGGGCACCAGTCATATTGGATTAGAGCCTTTCCCAATGATCTCATTACCCTTAATTACCTCTTTAAAGACTTTATCTATAGACACATTGTGAAGTACTGGAGGTCAGGATATGAACGGGGGTGGGGTGGGGGTGTGGGTGGAGGGCGGTCAGCGGAGACCCAATGTTTAGCCCGTAACACGGGGTGAGCAAATATAGGAGACTCCGTTTTCAGTTTTTTGGGGGGTATATACTCAGAAATGGGATTGATGGATCATATGGTAACTGTGTTTTTCACTTTTTTTTTTTTTTAAACGTTTATTTATTTTTGGGACAGAGAGAGACAGAGCATGAACGGGGGAGGGGCAGAGAGAGAGGGAGACACAGAATCGGAAACAGGCTCCAGGCTCTGAGCCATCAGCCCAGAGCCCGACGCGGGGCTCGAACTCATGGACCGCGAGATCGTGACCTGGCTGAAGTCGGACGCTTAACCGACTGCGCCACCCAGGCGCCCCATGTTTTTCACTTTTTAATGTTTATTTTTGAGAGAGAGACAGAGTGTTGAGTGGGGGAGGGGCAGGGAGCGAGGGAGACAGAATCCGGAGCAGGCTCCAGGCTCCCAGCTCTCAGCACAGAGCCCGACACGGGGCTCGAACTCACAAACTGTGCATTCGTGACCTGAGCTGAAGTTGGTTGCTCAACCGACTGAGCCACCCAAGTGCCCCCAGCTCTTTTTTCTTGTTTGTTTATTCATTTATTTTGAGAGAGAACACACTTGGGCAAGTGGGGGAGGGCAGAGAGAAAGGGAAAGAAAATCCCAAGCAGGCTTTGCACTGTCAGCACAAAACCCAGTGCAGGGCTCGATCTCATGAACCGTGAGGTCATGACCTGAGCTGAAATCAAGTCTGGCACTGAATCGACTGAGTCACCCGGGCACCGCAAGCATCCGACTCTTGATTCCGGCTCAGATCCTGATCTCACAGCTTGTGAGATCGAACCCCAAGTCTGCTGACAACGTGGAGCCTGCTTGGGATTCTCTCTCCCCCTCTTTCCCCGCCCCTCCCCCACCTATAGACCCTCACACATGGGTGTCACCAAGCATGCTCTCTCAAAATAGATAAAAATAAACTTAAAGAAAACTCCCACCCAATAGTAGTCATTCCCTGTTCTCCCCCCACCTCACCCCCACCCCCGGCAACCACTCCTCTGCCTTCTGTCTCTTCTAGATTCGCCTGTTCTCTACAGTTCACATAAGTGAAATCATACAATATGTGGTCCTTTAGGACCAGTTTCTCCATTTAGCATAAGGTTCTCAACATTCCCCCATGTTGTCGCACACATCCGTCCTTTGTTATTCTTCTGCTGAATGACATTCCATTGTAGGACTTATTTACCCGTTCATCAACTGGTGGACATTTGGGTTATGAACACTTCGGGGCTATTCTGAAGCCTGCGTCCTGGGGGCATTCGTGTACAGGGTTCGGTGTGGACGTATGTTTTCATTTGTCTTGGCTGTTTGTCTAGGCGTGGGATTCCTGGGTCGGTTGGTTTTCAGGACCCCCCCACCCTTTTTTCCAAAGCAGCTGCACCTTTGTACAACCTCGTCAGCAGTGGAGGAGGGCTCCCGTGTCCTCACATCCTCTCCGGCTCTTGTTAGCATCTTTTTTTATAGCCATCCTCGTGGGTGTGAAGGTGGTATCTTGGTTTAGTTGTTCTTTGCATTCCCCTAATGAGCGATGATGTTGAGCATCTTTTCATTGGCTTATTGGCCATTTGTATATCTTCTCTGGATAAGTGTCTATTCAGATCCTTTACTCGTTTTTCAACTGGGAGATTTGCCTTTTTATTGTTTTAAGAGGTCCTTACGTAACCTGGATTTAAGTCCCTATGAGTCTCATTTTCATCCCCCAAATATAATGATGCTCAGAATATTCTGTTGGGATAGGAAAGAATCCTAATACGTGTGAGAAACAGTACAAATAGAGTGGGTTTTTTTTTTTTTTTGGTATCTGTTTGATTTTATCAAATTTGATCAGATAATAATAGAGGGAATCTGGTATTTCTTGTTTTCTATAATCTAACAGTGTATTTTAGGTAAAATAATTGATACATGTACCTGTCAAATCCCACAGGATACCCTATTTTTCTCAACCATGCTGGTAGCTTACTCATAGTTACCAAAAATAGAAGATAAATGTTAGATTGAAAAATATGTAAGTTTACTTCCAGGGGAGTGACTGGATCACAAAAGGATGGGAGAAAAAGGAACACGACTTTTAGCTATATTTTATGCTACATCTATTGCCATTAAAAAAATTTAAAAATTTTAAGAAAAATCACTTCCAGGGGCACCTGGCTGGTTCAGTCCATAGAGCATGCAACTCTTGATCAAGAGTTCAAGCCCCACTTTAGGCACAGAGCCTACAGAGCTTTCCAGAGCCTCCACAGAGCCTCTGGAAGTGAAAAATCACTTCCAGAATCTTCTTGGTTATACTCTTAAATATCACAACTAAAAACTCAGACAAGAAGGGGAAAACTGAGCTTTGAACTTCACCAAATAAATTCTGTGTTCATAAAATTCCCAAGAAGCCATTAGAGACTTTTTAATTACATAAAAATAAATTATGAACCCCCAAAATAGGGATAAAAATCAAAAGTCATACCACACTCATATGTTCTCTGACCACCTTGTTTCTTGGTTTGATGTTTAAGTAGATAATTGGTCTTTTGTGAGTGAAAAGCAAACGTCATTTAAAACCCATCACTGCATCCTTTTGGTGCAAAAAATAAGTTGAGCAGTATTCACGGCTACACAGTGCTTCTCAAAGCAGCTTCCTTTGAAGGCTGACAGTTTACCAAACCAAGAAATCTCTAAAGGTTTACAGAATGGGGCGCCTGGGTGGCTCAGTCGGTTGAGTGACCAACTTCAGCTCAGGTCAGGGTCTCACAGTTTGTGAGTTCGAGACCCGCATCGGGCTCTGTGCTGACAGCTTGGAGCCTGGAGCCTGCTTCGGATGCTGTGTCTCCCTCTCTCTCTGCCCCTCCCCCACTCACACACTGCCCCCCCCTCTCTCTCTCAGAAATAAACATTAAAGGTTTATGAAGTCAACAGCTCCATGGAGAGAGGTCACCCTCACCCTGTTCTTTCACGTCCTTCGGGACAAACTGCGTGTCCCACACTGTAGGGTTTTTGCAAACAAAGAGGACTTTTTTTTCCTACAGTGTCCAGAATGTAAGAGAAAACCTGTCCAGGCAGAGTGCAGTGGCTTTTACCCCTTTGTTTTCACGTTCCCCTGCATCACCAAATGAAAGGCCCACAGGAAACTCCCGTGCCCTTCTCACTACTTTCGTAGTATTTTTACAGTTATTGTTTCAGTATCTTTTATGATCAGAAAAAATGCAAATGAACCTGATTTATTAAGACTCATACAATTCTAGTGATCCTTTTTTTTTTTTTCCAGTACTGAAAAGGTCAGGATTTCTAATCATGTGATATAGCTTCCACTGATGGGTAAACATGCACGGAAAGAAAATGATGTGTCATTCCCAGAGTAGGGACGGGCAGAGGATTAGAAGGTCCTGTCAGTCTCCTGTTGAGCTGGGAGGCTCCGACAAAAAACTCAGAGGATGGCTTCGGACTAGAGTTTTCAGAAGCAGTGAGCTAGGAGCGGGGCCCTGCAGGGTGGCGGGACCTGGTCACGGGGCAGGTGAGAGGGAGCAGTCTCCCACACTCCCGCTCTCGTCCCCTGGCAGGTGGGTTCCACCTGGCGATGGCCAGCCCCTTGCCACAGCTCACCGCACCCCCATCGTCCTCTCCTCCACTGCTGTTGGCCACGCTGTGTTCTTGCAAAACCTTCCCGTGGAAAATTCCCAGTTTAAAGATCTAACTTGCGCATTCCTGAGCTCCTAGCTCGATTCCCAGTGTCACTACCATCAAAGTGGGCTGATTACTTCAACAGGTGCCAGTGGCTCTCCCATCATGACAAAACAAGGTGGTTGTCCCTCATACGTCACTCACGAGTACGTCTGTCTGGCCGCCTTCCTTTGCGTCTCTTGTCCTTCCTGTTACCAAAGGCACACGTAGGCTGTTTTCACCAGTGCTCGGTGCCTGCGTCAGTCATCATTAGGCAGAGTGTAGGCCTTGGACAACAGCATGAGCCTCACCTTGGAGCTTATTAGAAATGCAAACTGATGGGCCGCCTGGGTGGCTCAGTTAAGTGTCCCACTCTTGGTTTCAGCTCAGGTCATGATCTTGCGGTTTGGGGAGTTCGAGCCCTGCATCAGGCTCTGCACTGTCGGTGCTGTGGAGCCTGCTTGGGATTCTCTCTCTCCCTCTCCCCTGCACGCACGGTCTCTGCCTCAAATAAATAAACAATTTAAAAAATGCAAACTGATGGGCTCTGTGTCAGATCAACTTCATCAAATCTGGGGGTATAGGGCCTAGGAAACTGGGTTCTAACCAACCCTCCCCATCAGGGGATTCTGATGCACACTTAAGTTTGAGAACCATGGTTACAACTGGACCTTCCCCACCTCAAAGGAAAAGAGAACAGTAGAGAGACATGGTCACTACGGATGGTGCACAAGGTTATCTTTATCAACTACCAGAGCATGAATACTCCAAGTGGAAAATGTAGGCAGTGGGAACCAATTTCTCAAAGTCAGAGCTGACCCGTGTGCCTCTGGATTATAGCTCTCCACCCTCCCGAGGCTGGGGACCCACAAATCACTTCTCAGAAATGTAAAGCATCTCATGGAGGAAAGTAGACAGAAAAATCTGCTGGCACCACCAAATTCCTTAAACTCAAGTGAGCCTATCTCCGGGCAGGACCTTATTTCCTTTGAACTCCCAAAATCATTTTTTTTTATCCCGAAAGGCTTTCCCAAACTCGGCTTCTTTAGCCACAACTTTGCAAGTATCCGTGGATTTTGCTCCGGAGGCCACTTGCTCATCGTTCTTCTTTGTTTTTCCAGTAAAGGGTTACCTTCCAGTTCAACATTTACCTTGGAAGAGGGGACCATCTACTTGACTTCGGAGTCCAATGCTCTGGAAATGCAGGATGATAATGCCTCTGTGCTGGATGTCTATTTAGTAAGTAATTTTCTTTTCTTTCCCTTCCCTTCTGGTTGACGGACGGACCCAGGCCTCAGCCGACACAAGAACAGGCATGCTTGGGTTTTAAACAAACAGCGGCACCCCGTCACTTCTGCAAACGGCGTGTCTTTCCACAAGCCATGTTCTCCCACAGTTCGCGTAGAACATCACACAAAAGAATAGGTAGGGTGAGACGCAAAATCGACGTATGTAACCAGAGAACAAGTCCCCTGCTCATGAGGCAGGGTGTGGCTTCTCCACGTTATTCTCAACAAAGTCAGGCCTTCTTGAACTCAAATGTGTATCCTCTTGTGTGTAAATCTTCTCGAATTCTGGACCACTGCCTTGGGAAATTGGTAGCTTAAGAGGCACAGAACAGGGTTGTGGGGGAAAGTCAGCACTCAAGAATCTTGGCTCTCTCCCTCAGTTGTCACCAACCGGCTGCGCGATCTGGACAGGAACCTCTCTGTGTGTCCTTATTTGCCAAAGGAGGGAAAGAAATAACGCCCGCCTCCCGAGGCTGCTTACAGGATGAGGAGTGATCCCGTGTGTGAACACCCTTTAGTGCCTGCCAAGTTGTCTGCAGTGGCTTAACTGAATTATTAGATGAGGGCTGGAAAGATACACGATGGACTCAAGTGTAAAAGAGGAGAAGGGGCGTTTACCCTACGAAGTACATCTCACACTCGTTCCCCACATCCTTGTACACCTGCACAAAAATCCCATGAAACAGGCCAAGCGTTGATTTCAGATTTTCCACGCATGTGTGTGCAAGCTCCACGTTGGGAACCAGTGTAGGAACACCCCCACACCACCATTTTACACTTGTCCATATGCCCCAGCCTAGCCCTGTAGTCCCCTCAAGTATACTCTGGAGGACATCAGTCACCGAGAATGCTATACTCATTATCCCAGAGGCCTCCAGTGTCTTCCCTCCCCTCCCAGAGTAAGATCCACAGTCCTCAAGGCCCTGCATGGTCTGATCCACCCTGCGTCTCTGACCTCCTTTCCCTGCCTCTTTCTTGCTGATACCATTCCAACCACACTGGCCTTGGTGTTCCTCCCGTAACCAAGCCTCAGGACCTTTGCACTTGCTATTACTGTCTGGACATAATTTGTTGTTCCATGCTTGCTCTCTTGCTTCCTTCAGTCTCAGCTCAGACATCTCCCTCTCAGATAAGCTTTCCTTGACCTCGAAGCCCTCTCCCCACAACAACCATTGGGAAAGGGCCTCTGAATATCCTGATTGGGGCACTAATAGAATTTTTTTCCACTGGGCAACACTCCTCCCACACCGCCCCCACTTTTTAAAATAAGCTATGATGTATTATGAAATCCTTACAGAAGAGCTGGTTCCTCTCTACCACCAAGAAGATAGGGAATTAAATAGGAAAAAAAAAAAAAGGTTTATAGTAATTTTTTGGTCCCAGGGCAAGTTTGGTTTTATCCAGAAGTCGAAGTTGGGAAGTCTACAATGAAAGAGGAAGTGAAATCTCATCTTCATGTGCTAAGAGTTTGTGCTCCTTGTGTGTTTCTTCGACAAACCAGATTTGCACCAACTGGGGGCATGGGATACTGCTGCGTGCAATGTAAGATCACAAGGTGGTTAAATGGCCCCGCTGACGCCAGTCCCTTATCTGTTACCCTTATTCGTTTGGTAGAAAGCTTGTCTCCTTAGTCATTTCAGCTGTTCCTCCCTGGTATTAACAGTTTCATTTATAAGGAACCTGCTTATGTACTTTTATCAGTGTCCGATTTTACTGTGCTGCTTCTGGGCCTTTCTTGGACACTGACAAGCACAACATTTCACTAAAGGATAATGCTTGCCTCAAGAAGCCACAGGGAAAAGCCACGATATTAATGGTTGGTTGTATTGAAAACACTTGAGCAGCACTTAGAACTCAAGGGATCTGGGAGTTTAGAACTGAAAGAGACAGTGGTGATAGTTACCGGGTGGCTGTGGTCATCTGCCCAGCCTTCCCCGCACAGGGTCCCTTGTGGTTCAGCAGCACAGGAAGTGAGAGGACTCGGGCAGCCGAGGCAGTAGAAGTTCTCACCAAGCTTGGAGAAAAGCTGCTCTAGCCTAATCCTATTTTGTAGCTACTAACCATAAGCCCTTTAACATTTTTCAGTGTTTCCTACAAGCCTGGCAATGTCCTAAATACTTGGTCTTAAGCCACTTAATCCCCACAACCCACGAAGCAAATGGAGCTCCGTTGTACAGAAAGATCATCAGTTTGCCCCAAGTTATGCAACCAAAGAGTAACTGATTAAGTGCTGGGATTCAAGGACCCCACTGGGGGGAGTCTGCCCCAAAGCCCCTCACTTCACACTGTTGGTGTTCACTTAAGTAAATTTCGATCAAAATAATGATTTTCCAGAACAGAAACAAATGAGAAGAGCAGCAGTATTTTACATCTTTAAAATCCCTAACTTCTGGTTTAATAGAAGAGGCTGGATTCTCGTGTTGTTTCCGCCTCAGTCTGTTGTGATCGGGCACGTCTTCATACGACCCTGTGTGCCCACCAGAGGGCATGGGAAGGAAAAGGCAGAACTCTGATTATTATTTACAAAGATCTGATGGATCCCCAGAAATGGTCTCCCACCCACTGTCCTAATCCTTTCAGTTAGCCCCTTCCGTTCCTGCAGAACCACATGGGACATAAAGGAATGACCCAGAAATAGGCACCTGGGTTCTGTGCCTATCTCTGCCTCTCACCAATCGTGGACTTTGAATTGACCACTCTTTTATTAGGGCCTCAGTTTTTTCATCTATAAGATGGATCATTAACTTACCAGCTCTGGCCTGCCATGACTTCCTCCAAATTACATGGAGTTGTGGTAAAGGAGGTTTTGCCAGAGTCACAGCACTGGTTTCTCCGAATGTTGGCTGTCTCATCACCTTCTCTACCCTGAACCTTCACGGTATTTAAACTTAAATTTTTTGGCAATGCATCTAGAAAGCGCTGCACCATTAATTTGTAAATTCCAGGTTGTGTTTTCACGCTGGAGGTTTTTATTTTTTATTTCGCATGCCCTTTCAGTTCCGAAAGGATACAGCTCCTGGGCCACCCTTTGCAGTTTGCGTCCACACTCTGAAAGAGTGAATGGAAGAGATAAACAGAAGAGAAGACCTTTTTTCGTCTTCCTCTGGACCTCATTAGAATCCTCTTAATCAAAGGCATCCTTACTTGAAGGGCATTTGGAGGCTTTGGTGGTGACATTGTTTTCAGCGTTTAACCAGACATAGGGAGGTTTCTCTTATGCTTCTCCTCCTTTAGGATACAGTGTTTCTCTACAGATAGATACAACCTAATCCCCTGGTGCTATTATTTGTCTATTAATATATAATACTGTGTAGAACCCTTTAAAAATAGATAGGTTTTAAAACCACATCACGTATGCACACCGGGTAACCTATGAAATTCCTTTTAAGGATCCACCCATATTATACACTTGTCAGTTCAGCCAGCTATCCTGCTTTCCGCTGTGATCTGACATGAAATTGAAAGCATAGTTTACCTGGAAAGGCAGCTAATTGTCCCATCACCCTCACTAAAGCATTGGGTTCAGGTTCCGTGTTTCCCCTATCCTGCGTTCCTTTGAAAAAGACCATTCACCTTCACTCCAAAGAGTTCCAGGCTCTCTGCTTCATTTGCAAATATTCAAGTCAAGGGAGTTGTTTTTCAGGAGGGTTTTATGCAGTGACCAAAGATGCGCCTGCCATTGAATTTTGAGTTGATGGCACAGATGAGGGTATTTAAAAGAATACAACAGCGATGAACAGGCTCTGTTGATTGAAAATGGGCAATCATGCCGTCTTCATAATAGAACTAGATTCCACTTTTTGAATAGTCTCAAATATTCTAAGGCACTGACGCTGTCCCTGTAGTGGTTATTTCACATCCTAAGGCAGCATCTTTGATGTAGAATGCAATTTAAGGAGAAGGGGAACAACCAACCAAACGCTGCTGAAAAATGTTATGGGTCTGACTAGCTGAGCAGGGATGGGTCCGTGGGGGATCATGGGATTGCTTTAAGAACACAGAAGTTTGAAAGATGCCACTAAACAATGACTTTCTTCTTTTTAGTCTCCAGGTTCTACTCTTTTCTTTTTCACACTTTCCCTATTAACATCCTCTCAATAATATGTGCTTTCATCCAGAGAGGTGTCTCTGCAAGATGGCTGTTTGAGGTGTAAAAATAGCTGTGGGCAGAGGAGAAGAAACAGTTAAGCCATTTCTTAGCCTTGCCTGGATTGGAGATTAATGCTCTGATGTGCAGCTGTTGGACAGCTTGATTATTTAATGTGTCTTTAGGGTGGCTAATAATACTCTTTGATCACAGGACGAAGAGTGGCAGAGAAGTGAAAATGATTGAATTAACAGCTTATCGTAGCATTATGTATCAGAAAAGCCTGACCAAAAAAAAAAAAAAAGAAGAAAAACACTTTAAATTAGGTCACGGGGGTCTTAGAAAATCCACTGGAACTTTCTGGCAAGAGAAACAGCATTTGTGGATTTCGCCTCACTGGCATTGAGCTTAAAGACTTGTATGCGGAGTATCAGGTCCCTTTAATCACTCCCATTTGAGCCAGACTGGCTGCCGCAAGGGGTGTTTATTTGAAACGGGGGCAATTCTATTGCTTCTCAGCAGAGAGCTAGAATCCCCATCTGCCAAAGAGGCTGCTTGGGATCTTGGTAGATGGAGGATGAGGAGGAAGGCAGTGCCCTGGGCTTGTAAGGCATTTAACCAGAATGCAGTTTCCTTCTGCCATATGACCACATTGGGAAGAAATGGAGAGATTTCAGCAAGAGCAAAGTAGCTCCCTTTGTTTATTCCCAGAAATGCTTGGCCCCCTTACGTCATTGACCAAATCATACTTGTAAGACGTGCAGAAGAACGGACAAAATGGATTCCCAGCTCCTAGACCTATGGCAACTGTGAGCGATTCCCATACTGACACAGTTTTCAAATTAACGAGGCAACCCATTGGTCTGGGATAGGAGGACTCCCATAGGATTGTGGTTTATATATTAAAAAAAAACTGTTAAACTACTGTTTAAGGATTAGCTAAGGGCATTGGTAGTCACCCAGGCATTCTGGCTTTTCAGTTAAATTACACCCATAATTAGCAATTGAATGACAGGCTGCAGGGAGGGTAGCAGAGTTTTGTTTCGTTTTTTTCCTTTCTGTTGGGTCCTAGCTTTGTAGTGCCTCCTGGCCTCACTGGCCCGCTTGATTTCTGCCTTGAGGTCAGCTCTGCTGAGGCACCTGCATCCGGGGCACCCCGAGGGTCACCCCATCATTTTTCCATCTTTGCCTCCTGGCGCTGGCTTCTCTCCACCTCCCCACTCCCTCTAGACTCTCCCTAACGCTTCTCTCTGGGATTTCAGTTTCCATGTTCTGCCGTGTCAGGGGGAGCCAATGTTTGCTACTCTCCCCAGCCTTTCCAACTCTTGGGCAAAGGGAACAGCCTCCAATGGTGTGACCTTGGAAGCCGCCAGGCATGGAGCCTGCAGGAACAAACTCCAAATGAACCCACACTAGGAACAGATGGGTTTAAAGAAAGCAAATTACAACCTATCCATGGACCGAGGGAACAGGGCTGTCCTCATTCCAACCATTTCGCCCTTATGGGATCTGAGGAGGAAGGCGGCACATTTGGTAGGGCGGAGAAGGTGTATGCATTATGCACTGAATAAAAAATAAATAAGGCGTCCCTGAGTGTGGCGAACGGTATGAGGAGGACTGAGGAGTGGGGCTCTGAGGGCTCGGCTTGCTTTGGTTTGTCTCTACCAGTGTTAGCTTCCTAGGGCTGCCCTAAAACCCAGTACCCGTATCTGGGGGGCTGCAACAGAAATGTATCATCTCTCAGTTGTGGAGGCCAGAAGTCCAAGATCAAGGTATCAGCAGGGTTATGCTCCATGGGAAAGCTCTAGGAGGGGATGCTTCCTCCCTTCCTCCAGCTTCTGGTGGCCCCGAGGGGTCCTTGGCATTCTTTGCTGTGCAGCACTAATCTCTGCCGATGTCTTCATGGAGCCTTGTCTCTGGGTCCCCTTCTTGTGGACCAGAAAGCAAAGCTAAGGTGACCCCCAGGGGACTCCTACCACACTCCCAAGAACCCAGCCTGGGACTGTTTTCCTCTTGCAGCAAGCCCTGCTGCCACCTAGTGGTGGAAAGGCACCTGTGACCACGGGGCGCAAGGAGTGACACAAGTCCTTGAATCCTAAGAGCAAGTGTGCCTGCCATTCACTGGGCTCTGTCCACGCTGTGGACTTTCTCGCAGACCCTCCGTGCCGTGTGTGCACGGCCAGCGGGGTCACGTCCTCCAGCTGACAAAGGCAGCTGCCTCGGACGGGCCCCACACCTGCCACCTTTCAGGTTGCTCTGCAGTCCGTGTGAGGAGCAGGTGCACCACAGGAGGGGCTCATCTTCCCCGGGGTCCAAGCTTGACCTCCTCGGCTGTCAAGGCCAATTCTTCCGAGGTCTCTTGGAAAGGCCTTGCAGCGGTTTGGGGATTCAGCATAGAAAATGCCCTTTATACTGTTTTCAGCAGCAACTTTAACAGAGGATCGACAAATACAAGGTCGAAAGATCCTTTTCTTCACTTTGAATCTTTGACAAGCCACCCCTTGCAGCCTCTCAACTCCTAGGTGGCTGTACTTAACCCCCAGTAAGGGATGGCCTTGAGTATCTTACAGATTTTTCACTTAAAAAAGAAAACTTTCTAAATCCCAGGAATGGCTACCATACTGGATTAGAGGGCTGCTGTAACAAAGTACTACCAACAAGGAAATTTATCATCTCCCAGTTCTGGAGGCCAGAAGTCAGAGGGGCGGGGGGTGTTGTTTCCTTCTGAGGGCCGTGGGGCAAGAATCTGTTCCAGGCCCCTCACCTTGGCTGTCTTCTCCGTGTCTTCATGTGGGCTTCCCTCTGTGTGTGTCAGTCTCAGGGTCCAAGCTTCCCCTTTTGGTAAAGACATCCATCATATTAGGTCACTAGGGCTCCCCCTAGTGACCTGCTTTTAAGGTCTTGAGCTCTATAAAGACCCCTTGCCTCCAGATAGAGCCACATTCTGTGGTTCTGGCCGTTAGGACTTCCACATAGGAATTTTGGAGAGAAGCTATTCAACCCATAATTGCTTCTGTCATCTTTTTATAAAGAGAAAGGGTAGCAATAGAAATGCGGAGGCACAAAGGCTTGATGGGGGAACAGCTTCTGGTTCCTGCCCTCTGCATGGAGGCCAGGGGCCTCTGGCCTCTGTGCTCTCCTTCCCTACCTAGGTGGAAGAGAATTCAGTAGTCTCATCCCAAAGCACTGCTCCTTTTCAAATAAAACCAAGATTATCTTCCTACACCCAACGTTTTTCAACTGCAGCATAAGCAGGGGTCTGAGTGAATTGGGTTGAGGCCCCAGGGCTATAGGATCTACTAGGTGATAACAATTTTGGATTTACAGTTAGCAGAAGTCACTCAAGTGCTGGAAAGTCCAACATAGAACTGCCAGCCTGTATGCATCACTGATGCCCTCAGGCTTCTCTCGGGTTTTTGGGAAACAAATTAATCAGCAGGGAACTGTGTTAAAACAGTACAGCGACGGTAACAGTTTTAAAAAAGAGGGGCCATAGTCTTAAATTCATTCCCCTGAGACATCCACAGTGCGTGCCCGATTTTTCGAGTGTTCTCATCTCACCAGTATAGACACACCTCTTACTATAGGTTTTACAAATGCGAGGTTTTTGACAACTCTACATTGAAGAAGCCTTTCCGTCCCATTTTTCCAACACCATTTACTCGCTTTGTGTCTGTGTGTCACGTTCTGGTAATCTTTGCAGTATTTGCAAACTTGGTTTGTAATCAAACTTTGTCATTGCATTTGTTTTAATGATCTCTAATAGTTTTAGGGAGCCACTAACCACACCCACCTCAGCGAACTTAACGTTGTGTGTGTTCTGCTTCACCAATCAGCCGTCCCCCTCTCTCCCCCTCTCCTGGGGCCTTCCTAGTCCCCAAGACACAATGATACTGAAGTTAGAAGCCACTATAGGGTCATTAACTGGCCTAAGCGTCCAACTGAAAGGAAGAACCCCATGTCTCTCACTTTATGTCAAAAGCTAGAAATGGTTAAGCTTAGCAAGGAAGCCATTTTGGAAACTAAGATGGCCCAAAAGCTCAGCCTCTTGCACCAAACAGCCAAGAGGACAAGCTCCTGAAGGAAATTATAAGTGCTATTCCGATGCACACCTAAGTGATAAGAAAGTGAAACAGCTGGTGCCCCTGGGTGGTTCAGTCAAGCATCTGCCTTCGACTCACGTCATGATCTCGGGATTCGTGAGTGTGAGCCCCACCTCGGGCTCTGTGCTGACAGCTCACAGCCTGGAGTCTGCTTTGGATTCTGTGTCTCCAGCTTTCTCTGCCCCACCCACCCCTGCCCCACTCAGGCTCCCTCTCTCTCAAAAATAAACATTTTAAAAATTGTTTTTAAAAAAAGGGAAACAGCCATATTGCTGATATGGACAAAGTTCTAGTGGTCTGGATAGAGGACCACATCACCCCCAACATTCCCTTAAGCCAAAGCCTAACCCAGAGCAAGACCCTAGCTTTCTTCAGCTCTATGAAGGCTGGGACAGGTGGGAAAGCTGCGGAAGAGAAGTCTGAAGGCGTTGGTTCATGAGGTTTAAGGAAGGAAGGCACCTCCACGACATACAAGTGCAAGGTGAGGCAGCAAGTGCTGATGTAGAAGCTGCAGCGAGCTCTCCGGAAGATGGAGCTGAGATATTAACCAAGGGGGCTACACTAAGCAACAGCTTTTCAATGTAGATACGACAGTCTTAGAAGAAGATATCATCTAGGACTTCTGTAGCTGGAAAAGAGAAGTCAATGCCTGGCTTGAAAGCTTCAAAGGACAGGCTGGCCCTCTTGTTAAAGTCCCATGAGCCTCTAAGTTTAAGCCGGCACTCAGGTACCATTCTGAAAATCCCAGGGCCCTTAAGAATTGTGCTAATTCTACTCTCCCTGTGCTCTCTAAATGGAGCAAAGCCTAGATGGCAGTATATCTGTTTACAGCATGGTTTACCGAGCATTTCAAGCCCACTGTGGAGACCTAGTGCTCCGAACACACTATTCCTTCCAAAGTATTACTGCTGACAATGTACCGGATCACCCAGCATCTCTGAGGAAGATGCACAATCAGATTGTGGTTTCCTTGCCTGCTGACAAAACATCCATTCTGCAGCCAATGGAGCAAGGAGTCATTTTGAGTTTCAAGTCTCAAAAAATACATTTCATAAGGCCATAGCTGCCCTAGATAATGATTCCTGTGATGGATCTGGGCAGAGTAAATTGAAAATGTTCTGGCAAGATTTACTAGATGCCATCAAGAACATATGTGATTCATGGGAAGAGGCCCAGAATATCAGCCTAAATTCGAGTTTGGAAGAAGTTTATTCCAGTCCTGAGGGAGGACCTTGAGGGATTCCGGGTTTCGGCGGAGTCAGTAACTGTGGATGGGTGGGAATCTCAAGAGGGCTAGCGCCTGAAGATGGGATTGAACGGCTGCAATCTCCTGAGAAAACCTGAACACGTGAGATGCCATTTCTTGTAAATCAGCAAAGAAAATGATTTCTTGAGATGGAATCTGTCCCTGGAGAAGGTGCTGTGCAGATTGTTGAAATGATAGCCAAGAATTTAAACTGTTAGGCACACTTAGTTGATAAAGCAGTGGCGGGGAAGACTGACTACAATTGTGAAAGACGTTCGGCTGTGGGGACAATGCTGTCAGACAGCATCACCATCCTCCAGAGAGACGGTTCAGGAAAGGAAGAGTCAGCCGATGCCACCAACTTCATTGTTGTCTTAAGAAAAGGCCCCAGCCACCCCAGAGTATGCCTGTAGTCTCTGCTGGTCGGCGTGGAATTCTGATAGGGCATTTAACGGTTGGCAAGAGGCCGGGCATGCCCTGTGCTGCCCGCATCTTGGATTTCAACAGATATTCTGCCAGACTGGGCACAACGTGGTAGTTTTCATCCCAGCTGGACATGCCCTTCAAGAACATTTCACATTCGGCCTCACAGGTTCTTGGTGAGAGACCTACAGTCCTTGGTTCTTAGCCAAGTATTTTCACCTCTGATCCCAAGCCTAATTTTTTTTAAGTGTCCAGGTAGGCAGTTTGGACCATAGCTTCTCTAAGGTTCCTTCCATCTATGAGATGCCATAGTCATGTCGCTTAACCTAGTCACACCCAGTGTCCTCGCTTCCGTAGCACTAGCCTGAACAGTCATCTCCCCCCCACTCCAAGAATGTGGTGCGCTTTTCTATTTCTGCAGTTGTTGGACAAAGAGAAAGCCCCCCTCCAATCTATCTTCAAGAGATTGTGTCTTGTGAAGTAACCCCCAACATGAGGTAGACAGGAATACAACAAAATGTAAATAGAGCCTTAGCTAAGGAAAGGAAGAAAAAGATTCAAAGCTTCCCAGAGTCCAACAGTGACCGTTTTGTGTTTGAAATTCAGGGAGTGCTGAGAAATCAATCTAGTGAACCCAGAGCTGGAGGGGAGTCCAGAGCCCCTGGGATGAGGTTAGGGTGAGGCATTGTAAAGCCTTTATGCGCATGTGTGTGGGCATGCCGGGAGCTTTGGCTACGGTGAGGCAGGACTAGTTGTGCTCTCAGGGCAACAGAAGGAACATTAGCCAGAAGAAGAATAGAAAATAGAAAGGAAACAAAGCCGGGCTGTGGTAAAGAGAATTCAGAAATTGCTGAAGAAAATGGGGGCTTGGTGCAGAGAAAGGGAATACAGGATTATTGCCTATGTTAGCCTGGAGGGAAAAAAACCAAATCAGTGCTTTCCTTGTCTATATGGTGGGCAAAATTTTCAATTTGAAACCAAAATGAAGCTGTATTTGGAAACCATACAGGGAAAGAGCCTACTTATGTGGGGGCCTTGGGCTATCTCCCAAGGTAGATGTAGTTAAGAAAGAGCATCACCCCAAGGGTTCATGGAATGTGGAGACTTCATGGACCATTTAGTGCTGGTCATATTGGCCAGCTTGGGAAGCTCTGCCTGGCCACCCCATTCTAGGTGTTACATTTTCTAAATGTAGGTTTAATGACTTTACAAAATGACAGTAAGGACATGCCTATCACAAGTTACTTTGGAGCATTTAGACCATTTACATTTAATCAAAAAAGATAAGATGGAAGCATGAATAAATAATCAAGACAGTCTACCTGCTGCCTACAAGAAACTCAACTTCAAGTTGAGTCTTGACCTCAAGACATACATAGACCAGTGGAGGGATGGGGAAAAGCCAGTATATCAATACTTAAAATAGACTTTAAAACAAAGACTGTAATAAGAGACAAAGAAGGGCATTACCAGGGTGATAAAGCAATCAATTCCACAAAATAATGTAACAGTTGCAAATATCTATGCACCCAACAGTGGAATGCTGAGTAAATAAAGCCACTATTAAACATAAAGGGAGAAATCTGCAGTAATACAGTAACAGTAGGCGACTTGAACACCCCACTTACATCAATGGGTAGATTATCAGGTAGAAAATCAGTATGGAAACAGTGTCTTTCAACATCACATTAGACCGGATGGATCTAAATATATACAGAATGAATAAAGAAAATTTGGTATATATATACAATGGAGTATTTACTCATCAATGAAAAATAATGAAATCTTGCCATTTGCAACTACATGGATGGAACTGGAGGGTATTATGCTAAGTAAAATTAGTCAGACAAAGACAAAAATCATATGACTTCACTCATGAGGACTTTAAGAGACAAAACAGATGAACATAAGGGAAGGGAAACAAAAATAATATAAAAACAGGGAGGGGGACAAAACAGAGACTCATAAATATGGAGAACAAACTGAGGGTTGCTGGAGGGGTTGTGGGAGGGGGGATGCACTAAATGGGTAAGGGGCATTAAGGAATCTACTGAAATCATTGCTTCACTATATAATAACTAATTTGGGTGTAAATTTTAAAAAATAATTTTTTTTAAAAAGGGAGGGAGACAAATAAATAAATACAGAACATTCCACCCAAAAGCATCTGAATACACATTTTTTTCAAGTGCACATGGAACATTCTCAAGGATAGATCACATGTTAGGCCACAAAGCAAGTCTCAGTAAATTTAAAAAGATTGGAAAAAAACACAAAATCCATGGAGGTTCAACACCATGATACTCAACAGCCAATGGGTCAAAGAAATCAAAGAGGAAATCAAAACACATAGAGACAAATGAAACTAAAACCAACAGTCCAAAGTCTTGGGGACACAGCTAAAGCTTTTACAAGAGGAAAATTAATACTAATACATACTTTTCTGAAGAAAAAAATATCTCTAGAAAAAAATCTGGGGGCACCTGGGTGGCTCAGATGGTTAAGTGTCCAACTCTTGATTTCAGCTGAGGTCGTGAACTCACATTCGTGAGATCGAGCCTGCCCCCCCCCCCCATCAGGCTCCATGCTGACAACACAGAGCCTGCTTAGGATTCTCTCTCTCTCTCTCTGCCCCTCCCCTGCTGGCTCATGTGCTCTATTGAAATAAACTTAAAAAAAAAAAATCTGACCTTAACATTGAAAGGAACTAGAAAAAGAACAAAACAAGGCTAAGATTAGTAGAAAGAAGGAGATAGTATCAGAGCAAGAATAAATGAAAAAGACTAAAAACACAAAAGAAAAGATGAAACCAAGAGCTGGTTCTTTGAAAAGATAAACGAAAATGATAAACATTTACCCAGACTTTCCAAGATAAAAAAAAGACTCAAAATCAGAAACAAAAGAGAACCACCAATACAAAAGAGAACCACCAATACTACAGAAACACAAAAGATTCTAAGAGTACTATGAAAAATTAAATGCCAACAAATTGCACAACCTAGAAAAAATTGACAAATTTTTATAAACAATCTTGCAAAACTGAATCAGGAAGAAGTAGGAAATCTGAACAGGGTGATGACTGACTCAGTTTCATTGCTGGTAATCAAAAAACTCCCCAAGAAAAGTCCAAGACCAGATGGCTTCACAGGCAAATTCTACCAAACATTTAAAGAAGCCTTAATACTTACTCTCCTCAAACTAGATCAAAAAATAGAAGAGGAAGAAAAGCTTTGAAATACATTCTACAAGGCCAGCATTACCCTGATACCAAAACCAAAGATACTACAAAAAAAATAAAAAGGAAAACTAAAGGCCAATATTCGACTAACATAGATGCAAAAATCTTCAGCAAAATATTAGCAAACCTCATTCATCAATACGTTAAAGAATCATTCACCACAATCAAATGGGACTTATTCCTGGGATGCAAGGATGGTTCAATATTTGTAAATCAGTCAACAGGATACATCACATTAACAAGGGAGAAAAATCATACGATTATCTCACTAGATGCAGGAAAAACTTTTCACAAAATTCAACATCCGTTCTAGATGAAAAATTCATGTTCGAGAGCTCATACCTCAACCAAATAAAGCCCATGTAGGAGAAACCCAAGCATAACATCCTACTCAACGGTCAACAAGAGCTTTTCCTGTAACATTAGGAATAGACAAGTCTCCTTTCACCACTTTTATTCAACATGGTAGTGGAGGTTGTAGCCAGAGCAAATCAGACAAGAAAGAAAAGGCATCCAAATGGGTAAGAAAGTAGTGAAACTGTCACTGTTTGCAGGTGACATGATGCTATGCATAGAAAACCCTAAGATGCCACCAAAAACCTATTAGAGTAAGTGCTGTCAGTAGAGTTGCAGGACTCAAAACCAATACACGGCAAAGTTGAGTTTCTGTACCCTAGTAACAAAGAAGCACAAAGAAAATAACTCCCTTTACAACTTCAACAGAATCAAATACCTAGGAATAACTTTAACCAAGGAGATAAAACACCTGTACTCTGCAAACTGTAGAACACTGGTAAGAGAAATTGAAGAGGACACAAACAAATGGAAATATAGTCCATGCTCACGGATTCCAAGAATTAATATTGTTAACATGTTCATACTACCCAACTCAGTCTACAAGCTCAGCACAGTCAGAACATCAACAGCATTTTTCACAGAACTAGGACAAGTAATACTACAGTTTCTAAGGAAGCACAAAAGACCCCCAATACCCAAAGCATTCTTAAGGAAATAAAAATTGGAGATACCACAATCCTAGATTTTAAAATATATTGCAAAGCTACAGGAGTGAAAACAGTGTAGGACTATCCTAAAAATAGACACACAGATCAATGGAACCAAATAGAGAGCTCAGAAGTAAATCTATGCATTTAAAGGTCAGTTAAACTATGACAAAGGAGGCAAGAATATACAATTATGAAGAGACCATCTCTTTGATCAGTGGTGTTGGGGAAACTGGATAGCTACAGCAGAAGAATGAAATTGGACCACTATCACACCATACACAAAAAGTAACTTAAAATGGATTGAAGACCAAAATATGAGACCTAAAACCATTAAATCCCTAAAAGAAAACAAAGTTAGTAATTTCTTTGACATCTGCTGTAGAAACCTTTTTCTAGGTAAGTCTCCTCAGGCAAGGGAAACAGAAGCCCAAATAAACTACTGGGACTACACCAAAATAAAAAGCTTCTGCACAGCAAAGCAAACCATCAACAAAATGAAAACGCAACCTACATTTGTAATTGATATATCCCATTAGGGGTTGATCTCCAAAATACATAAAGAACTTGTACAACTCAGTACAACTCAACACACACACACACACACACACACACACACACATTTGATTTAAAAATGGGAAGACGAGGGGCACCTGGGTGGCTCAGTTGGTTAAGCGTCCAACTTCGGCTCAGGTCATGATCTTGTGGCTTGTGAGTTCTAGCCCCGCTTCGGGCTCTGAGCTGACAGCTCGGAGCCTGGAGCCGGCTTCAGATTCTGTGTCTCCCTCTCTCTCTGCTCCTCCCCCACTTGTGCTCTGTCTCTCCCTCTATCAAAAATAAACTAAAAATGTAAAAACAAATTTTTTTTAATAAAAATAGGAAGACGATCAAAAAAAAAATTGCAAAGAGGATCTGAGTAGACATTTTTCCAGAGAAGACCTACAGATGCCCACAGACACAGAAAAGATGTCCAACATCACTCATCACCAGGGAAATGCAAATCAAAACCACAGCAAAATATCACTTTACACTGGCCAAAATGGCTAGAATCAAAAAGCCAAGAATTAAGTGTTGGTAGGACATGGAGAAGAAGGACCCCTCGTACACTACTGGTGGGAATGTAAATTGGGGAAGCCACTGTGGAAAACACTACAAAGGTTTCTCAGAAAGTTGACAATAGAAATACCTTATGATAATCGCACTACTGGGTATTTACCCAGGGAAAATGAAAACACTAGTTCTAAAAGATCACCATGCTCCTTATTTATTGCAGCTTTATTTATAATAGCCAAGATATGGAAGCCACCCAAAGATGGCGGTGTAAGTTTCTCAGCCATAGAAAAATCATGAGATCTTGACATGAGCCACAATGTGAATGGACCCAAAGGGCATTATGCTAAGTCAAGTCAGACAAATACCACCTGATTTCACTTGTATGTAGAATCGAAAAAACAACACAAGACAAAACAAAAAGCAGAAACAGATTCAGAAATATAGAGAACAAAATGATGGTTGCCAGAGGGGAGGACGGCAGGGAATGGGCAAAGCAAGCGAAAGGGAGTGGCAGATCCAGGCTTCCAGCTGAAGAATGGTTAAATCACAGGAATAAAAGGTATAGCAGAGAATCTGGTCGGTGGTATTGTGGAGGCAGACGGTTGCTACCCATGCGGTGAGCAGAGCAGAACATACAGACTAGTCGAATCACCACATTCTGTATCTGAAACTAACCTAACATTGTACGTCAACTACGCTTCAATAAAAAATTATTCCAAAAAAGTAAACATTAGGTTAAGGGTGTGAGTTTCTTAGGCAGAAAGTTGGTGGCGGGGGTGGGGGGAAAGGAAGGCTTGGAAATAAGCCTTGAAAGGAGACCTCAGAAATGAAAGGCGTGTCTCATCTCTGATGCCCCCTGCACATGGTTCTAAAAAGTGAACTTCAGCTCTTCCCATTGGGAAGCCCACCCAAAGTGCCCCACTTTCAGGGTCCCCCCTGGGGTGTCTGGTTCCGCCTACTGCAGTCCAGACTTGGAAAGGGCTTCTCCTTAGCAAACAGACTGCTTATGACTTGCTCTTTGATTTCTGTGTCTGTGCTTTAAATCTTTTTAAATACGAAAAAGCTTTGCAGTCTTTGACCACAAGTGTGCATTATTGTGTGGTTTCAGTCACTGAAGTTAAGCACTTGAGCTTCAGTGGAAATAAAGATGCATTTCTGTCACACACACTCTCAGACGTAAACACGTACGTGGAATAAATAACGCTAGGATCAGGCCACAGGAGTTCAGATCTTGGCTTAACGATGGGTTTAGGTCCCGCAAAACGGTGACCGTATCACCAATGCAAAGGGCACGTAAGACACCCCAGTTCCTGAACATCGTGGCTTAGCCTGGCCTGCCTTAAAGTGCCCAGGATACTTACATTCACCTAAAGTTGAGCTACGTCATCTAGCACCAAGCTTATTTTATAAGAAGGTGTAATTTATCAAAAACTGTACTGAAAGAACGGGAAGGTTGTATGGGTACCATGAGCACGTGGCTGGCTGCCACTGCCCAGCATCCTACGGGAGGATCATACCACACGTTGCTAGCCCCGGGACAGATCCAAGATTGGAATTCAAAGCTGGACTCCCGCCACATGTCTCCGGCTTTCGCACTATCATCAAGTCGAAAAAAAAATCCTAACTCAGACCATCCTAAGTCGGGGGGCTGTCTGTACCTAAATACTCTTTTACTTTTCCCATCGGCCATTATCACACCTGTACCTCCAGGTCTCAGAATTTAAAATATTACATATTCTCCCAGTACCACACGCGTAGGAAGAAACCTTGCCATTGCTGCGCACACACGACAGTTCAGTGGGTGACGGCTCAGATGACGTTGTCTGTCTGTCATCCCTTTTCTGAAATCTGGCCGGGTTCTCTTGCCAGAACACCAGTTCCCATTTCTGTTTCTACAGCCTCAAGGCCAGGGGTGGTTGCATCTCAGGGCACCCCAGAAGTTGCTCGTCTTTGGGGCAATAATACTGTGAAAATCCCGTCTTCGATGGGGGGGGGGGGGGTGCAGCTGGAGGTACCAGCCTGTGTGCCCCATTGTGGAAAATCAACTCAAAGGCTTAGTCTCCTTCTAGGATCATCAGCTGGTGCTTCTTTCCAGTGACCGGTAAGGACTTGAGGGGTCTAACTTGAAGGAAAATTATAGCACATCCCCTCCTAAATAAGAGGATACTAAAATTGCTTTCTGCAGACTTCGCACTGTGGCCAAGCGAAAAGACACTATGCTGTCAGATTCCACACAGATTTAAAGACCTGTCTGGCCACCTTGTTTTGTTATAGTTCTAAGTTAGCACAAAACAGACACTTTCATGTAACCAATCATGCCGTCCCAGGATTATGTTAGGACATAGAGAGTTGGCAGTTCTTACCGCACGTGGACATTCTTGGACCCTAGAGGTGACAGTAGGTGTTAATACAAGTTTAAAAGAAACTTAGACAACACCCTCAATTTAATAAAAACAGGTGAATATTAAGGATTTTTCATTTTTAATAGTAAGGACAGTATATTTCATTATAATTTTTAGTGTTGATATTTGAGAGAGAGACAACAGGGAGGGGCAGAGAGAGGGAAACACAGCGTCCTAAGCAGGCTCCAGGCTCTGAGCTGTCAGCACAGAGCCCAATGCAGGGCTTGAACCCACGAACCGTGAGATCACAACCTAAGCCAAAGTTGGACCCTTAACCGACTGAGCCACCCAGGTGCCCCTAGAGAGTGTATTTCATTATAAAACCTTTGGTTTTTTACTAAATTATCAATGTAACCCAATTTGAGAGA
The DNA here is from genome assembly GCF_022837055.1 of Prionailurus viverrinus. Taxonomy (NCBI): domain Eukaryota; kingdom Metazoa; phylum Chordata; class Mammalia; order Carnivora; family Felidae; genus Prionailurus; species Prionailurus viverrinus. The sequence goes on along the minus strand of NC_062573.1, from coordinate 76,452,699 downwards.
CACCCAAATACTACTTTTTTTCAAATAGTGATTTATATACGGGAACTATTTACAATAAATTTGTTAACCATATTTAATACAATCTTTTGGTTTGAACACAACAATGGGATGTGTTGACACAGCCCACCATGACTGCCCAAGTCCCCCCAGCTGGCCAGCCCATGTCGAGTGCGTTCTGGATGCTGGGTCTCCTGCCTCACCTGCCGAGAGGCTGGCCAGCCTCAGGCCTCAGTGACAGCAACCACCCCTCCTTCGGTGATCACTCCTTTCTTTACTGTGGTCAGAATACACTTCCGAGTCAAAGCTAAACTGGTTTCCATGAGTCTGCCATGGTTGTGGTCTTAGAGCCATTTAGTCTCACTCATTGGTCTCAACAGATGGGAAATTACACTCTTGTCCCTGGGCTGGGACATACTGATCAGGGTGTCCAATGGGAAGAGATTGAGAAGGGTTAAGTTTTTGCTACTCTACTCCACACATGCTGATATTCTAACCCCCACCCCGAGGATCCAGGCCATCTGTGCCCCTATTATTGAGGACATGTATCTTAGGACTAAATGAGTACCCAACTCTTCCTTCCCCGTGGCCTTCAGTAGTTGGAAGACAGCTTTCATGCCCAGGTCTCTACTGGGCATCTCTAGGTCTCTACTAGACCAAAATGCCCAGGTTTTTAACCATTTTCATGGGGTCTTGGGTTTGGAGCCCTTCCATGTTGGGTCATCTCGGCCATGTGTCCAACTGGGTCATGGCTTTCTCCAAATTTATCATTAGAAACCAGACCCAGACTGGTTTCTGTGATCTAGAGAACAAGAAGAACAGAACTGTCACCTCCTTCAGTCTTTTGTTTTTTAAGAAATCAAGACTGATAGGGGCGCCTGGGTGGCCTAGTCGATGAAGCATCCAACTTTGGCTCAGGTCATGATCTCACAGTCTGTGGGTTCGAGCCCCAGGTCAGGCTGTGTGCTGACAGCTCAGAGCCTGGAGCCTGCTTCAGATCCTGTGTCTCCCTCTCTCTCTGCCCCTCCCCTGCTCACACTCTGTGTCTCTCTGTCCCTCAAGAATGAATTAAAGTGTTAGAAAGAAAAAAACAAAGCAAGACTGATAACGCTGACCAGTAGGAACGTATCATTTTACATGGATTTTTTTTTATGTCCCTCATTGATACGCACCACACTAAGGGATCAGACTGAATCTGAATAAAGTCCACTTTACAGACATCTGTCCTGAGAACGTGGGCAGCTTCCCCTCTGCCCACTGCTGTGGCTCATGACCCCTGGGCTATTTTTGGAAGATGATTTAAGTATTAATTAGAGCAGGTCATACATTTAGGCAGGCAAATCTTCCTAACTTAGATTAATAGGAAACAAACTGGAAACTATTAAAAATTACAAATCCCAATAGGCTTAAATTACGTGATAAAATATTCCTTTTTAAACAGAATCTTTGACATAGCCTCTTCATTTTCAAAATCATTTCAAATGCGTTTGCTTTTTCAGCCTCCAAATGAAGGTGTTGGACCACACATTCCAACACCTCCGACCTTCTCAACTATTTTGAGGACACAAGCACGTGGCTGACACTAGATGACCCCTATTTAATCTGTGTATGTAGCTTGTGTGTGTACCCACAGTCACATACATACATGCACTGTATTTCCCCCCAAACAGTTTATCCCTTAAACTACCCTGTAAGGTAGGATTTATCACTCCCTTTTACAGCTAAAACAAGGTATAAAGAAGGTTAAGTAGGGTTGCCTAGGGGGTTCTGTAGGTTAGGCGTCCAACTCTTGATTTCGACTCAGGTCCTGGCCTCACCATTCCTGAGTTCGAGCCCCGCATCGGGCTCTGCACTGGTGGTGTAGAGCCTGCTTATGATCCTCTCTCTCCCGCTCGTGCTCTTTCTCAAAATAAAAAATTTTAAAAAGAAATTTATTTGCATAACATCCTGTAGCTGTAGTACTTAGGAAACCAGTAGGTTTAACCAGCTACGTCTGCCTCTAAAAACTGAACATGGTACTGCCTTCCCCACGTAGATCTTGGTTTAACGGTCATAGACTGAACCGGCAGTCTCTGACCTTAAATGGTTACCATTTTAAGTTAAATATTTGCTGGATATATTTTTACTTCCCCGTCGCGAGGACAGTGTTTGAAGACGAACACGGCATTCATGAGTCAAGACCAGGTTCAAGTTGTTCTGATTGGCTTCAGGCCTGCTGTAACAGCACATGCCCCAAGCCCTGTGCCCTTAGAGGTCAGGGGTGCACCTCAGCCAGTGTTGTTTCCTTCTGACAGTGCTGTGCTGTCACAGGAACTCAATACACTCGGTGTCCTCAGAGGCCATAGGTCCACCAGAGAAGTGAATGCTATGATAATCATCACAGAAGGACCCCGAGCCTAATGCACCCTGACTTCTACCCGCATATTTCCCAGGCACAAGGCTTAGGCCTAATAATGACCTTGTGTTCCCTTTCGTGAGGAACAGTTATAAATCCAGGCCAAAACTTAGGTTTACAGTTGTTTTTTTTTTTTTTTAACCTCCCCAGTAAGTGAAAATGGTGACCATTCCACAGTTGTGGAAGAGAAGTTTCTCCACTCCGGAATTACCCAGAGGAAGTCGGCTGACCCTCCTGGCACACAAGAAACAATCAAGTGGATCTAGGAGTTTGCAAAGTGTGGGGGGAACCTTGGTCCATAGGCTGATCAGCAGATGTGATGTGAAAACCATCACACCATTCTATCATTTGCTGTTGCTTGCTGAACTGCGAAGAACTTCATGAACTATATTTAAGCTGCTTTCTAGGCCATTGCCAATCACCATTTTGGACTTGGAAGTGCTATTTTCCTATTGATGCTTGCATTATTTCATTTTGCATGCATCCAGTGGTTATTCATGAGCAACATATGTAATCTGCTTATTTTAAAAAAAAAATCCATCCATGCAAAATGGTAAATAAAGTATAAATTCTGCTCTTTTTTGCAAAATGATAATCATAGCCCATGTCATTAAAAGTTTAAATTGGTTTCATATCAAGATCAGTGTAATAGGTCTGCATATACTTTATAGGAAACTAGCTTCTATAAAGATTCTTTCACTGTTTACTAGTGAAATGAGAAAAGCAAAGCTATTTATAAAAGGCCTTATGTCGTGTACATACGTTGTCTGAAATATTTGTGATTTAGTTTATTGCTTGTAAAAGAGAAATTATATAATTTATTTAGTAAATACTATTGTAAACTATAGTTTTATTGAGAGAAATAAAATATTTTGTTCTCAATTGTGGTGGGACATTAATTCTGATGGTTTATGGTCTTTACATTTCTTTTATTAGTTAAAAACAGATAACCTAGGGTGCCTGGGTGGCTCTGTCAGTTAAGTGTCTGACATTGGCTCAGGTCATGATCTCACGGTTCATGAGTTCAAGCCCCTCATCAGGCTCTGTGCTGACAGCTCAGAGCCTAGAGCCTTGCTTCAGATTCTGTGTCTCCATTCCTTCCTCCCTGTCTCTCTCTAAGATGAAGAAACATTAAAATTTAAAAAAACACATCACCTAGATATTTCTCCATTTTTAGACATTCAGGGATCCCATATCTCTCATGATCAAAGCAGAGAACATTCTCTGGATCCTGAGAGAAGATACAGTAGATTCTGCTCAACTTGTTCAAGAGAATTTCTCAAACATCCTGGTGGATTAGGGTGCACTATCTTATACTGAGGTAACAAATAATCCCAAAATCTCTGGATAGGGGAACCAGAGCAGCCCCCTTCTAGAACATGGCATTTGTATGGCAGAAGACAAAAAAGTGACAGTGGAAGCAGGCAAGAGGAGCTCATAAAGCTTCTGCTTAGATGTAGCTTACATTCTCTTGAATGTCACCTTGTGACATGGCACTGGCCCAAGTAAACAACACTGACAAGACTGATGCCAGAGGAATGGGAAGTCTACTTCTCACCGAGGAATTGACTCGGCAAAGAGGTACAGTGAGTATTTTAAGCTATTATTGCATCTACACCATCTCATGGGTTTCCCCAGCAGCAGAGGCTTATGATGGAGAAACACATCATTGGAAAGCAGAATGACAAAGGCTACAGAAAGCCATTCCTGATGATTAAGATGCTCAGTGTAAAATACTTCAAGTTCAAGCCAACAGATTCTTAAAGGCAAACATGGTATTCACTTTTGTAAATATAACCTAAAGCCATGGTTCCTCAGTGTAAGTAGTAATTTTACCTGCAGAGTTGGTGCTGGGCATCTATCCTGGGTTGGGATTTCAACATAGAATTCTAATGAAGCCAACAGCTGAGGACCCTTTCCCTCTTTCCCTAATATTCCTGTCCTAATGAATTCCCCCACCTCAGGTAGAGGTTTACCTAGCTGAAATGCCACTCTCCCCTCCCCCCAATTTGTAAATCTACCCATATCTGGCCTACAGACTCTTCCATGTGCCCTCCCCTGGTGCCATCAATGCCTCTCCATTGGTGTCCCGAAATTCACTTCTTACGACTTCTATCATCCTGGATTCGTTTTGCCAGTTCTTGTATTTCACATAAATGGGATCATATGGCATGTACTTTCTATCCGGTTTTTTGGTGTCCCTGTTCAACACTATTTAAAATTCATTTCCTTTTATGTAGCAGAGGCTCATTCTTTTTCACTACCGAGTAGCATTCCATTGTATGAATTCCACGGTTTTCTACACAGTTGCCGATTGGAATGTAGGCTGCCTCCGATTTAAGACTATAAACAAGCATGAACGTTGGAAGATGGATGACAAGAACTCCTAGACCTCTTCCTTCACACAGCTGCTAGACGCAGACAATTTTGACTTCTAGCACCTGTACTGGATATGGAAGAATATTCCGTGAGGAATATCCCTATCAGGAAGGAGATGACCATCCTCTAATTTGCCTAGGACAGCCTGAGATTATGCCCGACTCTCAGGCATGACGACAGTACATTCTTTTACTCTCCCCACTCTTGCATTTGGACCACCACGATATTACTTTACCAAAGGAGAGAGTTTACAGATCATAACATTGGCGATCTCCCGGCAGTTGACTTAGCCAGGGCACCGTACAATGAGTTTCAGCTACCAAGCCTTCCCCTGCCACCAGTGCTCGTGGCATTTAGTCCCCACTCTTCATGAGCAGGCAGCTAAGGATCAAGAAACATCTGAGGAAATTCTCTAAAACAGAACAAACATACCCACAGAAAACTGAGGACAGAGAGAAACGGAGTATATGAAGCAAATTTGGAGGAACCTGGCTGGCTCAGTCAAACGTGCAACTCTTCATCTTGGGGTTGTGACTTTGGGCCCCACAGTGAGCGTAGAGATTACTTGAAAATAAAATCTTTTAAAAAAAAATTTGAGACAAACAAGAATTACCATTATATCTTTATAGGTAACAAATTATATGGCATCCATTAAACAAGATCACGATGCTATTACAAAAATGAACATTCACAAAACATCAAAGAGCTCTTGGAAAGTCAAAGCATAATGGTGGAAAGTAGAAATTAAGAGAATGATTGGGGTGCCTGCCTTGTTCAGTTGTAGACTATGTGACTCTTGGTCTCAGGGTCCTAAATCCAAGCCCCATTGGGCATAGAGCTTACAAATAAATAAAAAGTGTTGGAAGATAAGACTGAGGAAACATCCAATTTTTTAAAAGAGGAAAAAGAATTTCAAAATTTTAGACTACTCCACCAGATCATCTATCCAATGTTAATTCCACAAAGAGAAAACATAGACCATGGAGGTAAAGAAGCCTTCAAACAAATAATTTAAGAAAATTTCTTCAAACTCAAAAACATGACTTCCCAGATTGAAAGGGAACGAATGCCCATAAAGACGGACAAAAATGAACCTGACCATGCAATTTCCAGCCACCAGGGATGATCATGAGACTCTCCAGACCTTCAGAGACTAAAATTAATTTTGTATAAAGCTCAAGGGTCAGAATTGAATCAAAGTTATCAACAGCATCACTGGAAGCTAGAAACTAATGGAGCCTTCAAACTTCTCAGAGGAATTTATTTCTAATCTATAATCCTATACCCTGTGTGTTACTTAGGTTTCTCTCGACAAATAGGAGCAACATAGACATAGCTAATAGATTTAAGAAATTGGCTCACATGATTGCGAGAAAAGGCCACTGTGAAATTCAAATGGCAGGTTAGCGGGCTGGATTCAAAGGTGTTGATAGAATAGTTGTGAGGCATCCTTTCTTCTTTTCTAGAAAACATCACTTTTTCCTTAAAGGCCATCTCTTGATTGGATGAGGTCCATCCATTTGGCAAGGGTAATTTTCTTTACTTAAAGTCAACTAATTATGGTACTATGCTAAGCAAAATACGTCAGATAAAGATAAATACCATGTGATTTCATTCATTTGGATTTTAAGAAACAAAGCAGATGAACATAGGGGCAGTGGGGGGAAGAAAGGGAGGCAAGCTGTAAAAGACTCTTAATGATAGAGAACAAACTGACAGTCGCTGGAGGGGAGGTGGTCTGGGAATGGGCTAAATGGGGGATGGGCATTAAGGAGGGCACTTTGTTGTGATGAGTACTGGGTGTTGAATGTAAGTGATGAATCACTATATTCTACTCCTGAAACCAATATTACACTATGTTAACTAACTTGAATTTAAATAAAAACCTATCAATATAAATTACTGTTTAAACAAAGTCAACTCATTACGGACCTACAACCACATCCACAAAATATTTTTCAGCAATACCTACATCAGTGTTTGATTAACTAACTGGGTACTCTATCCTAGGCAAGTTGGGATGTAAAATTCACGACCACCTCATCAAGACAAAAAGCTTCTGCACAGCAAAGGAAATGACCAAACTAAAAGGCAGCCTGTGGAATGGCAGAAGATATTTGCAAATGACCTATCAGATCAAGGGTTGGTATCCAAAATCTATAAAGAACTTCTCAAACACAACCCCCCAAAAAACAAATCGTTCAGTGAAAAAAAAGGGCAAAAGACATGAACACTTTTCTGAAGAAGACATCCAGATGGCTAACAGGCACATGAAAAGATGCTCAACGTCACTCACCATCAGGGAAATACAAATCAAAACCACACTAAGGTACTACCTCACACTGGCCAGAGTGGTTAAAATTAACAACTCAGGAAACGAGATGTTGGCGAGGATGTGGAGAAAAGGGAACCCTTTTGTGCAGTTGGTGGGAATGCAAACTGGTGCAGCCGCTCTGGAGAATAGTGTGGAGTTTCCTCCAAAAATTAAAAACAGAACTGCCCTACAAGCCAGCAATTGCACTACTAGGTATTTATCCAAAGAATACAAAAATGCTGATTCCAAGGGTGACATGCACCCCAATGTTTATAGCAGCACTATCAACAATAGCCAAGCTATGGAAAGAGCCCAAATGTCCATCGACTGATGAATGCATAAAGAAGATGGTGTGTGTGTGTGTGTGTGTGTGTGTGTACATACATAAATACATATACATATATATACACAAATATATGTATATAATGGAATATTGCTCATATTACTCAGCCATCGAAAAGAATGAAGTCTTGCTATTTGCAACAATATGGATGGAACTAGAATGTGTTATGCTTAGTGAAACAAGTCAGAGAAAGACAAATATGGCATGATTTCACTCCTGTGAAATTTAACAACATAGATGAACCTAGGGGAAGGGAAGGAAAATAAGATAAAAACAGAGAGGGAGGAAAACCCTAAGAGGCTCTTAAATACAGAGAACAAAATCAGGGAGGGGTGGTGGGTGGGAGGATGGGCTAAATGGGTGATGGGCATTAAGGGGGGGCACCTGTTGGGACAAGCACTGGATGTTCTATGTAAGTGATGAATCATTAAATTCTATTCCTGAAATCAGTATTACACTGTATGTTAACTAATTTGGGTTTAAGTAAAGTTCTTAAAAAATAAAAACAAAATTACCACACCCTGAAAAAATATTATGTAAGAATAGAATAATCTATACAAAAATAACTTCCATCTTCCTTTTACCTAGAAGCTTCAAAATGTGTGTTTTGCCAAAATGAGATAATGAACCAAGAGAAGGAATGCCATGAAAATGAAAGGCCTAAGATCCAGAAAATAGGACAAACAACCCAAGAGGGAGGTGAAAGGAATCCCCCAAGATGAAGGTAAAGGGATATCACAAGATGTCGATAATGGAGAAGATCCAAAAAACACTCAAGATTAGAGGTCAGATGGCTCTGGGCACCAGTTCTCCAAGAAGGTGAAGATACCCAGGAGATTTATTAAATGAGGGCATAAAACTTTAACTCTCCATACCCTGGAACTGATCCTGGAGTTGGACCGGGGGTGGGGGGTGGGGGGAGCTTTGGATGACATTAGCAGAAAAACTGGAGAAATCTGAATAAAGTTTGGAAATTAATTAACAGATTAAGGTTCATCTCTTAGTTTGGGCAAAGGAATCATAGTTCTAGAAGATGTTAACAGTAAGAGAAACTAGGTCAAGGGTATATAGGAACTATATTCTATCTTTGCAAATTTTCGGTATATCTAAACTGATTCCCCCCAAAAAAGTATATCAAGACTGAAAAATACATGGTCAAAAGATTTAAACAGACACTTCAAAGAAAATATATGAATGGCAAATAAGCACGAGATGCTCAACACCATTAGTTATTAGGAAAATGCAAATTAAAATTATAATGACATTTCACTACCCATATATTAAAATGGAAAATTTTTTCTTACTTGACAATGCCAAGGGCTGGTGAGAATGTAAAGCAATTCTAACTCTCGCATTTTTCTGCTAGGAATGCAAAATGGGACAGCCATTCTGGGGAGAAAAAAAAAACCCTTTTCAGTTTATCATAAGGTTAAACCGACCTTGGAAGCATCTGGCAGATGGCAGCCGAGTAGGACTATACGCTCACCTTGTCCCACAAATACAACTAGGTGACTATCATCTCATCCAAAATACCCCAGAAATCGACCTGAAGACAGGAAGAACAAACCTGACAAGTGAAGAAAGAGAAGAGGTCACATCAAAGAAGGTAGGGAGTGAGGAGAAGCAGCTCAGGAGACAAAGAGATCATGGCTGCTGTGATGAGCACACAGCTGTGGCCACGGTGTGGCCACAAGGCGAGAGACGGACCGGCACACCAGAGGAGCGCGCAGGGAAAACAAATCCCCACAGCCAGGGGCTTGAAAACTGACAGGGCCTGAATTCTGTGAGCTCTTGCGAGCAAAGGGGCTTGAAGCTTGGAGTGTAAAGGTGAGCGGGCTTGGCCAGGATACGGTCCAGAGATCGTCGCGCTGCTCTTGGGAGAGAAGGCAGGCCAACAACCCACACCTCCAGCATGGGATCTGGTCTGAAGAGCACCAGGGGCGCAGAGTGGGGACGTTAGTTGCTCCTCCCAGAGCACGAGCTGGCCAGCACCACGTCACCTACCCCTACCCCTCAGAGTAAGCACAGGGCCACGTGCAGGACCCAGCCCAGCACGGACACTCACCACCTAACTTGATTACACCGAGCCCCAACCCCCATGCCCTAGGGTCACCACCCCTCAGCCTCGTGTGCCTCAGTCCCAGCGCGGAGGGGGCTCCCGCCCCCACAAGACGGGCCCCAAACCCTTGTTCATCCTTGCATCTCCTGACCTGGGACTTTTGCAAGGCCTTGGTACCAGCAGCAGTGGTGCAAAGTCCCATTTCACCAACAGAGTAGGGCACACCTACGTAAAATGCCCCCCATTCAGGCGGGGACCCAATACTGCCCACAACAGGCAAAGAGAGCCTCTGCCGATGTCTGGCTTGAAGGATCAAGGGGCCAGGACACAAAAGCAGAGTTCACGCAGCACCCATTAGAGAAGCTCCTGGAAACAGGGCCCTGGGGACAGAGGACACGACCCTGCAGGCCACGGTAGGAACTCTTCTTCGTAAGGACATCACCCTCAAGAACAGATGGTGTTGAGAAAACTGGACAGCGACACGCACAAGAACGAAAACAGACCACCCTCTTACACCATATACAAAAATCAACAAAATGGCTCAAAGACCTACATGTGAGACCCAAACACCATAAAAACCCTAGAACAAAGCACAAGCAGCATTTTCTCTGCCATTGGCCATAGGAACTTTCTTCTAGGTAGGGTCCACTGAGGCAAGAGCCACAACAACAAAATTAAACTACTGGGACTACATCTGGGGCACCTGGGTGGCTCAGTCGGGTAAGTGTTCAACTTCAGCTCAGGTCATAAGCTCACGGTTCACGGGTGCAAGCCTTGGGGCAGGCTCGGTGCTGACAGCTCAGAGCCTGGATCCTGCTTTGGACACTGTGTCTGCCTCTCTCTCTGCCTCTCCCCTGTTCGTGCTCTCTCAAAAATAATTAAATGTTTTTTTTAAAAAGTCAATATAGAAGCTTCTGCACGGCAAAGGAAACAATCAAGAAAACTGAAAGGCAACCTACAGAATAGGGAAAGATGTTTGCAAATGACATAGTATCCAAAATATATCAACAACTTATACAACCTGGGGCGCTTGGGTGGCTCAGTTGGTTGGGCTTCCAACTTCGGCTCAGGTCATGATCTCACGGCTCATGGGTCCAAGCCCCAAGTCGGGCTCTGTGCTGACAGCTCAGAGCCTGGAGCCTGCTTCAGATTCTGTGTCTCCCTCTCTCTTTGCCCCTCCCACATTCTCTCTTTCAAAAATCAATAAACATTTAAAATAATTTTAATGGGCAGAAGACATGAACAGACATTTCTCCCAAGAAGGCATACAAATGGCCAACACACCTATGAAAAAATGCTCACGTTACTTAGTATCAGGGAAATGCAAATCACAAGTACAATGAGGTATCACCTCACCCCTGTCAGAATGGCTAAAAGTAACAATACAATAGATGCCAAGTGTTGGCAAGGATTCAGAGAAAGGGGAACTTCTTCATGCACTGTCGGTGGGAATACAAACTGGTATAGCCACTCTGGAGTACAGTATGGAGGTTCCTCAAAAGTTAAAAATAGAACTCCCCTACAAGCCAGCAATTGCACTACTAGGTATTTACCCAAAGGATACAAAAATGCTGATTCAAAGGGGCACATGCAACCCTGATGTTTATGGCAGCATAGTCAACAATAGTCAAACTATGGAGAGAGCCCCGATGTCCATCAACTGAAGAATGGATAAAGAACACAGTGGAGTATTACTCAGACATCAAAAAGATGAAATCTTGCCATTTGCAATAAGGTAGATGGAGCTACGGAGTATTATGCTCAGCAAAATAAGTCAGAGAAAGATAAATACCTTATGACTTCACTCATATGTGGGGGAACTTAAGAAATAAAATGGAAGAATATATGGGAAGGTGGGAGGAAGAGAGAGGGAAACAAACCATAAGAGACTCTTCACAATAGAGAACAATGGAGGGCTGATGGAGGGAGGTGGGTGGGTGATGGACATTTAGGAGGGCACTTGTTGTGTTGAGAAATGGGTGTCATAGGTAAGTGATGAAATCACTCAATTCTACTCCTCAAAATAGTATTACACTGTATGTTAATGAACTAGAATTTAAATAAAAATTTGGAAAAAAACCCAGAATTATCCTATAATCCACTAGTTATACCACTATGTATTTACCTAAACACAAAAACACTAATTACACCCCTATGTTTATAGCAGCATTATTTACAAGAGCCAAGGTATGGAAGTAGCCCAGTGTCCATCTATTGATGAATGGATAAAGATGGGGTATATACAGGGCCCCAGGTGGCTCAGTAGGTTTAGTGTCCAACTTCGGCTCTGATCTAGTGAGGAGTTCGAGCCCCAAATCAGGCTCTGTGCTCCGAGCCTGGAGCCTGCTTTGGATTCTGGCTCCCTCTCTCTCTGCCCCTCCCCCACTCATATGCTGTTCTCTTTGTCTCTCAAAAATGAAAAAACATTAAAAAAAATTTTTTTAAGATGTGTTACGTACATATGTACATGTACACACACACACACGGAATATTATTCAGCCATAAAAAGGAATGAAATCTTGCTGTTTGTAATGGCATGAATGGATCTAGAGAGTATAATGCTAAGTCAAAGAAGTCAAAGACAAATACCATCCATATGATTTCATTCTTATGTGGAATTTAAACAAGCGAAAGGGGGAAGAGCACACAGAAAGAAACCAAGAAACAGATTCTTAACTACAGAGAACTGATGGTTACTAGAGGGGAGGAAGGTAGGGGAATGGGTCAAATAGGTGATGGTGATTAAAGAATATGCTTGTTTTTTGTTTTTCATGTTTATTTATTTTTGAGACAGAGAGAGGGACAGCACAAGCAGAAGAGTGGCAGAGAGAGACAGGGAGGGAGGGAGGGAGAGAGAGAGAGAGAGAGAGAGAGAAAACCTGAAGCAGGCTCCAGGCCCCGAGCTGTCAGCACAGAGCCCGACATGGGGCTCAAACTCACAAGCCATGAGATCATGACCTGAGCTGAAGTCGGACACTTAACTGACTGAGCCACCCAGGCACCCCAGGAATACACTTCTGATAAGCACTAGGTGATTAAAATAAAAGCAAACAAAAAAAAAGTACCTTTATCATATGACCCAGAAATTCAACTCTTGATAATTTACCTCAGAAAATTGAAATTTTATGTTCACATGTAATAGACAATGGGGAAATAGTCTCTTCAATCAATAGTTCTGGGGAAAACTGGTGCAGCCACTCTGGAAACCAGGATGGAAGTTCCTCAAAAAATTAGAAATAGAACTACCCAAGGGGAGAGTCAAGATGGCAGAGAAGTAGGGGAACCCAAATTTCCCTCATCCCTCAAACCCAGCAGTATTGAGGTCAGAACACTTGGCATTCCAGGAATCCAGGCCACAGAGTGACAGAAACACCTCCATGAGGGTACAGGAGATGGTGGGACACAGGTGCATGTTTGTGAATTGGGAGAAATAAAATCGATGACAAAGGCACGGACTGGGGGAACCCCTTCAGAGGAAGAGAAAGAGAGGCTGTGCAAGTGCGGGATTGCATTTGGAGAAGAGGAAAACCTCTCTGGACCACGGACTAGGGAACAAAGAAGATGGAGAGAGCCAGTGTCTACTTTGCAAACAGCCTTAGGAGTGAAGAGTAGAGTTTTCAGGGGTGCACGACTTTCTCCAGACTGCAGCCACTACCTAGGGGAAAGAGGTCATACCTAGGGGAAAGAGGGAGCCAGCCCCAGAGGATGGTAGCCATCTTAGGGTCACACTGGGAGAAAACAGTCCCTTTCCTTGAGTACTGTGGGAAGAGGGTATATTGCCCCTCCAAGGACAAAAGACCCTGCAGGCACCAGCCAGAGGCCCTTTGTTGGCTGGGCAGAGAGGTGCTATCCTGGAAGCTGTCCATGCAGAGCAGGATCTTTTAAGACATTGGGGCTTGAATCTCAGGTGAGCGCCTAGGAGGTGCAGGAGACTGTGGAGCAGGACAAGCCGGTCCACTCATGTGGCTCTGAGAGGACTGCCTAAACATTGTGGTTTGGGACACCCAGTCCGAGGAGAGATAGTGTTGTCACCATTTTTCTCCCCATCACCAACATGATGGGGCTTCAAGAAACAGGACAATGGCCCCCAGTGGAGGCAGGAGCTGCTCACACCAACCCCCACCCTTGACTGGTAACTGCTAGACCCAGAGTGAAATTGACACTGAACAAACCAGATGGCCTCTCCTCCAGACCAGCACAGCCTTCAGTCCCAGGCACCAACAGACAACTATCCTGCCATATATGTAAATATAAATAAATAAATAAATAAATAAATAAATAAATAAATAAATAAATAAATTATATATATATTCATATTCTCACTGTGTATATATATATATTTTTTTTTCTTTCTCTGTTCTGGTTGTTTGGTTGTTTTTTTAATCAGGCACTTATTATTTTTACACCTTTTCTGTATTTCCTTCTTTTTTATTTTCCTCTTTCTTTCTCCCCCTCTCTCTCTCCCTGGATTAAGCCTTATGGTTTGACTCTCTGCCTCAACTTTCATTTCACCCCTGTCATTTGTCTCTTTGCACGGGATAAGGCTTCTTCCACCCTCCCCCTTTTTTCCCAGGGTTATATCAATGAACAAATCAAAGCACACCTGTGGAAGATCCAAACCACCACTATGAGCAGTGAGATAAAGCGACCAGAGATGCAACAACAGACTCAAATACGCTTCCTGAAGTGCCAGGCCCTAGACAGTGTATGACCCTTTTTTGATGTAGTAGTACTTTCAGGTGCAGGAAATATAACAAGCTATTAAAACACATAACAGACAAAAAAACTAGCCAAAATGAAGAAATGGAAGACTTCTCCTCAAAAGACATTCCAGGGAGAGATGACAAGCAGAGAATTGCTCGAAAACAGATATAAACAATGTATCTGAACGTAAATTTAGAATAATAGTCATGACATTAATAGTTGGGTTTGAAAAACCATGCAAGTCAGCAGAGAATCTATTGCTGCAGAGATCAAGGACCTAAGAAATAGTCACGATGAATTAAGAAATGCTATAAATGACATGCAAAATAAATTAGATGCAGTGACAGCAAGGATGGAAGAAGCGAAGGGAGAATAAGTGAAATAGAAGATAAAATTATAGAAACTGATGAAGCTGGTAAAAAGAGGGATAGGAAATTACTAGATCATGAAGGGAGTATTAGAGACCTAAGTGATTCCATGAAATGAAACAGTATCTTTATCATAGGAGTTCCAGAAGAAGAAGAGAAAGAGAGAAAAAGGAAGATGTTTATTTGAACAAATTATAGCTGAGAACTTCCTTAATCTGGGAAAGGATGCAGACATCCAAGCTCAGGAAGCACAGAGAACTCCCTTCAAAATCAAGAAAAACAGGTCAACCCCATGACATATCATAGTGAAACTGGCAAAATACAAAGATAAAGAGTGAATTCTGAAAGCAGCTAGGGACAAACAGGCCTTTAATCTACAAGGGTAGACACATAAGGGTAGTTGCAGACCTGTCCACTGAAACTTGGCAGGCCAGAATGGAGTGGCAGGAAATATCCAATGTGCTGAATAGTAAAAATACGGAGCCAAGAATCCTTTTCTAAGAAGACTGTCATTCTGAATAGAAAGAGAGAGAAAAGCTTTCCCAGACAATCAAAAACTAAAGGAGTTCACGACCACTAAACCACCCATTCAAGAGATCCTAAGGGGGACTCTGTGAGTGGAAAGCAGAAAGACCACCAAAGACCAGAGACATTACCACAAGCATCAAACCTACAGGTAACACCATGCCATTAAATCCGTATCTTTCAATAATCACTCTGAATGTAAATGGACTTCCTACAAGAGACTAATTTTAGACATGAGAACATCTGCAGATTGAAAGTGGGGGGATGGAGAACCATCTATTATGCTACTGGATATCAAAATAAAGTTGGAGTAGCCATGCTTATATCAGACAAACTATATTTTACACCAAAAACTGTAACAAGAGATAAAAAAGGACATTATATCATAATTAAAGGGTCTATCCATCAAGAAGAGCTAACAATTGTATATATTTATGCCCCAAAGTGAAAGCGCCCAAATATATAAATCAATTAATCACAAACATAAGCAAACTTATTGATAATAATACTATAATTGTAGGTGACTTTAATACTCCACTTATAGCAGGGGACAGATCAACTAGGCAGGCAATCAATAAGGAAACAATGGCCTTGAATGATACACTAGACTAGATGGACTTCACAGATATATTTCAAAAATTTTCATCCCAAAGCAGAATACATATTCTTCTTGAGTATACATGCAACATTCTCCAAAACAGATCATATACTGGGTCACAAAACAACCCTCAAGAAATATAAAAGGACTGAGATCGTACCATGCATATTTTCAGATCACAACGCTATGAAACTTGAAATCAACCACAAGAAAAAAAAATTGGAAAGCCTTTAAATACGTTGAGGTTAAAGAATATCCTACTAAATAATGAGTGGGTCAACCAGGAAATTAAAGAAGAAATTTAAAAATATATGGAAGCAAGTGAAAAGGAAACTTGACAGTCCAAACCCTTTGGGATGCAGCAAAGGCAGTCCTAAGAGGAAAATACATTGCACTCCAGGCCTATTTCAAGAATCAAGAAAGATCCCAAATATAGAGCCTAACTTCACACCTAAAGGACCTAGAAACACAGCAGCAAAGCAAGCCCAAAGTCAGCAGAAAAGAAATAATAAAGATTAGAACAGAAATCAACAGTATAGAATCAAACACACACACACACACACACACACACACACACACACATGCGCGCACGCACACACACACAAAACAGTAGAACAGATGTATCTCACAGCTGGCTTTTTGAAAAAATTAACAAAATTGATAAACCCCTACCAGATTTCTAAGAAAAGAGAGGACCCAAATAGATGTAATCATGAATTAAACAGGAGAGATCAGAACCAACACCACAGAAATACAAACAAGTATTAGAGAATACTATGAAAAATCATATGCCAACACTCTGGACAATCTGGAAGAAATCGACAAATTCCTAGACACCCACACAGTATCAAAACTCAAACAGGAATAGAAAATTTAAACAGACCCATAACCAGCAAAGAAATTCAATCGGTTATCAAAACTCCCTGAACAAGTAAGAGTCCTAGGCCAGATAGCTTCCCAGGGGAGTTCTACCTGAGATTTAAAGCTGAGTTAATATCTATTTTTCTCAAGTTGTTTCATAAACTAGAAATGGAAGGAGAGCTTCTGGACTCATTCTATGAAGCCAGCATTACCTTGATCCCCAAACCAGACAAAGACCCCACTAAAAAGGAGAACTAAAGCCCAATATCCCTGATGAACATGGATGCAAAAATTCTCAACAAGATACTAGCAAATCAAATTCAACAGTGTATTAAAAGAATTAGTCACCATGATCAAGAGGGACTCATTCTTGGGCTGCAGGACTGGTTCAATATTTGCAAAATCCATCAATGTGATATATCACATTAATAGAAGAAAGGATAAGAACCATATGATCCTGTCAATAGATGCAGTAAAAGCATTTGACAAAATACAGCATCAGTTCTTAATAAAAACCCTCAAAGTCGGGATAGAAGGAACATACATTAACATCATAAAAGCTATATACAAAAGACCCACTGCTCATATCATCCTCAATGGGGAAAAACTGAGAGCTTTCCCCCTGATACCAGGAACATAACAGGGATGTCCACTCTCACCACTGTTGTTAAACATAGGGTTCAAACTCCTAGCCTCAGCAAATAGACAACAAAATCAAATAAAAGGCATCCAAATTGGCAAAGAAGAAGTCAAACTTTCACTTTTTGCGGATGACATGATACTCTATGTGGGAAACCCAGAAGACTTAACCAAAAAAGTGTTAGAACTGATCCTTGCATTCACCAAAGTCTCAGGATATAAAACTGATGTACAGAAATCAGTTGCAGATCTATACACCAATTATGAAGCAGCAGAAAGAGAAATCAAGGAATCAATCCCATTTACAATTGCACCAGAACCATAAAATACCTAGGAATATGTCTAACTGAAGAGGTAAAAGATCTGTTATGCTGAAAACTATAGAAAGCTTGTGAAAGAAATTGAAGAAGACACAAAGAAACAAAAAAACATTCCATACTCATGGATTGGAAGTATAAATGTTGTTAGATGTCAATACTACCCAAAGCAATCTACACATTCAATGCAATACCAATCAAAATAGCACTAGCAATCTTCACAGAGCTAGAATAAACAATCCTAAAGTATATATGGAACCAGCAAAGACCCCAAATAGGCAAAATAATGTTGAAAAAGAAAACCAAAACGGGAGGCATCACAATCCTGGACTCTAGCCTATACTACCAAGCTGTAATCATCCAGACAGTATGGTATTGGCACAAAAACAGAAACAAAGACCAATGGAATAGAATAGAGAACCCAGAAATGTATGGCCAACTAATCTTTGACAAAGCTGGGCAGAGTATCGAATGGAAAAAAAGACATTCTCTTCAGCAAATGGTGCTGGTCAAACTGGACAGCAACATGCAGAAGAATGAAACTGGACCACTCTCTTACCCCATACACAAAAATAAACTCAAAATGGATGAAAGACCTAAATGTGAGACAGGAGACCATCAAGACAGCAGAGGGGAAAGCAGGCAACAACTTCTTTGACCTCAGCTGCAGCAGCATCTTACTCAACACATATCCAAAGGCAAGGGAAATAAAAGCAAAAAAAAAAAAATGAACTATTGGGACCTCATCAAGATAAAACCCTTCCGCACAGCAAAGGAAACAATCAACAAAACTTAATGGCAACTGACAGAATGGGAGAAGATATTTGCAAATGACAGATTAGATAAATGGTTAGTACCAAAAATGTATCAAGAACTTACCGAAAAACAAGTCAGTGAAGAAATGGGCAGAAGACACGAGTAGACACTTTTCCAAAGAAGACATAGAAAGACATGGAAGACAGGTGGCTAACAGACACATAAAAAGATGCTCAACATAGTTCATGATCAGGGAAATACAAATCAAAACCACAATGAGATACCACCTCACGCCAGTCAGAGTGGCTAAAATTAACAACTCAGGAAACAACAGACATTGGCGAAGATGTGGAGAAATGGGAACCCTCTTGCAGTGCTGATGGCAATGCCAACTGGTGCAGCCACTCTGGAAAACAGTGTGGAGGTTCCTCAGAAAAATTAAAAATAGAATTACCCTAGGACTTGGCAATAGCACCATGAGCAATTTATCCAAAGGATAAAGGAGTGCTGATTCGTAGGGGTACATTTACCCCAATGTTTATAGCAGCACTATCAACAATAGCCAAATTATGGCAAGAGCCCAAATGTCCACCAACTGATGAATGGATAAAGAAGATGTGGTATGTATGTGTATATGTGTGTATACACACACACACACACACACACACACACACACACACACACTGGAATACTACTTGGTGATAAAAAAGAATGAAATCTTGCCATTTGCAATAACATAGATTGAACTGGAGGGTATTATGCTACACGAAGTCACTCAGAGAAAGACAAGTATCATATGATTTCACTCATGTGGAATTTAAGAAACACAACAGATGAACATAAAGGAAAGGAAGCAAAAATAATATAAAAACAGAGAGAGAGAAACCTTAAAAGACTCTTACATACAGAACAAACTGAGGGTTGCTGGTGGGGTTCTGAGTGAGGGGGGAGTTCTAAAGGGGGAGGGGCATAAGGAGGACACTTGTTGGGATGAGCACTGGGTGTTATATGTAAGTAATGAATCACTAAGTTAGATTCCTGATATCATTATTACACTATATGTTAACTAACTTGGATTTAAATTTTTTTTAATGAAAAAAAAAGTTCTGGGAAAACTGGATAGCTCCACGTAAAAGAATTATACTAAGTCACTTCCTTATACCACACACAAAAATACACTCAAAATTGATCAAAGACCTAAAGATGAGACCTGAAACCATAAACTCCTAAAAGAAAACATAGGCGATTATCTCTTGAACATTGGCCTTACCAACATTTTTCTAGATCTGTCTCCTCAGGCAAGGAAAAACAAAAGCAAAAATATATTATTGGGACTACACCAAAATAAAAAAAGTTTGTACAGTAAAGGAGGACATTTACAAAACAAAAAGCAACCTGCTGAATAAGAGAAGATATCTGCAAGTGATACATCTATATCTGATAAGGGGTTAATAGTCAAAATATATGAAGAATTTATACAACTCAACACCAAAAAAATCTGAATAAAAAATGGGCAGATCCGAACATTTTTCCAAAAATATACATACAGGTAGCCAACAGATACATGAAAAGATCCTCAGCATCACTAGTCAGGGAAATGCAGATCAAAACCACAATGAGCTATCACCTCACCGTTGTCAGAAAGGTTAGAGTCACCCAGACAACAAGTAACAAGTGTTGGTGAGGATGTGGAAAAAAAGGAAGTCTCATACACTGTTGGTAAGAATGCAAACTGGTACAATCAGTGTTGGAAAACACTACAGAGGTTTCTCAAAAAATTAAAAATATTAGTACCATATGATCCAGTAATTCCACTGCTGGGTATTTACCCAAACAGAATGAAAACACTAATTTGAAAAGATATAGGCACCACTTGCTTATTACAGCTTTATGTGTACTAGTCAAAATAAGGAAGCAACCTAAGTGTCCATTGGTAGATAAGTGGATAAAGATGGGATTATATATACAGATATAGATATAAGTGGATAAAAATGTGATTATATGTGTGTGTGTGTGTGTGTGTGTGTGTGTGTGTGTGTGTGTTTATAATGGAGTATTACTCAGGAGAAAAAAATGAGACCTTCCCCTTTGCAACATGGATGGACCTATAGGGTATTATGCTAAGTCAAGTCAGACAAAGATAAATACCATTTGTATTTCACTTATAAGTAAAATGTAAAAACAACAACAACAACAACAACAAAACAAAATGAAGAAGCAAATCCATTAAAACAGACAACTGGTGGTTGCCAGAGGGAAAATGATGGAGGCATGAGTAAAGACGGGTCAAAGAGTGGGAGGTACAGGCTTCCAGTTATGGAATGCCCAAGTCACAGGGGGAAAGGTACAGAATATACATTCTTCTCAACTGCAGATAGAATATTTACCAGGAGAGATCACAGGATCAGATGTAAAACAAGTTTCATCAAGTTTAAGAAGACCATGATCACACCAATTATCGTTTCCAACCACAATATGAAACTAGAAATCAACAAAAACAAAGCTGGAAAATCTACAAATGTAGGAAAACTAAAGACACACACTTACACAACCAATGTATCCAAGAAGAAATAAAAAGGGAAAATTTTAAAAACTCCAAACAAATGAAAATGGGAACACAACATATCAAAACCTAGGGGATGACGCAAAAGCAGTTTTAACAGAGAAGTTATAGCAATGAGTACATCTATTAAAAAATTTTTTTTTCAACGTTTATTTATTTTTGGGACAGAGACAGAGCATGAACGGGGGAGGGGCAGAGAGAGAGGGAGACACAGAATCAGAAACAGGCTCCAGGCTCGGAGCCATCAGCCCAGAGCCCGACGCGGGGCTCGAACACACGGACCGTGAGATCGTGACCTGGCTGAAGTCGGACGCTTAACCGACTGCGCCACCCAGGCGCCCCGGCAATGAGTACATCTATTAAGAAATTACAAAGATCTTCCAGGGTCATGTGACCACGATTGGTGAAAAAGGTCGTCCCTGGCTCCTTTCCCTTTCCCAAGAACTAACCGCTATTCAAAAACAAGACACCGCTGAGACCAGAATATGGCAGTCAGGCTGAAGCATCTACCCTCTGCTTCACCGAGACTAACAGAGTACATTACAGGCATAGGAGGAACACCTACACGCTGACTGTAGCCTCCCCAAGAAGTCTCCTCTGGGCTTATAGTTCCTCCAGTAGAAAAAGAAGGCCCAGGATGGACTTACAGCTCCCGCAGAATTGTGAGTCACTTTTTAGGACGTCCCACTTCAGTACCACTCCACAAAAATTGCAGGAGTATATTCAGAGCTTGACCGCTGGCAATCTGATTGTGATGGAGAAGGAGGGAGAATATGCCAACAACCAGCAGTTGAATCTTGGCAGACTGAGTTCCCACCTGTGGCACTCAAGTGGTCCCAAGCAGGAGTTTTGCTCATCTACAGAACCAAGATGGTGGTGCTGTCTATTCAAAGGAATTCAGTAGGGTGCAAGTCTGCCTGATTTGCGTGCTCAAATAAGTTCTAGGCTTTGCCACGCCTAGAGACTGGTCTGTCCCTGGCCACTCAGGGAAGCAGAGTCAAAGGCTGGTCCACTGCTAAGTGTAGCTGCCAGCCCCACCTCATCAAAAAGGCTGGCAAGAACATCTGCAAGCTGCACAGCTCAGCCGTGCAGAAGCACAGAGTGTGCTCCCCCAGTAATTCTATTCAGCCAGGGAACTTGGGGTCTGGGTCAGCTTCAGTCAAAACCACAAACCAAGAGCATTACCACCTTGAATCTGTTTTTTCTACTTTTCTCAGAAAGGGAACCCTGCCCATTGCTCATACAGCCTTCAGCTTGCCTTCATCAGAGCACATGGGAAGCTATGTAGGCCATTCAACAAGCCTGCTTACAGTGTCACTTAAACAGAAAGTACAGCCCATGGCAATCCCTATCTGCAGAACAAAACCAGTGGCCTTGTATGGCTATGAAATTCAGTGCACAGTCTTGCCTTATTTGGGTCTCCAACCACTTAGCCATGCAGACACTGGGCCCCATCCTGCTGCCCTGCCAAGATAGGAAAGCTAATTCATGGCCCCACCTACTGCTGAGTGTAATAACCAGTCCAGACAACCTAGTAAGTGTGACCAGAGAATCCAGTCAACTGCAGGGTCCATCCTACAGCCTTGCTTGGGTGGAGAACAAAGCCAGCAGTCCTACCCAGCATCTCTCAGCTGGCACCCCCTCATACAACCTTAAGGCTTGGACAGCGGCCAGGCCCCAAAATAGACCCTGATAACAGGCCCCACCTGCCCGAGGATATTATAGGCAGACATGTCCAGAAAATGAAATTCAGCTGAACAGTAAAGAATTGTCTTTGCCAGAGTGAACATGTAAAGCCTGGGAGAGGAGACTGCTTATTCGAATGCACGAATACCAAGGTAAGGAATCTAGGAGCCCAAAAAAGTAAGGGAAATCTAAAACCACTAATCAAGTTTTAATAACTGACTCTAAACAAACCGATACCTATGAACTATCAAAAAAAAAGATCTTAGAACAACACTCTTGAGGTTCAATGAACTACAAGAACACACAACTTTAAAAAAAAAAATAGGAAAACAATGCATGGACAGAAGTAGAAGTTCAAAAAAAGATACCATCCAAAACAAAACAACAAAAAACAAAAAACAGCCCGAGGCCAGAAGATAAAAATTACAATGAATGAAATGAAGAATGCAATCAAGTGTTTCATGGGTGCTTGGGTGGCTCAGTCAGGCGTCCTACTCTTGATTTCAGTTCAGGTCATGATCTCACAGTTCATGGGTTTGAGCCTGCATCAGGCTCTGCATGGGCAGCATGGACCCTACTTGGGATGTGCTCCCCCTCTCTTTGCCCCTCCTTTGCTCATGCTCTCTCTCAAAATAAATAAACTTGAAAAAGAAAAAAAAAAAGAAATCAGTGCTTAAAAAGCAGACTCCAGGGGCGCCTGGGTGGCTCAGTCGGTTAAGCGTCCGACTTCAGCTCAGGTCACGATCTCATGTTCCGTGAGTTCGAGCCCCGCGTCGGGCTCTGGGCTGATGGCTCAGAGCCTGGAGCCTGTTTCCGATTCTGTGTCTCCCTCTGTCTCTGCCCCTCCCCCGTTCATGCTCTGTCTCTCTCTGTGCCAAAAATAAATAAACGTTGAAAAAAAAAATTTAAAAAAAAAAAGCAGACTCCACCATTCACAACGAACAATCTGTGACATGGAAGACAGTCAGTGGATCATGCAACTCTTGATCTCAGAGTTATAAGTTCAAGCCCCATGTTGGGTATAGAGATTACTTAAAAATCAAATTTGGGGGGGCATCTGGGTGACTCAGTCAGTTTAGTGTCGGATTCTTGGTTTCGGTTCAGGTCATCAACTCATGGTGTATGGGATAGAACCCCACATTGGGCTCTGCGCTATGCAGAGCCTGCTTAGGACTCTCTCTCTACCTCTCTCTGCCCCTCCCCCCTCTCTAAAATAAATAAGTTTAAAAAAATACTATCTTTTAACAGAAGAGCAAAGTGGGGGCACTTAAGCGTCTCAGTCATTTGAGTGTCCAACTTCGGCTCAGGTCATGATCTCAAGGTTCTTGAGTTTGAGCCCTACAGTGGGCTTGCTGCTATTAGCCTGTCAGCACAGAGCCCGCTTCAGATCCTCTATCCCCCTCTTGCTAACCCTCCCCCACTTGTGCTCCCCCCCAAATTAAATAATTTTTAAAAGAAAAAACAAGGAGAATAGTCCAAGGAACCAAAAGGAAAAAGAAAATGGTAAAGAAAGAACTTATGAGACATCCATCAAAAGAATGTCATTATTTTTTCATTTTATGTTTATTTATTTTTGAGAGAGAGAGAGACCGAGTGCAAGCAGGGGAAGGGCAGAGAGAGAGGAGGAAACGTAAAATCCAAAGTAGGCTCCAGGCTCTGACCTGTCAACACAGAGCATGACCCAGGGCTCCAACTCACAAAGCATGAAACCATGACCTGAGTTGAAGTCAAACACTTACCCGACTGAGCCAAACACACAGCCCAAAAGAATATTTGATTTTAAAGAGTTTCAAGAAAAAAGAAAGGGACAGAAAATAAATATACTTTATTAAAAAAATTTATCAAGTAATAATGACTAAAAACTTCCCAAACCTGTTAAGAGAAATGCACATCCAAACCCGAGGTCCAAATAACTCCAAAGAGGTTGATCCCAAATAGTGCTAGACCAAGACATGTTGTAATAAATTGTCACAAGACAAGGACAAAGAAAGAATTTTGAAAGCATCAAGAGTAAAGAGAGAAGTTAATAACAAGGGAATACCCATAAGACTGTGAGTGACTTAAAGCACCTTAAGAATGGGATGATTTATTCAAAATATTTAAAGAAAAAAAAAAAGAAACCTATCAACAAAGAATTATATACCCAGAAAAGTTGTCTTTAAGAAATCAAAGGCTTTCCTAGCGGCGCCTGGGTGGCTCAGTCAGTTAAGTGTCCGACTTTGGCTCAGGTCATGATCTCACGGTTTGTGGGTTCAAGCCCTGCGTCGCACTCTGTGCTGACAGCTCAGAGCCTGGAGCCTGTTTCAGATTCTGTGTCTCCCTCTCTCTCTGTTCCTCCCCTGCTCTGACTCTGTCTCTCTCTCACTCTCTCAAAAATAAAGATTAAAAAAAAAAAAAAGAAATCAAAGGCTTTCCCAAATAAACAAAAATTGAGGGATTTCATTACCACTAGACCTACCTTACAAGAAAAGATAAATGCAATTCTTTGAGTGGGAGTAAAGGGACAGTGATCACCACCATAAAAACCCAAGAAGGTAGCTTAAATTCACTGGTAATGATAAATATATAATCAAAGTTTGATTCTGTAATATGGTTATAATGAAATGTAATTCAATTACAACTCTAGTTTAAAACTAAGGAACAAGTCTTGTAAGAATAACCATAACTACAATTATCTGATATTAGTTACAAAATACGTTTTAAAAATATAAACTGTATCATCAATGACCTAAAATATGAGGGGTAAAAGTAGTTAAAATGTCAAGTTTAGGAATTCTATTGTAGTTATAATTTTATCAGTTTAAAAGACTTTTAACAGGCGCCTGGGTGGTTCAGTTGGTTAAGCATCCAACTTCAGCTCAGATCATGATCTCACAGTTCGTGGGTTCGAGCCCTGCATCAGGCTCTGTGCTGACAGCTCAGAGCCTGGAGCCTGCTTCAGATTCTGTGTCTCCCTCTCTCTCTCTCTCTCTCTCTGTCCCCTGTTTGCGCTGTCTCAAAAATAAACATTAAAAAAATTTTTTTTAAAGTTTTAAGATATTTTATGTAAGCCTTATGGTAACTTCAAGGGACAAACCTATAATACTTAACATTAAACAACATGATAAAAAGTCAAAGGAAACGGCTATCAAAAGATATCAAAACATTTTCTTAAAAGACAGCCGCACAAGAAACAGGAAAAATTAATCTATACAACAGCCAGAAAGTAACAAAATGGTAACACTAAGTCCCTACCCATCGATAATTACATGTCAACAGTTAAATTCTCCAAAAGACATACAATGGCCGAATTGATCTTTTAAAAACATCCAGTGATATCCTGCCTACAAGACATTCACTTTAGCCTTAAAGGTGTACATAGATTAAGAGTGAAGGGACAGAGGTGTGTTTGGCTGGCTCAGTTGGGGGAGCAGGCAACTGTTGATCTCAGAATCGTGAGTTCAAGCCCCACATTGGGTATAGAGATTACTTACAAATAAAATCATTTTTTAAAAAGTGAAGGGATGGAAAAGATATTTCAAGTAAAAGGTGATCAAATAACAAAAAATGACAACAAAAACAAGGTAGCCACACTTTAATCAGACAAAATAAGCTACAAATAGTGAAGAAACTAAGAAGACCATTACATACACTGATACAGGGCTCAGTCTGTCAAGAAGACACAACCTTGTAAATATGTATGCACCCAACATAGAGGCACCTAAATGTATCCAGCAAAAACCAACGGAACTAAAAGCAGCAAAACAGCAATACCCCACTCTTAGCAATTTCTCTGTAATTCTGAGAATCAATAAGCAAACAGTGGATTTCAACAGTATAAACCAAATGGACCTAAAACACATACAGAACATTGCTCTGACAAAAACAGAATACACATTGTTCTCAAGCTCACATGGAACATTTAGAGAACAGACCACCTGTTAGGCCACAAAACAAGTCTTAGCATATTCAGGAAGACTGGAATGATACCAAGTATCTTCTCTGAACACAATGGCATAAACCTAAAAAATCAACAGGAGACAAACAGGAAAATTAACAAATCCATGGAAACTTCGAACCACCAGTGATTCAAAAAAGCAATTCAAAGTGATAAAAAGCATTCTGAGACATGAAAATGTAAACACAACACCAAAACTTAGGAGATACAGCAAAACCAGACCAAGGACTTACGTGGTGCTACCACAGCATAGAAGATCTTTTCCCTTCTCTCCACTCTGTATGTGTCATCAGTTGTGAAGTAAGTCTCTTCTAGGCAGCATATAGATGGGTCCGTAATCTATTAAAGATTTAATCCATTCATCTCGTGACTGGAGCATTTAGACCATTTACATTTAAGGTAATCACTGACAGGTACGTACTTCTTACTATTTTGTTCATTGCTTTCTGGTGGTTTTTGCTGTCCTTATCTGTTCCTTACATCTCTTGCACGCCTTCCTTTTTATTAGTGACTTTGTTTAGTGTTATGCTTGGAGTCCCTTCTCTTCATTTTTGTGTATCTACTGTAAGTTTTTGGTTTGTGGTTACCATGAGGTTCATATATAACATCCTAAGTATTTAGCAATCTATATTAAGTTGATGGTTGCGTATGTTCGATCACATTCTTTTTTTAAAATTTTTTTTTTCAACGTTTATTTATTTTTGGGACAGAGAGAGACAGAGCATGAATGGGCGAGGGGCAGAGAGAGAGAGACACAGAATCGGAAACAGGCTCCAGGCTCCGAGCCATCAGCCCAGAGCACGACGCGGGGCTCGAACTCACGGACCGCGAGATCGTGACCTGGCTGAAGTTGGACGCTTAACCGACTGCGCCACCCAGGCGCCCCAGTTCGATCACATTCTAAAAGCACTACATTTTTACTGCCCCCTCCATATTTTACACGTCGTATTTTACATCTTTTTATTTTGTATCCTAATTTTTTAGATCTATTTTTAAATTTGTATTGTAACCTTCATACTTACAGTGAATCATCTATTCCCTTCATTCTGTTTGTATTTACCCATGAAATATTTTCCTTTCCTAACTTTCTTACTTCTAGTTTACAGCCTCTTCACTTCTGCTTCAAGATTCTTTTAGGGGCACCTGGGTGCCCACCTTTGGCTCAGGTCATGATCCCATGGTTTGTGAGTTTGAGCCCCACATTTAGCTATCTGCTATCAGCACAGAGCCCACCTTGGATCTTCTGACCCCCCGCCCCACTTCTCTCTGCCCCTTCCCTGCTAGTGCTTCTTTCTCTCTTATAAATAAGCCAACATAAAACATTTTTTGATAAAGATTCTTTGGAGAGAAGTGGAGGGGCCAAGATGGCAGAGCAGCATGGAACTTTTTTTTTTTTGCCTCTCTCATCCCTGAAATACAGCTAGATCAACACCAAACCATCCTGCACACCTAGAAAGCTGATTTGAAGAGTAACGCAACAATCTGCACAAGTTGAAACACAGAACTCAGCAGGTACGTGGTGCGGAGAGGTGAACTGGGGAAAAGAGAAGCCGCGGAAAGTAGTGAACTGTTTTTGCTTGTGCAGAGAGGACAGAGATGGGGGGAGAGTATAGGAAAAGCACTCCCCCCCCCACCCTGGAAAGCATCTGGAGATAAAGAGAAACAGTGGACTGAACAAAAAAGGAACAAAGGAGAAAGGGACTGGAAAGGACTGAACAAATCAAGGGAGAAAGGAGAGACGATTTAAATTCCAATAAGACTCTATAAACAGGGAGAGCAGAGAGTCTGAAACCCCACAGCTCGATACCTGGCAGAACTCTGGTGAGAAGGGTGAACCCCCAGGAGCAGACAGAGAGGTCTGAGGGGTCCTCAGGCCACACAGGGAGAGGTGGTTTCCCTGATGGGAGGATATTTGGTAGAGGCTATGCAGCCTCCCCACAGGCAAAGGCCCCAGTAGACCCCAAATACAGCCACATTCACTGGGGTTGGAGCAAGGATGGTTAAGGGTGAAACATGGCACCAGATGTGTGTTGTGATTTACCATGATCCCTGAAACACAACTGCCACATGATCACACGAACTTTTTCTGGGGTGGGCTGGCACCCACTTGCAGTCTCTGGGCATCTGCACCAGCAGGGTTGCACGAATGTACTAGGGGGCAGGCCAGCACCCTGCCATTGCTCAGTGAGACCCTCCCCCAGAGAATCCGAGCTGGTCAAAGCCCCAGGTCCCTCAGAAGTGAGGGGTTTGGAAACAAATCCCCATCTGAGATAAAATTCAGGAGGGAGGTGTCACCTGATAGGCTGACTGCTTGGTCATGGACAGTGCATACAGTGGAGTGGATCAAAGCTGGAGACAAACAAGGGGTACTTGATTACCAGTCTACAAGAGCACAGAATTCTGATACTAGAGACTGGGTAGCTGGGTAACACCATTTCACCCCTCCCATGCATGGGCATACATGCCTACATGTGCCACAACATTCCACCCCAGTAAACTAAGCAGCGCCATCTAAAGGAGAACCGAGCCACTACACCAAACCTAGCCCAAGTGGGCCAACTGTGCTCTACACCAACACCACACATCTCTCCGACTGCTTAGTTTGCAGACTATAAAGTGCTTCATAGTTTGACTTCTAGGGGAAATGATGTCATTTCAATCATCTTTCATTCTGTTTGTTGGTCCATCTATTAAATTTTTTTCTTTTTCCTGAATACAGGGGGAGAAAATTTTTTATTTTCTGTTTTTATAACAAGATTTAATTTTTTCTACTATATTTTTTACTTTTTTGTAAATTTTTAAAATTCTATTTTACTTTCATTTCATTTTATTCTATTTTATTGCATTCATTTTTTTTTTAATTTTCAAACATTTTCCTTTTTTTCCCTTTTCCCCCCACTTTTCTTCTCTTTCCCCTTTTTTCTCTATTCTATCAAGCTTCTTTCAACAACCAGACCAAAACACCCCTAGGATGTACCATCCTTTATTCGATTTTTTTGTATTGTTTTTAATTTTTTAATTTTTATTTTTTGTTGTTTTTTTATTTTATTATTAATTCTTTGTCTTTCTTCAAGATGAATGAAATGAAGGAATTCACCCCAAAACAAAGAACAGGAAGAAATGACAGCCACGTACTTAATCAACACAGATACAAACAAGATGTCTGAACCAGAATGTAGAATCACTGTAATAAGAATACTAGCTGGGGTTGAAAAAAGCATAGAATCCCTTTGTGTTGAGATAAAAAGTAAAATCTACTCAGGACGAAATTAAAAATGGTATACCTAAGTTGCAATCTCAAATGCTGCCACAGCGGCAAGAATGGATGAAGCAGATCAGCGAATCAGCAAGATAGAAGACCAACTTCTGGAGAATAATGAAGCAGAAAAGAAGTGGGAAACTAAGGCACAAGAGCACAATATAAAAATTAAAGAACTCAGTGACTCATTAAAAAATAACATCTGAATCATAGGGGTCCCAGAAGATGAAGAAAGAGAAAAATGGGTAGAAGATTTAAGTTAGCAAATCATAGCAGAAAACTTTCCTAACCTGGGGAAAGACACAGACATCAGAATCCAGGAAGCACAAACTCTCATTAGATTCAACAAAAAACAAGGCAGCAACAAGGCATATCACAGTCAAATTCACAAAATACTCAGGCAAGGAAAGAATCATGATAGCAGCAAGGGGAAAAAAAGTCCTTAACCTACAAGGGAAGACCGATCAGGTTTGCAGCCAACCTATCTACAGAAACTTGGCAGGCCAGAAAGGAATGGCAGGGTACATTCAATGTGCTGAATCAGCAAAATATGCAGCCAAGAATTCTTTACCCATCAAGTGTGTCATTCAAAATAGAAGGAAAGATAAAAAATTTTCCCAGCCAAACAAAAATTAAAGGAGTTCATGACCACTAAACCAGCCCTGCAAGAAATTTTAAGTGGGACTGAGGGGAAGAAAAACAAAAACAAAAAAGACCAATGTAATAAAGACGAGAAAGGACCAGAGAACACCACCAGAAACTCCAGCTCTACAGGCAACATATTGGCAGTACATTCATATCTAAATGTCAGTGGAAAATAAATAAATTAATTAATTAATGTATGTGTGTATGTATGTATGTATGTATGTATGTATGTATGTATATCAATGGACTAAATGCCCCAATCAAAAGACATAGGATAACAGAATGGATAAGAAAACAAGATCCATCTATATGCTGTTTACCAAAGACCCATTTTAGACCTAAAGACACTTTCAGATTGAAAATAAGGGGATGGAGAACCAACTATCATGTTAATAGTCACCAAAAGAAAGCCTGTATAGCTATACGTATATCAGACAATCTAGATTTTAAAATAGACTGTAACAAGAGATGAAGAAAGGCATCATATCATAATTAAGGGGTCTATCCACCAGGACGACCTAAGATTTGTAAACATTTATGCTCCAAGAAATGTAAACATTTATGAGAGCACCCAAATATATAAATCAATCACAAACATACAGAAACTCATTGATAATAATACCATAATAGTAGGGGACTTTAACACCCCATTTACAGTAATGGGCAGATCCTCTAAACGGAAAACCAACAAGGAAACAATGGCTTTGAATGACACACTAAACCAAATGGACTTAACAGATATATTAACAGAATATTTCATCCTAAAGCAGAATACATATTCTTCTTGAGTACACATGAAACATTCTCCAGAATAGATCACATACTGGGACACAATTCAGTCCCAGATTGAGATCATACCATGAATATTTTCAGACCACAGCACTATGAAACTGGAAATCAACCACAAGAAAAAATTTGGAAAGATAAAAAACCACTTGTAGACTAAGGAACATCCTACTAAAGAATGAATGGGCTAACCAAGAAGTTAAAGAGGAAATTAAAAAGTACATGGAAGCCAATGAAAATGCTAACATCACAGCCCAAACCTCTGAGACACAGCAAAGGCAGTCATAAGATGGAAGTACATAGCAATCCAGGCCTTCCTCAAGAAGGAAGAAAGGTCTCAGATACAGAGCCTAACCTTACGCCTTAAGGAGCTGGAAAAAGAACAGCAAATAAAACCCAAAACCAGAAGAAGACAGGAAATAATAAAGATTAGAACAGAAATTAATGCTATCGAAACCAAAAAAACAGAACAGATCAATGAAACCAGGAGCTAGTTCTCTGAAAGAATTAACAAAATTGATAAACCCCCAGCCAGATTAATCAAAAAGAAAAAGGAAAGGACCCAAATAAATAAAATCAAGAATCAAAGAGGAGAGATCACAATCAACACAGCAGAAATAGAAATAAGAGAATATTATGAGCAATTATACATCAGTAAAATGGGCAATCTTGAAGAAATGGATAAATTCCTAGAAACATATAAACTACCAAAACTTAAACAGGAAGAAATAGAAAATCTGAACAGACCCATAACCAGTAAAGAAATCGAATTAGTAATAAAAAAAAAAAAAAACTCCCCAAGAGTCCAGGGCCAGACGTCTTTCCAGGGGACTTCTACCAAACATTTGAAGAAGAGGTAGCACCTATTCTTTTGAAGCTGTTCCAAAAAATAGAAATGTAAGGAAAACTTCCAAACTCTTTCTATGAAGCCAGCATTACCTTGATTCCAAAACCAGATAAAGACCCTACTAGAAAGGAGAACTACAGACCAATTTCCCTGATGAACATGGATGCAAAAATCTTCAACACATATTAAAAGAATTATTCACCACGACCAAGTGGGATTTACACCTGGGATGCAGGGCTGGTTCAATATGCACAAAACACTCGATGTGATACATCACATCAATAAAAGAAAGGAGAAGAGCCATATGATCTTCTCAATAGATGCAAAGAAAGCATTTGACAAAATACAGCATCCTTTCTGGAATGCTCAAGAATGTAGGGATAGAAGGATTATACCTCAAGATTATCAAAGCCATATATGAAAGACCCACCAGTAATATCACCCTCAATGGGGAAAAACTGAAGACCTTTCTTCCTAAGGTCAGGAACACTACAGGGATGTCCACCCTCACCACTGTTATTCAACATAGTGCTGGAAGTCTTAGCCTCAAGTAACACAAAGGAATAAAGTAACAGAATC
This sequence comes from Prionailurus viverrinus, assembly GCF_022837055.1. Lineage (NCBI taxonomy): Eukaryota > Metazoa > Chordata > Mammalia > Carnivora > Felidae > Prionailurus > Prionailurus viverrinus. The sequence continues at coordinate 76,420,142 of NC_062573.1, read as the reverse complement.
AAGTAACACAAAGGAATAAAAGGATTCCAAATCAGCCAGGAGGAACTCAAACTTTCACTGTTCACAGACAACATGATACTCTATATGAAAAACCCAAAAGATTCCACCAAAACACTGCTAGAACTGATCTAGGAATTCAACAAAATCACAGGATATAAAATGCACAGAAATTGGTTGCATTCCTATGAACCAATAATGAAGCAACAGAAAGAAAAATTAAGGAATCGACCCCATTTACAATTGCACCAACAACCATAAAATACCTAGGAATACACCTAACCAAAGAGGTGAAAGATCTATACAGTGAAAATTATAAAACACTTATGAAAGAAATTGAAGTAGACACCAAAAAAAAAAAAAAAAAGGAAAAATATTCTATGCTCCTAGGTTGGAAGAATAAATGTTGTTAAAATGTTGATACTACCCAAAGCAATCTACATATTCAATACAATCCCTATTAAAATAACACCAACATTCTTCACAGAGCTAGAACAAACAATCCTAAGATTTGTATGGAACCAGAAAAGATCCCAAATAACCAAAGCAATCCTGAAAAAGAAAAATCAAAGCTAGAGGGATCACAATCCCAGACTTCAAGCTGTATTACAGAGCTGTAACCATCAAAACAGTATGATATTGGCACAAAAATACTCATATCAATGTAACAGAGAACCCAGAAATGGGCCCGCAAACATATGGCCAACTCATCTTTGACAAAGCACAAAATCCAATGGAGTAAAGACAGTCTCTTGAGCAAATGGTGCTGGGAAAACTGGACAGTGACATACAGGAAAATGAACATGGACCACTTTCTTACACCAGATACAAAAAGAAACTCAAAATGGATGAAAGACCTCAATGTAAGACAGGAAGCCATCAAAATCCTCAAGGAGAAAGCAGGCCAAAACCTCTTTGATCTTGGCTGCAGCAATTTCTTACTCAACACGTCTCTGGAGGCAAGGGAAACAAAAGCAAAAATCAACTACTGAGACCTCATCAAAATAAAAAGCTTCTGCACAGAGAAGGACACAATCAGCAAAACTAAAAGGCAACTGACAGAATGGGAAAAGATATATGCAAACAGCCTATCCGATAAAGGGTTAGTATCCAAAATCTATAAAGAAATTACCAAACGCAACACCCAAAAAACAAGCAATCCAGTGAAGAAATGGGCAAAAGACATGAATAGACACTTCTCCAAAGAAGACATCCAGATGGCTAACTGACACATGAAAAGATGCTCCACATCACTCACCATCAGGGAAATACAAATCAAAACCACAATAAGATACCACCTCACACCAGTCAGAATGGTTAAAACAAACAACTCAGGCAACAACAGATGTTGGCAAGGATGCAGAGAAAGAGGATCTCTTTTGCACTGCTGGTGGGAATGCAAACTGGTATAGCCACTCTGGAAAACAGTATGGAGGTTCCTCAAAAAATTAAAAATAGAACTACCCTATAGCCCAGCAATTGTACTACTAGGTATTTACACAAGGGATACAGGTGTGCTGTTTCGAAGGGGCACATGCACCCCACCGTTTTTAGCAGTGCTATCAACAATAGCCCAAGTATGGAAAGAGCCCAAATGTCCATCGATGGATGATGGATAAAGAAGTGGTAGATATAGATATAGATATAGATAGATAGATATAGATATAGATATAGATATAGATACACAATAGATTATTACTTGGCAGTCAGAAAGAAATCTCCCCATTTCCAACAATGGGAAGATTGGATGGAACTAAAGGGTACTATGTTAAGTGAGATTAGCCAGTCAGAGAAAAACAAGTATCATATGACTTAACTCATATGAGCAATTTAAGATACACAACAGATAAACATAAGGGAAGGGAAGCAAAAATAATATAAAAACAGGGAGGGGGACAAAACCTAAGAGACTCTTAAATACAGAGAACAAACTGAGGGTTGCTGAAGGGCTTGTGGGAGGGGGGGATGGGCTAAATGGGTAAGGGGCATTGGCGAGGACACTTGTTGAGATGAGCACTGGGTGTTGTTATATGCAGGGGATGAATCACTGGAATCTACTCCTGAAATCCTTATAGCACTATATGCTAACTAAATTGGATATAAATTTAAAAATAAATTAATTTTTAAAAATACTCTTTTAATCTTTTGACTTTTGTTTGCTTTTGTTTTTGTTTTGTTTGTTAAGGCCAGTGTAGTGGTGATGAACACCTTTAGTTTTTGTCCGGGCAATTCTTTTCTTTTTCAATTCTGAAGCATAACCCTGCAAAGTGGAGTATTTGTATTTGTAGAATTTTCATTTCCACACTTTGAATATATCCTACCATTCATTTGTGGCCTGCAATATTTTTGTTGAGCCATCAGTTTATAATTTTATGGGGTTTTCCCTTATAGGTAACTAGTTGCTTTTCTCCTGCCATTTAAAAAAAATCCTCTTTTAACCTTTGACATTTTAATTCTTAAGTGTCATAGTGTGGATCTTGGGTTCATCACTTTAAGGCTCTCTGTGCTTCCTGGACCTGGGTATTTGTTTCTTTACCCACAATGGGAAATTTTCAGCCATAAATCCTTAAGTTTCATGCCCCTTTTCTTTTTCTTCTCCTTCAGGTATACTGAAGAAAATGGAAAAGGACATGAACAAACAAAAAGATATATTATTCTCACATATTGGAAGAATTGATATTGTTAAAATGTCCTTATTACCCCAAGCAACCTACAGATTCAACGCCATCCCTATCAAAATGCCCATGGCATTTGTCACAGGACCAGAATGAATAATCCTAATCCGCAAAAGACTCTGAATATCCAAAGCAACCTTGAGAAAGCAGAACAAAGTTGAAGGTATCACAATCCCCAACTTAAGATAAACTGTAAATCTATAGTAATCAAAACAGTATGGTGCTAGACACAAAAATGGACACATAGCTAAATAGAACAGGATAGGGGCACCTGGGTAGCTCAGTAGGTTAAGCATCGGACTTAGGCCCAGGTCATGATCTCATGGTTTGTGGGTTCGAGCCCCGCATCAGGCTCTGTGCTGACAGCTCAGAGCCTGGAGCCTGCTTTAGATTCTGTGTCCCTCTCTCACTCTGACCCTCCCCCGCTCATGCTCTTTCTCTCTCTCTCAAGAACATTAAAAAAAAATTTTTTAATAAGTAAATGGAACAGGATAAACAGCCCAGAAATAAGTCCACAGCTATATGGTCAATTAATCAATGACGAAGGAGGCACAAATATACAATGGAGAAAAGACGGTCTCTCCAATCAATGATGCTAGGAAAACTGGACAGCTACATGCAAAATAATGAAACTGGACCACTTTCTTATACCATACAAATAAATCCAAATGAACTGAAGACCTAAATACTTGAAACCCTAACACTCGTAAAAACAAAACAAAAACAAAAACAAAAATTAAAAAAAAAAAACAGGCAATAATCTTTTGTACATAAGCCTTAGCATTTTTTTCTGAATCTGTTTCCTCAGGCAAAGGAAACAAAAGCAACAATAAACAATTAGGACTACTTCAAGCTAAAAAGATTTTGTACAGAAGAGAAAACCATCAACAAGAAGGCCACCTACTGAATGGGAGAAGGTATTTACAAATCAAATATCCAATGAGGGGTTACTATCCAAACTATTAAAGCACTCCTACAACTCAACACCAAAAGATATTGTATAATAATAATAATAAAGCAAATTTTTAATGGGCAGAAGATCTAAAGATACATCTATCTAAAGATGACATACCAATGTCCAACAGACACATGAAAAGATGCTCAACATTACTAATCATTAGGGAAATGCAAATCAAAACTACCATGGCTATCACCTCATACGTGTCAGAATGGCTAATAAGAAAAAACAAGTAGTAAGTGCTGGTGAGAATATAAGGAAAAAGGAGTCTTTGTGCACTGTTGGTGGGAATGTATATTGGCATAGCCACTCATGAAAACAGTACAGAGTTCCCTCCAAAAATTAAAAATAGAAATATTACATGATCCAGCAATTTCAGTAATGGGTATTTCCCCAATGAAAATGAAAACACCAGGGGTGCCTGGGTAGCTCTGTTGGTTAAGTGTCCAAATTTAGCTCAGGTCATGACCTCACAGTTCATTAGTTCGAGCCCTGCATCAGGCTCTGTGCTGACAGCTCAGAGCCCAGAGCCTGCTTCAGACTCTGTCTCCCTCTCTCTCTGCCTCTCCCCCACTCTATGCTCTGTCTCCGTCTCTCAAAAGTGAATAAATGCTAAAAAAAAAAAAAAATTGTTAATAAACATTTTTAAAAATTAAAAAAAGAAAACACTAATTCAAAAAGATAAATGCACTTCTATGTTTGCTGAAGCACTACTTTAAATACGAATATATGGAAGTACGAATATATGGAAGTAACCTAAGTGTCATCAACAGATGAATGCAGAAGTGCCATCCTGGCTCAGTCAGGAGAGCATGCAACTCTATCTTGGGTTTTTTTTAAAAAAAGATCCATACATAAAGATGTGGTAGTAATAATAATAATAATAATAATAATAATAATAATAATAATAAAGATCTAATAATACAATACTAATCAACCACAAAAAAAACATGAATTCTTGCTGTTTATGACAACATGGATGGATCTACTGGGTATTATGCTAAGCAGTTTGTCAGAGAAAGACCAATACCTTATGACTTCACCTATATGTGGAATCTAAGAAACAAAACAAGAAAAAAAAAAAAAAACCAAGGTGCCTAGGTGGCTTAGTCAGTTGAGCGTCCAACTCTTGATTTTGGCTTGGATCACGATCCCAGGGTCATGGGATTGAGCCCTGCCTTGGGCTCTATGCCGAGTATACAGCTTGCTTGGGATTCTTTCACTGTCCAACTCTTCCTCCCTCCCCTGCCTGCACACTACATCAATAAATCAGTGAATCGTAGTCTGATAACCTGAAGGTCATCATGATGGTTTAATCTCAAAATTACAAAATAAAAAAACTGTCTCCAAGCAAAGAAAGGAAAGAAACCAAAGACACAAGCACATGGAAAGGTACACAATTTTCATGGAGTAAAAACAAAAACAAACAAAAAAACACTGTTAAAATATCCATACTACCCAAAGCCATCTATAATTCAATGCAGTATCTGTCAAAACTCCAACAACACTTTTTACAAGTAGAAAACACAGTTCCACAATTTATTGGAACCACAAAAGACCCCAAATACCCAAAGCAATGCTGAGAAAGAAGAACAAAGCTGGAGGCATCACACTTCCTGATTTCAAACTATGCTACAAAGCTATAGTAATCAGCACAGTACGGTACTGGCATAAAAACAGATACATAAACCAAGGAACAGAATCCAGAGCCCAGATATAAACTCATGCATATATGATCACTAATATTTGGCAGGGGAGCAAAGAGTAAAGAGTCTCCAATAAAAGGTGTTGGGAAAATTGGATATTAACATGGAAAAGAATAAAAACTTCTATCTTAGGAAAAGTCAACTCAAAGTGGATCAAATACTGTAAAACTAATACTGTAGAACTCTTAGAAAAAAACATAGGGAATAATGTACTCAACATTGGTCTTGGCAATGAGTTTTTAGACCGAACACCAAAAGTACAAATAACAAAAACAACAATAAAACCAACAAATGGGCCTATAAACTTCAGAGATTCTACACAGCAAAACTAACAATTACCAAAATGAAAACACCACCTACAGAAAGGGAGAAAATACTTGCAAAACATATTGAATAAGGGGTTATTATCTGAAAAAAGATTTTAAAAAACTCACAAAACTCAGTAACAAAAAAAATAGTAATTCAACTTAAAAATAGGCAGAGAAAGTAAACAGACATTTTTCCAAAGAAGACATCTAAATGCCAATAGATCCATGAAAAGATGCTCAACGTCACTAATTATCAGGGAAATACAAATCCAAACCACAGTGAGCTATCACCTCACCCCTGTTAGAAGGGCTCTCATCAAGAAGACAAAACAAACAAACAGATGTTGGTGAATATATGGAGAAAAGGGAAAGTTCGAACACTGCTGGTGGGAATTTAAGTTGCTTCAGTCACTATGGAAAAAATAGTATAGAGATTCCTCAAAAAAATAAAAATAGAATCACCATATGACCCAGCAATCCCGCTTCTATATATATGCCAAAAAAAAAAAAAATCAATGCAGATTATCAAAAAGATGTATGCACTGTCATATTTATTGGAGCTTTAGTCCCAATAGCCAAGATAGGCAAACAACCTAATCCATTTATCTATTGATAGACAATTAGGAGTATATACTACAGGGACATCTTGGTGGTTCAACCATTAAGTGTCTGGCTGGATTTCAGCTTAGGTCATGAGCTCACAGTTTGTGAGACTGAGCCCTGCATCAGACTCTGTACTGACAGCTTGGAGCCTGCTTGGGATTCTCTCTCTGCCCTTCCCCCACTCACATTCTCTCTCTCTCTCTCTCTCTCTCTCTCTCTCTCTCTCTCTCTCTCTCTCAAAATAAACATTAAAAAAAAGAGGATGTGCTACACACATGCAATGGAATATTGGTCATGAGAAAGAATGAAATCCTGACATTTGTGACAACAGGGATGGACATCGAGCACATTATGCCAAAGACGAATACTCTCATATGGAATCTAAAAATAAAAATAAATCCAATAACAAAAAAGAGTATAATGGTGTTTACAAGTGAATTGGGGCTAAGACTAATGATGTTTAAGTTTACAAATTTAGGGGCACCTGGATGGTTCAGTCAGTTGAGGGTCCAACTCTTGCTTTAGGTTCAGGTCATGATCCCAGGGTGGTGGGATTGAGCCCCATGTTGAGGTCCTTGTCAGGACTGGAGCTTACGATTCTCTCTCTCCCTCTGCCCCCAATCCCTGATTGCACGCTCTTAAAAAAAAAAAAAAAAAAATCCAGGGGCACCTGGGTGGCTCAGTCGGTTGAGCGTCCAACTTCAGCTCAGGTCACGATCTCACGGTTCGTGAGTTCGAGCCCCGCGTCAGGCTCTGGGCTGACGACTCAGAGCCTGGAGCCTGCTCCCGATTCTGTGTCTCCCTCTCTCTCTGCCCCTCCCCCATTCATGCTCTGTCTCTGTCTCAAAAATAAATAAACATTAAAAAAAATTTTTTTAAAAATCCATCATTAAAGTTTTAAAAGGTTATATTTATGAGTACTAAAATAGCTATATTTCTTATACAATTTAATAAATACTGTACTAGGAGTATGTAATGTGATAAATATCATTACAACAACAATATAGATGTATCAAAGTAACATGACAATAAGTATACCTTAAATTTACACCATGTTAAATGTCAAATTTATCCAATGAAAAGAGGAAAGAAAAATACTGGGGAAGTGGTGTAGGAAAGACTCAGGTATTTCAGAGACCCTTTTAGATCTGTAGTCATTATTTTGCACCTTAACAAAATGCATTATATGTAATTTTAAAAAGTTATTTGAAATACATGAACTTTAAATAAAAAATGTGACAGGAATAAAATAAACTTATTCTGATCACGAGTGAAGGTGGAAAACAAAAGAGGGAACTGTTGTGGACTGATGGTGGGAATGTAAATTGGTGCAGCCTCTATGGAAAACAAAATGGAGGTTCTTCAAAAAATTAAAAATCTAACTACCATAGGATCCAGCTAGTCCATTTTGTAGCATTTGTCCAAAGGAAATAAAATCACTATTTTTTTTTAATGTTTATTTCTGAGGCAGAGAGAGAGAGACAGAGCATGAGTGGGGGAGGGGCAAAGAGAGAGGGAAACACAGAATCCGAAGCAGGCTCCAGGCTCTGAGCTGTCAGCACAGGGCCCGATGCGGGGCTCGAACTCATGGACTGTGAGATCATGACCTGAGCCAAAGTCGGTCGCTCAACTGACTGAGCCACCCAGGCACCCCTAAAATCACTATTTCAAAACGGTATCTGCACCCCAATATTCATTGCAAATTTATAATAGGTGAGACATGGAAACAACCTAACCAACCATCAATGGATACACACACACACACACACACACACACACACACTTAGTATTCAGCCATAGAAAGGATATTCTGCCATTTGCAAGAACGTGGATGAAACTCAACAGCATTATGCTAAGTCAAATAAGTCAGACACAGAAAGACAAACACCGCATGAGCTCATCTCTCTGTGGCATCAAAAAATCTAACTCATAGGGGTGCCTGGCTGGCTCAGTGAGTAGAGCATGGGACTCGTGATCTTGAGGTTCTGACTTCAAGCACCATAGCTTACCTTAAAAAACAAACAGCGGCGCTTGGGTGGCTCAGTTGCTTATGCTTCCAACTCTTGCTAGCAGTTCAGGTCATGATCTCAGGGTTCGGGAGTTCACGCCCTGCATCATGCTCTGCACTGACAGTGCAGGGCCTGCTTGGCATTCTCTCTCTTTCTCTCTCTCTCACTTTCTCTGCTCCTCCCATGTGCTCTCTCTCTCTCTCTCAAAATAAACTTAAAAAAAAATAAAAGTGTTTTACTAAGTTTCCAAGTGTTTGGTAATTTTAAGAATTTTCCTGTTGAGTTCTCCTTTAATTCCACTATGATCAGAGAATGTACTTTGTAGGACTTAAATCCTTTTAAGTGTATTAGCATTTGTTTTATGGCCCAGAATATGGTCTACTTCGGTGGACATTCCATGTTCTCTTGAGAAGAATGTGTAGATCATTGGGTAGAGCGTTCTAGAAATGTCAACTAGTCTGGTTGTTGATAGTATTGCTCAGGTCCTTTGATGGTCTTAATGATTTTCCATTTGTTCTATCAGTTATGAAAAGAACATACCACAGGAATGTATGGGAAGGCAGAGTGTGCAACAAGCCCTTCCTCACTCCCTCAGGCCACCAGGTCAGAAGACAGAGCCGGGGTGCACTCAGTGCTCACAGTGAGTTCTCAACGGCCCTCACCAGGGGATTCTCTTATGTCTCCAGGGGATTCACCAGGGGATTGTCCTCACCAGGGGACAACAGATTGTCCTATGTGACAGATGCCTAGCTCCAGACATACTCATTTATTCTCCGTCTTTCTCTTCACCTTGCCCCTTAAGTTTGAAAGGCAGTTCTGCACACCTGTGTTTTGGTTTCCCTACTCAGACGAAGTCGCTGTTAGCCATTACAAGTGAACACAACATCCATTCGCCCAGCCCTGCAGGCTGGAGCCAAACAAAACGATGACAAACTCTTAATTGCTTGACTCCAGTTAGAAGGTTTCTACTGTGACTAAGTTTTTTATAATTCAGCAGATGTTGGTTAAGCAAGTGTCTACTGTACCCAAGGCCAAGTTCTGAGTTTATGGTTTAATGTTAAGCCATTAAGAGGGGATTGACTGTATATTCAGAGAGGGGCGGGTTGGAGGGGAAAGAGGAGAAAGCAAAGACCTAGGGACAGAGAACAAGACCAACATTCACCAAAGGGAAACAAAATCACATTCCTTCAAGAAATAGCAAGGGGGAGGGGAGGTTGGCCGCCCTTCTGTGTTTCGGCTCAAGGCAGCCCCCTAGCAGATGGGGGGCTAAGTCTTCTCCAAAGAATAGCCTTAGATTGTTTTTGCTTTCCTCACAGTCAATTGGCTAAAACCCTGCCTGTGTCTGACTTAGCTCTGGATTATTCAATAGAACGGATACACAAAGAGAAATCACTGCTAATTTACCCTCAAAACCCAAGCCCCATGCCTTGAAAGTAGGCCAGTTTGGTAGAAGCAGTCATGCACCATTCCCTAAGTTCATATGACATTAGTCACTGAAGCTCACTTGGAAAAACACAGGGGCTCGACAGAGCACAGGCTGCATACTAGAAACAGCTCCAGAGTAAGAGGTCAGAACATCAAGTATTTAGCTGTACCAGAACCAGCCCACAATAACTACACGAAGTTTCTCTAGTTTTTGTTCTGCTTTTCTTCTCCTCCTGAGGAAGCAGCGGAGTCCTCGGCCTGGAGACCCCTTTGCACCCACCTAAGCCTCTTCTGATCGGAAAAGATTCGAGTAGCAGGACACAGTTGTGTCCGCTACGTCCTGCTGGGGGCCGGGCTATGGAGCCCAGTGAGCAGGTGAGAGCCAGCCCCACTTCCCGTGTGCCCCTCAGAAAGCCATCACGATGATCCCTCTTCCCGAAAATTCTTCACTGGCCATTACACCAGCTGATTCTCCTTTTTACCATTTACGTTGTTTCCAAACGGCTCACAGTACAAGGCTTGTGGGATTCGATTTTAACTTGGTCTATAAATTTTTTTAAAATCTTTTAATATTTATTTTTGAGAGAGAGAGAGAGAGAGAGAGAGCGAGCGAGAGAGAGAGCACCTGCTAGCAGGGGAGGGGCAGAGAGAGAGAGAACAGAGAATTTCCAGTGGGCTCTGGGCCGACAGCCAAGAAATCACCAACCCTGAGATCATGACCTGAGCCAAAGCTGGACTCTCAAGCGACTGAGCCACCCAGGCGCCCCTCTAGCTATAAAATATTTTAGGAGAACAAGGCAAAATAACTTCCCCAGAATTGAAACAAGAACTGCAAATGTCTATGTCGTCTATCTCCATAGGAATTATTTACGTAATCCTGCATGTTCTGGTCCCGAAAAAGATGTTTATCGTAACTGCATTTTGACAAGCCAGCTTCTCGTTTATTTTCCTATTAGCAGGATCGTGTAGAACAGTTCTGAACACCACGTTTCTGTACAAGCAAGAAGGATATATGTAAAATGTGGACTAAAAACTGGTACGGCCTCTGCTCTATGAAAGACAAAAAATTCTATTATGGGAGTCAGGAAGTCTAGAAGGTGGACAAAGTTTCTGGTCACTTCTAAAGTACTGACTGCATTTCTTCATCTTGGTGATCATCCCTCGATTGGTCCGACTGATTTTGTTACTTTTATAAAAACAGGTTGACACACATGATCCTCAGCACTGTAATGTTGTCAGGATACAGAAAGTCAACAGTCCTAATATAGCCCCACTTATTTGCCTAAAAATATTCCTTTTTCTAGTTTAGTTTTTATTGCAAAACCTTTTTTGAATGTTCTTTCATTTTTGAGACAGCTCAAGCGGAGGAGGGGCAGAGAGACGGGGAGACACGGAATCGGAAGCAGGTTCCAGGCTCTGAGCTGTCAACACGCAGCCCTTCGCGGGGCTCACATCCACAAACCACCAGATCATGACCTGAGCCGAAGTCGGAAGCTCAACCGACTGAGCCAACGAGGCGCCTCTATTTTTTATTTTTTAAATGTTTGAGAGAGAGAGAGAGAGAGAGAGAGAGAGAGAGAGAAAGCACGTACTCCCCTCCCTCCCGACACAGGGCTTGAATTCACAAATTGTGACCATGACCTGAATGGAAGCCCAAAACTTAACCAACTGAACCATTCTGGAGTTCCTAAAAATATCCCTTCTGATAAGAAAATGTTAATAGTGGTTACTTGTAAAGAATAGCGCTAGAAATGTAGGGAAATGTGGATTGGAGCAAGGGAAATTTTTATTTTTCACTTTACAAACTTCTGAACTGCTTAAATTCGTGTTCACCATGAATTACTTTACTTACTATAAAACAAGGTAGAACTACAAGTTTTGAAATGGGAAAAACCTGTAAATTAAATGGAGGCAGTAAAGTTACATTAACATGAAAAGGAACAGTTAATGTATACACACATACTTTACATACATATTTACATATATACCTCAAAAAAGACTTGTAAAAATAGACCATAATTTCATCGTACTTACCTCTGAGGATGAGAGCAGAGTGAAGAATAATTTATTATTCTATGTTCTTCCTTATTTGGCTTTTTACAAGTGCATTTACTTACACGTTACTTGCAGTAAAGTGGGGACAATTTCTACAAAACTTTTCCCCCTACTTTAGAAGCTCTCTGCTTTCTCCTGATAACAGCGCTGGGATCTGCTTTTATCTGATTCAGATGGGCTTTCCAATCACAGGACCCACCCACCTGTCAAGTCAGAGATGGGCACATGACCCAAGACAGGCCTATCAGTTTCTCTCTCTCAGAAATTTGAATCTGGAACCACCTCACACCTATCACTGGCTAAAATCAGCAACTCGGGAAACAACAGATGCTGGAGATGATGTGGAGAAACGGGAACCCTCTTGCACTGTTGGTGGGAATGCAAACTGGTGCAGCCGCTCTGGAAAACAGTGTGGAGGTTCCTCAAAAAGTTAAAAATAAGACTACCCTATGACCCAGCAATAGCACTCCTAGGAATTTACCCAAGGGATAAGGAGTGCCGATTCATAGAGGCACATGCACCCCAATGTTTATAGCAGCACTAACAACAATAGCCAAATGACGGAAAGAGCCCAAACATCCATTAACTGATGAATGGATAAAGAAGATGTGGTTTATATACACAATGGAATACTAGTTGGCAGTGAGAAAGAATGAAATCTGGCCATTTGCAACAACTGGAGGGTATTATGCTAAGTGAAATAAGTCAGGCAGAGAAAGACAGGTATCATATGTTTTCACTCATATGTAGATCTTGAGAAACTTAACAGAAGACCATGGGGGAAGGGAAGGGAAACAAATAGTTTCAAACAGAGAGGGAGGCAAACCATAAGAGACTCTTAAATACAGAGAACAAACTGACGGTTGATTGGGAGGGAGGGGAAAATGGGTGATGGGCACTGAGGAGGGCACTTGTTAGGATGAGCACAGGGTGTTGTATGTAAATGATGAATCACGGGAATCTACCCCCAAAACCAAGAGCATGCTGTATACACTGTCTGTTAGCCAGCTTAACAATAAGTTATATTTTTAAAACAACAGACAGAGAGAAAGAAAAAAAGAAATTTGAATCCGGAGCCAAAACACAAGGGGGCTGGAGACATTTGCAAATGAGTCATCCAAAGCCGGCATCTTATAAGGCTGCCCATGTGCCTCTAGGGCTGTTAACCATCAAGCTTCTTTGGCACCTGACCTGTCCTTCTCAGCACTGGTTTTTCAATTCTTCCTGATGTGTCCTTCCAGTAAATTCGTTAAAAAAAATTTTTTTAAAGCACATGGAGAGAAAGGGAGCACAAATTTTTTGAAACCAATAATGAATTTAGGGTTGATCACATTAAGTCCACATTTCCTACAGAACATTCAGGTGACAATGTCTAACAGACTATTAGAAATAAGTATTTGGAAATCAGCAGAGAATAACAATTAGTGGCATATGTTTAAAAGGTGTAAGAGTGAGGGGCACCCGGATGGCTCCGTCGGTTGAGCATCCAACCCTAGCTCAGGCCATGATCTCGAAGTTTGTGAGTTCGAGCTCCACGTTGGGCTCCGTGCTGACAACTCAGAGCCTGGAGCCTGCTTTGGATTCTTTGTCTCCCTCTCTCTCTGTTCCTCCCCCACTCATTCTATCTCTCTGCCCCCCTCAAAAATAAACATTAAAAAAAATTTAAGAGGTCTAAGAGTGTAGCCCAAGTGTGTGATCCAAGGGAGACAAGAGGGTTAGGGATGGGACTGTGGGAAACACCACCATTTCAAGAAGGGGGAAGACATATCAGACACTACCATTAGCCCATCCTGGTGGAATGTGATGACACATGTCATACCCAGTCCTTCTGAGACCTTGAAGGTGATCCCTCCTGCACACCTCCTGACAGGGCATTGTTGCATGCTTACAAAGCGTATGATGCCTGGTCATTGTCAGGTCACGTCTAGACAGTGGAGCCATGGTAGCAAGTAAGAAATTACCCCCAGGACAAGACACTAGATCCAGATGTGTGGACCGTGAAAGAAGCAGCTTTTGCAACCATTTAAGGTAAAACAACAGAGGACTTTCTCGGTGACCTCTTCCCACCATTACTGTAACACGTAATTCATGGCAAAGAGTTGGGGCCCTTGAAGCAACAGAACAGCACTTTATGCTTCCCTTCAGAGGTCTCACCCGGACCACTCGATGTCTGGTGACATAGCACATCTACCAATAACACCAGAACAGACGCCCGGTGGTACCGGGCATTCATGCTACCCTGTGCCCCCGTCTGCCATATAAATCGGAGGTCACAAGTGATCCGGCCCAGTGGGTAAACTATACACTGGAATCACCTGGGACATTTATAAAAATTGATTCTTCCTCCTGCCTCCGGAGGTTCTGATTTAATTGGCCAGAGGTGTAACCAGGGCCTTAGGAGTTTTAAAAGCTCCCCAGGTGATTCTGATGTTCAGCCAAGGTTCAGAACCCCTGAAGAAGACCATAAATATGTTTTGTTTGACCTGTACTACGGTAGCCCGTACAATATATTTTAAAATTATTTTCCAACAATGAAAAATCAGTAAATTGCATGTACCCCAAATCATCCCGATTTCGGTCTCCTGTTGGAATCTCTGTCCACAGTAGGCCTGCATTCCCACAGGACACCATTCAGCTGCGACGAGTTGCAGTCACAACTTATGGTGAGCATTTTCTCGGCACTCCCCAGTCCTCCCCACCGTCACCAAGCACAGGACCAATGACGCTGCTGCTTACCATCCTGCGTGTGCTGTGGGTGTTCCTACATCAGGGTCAACAGAAGCCCAACACTGCGTATCCTGTATCCTCGTGTCCCAGCAGAAGCAGAAAGGAAAGGCAGTCAAGAGGGCCATGCACTTCAAAGGGCGGCCGCCCACTTCAGGGACCCACCCAGCCCCTCTAGCTTAGGGGTAAGTGCCCTTGATTGTTTTCCCAGCAAGAGCACCAAGACGCTTCATAGCCTATATAGCAAAAACCTAAGTGAAAGATCCCAGCTGTAATTATCTTAATAATTAGCTCTCTAATACAAAAAACAAAACAAAACAACAACAACAAAAAACAACGCTGCATTAAACAAGAAAAATAGGGTTCACAATGGCTCCAGAGAGGGAACCCCATAAGTGAGGAACTCCAGGAAGTTTGAGGAAATTTGCATTCATTGTAAGGGACAAAGGGAGCTGAAGCCAAACCTGACGTGTGAAGTACAGAAGCACCAACCTAAGGAGGGGAGGGGAGGTGAAGAGAAGGGCGGAGAGGAGAGGGGAGGAGAGAGGAGGGGAGGAGAGAGGAAGAGAGGAGAAGAGGGGGGAGGGGAGGGAAAGAGAGGAGAGGAGGGGAGGGGAGGAGAGGGGGGAGGGGGGAGGGGAGGGGAAGAGAGGGGAGGAGAGATTACTACTTTAGAGGTGGAGTGCAGCCTTCCTCCCTAGGAGTTGGGGCCCAATACAGCCAAGCTTGATTTTACTTGAAAAAAGTAAAGGCTGCCTTTTCAAGGCTGCCTACCATTGGTACTTTCCAGATTTGGCTTCTGGGGCTGCGCATACTCTCCTCTCAGCCTGCTCTCTTTCCTCCCTGCTCTCATCTGTTGGGCCAGCTCTTCATGAGGTCAGGCTCCAAGGACTCATGCCCTCACAGTCCTCCCCTCACCAATGGCGGTGGCGGGGGAGGGGGGGTTGCTGGGACACTCCCATGTGCTCCTACAGTGCCCTAGAATTACCCTATCACAGCACTTAGGTGGCTTTTGTAGGTACTTTTAAATTATCTCTCTCCTCCCAAAAATCAACTCAAAATGGATTCAAGACTTAAATGTAAGACCTGAAAGTAAAACTCATAGAAGAAAACAGGAGAAAAGCTTCATGACATATGCCTTGACCATGATTTCTTGAACAGGTCACCAAAAGGCACGAGCAACAAAAGCAAAAAGTAGACAAGTGGGACTACATCAAACTAAAAAGCTTCTGCACAGCAAGGGACACCATCAACAGAGTGAAAAGGCAGTCCACAGAATGGGAGAAGATATTTGCAAACCAGATGTCTGCTAACGAATGGATTAATATCCAAAACGTATAAGAAACTCCTACAACTCAAAAGCAAAAAATAAATAAAAACAGACAAAAACAAGTAACCCAATTAAGAAATACACCAAAGGGGCGCCTGGGTGGCTCAGTCGGTTGAGCGGCCGACTTCGGCTCAGGTCATGGTCTCACGGTCTGTGGGTTCGAGCCCCGCGTCCGGCTCTGTGCTGACAGCTCAGAGCCTGGAGCCTGTTTCAGATTCTGTGTCTCCCTCTCTCTGACCCTCCCCCGTTCATGCTCTGTCTCTGTCTCAAAAATAAGTAAACGTTAAAAAAAAAAAAAAAGAAAGAAACCAAAGACATGAATAGGCAGTTCTCCAAAGAAGATCTACAAATGGCTAACAGATACATGAAAAGATGCTCAAGATCACTCATCAAAAACATGCAAATTGGGGCACCTGGGTGGCTCAGTTGGTTAGCATCAGACTTCAGCTCAAGTCATGATCTCATAGTCTGTGAGTTCAAGCCCCGCATCAGGCTCTGTGCTGACAGCTCAGAGCCTGGAGCCTGCTTCTGATTCTGTGTCTCCCTCTCTCTCTGTCCCTCCCCTGCTCATGCTCTGTCTCTCTCTGTCTCAAAAATAAATAAAAACATTAAAAAATTTTTAAAAAGAAACATGCAAATCAAGGGGCACCTGGATGGCTCAGTCGGTTAAGCCTCCGACTCTTCATTTCAGCTCAGGTCATGATCTCACACTTTGTGGCTTCCTGTGATCGAGCCCCGTGTTGGGCTCTCTGCTGACCATGTGGAGCCTGAGAATCCCTCTCTCTCTGCCTCTCCCCTGCTCTCTCCCTCTCTCTCAAAAAAAAAAAAAAAAACCCTTAAAAAAAAAGAAAAATGCAAATCAAAACCACTATGAAATATCACCTCACACCTCCTGTCAGGAGGGCAGGATTTTTGATTTTTGATTTTTGATTATCAAAAAATCAAAAGACAACTGTAAGTGAAGATACAGAGAAAAGGGACTCTTATGCACTGTTCATGAGGATGCAAACTGATGCACTCTCTATAAAGAACAGTATAGAGGTTTCCCAAAAAATTAAAAATAGGATTTCCATATGATCCAGAAGTCCAGTTCTGGATACATATATTTAAAAATTGAAATGGGGATCTTGAAGAGATATCTGTACTTCACAACAGTCAAGCTATGGAAACAACCTAAATATCCATCGATGGATAAGTAGACAGTGATAATGTGCTCTATACATACAATGGAATACTATTCAGCCATTAAAAAGAAGGAAATCCTGCCATAGGTACAACATTGGATGAACCTGGATAGCATTATACTAAGTGAAACAAACCAGGCACGGTGCACAATCCCACTTACGTGTGTTATCTAAAATAATCAAACTCATGGAAATAGTAGAATGGTGCTAGGAGCTGGGAGAGGGAGAAAAGGGGAGTTGCTGTTCAGCGGGAATATGGTTTCAGTTATGCACGATTAGTAAGTTCTGGCAACCTGCTGTACAACATTCCGCCTATAATTAACAATACTGTACTACCATGCAGTTAAAATTTGTCAAGAGGATAGATCTCATCTTAAAAGTTCTCACAATAAAACAATTTGGGGGGGTGCCTCGATGGCTCAGTCGGCTAAGCATCCGACTTTCGATTTTGGCTCAAGTCATGATCTCACAGTTTGTGGGTTCAAGCCCTGCAGTGGGCATTGCAGAGCCTGCTTGGATTCTCTCTCTCTCTCTCTCTCTCTCTCTCTCTCTCTCTCTGCCCCTCCTGCATTGGCACATGCACTCTCGATCCCTCTCAAAATAAATTTTGCAAAAAAAATTCTCTCTCGGGGGGCCTGGGTGGCTCAGTCGGTTAAGCATCCGACTTCGGCTCAGGTCATGATCTCACGGTCCATGAGTTCAAGCCCCGCGTCGGGCTCTGTGCTGACCGCTCAGAGCCTGGAGCCTGTTTCAGATTCTGTGTCTCCCTCTCTCTCTGACCCTCCCCCGTTCATGCTCTGTCTCTCTCTGTCTGAAAAATAAATAAACGTTAAAAAAAAAATTTAAAAAAAAATTCTCTCTCTCCTGCAGGAGCTGCATGAGAACCTGTTATCAATCTTGTTTACCACTCTGAAGTACAACCATGGTGCAATAAATAATGATGGATGGATGGATGGATGGATGGATGGTTGCAGACATAAACGAGGCAAACATGGAACTGGAGGGGAGAACATGAGTGAGACAGAGGAACTGGAGATTCTTACTCAGAGAGCAGGATCTTGTAGTTGAAGAGATTTGAGGAAGAACCATTTAAGATGACAATCAAGTCCAGGGTATAAACTTAGATATCACTCAGTATCCCGACTGAAAAAGGAAACCTCGCTGAGGCAATCCATAGAGAAAATTAATCCAGGGAGCTCACTGGAAAGGTGACAGGAGAGCTGAAGGAGCTCCTGGGAGAAATGACACAAGCTCTGGATTAGAAAATGCAGGAAGCGCAGACCTCATCAAAATAAAAAGCTTCTGCACAGCAAAGGAAACAACAAAACTAAAAGGCAACCGATGGAATGGGAGAAGATATTTACAAATGACATATCAGATAGTTAGTATCCAAAATCTACAAAGCACTTATCAAACTCAACACCCAAAAAAACAAATAATCCACTGAAGAAATGAGCAAAAGACATGAATAGACACTTCTCCAAAGAAGACATCCAGATGGCCAACTGACACATGAAAAAATGCTCAACATCACCCATCATCAGGGAAATACAAACCAAAACCACAATGAGACACCACCTCACACCTGTCAGAATGGCAAACGTCAACAACTCAGGCAACAACAGATGTTGGCGAGGATGCGGAGAAAGAGGATCTCTTTTGCAGGAATGCAAACTGGTAGGGCCACTCTGGAGAACAGTGCAGAGGTTCCTCCAAAAATTAAAAATAGAACTACCCCATGATCCAGCAATTGCACTACTAGGAATTTATCCAAAGGTTAAAATCCTGTTTCGAAGGGACACATGCACCCCAATGTTTATAGCAGCACCATCGACAATAGCCAAAGTATGGAAAGAGGCCAAATATCCATCGACAGATGAATGGATAAAGATGTGTTGTATATATAGATACAATGGAGTATGACAACCATGAAAAAGAATGAAATCCTGCCATTTGCAACAATGTAGACGGAACTAGAGTGTATTACGCTAAAAAATAAGTCGGTAAGGAAAAGATAGATATCATATGATTTCACTCATATGTGGAATTTGAGAAACACAACAGATGAACATATGGGAAGGAAGGAAAAATAAGATAAAAACAGAGAGGGAGGTAAGCCGTAAGAGACTTCTGAATACGGAGAACAAACTGAGGGTTGCCGGAGAGGTGGTGGGGTGGGGGATGGGCTAGATGTGTGATGGGCATTAAGGAGGGCACTTGTTGGGATGAGCACTGGGTGTCACAGGTAAGAGACGAATCACTGGGTTCTACCCCTGGAGCCAAGACTACACTGTGTGTTAACTAATGTGATGGTGACTCAAGATCCACACACATGAGTTCACTAGTTGTTTGTGGAGCTTCACATCAGAAATGTTTCCTATTAGTTCCCGTGGCTTTCACTCCGGCAGGACAAGTGTGCTGGAAGGACAGGGGGTGGGGCGGCACCAGGAAACCTCTGATGCAATTCTTCATTGTCCGGAGACTGTTTCCTTTCCCTCTTCCTCTGGCAAGGCCCTGTCCAGAGCCCCAAGGCCAGGCTGTCTCTCAGTTGGTGTTTTACAAGCAGGGAACGGGGAGCAGTTGTCCCCACCTTAAGCTGAGCCAGCTCTGAACTCTCCCACAATTAAAAATAAATTACCACAGCGTAACCACAGGCGCCTGGGTGGCTTAGTCAGTTAAGCATCTGACTCTTGGTTGCAACTCAGGTCATGATCTCACGGTTTCGAGAGTTCAAGCCCCACATCGGACTCCATGCTGACAGTGAGGAGGCTGCTTGGGATTCTCTGTCTTTCTCTCTCTCTCTGCCCCTCTCCCACTCATGGTGTCTCTGTCTCTCTCAAAAATAAATAAACATTAAAAAAATTTTTTTTAATTTTTAAGTTTATTTTTGAGAGAGAGAGAGAGAGCGTGAGCAGGGAAGGGGCAGAGAGAGAGGGAGACACAGAATCGGAAGCAGGCTCCAGGCTCTGAGCTGTCAGCACAGAGCCCGACGCAGGGGCTCGAACTCACAGACTGTGAGATCATGACCTGAGCTGAAGTCAGACCCTCAACCAACTGAGCCATCCAGGCACCCCTGAATAGAACTCTTAACTAAAGGCAGCATGGCCTACCATGAGGCCAAGCGTGTGACTCGAGTTTGCTAACGGCTGTGTTTGGCACATAGAGTTTCACTTAATCCTCAGGGAAACCTCCAAGGGAAAGGTGTATTCATCCGGTTTTACAGATGAAGAAAACAAACACAAAGGTTAAAAACTAGGCCAAGGACACATAGCCAGGGGCAGAGCAAGGATCTGAATGCAAAAATAAGGCTTTGGGTCTTTTAATTCAAGCTTATACTAGAACAGTGATAATTCTGTCTCCCTCTAGGGACATTTGGCAACGTCTGGAAACAGGTTTGTCACAACTGGATGGGGGAACACGTACTACTGCCATCTAGTGGGCAGAGACCAGGTATGCCGCTGAACTTCAAATGCACAAGACAGCCCCACAACAAAACTGTCCTGTCCACAATGTTAGTAGTGCTGCTATTGAGGGACTCTGCTCTATGACAGTGATTACGTTTGACTTGTTAGTTGTTATTAATTATATCTCAAGAAGGTAACCTGGGAGAAAAGTCATAAGATGCAAACGATTCTTGTCTAGGAAGGTAACCCAGAGGCCATAGATGCACATGTCTGAAGGACACTAATTGATTGTGTGTCTGACTTCACAATCTTATTCCAGATCAGTCTTCCATCCTCTTTAAACCAGCTTCGCCTTCCTGCTGGTTCCCCATTTCTCTAGGGTGGTCATTTAAAAAATGCCACACAGTAGGCTGGCCTACACAACAGAAATATATCTCAGTTCTTGAGGCTCGAAGTCCAAGATCAAGGTGTTGGTATAGGTGTCGGTTGGTTTCTTGAGGCCTCTCTTCTTGGCTTAACAGGTGGCTCTTGTACTGCCTTTTCACATGGTCTTTCCTCTGTGTTTACGGGGCCTTGGTGTCTCTTCCTCATCCTTTAAAGAAATCAGTTATATTGGATCAGGACCCCATCTTCATGACCTCATTTAATCTTAGTTACCTCTGTAAAAGCTCTATCTTTAGGGGAATCTGGGTGGTGTGGTTGGTTAAGCGTCCGATCTTGGCTCAGGTCATGATCTCACAGTTTGTGAGTTCGAGCCCTGCATCAGGCTCTGTGCTGACAGTGCAGAGCCTGCTTGGGATTCCCTCTCTGCCCCTCCCCCCCCCCTTTCTCTCTCAAAATAAATAAACTTTTAAAAAAATGAAATAAAAGCTCTATCTCCAAATCCAGTCACATTCTGGAGTACCAGAGGTTAGAATGGCATCATATGAGTTTTGAAGCACAGTTCAGTCCATAACACTTGTCTAATTAATCTGAAACATATGTAAGAATTATGTTTAGAGAAAGAATGAAATATGGCCCTTTGTAGCAAGGTGTATGGAACTGGAGAGTGTTATGCTAAGTGAAATAAGTCATACAGAGAAAGACAGATACCATATGCTTTCACTCTTATGTGGATCCTGAGAAACTTAACAGAAGACCACGGGGAGGGGAAGGGGGAAAAAAAGTTAGGGAGGGAGCCAAACCATAAGAGACTCTTAAAAACTGAGAACAAACTCAGGGTTGATGGGGGGTGGGAGGGAGGGGAGGGTGGGTGATGGGCATTGAGGAGGGCACCTGTTGGGATGAGCACTGGGTATTGTATGAAAACCAATTTGACAATAAATCTCATATTAAAAAAAAAGAATTATGTTTAAATATGTTAATGTATTTGCCTTGCAAATATATCTGAATCCACAGTTTCTACTGCATCAGGCTGCTTCCTTGAGGGCTATCAGTGCATCAGCACTAATTCAACAAGAAGAATGACTCTCTAAAGGAATACTTCAGATATATCACATGCTTCTCTCCTCTGTCCCCTCAACCAGCCTCCACTAAACGTGTTTTGTACAGTGAGAGGTCTCTGCCTGAAGCTTTCTTCATTTGTCAACTCAAGGTTCAAACACAATCACGCATGGCCCCAAGGGACCCTGCAGGGACACTTTCTTAGCATATAAATCCAAACCTCCTTTTTTCTGGCTACTGAAAGTGTCGATAATTAGCATATTACTTAACTAATTTACAAGTTTCTTATGTATTGTCAAAAATATTTTGGAATTACTGATCAATTAATTTGTTGACTATCTTATGAACTTAATCTCTTTTAAGCTCAGAGTCGGGTATCAAATTGCATTCCAGAACTTGGATTCAGATTCTGGTCCCATAGTCAGTCTCTTGAGACAAACTGCTATTTCTCATCCGTCATTGTAGAAAAATTTGCCCTGGGCAACTGTCGGAGAAGAACTTCCTGGGCAATTTCTCTTATCAATCAATCCAAGCAAATGCAACAGACTGGCTTTTCCCCAGAGCTGAAGTCACCTCCCTGCGATAAATTCAGTGTTAGGCTCTGAGACAGAGCACGAAGGTGAAGCCCGAGGCCAGGCAAGGAGTGAGAAGTTGGAGACAAGTTTTTATTATTGACGGCGCACGGAGGTAGCGCTTGTTTCCTAGCTCCCTGGCAAACTCCCACGCCCTCTGTCTAACATGCCCTGCCCCCTGGCAGCTGACCAATCAGCTTAGCCCACCCCCTTAGCAACAGCGATTGCTCCAAGGGGCGGGCCTATGATCCCACCAGAGCCAATCAGAGCCTTTCCTTGGACTGACGTCCCCAAACCAGGGAAATTGCGGCTGTAAACAGCCTGTAGAGCAAGAGCACTGGACCAGAAAACAGGAGGCCTGGCTTCCCCTGGCAGTCCTCTGGCTCCTCGAATTCTGACGTGCTCTCAGAGTGAAGAGCTGCAGATGTTGTGCCGTAGCAAGCAAACTCTCAAACTTGCACAGTGCAAGAAGACCCGCCAAGTGATTTTCGAAACCGGCTGGATCTGGAAGAAATTAAGCCGAGGACAACCCCCTGTCCCCTCCCAAGTCTTTAGGGTAGGGCATTCTCCTTCCTAGTCTACGCAAAGCTCAGCCAGATCATTACGGCTCCTGCGTTGACACAGAACCGAAGAGTATCTCGGCCACTGGAGATCTTAGAACGTAAGTTCCATGAGACCAAGGAGTCTTGCTTATTTTGTGCCTCGCCATACTCCAGCATTAGAACAGTGTCCAGGCATCAAAATCCTCGATGGAATAAACTCTGACGTCTCAAAGGTTCAATGACTAGCCCAAGGTTGCCCCCAGCACGTCACAGTTGAGCCTAAGACTCAGTGACAGAGAAAGGGAAGAGTAACCGTTGAGATCATACTACGAGCCAAGTACCATTACCACAAAATCTGTACGCTATTTCATTTAATTCACACCACACCGTGTGCCGGGTACCCCCATTATCCCTATTCTACAGGTGAAGCTCAGCTAGCAGGTCACAGAGCAGGGTTATCCATCCATTCCAGGCAAACAGTAACTGAGCACCTGCTACTTACCCAGCACCGTGCCTAGCGCTGGGGAAACCAGAGGTGAAGAGAACAGACGCGGAGCTTGTATGGTAGTGTGGCGAACGTTCAGTTAGCAGGTAAAACGTGAACGAGCAATGGATCTGCCATTTGGGAGGCGTGCTGTGGAGGAAATCAATGGAGAGGAGTGACGGAGGGAAACGGAACAGAGGGAGAAATCTCCTTTAGGTACAGTGGTCCGAGAGAGGCTCTTTAAGGACGGCACATGCAGACTGAGGCCTGCAGAGAAGGGGCGCCCTGTGATCAGCTGGAGGAAGAGAGCTTCAGCCAGAACAGCAAGAGCAAAGGCATAAGGCACAGCAGGGCAAGGCAAGGTTAAAGACCAGGAAGTGTGGCAAGAGGGTACAGGATGACTTTGAAGGGGTAAGCAGAGGTCAGCTCTCTTTCCCCAAGAAATATATATATTTATATATAATTCTATCATATTGATTATATAGTTGATGTTAATTAATAACTACATACCAATTATCGAACACTATGTTTATATAATAACTATATAATACTGATTCTACTAGAGTGATTATATAATTATATATAACTTATCTATATTTGCAATACATATTACATCATAAAATACACATATGAGGATGTTTGATAATACAAACCATGAAATTTATATAAAATATATTTATATGAAAGCACATAGATAAAATGTATATGCAATATACACACATTAGCATATAAGTTACTGTATATAAATTATTTAGGTATTATCTATAAAATATATAAAATTTAATAAATGTATATAATAAAATTTTAAATTAAAGAATGAATTATATAAATTATAATTCTCTCTTAAAATAAACTTAAAAACAATTTTTAGTGTAGTTAACAATGTTACATTAGCTTCAAGTGTACAACACAGTGATTCCAAGAGCTTAAACGTCACGCTGTGCTCACCACTGCCCTTCCGTCTGTCCCCATATAACGCTATCACCAACTCCATTCCCGGTGCTGTGCCTTTTATTCTGGTAACTTATTTCATTACTGGAGGCCTGGATCTTCCTCTCCCCCTCACCCATTCTGCCCATCCCTCCACCTCCACCCCCCCCCCCCACCCTGCCCCTCAGTTAGTTCTCTGTTTACAGGTCTGATTCTGATTATTTATTTGTTGGGTTTGTTTGTTGAGATTCCTCATATGAGCAAAATCATAGGTGTCTCTTTCTCAGCCTGACCTCAGCACAGATTGTGAGGCCTTCATGTTCTCTGCTCTGCTACCCGGAGCCTGCTTCCTTGGCTGCAAAGACAGGGCAGTGACATCCGCTTCGCAGGGAGCAAAACTTGGAGCACGTGCCGGGGTCTCCCGTATGCCAGAACATGCTAAGCACACTGGTGAATACTAGTGCAACTCCCCAAGTATGTAATAGAGTTGTGAGGGTGTGAGAAAGGCCTCACTATCAGTGCAACAGCGGCTGGGGCTGGGGCTACTAACCAAAACACTTCCCTTCGCTCTAGTGAGGGCTTCTCAGCCCTGGCACCATTACCATTCTGAACTGGATAATTCTGTGTTGCATGGGGCCATCCTCTCAGTAGCATGTTATCAAACAGCATCCCTGGGCTCTTACCCACTAGATGCCAGCACACACACCCCCAACCCTCACTTCATTTTAACTATCAAATGTATCTGCAGATCATTTACAGGGGGGACATGGCCTCTCCACGCCTGGAATAGGCATAACAGGTGCTCAATAAAGGACTTACAGTTAACTGAAGGAAAGACGACAGTATCTCTCATCCAAAAGAATGCCCTGGACAACCTCTCTGATAGCCTGTCAGATCCCACCCCTCCTATTTTTCAAGGCCCAGTGCAAATGCCACTTCTTCCATGAAGGCTTCCTTGATTGTTCCCACCCCTGCTTGTATATACTCTCCCATTCAATGCTGATATCCGATAGTTTGGGTTCCTCTTTGAACCTTGTCATTTAGTGTCCCACACATTTACACGTGTTTTACCTCCACTATTCACAAAGTACCAAGGAGGCTTTGGAAAAACTTTAGCACCAACTATCGATCTCCTCTGCCCACTATCTTCCCCATAAAAATGACATTCTCTGGTATGCGCACTTGCCATTTTCTCAAGCATATATAAGCTATGAAAGAAACGTTCACAATCTGTATTCCTTTGCAACATACTAAAGTAAAAATGTCTTTTAAGGTGTATTAACAACTTAATATTTACCATACACTTAGCAGGGTCTAGGGCTTGTCCCCCCACAAAAATACACTTTACATAGATGAACTCATTTTACCCTTAAAATAACCCTAAGAAGTAGAAACTTTAATAAACTCCATTTTACAGATGAGGCACAGAGAAGTTAATGAACCTGCGCACTGGTCACACAGCCGGGAAGTACAGAGTTCGCTTTTAAACCAGGCAATCCCTCTCCTGTCTGCCCGCTCCTAACTGCTATAACCTGCTATGGGCAAGCGGCTTCAAGACCTGCACCCCATCCAGTTCGCGGCAAGACTGCAGCTCTCAAATCCTTCCTGGCTAGAAATCAGCAGCAGGTCACTAGGTCTCCGACACCAGGGACCTTGGTTACGCATGCACTGTGTTGCCGAAGGGGCAAGCTGTGTGCTCTGCAAGAAGCGCGCTCTCCATTTGCGTGAAACAGAGGTAGCACCGCGCTGGGAAGTTCTTCCTGAGGTCTAACCTTGGGCCATTTCCCACAGCCAACAGAAGAGGGGACCTGAGCGCCGAGCCGAGCCGCGATGCCTTCCACCGGTGGCCACCAGGTGTCGCCACGGCGTCCCCCGAGCGGGAGGGCGGAGCGGCCGCGGACTGCGGGAGCAGCATGTGGACGCTCGGGCGCCGCGCCGCCGCCTGCCTCCTGGCCCGCTCGGCGCCCGGGGGCTCAGCCCGGGCCCGCGCGGGGGCCCCGGAGCCGAAGAGGGACGCCCCGCTCTACGGCCGCCGGGGTCTGAGAGTCCGGACGGCCGCAGCCCACGTACCCAGCCACGCTGTGAGTACCCGCGCCGCGCAGCCTTCAGGGCCGCACGCCGGAGGGGGGGAGGCCGCGCACGCTGTGGACGCTGCGGGCACGCGCGCCGGGCACGCGCGCCCCGTCCGCTCCGGAGGAACCGCGGGCCGGGGACGCGCTCGGCGGGGGGCGGGGGGCCGGACGGCGGCGGAGCGCTCGACTCCCGCTGCCCAGGGCGGTGCCGCCCGCTCAGCCTTCTGTTTCCCGGGGTCGCATTTGCACCGGCTTCTGCTCTCGGGTGGAAGGGGCAGTATCCTGCCATGCAACTGCGGGGGAACGCAACGCAGGGGGCCGCAGATCCCGCTTTCGGAGGCCGTGGTTGTCTCCAAGCTCGCCCCTTTGCTTTTCGAGAACTTCAATTTGAGCGATACTGTACACTGCACTGGGTACTGTAATATACCTATATATGTGTGTGACATACAATATCAGTATGGCACATAAATATATATACATAGAATAAAATAGTACAGGGGTGCCTGGGTGGCTCAGTCGGTGGCCCACTCTTGATACGGTCATGATCTCTTGGTTTGTGAGTTCCCGCCCCACATCCGGCTCCTTTCTTAACATCGCAGAGCCTGCTTGGGATTCTCCCTATCTCCCTCTCTCTCTGCCCCTCAACTGCTCCTCTCTTTCTCTCTCAAATAAATTTTAAAAAATAATAAAACAGTACAGTATAATAGTACCAATATAATAGTATATGTACACACACACACACACACACACACACACACACACACACAATTAGAGTGATGTTTTCAAGCACGGGCTTTTCCGAAAGAAATGCTTCCTCAAGCGAGGTGGAAATGTCAAGGCTGCGGAGTACAGTAGCTAGAGCAGCAAAGCTTTTGGAAAATGACCGGGCCTGCGTTCCAAATTCTGGTTCGATTCAGAGGAGCTGTGTGACCTCTGGGGATGTGGAACCTCTCTGAGGATTGGCTTCCTTTTCTGTGAAGAGATTTAAAGGGTAAAGCCCATTTGGCCTAACTGGTGTAAGGATTACTTTGGATTAACATATATAAAGTCTTCAGCACTGAAAGTTAATTCCCCTGGGGAATGCAAAGGAGCGTCTGACCCAGTAACTCCCCAGACTTGAAAGGAGGAAGCTGAAAGAACGGCTGTGGGGTTGAGGAAGACTGCAGGGCAGGATGGACACGGTGTTTAATCGGGGTCTTGAAGATGGCCAGGGAGGGAGAGGAGGGTATTCCCACAGGAGAACCTGCCTGCCTGGGGGAGGAAAGCAGACGGACATCCGCTCTGAGTGGCTGGTAATGCCGGGTGGGTTGTCCACGAGGACGGAGGCAGGTGAAATCCAACTCAGATTGCCTGTGGAGCTCTGGAATTTGGACTTTATTTTTTAAATTTTATTTATTTTGAGAGAGATCAAGCGTGAGCAGGGAAGGGGCAGCGAGAGAGGGAGAGAGACTGTCAGAAGCAGGTCCAGAGCTGTCAGAGCAGAGCCGGAGATAGGGCCTGAACTCACCAACCGTGAAATCATGACCTGAGCCGACATCAAGAGTCCAGTACTTAACCGACTGAGCCACTCAGTCGCCCTTGGAATTTGGACGTCAGACTTGAACTTCCCACCGCCCTATTCTTTGGCCGTGTTTGAAGACAAGTTAGGATTGGTTGCCAATATTCAGAGTTGGGACCTTGATACTGGGTTCCCAGGACTCTCAGGAAAAATAGGCGGTTATGGCCATGCTGGTCCCACGATGCCCCAGCGCAGAACACAGACACTTGTTACCCCTCTCCTTCTATGCCGCTCCCACGGGGAGCTGCCCTAGCTTGTACTTGGACCCCTGCTGGTGTGGGCCAAGGGTTGCCAGCAGTTTTTCATTTAGGACAGTGACAACATACGCATGGTCTTTTGGATGGCATTTAGTGGCTGAAGGGCTGCTGACTCAGCAGCGTGCCCAACTCACAGCCAGCACGCAGGAGGCAGGCACTGGCACACACTGGGATTGGGGGTAACTGGGAGGTTGGGAGGTAGTTAGCTCCCTGGGTCACCCATTAGGCCTCCTCTGCCACAGTAACCTAATCAGGTTTGCTGAACTTGTCTGTCACGCAGCTCCCTCATCCATCCCTAATACTTGAAGAGCTGGGTCAATGACGGTGGCAACTGGGACCGCCATGTTTAATTTTGTCAAGGCGTTAACTGTCCCCAGGTTGGCCCCAAAAGTCCCCATGCACTCCAGAATCCATCAGGACCTGGCTTCCTTCGGGGGCCTCTTCCCATCCTTATTTTCTCTACTGCCATTCCTACTTCTCCAGCACTGTCCAAAAGACATGGAAGGGGAGCCACATGTGTAATCCTAAATTTTCTAGAAGCCACATGGAAAAAGTAAAAACAAGCAGGTGAGATTAATTTCTTTTTTTTTTTAATTTTTTTTTTTAATGTTTATTTATTTTTGAGACAGAGACAGAGAATGAACGGGGGAGGGTCAGAGAGAGAGAGACACAGAATCTGAAACAGGCTCCAGGCTCTGAGCTTTCAGCACAGAGCCCGACACGGGGCTCGAACTCACGACCGTGAGATCGTGACCTGAGCTGAAGTTGGACGATTAACCGACCGAACCACCCAGGCGCCCCAGGTGAGATTAATTTCAACAACACAAAGTGGCACCTGACTAGCTCCGTCAGTGGCGCGTGTGACTCTTGATCTCAGGGTCATGAGTTCAAGTCCCATGTTGGGCATAGAGCTTACTTTTTAAAAAAAAAATGTCAACAACACATTCATGTAATCTAGCTTTTCACGGTATCATTTCAACATTTAATCAATACTGAAAAGTCATTGAATTACTTAGCATTCTTTTTTAGTACTCATTCTGACAAATTCAGCTTGCACACTTCAGCACCTGCCAGCTCAGATGTTAAGCTGAATTGCTTGTGGAAATGTTTCATTTCTATTTCGCAGAGTTCACCATTGAAAAACAAAGTCACACACTCGAGCTGTTCCAAACATGTTTTCAGTTTTCCAGAAACTTGACTCAAGTGTCATTTTTTTTTTAATTTTTTTTTTTTTTTAGCGTTTTTATTTTACTTTTGAGACAGAGACAGAGCATGAACGGGGGAGGGTCAGAGAGAGAGGGAGACACAGAATTGGAAGCAGGCTCCAGGCTCTGAGCCATCAGCCCAGAGCCCGACGCGGGGCTCGAACCCACAGACCGTGAGATCGTGACCTGGGCTGAAGTCGGACGCTTAACCGACTGAGACACCCAGGCGCCCCTCAAGTATCATTTTTAAATGACGATCGTGTCAGGTTTACAGTCCAGGTCCTTGGTCCCACCAGCCACGTTCTAGGCGCCCCATGGCCACGCGTGTGTGGCTCGCGGCTTCTGCACACACACAGCTCTGGAGTAGAGCGTGTTAAGCTTCTGATTGCCGGTTCTTAGCTCTGGCTGCTCGTCGGAAGCCAGGATCCCCAGAAAGGTCTTCCGTCTAAGTGTGCGGCTCCGTGGCCCAGGGCTGCCTCTGGTTCCATCATGCAGCCCCTGACCCTACTGAGAATGAGAATGGGACGGAGCTGGTCCTCCAGCCTTTTCCTTGTCACACAGGAGGCCCCTCCAAGGAGGAGATAATGTCATCACCTCTGACCTAACTTCATAAGCCCCTGCTGCAGCCCTTGCTGCACACCTTGGAAGGCTTATAGACATGAATTTTTGTAGAGGGACAAGATCCTCACCTTTGACCCCATGATCTTTTGACCTTAGGCCTGGCAAGCAGGTTATGCCCTAATTAACTTTGTTTTTTTTTCTTTTTTATTTATCTTTATTTATTTATTTTGAGAGAGAGAGAGAGAGACAGCACATGGCAAGGGGCAGAGAGAGGGAGACAGAGAATCCCAGGCAGGCTCTGCACTCTCAGCGTAGAGCCCGACAAGAGGCTTGATCTCACGAATGATGAGGTCATGACCTGAGCTGAAATCATGAGTTGGATATTTAACAGACCGAGTCACCCAGGTGCCCCGCTTTATTTAGGTTTATTTTATTTATTTTGAGAGAAAGAGAGAAAGTGCGAGTGGGGGAGGGGCAGAGAGAGAGGTAAAGAGAGAATCCCAAGCAGTCTCTGCACCGTCAGCATGGAGCCCCATGTGGGGCTCGAACTCACAAACCCATGAAATCATGACCTGAGCTGATGTTGGATGCTTAACTTACTGAGCCACCCAGGGGCTGCATCCCTAATTCACTTTAAATTCATTTTTATTGTCTTCCACAGACAATGTTTGTGCGTTTATACATACAACAGTGTATATAAAATATCTATCTTGTTTAAAGGTTAATAACAAACTCCCATGTTTTCACCACCAGATGAAGAGAGTGAATATTGCTGGGGCGCCTGGGTGGCTCAGTCGGTTAAGCGTCCGACTTCGGCTCAGGTCATGATCTCACGGTTCATGAGTTCGAGCCCCGCGTCGGGCTCTGTGCTGATGGCTCAGAGCCTGAAGCCTGTTTCAGATTCTGTGTCTCCCTCTCTCCCTGCCCCTCCCCCGCTTGTGCACACTCTCTCCCTCACTCTTTCTCTCTGTGTCTCTCAAAAATAAATTAACGAAAAACATTTTAAAAAAAATGAGAGAGAGATTAGAATATTGCTTGTTCCTTGAAAGCTCTCCCCGCTCCCCCCAGGCCTCCCTGAAGGTAATCTGCTCTCCTGAATTCTGTCAGGCATCCCCTCCTTTTCTTAGAGTTTCACCCCCTACATACGTCTCCCTAAAAAACATTTTGCTGCGTTTATTCCGCTGTGACTTGTTCCTTGCATTCAGGGTTGTCTCTGAGCCTCGTCGATACTGATGCACACAGTTGTCATTTATTCGTTTTCTCTGCCGGGTAGTAGCCCATTGGATGAGTACATCACACTCTGTCCAGTCTCCTTCTGGTGACATCCGGGTGATCCCGCTGCACGCTGCTGGCACGGATGGTGCTGTTGTGGGCGTTCCTGGCCACGGACAGAGGCCCTTTCTGGATGAATTCCCGAGAATGGCATTGGCTACGTGAGGAGCCAGCAAATGTTCAACTCACTTGATGCCAGAGTGGTTACACCAGTCCACGCTCCCTGGAGTGTGGATGAGAACGGAGTCACTCTTCCAGTGTTGTGCTCTGCCGCGGGGGGCCCCCGGAGTGAGGGCTGTCCTCCCTGCTAGCCCCCCAGGCCGGGCCTCACCGGGGCTGGGCTTCCTTTGGGTCATGCGGTTCCAGGGCTGGAGCCGGAGACTGTAGGCCTAGCAACCATCTCGAATCTCCTCAGATGCCTCCCGTGCTGAGCTCAGGGACCGACTGAACCCTGGAGACTCAGGGTTAGCAGACCCATCACAGAGCAATAGGTCAGGGGCTCCAGGTGGCTTGGAAGCAGGGAGGGCGGCTGCAGGGGGGAGCACCCCTAACACAGCCCTCACCGCTGCAGATTCCATCTGCCTCCCCCTAGCAGAGCGGGGCTTCTTCCCTGATCCCTGCCTCCTGAGGAGGAAACAGAGGGTCTGAATGGTTAAGCAGGTACCCAGGGAATGTTGGGTTGGGGAGAACGGGTAAGAGACCAGCAAGATGTTTCTGGCAACAGTCCCTTTGATGATTACACACAGCCGAATGTAGACTTCCACTCCTGGCTGTTGAGTAACTTGCATTAGCCCGAACCTCCCACCAAGGACAGCCATCAAAGATACAAAAATCAGAGCCAGGAATGAAAGAGAAAAGAAGGCTGTGTGAAGGTATCAGAGAGACATGACAGGACTTGAGAGGACCCTGGAGAGGAGGGAAATTCTGAGCCCCTAGTCTCAAACTTCCCTTACATGCCTGAAACTGTACGGTTCCCAGGCGTACGATTCTTTCCTTTGTGGCCCGGACCCTGGGGCCAGACAGCTTTGGGTTCAAATCCCAGCTCCTGCGCCTTGTCTCTGTGTCTCCGTGTGACTTTGCTCAGTTTCCTCATCTGTGAAATACAAATACAGTCTCATCTTCATTTTTCATGGGTCCTGTACTTGTGAATTCACCCACTCAATAAAATGTATCTGTAACCCCCAAATTAATACCCAGGGTGATTCTGCGGTCACGCTTGGGCGCACGCAGAGCGGCAAAACACTGGAGGCGCCCCCCGCTTGCATGTTCCCACCCCGGGTCAAACAGGGTGACTCCCTGCTTTGTCTCTCAGCCCCCACACTGTAAACAAGTGTCCTATTCACCGGCTACTCAGTGGCGCGTTGTTTGCATTGTTGTGATTTTGTTGCTGATTTCACCGTTTAAAATGGCCCCAGCCTAGTGCTGAAGTGCCATCTAAGCACAAGAAGGCTGTTACGTGCCTCGCGGAGAAGACAAGTGCCCCGGATCGGCCCCTTTCACGCCTGAGTTACGGTGCCGTTGGCACAGTGTTCATGAGCACAGTGTTCATGAATCAAAAATATATATTAAACAGGATGTCTTTAAATCCTGTTTATTATTTTAGAGAGAGAGAGAGACAGAGAGAGGAGACAGAGTGCAAGCGGGGGAGGGGCAGAGAGAGAAGGAGACACAGAATCCGAAGCAGGCTCCAAGCTCTGAGCTGTCAGCACAGAGCCCGATGCGGGGCTCCAACCCATGAACCCTGAGATCACGACCTGAGCGAAGTCAGATGCTCAACCAACTGAGCCATGCAGGTGCCCCTTAAACAAGATGCCTTGAAACAGAAGCACATGTAAAACAAGGTTATGTATTGATCGGTTGGTCAAATGTGACCTGAGGCCAGCAGTACCCTAAGCCTGTATTTCCCTTAGGAGCAGCTCACTAATCTAGCATTCTTGGTGACTTTATAGAGCATAACTGTCGCGAATCACCACTATAAAAATAGTACTTGCCTCACAGGATTGTAATGAGGACTAACCACGTCCATTTCTATCAACACCAAGGGGACGGTGAACACTCTAGAATGTGTGGCTATCACACCGGTTCTCTCACTTCTTCAGAGCCAACCTTTTAAAATCATGCCCACTTTGGGGCGCCTGGGTGGCTCAGTTAAGCATCCAGCTTCAGCTCGGGTCACGATCTTGCAGTATGTGGGTTCGAGCCCCGCATCAGGCTCTGTGCTGACAGATCAGAGCCTGGAGCCTCCTTCAGATTCTTTGTCTCCCTCTCTCTGTGCCCCTTCCCGGCTCCCACTGTGTCTCTCTCTCTCTCAAAATAAACATTAAAAAAAATTAGTTAAAACCATGCCGTCTGGGAGCGCCTGGGTAGCTCAGTTAGTTAAGCATCCGACTTCGCTTCAGGTCATGATCTCACAGTTCATGCGTTCGAGCCCCACATAGGGCTCTCTGCTGTAAGTACAGAGCCTGCTTCAGATCTTCTGTCTTCCTCTCTCTCTGTCCCTCCCCTGTTTGCATGCACACATACTCTCTCTCTCAAAAGTAACATTAAAAAGTAATAAAAAATCAAATCAAATCATGCCCTCTGTGCTCTGCATTTCTGTTTCCCCCTTGTCTGCTCACTTCTCAGCCCCATGCCCTCTGTCTTTTCTTTTCCGAGTTTGCCAAGGACATTGATGGCTCATGAGAATAACAGCCTTGAGCTGTGCTCCAGAGTGACCTTTGGAGAATGTGAGTCTTGCCACGAAGCCCCTCAAGCCCTTGGATGTCTTCCCAGGATGAGGTCCAGCTGAGTGCCGTCACAAGGCCCTGTGGCCCCTTCTCCATCATCTCCACTCCAGATGTATCACTTTTCTCTCCCTTTATAGGCTCCATCCCCTCCCACACTGGGGCAGGTCCCTCAGCCGGGGTCCCCTCTGGTGCCTGTCACTCTCCTCTGGTTATGTCATCTGGCTCTCCAGCTGATCAGTAGCGTTGGCTGCTTCAGAGATAGGAGCCTGGACACTCAGACGTTACGGACTGGGATCAGTCAACAGGTCCCATGGTCTCCTGCAGATCGTGTTAATGAGACCTGCCCGTCTGAGGTCCGATCCTCTCTTCTGGACATCAGCAGACATCTGCCTCTTACCGTTCATTGTTGCTTGTATTCATCAGACTCCGGGAGCTTTGCTGATGCCTCCCTGCCTGGCCTGTGCTAGTCGCCTAGAGCAATGCTGCTCAGTAGAGCTTCCTGTGGTGGTGACTGTGTTCTGTGTGCCACTAGCCACACGAGACCTCAGGACGCTTGACACGTGGCCAGTTCAACTGAGAAACTGACTTCTTAAATTTTATTCCAATAAATGTAAATGTAAATGGCTGCCTGTGGCTCAGGATTATTATTTTGAGCAGCACAGGCTTAGAGAGAGCCTGAGAGAACTCCAGGTAATGTACGTATGTAAAGAACGTGAAAACATTTCCTAAGAAACATTTCCTGGAGGAGCCCCATGGTTGACTCCATCAGGAGAGTGGGCAACTCTTGATCTCGGGGTCAGGAGTTTGAGGCCCACGTTGGGTTACTCAAATAAGTTAAAAAAAAAAAAAAAAAAAGAAAAGAGAAGAGAAGAAAGAAAGAACTACTCCTGGAAAACTTGAATGTGGTTATTCTCAAATGTAGGAGTGGTGAAACCATGCATTCACAGACTGTAATACACTGAAAAATGGTAACGTTCTTCTTAACTTTGGCTTTTAGAGTTTGTGCGGCCACCGCCTCGGTCAGACTGTGAAGGTCAAAAAGCAGAGTGTCTGTCTGATGAACATGAGGACAGCGGGGACTTTGGGCGACCCTGGGTAAGATAAAGCACCTTGCACATCAGAGACCTCTTCCCCCGTGCCCTCCCTCTCTCTCAATACACGACATAGGCCTATGTGCACATATTATCTTCTTTTTAATTTTTTCCTTTTCTCTTAACATTTTTTTACCAAAAAAAAAAAAAAAAGAAGCCCATCCCATACAAAGCCTGTTATCTCCCTTAGCGGCAGCATTCATAAGCATCTTTCCATGTCACCAACTACCTACCACATTATTTTTAAGGAAATAATATGAAGCTTTCTGGATACGCTGACCGTGGTTCACTTAACTCATCCCCTGTTGCTGGACATTTAGGTTGTCTCCAGAGTTTTGTTATCATTCTCTTGGGTGACTTAGCAATTAGGGTAGGCCAAGCCTCAGTAACAAAGAGACCCAAACCTGTAACGGCTCAAGCCGGTGGTCTGTGTCCCTGTGTGCAGACATCCCAGGGTGGGCATGCCTCTGTGCAGTGATTCGGTCAGCCAGGCTATTCCACCTTCCTGTGACTTGTCAGTACCTTACTGTCCCCTGCACGGTGGAGGCCGGTCACCCCGCCCATCCCACAGAAAGGGACAAGGGCATGGAAGCCCTGGAAATGGCTTGTCACCCACTCACATTTTAGTGGGAAGGACGTGGGCACCTGGCCACAGCTATTTGCAGGGGATGCTGGGAAATACAGCCCAATGGGTAGGAGGACGCAATGGCTTCTGGTGCAAAGCTCCCCAGCACTGCTCCAGTCTGCCCCCCGCCAGTGGTGTCCACATGGACCCTCCTTTCACACGCGTGCACACACACACACACACACACACACACACACACGCCCAATGGAGAGGGGCTGCTTCACTTCCTCACCAACTCTTGATATTTCCGGTCTCTTCCATTTTAACCATCATTCTGGTGGCATCTCGTTGTGATTTTTCTTTTAAGGTTTATTGATTATTGATAGACAGACACAGAGCATGAGCAGGGGAGAGGCAGAGAGAGGGGGAGTCACAGAATCTGAAGCAGGCTCCAGGCTCCGAGCTGTCAGCACAGAGCCCGACGGAGACTCAGACTCACAATCTTCGAGATCATGACTTGAGCCAAAACCGGTTGCCCAACCAACTGAGCCACCCAGGCACCCCTCATTGTGATTTTTTTTTTTAATGTATATTTTCCTGAAGATCGATAAAGTTATACACCTTGTCATATGTGCACTGGCCATTTGGATATCTTTCTAAAAATGATACCCGTTCAAAGTTTTTTTTACCCTTTTTATCTATTGGGTTTTCTTTTTCTTATTGACTTGTAGTTCTTTCTATATTGTGGAAATAAGCCCTCTGTCAGATACATGTAGTACAAATAATTTTCTCCCACTTTGTGGTTTGCCCAGTATAAATCTTAATAACAAAAGCAATGGAAATAAGCACAATGTCCGGCTGAAGGAGTCAGGTTCAATAAATAACATAAAATACCATGAAAATCTGTATGTGCTAATATGGAACAATTTCCAGAATATATTAAATAAAAACTGCACAGTGCTTCATTTCTGTATTAAGAAGAATATAAAGGGGTGCCTGGGTGGTTCAGTCAGTTAAGCATCCAACTTCAGCTCAAGTCATGATCTTGCGGTTCAGGAGTTCGAGCCTCGCGTCAGACTCTGTGCTGACGGCTCAGAGCCTGGAGCCTGCTTCGGATTCTGTGTCTCCCTCTGTCTCTGCTCTTCCCCTGTTCATGCTCTGTCTCTCTCTCTCCCTCTCTCTCTCTCTTTCAAAAATAAGTAAATGTTAATAGTAGACCCTCCCTAAGGTCTTTTAAAAAAAAAGAGAATATAAAATTCTGGACAGATACAGAAGAGACTGTTACTCGTAGTTGACCATGGATGGCACTGCTTATTTGGGAAAAAAAGTTTACTTACAAACTTTTTCATGTTGATTAACTTTTTACACTGTACATGTTAACTATTTTCCATGTATTTTTTAATTTAAGGAAAAAATAAATATGTCGGGGCGTCTGACTTGCTCAGTCAGTGGAGCATGTGACTCTTGAATCTCGTGAGTTCAAGCCCCATGCTGGAGGTAAAGCTTACAATGAATGGATCAATCAGTCAATCAGCCATTACAATGAATCAGTCAATCAATGAATCCATCAGCCAGGTTGACATTAATAAAATGGAGCTGTTTAGTAAGCATGTGTTTTGTGTTTCCCCTGCAGCTCTCTGGATGAGACCACCTATGAAAGACTGGCAGAGAGGACACTGGACTCCTTAGCAGAGTTTTTTGAAGACCTCGCAGACAAACCTTACACACTGAAAGACTATGATGTCTCATTTGGGGTACCTCTTAGCTCATTTTCTTTTTCTTTTCTTTCTTTTTTTTTTAATAACTTTTTTTCAATGTTTATTTTTGAGAGAGAGAGAAGCAGAGCATGAGCAGGGGAGGGGGAGAGAGAGAGGGAGGCACAGAATCGGAAGCAGGCTCCAGGCTCTGAGCTGTCAGCACAGAGCCCGACGCGGGGCTCGAACCTGTGAACCGCCAGATCATGACCTGAGCTGAAGTCGGATGCCTAACTGACTGAGCCATGCAGGCACCCCTTTGCTTATTTTCATTATTCTGCTTCTTCCCTAAGAATTCTAGCTCACTAAAATAAAGAATTCCCCTCTAGGGGAGCCAAGCACCCAGCAGCGTGCGGTTACGTGTCGGACCGAAAGACTGGAGACGGTGTTGCAGCCTTGCTCCACCAGGCTTGTGACCTTGGGCAAGTCACAGCCTCTGTTTCTCCTTAAGCCCTATTTCTTCTTGCAAACAGTGGTTCTCAAGCTCCACTCAATACCTATAAAGGTAAATGGGAGAAGAACCCAGGCGTATGTTTGTCTAGCAAGAGGCCTCTGATGCAGGCCTGGGGAAGCCTGAGCTAGACTTCTGCTTAAGCAGGATGTGTTCAGAGCACACAGACCTGGGTCCCACTCCTGGAGATTCTGATTCATAGGTCAGGGTGTACTCTCAGGAAGCAAATTCTTGAAAAGCTCACCTGGGATTCTAATGTGCACCCTGGGTCCCACCCCTAGAGATTTTTATCTGGGAGTATGTCCCAAGCAAGGCACGGGAGCTTTTTAAAGTTTTTATAATCAGGGCACCTGGGTGGCTTAGTCTATTGCGCATCTGACTCTTGATTGCAGCTCAGGTCATGGTCCCGGGGTGGTGGGATTGAGCCCTATGTCAGGCTCTATGCTGATCATGGAGGCTGCTTAAGATTCTCTCTCTCCCTCTTCCCCTCTCCCCCTCGCCTGTGCTCTCTCTCTTTCTAAACAAACCAACAACAATAAAGTTCTGTAATCAGTCCCCAGATAATCCTAATAGGCAGCTGGGGTGAGCCCCAGATCCCGGAAGCCAAGGCAGTGCTGCTCTGCACCGACTGACCACCGGGTGGCAGACTTGAGTAAGGGGCCACCTTTGGATTTACAATTCCATTGAGGCCTTAGGGACCAGCTCCCTCTTGGCCAGGAGAAAATCCCCCACGGAGGTTAATCCTCTTGACAGCAGTTAATTAATAGTTGGAAGTGTCATGAAGTGTGCATTTTGGATTAAACCATGGAATTATTTAGGACGACCAGCTGTCGGGCATAAGTGATAGAAATGGTGTTGGATATTGCCGTGGAAACAGAAAAGGGACTCCACCGGATGGAGCAGGTAGCAGAGTCTGGAAGATTTCAAGCCTGGTTGTAAGGATAGGGAGGGACTTTGCGGTCAAAACAGAGGCAACGGGGCGAGACAGGATTAGATGCCTTCCAGGTGATTGCGGTCAGCTCAAAACGCAGCATCTTTCGGGTAGGGCTCTAGAAATGCCTGTGCAGACAGCCTCAGAAGGCAAGTTGCTCGGGAACCATTACAGACTGGCCTCCCCAGCTTGACTGCCTGTGGGCTGATGGAGCTGGGGCGTTAACAGCTCTCCTTTCCCCCCAGCCTCCCCATCGGGGGCTGGCTGGACTTAGAGGGAAACCAAGTCTCGGGCTGACCTCGGCCTTACATACAAACATTCATTGACATTGGATAAGCGTCCAACTTTGGCTCAGGTCGTGATCTCATGGTTTGTGAGTTTGAGCCCTGCTTTGGGCTCTGCATTGACAGGGAGGAGCCTGTTTGGGATTCTCTCTGCCCCTCCCTGCCCCTCTCAAAAGAAATAAAATTTTTTTTTAAATGCCACAGAAACAGTCCCACCACTCATTCTTATAAGATTAGTGAGATTACTTAGTGACTAGGGTATTTTGCACGAGTGTTTTCATTAGAAGCACGTGGGGCAGTATTCTTGGAGTGGGATTCTGTTTACCTCCCTGAATCAGGCAGCCAGTGTTCCTGGTCAGTGGTGGGTCACAGGACCTTCCTGAATCTTCCCTGTGGAGTCTCTCTCTAAAGAGTGACCCAGCTTCTGGGCTTTCTGTAAACCGTTCCAGTAAGGGAGGCACCTGTGTTTTTCTGGCCAGAAAAACCTTCAGTATCACTCTCCTCACCAGGGGAAAATTACTTCTAACACATCATTTGCTAATTAGGAAATTCTCTAGTATAGATGTAGAAACTAAAGGCTTATATAGTAGCTGCCTCTGTTGTTGGGACTTCTGATAAAGAACTTTGAAATGCTGGGGTGCCTGGATGTCTCAGTTGGTTAAGTGTCCGACTTCGGCTCAGGTCATGATCTCACGGTTCATGAGTTCGAGCCCACCATAAGGCTGTCTGCGGTCAGCACAGAGCCCGCTTCAGATCCTCTGTCTACCTCTCTCTGCCCCTCCCCATTCCCTCTCTATCTCTGTCAAAAATAAATAAACATTAAAGATGAAAAGAAAAGAAAAGACACTTAAAAAAAAAAAAGAAGAAGAACTTTGAAATGCTATCTACTCTGGGGTGTGAATTCCTGATTAGAGTCTCCCAGGCGCTACCTAACTTATATATTCCACATATAAATCTATTGAAACTACATTGTAGGCAATAGAACACCTGTAACACTATTACTTGAGCTTTGTTGGGGTGCCGTCTTTCCCTGTCCCCAGGGTCCGGTTGGGCATCACCTCCCCTGGGAAGTCCTCCTAGATGTTCCAGGCAGATACCGCCCTTACCTTCTTGCCCAGCATGCTGAGAAGGACTCCATGGAGCACCGATCGCCCCGTGTTCTATACACATCAGCTCCCATGGCTAGACCAAGCGCCTCGGCAGCCAGGACACGGTCCATTCTGGGTGTCCCTAGCACCCGCAACATGGCCAAGTACATGACAGGGATTTGACAAGTGTTGATTCAGTACGTAAATGGAACGGCACCCACTTACTTTAACAAAACACACTTCCACTGATGCCGGTCAGCATCATCGGTATTTTCCCAACTTGCTACTGGCCGAGTAGACAGATCAAAGTGGTAATCCAGACGGGCACAAGAATACGTCCGTTCTGTTTGCTCCCTGTGCAGTAGGAGACGTGAGCAGCTCCTGACTGTTGCGTCTT
Organism: Prionailurus viverrinus; assembly: GCF_022837055.1. Lineage (NCBI taxonomy): Eukaryota > Metazoa > Chordata > Mammalia > Carnivora > Felidae > Prionailurus > Prionailurus viverrinus. The sequence continues at coordinate 76,379,581 of NC_062573.1, read as the reverse complement.
CCTGTCCGTGGGGTGGGTAATGTTGGGGGTCAGTGTCTGGGTCCGGGCCTCACCCCCACCGGCACTGCCATTAGAGGGGACACCACCAAAGCGGAAAGTACCGCCTGTCCCTAGGCCTCCGTGGCGTCTGCTGCTCGTGACCGGCGAAATCTGACCAGAGAGCACCCTGCTCTCTGAGGGGTTGATTCCAAGCCACCTTCCTTTTGTGCCTGGTGCAGCCCTGGCCCCTGACATTTTGATGAGAATTTGCAGTCATGTTCTTTACTCACTAAGCTGTTGGCATATCGCGGCCAGACATTTCTTAACCTTTTCTGGGCCTTCTCCTGAGAAAATCTTCCCCGAACACCTATGAGTATAATTTCAGCTTTGCAGCGGGAGCTTTCACAGACACCTGAACACCACCTCTGGGTCCCGGGTCACGGACCCTTCCTCAGAGGCAGCATTTTATTGGATATGGAGACAACGCATCTAGCTTCTCATCCTGGATTTGTATTTTCTTTCCAAGAGTCCTTTAAAAAAATTTTTTTTGACTGTTTATTTATTTATTTTGAGAGAGAGAGAATCCTAAGCAGGCTCCATGCTGTCAGTGCAGAGCCCAATGCAGGGCTCGAACCCACTAACCGTGTGATCATGACCTAAGCTGAAATCAAGAGTTGGATGCTTAACCCACGGAGCCACCCAGACGCCCCTGGCGAGCGAGCGTCCTTAAGCGAATGAGCTTAACTCCTGGGAGTGGCAGGTTCTTCAGCTGTAGAGTGAGTGACATCCCTCCACCTCTCCGATGTCTATTAGGATTGAATTTTTAAAATGCTACCCGCTCATTATTCTTACTCTTTAAGAGGAAGTTGGTAGCTGTATTTGGAGTATGGGAAGCCACGTACACATGAAATCGCCTGACTCCGCCTGCCATCCCGTGTGTGTCTGTTGCTACAAAGTGAGCAGCGACAGCGGAAATTGCTCCTTTTGCCGCCATATGTGGAGGGCTGATACTGACTGGCAGGAATAAGCCGCCACCCGCTGCGGCCAAGGGCTCTTCTGATTGTGCGGTGCCGGTCAGCAGCGACTGACTGTTTCAACTCTCTCCCCACTTCCCCTGCCCTCCTCTGCATTTAAGTCCGCCCGCACTCCCAAAGCAGTCTCCGATTGCCGCTTAAGGAATAATGCTAATGAACAAAAAGCCCGCTTCATCTGGTCTCCTTGCGGCCGGTTCTGAAAGCATTAAAACTCCTGGTGACCCAGTAAGGCAGCTTAGTTTCCTTCCGTTCCTTCCCTCTTGCCAGTTTCCTCTGGAAACAGCCGCTGGCTCCACAGGGGAAAAGTACTGACACACAAAGAACAGGAGGAGGGTGGGGACTAAGTGCTGAGACCTTCTGCCTTGTGTAACCTGGCCCTTAACGTCACGCACGTTATCACCGTGCCTGGTCACCCTCCGCTCCGTTCCCGCCTCCGCCGATGTAGGTTTGCGCCCATCCGGTTTTTTGCACAGAGAACAGATGTGCTGCACACTGAAGGCGCTTGGATGAAGAGACAAATCGGGGCGCCTGGGTGGCTCAGTCTGTTAAGCACCGGACTTTTAGCTCAGGTCATGATTTCACTGTTCGTGGGTTCGAGCCCCGCGTCAGGCTCTGTGCTGACAGCTCAGGGCCTGGAGCCTGCTTCAGATTCCTGTCTCCCTCTCTTTGCCCCTCCCCCACTCGGACTTTTTTTTTTTTTTTTTTGTCTCCCTCTCTCTCTCTCTCTCTCTCTCTCTCTCTCTCAAAAATAAATAAACATAGGGGCGCCTGGGTGGCGCAGTCGGTTAAGCGTCCGACTTCAGCCAGGTCACGATCTCGTGGTCCGTGAGTTCGAGCCCCGCATCGGGCTCTGGGCTGATGGCTCAGAGCCTGGAGCCTGTTTCCGATTCTGTGTCTCCCTCTCTCTCTCTGCCCCTCCCCCGTTCATGCTCTGTCTCTCTCTGTCCCAAAAATAAATAAATGTTGAAAAAAAAAATTAAAAAAAAAAAAAATAAACATAAAAAAAAAAAAAGAAAAGACAAATCTGCACTCAAGGTGCTTGAAGTAGTGGAAGAGAGGGGGTCTGTGCCCGGCTAACAAGCGGGTGGCTCAGATGCAGGGAGGAAGGCACAAAAGGGCTGTGGGGGCACCCACGCACATGCTCCGGCCCCAGCTGCGGGGTGTCAGGGTAACCACGCCAGAAGTGCCTCAGCTGGGGCTGCTGGTCTTGGGGGTGGGGGGGAAGGGGGTGCTGCAGAGAAGCTGCTGGGGCCGGCAGGGGGCGGGGAGGTGGTGGGAGACAGCTTGCAGCCTGTGCATCTGGAAGAAATCTCACAGTTGCTTTATGAATATGCTCTTTGTGAAGGAGCAGCCAGTTCCCTGGAATCGTGGCAGAAGATTTTGAGTTGGAAGGGGCACCTGGGTGGCTCAGTCGGTTAAGCGTCCAACTTTGGCTCAGGTCACGATCTCACGGTTCATGAGTTCAAGCCTCGCATCGGCCCTCTGAGGTCAGCACAGAGCCTGCTTAGGCTCTGTCTCCCTCTCTCTCTGCCCACTCCCCTGCTCACGCACGTGCTCTCTCTCTCTCTCTCTCTCTCTCTCTCTCTCTCAAATAAACATGAAAAAAAAAAAAGGTTCTGAGTTGGAAAGAGATGATTTTGGCTTTGAGCAAATAGGATCTGCATCCCTGACTGGTCTCCTGTTCTAAGGCGCGACAGTGATCAGGGGTGTGCACAGGGAGCACCCACGCCCCTCCATCGGTGCACGGAGTCTCTGAAGGAGGCAGCACAGATGTTGTCCTGAGGAAGGGGGCAGGGCTGATGAGGCTCGGACCCCACCCTCTGGTCTCTCCTCTGCACCTACCCCTCCTTCATCGTGGGGGGACAAGGAGGCACGACGGGGCATTGAAGGACCAGATAGGTCACACTGGAAACAGTGAACATCTTGAACCCCTGAGCCCGGTATCTCATGAAAGAATAAGCCACGAAAGTATGTACGGGGGGAGAAGGAATGGGGAATGACTGCTTTTGGCTGCGGGGTTTCTCTTTGGGGTGATGGAAATAGTCTAGAATTAATGATGTTTGCACACGTTATGAAAACACTTTGTGAAATACTAAAAACTACTTAATTGTACAGTTTTTTTAAAATGTTTATTGATTTATTTATTTTGAGAGAAAGAGAGTGGGGGGAGGGTTAGAGAGAGAAAATCGCAAGCAGGTTCCACTCGGTCAGTGCAGAGCCTGACGTGGGGCTCAAACCCACGAACCGTGAAATCATGACCTGAGCCAAAATCAAGAGTCAGACACTTAACTAACCGAGCCACCCAGGAGCCCCCGAATTGTACCGTTTTAAGACACATGTAAGTAAATGAAGGTGGTAGTTCTACGAAAATAGTAAAGGTGGGTTTCAAGAAAAAAAATTTTAAAAGATGTACTTATGGGGCACCTGGCTGGCTCAGTGAGTGGAGCATGTGATTGTTGATCTTGGGGTCACGAGTTCAAGCCCCACACTGAGTGTACAGATGATTTAAAAAATAAAAAATAAACTTTAAAAACAAACAAACTTATGTACCCTTTGATCCCAGCCCTTTTCAGAATGCATTTAAAAACTGGCAGACATGCCTGAGAGTGAACAGCTTATATCCGTGGTTCATGGGATTGAGAGAGCACTTCGTGTTATGTAAGGAACAACCTGTTTGGGACCCACACAGACCTGGACTTAAGATCAGCTCTCTCAGTTCCTAAGTATTCCTTATTCCCCGGTCCCTGTGTCCCTCACCTGTAAAACTGGAATAATGATGCCCATCTCTGATGGTCACGGTCACAGTGGAAACACTTTTACACAAAATGCCAAACACCGAGCCTGGCACAGAGTGGGGTACTAGACGTTAGTGGTTACTACTTTTATTGATGTTTTTAAAAAAATTTTTTTTTCAACGTTTTTTATTTATTTTTGGGACAGAGAGAGACAGAGCATGAACGGGGGAGGGGCAGAGAGAGAGGGAGACACAGAATCGGAAACAGGCTCCAGGCTCCGAGCCATCAGCCCAGAGCCCGACGCGGGGCTCGAACTCCCGGACCGCGAGATCGTGACCTGGCTGAAGTCGGCCGCTTAACCGACTGTGCCACCCAGGCGCCCCAGATGTTTTCATTTTATTTACACTCTCTGTATTCCTGATGTCTGTGCGATTTTTGTTTCTTTTTTAATCAAAAAAAAATGTTATTGAAAATAGCCTGGGTGGCTCAGTCGGTTAAGCATCTGGGTGGCTCAGTCGGTGGCTCAGGTCATGAACTCACAGCTCGTGGGTTCGAGCCCCACATCGGGCTCTGTGCTGACAGCTCGGAGCCTGGAGCCTGCTTCGGATTCTGTGTCTCCCTCTCTCTCTGCCCCTCCCCTGCTCGCACTCTGTCTCTCAAAAATAAACATTAAAAAAAAAAAAAGATAAAATATTATATATATAGCCCAATAGAGTCCTCCTCATCCCTTGCCCGTCAGTTAAATTATTATTATTAATTATTATTACTATTATTATTATTATTATTACTGTGGTCTACCTTTTTAATAGCTCTTTGTGTTTGAGAACCAAACACAAAGTGTTCTCAGAAGCATTCGGGGCCTCTTGATTGGACAGGGGCTCTAGAAGCCCAGAGAAGGGTGGCCGTGTGTTTGTACGGGTTATGCCTCGGGCGGGGAGCATTGAGAGAGCCTCCCTCCTGCACAGCAGCTCCAGTAAAGGGAACTGAGCTGTGTAGCTGCTGCTATAAGATCCTGCACATTCTAAAGAGACCTCAGACCTTGGGAGTAAAGGGCCCCTTTGTTGAAAGAGTGTTTTCAAATTTAAATGAGCACTTATTGAGCGAAGATGGTCCAAGAATTCAGGCCTCTTGTAGGGGAAAATAAAGCCCTTGAGAGCAGCCTGTGAGCTGTGTGGGAAGGGTCTGAGAATAAAACTAGCCTGGAGTGTCAGCCTTCTAGCAGAGCAAACGTTATCGCTCTTTTTTTTTTTAATGTTTATTTATTTTTGAGAGAGAGAGAGAGAGAGAGAGCAGGAAAGAGGCAGAGAGAGAGGGGGAGACAGAGTTTTTGAAGCAGGCTCTGTGTTGACAGCAGAGAGCCCAACGTGGGGCTCGAACTCATGAACCGTGAGATCATGACCTGAGCCAAAGTCCGATGATTAACCGAGGGAGCCACCCTGGCGCCCCTATGATTGCTCTTGTAAGACAAGCAAAGCAGGTAGTTTACTTCTTTCTTTCTTGCATTTTTTCCTTGTTTTGGTAATGAACTTGTCCTGTCCGATGTTTGGGCTGACCTGGCTCTCTGGTGGAGTTGGTGTCTGCCTTTTTTTTTTTAAGTAGGCTCCATGCTCAACGTGGGTCTTGAACTCTCAACCCTGAGATCAAGAGTCAAATGCTCCACCGACTGAGCCAGCCAGGCGCCCCGGTGTCTGCATTTTTTAAAGCCCTCTTGTGTGTTCTGGCTGGTAGTTAGGGGAACCAAGGTAGCAGGCGGGATTCGGGGCCTCCCGTTTGCCAGCTGTAAGACCTCAGACAAGCCACGGCTGTGTCCTCACCTCGAAAGGGGAATAATGATAATTCTTGCCTTGCTGGCCTCGCAGGGAGTAAGAGAAAGCAGGATGAGGTCCAAGGATTATTGTGATTAATCACAGTCTTGCCCAGAGAGCAGTGTGCTTTCCACATGACCTGCCGATTCTATACACGAAAGACGTCTCTTCAGGGTGTATATATATTGTGTGCTTGTATAAATGGACCGTATCCAGGTCTGAAGCAATTGTGCCCAAGAGCTAACTTTGTCTTTTATTTTCCTCCTGATCCACTAGAGTGGTGTTTTAACAGTTAAACTGGGTGGAGATCTAGGAACCTACGTGATCAACAAGCAGACCCCAAACAAGCAGATCTGGCTGTCTTCACCATCCAGGTAGGTCCCGAAGTCACAATCTGGCGGTGTTCAGCTCGCGTGCGATGTGGCGTCGCGGACCCTTTAAAGGGGGCGCCACTCTGTGGGCGGGCGCTTGTAAGCACACCTCTCCCGATGCTTCGCGCTCCCCCCATCCTTGTAGGATGGTCAACTCTGCTTCTGTACCTTCTGTCTGCCGATCATCTGGCGAATGTTGAGATCCTGAGATGCTGGCGGATATTGAGATGTCTGTGAGATGGGAAGCAAACAGTTTAGAACTTTTCAGAACCTGGCCCGGACCATCTTTCTCTATTAAATCATTGCCCGGCCTTTTGAAAAGCCAACTTGTGATACTGCAGCATTGGAAGGAGTTACCCTTCGTCTTCAGAGCAGGTTAAAGTTTGACCTCTAGCTTGTTTTGAGCATCTCCGCTAGAGGTCGGTTGAATTCCCTCCACGGAATTAGGCGGCTTGGCCTGTGGACGTGGGAGAGCCTCTTAAGCTCCGACTCCAGGGCATTGAATCCCTCCTGCCTCTCCCACTGACCTTTTTCAATCCAGTGGAATAAAAGATTGTGTTGTAGGCCCCCCACCCATGCTGCATCTCAACGCCTGAGAACGTGCACGGAGAGAGGGTCCCTCGTCTGTCTGGATCCATCTGGATCCGTCTGGGTGGTTATTAGAGAGTTATAGAGAGACACTCACAAAAAGCTCTCAGACCAGCCTTCCTGGGCCATTCGTTAGCACTTCCAAAGAGAACACACACTGTGAATTGGGAAAGGCCCAAATATAACCAGGATGGAGTTCTTTGAAAGCCCAGTGGTATTTGAATTAAAAAAAAAAAAAAACTCTTCTCCTGTCCCAATGTTCACATAATTTTTAGGCAGTTAATATTATACTGTTTATCATGCAAGGGTGTGTAATTATTGGTTCAAAATAAGTAAAGCGTTGTGCCTCCTTCACCCCAACCTCATCGAGGAAGTAGGTTATAATTTAACAAAAACAATCCCAGAAATCACTCATTTCTAGCAAGGCCCCTTACAGATTGCATTGGTTTTTTAGACCCAGCCAGTTTATTCGAAGTTGGATGTTTTACCCTGTGTGGGCCAATCACACTGTTCTCTTTGGCCTCAAACAGTTGTCCCAACCCCCACCAGAGTGGTGATAACTGTCCATGCTTACCTTCACCCCCGGAGGAACTGGACGAGAAACGCAGCCATCACCTTTGGGGACCGGTGGCTGTATAAATACCGGGCAGGCCACCGGATCCCCTGGTGATGGCTCAGTTCCCTCCGTGTTGTATCTGGAGGCTGAAAAAGCCCGCCTCGTGTTTGGACACACCTGCCAGTGATGGGCTCCTAGCCCAGGCTTGTTTAGACTGTCATTCTTGATGGGAATCTGGAAAGAAAATCTGCCAAGGAGCCCTTTACTATCACAGGTGCTGTGTTCCCCAAGGAAAAAAAGGGTTATTTTCCACTGGACTTTTCACGCCCAAAATAATCTTTCGTGGGGCTGCATTTCTGATATTTTGGGGGCTTTTTTCAGATGACAGCTTTTTGGGGGGTGGAGAAACATTGGCCTTCCCCGGCCACCCTGCCCACTCGGGGAAGTTGTAGGACGGGATACAGCAGAGGCCTGGGTGGGCACCGGGACGCCAGTGCCTTGACTCCAAGCCCTGGGGGGCAATGGAGGGGTCTGGGGGGTTCTCACGCTGTACCTGGCACTCCGGCAGCAAATCAGAGACCAGGGCCAAGCGCGTGTTCCATGGATTTGGTCCAGACTGTCAGTTCTTGGTATGTGGCCCGGATACTTTGTATGTGGCAGGTTGTGCATATTGAACCAAGCCCTCCGTCCTTTTGGCTTACCCCTCTCATCTCTGTTATTAGGCAAGGGTTCAAACCCCAGCATTTGGTTGATAATACAGAAACCTTTCATGTTTTTATAGCCCCCAAAGATGCTCCCCTTCTAAGCGTCCCTCTTCCCTGGCAAACTCCTCCCAGTCTTGACGTCGGGAGATCGCTCCCTGAGTGTGCATGTGAACCCAGTGCCCCTTCTCATGGGCCCCCGGGGTTCTCTGCTTCACCCCCGTTGGGGCATCACGGTGGACCAGCACTGTCCGCCGGCTTGCCCGCCCCCCCACCCCCTGCACTAGGCCGAGAGGAGGCAGGACTGACGGGCACAGTTCTGCACCTCTGGAATGACACCACACGTCAAAACCCAAGCTCGCCCAGGCCCACACAGATACAGCATCCCAGCATGAATGAATGGATGGATACTCTTGTTCACTGGGTGAGCTTGAGGTGGAGGAACTCTCCATTTCGTGGGCTTAAAATTGAATTAAGGAAAAAAAAATATATTTTTAAATAGTTTAGGTGTTTGCCAGGGGCTGGGGAGAGGATTGTGAGGGAGTAACTGCTCCATGGATACACAGTTCCCTTTTGGGGGGATGAAGGGTTTTGGTAGATAGAGGTTGTGGTTGCACATGTTATGAATGTACTAAAATAATAGTAAGAAGAAGAATATTGGTAAGGGACAGATCATGCCAGTGGTACACACATGGCCATAATTTTAAAAAACACTCTGGGGGCGCCTGGGTGGCTCAGTTGGTTAAGCGTCCGACTTCGGCTCAGGTCATGATCTCGCCGTTCGTGAGTTCGAGCCCGACGCGGGGCTCTGTGCTGACAGCTCAGAGCCTGGAGCTGGTTCAGATTCTGTGTCTCCCTCTCTCTCTGACCCTCCCCCATTCATGCTCTGTCTCTCTCTGTCTCAAAAATAAATAAACGTTAAAAATTTTTTTTTTTTAAATAATAAAAATAAATAAATAAATAAAATAGAAAACACTCTGGAGTGCCTAGGAGGCTCAGTCAGCTAAGTGTCCAACTTCAGCTCAGGTCATGATCTCACAGTTCGTGGATTCAAGCCCCGCATCAGGCTCTGTGCTGTTCAGAGCCTGGAGCCTGTTTCGGATTCTGTGTCTCCCTCTCACTCTTTGCCCCTCCCCCTCACACACTCTGTCTGTCTGTCTGTCTGTCTCTCTCTCTCTCTCAAAAACAATAAAATAAACTTTAAAGAAAAAAAAAACCCACCGCCTCTGACATAGCACATATCATACGTGAGTTGGGAAAAGCAAAAGCTCAGAATGTCATCTGCAGACTCATGGAGAGGGTTCACATGTTTTTAGGACTCGTGAATCGTTCCAGAGGGCTCACTGTGTACTTGGTCTTAAAAAGAAAGACCCTGAGACAAGACAGGCGTCTGCCTTGTGAAATGTACTTGCTGGAGCGTCAGTGCGGCCGGTGTCTGGGTGGCCGCGTGTGGGGAGTCAGCATCTCTCCGCGCAGACCCTGAGGATCTGTTGTGTCTTGCAGTGGGCCGAAGCGCTACGACTGGACCGGGGAGAGCTGGGTGTATGCCCACGATGGCGTGTCCCTCCACCAACTGCTGACCACCGAGCTGACGGAAGCCTTGAAAACCGAATTGGACTTATCTTCTCTGGCCTATTCCGGGAAAGGCACCTGACGCCCAGCCCAATTCCAAAGACATTAAAAGCTGTGATGCCCAGACCCCTCCTTCGTCCTGCAGCTGAGTGTCTGGTTTTTTTCCATTCCCACCTTTGAGGACACTTGCATTGCTGGGAATGGCAATGTGGCCTAGAAAGAATGCGTGGCCTCCCACCCTCCCCCAGGTTCGGATGTTTAATTTCCATAGTTTGTTTGTTTTGTTTTGGGATTTATTGTCCCATTTCCTCCCTCACAGCATATCACTTCTCTTTTATAATCGTCCATGTGCTCCTACATTTGTATGTAGCCTTACAACCGGGAAAAATCAGAAGGGAAACTTCCAGGAGAAAAGTGACTTGATTTCACTATTCATTCTTTGAAGGACTCAACTGCAAAAAGCCACGTGAAAAGCAGCTGGCCGGCCTCATCTTTCTGTCCCCAAATGAGCCTCATTAAAGAGTTGCCTATAAACGCTCCCTGCCACGCCTCTTGAAATTGTAAACAGGGGTGCCTGGGTGGCTCAGTCGATTAAGTAACCGACTTCAGCTCAGGTCATGATCTCACACTTTGTGAGTTCGAGCCCCACGTCGGGCTCTGTGCTGACAGCTCAGAGCCTGCAGCCTGCTTCAGATTCCGTGTCTCCCTCTCTCTCTGCTCCTCCTCTGCTCTTGCTCTGTCTCTCAAAAATAAATAAATGTTAAAAAAAAATTAAAAAAAAAAAAGAAATTGTAAACATTTCTCAGCCCTTTGGAATAAAAGTGTCGTTGACATTCAGGAATTCTCAAACCAAAGGTCTTTCTCTCTTTGCACTTTGTGTCTGCCAGGGTGTGGACTGCTAGAGATTCAGGGTGATGTGATGCCTTTTCTTCCACAGAGACACACATATACGTCCATATGCACACATTTCATTAATTGTGTGTGTGTATATTTTTTAAATGTTTATTTTATTTTTATTTATTTTTTTTTTTTTAGCGTTTATTTATTTTTGAGACAGACAAAGCATGAACGGGGGGAGGGTCAGAGAGAGGGAGACACAGAATCTGAAACAGGCTCCAGGCTCTGAGCTGTCAGCACAGAGCCCGACGCGGGGCTCGAACTCACGGACCGCGAGATCATGACCTGGGCCGAAGTCGGCCACTTAACCGACTGAGCCACCCAGGCGCCCCAGTTTATTTTATTTTTGAGAGAGCATGAGCAGGGGAGGAGCAGAAAGAGACGGGACAGAGGATCTGAAGTGGGCTCCATGGTGACAGCAGAGAACCCAACGTGGGGCTTGAACTTACCAACTGTGAGATCGTGACCTGAGCCAAAGTTGGATGCTTTAGTTGACTGAGCCACCCAGGCGCCCCTGTGCGTGTGTGTGTGTGTGTGTGTGTGTGTGTGTGTGTGTGTTTAAGTTAAAGGTACTTCTAGAATCAGCTGCTATAGCACAGGTCTGAGAATGCAAAGAATCTCCCAAAGACAAGAGGGGAAAAAGAACCATCTTCATAAGCTCGTGGGTGTAGTATTATAAGCTAGGTCAGTAGTATAATAAGCTAGGTCACGGGGGTGAGGAGGTGCTTTGTAAATTATGAACAACCACATAAATAAAAAGATGTTCATGTTAATGTAAGGAGCCCCTGTCCTTCCCTTGGCTCAGGTCACCCTCTTCTTGGGAAAGAAAGGTTTCTCAATGACAAGTATGTGCAAACCTGTGGCATCATGGTTGTCTATCTCTGGGTGGGTTTCACAAGCTCCCTGGACCTCGGTTTCCCCTCGTGTTAAATGAGAGGGTAGACCCGCATAGAATATAGTCATATAGTCAATTCCCTGGGTGGCTCAGTCAGTTAAACGTCCACTTCAGCTCAGGTCATGATCTCCCAGTTCGTGAGTTCCAGCCCTGGTTGGGCTCTGTGCTGACAGCTTGGAGCCTGGAGCCTGATCCGGATTCTGTGACTCCCTCTCTCTCTGCCCCTCCCCTGCTCACACACTTGTCTCTCACTCTCTCAAAAATAAATACACATTAAAAAAAGGAAGGAAGGAAGGAAGGAAGGAAGGAAGGAAGGAAGAAAGAAAGAAAGAAAGAAAGAAAAAGAGAAAAAGAAAGGAAGAAAGAATATAGTCAATTCCCAATCCAGACATTCAGTGGTCCCGTCAGGCCAACTTAACAGGCTGGTTTTATTTCCTTCTGGTAGACAAGGAGATGACAATGATGATTTTTTTTAAAGCTGTAGAGTAAATATGGTTATTGGTTTGCTCTCCTTGAACTTCAGTTGAATTCAAGTTCATATAATACCCATCTGATCGTGTCCTTGCCGTTGGCAACTTGTGCTGTAGACTGAATGTCTATTCCCCTGAAATTCCTGCGTTGAATCCTAACCCCCAGTGTGATGGCATTAGGAGGTAGGGGCCTTTGGGAGGTGATTAGGTCATAAGGACAGAGCCTCTTGAATGGAATTTGTGCCCTTATAAAAGAAACCCCAGGGAGCCCCTCACCCCTCCCACCATGTGAGGACTCAGTGAGAGGACAGTCATCTATGACCCGGGGAGCAGAACTTCACCAGATACTGAATATGCTGGGCCTTGATCTTGGACTTCCCAACATCTAGAACTGTGGGAAATAAATTTCAGTTGTTTATAAGTTACCCAAGGCTATGGTATTCTTATAGCAGCCCAAATGGACAAGACGCCTGCCACACCATAGGACCTTATTTTAATCTTTACTGATCTGCATGTTACACATGAAAAAAACAAAGCTCAGGAATATAAAAAATCACCCAAAGTAACCTGTTTGGTTACTTTTTAAGTTTATTTATTTTGAGAGAGGGAGAGAGAGATCATGAACAGGGGAGGGGCAGAGAAAGAGGGAGAGGGAGAATCCCAAGCAGGCTCTGTGCTGGCAGCAAAGAGCCCAGCTCAGGGGCTTAGGCTCAGGAACTGTGAGATCATGAAAAGAACTTTTTTTTTTACGTTTTTATTTATTTATTTTTGACAGACAAAGAGCACAGGGGAGGGGCAGAGAGAGGGACAGAGAGAGAATCCCAAGCAGGCTCCATGTTGCCAGCACAGAGCCAGATGGGGGCTTAAACTCACAAACTGTGAGATCGTGACCTGAGCCCAAACCACCAGTGGAACACTTAACCGACTAAGCCACCCAGGCGCCCCAAAAAAACAACTCTTAACAATAGAACGATATAAACAAATGCTAAATGGATATTTAAAAATTTCCTTTCTTCAAAATAATTTTATTTTTTAGTTTAAGTGTCATAGGTCAGTACCAGTGAGAAAAAAAAATAAAATTGTGTGTGTGTGTGTGTGTGTGTGTGTGTGTGTGTCTATATCTTGCTTCTCATGGAAGTTTCACTATCTTGCTTACTTGAAATTCAGTTAAGTGATGCACTCCCCTATCTGAGACACAACATAAAAAAATATATTTAAGGGGTGCTTGAGTGGCTCAGTTAAGCGTCCGACTTCGGCTCAGGTCATGATCTCGCCGTTCGTGAGTTCGAGCCCGACGCAGGGCTCTGTGCTGACAGCTCAGAGCCTGGAGCCTGTTTCGGATTCTGTGTCTCCCTCTCTCTCTGACCCTACCCCGTTCATGCTCTGTCTCTCTCTGTCTCAAAAATAAATAAACGTTAAAAAAAATATATATATATATATATATATATTTATATTTATATATTTAATCAGGGTGCTATAACCAAAGAATGTAAATTAGGGGATCTGTTTCTTTCTTTCTTTTTTTTTTTTTTTGAGATAGGGAGCGGGGAAGGGGCAGAGAGAGAGAATCCCAAGCAAGCTCTGCACTGTCAGACTGGAGCCCAACGTGGGCCTCAATCCCATGAATCAGGAACCATGAGATGGTGACCTGACCCAAAATCAAGAGTCACACAGACGGAGTTAGCCACCCACGCGCCCCAGGGGATCTGTGCTCCTAATACTTTCCTTGTGGGCTAGCTCTTCAGACCTATTTACTTTTACTTTACATACAATGCTGATTGTTCTAATTATTTAGGTTCTAAGGCCCTGGGAGATTCCTATCTAAGGTGTGAAAGAACTACAGCCCCAAGAACAGCCACAAGGGAGGAATAAAAACATTCTCTGAGCAACAAACTGGAAAAGCACCACAGTGTGAGGCCAGGAGCCTCCCATACCTCAGACCCAGGAACACTATCACGTTTATGGGATCACCCACATTAAGGATGAGTTTTCAGGGAAAAGTTGTAAGTGTTCAGTATTACATGTTAAAGGAGGCAAGAAAATATGCGATATAATTTTAGAAAGCTTTCTATTATGATTAGCTTCAATATACAAAAATCAGTATATAGAGTGGATAGACCCTTGGCCACTTGAAAATGTAACTTACCCAGAACGGCTTATTTTCCTCTGCTTTGAGGATACAGAGAAACACTGGGGTATGTAAAAGAGAACTTGAAATTTTTTTTTATTAGAATTAAAAAAAATTGGGGCGCCTGGGTGGCTCAGTCGGTTAAGCGGCCGACTTCGGCTCAGGTCACGATCTCGCAGTCTGTGAGTTCGAGCCCCGCGTCGGGCTCTGAGCTGACAGCTCAGAGCCTGGAGCCTGTTTCGGATTCTGTGTCTCCCTCTCTCTGACCCTCCCCTGTTCATGCTCTGTCTCTCACTGTCTCAAAAATAAATAAAATGTGAAAAAAAAAAAATTAAAAAAAAAAAAAAAAGAATTAAAAAAAATTTACCCAAACTCTGCTACTGACTTACTTGTTGACATCAGCCTCACATTTCTTACCTGTAAAGTGGGGATGTGTAACCTGTGGCACCTGGGCCCACATGCGAAGCACTTAATACATAACAAACGCTATCACATGCCCAGCACGATTTCATATTCAAATTTGGGAGTTTCCCCCAAAGTATTATCTATGACATCCTCTACTCAGCCTCAGACTTAGTCAAAATGCTCATTTTGGTTACCTTGGTGATAGATTCTGATTTCCTGGAACAATTCTTCCTGCCTCCTTACAATGCTTAAGTGTGTATTTTTAAGTTTATTATTTATTTTTGAGAAAGACAGAGTGTGAGCAGGGGAGGGGCCAAGAGAGAGAGGGAGAATCTCAAGCAAGCTCCGTGCTGTCAGCGAAGAGCCCGACGCAGGGCTTGAACTCACGAAACTGTGAGATCACGACCTGAGCCGAAGTCAAGAGTTGACCAACTGAGCCGCCCAGGCGCCCCTACAACACTTATATTTTACTCCATCTTCTGCGTAGTTTCTAAAAACAATTTGGCCAACTTTAATAGATTGTATTAAGTCGTAAGTTTACAATATGTTTCTTAACCTCTGCCTGCCATCATATGCTACTAAGCCCCATTGCTACATCTAAAGAAGGACCCACATTCCTAAATGTGAAGTTTGCGTGGACTGGCCGTGCAAGCTTGCCGAGGAAACCTGGCTTCACTGCTCCAAGGTATACACCGAGATGAAAATAATTTTAGGTCGTGTCCAGTTGAATTCTGGGCATGGATTTATCTTCTGTAAATGAAAATGGTCACATACCAGAAGGGGAAGGAGAGCCGCTGGTATGACTTACTTGAATTTTTCCTCTCGTTGAAAACTATGACTTCGTGACTATCTTTCTATGTACAGCTATTGTTAGACATTACATCACATTACTGTTAGACATCTTACAGCAGTAAGAAGTGCTTTCAAATCCTCAGTTTGACCTCATTATCCATAATATCCTAAAGATCCCAATGAATGGCCCCTTTGGAATATATAAAACTGAGATCATTATATTCTGATGTCTGCTAACAGAATGTGAGTTCACACAGTCCATCTTTTCTGGATGTATTCACTAAGATGTAGACTGTTTTAACTCTCAAGAAACTGGGTAGAGAAGGAGGGGTGCCTGGGTGCTTCAGTCGGTTAAGCAACTGACTCTTGATTTCAGCTCAGGTTATAATCTCGAGGTTCGTGGGTTCGAGCCCCATGTCAGGCTCTGCGCTGACAGTGCAGGGCCTGCTTAGAATTCTCTTTCTCTCTCTCTCTATGCCTCCTCTGCTCATGATCTCTCTCCCAAGAATAGATAGATAGATAGATAGATAGATGGATGAAAGGAAGGAAGGAAGGAAGGGAGGGAGGGAAGAGGGAAGGAAGGAACAAAGGAAGGAAGAAGGAAGAAAAAGAAAAAAACTGGGTAGAAAAGGAACATATGTCACCATAATAAAGGTCATATATGGCATGCCCACAGCTAACATCATACTCAAAAGTGAAATGCTGAGAAATTTTCCTCTAAGATCAGGAATCAGACAATGATGCCACTCTCGCCATTTTTATTCAACACACTATTAGAAGTCGTAGCCAAAGCAAGTAAGCGAGAAAAAGAAACAAAGGAAAGGAAGAGGTAAGACTGTCACTATTTGCAAATGACATGACTATACAGAAAACCTTAAAGATTCCAACAAAAAAAGTTTGCAGTTTTAAATAGTTTCCGTAAAGACGCAGGACACAAAGTCAATACACAAGAATCAGTTGTGTTTTCATACAGCAACAGTGAATGATCTGAAAGACAAATTAAGGAAGCAATCCCACTTACAACATCAGAAGGGTTAAATACTTAGGAATGAATCTAACCAACAAAATGAAAGATCTGTACACTGAAAACCAGAAGACATTGATTAAAGAAATT
Source organism: Prionailurus viverrinus (assembly GCF_022837055.1). Taxonomy (NCBI): domain Eukaryota; kingdom Metazoa; phylum Chordata; class Mammalia; order Carnivora; family Felidae; genus Prionailurus; species Prionailurus viverrinus. The sequence goes on along the minus strand of NC_062573.1, from coordinate 76,363,539 downwards.
AAAGAAGATACAAATAAACTTAAAACTATTCTGTGTTCATGGATGAAAAGAACTAATATTGTTAAAAAGTCCAAACTACACAAGATGATCTGCAGATTCAGTGAAATCCCTGCCAAAATTCCAGTGGCGTCTTTCATGGAAATAGAACAAATAATTGTCAGTTCTGTATGGAGCCACAAAAGGCCCTGAATAGCCAAAGCAATCTTAAGAAAGAAGAACAAAGCAGGAGGCATCACACTTAATCATTTCAAACTACACTCTAAAGTTATAGTAATCAAAACGATGGGGCGCCTGGGTGGTTCAGTCCGTTAAGAGTCCGGCTTCGGCTCAGGTCATAAACTCACAGTTTGTGAGTTCGAGCCCTGCATCAGGCTCTGTACTGACAGCTCAGAGCCTGGAGCCTGTTTCAGGTTCTGTGTCTGTCTCTGTGCCTCTGCCCTGTTCGTGCTCTGTCTCTGTCAAAAATAAATAAACAAACAAACAGAATTTTTTTTTAAGTGGTGTATTATTGGCATAAAGCAAACACATAGGTGAATGGATGGACTTGAGAGCCCAGAAATAAACTCACACACATATGGCCAATTAATCTTCAGTGAAGGAGCTAAGAATATACAATTAGGAAACGGATATATCTTAATAAATGTCGGGAAAACTAGACAGCCACATGCAAAAGAGTGAAACTGGGCCCCTTTTTATACCAAACTTAAAAATCAACTCGAAATGAATTAAAAGCTTGAACCTAAGACCTGAAACTATAAAACTCCCAGAAGAAAACACAGGGGTTAGCTCCTTGATATCAGTCTTGGCAATAACTTTTTGGATTTGGCATGAAAAGAAAAGGCAACAAAAGCAAAAATAAACAAGCGGGACTACGTCAAAATAAAAAACTTTTGCACAGCAAAGGAAACCATCAACAAAATGAAAAGGAAACTTATAGAATAGAAGGAAATATTTGCAAACCATATATCTGATGAAGGTTTAATAACCAAAATACACAAGAAACTCATAAAACTCAATAGCAAAATAAACAAATAAATAACCCAATTCAAAAAGAGCAAAGGACCTAAAGAGACATTTTTCCGAAGAAGATAAGCAAATGGCCAACAGGTACCAAAAAAAAAAAAAAAAAAATTCAACCTCACTTATCATCAGGAAAATGTAAATCTAAAACCACAGTGAGGTGTCATCACCTCACACTATTAGAACAGCCATCATCAAAAAGACAAGAGAAAGGGCACCGGGGTGGCTCAGTGGGTTAAGCATCCAACTTCGGCTCAGGTAATGATCTCACAGCTCGTGAGTTCGAGCCCCGCATTGTGTTCTGTGCTGACAGCTCGGAGCCTGGAGCCTGCTTCAGATTCTGTCTCCAGCTCTCTCTCTGCCTGTCTCCTGCTCGCGCTCCGTCTCTCTCAAAAATAAACATTAAAAAAAAAAAAAAAGACAAGAGATAACAAGTGTCAGTGAGGATATGGAGAAAGAAAAACCCCTTTGCACTGGCAGTGGGAATGCAAATTGGTGCAGCCACTCTGGAAAACAGTATGGAGGCTCCTCAAGAAATGAAAAATAGAACTACTGTGTGACCCAGCAATCCCACTTCTGGGTATATATCCAAAGGAAACAAATCCATTATCTTGAAGAGAGAGCTGCATTCTGTGTTCATTGCAGCATTATTCCTAATGGCTAAACTATAGAAACAACGTGAATGTCTGCTGATGGTTGAATGGATAAAGAAAATGTGGTACATATAAGTGTGGGTGTATGTGTGTATATATGTACACACACATATATATACACACACATACACAATGAAATATTATTCAGCCTTTAAAAAGAAGAAAATTCTGTCATTTACAACAACAGGGGTGAACCTGGAGGGCATCATGCTAAGTGAAATAAACCAGACAGAGGATAACGAATACTGCGTGGTACCTCTTATGTGTGAAATCTGCAAGTCAACCAATCAAATCAGTGTTTTTTTCAAGTCAAATTCACAGAAACAGTAGAAAAGTGGCTGCCTGGGTTTGGGGGGCGTGGGGGAAAGAGAGGAAGGCTGGTAAAAGGGTAAAAATGTTCAGTGACAAAAAAAGAAATAGACTGTTTCTATTCTTGTAGAGATAATAAGCCAGAACTAGAGCGTTGACTCCAATAAACCAGAACAGATTTATTGAGCTGTTTACCGAAGACTTACTTAAGCTGTTGGGTAAAGAGCTTGCACCCAGCAGGAAAATTAGCTCCCAAAGACTTTCTTCTACTCTGAAAAGTCAGGCCCCTTGAGGCTCCATCCAGGTGTAAATAAATATTAATGCAAGACAGGCTGCTACATTTCACTTCTGTTTCTCTGATTTGTGGGAACATTAGTAGCACCATATCTTGATCTCAAAGTTTTTAGCTTTTATTTCTGCCAAGTTAAGTGGAAAAGGTAGCTAAATTATACGGAAAAATAAGACAATGCCATTGCCCAGTTACTTTTATTTCCTACTCCTCCCTTCAGTGCTGAGATTTTTTCAAAAGAAAGTGGCTTAAAGAAAACCATAAGAAAAAGAAAACTGTAAAATCTCCAAGGTTCAGGGATGCCTGGGTGGCTCAGTTGGTTAAGCGTCCCATTCTTCTTTTTTTCTTTTTTAATGTGTATTTATTTTTGAGAGAGAGCGCAAGTGGGGAAGAGGCAAAGAGAGAAAGAGACATAGAATCTCAAGTGGGCTCCACACTGACAGCGAGAGCCCAATGTGGGGCTCTATCTCACAAACTGAGATCATGACCTGAGCTGAAGTCAGATGCTTAACTGACTGAGCCACCCAGGAGTCCCCTAAGTGTCCAACTCTTGATTTTGGCTCAGGTCATGATCCCATAGTCATGAGATTAAGCCCTGCATTGGGCTCCACACTGAACATGGGGTCTGCTTGGGATTCTCTCTCTCTCCCTCTCTCTCTGCCCCTCCCAACTCACACACATGCTGTTTCTCTCTCTCTCTCTCTCTCTCAAAATAAATATTTTTAAACAATTAAAAAAGAGTATAAAATAAATAAATAAATAAATGTATAGATAAAATCTCCAAGGTTCAAAAGTAATAGAAGCAGATGAATTTAGAATCAAAGTTGCTGTGTCAGGCTGCCCAGGCTGTGCACTGCACAAATCTAGGCGCTGCTCTTCACAGAGCTTACAATAACCACCATGGTGCCACTCAGAGTTGTGCAAACTGTTCAGAGCATATCCCCTGATTGTGCTAGAATTCATCTCACCAGCCCATAAACAAGTCTCCTCAAGTGTTTCACCAAACATTCCTTAAATCTGCCCCTTCTACCTACCCACAATCAGGTCCTCATCATTTCTCACCTATATTATTATTGCAGAAGCTATCTTGCTCCACCTCCCTCCCTTTCTCTCAGCCCATCTTCCATGCTGCCCCCAGAGGGAGCTTTCAAACGTGTAAATATGATCCCTTACCTTTGTAAAAGCTTAGCAGAACCAGACATGAAGACTGAGCTTCTCTGACCTAACGCTGCATTGACACTGCAGTATAATTATGCCCTTATTGCCTGCAGTCTCAACACTTAAGCTACAATTCCAAACCACCACCTTCCTAAAAGCCATGCTCTTTCACCTAGCTCTGGACTTGGCCAGCCTTGAACCCACGTTGGTCCTTATTCCCCACTTTTCTGCCTAGGGCATTTGTGTTACCTGAAAAATGTTCCTGGCACAGCCTTGCTGTGCCCTCCTCCACTGAGCCTCTTTACCTGGACCCCCTTCGTTGTCCCATACTCTGTCAGCGCTCGGTATTTCTACTTTCCACCGCTGATGGCAATGGGAAGGAACTAGTCTAGAACATGTCCCCTCTGCTGGATTATACACTCCACGAGGACGGAACTGCGTCTCCCCCGTTTACTGCTGTCCCCCCAGCAGCCAGCACGATTCCTTGTGCACAAAAAGGGCTCCATAAATGTCAAAACGAATGTGTTGTGATTACGCGTTTACCAGTGTGGCCCAAGTAAATTCCAAATAAACCTAGTTCCAAAAGTGTTAACAAGAAATGTAAATTTTATGGAAAAACGGAAGGGAAGGGGGGCACTGTCAATGAAGGGTGCAGAAGGGAAAAAAATCTTTTTCCTCTACCCATTGAGATTGTCAAGCTGGGGGCTCTATAAATTAGACTGACAAGACAGGGGCACCTGGCTGGGTCAGTCGGTAGAAAATGCAACTCTTGGTCTCGGGGTTTTAAGTTTGAGCCCCACATTGTGTGCAGAGATTACTTAAAAATACAGTCTTAAGAAAAGAAAAGACTGGGGCGCCTGGGCGACTCATTCTGCCAAGCGTCCAACTCCTGGTTTCTGCTCAGGTCATGATTTCATAGTTCGTGAGTTCAAGCCCCGCTGACAGTGGTATGGAGCCTGCTTGGGATTCTTTCTCTCCCTCTCTCTCTGCCCCTCCCCTGCTCACTCTTCTCTCTCTCTCTCTCTCTCTCTTAAATAATAAATAAATAAATAGTTTGTAGTGCAGATTTTAGTTATTGTCCTTTCCACCAATAAGAGTTGTTAAATCCTTTTCCTGGCAAGGGGGAGGGAAATATATCTACAACTGGAAATTTCCTTTAGGAATGTAAATTCCCTTTACAAAAGGAAAACTTGAGTTCTGTTTGTAGAGTTTTTCCTGAGTCTGCTGATTCTCCACACTGGCCTTTGGCCCAAAATAATTCATACACCAAAAAGGCATATTTTGGAGTGACACATTCTGGTAACTTTCACTTAAGCCAAACATTAAAGATGTACAAAAATATAAAATAATGCCATTTTTTTAACTCAATGTATTTTGTTGTGTTTTGAAAATACAGTTATCCTGAAATATGTCATTAATAATAATAGGTAATAATTGCCTTATTATTGTTCTTTATAAGTAACTGAACTAATACATATTTTTGAAAATGTCTCAGTTTTAACTTTAAATGTGGTAAAAATGGATAAATACAGCAAGCACACTGTAGGGGCCAAGGTTAGGCCAACTCAAGATGGGCCACTTTGGCATAAAAATTATCTTGAGTTAAAAAGCAATAGAAACCCAGGAGATCCAGGAAATCTCCTTACCTCCCCCATTAACTGCCTAAAAAGAATTCAGATATAGCACCTGCTCCAGAGAGAGAGCTCAGCACAGATAACTGTGGTTAATCTGAAATGGGTATGGTGGAGGAAGAACCCAGCAAGACCTTGTCCCATCAAAGTCCTTTATGCCCCATTGTTTCTGAGTGGCCCAGCAGGCGTTTGTTTACTAAACACTTTCTCCATTTCATCTTCCTGTGAATTGCATTTCTTCCCTTTGGGGTCCCAGACCCCTACCCCCTTCTCCTTAGTTCAGAATGACAAGTGTACCTCATGCCCGACTTTCTTCGGGATTTCCCTGTGTGTGTGGATTCCCTGTATCTACCTAGTAAATGTGATTTTCTCCTGTGAACCTGTGTCATGTCAATTTGACTCTTCGTCTAACTAGAAGGACCCTTGAAGAGGACAGGAATTCTTGCTCCCTGACACATACAAATAAAAGCTCTTCAGTGCCCTGTACAGCCTTTTTTTTTTTCTTGAACAGACTATTTTTAGGGCAGTTTTAGGGTCACAGCAAAACTGAGTAGAAAGTAGAGAGGTTCTCCATATGCCCCTTGTCCCCACCCTTCGCACATGGACAGCCTCCCCCATTATCAACATCTCCACTCGGGTGGTTCATTTATTACAATTGATGAACCTACGTTGACATGTCGTAATCACCCAAAGTCCATGGTTTGCATTAGAGTTCAACCTTGCTATTGTACGTTCTATGATTCTGGGCAAATGCATAATGACATGTACCCATTACTACAGTGAAGGAGTTAAAGACGACTCAAAATATGCCATTGTGGCATACTGACTATTTTGAGCAGAGAGCGCTTGAAAAACAAAATGCCAGGAGAGACTTTCTCCAACCTCCCCTTATCTGCCTCCTTTTGTAGGCAAAAGAAAATTCCCTTGTTATAAATCCCCTCCCTAGGAGTTTGACCATCCTGGGAGGTTTGACTCCTATCTCAGGAGAAGAGACTAGAAGTCAACACCACACCCAGACAGACTTAGTCACACACACAATCTTATCTCCCATTTACTCTTCCAAAGGGCTCGTCCCGTCGGTTCTAAAACATGTTTACTCTCCCCTAAGTGACCTACATCCCCTCTCTTCTTCCCCAAGATCTTATATAAATTCCAATCTCACTGCTTTTCTTTTGTGATACCTCATGCACGTGATAATAAAAATTAATGAATTTATATACATATCCTCCTGGTAATGCACCTGTTGTCAGTTTATGTCATAAACCCAGGCTATTACACCTAGGAAGATAGAGGGAAATCCTTCCTCCCCTAGAATACTATTGTGAAAAAGAAAGCCACAGGCCCAAAATGGCATCACTTTGGTCAAGTCACCGAGCCGGGGTTGTAACTAATCTAACTGCAGTTTCAGCCTCCCCCGAAATTGTAGTCTTAGCTGGTCAGTCAGGAATGTTCTGCTCAGTGAGGCAATCTGCCACAAGGACCCTCCCCATTCCCCAAAGGAAGGTGAGGTAATGGGCATGGGCGTGATAAGACCCCCTGTTCTCCACCCTGCCTCCCCACCTGCCCCATAAGTGACCACGCCTCCAACAATCCTTTTCTCTTGCTAATAACTTTTTGCCCCACCCTCCTTCCTATAAAAACCTTCCTTCAGGTACAGCTCCTAGGAGCATCCCTCTACTTCCTGGCTGGGATGCTGCCCACTGTTTAATGAAGCCAGTTACAGCTTCAAATGTACTTGGTCGAACTTTGTTTTTAAAGCGTCCTACAGAGTACTTCTGCTGCCCCGAAAATCCTCTGTGTTCTGCTTCTATAACTTTTAAGACTTTAAGGGATCCTTAGATTTTTTTTTTTTTTTTAAGTTTGGAACCACTACACCAACCTAACATAGTGATCCCACAATCCGACCCCGGTTTCCTGAGTTTCTAGAATTAGCATGAGACTCCCAATTCTAGACTCTCAAGGGCCTCTGACAGCATCCCCTATGCTGTCACTGAAAACCCTCTCCCTATTTGGGCTTTTTACTTTTTCTTCTGCTCCCTGCTTTTAAGGACCCTTTGTCCTTTTATCCAGTTTTGTGCATCACCTGCAGGGTCCTGCTTCTTCCAGATCCCATACTAGTCCTTTGAAAGGCCAAGGGACTCTTCCGTATGGCACAGGGGATGGACGAGGAGACTGAAGAGCCTTCTCATTGGTCTGCCCGGGGATTGAGCCATCCATAAGATAATGGGAACTTTCCAAGGACCTGACTCCTGTATCCTAGGCCAAGTTTGGCTCCAGTCCAGGAGGAGGAAGTAGGGAGCAGGAAACTGAACCTCCTGCTCCAGGTTGGCAGTGTCGGGATGGGGCAGGGGGCTCTCCCCTGCTCTCTGCCTTGACGTTACTTTCAATAACGGCTTCCTGCCTCCATAGGCTCATAGCCCTTAAAGCAAGTGCAGCCCTAGCTGGAGGGGCCTTTCAGGGGTTTTAGAAAAAACTAACAAGGGTAAAGTTTAAAGATTGCAAGACGCCATAAAAACATCACAGTGAATACCCTTTCAGACACTCATTGGAATATAAGTGGGGCTCAGCTTTCTTCCCTTCACAACTGACCTAATCCTCATCTTTGTGGGTTGTGACCACTGTGGTGCCTATATGGGGTGTCTTTCGATTGGGTGGGGGCCCCCAAATGTGGGGTGATGATTGGGTGGAAGCTGGTGGCACTGAAAGGTGAAAGAATCCACCCAAGGCAGAAGGATCCACCCACTGAATACATTGCAAGGGAGTGGAGGGCAGTATAACGGAGAGGCTGTCTGCAACAAGGCCTTGGGAGGGGGGTGCTTTTAAGGAGGGAAAGTGAGGAGGTAGGTTGACGTATGGAAATTTCCCTCTTTTGGTAACTGTAAGCCCAATGGTCGGTTAGGACCCATGGATATTTTGGGGTGGGTCGCCTGATGGGCTTGTCTCTACTCAGCCAGGTGGTCACTGTGGCCCCTTTGGCTTTCCATCGCTCAAGCCTGTGTGCCTGAAAGCGCCCTCCACAACCACCATGTGACTTGGGCGACAAACTCCAGCTTCCTGGTCTGCACCATTGTTTTAAGAACATTTTGCCAGGACCATCTCATGCCCAAAGTAAAACATGCACCCCTCTTAGACCAACTCCCAGCTCCCCAGAGGGATTCCTATAGAAACCAAAATCTGTGTGGCCTCTGCCAAGGCCATACAGATGCTAAATGAGCTTATCTGGAAAATCAGAACCACCTCCCTCAAGGGAAGTTGGCAGGCTGGGAGGGGAGGGAGGAAGTTGGAACTCCAAGGCTTTACTAATAACCCCTGTCTCTCCCCCAGTCCTTCCCTACTCCCACCCTCCCCATGACCAAGAAAAAGGAGTCCCTGGGGCAGCTTGAAAGGAAGGAGAGATTCCCAGGGGCTTTGGGAAGTGAGGTCAGAGTTGGGAAGGCAGGACATTCCCAGTGGAAAGCATTCAGGACTGCCTTTGGGCTGCAACCCTTCATAAATACATTCTTCTCTAAAATCCCATACATGGGTTTAGAAGACTAGAAGATGGGCCATTAAAGTAAATAGTATTAGTATAAAAATTTTTTTAAATAAATAGTATTACTAATATTAATAATCAAGGGTGTCAGTAGTGTTGAAAATTTTCTGGAACCCTTTCCTGAGTTGCCTAATGCCCAGAGAAGGAAAATAACAGTGTTTAGTCGTAAATTATACGATCAGTGAACATAGCTTTCAAGATGATGTGTCAGGGCTTGTGAACTGGATTTGTTTTGGTCTAATTAGATGTTTGTCGTGTGTGTGTGTGTGTGTGTGTGTGTGTGTGTGTGTGTTTATGGTTTCATCACCTTTTTTTTTTTTTTGCCTCTGGCTCTTTCTGATTAAAAAAAAAAAAACTTTGGGGCACCTGGGTGGCTCAGTTGGTTGAGCACTGGACTCTTGATTTCAGCTCAAGTCATGATCCCAGCTCATGGGATCCAGCCCTGCATGGGGGCTGTCCTTCTGCCCCTCTTCCCTGATCACATGCGCGTTCTCTTTCTCTCTAAAATAATAATAATTTTAAAACCACTTTAAAAAGGTAGGAAATGAGGGGCGCCTGGGTGGCTCAGTCAGTTGAGTCCAACTTCGGCTCAGGTCTTGCGGTCTGTGAGTTCGAGCCCCGCATCAGGCTCTGTGCTGACAGCTCAGAGCCTGGAGCCTGTTTCAGGTTCTGTGTCTGTTTCTCTGCCTCTGCCCTGTTCATGCTCTGTCTCTCTCCGTCTCAAAAATAAATAAAAGATTTAAAAAAATTTTTTTTTAAAGATAGGAAATGACACACACACGTTTGATGGACCTGTGTTTATGTTAAACAATTGGCTCCCTAAATTTACTGAGACAGGGAAACTGTTAAGGGTAGTGATTTTGCCTTTATCTAAGGATTCATTTACTCAACTGATTTTTATTGATTGCGTCTTTAGTCCAGGCCAGGAGCTAGGATGCTAGGGTGAACAAACACATCCCCTCCCCTCAAATAGAAAAGTAAACAAATAAAATGCACTGGGTAGAGTTCTGATCACTGAAAATTGTAAATAGAGACTGCCTTGTATTTATACAGACATAAGTAAGATACTTTTTAAAGTATAAAAGGTAGTATAGTTTTATATAAAAGGTAGTATATAAATAAAGGTTTTTTTTAAGGTAGTATATATATATAAAGTTTTATATAAAAGGTAGTATAGCTGACCTTTGAACAACACAGGTTTGAACTGCGGGGGTCCACTTACATGTGGATTTTTTACAGTACAGTCCTGGAAATGTATTTTCTCTTCCTTATGATTTTTTAAAAAAATTTTTTAACATTTATTTATTTTTGAGACAGAGAGAGAGCATGAACAGGGGAGAGTCAGAGAAAGAGGGAGACACAGAAGCTGAAACAGGCTCCAGGCTCTGAGCTGTCAGCCCAGAGCCTGACGCAGGGCTCGAACCTACAGACTGTGAGATCATGACCTGAGCCGAAGTCGGATGCTCAACCGACTGAGCCACCCAGGCGCCCCTTCCTTATGATTTTTAAGTTTATTTATTTATTTGGGGGAGAGGGGCAGAGAGAAAGGGAGAGAGAGAGAATCCCAAGGGACAATCCCACTGTCAGAGCAGGGACTCAGTCCCTCGAACCTTGAGATCATGACCTGAGCTGAGATCAAGAGTTAGATGCTTCACTGACTGAGCCACCCGGGCACCTCCTTCCTTATGATTTTCTTAATGATGTTTTCTACTCTCTCACTTTATTTTACTAATACGGTACATAACACATGTAACACACAAAATATGTGTTAAGCCACTGTTTATGTTACTGGTAAGGCATGCAGTCAGCAGTAGACTATTAGTGGTTACTGGGGAGTCAAAAATGGTACTCAGATTTCGACAGCACAGGGATTGGCGCCCAAGACCCGTGCATTGTTCAAAGGTCAACGGTACACCGTACAAACTGTTCTGCAGTGGGTTTTTTGTTTGTTTGTTTGTTTTGTTTTGTTTTGTTTTTGCTTTTTACTGTGCAATATATCCTGGAGGTCACTCTACCTAGTAGTTGTGCATTTTAAATAGGTGCTTTGGCCATAAGTGAGCGGTAGGCAGGAGGACTGGGGACACTGGGGAAAGGACTGCCGGATAGCATGTCCATGGCGAGGTGCCTGGTCAGGAGTGGGAGGCATCCAGGCCGGTGCTCCACCTGCTGGAAATTTCACTCACCCTCTTCACTTCTCTACAGCTGCTCACTTTCTCTACAGCTGCTTCTAGGGTGAAACCTAGAAGCTATTTTATTTACCCTGCAGATATGGTGGGCTAAGCGCTGTGTTCAATAGATCATTACTGGTTTTCCATTGTGACCAATGCGGTTTATTGTAAGGCTTCAAATCCCCATGTGTAAATCCATAGGAGGATGTTAAGCATCTGTACCCCTGTGACGTAGTGCATAGAAAATTTAAGACCTGAAAAATTGTCAATGTCTAGCATTTCCCACCTTTCCTACCTTCAACTCTAGGATTCAATAATTCTAGGCATCCATTGGGTACAACTTTGATTTTGAGAGAAACGTAAATAAATAATAAAAACATTGGTTTGGAAGAGAGCAGAAAATTAAAATTTGGGGAGAGGACTTCTCTTACCTTAAAATCTTCAGTGCTGGGGCGCCTGGGTGGCTCAGCTGGTGAAGCATCCAACTTCAGCTCAGGTCATGATCTCACGGTTCGGTTCGTGAACTCAAGCCCCGCTTTGGGCTTTGCACTCTCTCCCCCTCTCTTTCTCTCTCTGCCCCTAGTGGGATTCTCTCTCTCCCTCTCTTTCTGCCCCTTGCTCGCTCACTCTCTCTCAAAAAAAATTTTTAAGTGCTTTATCAATGTGACTCACAACGGCTATACTATTTATCGGGCAAAGGCTTGCCTTTTCTAATGGAAAGGATGATTTTCTAGGTTCTTCTCCCTGCCAGTACCCATAAATTTGATGAAGAGGTACAGGAATGGCTTTAGGTAACCTAAGCTGGTTTCATTGCAAATGAAATGGGGGGTGGGGGAGGGGGAAACCAAACCCAAACAGTGGTGAGTTGGGAAATATGTAACAAGCAGATCTCTGTGGGGGCGATGCCCTAATTTGTATAGTTTGCCAATATCCATGGTGTAAGTACTCCTTCCGTGGCTGATAGTGTAACCCATTTGTTCCAATTTGCCTAGAACCTTCCCAGTTTCAGCGCTGAAAGTCCTGAGTTCCCGGAAACTTCTCAATTCCCGGAAAACAGGGCGGTTGGTCAGCTGAATGGCTGTTTTCAGGCTCCCCATATGACATCCCCGAACATGGAGTTGGGAAGAGATGTACACATGGTTCAAGCCTTGTGAGGAACAGCCTCCCACATGCCACTGGCGGGGGTTTGCATGGCCAAGTTCTTCTCATTACCTCTCAATTCACCACCACCCCGGGCGTGATTTCCTGGAGCTATATGAACAAAGTATGGCATGCTGAGTGGCTAAAGATGCGGAAATGTATTGCCTCACGGTTCTGGAGGCCAGAAGTGCCAAACCAACATGAGGGCAAGTCTATGCTCTTTCTGCGGGCTAGGGGGGAATTTGTTCCGTGCCTTTCTCTTAGCTTCTAATGCCATTCCTTGGCTGGCAGCTGTAAAACTAGAAACACTACCTTCATTGTCACATGGCATTCTTCCCTCTGTGTCTCTTATCTTTGCTGGGGCCATCTTCTCACAAGTACCCCAGCCATATTGGATTAGAATGCGATTAAGTACCTCTGTAACCACCCTATTTCCAAATAAGTTCACATTCTGAGGTGCTAGGGGTTAGGAGCACAACATATATTTTTTGAAAGGACACAAGTCTACCCATATCAACCCCCTTCACCAATCTCACAACAACCCCCAATAATAGGTCTGAACTCAAGGTTTTAGAAATACAGCATTCTAAAACTTAAATCTATTTAAAATATTTTGCCATATATATATATACGGGGGGTTTTAATGTTTATTCATTTTTTTTCCACAGAGAGAGAGAGAAAGAGAGAGAATGAGTGGGGGAGGGGCAGAGAGAGAGGGAGACACAGAATCCGAAGGAGGTTCCAGGCGCCCCTGCTGTATGTATATTTGTAATTGAATAAATAAATGAAATTTTGCCAATTGTAGAATCCTCGGACTCAATTTTTTGTCTTTTTTTTTTTTTTTAAGTAAACTCTGCTCCCAACACGGGGCTGAAACTCAGGACCCCAAGATCAAGAGTCCTATGCTCTACGGACTGAGCCAGCCCCTCCTCTGATTCAATTTAAAAATGCTTTACTGTGGTGCCTGCTTGGCTCATGGCAGAGCATGCGACGCTTGATCTTGGGGCTGTAAGTTCAAGCCCCATGTTGGGTACAAAGATTACTTAAAAATAATGTCTTTACAATTATAAAGATAGGGGCTCCTGGGTGGCTCAGTTGGTTAAGTGTCCGACTTTTGATTCTAGTTCAGGTCATGATCTCCACAGTCATGAGGTCGAGCCCCGTGTCAGGCTCCATGCTGGGCAGGGAGCCTGCTTAAAATTCTCTCTCTTTCTCTCTCTCTCTCTCCCTCAGCCCCTCTCACACTATGTCTCTCTCAAATAAATAAATAAATAAATACTTTGTTAAAATTGTTTCTCAGTGATGAGAACTGGGGTAAAATTTCATTTTCTTTATTCACACTTTCCTATAGTACCTGTGTTTTTTTTCCCCCAAAAATAGTCCTATCATTTTTACATTTTGACCATTAACAACGGATCTATATTTTCAGAGAATGAAGAGAACCCGGTTATTCCATTTGCCCTGGGAAGGTGATCACTGATATCCGAGCTGAGGGGACACAATGGGACATGTGTGAAACGGGGTAGCACACAGTCTGAGAAGTCACTGTGAGGCCAGGCATGCGAAGGGGAAAGAAAGTACTCTCTGAAAGGGAACTCAGGGAGTCTTTACTCCAACATCTTCCCAAGTGAGTCCCACAAATTCTATGGGAATAAGAATAATTTATGGCCAAGAAAACTGGGGGCGCACAGCACTCTGACCCCTCTTGAAAAGTCACAATGCACACATCTGAGGAGTCTTGCAGTATAGAAACCTTTTTAGCCCAGAATTTTCTAGATGTCTGGATTCAGAATCCTTTTGGGGAACACACATTAATCTCCTAGAACTGGTGTTTTCCTATGCCCTAGTCCATCTCTCCCATTTTATAGATAAGAAAATTGAGCCTCAGAGAGGAAAACTGAGGTCACACAACCCATTAAAGGCAAAGCTGGGACAAAAACCTCGGCTTCCTGGCCTCCTGCTCATTCGTTTGTCCCCATCCCCACTGTTTGCTACATTTCCTCTTGCTCAGGGTTGGTGATACTCTGTCAGGATTACTGGGGAAGAGGAAGGTGAGGAGGACATCCCCACAGGATTTAGGAGAGAAGGAGTCAAGCAATAGTTGGAGCCATAGAAGTAAATTTGTTTGGGACGGTCGTCAGCTTTTAGGTTTGTCTGGTTTTTGTTTTGTTTTGCTATCTACGATAATTCTCAGATAACTTGAATTTTTTACCGAAATGGTTATTCTCTGAGTTGCTCCTTTGTAATCCACAAATCAGCCAAGTGCTGTGTATGCAAATTGCAGCTTGCACACTGAGCTGAGTCTCCACTTTCTGTCCACCCAATCTTCCACTGGACTTCATAGGACTCTCAAGGGGACAGATGTCCGTGGTGACATAGACCAGACAATGAGCTTTCTTGTGGCTCAGCACTGATTTCTCCCTCCGCGCTGACACAAAGACAAATATCAACACCTCAAAAAATTAAAAACAGAACCACTCTCCGACCCAGCAATTGCGCTACTAGGAATTTATCCGAAGGATACAAAAATGCTGTTTCAATGGGGCACACGCTCCCCCGTGTTTAGAGCAGCGCTATCAACAATGGCCAAAGTATGGAAAAAGCCCAAATGTCCATCAACTGATGAATGGATTAAGAAGCTGTGGTGTATATACACAATGGAATACCACTTGATGGTGAAAAAGAATGAAATCTTGTCCTTTGCAACAATGTGGATGGAACTGGAGTGCATTATGTTAAGCGAACTAAGTCAGTCAGAGAAAGACCAGTATCATATGATTTCACTTATATGTGGAATTTGAGAAACTTAACAGATGAACACAGGGGAAGGGAAGGAAAATAAGATAAAAATGGAGAGGGAGGCAAACCATAAGAAACTCTTAAATACAGAGAACAAACTGAGGGTTGATGCGGGGTGGGGAGTGGGTTAAATGGATGATGGGCATTAAGGAGGGCACTTGTTGGGATGAGCCCTGCGTGTTGTATGCAAGTGAGGAGTCACTGGGTTCTACTCCTGAAGCCGAGACTACACTGTATGTTAGCTAACTTGAGAATTAAACACAAAAAACAAAAAATAAAAACAAAAACAAAAAACCCAAACACCAACAAAAGCTCTGCCTTCCTCAGTTTCAGGACTCACTTAACCAAGAGCGCTCTTTTTCCGGTGATGACACACAGTAAACACCTGCCCTGCCAGCTTCCCTTGGAAATTCCACCAGCCCTAAGGGCTCAGTCAGGTAAACACAGACAGGGCCATCTGTTCCCTCTGCTGATGGGCACCTGCCATGAAGTCACACTTGGCACCATTGGGTTCTGGCACGGCACGGACACCAGCACCCACACCTAAAGCTGAGAAACAATAGCCTTTAATAAAGGGTCTAGTGGTGGAGAGTATCATGTCCTGGAGGTACACAGTTGATTCTGGCAAACTCACTTTGAGTGCCTGTTGTGTACACGGCCACACCCTCTCATCAGGCACACTTGATCCATGTAACATTCTATAGCTAGCACTTGCTAGCTGCTTTTCCTCTTTTTAAAAATACTGTGTTTTTCTTCTAAACATGGAGACTTTGGGGGTAAGGGAATAAGAAGATCAGAACTATGTCTTCGGGTTTTTTCTTTTCCCCCATCACCTATTTCACCCATCCCCCCTCCCCCACCTTTCCTCTGGCAACCACCACTTTGTTCTCTATGGTTAATAGTCCTTTCTTTGGTTTGTCTCTTTTTCTCTTTGTTCGTTTGTTTTGCTCCTTAAATTCCACACGTGAGTGACATCATATGCTATTTTTCTTTCTCCGACTTATTTCCCTTAGCATTAAACCCTCTAGATGCATCTATATTATTGCAAATGGCAAGATTTCATTCTTTCTTATGGCTAAGTAATATTCCATTATGTATGTATGTATGTATGTATGTGTGCGTGTGTGTGTGTATATATACTTACATACACACACATCACTTATTCTTTATTCATTCATCTGGAGATAGATACGCTTGAACTGCTTCCATAATTTGGGTATTATAAATAATGGTGCAATAAACATAGGAGTGCACGCATCTTTTCAAATCAGTGTTTTCATATTTACTGGGTAAATACCCACTGGTGGGATTACTGGATCATATGGTAATTCTTAATTTTTTGAGGAACCTCCATACTATTTTTCACAGTGAGTGCACCAGTTTGCATTCCCACCAACAGTGCATGAGAGTTCCTTTTTCTCCACATCCTAACCAACACTTGTTTCTTGCGTTTGTGATTCTAGCCATTCTGACAGGTGGGAGGTGATGTCTCATTGTGGTTTGATTTGCATTTCCCTGATGATTAGTGGTGATGAACATCTTTTCATGTGTCTGTTGGCCATTTATATGTCTTTGGAAAAATGTCTGTTCATGGCTTCTGCCTATTTTTTAATTGGATTATTTATTTTTGGGGTGTAAGAACTGGTGTTCTTTATATATTTTATATATTTTGGATAATATTTTTTATATATTTTTAATATATTATATAATTATTATATTATTATATAATTATATCATATTCTTTATATATTTTATATATTTTGGATAATAACCTTTATCAGATATATCATTTGCAAATATCTTCTCCCATTCCAAAGGTTGTCTTTTAGTTCTGTTGATTGTTTCTTTTGCTGTGTAGAAGCTTCTTATTCTGATGTAGTCCAATAGTCTATTTTTTATTTTATTTCCTTTGCCTCAGGAGACATATCTAGAAAAATGTTGTCACAGCCAATGTCAGAAAAATTCTTCCTATGCTCTCTTCTAGGATTTTTATGGTTTCAGGTCTCACATTTAGGTCTTTAATCCATTTGGAGCTTATTTTTGTGTATGGTGTAAGAAAGAGGTCCAGTTTCATTCTTTTGAATGTAGCTGTCCAGTTTTCTGAACACCATTTGTTGAAGAGACTGTTTTTTACCCCTTGCATATTCTTGCCTCCTTTGTCAAAGATTAACTGACCATATGATCGTGGGTTTATTTCCGGGCTCTCTACTCTGTTTCATTGATCTATGTGTCAAAATCAGACCTATGTTTCAAAAAAAATAACCCAGATAACTCTAGAGTCAGTGTTGAGGGTAGACTCGATTGAAAACAAGACATGAGAATACTGGTTTCAGACCTACATTGTTTTTCTGTTTGCTTGTTTATTTTTAAGGCTTTTTTTTTTTTAAGTAATCTCTACACTCAATGTGGGGCTTGAACTCACAACCCTAAGATCAAGAGTCACATGCTCTTGTAACTGAGCCAGTCAGGTGCCCCTGTTTGCTTGCTTTCACTCATTCATTCTGAAAACATTTAGGAGTATCTACAATGTGCCAAGCACTGTTCTGGGCACCACAAATATAGGAATGCACCTGCTTTCCTGGATCTCCCTTTCATCTAGGGGAATATAGATGATAGAAATAGGAATACTACCCAGTGATGGGTAGTAAAAAGTGCAAAGAAGAAAAATAGAGGTGCCAGGCTGGCTCAGTCCATAGGGCATCCGACTCTTGATCTCACGGTCATGAATTTGAGCCCCATGTTGGGTGTAGAGATTACTTAAAAAAAAAAAAAAGGAAAATGAAGGCCTTGAGAAGGCTAGAACATGCTGGGTAGAGTTTTCTCTTCTTCTTTCTTTCTTCTTCCTTTCTTTCTTTTTTTTTTTTTTTGTGGTAAAATGTACATAAGATAAAATTTACCATGTTACCCAGAAGTAATTTATTTAGTGGAGAGGCCAATGCAGATCCATGAAGAGAGACAATTCAGTGCTAAGCACAAACTCTTTAATCGCAGAGAGGATTTTCATATCTGCATTAAAGAGCATGTGCTTTGTGAATGCAAATTTATGAGGCTGTGATGTCTACTGAGTTTCTGTTTAGAGTTATAGGACTTGCTCCTTTCAGATATGAGTGAGGAGTCATGAGTTTCCTTTGGAAGTTCCATTAGCTTAGGGAAACTGAAGATAGGAAGCCTCATTTAAAATCGAGTTGGGGGCCCCTGGGTGGCTCAGTCAGTTAGGCATCCGGCTCTTGGTTTTGGCTTAGGTCATGATCTCATGGTTTGTGAGTTTGAGTCTTGTGTCATGCTCTGTGCTGACAGTGCGGAGCCTGCTTGGAATTCTCTCTCTTTCCCTCTCTTTCTGCTCCTCCCCTGTTCTCTTTCTCTCTCTCTCAAAATGAATAACTTAAAAAAAATAATAGAGCTGGAAGGGCACCTGAATAGCTCAGCTGATTGAGCATTAACTCTTGATTTTGGCTCAGGTCATGATCCGAGTGTTGTGGAATCAAGCCCCGTGCCCAGCTCTGTACTGAGCATGAAGCCTTCTTAAGATTTTCTCTCTCTCCCTCAGCCCCTCTTCCCAGCTAGTGCCCTCTCTCTCCCCCAAAATAATAATAAAATAAAATAAAATAAAATAAAATAAAATAAAATAAAAAGGAGTTGGGAGGCCAGCGGGAAGAGCTCCCATGCCCTATTGCTCATCATCAAGTGCAGACCCAACCAGAAGAGAAGAACCATGCATTCCCAAAAGGTAGAAGCCTTCCTTATGACTGCAGCAGGAGGAAGGAAGAACTTCTCCTTGCCCAACAAGCTCAGCCAGTAAGAAAATACCACAACTCAGCCACCGAGAAAGCATCACCACCTGAACTCCCACTTTCTCCAAAGGACTTTTGTCCAAAGTAGCCCCTCTCAACCTAATCCTTTTCTTTATAAAGTAGCTTTCTCCTCCTTTGATCTTCAGACTTGCCTATGGCTTGCCATAGTTTGCATGTCCCAAATTACAATTCCTCTGCTATCCTCAAATAAACCCACTTTGCTGGGAAAATAACTGGCTGTTTTACTTGTAAGGTCAATAGCTTGTTGGTACATATTTTGCCTATGACAGGAGCAATTAATCTTACATTAATGAGTACATTCCATTTTTCTGGGTACAGAGAACAACACGGAAAGGTCTATGTCTCCTCTAGTTGGTTAACAGAAATAACTTTGTTATTATTATTATTTTATTTTAGAGAAAGTGTGCAAGTTGGGGAGAGGGGTAAAGGGAGAACGAGAGAATTTCAAGCAGGCTCCGTGCTTGGCACGGAGTCAGACATGGGGCCCAATCCCAGGACCCTGGGATCAGGACCTGAGCCAAAAACAAGACACTCAACCAACTGAGCCTCCCAGGGGCCCCAACAGAAATAACTTTAGACCTTAATCCATTCACCCAATCTGATAATTTTGTCATCCATAAAACCTTCATGTATTCTGCATGATGCACCTAATTCCTGTTCAATCAAAGATCCTGCAGGGGAGGAAAAGAATTTTCTCCTACCTTTCTAAACTCTTGGCTGAGACCCCTTGTAATAAAAGATTAACAGGAGAATAATGAACAGAAGTTTAATGACATGTATACCTGTTGTGTACATGGGAGAGACCCAGGAAAACTGAGTAACTCTCTGAAGTGGTCCAAGCCATCACCTTAAATAATCTCCAGTTAAACACAAAAGAGTTGGCAGATGGGGCAGAAGCAGAGGGTGGGGGTCACCAGGAAAAGCACCACAAATAAGGGTAAGGTTGTTTTGTAGACTTAAATCTTTACCTTCTCCGTTGATTAGAATTTCTAGAGATTTAGAGACCTCCTGCTCTTCCTGGCACAGACAGGAAGGCAAATGTAAACTGCTGTTACAAAACCAAGTAACTCTCTCCTGCCTACCTTCTCAAAAAAAAAAAAAAAAATATCTTAAACTAATCCTTATGCCAAAGAGACCTATTCTGGGGTGGCAAGTTCTGCTTTCCTTCAATCCATCATGATTTCTGACTTATCTAGATATTTGAGATTAACTTGCTATGATAATACCATGCAGAAGTCACAAAACCAACCCTACCCCACAGCTACACAAAGGAAATTAGAAGATTCATTTAAAAAACCAGGGCGGGGCGCCTGGGTGGCGCAGTCGGTTAAGCGTCCAACTTCAGCCAGGTCACGATCTCGAGGTCCGTGAGTTTGAGCCCTGCGTCAGGCTCTGGGCTGATGGCTCAGAGCCTGGAGCCTGTTTCCAATTCTGTGTCTCCCTCTCTCTCTGCCCCTCCCCCGTTCATGCTCTGTCTCTCTCTGTCCCAAAAATAAATAAACGTTGAAAAAAAAAAAATTAAAAAAAAAAAAAAAACCAGGGCGCCTGGGTGGTTCAGTAGGTTAAGCGTCTGTCCTATTCTTGGTTTTGGTTCAGGTCATGATCTCATGATTTCATGAGTTCAAGCCCCACATCGAACCTGCTTGGGATTTTCTCTCTCTCTCTCTCTCTCTCTCTCTCTCCCCACCCCCTTTGCCCCTCCCCCACTCACTCTGTCTCTGTCTCAAAATAAATAAATAAATTTAAAAAATTTTTTAAAAGAAAAAGAAGATTCATTTAAAAAACCGAACATGTTCTCCTTTGAGTTGTTCTTCTAATTCGCTTTCCCTGGAAACTTGCAGAGAAACAAGCACATTTGCCCTAGGTGGATGCTTGTTTTCTTATTGATAGGAAAGCTGTAAGAGGAAATGGAGTTGTTTTTCCTGTAAGGAGGGGCAAGCCTTGTAAATATAGGCAGAGCCACTGCAAATTCCTAGGGTAAGAGCTTTGAGGTGTGTACAATGAGTTTGCAAAATTTTCTAGAAGGCTCATAGAGCACACAATAGTTAGGGCTGGATGATATATGTTTGGGCAGGGAAAGCAGAGACTCAACAGCTTATAAAGATGCAACACGTACACTGTGACCTGCTGAGAACTCGTCAGTAACTGTTCATCTCCAGGAGGTTTATTTTTGCCGTCCGTATCCTTCATCTGAAACATCCGGGCTGTATGTTTTGAAATTCAGAGTTCTTTGGGAATACGGTCTGTATACTGTATAGCATTGCATAATACCTCCAGCAGTCTGGGGTAGTACTCCAATAATTAAACCTATGGATGTATCCCCAGGGAGATGTATGATTATTTATACCAAATAGAATAAATAAAGACCATAAAATAGACTTCGATCATCAATTCAGGTCAGATTTTGCTGCCAAATTGTTTAGTACCAAACTTTTGGTTTCAGAGACAAAATTCTAAAATTTCAGAATTGCGGCTAAGGGACTGTGGACCTATATAGGACTTTTCACTGCGTAATTCCAATAGGTTGCTTGAACCTATCTCGCGAGTGGTTACAATGCTCTGAATCAAGAATCCGGGTCTGGGCAGAGATGAATTGCTCAACATCACACCCTTTCACAAAAAGTGGAAGTCTGTAATGGGAGGTATTTTGTTGAGGGGTATTTAGTGTGTATCATGAGACCTGAAAAAACGCAAGTAAGAACTAAAATACATTTGCTGGGTGCCTTTACCTGGCTCAGCAGAGGGCAGAAGCCCTATGAATCATATTCATCTAGGCAGGTGCAGGCCACAGACAACCGATATCTCCCAAGTGAATTTGAAAGGATCTTATTACCCAGGATCCTAAGAGGGTTGTTGCCTTGTTGCCTTGGGAACCATAGGTAAGGATAATGAAGTCAGGTCCTCATTTTAGTGACTCCTCAGCTCTTGATACAATGTCTTACAGGCATGGCTGCCTCACGGTTGCCAGACCCACATTCAGGACGTATTTCTCCTGGACAGTCGACGCTGTGGTACCTGTGGCCGCTTCATCCCTGACAGAGAGCGTGGACCATGCTCTCCAAACAGGCCACACGCTGGACTACCTCCGGTTTCTGTCTGCTGGGTTTCAGACTGGCGAGTGTGAGGCAAGGCAACCTGGACAATGTGGTTCATAGGATGGCTCGGGAGCCAGGTAAGTCAGTAGCTTTTGTTTTGTCCTCACTGTGGGTATTCACTATGCAAGGAGCATATAGAACTTTCTGGTGAGGATCATTTAGTCATATCAAGGCCAGAAATGAAATATTTTACTTCCGATTCATTATTTATATAGGGAATCATACTGTGGTGAAGAAACAATTTAATGTTTCTGCTCAACACATAATATTTATTGAGCACGTATTATGTGTCTCCGTGCCAGATATAAGCTCCGCAGAGTGGAGAGGCTAGGCTGTAGTGTGTGTGGGGGGAGGGTATATGTGTGACTAAGAATAGCCTTAGGAACCCCTTTTGACTAATGTAAACAGGAAAGCTTATAGGCAGATTCGGCCAGCGTGGGCTTTTGCCTACACGATGCCCTAGATGCCTGAAGGTGGAGAAATCATCTCCAACCTATGAGGGTCAAAACTCCAGACAAAAATGGCAGAAAGGCCGGAAAAGCCTTGTCCTCTGTTTGCATCTCAGAGATGCTGTAGCAGATATTTGTGATGTAAACAAAACCAAACAAAACCCCCCAAAACCCAGAGGTCTATCTTGTTTGGCCACTGTGCTTGAGATTCTGTTCTCTGTACTGATCAAAAATTCTGATACACTATCCTAGAACTTTTTTCTCTGCGGGTGTGTATAATTTCTAGCACTAACAACAACCTATGAGGCAGATAATATCATCCTCATTTTTAAAAGAGAAAAGAGGTTCGAGTAGGTCTAGTGAGCCTACCTCGGTCACACAACTAGAAAGTGACCACACGGGGACAGATGCCCAGGTCTGGGGACTCCAACACCCAGGCTCTTTCTCCACCTGTACCACGGGCCCCTCTCCAGACTGGCAGAGGAAGAGATTCCTCCAAGTCTCTTTTAAAAGTGCACGACGTTAGAAGATCTTGAACCAACACATTAACAAGCACTTGTTAAGAAGTTAAATGACTGGGGTAACTGGATGGCTCAGTCAGTTAAGTTGATTTTGGCTGAGGTTAGATCCAGCCCTGCGTTGGGCTCCCGGCTGGGCAGGGAGCCTGCTTGAGCTTCTTTCTCCCTTTCCCACTGCCCCTCCCCTGCTCGTGCTCTCTCTCTCTCAATAAATACATAAATAAGTAAATAAATAAATAAATGACATGGCTCAGATCCTACCACTTTTCATAATACTTTTCCTTTGTGCACAATTGTTCTCAATCCCTGTTCATTAGCATGCAGAGCTATTCTGTATGTCCTACTTACTATTCTGCGTTTTTCAGCTAATAGTGTTTCTTGATGTTCTTATACATCCCACAGTATTTTCTTTTTTTTTTTTTTTTTTCAGCGTTTATTTATTTTTGGGACAGAGAGAGACAGAGCATGAACGGGGGAGGGGCAGAGAGAGAGGGAGACACAGAATCGGAAACAGGCTCCAGGCTCTGAGCCATCAGCCCAGAGCCCGACGCGGGGCTCGAACTCACGGACCGCGAGATCGTGACCTGGCTGAAGTCGGACGCTTAACCGACTGCGCCACCCAGGCGCCCCTACATCCCACAATATTTTCAATAAAAAAAAATTCTGAATGCAACCTGTAAAATGCTGAAAAAGGGCAAGAAATTATCTGTGCTATCCCCAAATAAAACAAATTCACTGCTTGCACTTTGGTTTATTTTGTTCCCGTCCTTCTGCCTGTGGGTTTCAGTTTTGCATAGTTGGCAATCGTGGTATGGAAATTTGTCTTCTGTCATTTATGCTGAATATTACGTTGTTATCCACAGGCTCCATGAGGCCAAAACCTTCGTTTTTTGTTCATTGTTGTATCACCTGGGCATGATAGAGTAAAGCCGGTTCAATAAGCATTTGTTGGTGGAATAAATATTACTACATACTCGTTTTTTTTTAAGTTTATTTATTTTTTAATGTTTATTTATTTTTGAGAGAGAGACAGAGAGAGACAGAGCGTGAGCGGGGGGGGGGGGGGGGTGGGCAGAGAGTGGGAGACACAGAATCGGAAGCAGGCTCCAGGCTCCGAGCTGTCAGCACAGAGCCCGACGTGGGGCTTGAACTCACAAACTATGAGATCATGACCCGAGCTGAAGTCGGATGCTTAACTGACTGAGCCACCCAGGCACCCCAATACTGCTACATATTCTTCAGAGTTAACCTATATATGCCCACATAATTTTCCTTTTAGTGGCTATATCATCAATTACTTAATTTTCCCTATTTATTGGATATTTTCATTGTTTTCAATTTTTTGCTCTTACGAATAACGTGTTCATGGAAAGTCTTGTTCATGTAGCTTTCTCTGCATTTATCCTATTGTCTGAAGATGGCAGCCCAGGGTGAAATCACAGGGTCAGATGACTTGAGCATTTTTTACGAGTCTTGATGCGTTTCATGAAAACGCCTTTTGAAACGGCGGGAGCAGTTTACAATGGCAATAGCAACGTAGCACCATCACCTGCCCTGGTCTGTGTTGTTTTTAAATTGCTATTGATTTAAGTGGAAGAATCCCTTAATCTGTTGGCATGCTTGTATAACCTCGCGTTAGTGTTGCAGGCATAGTGTGCCAAATAAGTACTCATTGAAATGTGAGTCCACTGCTTCGCTCAGGTCCCTAAGAGCCCCACTATTTCCCAGTATATTATAAGCACAAGTGCAATTCAGCCGTATGTCTCTGATTGGCCTATACATGTAAACACCAGTTATAATGATTACACAACAATTATTTTGTTTACAGGCTTTTTTTTTTATGGTTTAGTGCTCTTCGAGCATCACAGTAAAAAGAAGATGATTTTTACATTAGATACTATGAGGAATCATGTCCTTTTCCCTACAAAGTTGTTCAATGAATTTATCTCTTTCTGTGTCTCCATGTATTGCTAGCTTCATCTCCCCCCCCCTGGAAATTCATAGGCAATCCCACCTCCAGGGATTTTCAATATACTTTTCACATGTGTTTACACTTACTTTTCACCAGGAGCTTAGCTGGAGCTTAACAGTAATCTTTGGACTGTTAACAAGTGATCAACAGAAAGTATTATTTCTTTATGAGCTGTTTGTCAAAGTCCAAAGACTAACATCACTGAGTGCCAGAAAGCAGGCAGTGTTCCAATTACTTAAACTGCTATTTAAAAAATTTTTTTTTAACATTTATTTATTATTGAGAGACAGAGAGACACAGAGAGTGAGAAGGGGAGGGGCAGAGAGAGGGGGAGACACAGAATCTGAACCAGGCTCCAGACTCTGGGCTGTCAGCACAGAGCCCGATGTGGGGCTCGATCCCACAAACTGTGAGATCATGAGCCAAGGTCGGATGCTTAATCAACTGAGCCACCCAGGCACCCAAAAACTGCTATTTTTTTAGAAACAGTTCCCAAAGCTTTGGCCACAGAAAGTATCTAGAGGTAACCCCTGCCTCTCAAGAGAGTTTAGGAAGGACTTAAAATATCATTCCAGGGGCGTCTGGGTGGCTCAGTCGGTTAAGCGTCTGACTTCAGCTCAGGTCATGATCTCACGGTTTGTGAGTTCGAGCCCCGCAGAGGGCTGTCTGCTGTCAGCACAGAGCCCTCTCAGATCCTCTGTCCCCCATTCTCTTTGCCCCTCCCTCATGCTCGTTCTGTCTCTCAAAAATAAACGTTTAAAAATAAAATAAAATATCATGCCAAAATAGAGTGGACTATAAAGTTAAAGGGGCTCAAGGTAACTGTTGCAGGGATTGCTCAGCATGGAGAAGGGATTGGTCTTTGGTTACTCCTTTTGCCTGTCTTCTCAATACCCCGACTTGTAGCTATACGGGAGGCATTTACCTGCCCCATTTCTGCCTCTGCTTGGGGAGAAGGTGGGGCTGCTGCCTGCCTTGCCCCATGGAGGAGGGACCTGGGACTTCTCCAGACCCAGGAGCAGCCCTGTGTTTAGACCAGACAGGTGTGACTGGGGGTGAGGCTGGGATAAGGAGTGTTGAGAGAGCACTCAGTGGCCACGTGGCCCATGCACCTGTGGCCAGGGTGTTTCTGAGAGCTGCAGCTGCTTCGTTCAATGTGCGGGACACTCCAGGGCCCCGTGAGTCCCACCACTAGGTCCCACCAAGACAGACTTCCTCCTTCCCATTAGGATCCCTACAAGTGTCAGCCAAAAGATACCTGGAAGCTCTTCTAGTTCATTCCATGCATTTATTTTACTTTGCTTTTAATTGAACTCAAAACAGTACCCCAAAAAGCCAGACAGAGAGCGAGTGCAGGGGAGGGAGAGACAGAGAATCCCAAGCAGGCAGCACAGAGCCAGATGTGGAGGTTGAACTCACGTGAGATCATGACCTGAGCTGAAATCAAGAGTCTGGTGCTTAACTGACTGAGCCACCTAGGGGCCCTAACATTTTTTCTTTAAAACAAATTTGGGGGTAGGGGTGGGGGCCCTGGATGGCTCAGTCGGTTCAGCCTCTGACTCTTGATGTTGGATTAGGTCATGATCTCCCGGTCCTGGGATGGAGCCTTTCATGGGACTCTGCAGAGCCTGCTTAGGATTCTCTCTCTCCCTCTCTCTCTCTCTCTGCCCCTCCCCTTCTCATGTTCTCCTTCTCTCTCTCTCAAAAATAAATAAACATTTAAAAAATTGTTTTTAACTTAAAAAAAATTTTTAAGTAAATTACACATGGGGCTTGAACTCATGCAGGCTCCACCAATTAAGCCAGCCAGGGGCACCCTTTTTCTCTCTGTTTTTAAAAATTGTAGGGGCGCCTGGGTGGCGCAGTCGGTTAAGCGTCCGACTTCAGCCAGGTCACGATCTCGCGGTCCGGGAGTTCGAGCCCCGCGTCAGGCTCTGGGCTGATGGCTCAGAGCCTGGAGCCAGTTTCTGATTCTGTGTCTCCCTCTCTCTCTGCCCCTCCCCCGTTCATGCTCTGTCTCTCTCTGTCCCAAAAATAAATAAACGTTGAAAAAAAAAATTAAAAAAAAATTGTATCTATATGGGGTGATGGAGGTTAGCTGGACCTATTGTGGCAATCATTTCACAATAGGTGTAAATCAAACTACCAAGCTGTGCACTTTAAATTTGTACAGTGATGTAAGTCAATTGTTTTGCAGTAAAACTGGACAAAAATGCCAAACATACACAGGCAGCAAAGTCAAGATTAGAAACAAAACTCTTCCTGGGGCTCCATGGCACACCTATTGCCAGGAATAGAAACACTTGTCTTACCAAGGCAAGTGCCCCATTTTAGACTGTGATTTGACCTCTTCCCCATCCTGCCCGTCCAGCCCACAGGTGAAGCACAGTATTGATTTCAGAGCCTCTGGACGCAGAACACAAGAGCTCCCAGTCATGAGAGGCAAGAGAATAGGGCTTTGTCTCCCAGAAAGGCAAGATGGTTTCTATGGGACTGCCTTGGGGCCAGTGCAGGGAGGGAACCGCTGCGGAGCTCCAAGTCAGAACCCAGAGTTCTTGCCCCATTTTCCACGGTACTGCCCCTGGGGCCCAGGGAGGTGACTCTTTATTTCTCTGAGCAGATTTTGCAATGTGTAGTCTTTCGAGTGGAAATGTGTATTAGTTACTGAAAAGGCTGTTTTGCCGATTACAGGAAAGCGCAGACAAAGGAATACATACAGCATGTACCCAGAATGAAAAGAGTGGGTGGGAAAAGGCAAGATAATGTCAGTTACCAGCTATGCCAGCCAGAGTCCTTTTCTTCCCTACCTGCACACATTCAAAGAAAATCCAAAATCCAAGTCTTTCAAGTGTTCATTTCAGCTCAGACACGGAAGGAAATTAAACAGGTATTTTAGTGTGTATGTGTGTGTATGTGTATGTGTATGATAGGTCACCCAAACACATGTAGTACCAACATCAACCCCATATACTAGATTAAATCAGTGGCGTGTAATTAAAACGTGTTTTTACTAAGTTAGGGAATATCAAGTTTACCCCAAAAATACCTCATCAATTTTTAGTGGTTGGTGATTTTGAATCAGGGCCCAAACAAGAAACACACACTGTATTTCATTGATACCACTTAAGTCTTTGAATCTATAGGTTTCTTCCCCCTCCATGTTTAAGGACTTGCCAGTTGTTGAGGAAATTGGATCCTTCGACTTTTTGAGTTTCTCACATTCTGGATTTTGTTGATTGTACCCTGTAGTAGTGTTGTTTAACGTATTCCTCTCTTCTAGAAATTCTTTTAAACTGGTAGTTGGAGGCTCAGTCAGTCCAGCTTTGGCTCAGGTCACCATCTTGCGGTCTCTGAGTTTGAGCCCCGTGTCGGGCTGACAGTTTGCTTCGGATTCTATGTTTCTCTCTCTCTCTCTGCCCCTCTCCTGCTCACACTCTGTCTCTCTCTCTCAAGAATAAATAAACATTAAAAAAAATTTTTTTTTTGGTCAGCACAGAGCCTGTCACGGGGCTCAAACCCGCAAACCGTGAAATCACGACCTGAGCCAAAGCCAGATGCCCAACTGACTGAGCCACCCAGGTGCTCCTAAAAAAAAATACTTTTTAACCGGTAGTTGGATCTAGAAACTTGTACAGACTCAGGTTTGCTCTTGTTTGGCAAGAATGTGTCATTTGTGGTGTTGTATATTTCCATCAGATGGCACACAATGTCTGGTGACCTTCTCTGTGATGTTAGTGGCCATCGATGACTATTGCCCTGATCCACTATTTTATTCGGGTTTTGGAAAATGCTGGTGTTTGTTGCAATTTTCAATCCTTACTTGTTGGCTAGAATAATCTCTTCATCAACTATTTAGTTATCCTGAGATACAGTCTGTACCTGTTTTAGCCTGAATTTCCAAGAAGGAAGAGCCTTGAGACATGGGCTTTATTGGGGAATGTGATCCTACAGAAAGAAGTAAGGGGTGGGGAAAGCAGAGAAAGCCAACGAAAGGGAGATTCACCCAGCAGGCTGCTGCTTCAGGCACCTGATTGGTTGATCTGTGTGACTTAATTTCTGAGAAGCAATGCCTACTGAGTCTCAGGATAATTCCTCTTGGGGGGAGAAAGAAAGGAATATTGATACATCAGCTTCTAGCCCTCGCTGATCGCTGATCAAAGGTTAGACAATGAAACATGGGCACCTGGATAGTTTCCATGAATCCCCACCCTGGCGTTGACAAAGAAGAACTGGGGTAGGAGGAAGGAGATGAGGTTATTTTCAGGTTGTTCCTGCATGAAGCTGGATAGAGACCACCTGGACCTTGTTGCTGCTGCAGTGACTAGAGTAAGAGACACGTGAGACAAAAAGGCAAGTGAAATGTGTTAATTCTTTTACAATTTACCAGCTTTCAAAATAATGAATTAGTTCTATTGCATCTGCAAAGGTAACCAGTTAGAGGTTTTTTTTTGTTTTTGTTTTTTAGTATCATTATGACTTATAGATATATAAGTATTTGATAGGTCTCAATTCATTGCAGGTATGTTTCTTACTGACGCTTAAAATTTATCACACTTTGGCCGGTGGGTGCTTCCACAAGTTGGCTCTGGATCCCATTCGATGTGAACCTTGGTTTTCGATAGCTTCCTTGCTTTCTTCATTGACAAGATATTCCACGCTTATTTCCGCTCAGGTCATGATCTCACAGTTCGTGGGATAGAGCCCCGGGTCGGGCTCTTCACTGACAGTGCAGAGCCTGCTTGGGATTCTCTCTCTCTCTGTCTCTGTGCCTCTTCCCTGCTCATTCTCCATCTCTCTCTCTCAAAATAAATAAATAAACATAAAAAAAAACTTTAAAAAAAAGAAAAGAAAGAACTTGTTGATAGGCGATGTGGAAATGCAGTTTGGAACTGAAGGCCAAGTAAGAATTAGGAGTCTTTGGTGCAAAAAGGTGGTTTTATTTATTTTTTATTCTTTTAAAGTTTATTCATTTATTTTGAGAGAAAGAGAGAGTACTCAAGCAGGGGGCAGAGAGAGAGGGAGAGAGAATTCCAAGCAGGCTCCTCACTGTTAGCACCGATTCCAACGCGAGGCTCAAACTCACGAACTATGAGATCATGACTTGAGCCAAGATCAAGTTGGATGCTTAACCTACTGAGTCACCCAGGTGTCCCAAAAAGGTGGTTATATTAATGTACAGGGACAGGACTTGTGGGCAGAAAAAGCTGTACTGGGGTTGTGCCGGGTGACTGATTATGTACTTCGAGTTGGAGGAGGTTAGGGAGAGCGTATGTCCCTAAGGAATTTTGGAAGGTTTCCAGGACAATGAGGGGGCTAGCTATTGTTAGGAAAAGGTCATTTATTATTGTCTGAATAAAACCTTACTCGTGAGACCCTTCAGATGTATATCCATGGGGCATATGCTTGAAGGATGATTGCTAACATATATTTGTGGGGTAGAGATAAAGGAAGTCTCCAAAGGAATTTCTATACATTTAAAGTAGACTCACAGGACCCTGGGGCGGAGGGGGTGTCTGAATAATGTTACCCTAAGATTGCCTTTTGCCTTTAGCAAAGTGTCAACATGGAGGCAGGTGAGCTCCTAGAGGAAAGTCATTCTTGTCTCAAGGACTTGTCAATGGGTTGTAAGTTGTAAGGAAATTTAATTTTTTTTTCTTTTGCCTTTGTTTCCCATATCAGTAGGTACCCCCAGAAATCTAAACTAAATGAACTTGATAAGAAGCACTGTCATTCATTCCATTACTCCTGGTAGAGGTTTGGGTGAGAAGGAGCCCACGAGGTTTTTCTGTGTGTGTGTGTGTGTGTGTGTGTGTGTGTGTGTGTGTGTGTGGTAAAAAACACATAATATAAAATTGACCATTTTAACCATTTTTAAACATACAATTCAGTGGCATTGAGTACAATTCATACTCGTGTGCAAGCAATGCCACTATCCCTCTTCAGAACTTTTTCATCATATCAAATCTGCACCCATTAAACAATAACTCCCCATTACCTTCCCAGGGTTTTTAACATGACTAAATGAAAGAAGCACCTGCTTGCCACTTTCAGGCACTACGAAGCTTTCGCCTTCCAGGCGGAGCCGGGATTCATTCCCGTGGTGACTAAGCAGGCTCTCGGGTTAATGCTCCCCACACCTATTGTCCCAGCGGGAGGAACCGGTATTTCCGGATTGGGGCCTCAGACCCTGTGATCCCGGCTAAGGGCGAGGTTCATGGGGGAGGGGAACGGAAGCTGATCATAAAGGTTAACTTTCCACCCAAATCACCAACCTGCCTCTCACCCCACTCCACCCCCAAACAGAAACAAAGACCCCCGCGCCACCAAACACCTACAATAATGGCGCACAACCATCCCTCCCGTGCTCTTTTGAAGGGTACTGTAGCTAACCCCTTCCAAGCTCACACCCCCGGGGAGGATCAGAAAGCCGACCAGAGAACGAATCAAGAAAGCAGCACAGCGAATCCCTTTTGCTCTAGGGCCGGAAGAAAGCTCAGTGGCAGTTTTGCGTAGAAGGGAAGAGGCAGGGGAGTGGATTCCCAGGCTGGAGGGACTAGTAGCTCCTGAGGCCGCAGCCCCTGCCCCACCGCTGGGTGGCGCGTGAGAGCCCCCCCCGCAATCGTTGCTTACACCCCAAAGTAAAGCTGCAGTAAGCTGCGTTTCCTGCCCCTGGCTCGGGCAGCTGGCACCCGTGGGGACTCCAGGAAGGAGGTGACAGCCTCTGCCCACTCTCCTCCCCTCCGCGCCGCGGCTCTCTGGCTCTCTGCTGCCCACTCCCCCGCCCCCACCCTGGATTTTTTTTTTTTCTTTCTCCCAAACCTCCAAACAGGAAATAGTTTGAATCCACAATAGTACACAGGAGCAGCGGCCGAGGCCACTCGTGCCCGCCCATTCCCCGGGCAGCGTCCCGCACTCCGACTCCGGCCAGGCGCCGCCAGCTACGAGCGCCGGCAGCGCACCGGACACCCGCCCGGCCGCCCGCACCGCGTCGGAGCGCGCCCCCGCGGCCCCGGGAGCCACCCTCGCCCCGCGCTGGACCCCGCCGACTGCGGCCACCCCCAGCCCGCAGGCGAGTACCCTCCTCCTCCCTCCCCTGCCCCCGAGCGCCCGCCGCGCGGCCGCCTGGGCTCGGGCGTCGCCGGGATGCCTCCCTCCAGTCCCAGCCTGGCGAACTAGGGGTTTGCGGGGTGTGGCGGGGCGCTGGCGCCCTGGATCGGCGTGCGGGCGGAGGTGAGGGGCAGCGAGAGTACAAGCGAGTTGATTCCCACCCCCACCCCCCGGTCTCCCTGTGGATTCGGTGTGTACTTTACTGGGCCCTGATTGTTTCCTCTCTGGGCGTGCTTAGCGGACTTTTGCCTCCCCGTCCTGCCGGGGACGATAGCGCATCGTGGGGTTTCTCTTGCGGGACTGTCGGCAAGTGGGCTCGAGTACGCACCCGAGGCGGCTACAGGTGCTTGGGAGTCACCGTCTTTTTCCTACCTGGCCTGGCGCCTTCACCAAGGAATGGGGACTGTTTCACTTTCTGTTGAGCCTCTCTTTAACCAGGTTAAAAGGGCCTCTGAGTTTCTGTTACCAGCGTTTGCGGTACGTGTAGGGGGGCAGGAGCTGGTGCCTGGAGGCCGAGGGAGGCGCTAGTCAGTTGCAAGCAGGTGGGGACTGCCAGTGGAGTCTCGGTCGAGCCTCAGCTGCGGGGCTTGCAGACCCCGCGCAACCGAGAGCTGGAGTGCACAGTCCCGGAGGTGCCCGCGGGCCAGAGCTACCCGCAGAGCCGCGACCTGTGCCCCTAGCGCCGCAGAGCCCTCGAGGGTTCCCCCGCCCTTCACGTTAACCTGCTGGGCGTTGTCAGTTTTCCAGGCTGCAGGGCTCTTCTATAGGGAACTCCGTCAAAGCGGAGTTGGAGATCTTTATGTTGGATAAAGGCCACCGAATTCCAGGCATTCTTCGAGTTTGGGAAGGGTATTTTTAAGTTTTGAAGGCTGCCCGGAGGCTTTCTGTGAAATTGCCTCTGTCGACTGCCCTTATCGTGGGTGGCAGACTCCTAGTCGCGAGATGGGTGGATACACCTGGGAAGCCCCCCTCTGTCAGGCTTTCTGGCCAAGATTCTCAAGGCAGTTTTACAAATGGTGGGTGGTAGGTAATCTACGTCCTTAACCGATTCACTTGAAAGGTGCGACCAACCGTCCTCATGTCCTGGTGAGGAGACCGTGGTTCTAGATGACCATCAGACTGACAGGGCGATGGTGTTTTTACTCGGAAGCGCTCTTGGGCCTTGCTGGTTGAAGTGAGGTTCAGGGCAGTAGCTGTATCACCTGGAGGCCTGTTAAAAGTGGACCCAGACCTGCTGATTCAAGATGCCCAGGGGATCGTTTCCATAATAACGTTTGAGAAGCATGGCCTGTTCAATGTGAAGACGTGAATTACAGTACACTTCCATACATTTTCATCAAGTCCTACGTTGGAACCTTCATTCTGCCAAACTAAGACAATTAAGTTGCATGGGCCACAGCCCCTCCTCCATCCATAGAGTCAGGCTCCTCAGGGACATTTGGATGTGTGGTTAGCATACTCGGCTGTGAATTTTTTGTTTCTGGATACTTTCATTCTTTGATTGTTGCTACTATGGTAAAATATGCATAACACGAAATTCACCATTTTAACTGTTTTCACACGTACAATTCAGCGGCATTAAGTATGCTCACATTGTTGTGCAGCCATCATTATTCTCCGTTTCCAGAACCTTTTCATGGTCCCAAACAGAAACCCTACCCATTAGACAATACTCCCTTCTCTCCTCTCCCCAGCCCCTGAACTTCTGGATACTTTATTTTATTTTTTTAATTTTTATTTTATTTTAATTTTTTTTTTCAACGTTTATTTATTTTTGGGACAGAGAGAGACAGAGCATGAACGGGGAAGGGGCAGAGAGAGAGGGAGACACAGAATCGGAAACAGGCTCCAGGCTCTGAGCCATCAGCCCAGAGCCTGACGTGGGGCTCGAACTCACGGACCGCGAGATCGTGACCTGGCTGAAGTCGGATGCTTAACCGACTGCGCCACCCAGGCGCCCCATGGATACTTTAAATGGTATATTTTGTAGGGTACAGAAAAGGTTGAATAGGAATGTAAAGTAAAATCATGTTCACAAAGTATGTATAAACATTTAGAGATTCCTGAGTCACTGTCCTGGTGGACATGGCAGTATAGCTCCAGGTTATTATTACTATTATTAAATTTTTAAAAATATTTATCTTTAGGAGAGAGAGAGAGAGGGCATGAGCAGGGGAGAGGCAGAGTCTGGGAGACACAGAATCAGAAGCAGGCTTCAGGTTCCGAGCTGTCAGCACAGAGCCCAACGCGGGGCTCGAATCCAGGAACAGTAAGATCATGACCTGAGCCGAAGTCCAGCCCTTAACTGACTGAGCCACCCAGGCACCCCTGAATAGCTTTAAAAAAAGTTAATATTTATTTTTGAGAGAGCGAAAGAGAGTGGATGAGAGGGGGAGAGACAGAGAGAGAGGGAGACACAGAATTGGAAGCAGGCTCCAGGTTCCAAGCTATCAGCACAGAGCCTGATGCAGGGCTCGAACCCACGAACCGTGAGATGATGACCTGAGCTGAAGTCGAATGCTTAACTGACTGAGCCCCCCACCCCTAGCTCCAGGTTTTTAGAGTGCATATGATTTCTTTTAACAGAGACAACCAGAAACCCATGAGGGTTTCCTTTTTGTTTTGGATGCAAAGGAATGGAGTTACTCAGGGCTCAAGCTGCTGTGGTTAGCTAGTGCACATTAAAAACTAGATGCCTGGTGACATTTATCTCTATGCTTCTGTTAACTGACTATTTTAGGTATCCTGTTTATATTGGGTTTATTATTTCTTTTTAACAGCGACTCAAACTCATTTGTGAATGTAGTTGGAATAAACCTTAAGGAAAAAGTTGTTGCTTGGGAAATAGGGGGAGAGGTCACAGCAAGACTTCAGAAAGAAGATTTGAAATAATTTTCCCAAATACCCCAAACTATGTATTTTGTCTCTGCTTTCATGTTAAATGAGTCATCTGGTCCCACAACATTATTTCTAGTTGTAAAAATGTTTGTATAATTGAGAAAAGCTTGTAATAATGGAAGTCATTTGCCCGCATCTACTTAAGATTGTCCAGCTTGTGATTTGAGGACGTGCTTTTCAGTGAGAACACAAATATGAATTGGCAGACTAATAAAAGTGGTTTCATTCATGAGCTAAGAAAGTCATTGTTATGGATCAAGAATGCGGTTTTGGGGGTGCCTGGCTGGCTCAGTTGGTAGAGCATGCAACTCTTGATCTCGGGTTTGTAAGTTTGATTCCTCGCCACCCCCCCCCCCCCTCGTTGGGTGCAAAGAATACTTAAAAATAATATCTTAAAAAAATGTGGTGTCTAATCCATAAGTGATCAAGGATATTGGGAAGATTTCCTAAATAGCTGAGTAGTGGGAAATCCTTCAAATTCTTCCTGGATTCCTTTTTTTCTTTTTCTAAAACACTTGACTTTTCCTGTGTTATGACTTTTATCAGAATGAGGCTATTGACTTGTAGGAAGGAACTTACAGCTTCCTTTGGCTGAAAAATTCCTTTGAAATGATGAATGAAAGATAATTCAAATGGGTTAAGATTAGTCAAAAAATTCTCCCTTTTGAGGAGATTCTTATATTCACAGAAATGCAGATTTTTGTGAGTTTTGTAAAGCAAAAGAGAAAAGGTTTCCCTTCCTCACTGTGTTCTCTTCTGAAATGGCAATGTAGTTCAGAGTTTTCTTTGGTGAACAAATGCTGTTTTGTAGTCTACACACGAGGAAGAAAATTCCATAGAACACGTCCAATGAATGGTTTTTTTCAGTGATGCCAGGGGAATCATTTGGGGAGTTTAGTAAAAATGGATGACGTTGGTCATCATTCTCCAGATCTGAGTAGCCTGGGTATTTGGAAGAACCCACCGGTCTCCAGAGGAGAGATCAGGGTGCTGACCTGTTTGATTTAGAGTCCATGCCTACTGTGAATCAGGTATTTTCAGATACATTCTCATTAAATCTTCACCATGACCTTGAAAGAGGTATTTCTTCTTTCCCCTCACTTTACAAATGAGAAAACCGAAGCCAGTTGTGATCTTCCTACGCTAGACCATGGTTCTTTCCACTGGTCTTCTATGTAGCATCGTCTCTACCTATAAATTCCCCTACATCTCCAAGAAACTGTGTATTCATTAATATCTCTTGGAACATGAGGTACTAGGTCCTCAGGCAAGTACGAAGTGAGCCAGTGAAGTAAATTCCAAGACAGCAAAGGATTTAAGAGCAAAGCGTTCTTTTCATGGTACTGCAAGATCCCTGATGAGTGATGAGTTAGATTATACTTGGCTTGAATGTAGCATTATTGTCGCTGGTCTAGCTTCCAGGAAAACCAAGACATGGGCATTCTCCTTATTGAGATTGGCCAGCGTGCCGTCTCTGCATACTGGCCAGCCAGTGTCTATGTGGAACCCCGAGACACTACAGACAGAGCATAGAAGAAAGGGCACAGGATTTTGGTGGGGGACTAACACGTACCCTGAACAGCCGACTGGGTGGAGTGAACTTCATATACTCAGAGTGTCCACATCCTGAAATATAAAATTAGGGGCATACTTATCTCCCCGTAAGATTATAACAAGGAATCCAAAGTGCTGGTAAACTGTAAAATGATAGCAGAACCTATTTCATTTTCATTTGGGAGAAATTTATAATGCAAAGAAGACAGAAGAAGCTACATATTTGAGGTACCTAATACTTTTTAGTTCACTGAATCTGTTTGTAATTCTCTTCTCGCTTTAGGCCATTAAAAAAAATAATTGTATTGACATATAATTCACATGCCATAGAATTCACCTATTTATTTATTTATTTATTTATTTATTTTTAAACGTTGATTTATGTTTGAGAGAGCGCAAACTGGGGAGGGGCAGAGCGCGGGGGACAGAAGATCCAAAGCAGTGGGTTCTATGCTGACAGGCTGACACCCGCAAGCTTGATGTGGGGCTCAAACTCACTAACCCGAGATCATGACCTGAGCTGAAGTCGGATGCTCAACCACCTGAGCCGCCCAGGTGCCCCGCAATTCACCTACTTAGATCAACGCATTGCTTTTGAGTGTATACGCAGAGTTGTGCAGCCATCACCATGATCAAATTCAGGGCATTTTTATTGCTCTAAAAAGAATGCCACGCCGCCATGAACACTTTCCACCCTTTAGCTGGCACCTCACAATCCCTTACCTCCCCTTCCCTAGGCAACGACCACTCTACTTTCTGTCTACAGATTTGACTATTCAGGACATTTCGTAGAAATGAAATTACACATTATGTGGCCCTGCACGTTGCCTTCTTTCACTTAGCCTAATGCTTTCATGGTTTATGTACAATGTGGCGTATATCAGTGCTTTATTCTTTTTATTGCCAGTGAGTGTTCTATTGTGTGTGTCTGCCACATTTGGTTTATCCATTCATCTGCTGATGGACATTTGAGTTGTTTCTACTTTTTGGTTATTAGGGCTAATGCTGCTGTGAACATTCATGTACATATGTTTTTATGGGGGCATCTGTTTTCGTTTCTTTTGGGTACATGCCTACAAGTGAAAACCATATAATAACTCTATATTTAACATTTTCAGGACCTGCCAGACTCCTTTCCAAAGTGGCTGCCCCACGTTACAGTGCCACCAGCGATGTAGGGGGGTTCCAATTTTCCAACACCCTTGTCAGCGTTTATTGTTTGTCTTTTTTTTTTTTTTAGCCATCCTCGTTGGTGTGGAGTGGTTTTGATTCACTTCTTTTTTTTTTTTAATTTATTTTTTATTCATCATTTTCAGTGTTATCTGTAATATTTATACTTTGTGAAATTAACCGAGACTCTCTTTGTGAACTACTATTTGATCAATTTTGACGATTAGTCATGTACACCAAGGTTTATTCTTTATTTTTTTAAATTTTTTTTTTCCAACGTTTTTATTTATTTTTGGGACAGAGAGAGACAGAGCATGAACGGGGGAGGGGCAGAGAGAGAGGGAGACACAGAATCGGAAACAGGCTCCAGGCTCTGAGCCATCAGCCCAGAGCCCGACGCAGGGCTCGAACTCACGGACCGCGAGATCGTGACCTGGCTGAAGTCGGACGCCTAACCGACTGCGCCACCCAGGCGCCCCGGTTTTGATTCACTTCTGATGGCTAATGATGTCGAATATCTTTTTACGTGCTTATTTCTCAGGACATTTGTTCTTGACTTTTTTTTTCTTTTATTCTTTTTTAATTTTTTTTTCAACGTTTATTTATTTTTGGGACAGAGAGAGACAGAGCATGAACGGGGGAGGGGCAGAGAGAGAGGGAGACACAGAATCGGAAACAGGCTCCAGGCTCTGAGCCATCAGCCCAGAGCCTGACGCGGGGCTCGAACTCACGGACCGCGAGATCGTGACCTGGCTGAAGTCGGACGCTTAACCGACTGCGCCACCCAGGCGCCCCATCTTTTATTCTTTTTTAAAGGAAAACTAGACGGAGAAAGGAAAATCAGTTTTGAATAGATTCCCTAGGTTCCGTGGTTTATAACGCTGAAAATGTAAATTGAGCCCTTTGCATTTCTGAAATTAATTTCAGTGTTGGGTGGTCTATTTATTTGCTGTCAGGCCTCGTGCATGTGGTACGTGATGTTCCAAAGTATTTGAGGGAAGAATTAATGAATACATAGTTTCTTGGAGATGAAGGGGAGTTTAGTAGGCAGGGACTTATTATTCTATATGCTGACTTAATGCTCACTAAAAAATCATGCACCTCTCAAATGTTAATAACGCACCACGTGTGCATGCCAAGCACACCAAGAAAATGCGTTGGTGCCAATGGTGAATGTTTTAACTAAATGATGAATATTTAACTAAAATATCATTTGATACTGTGTGGGTTAGTATTTGCCCAGTCTACTTATGAAAATATACAGTCATAGGCTTTAAAAATCATATTAACACATTTGTATATATACAAGACATTGTTTATATTTTATTGGGGTGCTCTTCGTTCCCACGGAGGGCACGCTCATAGACATTTTTGCAGGAGTTCGTTTGTTTTGTTCCTTCCTTCCCACGCTGCATGGCAATGCTTTTCTCTATAGCCATGTGGAGAATTCCCTTCATGCTCTCTAGCCACAAATTAATCATGAATTTTCAAAATACCTGTTGCGTTTTGGAGGCCCACCATTTGGAACTTGGGTTGTGCTGTTTTACTTGTGTTACTGGTAAATGTGGGTAGCATGAAGAGAAGCGGGGAATTCGGCTGCATTTGAGACTTGTCTGAGATAGCTGCCGGAGTGAGTAGTGCAGGGGATCTCAAACATTAGCCTGCCCCTGAATGCCTGGAGGGCCTGTTCAAGCACATTATCTCCAGCCCCACTCCTTGAGTTTTTGGCTTCTGTAAGCCTGGGGTGGGGCTGGAGAATCTGCATCTCTAACAAGTAATCAGGCAATGCTGCTGCTGGTCTGGGGATTGTGTTTTGAGAACCAGTGGTTTGGAGGCATTTGGAAGTGTCAGCCTGGAGCTGGAGTGAGGGAAGGGACAAAGCTGGAGGTCAGCTGGCACCCTGTGCATACAGGAGCTTGGTGGAGCCAGGGGAGTGGGTACCATCCCAGGGAGGCAGACAAAAGTGCTGGGAACTGAAACGTAGGAATATGGAGAGGAGAGGTGGGTGGAGAAAGAAGCCTCTGGGATCAGGAAGGAAGGGGCAGAAGGCTCAGAGGGGACCAAGGCCAGTTGACGCCCACAAACTCCATGTAAACGGGAGTAAGGGCATGTCTGGGGTGTGGGTTGCAGAAGGGGGAGGGTTGGGCTGTCCCTGGCTAGTGGGTTCTGTAGCTGTATGGGCCGGGGGCGGGGGCTGGGGGGGGGAGGGTGCTGACCTTTCCATCCCTTTCAGAAAGTTCAGCATTACCGGGTAGTGGGGTATGCTGCTTGGGACCACAGGGTCAAGAGTGAACTTTCCTCGTAAGATCAGGAGCCCCTTTAGTCCTGCAGGCCACGTCCTGGAGTCACAACTGACTACTCTCCCTCTTCTTGCCTGTCACTGCTAATCATCATCAGCCTAGAACCTAGGTGAGCGTTGTCAATAAGAAACAAGAGTCCTGGGGCGCCTGGGTGGCTCCATCGGTTGAGCATCCCACTTCGGCTCAGGTCATGATCTTGCAGTCCGTGAGTTCGGGACTGGCGTTGGGCTCTGTGCTGACAGTTCAGAGCCTGGAGCCTGCTTGGGATTCTGTGTCTCCCTCTCTCTGTGCCTCTCCCCCACTTGTGCTCTGTCTCTTCCTCTCTCTCTCAAAAAAAAGCAAGAGTCCTTTGTGGAGGTAGTGACCTTGAAGTTTACTTTTCTTCCTTTCGTGTATTTGCTGGTCAGCTTAATAGCTTTAGGATCTGTGCTACCACATGTCTAGTCTCCTTAGCATGACTGGGTATAAGCCGATTCAGAGAGTGGGTGCTGACAGTCCGTGTTGTGAAGGTCAGGTTTGCTGCAGAAGAGAAATCCAAGAAGGGCCGTGGCAT
The DNA here is from genome assembly GCF_022837055.1 of Prionailurus viverrinus. NCBI lineage: Eukaryota > Metazoa > Chordata > Mammalia > Carnivora > Felidae > Prionailurus > Prionailurus viverrinus. Next base: position 76,323,412 of record NC_062573.1, on the reverse strand, counting down.
TCTACCGCAATCGGGTCTTCTGAAACTTCCGGGACACCCCTTCCTGCTGGTTTCATGCAGCTGAGACAAACATCCCCTATTTTATTTTACATTTTAGTTTCAAGGAATCTTCATGGTATCTTAGGATGTAGAGCATTTCTCTTGGGTTTGGGAAAGAGGCCAAAGCTTGCCCATGTTGCCATTTGGGGGCATCTGTTGTGAGCAGGGGAGAGGGTTTATCATCTGTAGCTGTGAGCTTGCTGCTCAGCTCTGCCTGGTCGGCCAGGAGCTGAGCGAGCGCCTGTCTACTGCAGGCTCGTCTATCCGCCCCCGGTCCCCGTCAGCCAGTTGCACACTTTTACATTCCTGCCTGGCCCCCGTGGGCTCCGGGTGTGTGAGTCCTGTCACCCACCGGCAGGACTGGACAGGAGGTATTTCACAACTCTGCTCTTGTGCCGAGACAGTGCACCCCAGCTTCAGTGATTTGTAAGAGGACTCACAGGACTTAGCACACAGTTGTCATCGCTATGATTGTTACAGTAATGGACGCAAAGCACAATCGGCAGGGGGAAAAGGTGCACAGAGCAGAGTCTAGGACTTGCTACGTCGGCATCCTCTGCACGGCGCTCACCAGAAGTTCAGACTCCCAGACGGAAAGCTCGTGTTAGGATAACTTCACGCTGTTTATGCGAACAGTTCAGGGAGAGTGAGCCACTCTTATCAGCCCTGGGAATGGTGGAAGACTTCCCCAAATTTAAGTTTCCAGACTCCGGCCAAGGGCCAACTTTGTAAGCAGTCCTTTCAAAGGATGTTGACTATTTTGTGCACCGATGGGGAGGACGATGGAAGGTGAGGATGGTGACAGAAGCCCCTGCGGCTGGGGAAAGGGTCCGTCCACCACTCCGTGCAGCTTCGGAGTTCTGGGCTGCGGGAGCCTTCCTCTGTCTGACCAAAGTGGGAGAGGGCGGAAGTGAAGTTGGGGTTTGCACTCAGATCTGGGTTTCGGGATGATAATAACCGGGATTCCTTCACCACAGGGACAAGGAAGGCTGGTAGGACACATCGCAAAAGAATTCAAAGCCCTGTTCATTCATGTGCTCGTTCATTCTTTTTATTATAACTTTTTTTTTTTAGGTTTTATTTATTTAAGTAATCTCTGGATCCAACATGAGGCTCGAACTCATGACCTTGAGATCAAGAGTCACATGCTTTTCTGATTGAGCCAGCCAGGTGCCCTATAACTATTTTTTTTTTTAAGTAATCTCTACTCCCGGGGTGGCTCAGTCGGTTAAGCATCCGACCTTGGATCAGGTCCTGATCTCATGGTTTGTGGGCTCGGCCCCATGTCAGGCTCTGTGCTGACAGCTCAGAGCCCGGAGCCTCCTTCAGATTCTGTGTCTCCCTCTCTCTGTCCCTCCCCTGCTCGCACTCTGTCTCTCTTTCTCAAAAATAAACATTAAAGAAAAACATTAAAAAAATAATAAAAATTTAAAAAACGATCTCAACTCCCAGCATGGGACTTGAACTCGCAACCCCAAGATCAAGAGTTGCATGCTGTACCTACTGAGCCAGCCAGGCGTGCTCCCCCACCCTGCTCATTTGTTCTTTTTTTAATGTTTATTTATTTTTGAGAGAGCGCAAGTGAACAGGGGAGGGGCAGAGAGAGAGGGAGACAAGATCAGAAGTGGGCTCTGTGCTGACAGCAGAGAGCCAAGGCGGGGCTCGAACTCACAAACCTCGAGACCATGACCTGAGCCGAAGTCGGACGCTCAACCGATTGAGCCACTCAGGCGCCCCTCATTCATACTTAACACATGCTCTTGATGCCTGTATCCTACCAGGCAATGCCCTAGGTGCTGGGGATACCATGGGGAGCACAGCAGAGTCACTGCCCTCATGAGACCCACCTTCTAGAGGGAGACAAATAAGTGGCAATTACATTTCATTATGCTGGTGACACACCAAGGGCCCCGGGGCGCCTACCCGGGCTTAGTGGGTGTAAGAAGGCATGAGTTTTATAATCACACCAACCTGGATAGGAACCACACCTCCACTGCTTATTACCTGTGTGCCCATGGGCAGATTGCTTCCTCACTGGGTGCCTGAGTGTCTTCCTCTGAAAACGGAGATTTTATGATCACTTCTGAAGGTGCATATGAAAATCCAACAGGGTGATGCATGTAGAACACTTATCCCAGTGGCCTGCATGTGGATATGTTGGCTATGTAATGCTTTGGTGACATCTAGGCAAGGGGAAGACTGCGTCAGCTGGAGGGATGGGCATCAGCCCTTACCCTTACTCTGTGTGGAGTTGGACGCCGGCCTCCCTCCAGCCCTGGGTGCAGAGGTGCTTGCTCTGCTGACTGGTCTGAGAACATTCTTTGCTGCTTTGCTTTTCTGGTTCTTGGGGATACTTTCCCCTCTGCCCGAGATGCCTCAGATCCTTTTGTCAGCCTAAGGAGTATCTGTGCATATTATTAAGACCTAACCCAAGTAATCACCTTCTCTGTGAAGGTTTTCCCAAGCCAAGACGCTCAGACAAAACCGTCCCGTCTCTCCGTGGTCCCACGGTCACTCACATCCCTGTTACAGCATACAGTTATTTGTCACTCCATTAGACTGGCTGATTCTTTTTTTTTTTTTTTTTCCAACGTTTTTATATTTATTTTTGGGACAGAGAGAGACAGAGCATGAACGGGGGAGGGGCAGAGAGAGAGGGAGACACAGAATCGGAAACAGGCTCCAGGCTCTGAGCCATCAGCCCAGAGCCTGACGCGGGGCTCGAACTCCCGGACCGCGAGATCGTGACCTGGCTGAAGTCGGACGCTTAACCGACTGCGCCACCCAGGCGCCCCTAGACTGGCTGATTCTTGAAGGCAGGGGTGCTTGGTATTGTATTGGGTCCAGTGTGGATCAGTGTTCCATGGGGGGTGGCTCAGTGGTTGTTCAGGGGGTGAATGAGTGAAAGAGTGTTGGGTTGGACTAGAAAACTCAGTAGGGAATAGACGTAATGTCAGCAAAATAGGCCTCTGCCCTCAGAGTAAAGCTTACAGTCTAGAGGGGGAGGCAGATGATAAACAGCAATCAAATAATGTAATTAGAGACTGAGAAGTGACACAGGAGAACAGTCTGGCCCAGAGGCAGGTACAAGGGCAGCTAGAACAGAGGGAGAGAGGCAAGGTCCGAATGTTGATGCCCCGAGCAGTGTGCACTCACCATCTGGAGCCTGGGTGGTGTTGGAGGCTAGAAGGACTGGTCAGGCAGAGGCCACACCAGGAGAGCGAGGAGTCCTCCAGAGGGGAATAGATGGGCAGAGCAAAGACTATCAGCACATCAGCTGGCAAAGGGCAGGGCCGAGAGGAGAGCCGAGTGGACGCTTGGGAAGTTGAAGAGGTCCACTCCAGAGCACTGAACGTGGGTCGAGGAACTCAAGGTTGATTGAGGAAGTATCACCCGTTGAGCTGAGAGATCTGTCAGAGCTGGATCTGGGACCTTGGTCCATTCAGGCTTCCGTAACAGGATACCACAGCCTGGGTGGCTTTGACAGACATTGATTTTTCACAGCTGTGGAGGCTCTGAGCGTGAGATAAGGGTGCCAGCAGGGCGGAGTTCTTGGTGAGGGCCCTCTTCCTGGCTTGCAGAAGGCTGCCTCCTCTCCGTGCGTTCCCACGGTTTTTCCTAGGTGCGTGTGCACAGAGAGAGAGAGAGAGAAAGAGAGAGAGAGAGAGAGAGAGAGAGAGAGAGAGAGAGAGAGAGAGAGAGAGTGATCTCACTCTTCCTCTTCTAGTGAGGGCACCTACCCAGTCATGAGGATCCCACCTTCATGACCTCATCTAAACCTAATTTACTTCCCAAACATGCCACATCCAAATAGCATCACACTAGGGATTCGGGCTTCAATTTAAGAACTTTGGAGGCACGTATTCAGGCCATAGAACTGGGGCCAATAAATATTTGCTGAGTAAATAATAAATAATTGTGGCTAGTACTTAGGGCTTCATATGCTCCAAGCCCTAAGAGTTTTGCATATGTTCATAAAATTTCATTCTCACAGAACCTTAAAATGTAAGTGCTATTATTATCCCCGATTTACAGATGAGGAGACTGAGGCCCTGAAGAGTTCAAAAGATTTGCCCAGGTCACTCAGCTAATTAAGTGTGAAGCTGCGATTCAAACACAGGCAGTCTGGTTCTCGAGTGCAGGGACATTATACCTTGCTGCTTCTTAATTAGGAATCAAACCCAACATCATTGGGTATCTGTCTCATATGCTGGTTCCTGAGCAAAGAGAGGCACTAGAGATACAAAGATGAATGGGGCAGGGGGCGCCTGGGCAGCTCAGTCAGTTAAGCATCCAACTTTGGCTCAGGTCATGATCTCACAGTGCCTGAGTTTGAGCTCTGTGCTGACAGCTCAGAGCCTGGAGCCTGCTTCGCATTCTGTGTCTCCCTCTGTCTCTCTGCCCCTCCCCTGCTCTCGCTGTCTCTCTGTCTCTCTCTCTCTCTCACTCTCAAAACTAAATAAAAACATTAAAAAAAATTAAAAACAAAACAAAACCAAAGATGAATAGGACATTGTACCTACTTTCTGGGTCATCATAAAATGCTCAGGGAGACAGACGTATAAAATCAAAAAATTTTGAAGTCTATTCAAATGTGTTCAACCCAACAAGGAACTTTCTGTCACCTTCCTAGAGTAAGTACATAGAACCATTCTCAGAGGTAACTGTTTTCCTGTTTCAAATGTGTCTGAGGGTTGAAGTGCTCACCAAAAATCTGTTGTTTAGGGAATAGTGGGCTGATTCATCAAATTAACATCCCCTGTTTAGTTTTGGTAACATGTATAGTATAATAATTAAATGGTGGTAACAGGTACCCTAAACTTTGTAACACTGTCAAGATTCAATTTGGAAAAAAACAGAACCACTTATGTTAACAAAACTTTTTTTAACAAAAATTTTGAATAGTTTCAAAATATATTATAGGGAAATTTTAAACAAAATGACTTAGAAATCTCGAGGTGTTTCAGGATCCTGGATATTAGGGGCACATGGAAGCTTAGTGAACCCAGGAGGTAACTCACTTCTGTTTTCTGGATGAGGCGCCTCAGGGAAAACGCAACCCCTGAAGGGGAGGATTGGGAGGACAGTGACCTTGGTGGGGAGCCACCTTGGTGATGGTGGGGGTGGGGCTTACTGGAGAAGGAGAAAGAAGAGGATGTTTTATTCCCACAAACTCCACATTGGGATCCCCTGGAAAGAGCACATTGGCAAAGAGGAAGGAGAGGGAAGGGGAAAGTGTGCAGCCAGGGAAGGGTCTCAGGGTAGGGGGTGACACCCTCCCCTCTCAGTGGAACCAGGCACCCAGGGATCCAGGGGTCAGGGAGCAAACGCTCTGTCCCGATCGTCAGGTGCATGGGAATCCACTCTAGAAGGCACTAGAACCGAGTAGGGACGGGTCAGACCTGGCCTGGAATATTGACTCTGCCACTTGGGCACCGTGTGACCTAGGGCAGGTTTCTCAACTCTGAGCCTTAGTTTCCAATGCGTCAAAGGGGGCCACAGTATTCCTACCTTCCTGAATTGATGTGGCTTGAGTTTTGTTGCCTTTTTGGTTATTCTTTGTCTCAGGTCTGCAACCTCCTGTCTTGAACCAGCCTCCCCCACTCTCAACCAAGGATCACGAGCTCTTTTTTCAAGGGACAGAATCTGGTTCTGAGAAGAAAGGGTCTTTCCAGGTTTTCAGGGTCTTTGACTGTCTTTCTGTAGACCTCCAGCTCTTTGGATTCTCCACCCGTCTTGTCATTTGCTTCAGACCGTTCGTCCTCTGGCTCTGCCCCCACAGGTCATAACCCACCAAGATCCATTTCTTCTTCATTTCGTCTCCTGAGGGATTTGGACCACCTTTCAGTTTAGGCTTGCTCAGTCTGGCTTCCTTAAGGTGACCTGTCCAGTCTGCTTTGCTCTTTCTCTTCTGCCACAGTGTGGGTGTAGTTTGATTTTTCTCTCCATCTCGGGTGGTCAGATACATGCTTGATTCTGGAACATCGGTCAGTTTCCTCCTGGATCTCCGTGCCTTTTTGTGAACATAGTCTCCATCTCCTGATTCCACCTTACCACCCTGTTCTCTTCCACAAGAGAAGCTGACCTTGAGTGAGTGAGGGTTCCAGCAGCTCCAGCAGACCGTTGCTCTGACCACCCCCCCCCACCCCCCCCCCACCCCCCCCCGGGCAGAGTGCTGTCTGCACGTCCCCAGTCTTGGTCAGCTGCGCGTAATAGTTTTAAGTGCGATTTAGCTTCTTGAACTCGTGTTTCTATGGATCTGGCTTCTGCTTCCAGAGACCGGCTCATTTTCAAAGTATTAGGCATTGGTTCCTTTTGAACATGGAGTATTTTTTTTTTTTTTTCCTAGCTGGTTTGCTATGAGGCCACTGCTGGACCAAATCACAGGTTGGATGTGTCCAGGCCATCGGGTACTTCTGGGCTCTTGTCTTTTTCCATCACAGGGCAAAACTTCATGAGAGCTTGACATTTTTTTTTTTTTTCACTGTAGGCAGCGTTATGAGTTGAACTGTATTCCCCCCAACCTCCCCCCAAATTCATATGTTGGAGTCCTAACTCCTAGTACTTCAGGATGTGACCTTATTTGGAGATAGGGTCTTTACAGAAGTGATCAAGTTGAAATGAAGGCATTACGGTGGGCCCTAATCCAATATGACTGGTGTCCTTTATAAGAAGAGGAAGTTTGGACACAGACATGTACAGAGGGAAGGTCATATAAAGACACAGGGAGAAGACAGCCATCTGTAAGTCAAGGAGAGAGCCCTGCCTCATGGCCCTCAGCAGGAAACCAGGCCTCGGGTGCCTGGGTGGCTCAGTCAGTTGAGGCTCCAACTTCCAAATTCCGCTCAGGTCGTGATCTCACGGTTCCTGAGTTTGAGCCTTGCATCTGGCTGTCTGCTGTCAGCGCAGAGCCTGCTTCGGATCCTCTGTCCTCCTCTCTCTCTGCCCCTCCCCACTCACCCTCTGTCTCAAAAATAATAAATGCATTTCTTTTTTTTAGAAAAAAAAGAAGGAACCAACCCTATCAACACCTTGGTCTTGCACTTCCAGCCTCCAGAACTAGGAGATAAGAAATAAATTGTAAGATTTCTGTTGGGTGAGCTCCCTGGTGTGTGGTACTTTGTCACGGGAGCCCTAGCAAACTAATACAGGAAGAATAAGAAATTCTGCCTGAAGCCAAGTGAACTAATGGCTAACAAAGCAGCCATCACAGCACAGTCCGCCTTCTCCCACCGATATCCCGGGAGAGCGAGCCTGAGGCTCACATTATCAGGCTCACACTCAGCAGCGTCTGCCGGGTTCACTACGATTAGAGCTTCAGGATTGGACAAAGCTCCTCCGTGGGCCCCACTCTGAGGCTCTGTGTCCAGCTCAGCCACAGTTCTGACCACTGAGCAGGACTCTGCCTGGAACCCAACCTGTGTCTGACAACCCAGGAGAGGGCCAGGGCCAGGTGTGGGCCCATGGGAAGTCAGCCCCCATCAACTGCCACGACTCCTTTCTTTTACGTAATTCTCTCCCATGGCCGAGAGGACCCATCCTGTCCTCTGTACTTGCCTAAACACATCGTTCAAATTTATCGTGGTTCCAGTATGAATAGATTGAAGCAGAAAGTATTTGAGAGATGAGAAGAAGGAGCGTTTACCCCGGTCTGGTGTGTATGTGGGGGGGGGGGGGGGGTGTTCCACCAAAGAGAGCTTTCTGGAAGAAATGAAGCTGCAACTAGTTAGCAAGGAAGAGAGAACAACACACACGTGCATGGCGTTTACTGCGGGGTGCACGTTACATGTGCTGAATGCTTGACACGTAATGGCCGATTTCGTTTTTAAAACCACCCTGTGAGGTCAGTGGTATTATTAACCCTATTTACAGATGACAAAACTGAGGCAGTGAGACACTAAATGACTTGACCAAGATCACAGAGCTAATTAGAGGTGGAGCTGTACTTCAATCCCGGGGCACTGTGGCGCCCGAGTTCATGCTAGGGAGTGGAGGGGTGTGTCCGCAGGGGAACCATGGGATTGTGTGCACTCCTCTTTCCAGCTTCTGGCAGCCGACTGCTGTCTCTCAACACTTCAGAGCTGGTGCCGTCCCTCCCAAGTTCCAGGGACTCCGTCCCTTTCCTGAAATCGCAGAGCAGAAGTGACTTAATATCCCCTTAACCCACCTAATGGCCAAGCCCCTCTTGACTTAAGTCAGCTCCTGCGGTGTTCTAAATTTTGTGCAATGCCTTCTCCCTCATCTGCTCCCAGGCAAGAGAGCTGCCAGAATCCTACAACTCTAGGATCAGATTAGAAACGTAACATGAACACGGTTTCTACCAAAAACAACAGGGAGCAGATTTCCCACACGTGCCGAGTGGAAAGTTTATTTCTTTGGAATGAGGAATCCATGAATTATTGCATTATTGCATATGCACGTTATTTGGGAGCAACAGTTCATTAAGTGATTTTAATGTTGGCTATTAATTGTTAAGTAGCAGAGGCTAAAAATCTGGGAACTGTTGTAAGGGAGAACTTCCCTAGTTGGTGGGTACCACCCGAGCTGAGCCCCAAGACCCTCTGTTCTCTTTTTCACGATTTCCATCCAGCCTCTGGATTCTTGTTACCTTCAGCCAGCCTGTTTTGCAGCCCGTTTGTTCCTACAAAACCACTCAGCCTTGGGCTTTTCTCTTTCACTGTGTGTTGAAGGAAGTTATAGCTGCAAGGGAGGGTCAGAAGTTTGTAAGTGCACCTTGTTCTTGCCTGCAGAGAAATGAGGATAGAGGAAGGTTTCTTGAAGAGGTCTTTGGGAGAGGAAAAAGGACAGATGTCAGGGGTGAAAGGGAGGGAGGGGCGAGATGATACGCATTGAATGCACCCCTGTATTGCGATCTCATTCCAGTTTTACAGGTGATGAAATAGGTTCAGAAGGGTCATGTAACTTGTTAGAGATCTCAAGGTGTTAAACAGCCGAGGTGGGATTCAGATCAAGCCTTCCCGTTGAAACACAGCTCTCTGGGGCTGGTATACGTGGGCACCATGGGACGCTGGGAGGATGGCTTCTGCCTCTCACGCCAGGCGAACCGGGAGGGGGCGATGCAAGAAACAGAAAAGGGAGGGGGATGCAAGAGGAGGCCTCGGGCTGGGCGGGGGCGCTATTTCAGATATCGGTTTGGGTGGAAGGACAGGATGAGAAGGACAGATCTGGTGGCATCCAGTTGAAGGTGATGGTTTAAATAAACTCAGTAGCGAGTGCATTCTGAAGATGGCTGTGAAGAGGACAGGCTGGTTTGGGCAGAGGCGGGTGAATCTAGGGGAGCCACAACTAATCTCGAACTCTTTGGTAATTCTTTTACATCCTGTGGCCTGTTTTTCTTAGTGTTCTGGTAAGTCAGCTGAGTAGCAAATATGTAGATGTGTGTGTGTGTGTGTGTGTGTGTGTGTGTGTGTGTATGTAGATGTAGATAATATGAAGACATTAAGGGGACAGAAAATATGACTTGCATAAAGTCATATGGTTTATTTGCAGTAAAGCTTAGAAAAAAAAAAAAAAGAAAAATAGCTGTTTCCCTGACTCTTCTATTTTAGCAAAGGCTTTTTCCAGCTCCCTGAAAAGGAGACCACACCCTATAAAACAGCCCATTTGGGGCATCAGTTCATTTCCATTTTTATGCTTCTAAAGAAACAGTTAAAACACCCAGTGAAGAAGGATGTCCCCTGGTTTTCCTCTGGCAGAAATAAAGTAGAAATAACCAGTCCAAAGGGAACGTCAGTCCGATCTGTGTACTTTTATGTTCAACTTTAATCATTCAGATTTAAGTATCCTTGATTATCGTGACTTAAAAGCTCTTTTTGGATCATGTAGACGTAGACATAAAGTCATTTTTTTAAATAGGTAAGTGATTTTTAAGCAGACAGCTGTAGTTGTAAAGAGTTTCTAGAACTCTAAGGGAATCAACTAAATAAATCCATATTTCTAAAGAATTTCTAGATTTATAAAGAAAATGATATAAAGTACACATCTGGATGGGGTATTTTGGCTACATTTGTGCTTTCTGTGTTATTGTCCATTATGAAGGTGTTCACACAAAGATGACATTTATTTACCTATTCATTTATTTTTAATTTAATTTTTTACTTTTAAAAATTTACATCCCAATTAGTTAGCATATAGTAAAACAATGATTTCAGGAGTAGATTCCTTAATGCCCCTTACCCATTTAGCCCATCCTCCCTCCCACAACCCCTCCAGTAACCCTCAGTTTGTCCTCCATATTTATGAGTCTCTCCTGTTTTGTCCCCCTCCCTGTTTTTATATTATTTTTGTTTCCCTTCCCTTATGTTCATCTGTTTTGTCTCTTAAAGTCCTCATATGAGTGAAGTCGTATGATTTGTGTCTTTCTCTAATTTCACTTAGCCTAATACCCTCCAGTTCCATCCACGTAGTTGCAAATGGCAAGATTTCATTCTTTTTGATTGCAGAGTAATACTCCATTGTAAATATATACCACATCTTCTTTATCCATTCATCCATCGAGGGACATTTGGGCTCTTTCCATACTTTGGCTGTTGTGGATAGTGCTGCTATTATACACATGGGGGTGCATGTGTCCCTTCGAAACAGCACACCTGTATCCCTTGGGTAAATGCCTAGTAGTGCAATTGCTGGGTAGTAGGTTAGTTCTATTTTTAGTTTTTTGAGGAACCTCCATACTGTTTTCCAGAGTGGCTGCACCAGCTTGCATTCCCAAGATGACAATTTTTTTTAATGGATAAATAAATAAATGATAAAACTGAACACTCTCATTTATGGAAGGAAAGCAAATTCTTTCTTAATTATTTGCTAAGGCAGAATTCTTTTCCTCATGAAAGACCCAATTTGAGTTTTGCATGAGGTCATCATAGATTAGAATCACTTCGTAAGAGCTGTTATGTTAAATGCGTAAAAAATTCCTACAGAAAACGAAACTTTAAACAAAACGTGCCGTTTATGAAGTTTCGTGTCACTTTCACCCAAGTAAAACAGCTTCCACCGGGTAGCAAGTTTAACTTGATTTTTTGTCGCTGTTGTTAAGCTCAGGTTTCATTTCTTACTTTGAGAGGGCAGCGTAGTAAGTTTTATCACGCGTCATTAGAAATACAATTTGTCAGAACAAAGACTGTTGTGTAAGTATAATTACATCTTCCTGTATGATTAAATGAGGGCTGTATTGTAGCTTTTCTCAGCCGCGGCAGCTGTAGCAAACCACGTTCAGCCCATAAAAGAATTCCTGTGACTAACTGGTACTAATTGTTTACAGAACCGCCAGTGGGAGTAATATTCATGAACACTCTGGAAATGAGATATCCCAAGACCAAGTGGTTTATCCCTTGTTGTCACCACTCTGTAGTGGTTAGATTATATTAATTGTATGACCAGGCCAAGTGAAGCGGGAGTTCTTAGTTTTTTGTTGTTGATATGGAAAGGTAACTGCATTCCTGTGTTTGGGCCTCTCATCTTGTAAATGGGAAACTGAGGCCTCAAGAGCTGTTGAAGGCTTATAGAAGTCACTGACTTTTTGGCTCACACACCCCTATCACATTTTAAACGACACCCTACAATATATATGAGTACATAGTAATTTCTAAATGGCATATTTTAATGTAACTTAAAATATATTAGTGCTCAGGGTGCCTTGGTGGCTCAGTGGGTTAAGCGTCTGACTCTTGGTTCGTCTCAGCTCATGATTTCATGGTTTGCGAGATTGAGCCCTGTGTGGACCACACTCCCTGCTGACAGTGCAGAGCCTGCTTGGGATTCTCTCTCTCCGTCTCTCTCTGCTTCTCCTCCTTCTCTCTCTCTCAAGAATAAATAAACTTAAAAAAACAAAAATAAAACAAATTAGTTCTCAAAGTATTATGACTATCTAAAAATAAACACTCAAACCAAATTTTTAACAGATAAGAGAAAAAAGGAAATAGATGGTTTAATATTTTCTTTCCACACCCCAAAGATTTTTTTTTATAAGTTTATTTATTTGTGAGAGAGAGACAGAAAGGGAGAAAGTAGGGGAGGGGCAGAGAAAGAGGGAGAGAGAGAATCCCAAGCAGTCTCTACACTGTCAGTGCAGAACCCGATGTGGAGCTCGAACTCACAAACCGTGAGATCATGACCGAAGCCTAAACCGAGAGTTGGATGCTTAACTGACTGAGCCACCCAGGTGCCCCTCCACCCCAAAGATTTTTGATGTGTACACCCTGCTTTGGAGACTACTGATTTAGGCCATTCAGATTAAAAACAAAAACAAAAACAAAAACAAAAACTAAGAAACTTGCTGTTGAGGAGAGAATCTGTAGAAGAAAGGTTCAAGATTTAGGGGGAGGGGGTAGAGTTTGGGATACTTACTCACTATGGATATCTAGGTTAATCAGGATTAACACATAATGCCTCCCTCTGTTTTGCTTCCCTTTTATATAGGAGTCTGTTTAGACAAGGAACAGCCCAGCTCCTAGAGCATATTCACTGGGAAAAATATAGCTTGAAGAAGTCAGGGAGGTGGCTAAGTCAGAACTTTTTCAGAGTGACAGAAATGCAACTAAAACTAAATTTCACAAAAGTCAATCTATTAGCTTGGATAAAAGTGTAACTGGGATCTCCCGGGATGATCGTGGCCTTAGATGTGGCTGGGTCCAGAAGCTCAGATGATCTCATTGCATTTCTGTTGATACAGCTCTTCCTAAGTGCACTCGATGAGCCCTCGCACTGTGGCGGGGAACATGAGTGCCGACAGTCCTGGTGTCCCGTCTCCCCTGGTCAGCAGCTCTGACAGGAAAGGGGCGTTTCTTTCTGAATGGCATATTTTCATCCCAGGGAAGACTGTCCCATGCCTACCATGACTCATTAGGAGGGCTACTGTTATGGACATCCCACCTTTAACCCGTGGAAAGAGGGCTAGAAAGGCCCTCCGAGCTGGGGGGAGACATTTACAACTACAAGGATGGGACAGGGTCTGAGCATATCCAGACAATATACTTTCACGCTATGAGAGCTCGCCTGTGTTGCGTTATAGAGGTATTTAAAAAGATATTTAAAGGGGCGCCTGGGTGGCTCAGTCGGTTAAGCGGCCGGCCGACTTCGGCTCAGGTCATGATGTCTCGGTCTGTGAGTTCGAGCCCCGCGTGGGGCTCTGTGCTGACAGCTCGGAGCCTGGAGCCTGCTTTGGATTCTGTCTCCTTCTCCCTCTGCCCCTCCCCACTTGTGTTCTCTCTCTCAAAAATAAATAAATGAAAAAAAAAAAAAAAGATATTTAAAAACAACAACAACCCCAACAGAATTGTTTTTCTATTAACTAATCTTTGCTATTGACTCAAGCAGAGTTTAGAGCCTTTGGAAATGTGTGCTATAAAATGACAACCCGAGCTCCTTACTTGTCAAAGCGCAGCCTTTTGAAGAGAGGTATTTGTAGAAGGAGCAAATCAGCTTCTGATTTTAGTTCATCCAGAGGCCACGCGGGTTTTTTGGACCAGTTATTTCCAGACCTTGAGATAAATCACCTCCTGTGCCATTAGTACTTGAAGGATTAGCGGCCTCAAAGATTTATGTGCGGATTAATTGGGGAGTGTACGTTAGATTGCTGTGTTTAGAACCACGGTTGTCCTGCAAGTCATTTTCGTTAGTGCTTTAGTCAAAATTCTTTAGCCTTATATAATACTGACGTGGCAGGGAAATCCGAACGAGCTCTTTCTTTTTTTATTTATTTGTGGCTTGGCCTCAGCCTGCACTCTAGAGTTTAATAGCTCGAGGTAGGGGTACACGGAACATGTGGAAGCACAGGGGCATCAGGTAGTGCAAAGATTACTTCATTTGCTTCAGCTGAACGGTGCCCGAAATTGACATGACCTTGTACTGAGAGAGACAAGATGAGGTACAAGAAATACATGGCTATTCTGGAAGCCGCGGTTGGTATCACCCCACTTAACAAAAGGGAGCTTCTCCCTGAGAGCAGAAGACATGTGAACCTCTGGCAGCACCCCGGGTAAGCAGAGGAGACCAGAAGATGCTTTGTCTGTGTTTGGGTGAGGGGGGCGGGTTCTAGGTGGAGAAAAGGGTCATCCGTGTCCTGAGGGTCACAGACGGCGAATTGGTCATGGAGAACCTGTTTCTTCCTGGTAGACAGGGCCTTGCCAGACTGAATTAAAATAGTTAGTAATAAAATTCATGGTAATAATAAGTTTCAGAAAAATCCTAGTCTAACAGCCAAGAAGATGAAGTCATGCGTATTTTTACATTCAGATAATTTTAATCTTCTGATTTTGACGTTTTTAAAAATATGGCCTGTGTGTGTGCGTGGCAGTTCTCAAAGATGAAGTAAGTGTGCCTTATTATTTTTTTTCCCCCTACAATGCAAGTATTTTTCTGACTAAAGTGTACATGTGGAATGTTTCAGGTAAATACTTTTTATTTTACTTGACATGTCTTTCTAATGCCCCACTAATTGCCCATGCTGAAGAAGGGTTTAGATGTTCCTTTTTGAATAATTAGAGGCCTCAGTTCCTGCTTTCTTCTCTAGAGTCCCTTTTTTTAAGTGTCTTTTACACATTGAAGAGAAGTTTAATTTAAGGTGTCTGTAAGGCAGATAGTATTTTTAGGGACTGAACTGAATTTTTCAACTGTATGAACCACACACATCGGCACTTACTCAAGGATCAACTTGAGGTATCTGTGGAGCTAATGACACTTCTTTGTTAAAAGTGGAAAGTCACTAGCTTATTTTAAAAAAAACTTTTTTTTTTTTTTTAGTTTTTGTATTTTTTGAGAGACAGAGACAGAGAGAGCAAGCAGCACAGAGGCAGAGAGAGAAGGAGAGAATCCCAAGCACACTGTCAGTGTGGAGCCTGATGTGGGGCTTGAACTCATGAACCGTGAGACCATGACCTGAGCTTAACCAACTGAGCCACACAGGAGCCCCATCCCTAGCTTATTTTTATCATAGAAACAATATACATTCATTAGAGAAGATTTAGAAAATATAGGGAAAAAAGGGGCAAAATCATAGTCTCATCTCACTAAGAGAATTATTATAATCATTTAGGTCAGTAGTTTGCAATGGAGGGAGGAAGGGAGGACATTTGGCAATGTTTGGGCACAATTTTTTTTTTATATTAAATATAATTTATTGTCAAGTTGGTTTCCAAACAACACCCAGTGCTCATCCCAACAGGTGCCCTCCTCAATGCCCATCACCCACTTTCCCCTCTCCCCACCCCCTATCAACCCTCAGTTTGTTCTCAGTATTTAAGAGTCTCCTATGGTTTGCCTCCCTCTGTCTCTGTAACTTTTTTTTTCCCCCCATCCCCTCCCCCATGGTTCTCTGTTATGTTTCTCAGGATCCACATATGGGTGAAAACATATGGTATCTGTCTTTCTCTGCCTGACTTATTTCACTTAGCATAATACCCTCCAGTTCCATCCATGTTGCTACAAATGGCCAGATTTCATTCTTTCTCATTGCCAAGTAGTATTCCATTATATATATAAACCACATCTTCTTTATCCATTCATCAGTTGATGGACGTTTAGGCTCTTTCCATAATTTGGCTATTGTTGAAAGTGCTGCTATAAACATTGGGGTACAAGTGCCCCTATGCATCAGCACTCCTGTATCCCCTGGGTAAATTCCTAGCAGTGCTATTGCTGGGTCATAGGGTAGATCTATTTTTAATTTTTTGAGGAACCTCCACACTGTTTTCCAGAGTGGCTGCACCAGTGTGCATTCCCACCAACAGTGCAAGAGGGTTCCCGTTTCTCCACATCCTCGCCAGCATCTGTAGTCTCCCAATCTGTTCATTTTAGCCACTCTGACTGGTGTGAGGTGATATCTCAGTGTGGTTTTGATTTCTATTTCCCTGATGAGGAGTGACGTTGAGCATCTTTTCATGTGTCTGTTAGCCATCCGGATGTCTTCTTTAGAAAAGTGTCTATTCATGTCTTCTGCCCATTTCTTCACTGGATTATTTGTTTTTCAGGTGTGGAGTTTGCTGAGTTCTTTATAGATTTTGGATACTAGCCCTTTATCCAATATGTCATTTGCAAATATCTTTTCCCATTCCATCGGTTGCCTTTTAGTTTTGTTGATTGTTTCCCTTGCAGTGCAGAAGCTTTTTATCTTGATGAGGTCCCAATAGTTCATTTTTGCTTTTAATTCCCTTGTCTTTGGAGATGTGTTGAGTAAGAAATTGCTGCGGCTGAGGTCAGAGAGGTTTTTTCCTGCTTTCCCCTCTAGGGTTTTGATGCTTTCCTGTCTCACATTCAGGTTCTTTCATCCATTTTGAGTTTATTTTTGTGAATGGTGTAAGAAAGTGGTCTACTCTCATTCTTCTGCATATTGCTGTCCAGTTCTCCCAGCGCCATTTGTTAAAGAGACTGTCTTTTTTCCATTGCATATTCTTTCCTGCTTTGTCAAAGATTAGTTGGCCATGCATTTGTGGGTCCAATTTTGGGATCTCTTTTTTATTCCATTGGTCTATGTGTCTGTTTTTGTGCCAATACCATACTGTCTTGATGATTATAGCTTTGTAGTAGAGGCTAAAGTCTGGGATTGTGATGCCTCCCGTTTTGGTTTTCTTCTTCAATATTACTTTGGCTATTCGGGGTCTTTTGTGGTTCCATACAAATTTTAGGATTGCTTGTTCTAGCTTTGAGAAGAATGCTGTGTTTGGGCACAATTTTGGCTGTTATAACCTAGGGGGTTGCTTCTGGTATCTTGGGGAATGGAAGCCAGGAATGCTGTCCAACATCCTAAAATGAACAGTACAGCCCCTCTACCCCCAACAGTGAATTATCCGGCCCAATGGGGTGCCTGGGTGGCTCTGTCAGTTGAGCATCTGACTTCAGCTGAGGTCATGATCTCAGGGTTCATGAGTTCGAGCCCTGTGTTGGGCTCACTGCTGTCAGCACGGAGTCTGCTTTGAATCCTCTGTCCTTCCTCCTCTCTCTCTCTGCCCCTACCCCACTCATGCTCTCTCTCTCTCTCAAAAATAAATAAACACTTAAAAAAAAACAAAACAAAATAAAACAAAAACTAAAAAAAAAAATTATCAAGCCCCAAATGTCAATAGTGCTGCTGTCGAGACATTTGATTTAGTCAGATTTTCTTCCCATATGTAAAAAGTAGTTTTTATTAGAAACACATTAGATGTTTCTTTAAGAAATGTTAGGGATGCTTCAGAATGGAATCCTGAGGCCTCATCATCATCATTATTAATTATTTTACAGTTGTCTCGAGGAGGGAAGGAAGTGTATATGTGCGCCGAGAGGGCAAGGGGTATATAGCGACTCTGGGAGTCCATGTGGGTTGATGTTTAGTGAGGAAGACATTCTGTAACGACCAAATTGTGACTCTTCAAGTACCCCCAAGAGGTTGGGCTTACTGGGGTCGGACGTTTGTCCTAGAATGGCAGAAGTTTACAGCCGGGAGGACCTCCTGTCAGGGATGGCAGACAGGTCTCCGATGGCTTGATGAAGCTAGGTGATGTGCGGGCTGCTCGTAGCGTCAAGCTGGGGAGGCCCCCAGGTCAAGTCTGGGCTTAGCAGAGAAGGGGTATTGTGACTGACGAGAGATACTTGTTCTGGACAGAATAATGCAGGAAACTGGAGAGACGCAATGTGTGGCCTGTATTGTCATCATTCCTTAATTCTAATTTTAGTCTTTGATTTTTACAAGTGTGGACGGAGCCTCTTTTGAGTCATCACGGTCGAGGGCTTGGCCCTCAGACAGCAGCTGGATGTTCTTAGTTTCTGGCTCAAGATCATTCGTTATAAGGGATTTTCCCTAAACCCACGCAATTCAGATGTGCACATTGATTGCCGCATTATTCATTTCTTTTTGGAGATAATCTTTTGTAGCCATTGGAATGAGTAAGTGCCTTAAGTAGAAACATCTCTGCTTCTCCTCGTTTCCCTAAGTCAAAACATCTCTGCTTCTCCTCGTTTCCCTAAGTCAAGGCAAATAGAAGTCAAACTATTTGTTCCAAATGATTCTTAATAAAGGAAGTTGGATGCTCTCTCTCCCTTCTCTCTCTCTCTCTCTTCCTCATTCTCCCTCCCTCTCTCTCTCCCTCATTCTCTCTTTTTAAAATTTTTTTAAATGTTTATTTATTGTTCAGAGATAGAGAGAGACAGAGTGCAAGCAGGGAAGGGGCGGAGAGAGAGGGAGACACAGAATCCGAAGCCGGCTCCAGGCTCTGAGCTGTCAGCACAGAGCCCGATGCGGGGCTCAAACCCGGAAACTGCTAGATCGTGACCTGAGCCGGAGTCTGACACTTCACCGACTGAGCTGCCCAGGCACCCCTCTGTCCGTTTTTTAAGAGAACATTCCCTTAAGCCCGATGAAATGATGCTGCATCACAGAACAACGAGATCTTTCTTGTATCTCTAAATACTTTGAGCTCTTTACACACACACGGACTAAACGTTGTTTTGCTGGTTCTCATTCTTTTGTTTGCTGACTCCCTCTTCACCTAACACAGTCTTCCTTTGGACATCTTCATATACCTCACTAAGTAGTCAACTCTCCTTTCCTGGAGATCCTAGGAGGGGTTATCTCCTGCTGATGAATTTCACCAATCCGTTCCAAATCTTTCAGAGTCACTTTGATGTCTTATTTTTCACATTTGTAATGGACATATGAATCTCTGTTAAAATGCAGATTCTAATTCTGTAGGTATGGTGGGGCCCGGGGTCTGCATTTTAACAAGCTTCCAGGTGCTGTTGTCAACCCAGGTGATGACCAGTCAGTGGTCCAGGCGATGTTGATGGTTCAGTCCATGAACCACACTTTGAGGAGCAAACGCCTAGAGACATGCTCTCCGTGAGCATGCTTGCTTTCCTCTTGACCTCAGACTTTCCTGATCTTCCTGAGGGCTTGCCGTCCCCATGCCTCCCTCCTCTCTGCCGTCATTAGAGATGTCAGTGGTGAGACGGCAGGTGGCTGGCGGTGCTTGTGTGGAGGGAAATCTGCCCTCGAGCATTCTGACCAGAGATCCCCGTTGGGCTGGTTGAGTAGACAGTGAGGCTGGTATTTTTTTTCCAAGAATTCAGCCCTTTCATTCTTTTTAAGAAATATTACAATTGCTGCAGCATGTAATACCGCGTAGTATTCAAGAACAGCTGCTTTTGCATTTTAAAACATAATTGGAAGTCAGGTCATGATTCAGTTTTCAAGACCTCAAGGAATTCATTCACGCCAACGCCCTCCTCCTTTGACTTGAGTACTTTGTCTTGCTGTCTGCAAACAGGGCTGTGCTTGGACTTCTCTCTGCAAACTGTAGTCACATGACAGAACAGAACAACCAGCTACCAACCAATGACTGTGTGTTGCAAGTTCACTGAAGCACAGTTCCGATTACTTCTGCACGCGTGCGTTCACCCCAGTGCCCGCCACATGATAGGTGCTCAGCAAATATCTGCCAGTGCTTAACTTGGCTTCAGCATAGCCGCAAATAAAGGGAAAAAAAGTGTGTAGGGGGCCCTCGGGCGGCTCAGTAGTTTGAGTGTCCGACTCCTGATTTCAGCTCAGGTTCTGGTCTCACGGTTCGTAGGATCGAGCCTTGCATCAGGCTTTGCACTAGCCGTGGGAAGCCTGCCTGGGATTCTCTCTCACTGTCCCTTCCCTGCTTGTGCTTGTTCATTCTCTCTCTCTTTCAAAATAAATTTTAAAAAACGTTTAAAGGGATTGACATTCTGGGGCGCCTGGGTGGCGCAGTCGGTTAAGCGTCCTACTTCAGCCAGGTCACGATCTCGCGGTCCGTGAGTTCGAGCCCCGCGTCGGGCTCTGGGATGATGGCTCAGAGCCTGGAGCCTGTTTCCGATTCTGTGTCTCCCTCTCTCTCTGCCCCTCCCCCGTTCATGCTCTGTCTCTGTCCCAAAAATAAATAAATGTTGAAAAAAAAAATTTAAAGGGATTGACATTCAAACACAAAAAATACTGATCCACCTATGGATTTTCCTTTTAAAATTTGTCCAGTTTTTTTTTTTTTTTTTTTTAGTGTTTATTTTTGAGAGAGAGAGACAGAGCAAGAGCTGGGGAGGGGCAGAGAGAGAGGGAGACACGAAATCTGAAGCAGGTTCCAGGCTCTGAGCTGTCGGCACAGAGCCCGACACCGGGCTCAAACTCACGAACTGTGAGATCATGACGTAAGCAGAAGTCGTCCACTTAACCAACTGAGCCACCCAGGTGCCCCTAAAATTTGTCCAGTTTTTCAGTGCTAACTCATGTTCCCTGACATTAATTTTACATATCTGCCAATACTATTGAAAACTAAGAATATAATTTAGTTCTTTCGCAAGCTATTATTAGATTTAAAAGTAGCCCTAGTCAAAGTACCCCTAGTCAATGGTAGCGTATTTTAGAAATGGTTGATTGTTATTGGTGGTTCCTATACAGTCAAAAACCTTGGGACTATTATAAAAGAAAGGTAAAACCAAGATGTTTTAGAAATGCAAAGATTCAAAACAGTTAAAAAGCAATCTGCTTCAATACAAGAAACAAGCACTTTTTGTGGCTGATACCTGTAGAAAAATTTTGTGTTAAGGCCAAAAGCATGACCAAGCCCATCTTGATTTGCTGGCCACTTATTTATCTTTGGAAGTAATAATAGAAACCAGGCATGGGCTGGGCTCTAATCCTGTGGCTTGCTTTGTAGGCTGTCCAGATGGCCTTGCCTTAGCCAGTTCCTACATTTCCTGCTGATCCTTGCAGGAGAAGAGAAATGTGTCCCCTGCCTGCACAAATAAAATCGACACTATCTTTTATTTCTATTTCATTGTGTAGAGAGGGTTTTGCACAGACACCACAATATCACTTTGTCTCGCAAGCAGAAGAGTAGGTCCAGAACACTCGAGAAGCCACATTCTTCCTCCCACTGACGTGACTGCCCTGTGTGAAGCTGCCAGGGCCCAGGCCTCGCCCAGAAGTGAGCTTGCCTCCTTGTGTGGTTTGAAAGGCATATGCAGGCTTTTTTTTTTTTTTTTTAAGTTTATTTATTTCTTTTGAGAGAAAGAGAGAGAGAGAGAGAGAAAGAGAGAGCACGTGCATGTGGGGGGGGGAGGGGCAGAGAGGGAGGGAGAGGGAGAATCCCAAGCAGGCTCCATGCTGTCACTGCAGACCCCAACATGGGGCCTGAACCCATGAATTGTAAGATTATGAACTGAGCCAAAATCAGGAGTTGGACCCTTAACCGACTGAGCCACTCAGATGCCCCCACATTCAGGATTAATAAAAATGTGCAGAAGGGATGTTTCTTGGATTTTCTTAGAATGAGGGGTAAAAAAAAAAAAAGTGCCATCTTTTTTTTCTAATATTTTTTTAAATGTTTGTTTATTTTTAAGAGAGGGAGAAAGACAGAGTGTGAGTGGGGGAGGGGCAGAGAGAGCGGGAGACACAGAATCCGAAGCAGGCTCCAGGCTCCGAACTGTCAGCACAGAGCCTGATGCGGGGCTCGAGTCCATGAACCATGAGATCATCACCTGAGCCGAAGTTGAGCCACTCAGGGACCCCACCTTTTTTTAAATAGGTACATTAAAAATTTTTTTTTTTAATTTTAGAGAGAGAGAGAGTGAGAGATCGAGGGAGAGGAGCAGAGGAAGAGGGAGAATCCCAATCAGACTCCATGCCCAGTGCAGATGTAGGGCTTGATCCCACAATTCTGGGATCATGACTTGAGCTGAAATCAAGAGTTGGATGCTCAACCGACTGAGCCAACCAGGTGCCCCAATGCCATCTTTTCTAACGGTGGGCAATCCATAAATATAAACATAAAGATGAGCCAGTATTATAAATGCGATGAAAAATGAATTTTCTTTTAGTTTAAAATCTTTTCTCTATTGTTTATTTTAAAATGGTAAATTTTTGGACACCTGGGTGGCTCAGTTGGTTGAGTGTCTGGCTGTTGGTTTCAGCTTAGGTCATGGTCTCACCAGTTTGTGGGATCGAGCCCCATGTTGGGCTCTGTGCTGACAGTGTGGAACCTGCTTGGGATTCTCTCTCTGCCCCTCCCCTGCTTGTGCATGTGCGCTCTCTCTCTCTCTCTCTCTCTCTCTCGTGTGCTCTCTCTCTAAATAAATAAATTGAATTAAATGATAAAAAATAAAATGGTAAATATTATGTTAAGTGCATTTTACTGTAATTAAAAAAACTAGTTTTCTCTAGATGTTTTCCACCTGTTGAGTATTTTTTTCATCGAAAAGTGAATTCTTAATAAGACCTTATTCCTTAGGATGATGGTGCCAAACTTCATTTTCTCCATTTTTTGAAGACTGAAAATACTAGGAGCAGTAATTCTACTCCTAGATACATACCTGAGAGGTATGAAAACTGTCTGCCTAAACACTTGTGCATAATAGCCCAAACGTGGAAACAACCCAAATGTGCACTGGCTGATGAAAATATAAATAAAGTATATCCATGCAATGGAATATTACTTGGCCATAAAAAGGAGTGAAATTCTGACACATGCTGCAGCTTGGATGGAACTCTAAAACATTATGCTAAGTAGATGAAACCAGTCACAGAAGGTCACATATTTTTTTAAGTTTGTTTTTAGAGAGAGAAAGCTTGTGCAAGTAGGGGAGGCACAGAGAGAGGGAGACGGAGAATCCCAGGCAGGCTCCGCGCGGAGCCTGACGTGGGGCTCGAACTCATAAACTATGAGATCATGACTTGAGCCAAAGTTGGACACTTAACCGAGCCACCCAGGCGCCCCCAAAAGGCCATGCATTTTATGCGTTTGTTTATGAAGCATCCGGTACAGGTAAATCTGTAGAGACAAACTTAAATTGGTGGTTGCCAGGATGGGGTGGCCAGGTTGGGGAACCAGGGTAGTGCAGGATGAGGTCTAAGGGGTGCGAGGCTTCTTTCTTGAAGTAATGAGAACGTTCTAAAATGGATTACGGTGATGGTTGCACAACTCTGTGAATATACTAAAAGCCATGTTATAAATGGCTGAATTGCGCGGTATGTGAATTCTGGTGCATTTCCCAGAATCTCACGGTGCTGGGAGCGACCGTGTTGGATTTTTAAATGCACTGTCTTTTTCAGGGTGCGGAGTGCCGCATTACTGTCATCTCCCTGTGAGTGGGACTGGTACCTGGGCCGCACCTCCTGGAGTGAGCAGTCCACAAAGCACAGACGTGTGCAACCTGACAGCCTGCTTTATCAGGTACTTCATTTTTCCTCTCATCAACCTGGTCACCGGCTCTCCTCCTCCTGAAGTTTGGTGTAAATACTTCCTATCCTAGACAATGTCGAGGCCACCGCTTTCAATGTGGCTGATAGAGAAACTGTTCCATATCAGAGAAAATTTAATTGTAATATTTTATTTATCAAGGAACAGAAGCATCTTACCTGCATTTATGGTCTGAATTGTTAGGTATAGCTTTGCCACGGTTGGGTGAGAACTAATTGAGATCTTTCCTGGCTGGAGCATAATAAGTCCAACTCCTGTGGTTCAGGATAAATGCCTGACAGGGTATGTTAGTGTCTGGGGTTATAGGTCATTCTGGTAAATCATGTTTTTTTCATTATCTTTGATGGAGCAGAATTATGTAACAGTGATAAGCACGTTGCTGCAGATATTAAAGGCATCGGTCACACTGGCTTCCAAAGATTAATTATGTACAAGCTTTTAGTGAAAGAGCTAAGAGTGAGTATTATCTATTTACTGATTCATTTTTAGGTAGGAATTAAATGAGATTTACAAGGTATTAAATTTTATTTTGACAGATGCTGGGATGTATTTGTTCTTAGTTACACTTTAACCCCTGATTATAGGTCAGTCCATGGCGGCTGGAAGGGGGTTGGAATATTTTTCATGTGCTTGTTTCATAATTCCTGTCTGTTTAAGCTTGCAGCCCCTGCCTGGGTGCATTCTAGCTATGTGTCAGAGCTGGAGTTTAATAGACTGTGAATAGCACACTCCAGGGTGGCAGATGGCTGTTCAAATCCCAGCGTTCCTGCCTTCTAATTGAATGATTTGGGGCACATGTCTTCATGTTTCTGAGCTTCAGATCCTTCATCTGTGAAAACAGAGTGTCAGTATGAAGCTAAATAAGTAAAGTATAGCAGGAACCAGGCATATGCCAAGGCCTTTCTCGGAGTCTAGTAGTTCAAATGGGGACACCTGCACGGGGGAGCCCTTAGTTTCCACTGAACTGTCAGGGTTTTGTTTGCTGGGATGTTCCCTATGGAGCTCTTAAAGTTTCCAAACATAGGAAGGCAGATGCTTGCCTGGACTCAAGCAGTGGTTTTTCTGAAACTAGATTTCTGGGTAGGATCTTCTGATTTGGTCAAATGAGCTGGAGGAGCAGCCTGGAGTGTGGCAAAGGGAGATGATGCAGGCATTGTCTGGAGGAGGGAAGGCTCTTTGTGACTCAGAGGACCCCCCTGCTAAATACTTCCCTGGTTTTGATTCCCTGTACTAGTGACCACAGGCCCTTTGACGTCAGTTTGTTTTCCCAAGTCAGAGCCTTGTTCTAAAGCTCTTTCCTGTGTAGAAACTTAAGCTTGGCTTTCTGGGATGACTTAGTCTCGGGTGAGCTTGGATGGCGACGGTTTTTTCCCAGAGCATCTCCTGTCACCCTAGTTTCAGATCCGGCAGACATTTATGAAGAGCCTTTTATTTGCCAGGCACTGGGCAAAGTGCATTCACCGATGTTGTTTAACCCCAGAATAACCCTGAGAAGGAAGGGGTTATGACCACCTCCCTTCTGCAAATAAAGAAACACTGAGATTCACAGATTTTAAGTGATTTCCCCAAAGTCGCACAGACACTGACTCCCAACTTCAGTGCGATTCCTACCGTCCCAGCTGACTGTGTGACTCTCCAGAGTGTGGGGACTTAGCTCCTCAACTGCGAATAGTAGCATACTTTTCTCAAGAGCCAGTTCTGGTCCACCGGTGGTGGTTGCCTGGGGTTCAGGATCTTCAGGTGCTGTCCAAGTCTGCCGAAGCAAGCATGTTGTGATCCATTAGCATCCAGTGTCCTTGGGTGGAGGAGGGTGCCTGCGGAGCCTGCCCTTGACCTTGACCTGAGGTTTCTGATATCAGCCTTCTGGAAGGATGTGAGTCTGGGCAGAGTCTCACTTCCTAGTGGCTTCTCATTGTTAGGCAATTTAGATACCTCACACTTATCATGGACTCACCCCATTGCATGGGCTTAGAAAAGTCAGTTGAAGGTGAAAACCTGCAACTTTTCCTTCTGTGCACCTGAGAGCCCCTCTGCAGTCCCATCTCCCCTGGAGCTCACCCCAGCAGCATAGACCCACACAGTAGTGCTCAGGCTTTAGGGCATCAGAAACTCCTGGAAGGGCTTGATAAAACAGATTCCTGGGTTGTTGTGCCCCCCCCCCCCCCCCCCCCCCCCCAGAGTATCTGCTTCAGTCAGTGTGGGATGAGGCGCAGGGATATGCATTTCTAACAAGTTCCTGGCCAGGCCATTCTTGGTTTCCAGACCACACTTCTGAGAACCATTAACTTAGAAAGCACTTCTAAGAGCTGGTTTAGAGCATGGGCTTGTTTAAAGACGGTCTCTGTGGGGGCACCTGGGTGGCTGAGTTGGTTGAGCGTCTGACTTCAGCTCAGGTCGTGGTCTCGCAGTTCGTGGGTTCGAGCCCCACATCGGGCTCTGTGCTAACAGCTCAGAGCCTGGAGCCTGCTTCAGATTCTGTATCTCTTTCTCTGTCTCCCCCTCCCCTGCTCATGCTCTGACTCTCTCTGTCTCTCAAAAATAAATAAATGTTAAAAAAAAAAGATATATATGTAGATGGTCTATGTGGCCACTTTCCCTCCCTGAGGTGAAGGGATTGTTTCCTCAAACCTTTAACGAGCATCTCACACAGAACCTGACGGAAATTAGGAGGAACATAAAGGCTCATCCATGGGGTACTTGGGGGTCTACTTTGGAATCAGTAATTGCATTGCTGTGTGAAAAGGCTGGTACCCACCCCTTTTGGTGGATGTGAGCAGAAGGCCTGAGGCAGTGACTAAGTGAGGTGGGCCTCCTGGAGGAGGTGATATTTGAGAGGCAACTGGAGGACGAAAAGTTGTTGGCTACGTGGGCAAAGGGGGAAAAGGAACTTGGGGAGCAGAGACTGGACACCCCAGGCCAGGCTAGAAGAAAAGTTGTCATGTGTGGTGAGAATCCCGCTGTCATTCTAACATGAATGACATGTATCAGAGCTGTAGTAAAAACAATGAAAGTTTGGGGCGCCTGGGTGGCTCAGTTGGTTGAGTGTCCAACTTTGACTCAGGTCATGATCTCCTGGTTCATGAGTTCGAGCCCCGCGTTGGGCTCTGTGCTGATGGCTCGGAGCCTACTCCAGATTCTGTGTCTTCCTCTCTCTCTGCCCCTTCCCCACTCATGCTCTGTCTCTCTCTGTCTCTCAAAAATGAATAAACATTAAAAAAAAAAAAAATTGAAAGCTTTATGTTTATTTGTGGGCTCCCCATAAAATAGTTGGTACTATGATACCTGTTTTATCTGCATTGTCTCTTTTATTTTATTTTTAATTAAAAAAATTTTTTAATGTTTATTTATTTTTGAGAGACACAGCTAGGGGTAGAGAGAGAGGGAGACACAGGATCCGAGGCAGGCTCCAGGCTCTGATGCACAGAGCCTGACCTGACGCAGGGCCCGAACTCACCAACTGTGAGATCATGACCTGATGCTGAGGTCGGACACTTAACATACTGAGCCACCCAGAGGCCCCTGCGTTGTCTCTTTTGATTCTCATAACCACCCTGTGAGGTGTAGGTCCAACTATACTCCCGATGGACCTCAAACGAGCTGGCTTCAACAAGGGAGATTTATAGTCCTGGAGGCTGAAAGTCTGAAATCAAGCTGCAGGCAGACGCGTTTCCTTCAGTGGGTTATAAGGGAAAGATCTGTTCTGGGCATCTCTACTTGACTTCTAGATGCATGACTTGCCTCTGTGTGTGTCCGTCTTTGTGTCCAAATTTCCCCTTTCTGGACAGACACCATTGTATTGGATTAGGACCTATCGAAAATCTCGCCTTAATTTGATTACCTCTATCCAGACCCTGTTTCCAAATACGGTCACATTCTCAGGTGACGAGGGTCAGGACTTCAACATATGAATGTTGTAGGGACACAATACAACCCATAACACCATTTTACAGCTGAAGAAAGGGAGGCTCAGAGGTTTTAGGTAAGTGCCCAAAATCTGTGTAGATCAGAAACAGTTGACTAGTGGTCATAGGTTAAATCTAAGAAGAACAGGGGCTTGTTGACTTCACAGCTGTGCTCTGTCACCCAGTGCCTTACTGGCTTCTAGCGTTTTCTTTGTTTCTGCCATGTTTCCACAAGGTTCCCTGGGAACCCAGTGGGGTGGAGACCAGGGTGCCAAGCCGCTAGCCTGTTAGTTTCTGGTTAAGTTATTCTGGATAAGATATTCTTCCATTTCAGTTGTCTATCTCACCTGCTTGTCTGTGGGAAGTTATTAGAGTATATGAAACATTTAAAATTCATGAAAGAAAGAGGCTATCTTTTTCCAGATGATGTGCTCTTTCTGCTGTTAAAATGTTAACTATCTATAAATGCACAGTTTTTCTGAGTATAGCTATTCTATTCTTAATGTCCTTCCCAAACAGCCTAAATGTTTGTAAATGATGTGTTAACAATGCGTTAGCCCTTAAACTTGTACTCTAAGTACATTTACTTGGAATTATTTCAGCATTAACGGACTTAAGCACCTTAGTTGTCTATCTATAAAGATTCAGACACATAGTAGTTTTGTTGGTATCCACACAAGAATTCCATATTTTCTTCCCTAAGTATTTAAAATGTTCTAAATACTTATCCAAAGACGTTGTCATTTTAGCAATTCAAGCAAACTTTCATGAGAAACTAGTACACCACTGAAACGAAAGAAAAATAAAAATAAGAAGGGTTCACTCTTACTTTTGAATGCTTTAGCTATAGACTGACATGTTTTCCAAACAAAAATTGGAGCGCGTGGTTTACTCATGAAATCAACAAGACAAAGTGGTGGCCATCTGGCCGATCTCTGGAAATCTGAGATGTCTGCACACTGTTAAGTATAGCACATAGATGAGTAATGCTCAAGCTAGGGTCTGAAACAGAAATGTAATGATACTCCTGCATGTTTAAGAGAATCCGGAACCTAAGGATGGGGAGATGGCTAGGTGCTTTCCAACCCAGAGCCCTATCTGTCTCTTACTTTTCACAGCCAAATTTCTTTTCTTTTTGAATTTTATTTATTTATTTATTTATTTATTTATTTATTTAAATTTTGGTTAGTTAACATACAGTGCAATATTTGTTTCAGGAGTAGAATTCAGTGATTCATCAACTACATTCAACATCCAGTGCTCATCACAAGTGCCCTCCTTAATACCCATCACCCATTTAGCCCATCCCTCCACCCAGCACCCCTCCATCAACCCTCAGTTTGTTCTGTTTTTGTTAAGAGTCTCTCTTGTGGTTTGTTTCCCTTTCTTCTCTTCCTCCCCTTCCCATATGTTCATCTCTTGTTTCTTCAATTCCACATATGAGTGAAAGCATGCACTGTATTTTTCTTTCTCTGATTGACTTGTTTCACTTAGCATAATACACTCTAGCTCCATCCATGTTGTTGCAAATGAGAAGATTTCAGTCTTTTTGGTGGTTGAGTAGTAGCCCGTTGTGTATATATACCACGTCTTCTTTATCCATTCATCAGTCGATGGACATCTGTCACAGCCAAATTTCTTACAAGGATTCGCTGTACTTATCTCTTTTCCTCCCCACCATCTGCCCTTCTTTCTAACACTTCTCCATCTATTCTAGCCACTTAGCGGTCCAGTAATGGTTCCAGGTACCCTATGAACTAGGCACTGCACTGCCTGAGGAAATTTACATGGACAAGGCTCTTCCCTGGATGGGAGTTCAGTCTTATTTGTGATCGGCTGCTATGCATGCTGCCTGATTTGGGCCCCTGGTGCTGTGGCTGTGTGGGGAATCCTAGAGGAAACCTGATTCCCATTAACCTGCTAAAATTGAGATAAATAGTTTGCAGCTAGCTTCTGCTTGGAAGGGGTATCATCATTAGAGCCCTATTTTTGGTACTTTGTCACATTTTTATCAACAGAGTGGTTGGTGACAGCAGTTTTCAGTTCAGCCAGATTTTGATTCTTGTTTGGAAGTAATCTGGTTGTATAGCAAGATTGGACAGAATTTCCCCCACTTAATCATAATTATATTGATATTTTAAAAAAATGATTGATTTTAATAATAAACATAGATATTTGATTATAGTTACTCTTTTTTTTTAATGTTTATTTATTTTTGACAGAGAGAGAGACAGAGTGTGAGCCAAGGAGGGTCAGAGAGAGAGAGGGAGACACAGAATCTGAAGCAGGCTCCAGGCTCTGAGCTGTCAGCACAGAGCCGGACGCGGGGCTCAAACTCACAAACTGTGAGATCATGACCTGAGCTGAAGTTGGACGCTTAACCGACTGAGCCACCCAGGCGCCCCGTTTGTAGTTACTCTTAATACTTGATATTGATATTTGAAATATAATTGTTGATATTCAGAAAATCAACTTCAGGTCTTAAGTCTAGTTAACTAAAATAATTAACTCTGTCAACACGCTGTGAAAGAGTCTTTATGATATGTTAAAGCTTAAATTTGTCTCTTCTGATGGCTTCAGCTCAGCATGATAAATTTGACAAGAAAGAGGGATACTATCCCAAGACTTAGAACAAGAATCAAAATACTTTAGCAACCGGACGATGAGAACTAGATCAGGGAAAGAAACCAAGAATGGCCTGGCCAGGAACTTGTTAGAAATGCATGTTCCTGTGCTTCACCCCACACTGACTGAAGCAGATACTCTGGGGGGGGAGGGGGGGGCACAACAACCCAGGAATCTGTTTTATCAAGCCCTTCCAGGAGTTTCTGATGCCCTAAAGCCTGAGCACTACTGTGTGGGTCTATGCTGCTGGGGTGAGCTCCCCAAGTATTCTGATAGACTGAGGAGCCCCAGGGGAGACGGGACTGCAGAGGGGCTCTCAGGTGCACAGAAGAAAAGTTGCAAGTTTTCACCTTCAACTGACTTTTCTAAGCCCATGTATTGGGGTGAGTCCATGATATCTCTGAGAGGCCAGAATTGCACATAAGGAGTGTCACGAATAGGTGGTCAATTTAGGGTTGACATAACTGTCAATCTGGAGGTAACATGAACTGGGGTTTATTATATAGTATTAGTATTTTGTTAAATAGGAAGTCTTTTTGAAAATATAAATTGTGGGTTATAAAATATATTATCACTATATATTATATCTAAATAAGTACAATTATAGATTAGATATTTATTGAATTTACTAGTGTTTTATTAAATATTACTATTTAAGATTTACTTTGGGGGTGCCTGGGTGGCTCAATGGTTAAGCATCCAACTTCAGCTCAGGTCATGATCTCACTGTTTGTGAGTTTGAGTCCCGAGTCGGGCTCTGTGCTGACAGCTGAAAACCTGGAGCCTGTTTCAGATTTTGTGTCTCCCTCTCTCTCTGCCCCTCCCCAGCTCGTCCTCTGTCTGTTTCTCTCTCTCAAAAATAAATAAACATTAAAAAAAAAAAGATTTATTTTGTCTTTCCCTCTCTTTCTAAGTAACACTGTCATTTGTTTACATTTTTTAAATGTTTATTTATTTTTGAGAGAGAGAGAGAGAGAGAGAACACAAGCGGGGCAGGGGCAGAGAGAGAGGGAGACACAGAATCCAAAGGAGGCTCCAGGCTCTGAGCTGTCAGCACAGAGCCTGACTCAGGGCTTGAACCCATGAGCTGTGAGATCATGACCTGAGCTAAAGTCGGACACTTAACTGGTTGACTGAGCCACCCAGGTGTCCTAACGCTGTTATTTGTTGAAATCTTTTGACTTATATTTAATATGCAAATGCTCCATTTATTCTGGTTAACACATCTTACAGCTTAGTAACTTAGTATCTACCCTCTACCTGTCTTATAAATTCTGCTTTAGTTTTACAAGCATCTTACTTTCTCATTATGTATGTGAAATAAATCTTAGGAGTTTCATCCATCTGATTCTTTTTCCTTGTCCTCTGTACCAGTTTTTTAAAAAGAACTTCAAATCAAAGTATTTATTGAGCAAATTATAGTATATTCATACAAATGGAGTATTATGCAGTTAGACACATGATGATACAAATCTATATTGCCATGAAAAAATAGTCAAGCAACGTTCTTACGTAGAAATAAAGGAGGCAAAAGTGCATGCCTAGTATGGCCCCAGATGTGCAAAGTTATATATGATATCTATATGCTTACCTGCATACAGGTACCTGGAAGAATACTCACACAGTTACTAACAGTAGTTTGCTCTCTGGATGGCAACAATTTAGTTATATTTTGCTACTTTTTTTTATGATCTACTGTATGGTTTGGGTAAATAAACAAGTACCATGTATATAAAAATAACTGAAATACAAATGAGAGATGTATATGCAAATATATATGTAAAGAAATATAACAAAAAGAATGATGGGACCAGATCTTTTCCTTTGCAAACCAAAGACAAAAGTTTGCAAATAGAGATGATGATTTTCTTGCCGTTTGAATGTTTTACCTGCTTTCAAAATTGTGGTCGTCCTGTCTTGTGTCCAAGCATTGAAACAATGTTCCTTTGGCAGAATTTCCCAGACCTCCCTGGTAAGGAGACTCATTTGGTTGGGGAGGAGGGTGCATGCTCAAAACAACCAATCCCCTGCCCCTTCTCACACACCAACCCTACCCCCAGCATCTCAGGGAGGGACTGGGATGCCTCAGGTAATTCTGGGCATCAGGGAAATTTAGCAGAAGTCCCATAGGAGCATAAATATTGCGAGCCAGGTCTTCGAGTATGATTGAACAATGCCTCCTTGGAAGTGCCTTTCCCAGGCCCTGCTTCCTTTGTTCCAGAGGCCCATGCTCTTTGTGACTGGCCTGGAAAACTGTCTGCTCCCAGTGTTTTTCTAAAGGCCCCTTTCAGATCTGAGAAGTCTTTGAAAATCTAGGAGACTCTTCAGCTACTTTAATCTGTGCTGATAGGGGATCCTGAATTCTTAGGACTAGAAGGTTCTGGTGATAATTTCTTAAAGCAATTCACGTGTTGCCAGAGGCTCCTCTGGCTCCCGGGAAGACCTGTGTCTCATGCGATGGTCCCTGGGGCCTCTCTCACCTCAGATTCCCTCCTTACCTGTGAGATGAGAGCCTTTTTATTTAGTCCAATTTTTAACATATTGAAGTGTTTTTTTCTCAAAGCACTTGTTTAGGGAGTGGGTGCTCTGAAGTTCAGTTAGATGTCAGATCGCATTTGCATCAAGGAGTCTCATTAACTAACCGGTGGCTGGAGTCAGATGGCATTTACTTTTTTTTTTTGAAAGAGAACTTTTTATTAGTTCTATGTACAGAGAGTTTAACAGCGTGCACTCAGCCCGGATTGGGGCCCGGTTCTTTGGCTTTTGCCTTTTCCAGCTTGGTAATAAATATGAGCCACCGATTTAGGACCCAGGACGTTGCCTCCCCAGTGGCAGCAGATCCCATCGTTTCTGTCATCGTAATTGGTCCTGATGGCTTCCACTAGCTCAGCCGGAGCACCTAGTATGGAGGTGACAGCGGTGCAGGTCTTCCCGTGGACCAGACGCCCAGCCTGGCCTTCCCCTTGGTGATGCAGCAGGGAGCCCCCATCTTACGACACCAGGTGGGCAGGGAGATGCCTGCTCATTGGGAAACACAGCATGTGCAATCACTACCAGCCGAACCTTCTTGTTTTCCACTGAGGTGGGGACAGGTGGCCTCTTAGTGGGGACATCCCCTTTGCTGGCAGCTTTCTCCTTAGCCTGGATCAACAATCTGCTTCTTCTCTTGCTTTGTCTCTGGTCTGTACTTGGGGGCCAGCTTAAGCAGCTGAGCAGGTGTTTGGCGGTCCACGGTTAATCTCAGGGGCGGGGCGGGGGGGGCAGCATTACACATTTATAGAGAAGAGCCCTTTGCCGCTGCAGCCTGATGTCGTGGGGCCATTTGACAAAGCGGGAGAGGTCCCTTTTGGGCTGGATGTCTTGTCCGATGCCAGAATTCTTGGGCTTTTTCTCAAGCAGGGGATTGGCCACCTTCTTCCCCCCGGGCCTTCTTTCCTTTCTGCACCTTGGATGGCTGGAGGAGAGAGCTGTGGCATTTACCTTTTAAAGTGGTGCAGCAAGAGTTTCACAAACATGATCCCCCAGCACTCCGTTGGGCAGAAACCCTCCTGAGTTCTGTTCGAGAAAACCACAGTAGCAACAACAAGCCCCTGACCTGTGCAGTCGTCTGTCTGCGGTTGACAGTGAACGTGGCGGCCGGAGAGCAGTCGTGAGGATGAGCTTCACTCTCACAGACCTGCCCCTGGAGCCTCCCTGCCTTCTACCGGACGAGAAATTCAGGCGGCAGCTGTATTCCCCCCTCGGAAGTTCAGTTTCCTCACCCCTGAAGCACAGCAGTAATACCAAATATACCAAAGATTCACGGGCGCTGTGCGGCTCTGCGTGAAATGAGTTACAGCAGAGTTTGGAAGAGTTTTGGCACGTAATACGCCTGGAATCAACCTTTGTTTATCACGCTTTGTTTGTTGTTGGTGGTGTTGTCTTAAGATTTTATTTTGAAGTAATCTCTGTATCCCCCCAACGTGGGGCTTGAACTCACAGCCCCAAGATCAAGAGCTGCTCAGCTCTACTGATTGAGCCAGCCAGGCACATCTCGTTGTTGCTGTTTGTTGGGTTTTGTTTTTCAATGTTTATTTAATTTTGAGAGAGAGAGAGACAGAGCATGAGCAGGAGAGGGCAGAGAGGGAGGGAGACACAGGATCTGAAGCAGGCTCCAGGCTCCGAGCTGTCAGCACAGAGCCTGATTCGGCTTGAACGCACCACCTGAGCCGAAGTCGGATGCTCAACCCACCGAGCCACCCAGGCGCCCTGTTGCTGGTTTTAAATAGAGGGTTACTAAGTGGCATCTGTCCCTGAAAAGAGTGTGGATTTTGTATACCCAGCAGCGTGAGCAGGGGGCCCCAGGGCACCCCGCCAGGGAGGACTCTCTCCAGTGCAGAGCTCGCTTCCCGGAAGGGCCTGTCTACACCAAACTGTGACTCGGAAGGTGCTTCTAGGATCTCCAGGCTCACAGCTGGATTATGCTCTGTCCCAATCCCCTGTCCATCAGGCTGAGCACACTTTGACCTTGCCTGTTGGCCTCAGCATGCTCGGACCATCCCCTTGAGTGTCCTAGGAGCCTGCACGTGGGCAGCCTGGCACCACGAGGTCCACCAGCCCTCCCCCAGCAGCAGGCCCCGGCCTCCCCAGACACCTCATCCAGCCAGCCCTCAGCTGACTCTGAGGTGCACAGCAAATTCTTCTGTCCGTGTTGTGGCCGGCTGACCCCAGCATGTGAGAATCACTGCCGGGGTCTCACACCGGGAGCAAGACGCTGGGGGTTGGGATTTGTGCCAATGGCAGAAAGAGGAGAGAGTGAATTGAAAGCCACCATCCACTGAGAACCGAGAGAACTTTCTCTCCTGTTAGACTGACTGATGTTTTCATCACTTCTGCGCTCACTCTGACATCCTTTCATTGTGGTAATAACAGCATCCCTGCCAATGTGTTACCAAGAGTAATAATAATAATAAAGTTAAGAAGGGAGAGTTGTGGATACTAGGGTCCTCCCTCAGCTTCCCTTAGCCAGGGAGACCACCCACCGCCCCCACCTTTTCATACCCCTGCACTCTGCTCTCTGAAATGCTTGCTTTGCCATAAGCAAAGCACTCAGCTGGACTCTATGTCCCTGCTTTGACTTAAACTTGACTCTCTCCCGAGGGCATCACTTCCTGGTTGCCACTTCAAGGGATGCTTCCTGCTCTAGAGAGAAAGAGAAATCTAAGCAGAAGCTGGCTCTGTGGTCCAGGCAGAGAAGCTCAAACAAAGGCTCTGGGGCAGAAATGCGCCTGGCAGGGTCTCAAGAGTAACAAAGAAAGGCCAGTGTGGCTCCGGAACCTGAGCTTGGGAGAGAGCAGGATGAGCTGGGTTTGGAGGAGGCAGTAGACTTGGAGGCTGTCTTAGCCAGCTTGGGCTCTAGAGCAAAATGCCATGGACTGGGTGGTTTGAACAACAGACATTTACTTCTCACAGTTCAGGGGACCACAAAGTCCGAGATCAAGATGCTGACAGATTTGGTTCCTGGTGGGGGCCCTCCTCCTGCCTTGTAGATAGCTGCCTTCTCCGTGTGTCCTCACATGGTCTTTCCTAAGAACATGAGCCTGGAGAGGGATCTCTCTCTTCCTCTTGTAAGACCACAAATCCCATCGTGAGGGCCCTACTCTCATGACCTAATCTAAACCTATTCCCTCCCAAAGGCCCATCTCCAGATACCACCACATTGGGGGTTAGGGCTTCAGCCCCTTTGGGGGGCTGAGGGAGACACAAACATTCAGCCCATAACGAGGCCACGGCAAGAAGTCTGCATCGGTTTAAAAGCACAGAGTTACGAGATCTGATTTGTCTCATGAAAAGATCATTCTGGCTGCTTGGGGAGGATGGACTGGGGATTGGATGCAGGGAGACAGCAAAGAGGCGAGTCCTGGAGGAAGAGAAACTTTCTAAAACTGAAACACGTGATTTTTCATAAATAAAATGCTAATGTCTTCATGTTTTAGAAGTGTCTTTGGAAACTCACTGCTGAAGATTTTGGCGGGGTGGGGGGGAGTTAATCTTTTCTCTCTAGATGATCTTTTGGGGATAAATATCATGTTGAAGAAATAACTTAGTTTGTGTTCATGAGGGTTCTTTTGTTTTATTCAATTTTCTTTTTCTGTCAATATCAAATAGAATTTTACTTACTATTTTTCAATTAAAATAGCACTGTAGTAAGACTAATTTTTGTTTAAATTTTTCTGGTCTCTGGGCGTAGTCTCCTAACTAGCTCTTTATCTGTATCTGTGCATATGTCTGGAATGGCCACCTAATTTTGAAGCTGGTTATTAGGATTTTAGATGATTTTTACATTTATTTGTGCTTTTCTGAACTGTTTTGAATGCTTTATAATTGGCATCTTATTATTATTATTAATTATTATTATTATTTATTTTGCCAAAACTCACTGGTCTAAGAAAAAAAATGAACAAAACCGAAATTATTTTCTTTTTTAAATTTTTTTTAACATTTATTTATTTTTGGGACAGAGAGAGACAGAGCATGAACAGGGGAGGGTCAGAGAGAGAAGGAGACACAGAATCCGCAACAGGCTCCAGGCTCTGAGCTGTCAGCACAGAGCCCTACGTGGGGCTTGAACTCACGGACCGCGAAATCATGACCTGAGCTGAAGTCGGGCGCTTAACTGACTGAGCCACCCAGGAGCCCCCCGAAAATAGTTTTCTTAATTATGGAACAATGTAATTACCATTTCCTGAACAGAAGAATGTCTATGTAAAAATTGGCAGTGACCTTTGGGACACTAACATGTAGAAGTCTGGATGTTTAGGAAAGTGGCAAACTGGAGGCAGCTTTCTGCTCTTCCTATATAATATTAAGGTATGGGAACAATCCTGGAGACAGGGAGTCTGCAGTACTTGGCAGGAAATTAGAAACACAATACTTTTAAACATAAAGCAAGAGTCTTGAGTTGCCCCAAAGGCTGAGGTGAACCTGGGGGTTTTTCTAGTGGTTTATAACGCACTCCCCTGTTTGCAGGATTCTAAGTGCTAAAGGCTAGCTTGAAAATAATTTACTCTCTGGGGTGCCTGGGTGGCGCAGTCGGTTGAGCGTCCGACTTCAGCCAGGTCACGATCTCGTGGTCCGTGAGTTCGAGCCCGGCGTCAGGCTCTGGGCTGATGGCTCGGAGCCTGGAGCCTGTTTCCGATTCTGTGTCTCCCTCTCTCTCTGCCCCTCCCCCGTTCATGCTCTGTCTCTCTCTGTCCCAAAAATAAATAAAAACGTTGAAAAAAATTAAAAGAAAAAAAGAAAATAATTTACTCTCTCTGCAATGTGTGTAAACCTATGACCATTACACTTAGAGTCAAGTTTGTTCCATTGTATCATATTTCTAGAACCATCATAGATTACAATGAGGAGCGTCTCAATCAAAAGTCTGTGTTTCTGTGGGGCTTGAGGGGTCATGCAGGACGATATGGGACTAGAAGCAGTTCCGTACATAGGTATCAGGGCTTTAACTAGAAACTTAGGATTTGGGAAACCTAGGTAGCTTGTCGCCCGACCCTCCCTCCCCCCCGCAAAAAAAGGAAGAGTAATTTTTAACAGACTTTGAGAGTGAGCAAGAGTGATATTAAATAAGTAAAAGTAAAGGCATAAAGGGCAGAGCAGAACTTTCGATGCCTCTCTCCTGGATGCTGTTTTAGGGGTTGTGGGGGATGCTGATGGAAGGAGTCCTTCACGTGAACATGGGAGGTTACTGGGATGGCTGTTTGCACTGAGAAGAGTGGGGGAAGCCAGCAGAGACGAGGCCACGACAGGGGAGGTAAGGGAAGGCCAGGCCTGTTCTCCCAAAAGGTGCCCCTCCCTCGGGCAGAGTTTTAACTGCTACCTCCGCGTGTTAGTCATTCCGTACTTGAGCAACTCTCCCGCCTTGTCATCATTTGTTTACTTGGTTTTGTCTTGATCACACTGTGAGCACCCCCACTCCCCGCCCCCAGTATATATCATCTGTATCTTCTCTGTATCTACCCCAGGGCACACGGGTGGGGGGACTTCAGGAAATGTTTGTTGCAAGGAAGTGTCTCTATGATTCCAGTCTGCCATTCTGCATACAAGCCAATTAAATTGTTCAGTTAACCTGGAAACTTTTCAAATGTTTATTTATTTTATTTTTAAGAGAGAGAGTACGAGAGCAAGCAGGGGAGGGGTGGAGAGAGAGTGTGGGGAGGGAGAGAGAGAATCCAAAGTAGACTCTGTGCTGTTAGCACAGAGCCCAGTGGGGGCTTGAACTCAAACCATGAGATCATGACCTGAGCCGAAGTTGGACACTTAACCAACTGAGCTACCCAGGTGCCCCAACCTGTAAACTTTTTATGTCAGATCCCTTAATGATACTTTATAACTATATTGCAAATATATATGTAAAAACATATATATATATATATATATATATACATGTATATGTGTGTGTCTTTATGTATGTGTGTATATGTACATATATATGTGTATATATATCCAAATTGTAATATTCTTGAAGAAATCTGATTAAAAGTGTTTTTCACATTAATTCGAGGTCTTCTGACCAACTTGTTACAAAGATTTTATACACAGTAATGCATCCTGAAAAGTACTGAAAAATTGTCCATTACACAAACATGGCACAAACAATAACTACAATTTAAAAAGAGAAATGCACACAGCCCTATCCTGTCATCAAATCACGTTCCCATTTGCTTTCCAGTTTGTTTATATGTTTTCATAACTTCTTCATTGCCATCATAGGATAGATAACGTCTGTGTTCTTTTTCATTGGTGATTATATCATTATTCTCCTTGTTGCTGGATAGACTTGCTATAATTTTAAATGATAGCTTCATGTGCCAATTCAGTTGATCTGCTGTCATTAACAGCCCTCTGTGATTGGACACTGGTGGTTTCCAGCCTTTGTTGTAATCAGTTGGGATCCAGTGAAGTGCCTTACCTCCCAGTCAGCCACTGGAGTCGAATTCCAGTCTCATCTTCCCCTTGAAACAGCTCTGGTCAGGATGGGCACTTGTCCTGTTCGTGGTGAGCATCTTCCGTTCTCATCTTAACTGACCTCCACACTGGTGGCGTGTTGTTGGCGATTTTCCCCTTCTTGAAATTCATTCTTCCTTTGACTTTGTGGACATTGTTCCAGAGAGGTTTTTCTTACCTTTCCGACAGTTCCTTTTTGGCCTTTGCTCTGGGGACTTGAGTTTGCCCCCTAAATATTGGCATTCCCAGATATGGGTCCTAGTCTGGGTGGTTTTTTTTTTTTTTTTTTTTTTTTTGCCTGTCACAGTAAAGGTTATTATGAAAACAGGCTGGATGGGTCCTATCTTTAATCCTCTGTTGCCTCAATCTACACAGTGTCTCTGAATATTCAGTCTCACTTCCTCACCTGACTTCAGCTTTCTTGATACATTGACGATCTGCAAATCTCTTCCTCCATCCCAGAGCCCTCTACCCAAAAATACCCAATGCCTAGTACATCGCAGATACTTGAACATCTCCACCTGGATGACCCTTAGCCCGTGAAGCTCAATCAGTCCTTAACTAAAGTCACTATATTTCCTCCAGCCCCTCCCAAGACCTGCTCCCATTCCTGCATTCTCTATGTTGGTAGAGATATCATCATCTACTTCGTTAAGCCAGAAACCTGAGAGTCACCTTAGAGTCACTTCCCTCTTTCTTACATCATATCTAATCAGTCAACCTGCCTGCTGATTACACTGCCTTAATTTCTCTAGAATTGGCCCTTTTTTGTCTAACGCTGCCCAACCCGATAGCCCTGTCATCTCTCACCTGCATTTCCACAGAAATGCATTTTTTGCTGGTCTTCTCATTCTTACTGACACACCTCCCCCCTCCCCCTCTCCCCCTCCCCCAATCCCACCTGCCAGATTCATCGTCCTCCAGAAGCTGACCCAAGGATCTTTACAAAATGCCAAAGCTAATCCCACTCCTACTGTGTTCAACAGTAGGATACAGCCCCTGCTTGCCTGGGCAACCTCACCTCCTGGCACTGAAGGGCACGTCTGTGGTCTCTTCATTCCTTGTTTCTCCACTTGTATTTATTCCCTTCACCTAGAAAGCTTTCCCCTTTTTGTCTCACAAACTCATTCCTGTAAGTGTCTTCTTGTCTGTAAAGCCTTCCCTGAACCCCATCCCCCTAGTCTGGGTGCAGAAGCCCTCCCAGAAGTCCCCAGACTACCCCGAGCTTTCCAGGAAAGCTCAGTGCTTTTGCAGTTTCTTATTATTTACTGGTCGTCTGCTGTAATGGACTGAGCTCCCCAAGGTGAAAGAGAGCTTAGTTTTTTATCAGGGGGTCTGGCTTGATAGAAGTTCTTTGGAGAAACAAATTCTCGGAGTGGGGTTCGAATGTGCAACCCACATGTGAAAAATTATGTCCTATTAATTGCTTCTCCAAAAAGTTCTATTTATGTATAACTGCCACCAGCAATGCTAGTGTGCTCACTGAATCATGCCTTTCAACAACTATTTATTGTTCCTCTATGTCAGGCATTGTGTCAGAAGAATAGTATTTCTAGTATAAGACTATTTCATTATTTGGAGCAGTGTATACCAATAGAACTTTCTGCAATGGTAGAAATATTCTGTATCAGCACCGTCCATTATGGTAGCCATTAGCTGCAAGGGGCTACTGAGCACTGGAAATGTGACTCATGTGACACATTCGTCTGAAATCTTCCTTTTCTTTAATGTTTGTTATTTTATTAAAACATTGTTTAATGTTTATTTATTTTTGAGAGGGAGAGAGTGTGAGCAGAGGAGAGGCAGAGAGAGAGAGGGAGACAAAGAATCGGAACCAGCCTCCAGCTGTCAACAGAAAGCCCACTGTGGGGGCTCGAACCCATGAACCGTTTGATCACGACCCGAGCCAAAGTCTGATGCTCCGCCAACTGAGCCACCCAGGCGCCCCTGGAAGCTTTTAAATCCTAAATCCCTAATTTTAGTTAATTTAAAATGTATTGAATACCCACATGTGAGAAGTGGTTATATTGGGCAGTGCAGCTCTAGAGAGAAAAAGGAAATAGTTCTGCAGATGTTAAGTACTACACTGTGGATTCCTTTCTTCCTTTTTAAATGCTAATGAATCAGCTCACATTACTAAGGTGTGACCAGTTCACAAACGCTATCATTGTTATTATTTGTTCGCACTACCTAATTTGGGAAACATTTTTTAAATCAGAGCTTAGGTCGGGGGAGTAACACCTTACACCGGAAACACAACCCCAACGTCTGAGTCTGGAGACTTGTAGGCAAGTGAGAAACGTCACTCACGATGCTTTTTAATCCAGAAGCATGCACTTAGCTCTACTCCAAAGGAGGCCAGAAGCCTCACACTTTCAGAGAGGCATCTGCTGGGCTTGTTTTTCCACATAAACTGCCAAACTTGTTTTGATTAGGCAGGAAGTGAAGCAACCTTTCGGGGAGAGAGCCTAGCTTCTGCATCTCGTCAGCGGGTCAGATAGGACATTCTACCTTTCACCTTCTACTTGTGAGCCTCGGCCGAGTTTTGCCTTAAGGGAAAGTAATTTTAAGGGAAGAGCGAGGTGGCCCACACTTTTTTTCTTTTACAGCGTGGTTCCCTTAAATTTCAAACCCCAAATTATGCTTTTAATCAGTGTACCTGTTTCGAGTCTCCGAATAATTTACATGCCTCTAAAATAAGGAAGCTTTTACTTCTCTTGTGCAGTTCTTCGTACATAGGAGACTCTAAAACGAGTAAATGTACTGATAAATCCTGCTTGGATAAGCATCTGTGACTTACTGGTAGTCTTTTAAAAGATGACGATGCGAGAGGCGTTGCAATGTTTTTACTGGAGCTGTTGGAAATGTGATAGAAAAGAGATAAACTGGGGTATATTTTCCTCCAAAGTCAAGTTTTATTTAACACGAACATCCCAATACCCTCGGAATTCCGGTAGTCAGTTGTTGAGCTGAGACACGTGGGCTACAATGCCGTGTACGTGTCGGCTGGCTGGGCAGGCCTCTAGGCAGGACAGACAACTTTGGGGTTTCCCCTCTTCTTCCCTTCGGAAGAGAGCAAAAGAGGCGCTGCAAACCTCTCCAAAATGTGTTCGTACCGGATGCGCACGCGACCTCAAAGGAAGCGCCCCAGGACAGACGGGCCAGTCCCCACGCTGGCTCCTGCGCTCGGAGCTCCCAGCGCTTCCCGGCGCGCGCCCGGAGCCCGACCTGCCGGCCTAGTGCGCGCCGCGGAGCGAACCATCGCGCCGTCCGGAGGGGGGGTAGGGTAGGGCGTGGGGCCCGCGGGACGCTCGGGCCCTGGGGGGGGGGGATCCCCCTGCCGTCGCCGTCCCCGCCCCCCTGCTGCCCCCCCCGCCGGAAGTCGCTCTCGAAGCGGCCAGCCGCGGAGGCCTCGCGGGTTGGTCTCGGCGTGCTCTATCCCCCCGGCCGCGCGGGGGTGGTAGCGGCCCATTTGAGAGTTTCCCGGGTCCGGCCGCCGGCGCGGAGGCGCTGCGCTCCGGCGGGGGGCGGGCGGCGGGAGGCGGGACAAAGGGGTGGGCCCTGCGGGCCGGCCCTCCCGCAGCCCCGGTTTCGGGTCCGAGGACTGATCTGCTGCGCGGACCTCGCGAGGAGCGGAGCCCAGGCGGGATTTGCGCCCGAGATGCCGGTGCGAGGGGATCGCGGGTTTCCACCCCGGCGGGAGCTGTCAGGTTGGCTCCGTGTAAGTGCCCTTCGAGTCTGCTCGGTTGGGAGAAG
Source organism: Prionailurus viverrinus (assembly GCF_022837055.1). Lineage (NCBI taxonomy): Eukaryota > Metazoa > Chordata > Mammalia > Carnivora > Felidae > Prionailurus > Prionailurus viverrinus. The sequence goes on along the minus strand of NC_062573.1, from coordinate 76,280,901 downwards.
ACTCTCGGGGGATGAGCGTAGAGCGCGTGGTGGGCTTCCTGTTGCGCGGTGGGCAGCTGCTACTCTCCCACCTGAAAGTGGGGCGGGGGGCACGGGTAGATTTCACCCGACCGGGTGGTGGCTCATGGCCTCCAGGGCTCCTTAATCCTTTTCTCTCCTCTCTGAAGTCACTTGGGTTTGAGATTAAGTCGTCAGGGAGGGTAGGGGACACGGTCCTGAACTCTGTCCTGGATCTCTGGTACCTTGAAGGCATCTCGTCCTGCCTGTTGTGTAGCCTGCCGTATGCCTTTGTGTCTTCCTTCTCTTTCCTACCACACCTACTTGATGCAAACTTACAGGCATGTGCCTGTGAGACAAACTTGACAACTCTTTGGAGACCGGGAGCCTCATTTTCCTTTTTAATCAGCTGCCGCGGTAATAAGTAAAAGTTGTTTTCAGTGGGGAATGGAGATGGGGTTTTGGAGGAAGCCACAACAAGGGGGTGATGAATGCTTTCTGCTCTGGTATTATCTTACCTGTCACCATTCCCTTGCTTTTTATGTCTTCATTTGTCAGGTTTCCGCTTCTGCACAGTAGTTTATAAATAATCAGGGTTTTGACTGCAGGGTTTTAACATTCTGGAAATGTGGACGAACTTGGGAGCGAATACTCCAGGGCTTAGTAATGGAATACAGCCTCCCACCTCTATTTTAGTTTAAGTTCTTAGGCAGCGCCGCTTCCCTGGCAGCTGTCTGGCCTGAGTAATAAATGGTTGTGGTTTCCCTGCAGTTCCCAGCGGAGACTCACCCCGTCGGAGAAACTGCCCTGTGACTCCACACTCCCTCCCTCAGCTTGGGGGATCCTAGCAGAGGGGGCAGGAGGCCCTCGGCCTCAGATCTTTTGGTGGCCTGTGCTGGGGGTGTGCTGATAATCCTTGCCAGAGAATCAGTCCTGCTTTGGCAGAATGGTTGGGGGGAGAGACTGAGAGGGTGTGTGTGTGTGTGTGTGTGTGTGTGGTGGGGGGGGGGGGGTAACATCACCCACACCTGGGAAGGAGATGCTTTAGACTAGTTGCATTTGTACCTGCCTGAGAATGAAATCTGACTCTTCAATAAAGTTTCATGAACAACTTCACTCCAGTGTGGGGACTACAAGTGGGAAGAGCATGCCCCTGTTGCTGTCTTGTCGGGGAAGCATGCAGATAATTAAGAATGATTAGAAATATTCCAGTTAGAAATATGGATGGGATGCTGTAGCTTCTCCTTCTCTGGGAGATGTGAGAAGGGGTGCTTTACTTAGGCAGCGGGGGCTTTGGAGCTGTTTCTTGAGCTCTTTCAGAGCTGCTATCAGAGATAGAGGAAGGGGGATTTCTTTCCTTGCCGTGGCTGCTGTAACTTTTTTGTGACCACACCGCTAATAACGAGCACCTGCCTGTGGCGGTCCCTGCAAGGGGTACAAGATGAGCAAGACTCCGTTTCTGCCTTCAGAGTCTGTTACATCTGAAAATTGTAGGGTATTGTGAACTCCGCAGACTCTGCTGGGATACCTGGGGCTGAGGGGGGAGCGTGCCATACAGGTGCGCACTCTGCAGTACAGAAATACAGGCAGGGTGCGATTGCCTTACACACCCTCCCTTTAGGGATTCTTTTTGGGAAGAAAGGGCCGCATTCGAACAGATACCCCACAGTGTAAGCCAGTGAAGAAGAGGGGGCTGATAACACGCCCACCTCGTAGGGTTATGTGAGGACTGCCTGAAATGATGGAAGGTGCCGGACATGAGGTGGGTGCCAGGGAAGCGGTAGCTAGTGATATGAACCAAGACAGGTGCTGGGTCCTGGGAGGTAGGATCTAGAAGTACAGGTAGGGGTTACCATGTCGGTGTCTAGGCAGGAGCTGAGGGAAAGAGAAAGAGTTGCTTACACTCTTGAAAGGCCTTGAATGCCAGTAAAAGACTTGGGGGGGGGGGCGGGGAAAGTCCTAGAAATCCCTAATGGATCAGTGACTTGATTTTCCCTACAAAGAAGTGAACCAGTTTCTCAGTAAACACTTCACTCCCCCCACCCTACACTGGGAGTATTACTATTTTTTGAGGCTCCCAAAGGCTTAAGACCAATGAATTTTAATATCGCCCCCCTGGGGAATTCCATTTGCAAGGACTTATGTCTCCATTTGTTTAACTTTTGATCTAATTCTTTCTACATCCGACAAAAGGTTATAGCCAGCCATTTATCTTTTGCAGAAGTGCCTGAGAATGCAAGGGAGATGAAAAAAAAAAAAAAAGAAATCCCTGCAGGGACTTCAATTTAGAAAGGGTTTCTCTTCTGAAGGTATTCTTTTTAAGAGACAGGTAAAATTCTTGAAACTAGGCAGGGCCACTCTCCTCCTGTGGGCTGGAGTAAGTTCTGTAGTTTAAAAAGTCATGCAGATTTGGTCCAGGAGTGGCACAAAGAGTGGGTGGCGGGGGTGGAGTTAAGAGGAAGGGTTAGTAATCACTGCTGAAACTTTCAGCATACGTCCACCAAGAATATGAGCCATCGGGGAATTCCTTGCTTAATCTCTAAAACAAATCCCATTTAGGAGTTGTGGCTATGGATTAATTTATCTACGTTGAGAGCTGACTCCCTGTAAAATGCCTCATTGATTAGATTCTGAGTAGTAATCAGGGAGCCAACAATTGCTGGCCAGATGGCCTCGGACTAGCCAGCCTTGCTGTTGAAAAGGCGTTTTCCATTGCAGGGGATTTGGGGTGTAGTAATGTAGGAGGGTGTGGGGGAGGGGATAGAGACGGGGATGTAAAATGATCATCTCGGGTATTTTACGAAGTTAGTTTCTTGATCCTAAGTCCAAGGGTCGGGGTATCAGAAACAGACCCAGAGATCAGATTGAACACCTATTTAAGTGGTTAAAAACTTCAAAGTTTGTGTGAACTTATTGAGGTTATAAAAGAAACCTTCCATAAAACTATTTTAGGGCCTCCTCACCCCCACAGGAATTTTCACCGTGACCCTTGTTGGCAGAAGCCCTTATAGCTACCAAATGTATAAGGGTCTAAGGGGGTGTTACCATTCCTATTTTTTTTTTTTTTTTTTTAAAGACCACGTATCAGCAGTGGAAAGAAACGTTCAGGCGCTCAGTGCTAACGTGTGGTGGCAACAGCGAGTCCCAGGTTTGAAGGTGCCTGGGAAATGCCCTTGGCTTCTCACTTCTGGAGCCCAGGCAGCTCCGCTTAGGCCTTCCCCTGATGGTGACAGTCTCATTCTGTTTGTAAGGGGCTTAGAGCTTTTCTCTTCTAGCTGGCCACTGCACCCAGAGGTTCTTCAGCCTGGTAACTGGGAGCTCAGAAGAAAGACCAGACTGTTGTCGGGGAAAAAATACCTGATATGTTAATTAAGCATTCTTTTTCTGTCCTGGTTTGCTGTTCCGCAAACTGTTTTCTAAAGTGTGCTACACAGACAGACTTAGAGGCGACCCGTTATTTTTTAGTGACTCTGCATGGATATTGTACTTCAAGACCAACACTCTAAAGCCAGTTACCAAACTCACTGATTTCGTGGACAGATTGTTTATTTAGAATGAGGCAAAGGGGTGCCTGGGTGGCTCAGTGGGTGAAGCGCCCGATTCTTGGTTTTCGGCCCAGGTCACAGTCTCAAGGTTTCGTGAGTTCGAGCCCTACCTACGTCGGACTCCAAGCTGGCAGTGCAGAGCCTGTTTGGGATTCTCTGTCTCCCTCTCTCTCTGCCCCTCCCTCACTCATGCTATCTCTGTCTCTCTCCAATAAATAAACTTTAAAAAAAATTTTATGAAAAAAAGAATGAGGCAAAACTACGAAGGAAAGCAACAGGTTTGATGTAAGAATAATAAATTCTTGGGATGAATGGTATGAGAATAAGGTAAAAATTGTGAATATAGCCCTTGAAATCCGAGTCTTGGGAAATACTGCTTAAAATATGAGTGTGACATTTAGTTATGGAGAGCTGAGTATACCTTGACCACACCTTCAGGAATGTCAGACACAGAATGACCCAGAAAAGCCAGGAAAGTTGAATTTGACAGGTTTTATGTCTTACATGTACATCTTGCTCTTGCCTACCCGGCTCTTTTTTATTGCAGACAGTATATTTGTGAAGCTCTCTGATATCTTGCTTGATTCTCATTCCTTTCTCTGCTCCCCACAAGCCCTTCTGAACACTTTAAGGTCTGTGGTGTGACTTTTGTGAAAGAATGGAGGAAAAACTTAGGTACTGCAGGGGGCACCCTCTGCTATGCAGTGCATCTTGCTGAAGAAGGGAGAGGACCAAATAGCCTCACATGTAAATGCATTTATTTTATTTTATTTCATTTTATTTTTTTAAAGATTGTTTTTTTTAAAGCAATCTCTACACCCCACATGGGGCTCAAGCTCACAACCCTGAGGTCAAGAGTTGCATGCACGCTTTAGCGACTGAGCCAACCAGGTGCCCCAAATGCACTTAATTTTTAAAAAATGTAGCCTATGTTGGTCTGTAAAATAGGCTTTAACAAGGATTGTAGTAGGAATTAGAAGTCTTGAGGTTAAAAAAAAAAAAAAAAAGTAACCCTGCTTTGACCTAGAGAAAGGAGCAATTGAAGTTCATGGTCATAGTAGGTAAATAAAACCAGAATAGAAAACACTTTGTTTCAGTCACCAAAATCCTTAATTGTGTGTGTGCGTGCACGCCTTTTACGCGAAATTCTAAGCCTTCAATTAGTAACTTGTACTTCAGTCATTTTAAATCCGTGCAGATATTTGTTGAGTGCCTCTGCCAGATGGTTACAGTTAAATCAGGTCAGGTCTTTAACCTTAAAAATATAATGCAGCCTTTCTTAATCACTTATACGCCTTCTACATTTTTAAGTAAACTACCCAGTCCTGTACGACGTGAGGCTCAACCTCCTGACCCCAAGATCGAGAGTCCTAGGCTCTACCGACTGAGTCAGCCAGGCACTCCTGCCCGTACCTTATACATTTTAGACCGTAGCAATATACATTTTTACCATAATGAATATTTATTTTAACTTTCAGGCTAATATTTAGCCTAATTAGAATAGTCATGGATTACAGTGTTTCTGTTTCTCTTTCCCCAACATTGCGTATGTGTGGGAGGAATACTAGTAGTGGTGACAGCATACAATTCACAGATCTTTTGTGAATAAAATATATGTTGTAAAGTTTATTTTCAGAGAGAGAAGGAAAGGGAGAGAGAGAGAGAGAGAGAGATAGTACAGAGTCCGACATGGGGCTTCAACTCATGAACCACAGATCATGACCTGAGCCAAAACCAAGAGTCAGACACTCAACCAACTGAGCCACCCAGGTGCCCAAAGTATTTGTGTTTTAGGAAGCTGAACTGACAGATTTCAAGTTACACCATTAATCATGACAAAGATCTCATGTCACATCCTTGAATGCAGTTTTCTAAATTTTACCTCTATGCATATGTAAAGTCAGACCTTAGAATTAATAGGGCAATTATTATTTTCTATTGTAGACTTTAATCAGCCATATGAAATATATACATTATGTTCACAAGAAAAAGATGGCATCATCTTTTGAAAGCTTAATTATAGTATGCCTCATCTGATGGACACCCCATATGAGACTAAATATATAGTTATATATTTATAGTTAGTGACAAGTCAAAGGCATTTGGAGGAAGATGTATAATACATTGTGAGAGAATTATGGGGATAGTTCCTGGTAAGTAACAGTTACTAGGCTGTAATTAACAGATAATGATTAAAGTCCAGCTGTATCTTTGCCATTGTATTAAAGAAAACCTTTGGTAGAGATGAGAGAACACTGCAGATACTCTAGATTTTGCCATTTGAGTTGAAGGTGAACAGGAGAAATAATGTTTTCTAGTAAAAGAACTTTTTTAGGACGTGTAACTTTTTTTAAAAGTTTATTTATTTATTTTGGGGGGTGGAGGGGCAGAGAAGGAGAAAGAGAATCCCTATCAGGCTTCCTCCCTATTAGCGTGGAGCCCGATGCTGAGCTCGATCTCATGAATTGTGACCTGAGCCGAAATCAAGAGTTGGACACTTAACTGACTGAACCACCCAGGTGCCCCTAGGACCTGTAGCTTCTAAGACCTTTGTTCCTCTGAGGAGGAAATAATGTTCCGGATATGGCTTTGTTGAGAACCATTTGTTGAGAGCCATTTATTATCACAGAAGTAAAGGAAGTGTTCCAAGTTCTAGGTTGTGGGGTTTCTTTTGTGCCTTAATGTGGAGCACACCTAAGACCCGGAGGCTGTGTTGGGAAAGAGGGTAGTCTACGCTGCGAGAGGCAACCAGCCCATTCTTCGTCCTTGGAAGACAGTTCACAAATATATGTGGATGTGGCAGCAGCAGAATGAAATTATTTGGGGGAATTAATTAGCAAAACTAACCATTTCTGTTTGTGAAAGAATGACTCGTTTAGATGGAACTTCCCTGTGAGCTCATTTTTAGAAGCCCGGTTCCTCCCTTACCCTTCTTCCCTCAGGCTGAATCAGTTTCCTTCTCGCCCATGATTGGTTAGTGTGCACATGCCAGTATTTATTAGAGCCCTTATCACGTCTGCTACATGCCGGTCACTTCCTGTCTGCCATGAGCCTTTCCTTGGTCTGAGTCATCTGGGTCACCCCAGAAGCTGATGGGGCATCAGACATACCCACTACGCTTAGCACACCCAACTGACTGGATCTGGGGAAGGCTTTTGTTTCATAAACCAATAAGAATTGAAGACTCACTGGGAACTCAGAAGAGTGGATTCCTGACATTTATATAGTGAATGAGATGGTTTGTAGTAAGAAAGAGACCTGTCGAGTTATATACTAACCTTTTCTGTAGCGGTGTATAAGCTGTACCACTAATTAGTTGGGTGGCTTCAGGTAAGGCACGTAAATTTAGTTTCTCTCTAGGGAAATGAGTAGTTCGATTTGAAGGTCTCTGAAGTCTTCTCAGTGGTTGGGTGTAAAGCCTAGAGAACATTCTAAGTAACTTCTATTGGTTCTTGTCATCTTAAAGTGCTTCCATGCACTTTAAAAACCTTGTGTTTGTTTGTTTCTTTTAAGAAAAGGTCCAGTGGATTTTCTCTGAAAGATATTTTTCTAACAGATAAACTGAGAACTCAAGAGTGGCAATAGCTGTTCTGCTCATGAAGTGCTGGAAAGATCTATTATTCAGTTGCAGCTTAAATAATGCACCATCACAGTGTGTGCCGTATTCTCTTCCTTGCTCTGCAGCCCAAGCCAATATCTGTAGTCATCTCGAGTCGCTTAAGAATCGTTCTTTCTTTTTCCTCTTCCCCTCCAGTGTTCCCAGTAAGCGCTACCTACTGGGAGTCTCCCACACCCCCTTCTTTTCCTGTGGACTTCTCTTACAAGGGCCACATCACCTGCAGCAGGAGTGTGGAAAGTAAGGTGGAAGCCTGCAGCTGGGAGCCCGTTCTGGTTGGTTCTTCATAAACCGCTGAAGATGAGCCTCCTGGTTACTGTCGCAGGACCTCACTGTTCACTGCCTGACGTAAAATCACTCACTGTCACTCAACTTTGAGCATCACTTCAGGCAGAGCACTTTGCCTACTTTGGGTTGGTCTGTTTAGTGTCTGGGTGAGTTTTAACAAGGGAGAGAAATTTGTGGCATCCTAGACACCCGTTGAGATTTTCCAGAAATGGAACTGGAAACATTTGTGCTCTTCCTTCTGGTGTTATTGTTAGAGTCTAAAACCAGGCAAGCAACGACATGGTGAAATGAAGAGGTACCAAGTTCATCTTAAATACCGGTGGCCTTCTTTCTTTTTTAAAAAAATTTTTTTTAAATGTTGTTATTTATTTTTGAGACAGAGAGAGACAGAGTATGAGCAGGGGAAGGGCAGAGAGAGATGGAGACCCAGAATCCGAAGCAGGCTCCAGGTTCTGAGCTGTCAGCACAGAGCCCGATGCGGGCCTCGAACCCACGGACAGTGAGATCATGACCTGAGCCGAAGCCGGATGCTTAACCGACTGAGCCACCCAGGCGCCCCCAGTGGCCTTCTTTCTAGCAGACCCAAATCTGAATTTTAGTCAAAGGTCTGGGAGAAATATTTAGTCTACTTATGCTGCTTAAGTGCATAGTTTGCAAATGTCTTTACCAGAGTCAGGAAGAGGCAGGAAAAGTGGACTCAGTTTCTACCAAAGAACTGAGGTTAAAAAAAATGTGCCTGAAACAGAAAAATTTTCCCAGAGAAACAGTGGCATCTGGGGTCTGTCCTCACAAGCTCGTTTTCTCATATTGGAGCTTCTCTTATATTGTTACTTTCCTGGCATTTTGTTGAAGTATAATGTACACACAGTAAAATACACAGATCTCCAAGTGGACAGCTTGATAAATTTGTTTTTGTTTGTGTTGTGCATGTAGCACAAGCCCCACCATTTTAACCATTTTGAAGTGTACAGTTCAGTGGCATTTAGTGCATCCACAATATTGTGCATCCACCACCATCTGGTTCCAGAGCTGGACGGACTCCTACATGAATGTGTGATTACCACCTAGATCAAAAAACAGGACTTTCCATCACTCTAGAAGGTTCTCTCTTGCTACTTCTTCCTACTGTTACCACCCCACCCACAAGGGAACCTCTCTTCTGACTTCTCTCACCAGTGGCTTCTTTTCTTCAGTATAACCTCCTTGATGTGCATCTGTGTTATGTGATTCAGTAGTTCTTGTTTGCTGCTGTGTAGTATTCCATTTATCGCTGGAATCTCTTGTCTCTTTTTTTCCTATTATGAATGAAGCTGCTGTGGAAATCACCAACACGTTGCTTTGTGGCCTCGCACACTCATTTCTCTTGTCTAAATTCCCAGGAGTAGAGTTGCTGGGTCATGCATAGGGGATATGTTTGACTTTCATTCTGTAATTCTGAAGTTGGACAGACCTGGGTGTGAATTCCTTCGTCCTGCCGCTTGCTTGCTCTACCTCAGGCAATTTATTTTTTCTGTGTTTGGTTTTCTCAGCTCTACAGTGGGCACTGTGTACCTGCTCAGTCAGGGCTCGGTGAAGAAAACAGACATCATTTTGGCTATTTCACGGAGAAAGGAATTTAATGGAGACAATTAAGTGCCTACAAAACAAGAGACTGGAGGGATGAAAACCAAGGGCACTCCACTGGCTTTCATATTTGTGTCCCCCTGCCTGGAAAGTTAGAAAGCTGCTGCGGCTCAGAGCCAGGACCTTGAAACACCTTCTACCTTCTCGGTCTTTTCAGTCCAGAGGTGGCTGAAATGGTAGGGAATTAACGATAGGTGCAAAGCTCAGGTCTGGGAAGTCCAGTTTTGCCTGCCACTGCTGGCCATCTGCTTTCCTTCTCCGTCCAGACCTTAAACAAGTGCACCCTGTTGGCAAGAGGGCTGGGGTTTCTGGCCTCTGGGAGCAAGGGAAGATGAGTGCCAGCCAACAAGAAATGGGATAGACACCTCCTGGGGTTGCACTGGCAACCTGAATGACAGTGGTTATAACTTCTTAGTATCCTCATTGTTACAGAAGAACAGCATGCCAAAGCGGTCATAAGACTGCTTTCTGTAACTTACATTCTGAATCCGTCCTTTGACTTTATAGTCACCTGCTGGATCATGGATGCTGCTGTAAGACCCACCTGTCACATAACTGTTTCTCCGAAGGGCCTCAGCTTCTTCTGCTCTTGGTCTGTGATTCTAGGTACTTCTCTATATGAGTAAGCTTGAGAAATTATAATTTGCAAGCCTACCAATTAATGCAGAAGCTGAAAGGTGACTTAATTCTAAGAACAGCTGCTTTGATGTATTCTTTATGAAGCTTAATGAGTGTTTTCTTCTGGAAGTCCTTCTGATTTGTTAGTTTTTAATAAAGTAAGGGGTGATGTATAAATCTTATTGATAGATGGGCTAAAAAGGACGTTCCCTTTTTCTGTCTTTAACTTTCATTATCTTTTGACAAATGAAATGGAAAGAGATTAGATTTTTATACTATTTGGTGCCTCGAATCTCATGCAGGCAGCACACTCTAGTCTACTAAAACATTTGGCAATGGTGACTGTCCTTTTTCTAGCTTATGTTATGAAATGTGAGCTATAGTGTATTGCTCTTAAGACATTTAAACATCTTGAACTAACTGAATCCATTTTTTACTTCCTAGGGACCTTACTATTACTGCTTTTAGGGGGTTGGCCAAGTGATTTATTGATTAAGATTTCATTGTAGGCTTGTATCTATAGTGCTACTTCTGAAGGCTCCTTGCAGAGAAATGTGAAGCGATAGGAATGCAGATATTCTAAGTGCCAAGATAAGCATGACCAGTAACTTCATTTCAGCCCCTGGTGTAGCAGTTAGAGTGAGCTGGCTTTGCAAAGCTTGCTTACATTTGATTGTGTTAGAAATATATTGACAGAATCCCATTTTCTCTCTTTTTAGCCAGACTTACCCAGTCGGCCAGGGCTAACAATGGATGTCCAAACAGTTTACAGTGGTTAACACAATGGACAAAGGGTTTCACTGTTTGGAGAGTGGAAAAGAGAGCTGATGGGGAGCTTCTTAAGGGCACTGACCTAATTCACTCCTTCAATGAAAATGATTAGTTTTAAATATATATGTATTCTGATCCAGGTGTTTATAAATATTTAAGCTAGTAGTATTACAGCCTCAGGAAGGGATGTGTGGTGGTGCTTTGTGTATTTTGGAAAGTACAGCCTTTATTTTTATTTGACAGTGGCCCTTAGATTTTTTTTTTTTTTTTTGTAAGTTCTGGCACGAACTGATTTTCCACAAAAGTTAGGGAATTCACACATCACCTTCCTCCATCCTGAAACCTCCTCACATTCAGGAATTTTAGTCATCCTCTTTTTAAAGATAAACTTCCCTGTGAGCCTTTCTTCTGTAAAATGTGGAGAAACAGAACTGGGTTAAAAATAAAGTTAGTTCAGGCATTGCTAAATGTCTGAGTATCGTGTTTATGATTTACTTTGTCCAGGAAACATAAATTGCCAATGCTTTTGCTATTTATTACCACAAAATATTTGCAGTCAGTATGCACTGTCTCAAAGAGTATCTCTCACCTATTAATAGAACAGAAGCAAAGGAGAGTGCGCACGTCACTGTGAGGTAAAAAAGCTCACTGGGCTTAGTTGTAAGCTCCAAGTAACAACTGCATTGTTGTTCTAAGTGGTCTTTAAGTATGATTGGATGATTAAATATAAATGTTGACCTGACTGGATTATATCCCAGCCGTGAACTGTCCTGAAAAAAACAGCAGTAACCTGTCACTCCCGACAGTTACCAGACTTGTTCTTTTGGCTTTGTATTTGGGATAATGATTTATGCAGTGAAATATCACAGAAACTGGGGTGCTGTCATGTCTGTCTGTCTCTTTCATCTGTTTCAACCTGGATATATTGGCTCTATTTGTGTCGTCTGCTACATAGATAGTCCGTTATCTTCGTAAGAAGCAATACAAGCTTTTTGATTGGGATGAACTTGATCAAAACAAATGCTTGGAAACAATGAATTGCAAAAAAAGTCCTGAGATCTAAACTTCAGTGCATGTGTTTATCCTTTCAGAATGGCAGACTGTTTTCTGGGGGGGTTGGGGGGTGGGCTGTGTTCTGCCTAGTGTTGGGAGGGGTATCAGTCTCAGTCTGGGGGTTGATTATGGGTTCTTGAGGGCAGGTCTGGAGTTCGCTTTCCTAGTCCAGACATCATCACATTGTTGCTCAGTCAGTGAAGGAAAGCACAAGGAAGACAATGGAGCAGGTAAGTCCTACAGGACTGAAGTGTGATTCGTATGGGTGTGTATACTCTCCCTCTTCTTACCATATTCCCAGCCCTGCAAAAAAGTACCTTGTAGGTGGCTTGGAGACTGTTTGAAATAGCAACTTTTCATTATTGGACCAACAAATCTAAAAGACAAAACAAAACACAACAAGAAACCCCACCACATCTAAAGTACGCATTAATAGTATGCATTGCAGAACAGCTCTGAGGCTGTGTCCTTCATTTCTACAACTATGGGTGTATTGGGGACAGACCCACTCTACTCAGTTCCCAAGTATTCAGCAAAACTGATGTTTGTGAAAAATGCCTAATCATGAGGGGGCCCAGGTTTTGCTCTATGCTGTAGGACTTCTAACTTTCCTCTAGTGAAGTGGGGGGAGGAAGCATGTGACTGACGTTGTGTTAGACCTTTGGTGCAGATCTCACTGACTGATTCCACCCACTTGGAAGTGGGTGTTAAAACCTGATTTGATAGGTGAGGAAAGTGAGGCTCAGAAGTGTTAAGTACTTTGCCCCATGTCACACAGCTCAGTGTGATAGGCAGGGAATTTGAGCCAAGGTCCACTTGACTAATTCAAAACGAGTAGGTTCTTCCAACTCCACCAGCCTCTGTTTTTCAGAATCAGATGGGCAGAGACATAGTGGGAGAAGCTTAAAGTCCTCTGTTGGTTTCTAGGAGTTTAAACATTATCACTGAAAGGGTACAGAAGTTTTTCCCTCCAGGGAATCATGAGTGATGATAATAATATGAGTGTTTTTAAGAGATGTTTTTATTCTTCAATGACTTGCTTGTGCTCATTGCTGTATGGGGCCCCAAAGACTCAAAGATGAGTAAGACACAGCCTTATGGGGAAGTAGTTTATATAAAAAACTAGCTAAAACCACAATTTATTATACAGATATTAAGAATGTCTTGTCTGTGAGAGACTTTCTTCAACTCCACAGCCTCTAGTTAGAAATGACTGTGTTTTCAACCCTCCCTCACCCTCCGCCCAAAACTCCCGCAATTGTTGTTAATGTCAAGAAAAACTTGTGGCTACAAAGAACGTGGGTTGTGGAATTAGAACGTCTTAAACATGCTGTGTTTGGGAGCTTGGCTGTTAAGGGTCAGAATTCCATCACAAGTTACCTCAGGATCAAAGTACATCTTTTAAAACATTACAAATTCCAAGAAGTTTAGGCTACCAGATAGTCACACTTGCATGTGCAACAGAACAGTAAGCGTTCTTTTCATATGTAGCCAAGACCATATGCATTGATATAGTGAAAGTTTTGATTGAGGGTAAAGACAGAGTGGGAATTTTGGAGTTAGAATATTTTGGTGGTGGGGCAGCCACCACGGAGTACCATGTGTTCACCCTTGGACAGGTTGGGGTGGGGGGATGTGGACAATCGGAGCATATAGCCCAGAGGTAGAAACAGCTGGGAAGGTTCCAAATACAGATGTTGTTTCTTTCCGATTGCCCCTGGGAATCCTCGCAAGGGTGCTTTTTCTCTTCCTTACTGCCTCACCACATAGCTGTCTTTGCCCAGGACCCAGAATTGATGAGTTACATGAGCTTCCATGGGCAGTCCGTTCAAGCTGGCACCTACTGGAAATGTTGACTCTTGGTCCTAAGCTCAGCCGCAACACATGCTGGCTGTAGAATTCTGACCAGATTCTAAGTCACACTTCAGGGTGGACGATGGAAACTTCCAGTGTTTACACCCTGTCTTTAAAAAATTTCTTGGGATGCCGGGGTGGCTCAGTCAGTTAAATGTCTGACTTTGGCTCAGGTCATGATCTCACAGCTCGTGAGTTTGAGCCTGGCATCAGGCTCTGTGCTGTCAGCGCAGAGCCTGCTTCAGATACTTTGTCTTCCCGCTCTCTCAAAAATTAATAAATATTAAAAAAAATTTCTTCTAAAGCAGCATGTGCCTTGGGTTGTGGGTGACACATCTTCATTCTCTTTTTGTGAGGGTGCAGACAGCATTCCAGCTTGAGATCAGGAACCAAGGTTTTTACTTCTCTTTGTGGAACTCATTTCTTCACACAGTGTCTTGCCCAATGTTTATAATACCAACACATGCAGTTAATGATCTACTTTGAGGATTATCTGAAGCAAGATTTTGCTCTTAGCCCAGCTTCCCCTGCGGTATGTGATTGGAAACTGTGAAAACGTTCAGAATTTAGCTTAGGTTAATTATAACCAGAGAAGTTCTGTTTCTACCAAAACCAAGCATAGTTCACTTTGAAGTGATCTAACTTTCGGATTATGTACCCGCTCAGAACTTGCCCCTTATTAATGAAAAAAAAAAAAAGAAAAGTAAAGAAATAAGCAAACAAAATAGGATTATCCCCAAATAGAGGCTAAGGACAGTCCTAAGGTTTACTGAGGATAAGAGTGAAAACCAAGGTGAAGGAAAGCAATGATCAAGAAGTGTGTGCACCTCCCTCAGTACCGGTGTGAGCACCTTGCATGTATAGATTGTGTCTTGGTGAACAGACACCTGCACATCAGTAGGTCGTTACTAAATTTTGCATGAGTTTAGACTAGGGTTTGCACACTACAGCCAACTGCCTGTTTGGTTGGTTTTTTGTTTTTGCTTTTTCCTGCTAGTATTACTAGCAAAGAATTGTTCTCACCTTGTAATTTTATTTATTTATTTTTTTAATATTTATTTTTGAGAGGGAGTGGGAGTGGGAGAGGGGCACAGAGAGAGAGAGAGGGAGAGAGAGAATCCAAAGCGGGTTCCACTCTGACAGCAGAGAGCCTGATGTGGGGCTCAAACCCACAAATTGCCAGATCATGACCTGAGCCGAATCAGAGGCTTAACTGACTGAGCCACCCAAGTGCGCCTGTTCTTACCTTTTTAAATGAGTACATTTAAAATTGGTTATGTCAGTATTCATGTAATATCATTTGCCTCCAAAGCCTAAGATACATACCATGTGACCCTTTAAGAAAACATTTGCCGGGCTCTGCTTTAGAACTCCCATAAGCAGGATGCTTAGTTTCTCGCCCATTTGGCTATCTGGAAATAGGCATGTCAGGATGCTGACTTGTGAAAGATTCTGGCTTCATGAGGACACTCTTGTCTGAGGTCCTTCTTGGCTGTGGGAAAGTGAAAGAGAGAAAGGGGTGGGCCTGAGCACTCAAGGGCTGGTTTGCTTTCTGGTTTCAGTCCAGGAAGGTGACTGATAACAGAGGCTGTTTGTGTAGACTTCCTCCAAATTAAGCAGTTAGCATAAGCACAAAAAACTGGAGAAAGTATACTTCAAAGCACATTTTTTTGTTGTTTGGTTTTTTGTTTTTTTTTTAAGGATGCAGAAAGGCCATAAAACTGAAATCACCCTCTATGATCAAACACTTCTGTCTGGGTTTTGGATGTTCTTATTTCCCTGGATTCCAGCTTTGGGACAGTTACTGTTTATTGTGTTTCTGCGTTGTTGACTATTTCAGTTTTAAGCAATTCATTCTTTCCTATCAGGGAAAACTTCAAGATTATAATAAGATGCCATCATCTTCAAAGTCTTGAAGAAATGTAGCGCAGAAAAGGAGTCATTGGTGTTCCTCTGGCTTAGGAGACTTGGAAAGGCTTTGGACTCCTATCAGTGATTGATATGCCAGCTCTTAAGCATTTACTGTCATTGTTCTCTGTACTATTCCAGGCCTTCCTACATCCTACAAACAAGCATCCCTTGAGGGTGGGGACTATGTCCTATGTTGATTAGGTCTTTGTTTTCAAAGCCTCGTACACAGGTACTTAAATGTTCAATGCAATCTATCTTTTAAATCTTTTATTGAACTTATACCACAATGCCCTTTTTAAGGGTGTGGCTTACTTAATATAGGAAACACCCCTCCCATGTGGTACTTTAGAGTTTATAAAAACTCCCACGTATAATTCTCACTCAGTCTTCACAAAAACCCTGGGAGATGGGTATCATCACCCAAGATGCTCATAGAACTTGGGGTCATATAGTTGGTTAGTGACAAACCAGGGACAAAGTAGAATAGCTAGAGAGAGCTTAGTGTGTTGTGTTGTTGTCTTTTCCCCTGACCCCCTTTTCTTGCCCACTCCTTAGTAACAATACTGCAAAGGTGTCTTTGAACCTGGCTTAGAAAGTATGGTTAGCTTTTGTCTTTTCTCCCAGGAGAAAGGGGATCTTGAATGGGGCTTAAACACTTGGATGAGCCCTTGGCTTCAGCTGATTAGAAGCCATTACTGCATGTGGAATCAGTGCCAGGCCCCTCTGTCTTCCTTTTCCCACCTCCTGTGTCTAGTGACCTGCTGGGGCTGTCGACCTAGGCTTACCTTTCTTCTCTGGCTCTCCGTAAAATAAGGAACTTGGACTCAAACATGTAAAAATACAAATCTCCGTGTACCACTGACCTGCCTCAGACTTTTACTTACTCATAGATGACACCAAAATTCTTCCTGAGTCCCAGGCTCCACCCCGTCCCCCCCCCCCCCCCCCCCCCCCCCGCCTCCCTCTCTGTGCCCTAGATGTGGTGGTCTCTTGTCTGTCCTTCCTCAGTGAGTTGCATACCCTACTTCCACGTGGTCGCTGAGAAGGAAAGCCTTCCTCGAGTCCCGGAAGAGTCAAGTTCTCTCTTTTCTAGACCTTTGTGTGCTTTCCCGTCCTAGCACCTGTCAGCTTTAATTCTGCAGTTGCTGACTGACTCCTTGATTTACATTGACCCTCATCAGCCTGTGAGCTCCATGAAGGCAGGGCCTTGTTTGTTACCCTCATTGTCTAATCTCAAGTGCTCAGTACAAAGCCTGGCATGAGAGAGGTGCTTGATAAATATGTGTTGAATGAACCAATGAATGGATTCCACCTTCTTCATTGAAACTTTAACTTCTATACGTCTCTCTTCTGAAAATTACGTTCCTCTATACCAATTAGGTCCAGTGATGAACAATTAGAAAGTGCTATCTTCTGCTTTCCAGATGGCTTAATTTTCTTTGAATATCCCACAGCACCCAGAGCCAGGTTAGCAACTTTGTAGGGTGATTATGTATTATAATATGCCTTTGCCTTTGTGTTTTTATAATGTTAATGAATGACTGTTATTTTCTACTTTTAGTACCCCCCATTTGCAAATTTATCTTGCCTCTCATAAAAGCTATAATGGTGGGATTTTATTGTAATTATTAAGGTTCATTTCTAATTTCCTCTAAATGACATTTTGCAATTTTAAATTTGAAGGGAAACACCATTCTTTTTATTTCTGCATCACTGCACCATCTAGTGGATAATATCTGTTACTATGCAATGGCCTTTTCTGATTTCCTGACAACTTCTAGTTCCACAAAAGGGAAATGCTGGGTGTCTTTTCATACTTTAAGATCGCATATAATTTCTACCAACAATTTATGTTACTAGACAAAGATGGGTTCTTTTTGAGAGGAGCTCAACATTGCTGAAATTCAGAATTAAAGTTGTTGACCCCTATTTAAAATTTCCCATGTCACTAATAATGGAACAGTGCAGATTTGGGGAGGAGGTGTCTACACACTATTTTATGGACTCAGTTGGGCTCAGTTTATATAATAATGGTGTATAAGGTATTAGACCACCGAATGAGATCTTTTTCCAAGTTTAGGAACAGAACTGTTTCAACCACCTTAACTTTTTCTTTATTTAATACGTTTTGTCATGAGAAGAAAACATTGGAAGCCTGACTATTTTTGTTTAACTTGACTCAGTTACATCTACTGTGTTTTCTTATTAAGTCAAAGTCCTTAGTAAGGCTTGCTGATTGGCATTTTCAGTATTTTTAACAGCTTGGCTTGGTCTCTCACTTGGCCTCAGTGTGGGAGGTGGATACAGGAAACCTCACCTTTCCCCTTCCTGTCTCTGGTCTTTGCTGCCCCCTCCCCTTAATGGAGTGTGTTCCAGTGCAGCTGATCGTTCTTTGTTTTTCTCCATTGATTCCATGAGATGCAGGGGACACACACTGTGCTAAACTTTCACTTACCAAATTTGATATTTTAAATATATAATAAGTACATATTAGGTTGAAGCCATAAATTGTAAGCTTTTAAATCTTATCCATAGATTAATGGTTTAATGTCTCATACTGAGAGCTGGTGTTTTCAAAATGTCAAAAAATGTGTCTTATAAAGAAAGGAAGTTTAGTTAAATAAATTTCCATTAAAGACACACAAACACACAAACCCCCAAAGTATCATTTACTAAGTTTTACCAGCATGCCTACAGAGGGAACTCAAAATATTTTTCCCACATTCATTTTTTCTTGAAGGAAAAATTTTAAAAGATTACCAAAAGGATCCTTAAAGTATGAAAGCAAGTAACTGTTTCTGTAAACCTGTAGTATGTTTTTTTATTTTTCCTCAAAGTGGCATTTAAAAAACAGGGCATTTGACTTATCTTGCTAATGTGAATTGCCAGAACTTCTTTTTTTTTAAAATTTATTTATTTTTGACAGAGACAGAGTGCGAGCATGAACTGGGGAGGTAGAGAGAGAGAGAGAGAGAGAGAGAGAGAGAGAGAATCCAAAGCAGGCTCCAGGCTCCAAGCTGTCAGCACAGAACCTGACGTGGGGCTCGAACTCACAACCCGTGAGATCATGACCTGGGCCGAAGTCGGCCGCTTAACCAACTGAGCCACCCAGGGGCCCCCAGAACTTCTTTTAAAAGTAATGGGTCAGGACATATGAAAATGCTTAGAAATGTTTGTGGTCTTCAATTCAGAAATACTACAAATTATGGAGAGGGCTCCATGCACTACAATTTTGCCATAGTATTAAAGTAGTCAAAACCTGGAAACATTAAATTGCTAGGGATATGGTTAATACATTATATGCTAAATGTGGCTATTTATAAGTGTAAGTAAACATTTAGTTCCTTAATTGCAGTTGGCACATTTCCAGTGCTCAGTGGCCACAGGTAACTGGCGGTTACCGTACTGGACAATATTGTTATAGCTCAGAGTTCTGTTGGAGTCACTGCTAGACCAATGCTTCTCCAACTTCAGTGTGTGGCTTAATCACATGGGTGCTCCTGGTAAAATGCATATTCTTTTCAACAGGTCCAAGGTAGGGCTTGATTTGGCATTCCTAATAAGCCAAAGGTGTGGGCAAGACAGTATCTAAATGTGAGGTCTTTTTTTTCAACGTTTTTTAATTTATTTTTGGGACAGAGAGAGACAGAGCATGAACGGGGGAGGGGCAGAGAGAGAGGGAGACACAGAATCGGAAACAAGCTCCATGCTCTGAGCCATCAGCCCAGAGCCCGACACGGGGCTCGAACTCGCCGACGGCGAGATCGTGACCTGGCTGAAGTCGGACGCTTAACCGACTGCGCCACCCAGGCGCCCCTGTGAGGTCTTTTTTAAGACCTGCATGTACTTCCCAATTCTGATAGAAAAGGCATGTCTTTGAAGCTTCAGACTCTGGAGGCTCCCTGGCTTTCTGGGGATTAACCAGTTAATTAACCATTAAGTGACAGATGGTGGAGGCACTGAGTCACTCTTTTCTGTGTGAGCCGTCCTTTGATGGTGCCTCGGATGGGTCTGGATGGACAGTTGAGTCTGGGTGTCATTAGGGCCAACCCTGCTGGCAGGATTTAGCTGAGCACTCTAATAATTGGTTTTCTAACCTACCTTTTGACAAAGCAGTTTATAATTTTCTTTATCTTGGTACCTGTCATGGGGTGGTGGTTTATATGTATTTTTTTCTTTTTTTTAAGTGAAGCTGTGTCTTAATGTAGTATGGGCTTAGTCAGATTCAAAATCATAGAGTAGACAGGGCTGTGTGTCCCTGTTTCCAAATTAGCACCTTCCTTTTTGGCTTATTAATGCTTTCTTTATAATTACAAATAAGAACGGTCTGTTTAAATGACAATTATACTTCATAGCTCAGTATACCAGAATTATGAACATAGATGTCTTAAATGTAATTACCTGCTGATTTCACCCTCCCCCCCCCCCCCCCCCCATATCTTACTAAAACTGGACTCATGCAGATCTAGAATCAAATTGTAACCACTACCTACTAGTTGTGGTTGCCATGTTCAAGTTCCTTAGTATCTCAGGATATATGCTATATATCTTTTAATTAAGACTTCATTTTTTTAGGGCAGTTTAAGATTCACAGCAAAATTGAGGAGAAGGTACAGAGATTTCCCAAATACCCCTGCCCCCACACAGGATCAAGCCTTACAATAATCATCAGCATTCCCCACCAGAGTGGTATGTTAGAGCTGATGAACCTACACTGACACATCATCATCACCAAAAGGCCATAGTTTACATTACAGTCGACTTTTGGTGTTGTACATTCTGTGGATTTGGACAAATGTATAATAATGACAGGTATCTATCATTATATGATATCATACAGAGTATTTTTACTACCCTGAAGATCTTCCGTGCTCTGCCTGTTTTCTCTCCTTCCTTCTAATCCTGGCAGTCACTGATCATTTTATTGTTTCGACAGTTTTACCTTTTCCAGAATGCCATATAGTTGGAATCGTACAGTATATAGCCTTGTTAGATTGGCTTTTTCCACTTAATAATATGCATTAAGTTTCTTCCATGTCCTTGCATGGCTTGATCCCTCATTTCTTTTTAATGCTGAATAATATTCCATTGTCTAGATGCATCACATGGAGTTATTCATCCATTCACCTACTGAAGGTCATTTTGGTTGCTTCCAAGTTTTGGTAATTCTCAATGAAGATGCTAAAAACATCTGTTTTTGTGTGGACATAAGTTTACAACTCCTTTGGGTAAATACCAAGGAACACGGTTGCTGGACTGTATGATAAGCGTATGTTTGGTTTTTAAGGAAACCGCCAAACCGTCTTCCAGAATGGCCGTACCGTTCTGCCTTCTCGCCACTTCCTACAGCTTCACAGCCTCACTGCATTTGATGTTGTCATTATTTCACATTTTGGCCCTTCTAATATGTGCAGTGGTATTTCATTATTCCGATTTGCATTTTCCTGATGACATACGGTATTATACATCTTTTCATATGCTTATTTGCCATCTGCAGATCTTCTTTGGTGGGGTGTCTGTGAAGGTGTTTGGCCTGTTTTTTAGTCAGGTAGTTTTCTTGTTGAGTTTTCAGAGTTTTTGTGTATATTTTGGATGATTGTTCTTTATCAGACATCTTTACAAGTATTTTCTCCTGGTCTTCAGTTAGTCTGTTCATTCTCTTGACATTACCATTTACAGAGCAGAAGTTTGTAATTAAAAAAAAAAAAGTTTTCAATGTTTATTTTTGAGAGAGAGAGAGAGGGAGACACAGAATCCAAAGCAGGCTCTAGGCTCTGAGCCGTCAGCACAGAGCCCGATGTGGGGCTTGAACTCTTGGACTACAAGATCATGACATGAGCCAAAGTCAAATGCTTATTTACTTGAGCCACCCAGGCGCCCCCAGAGATTTGTCATTTTAATGAAGTCTGGCTTATCAATTCTTTGTTTCAGGGCTCATCAGACCTTATATTTTCATATGTAAAAAAAGGGAGGAACTGGGTTTTTAGAAGGGTTAATGGTTAACAGCCATTAAACACTTAGCACATATTGTCTGGCACTTTGTGATGTTCAGTCAGTGATGATATGTTTTGGGTGCCCCTGTTTCCACATGTGTTCACAGAGGTACAGCCACAGGGAACTTATAACTTAGCTGGCTACTGCAAGAGCCAGGAATAAAGTCTGACCCCGTTCCCTTCCTGCGCCCTCTCCTTCTGAAGTCACTGCAGAAGAGTTGCTGAGCCAGGTTGACTGAACCCAGGCCAACTACTTGGAAATGATCGTCAAGCTTCTCAGAGGGATTGGATCCATCTAGTGTCCAAGTAATAATACCATGCTTTTTTTTTTTTTTTGGTTTGAAGGCCAGGGAACTGACTGGTCACAGGTAGTTTCTGAAAGGCTCCATCAGTCTACAGGGGAAGAAGGCAGCGTTCTTCATGGAAAGGATACAGGCTTTGTAGCCACACTGACCTGGGTTAGAATGTGTCCTCTGCCACCTTTTACTTGTATGAACTTGAGCAAGTTACTTTACTTCTCTGACTTAAGTCTTTTCTGTAGATGAGTCTAACAGTTATGATATTGATAATAGCTAAAAATGATGGAGCATTTTCTCTGTGTCAGGAACCACCCTGAGTTCTCTACATGTACTGTCTGATTAAATTCTCTCAACAACCCTAGAGAGGTGGGTGTTGTTACTTCTCTTGCTTTACAGATGGGGGAAACTGAGGCAAGGAGAAGTTAGGTAATTTGCCTAACTGGTGAAGCAGAAATTGGAAACCCCACTTTCTGATTATGGAATGCTTGATGCATCCTTCTTAAAAACAAAAAGAAACAAGCTTTTTTGAGATATAATTCACATGCCATACAATAAAAGTGGTTCTTAATATACTCACAGAGTTGTGCAACCATCACCTTGCCAATTTTAGAACATCTTTATCAGCACAAAAAATAATTCACATATCCATTAGTTAAATCACTCCCATTTCTCCCTGAACTCTTATTCCTAGGCAACCACTGGTCTACTTTGGTCTCTAGATTTGCCTCTTCTGGACATTTTACATAAATGGAATCATATACAGTATTTGTCCTTTTAACATCTATCTGGCTTCTTAAAATGTTTAAAAAAAATTTTTTTTTTAACTTTTATTTATTTTTGAAAGACACAGAGAGACAGAGCACAAGTGGGGGAGGGGCAGAGAGAGGAAGACAGAATCTGAAGCAGATTCCAGACTCTGAGCTGTCAGCACAGCACCTGATGCAGTGCTGGAACTCACAAACTGTGAGATCATGACCTGAGCTGAAGTCGGATGCTTAACCGACTGAGCCACCAGGCGCCCCTCTTAAAATGTTTCCAAGGTTCACCCATGTTGTGGCATGTATTGGTGTTTCATTCCTTATTATGGCCCAATAATAGTCCATTGTGGGGATATCCCACATTTTGTTTACCCATTTATCAGTTGATGGTCATTTGGATTGTGTCCAGTTTTTTGCCGTTATAAATAATGCTGCTATGAACATCTGTGTACACATTTCTGTGTGGACATATACTTTGAATTCTCTTGGAATCCACAATATGTTCTTAACTACTGTGCTCTTCCGGAAGACAAAACAGGCAATTCTTACTTGGGAATGATCTCGTTATATTGTTGCTGCAGTGCCTTTGGTGGGTACCTTCACTGGGAGTGCTCATTCTGTGACGAATTAGCAAGGCTTTTACAAATACCGCTTGATTCAGTCCTCACAACATTTCAAATAGGGTAGATGTAGTGAGCCCTGTTTTACAGATGAGGCAGCTGAGCCTCACCAAGTAAACTGCTCAAGGTCACAGAACTTGTAGAATGTATAGGGAGCTAGCCTGGACCCAAGTGTGTGTGATGGCCCACCGCGCTCTCACTTCAACATCATATGGCTGCCATTTTCAGGGGTATTTATGAATAAATAAACCTCCCACTCGAAAGCTTACTGGCCTGGATTTTACAGTCCTTTCCATGGGCGTTTTCTTCATTTCCCCTGTATGAAATAGATAGTGATATACTTGTTTGTACCAAGGGGCAATGGAATTGAGTGTGTGCCCAAGGTCATGGGTGGGTTGGAAGGTCAGAGTCTTGGCTGGAAGTGCCTTTTAGAGTCTAGGTTCATTGCTTTTTGCATTTTAGCACAACTGCTTTCCAAACAACCGTCGCGTCCTCCCTGAGACATACTGTCATTGTCTCCCAATTCTTTAACGTAGACTGAAGGTTCCGGATGGGGTTCAAAAAACTTCAGTAACTCTAGTACCTTTCAGCGTTGGGCCTGAGGTGTAATCCTATGAATTCTGATGACCTGTCAGAAATCCCTCTTGTACCTCGTGTGTATCACTTTCTTAACTGTGCACACTGTAAGGTGCGGCGTGAGTACACCGTGCCCACAATTTAGTTGCTGCCCGTGAGCACTCACCTTGCACGGCTGTGAAGGGAGGGTGAGGAGCCGGTGACAGCCTTGTTGCCACACTGGAAAATGAATTACTTGTGGGATAAACTATGAATGGTTTTTATTGGTAAGCCAAAATTCACATAAAGACTTGTTTATTAACTCACTGCTGACTGGTTTACTACTATAAGGAAGGGTTCACTTTGAAGAGACTACAGGCAAGTGTCCCAGAGTCAAGGACTTGGTTTATGATGTTAAAAAGTACACATTTTAGGAGGAGAGTGGAGCTCATTTTCTGCCTTTGCTGGCCAGAAACGGTTCCTGCTTATTTGTTAGGTGTCCTGAAATTGTGCCTCGTGATTGGAATTTTTACTAAATCCTTCTTGATCGTTAACATAAGACCCTATTTCGTGGGGGAAGAGAGGGGTATGCTCTTTGTAATTGCCATTACCTCATCGCTCACCATGCTCCCGCCCCACGTGGCCTTTTTTCTTCCTTGAACATAATGAGCTTCTGTCTCACCTCAGGGCATTTGTGCTTACTGTCCCCTCTCCTTGGAGAGTGGTTCAGATTTTCTTAAGATTAGTTCTTTCCGGTGTCACAGCCCATGGCACTTACTGCCGTCTGAGATTATAATATATGTTTACTTACTTATTATTGTTTCTTTTTTTCATTCAAATCCTTCCTGTGAGGGAAGGACTCGGCTTGTATCCCCCCAGCACTGACACTGAGCCTTTATCTTCATCTGCTGTGGCAGTAGCAGAGTTGTTCCTGCTTACGTGTCTACTTCCTACCGACTATGGCCGCCTTGGGTAGTGACTCAGGGTAATTTTTCTTTCAGTCCCCCGGTTGCTGCTCAGTAAAGTTTTCTCAAATCTATGAATACAGAGCTTAGGAATCTTTGGGAAGGTAAATTCCTAAACTTGAGATCTTCTCATGGAGGCTGCTTCCCCCCACAAAATGTCCTTTCGATGTCTCTGGTAGAACAGTTGTTAGGGAAAGCCTGCAGTGGTTCTGGTAGCCATTCCCTGTGGACTCCCCACCCCTTCCTTTTCAAGACCTTTGCTCTGTGCTATTCTTTTCATCATGCACAACCCTACCCCAGCCCCAATCCCATTCATTCTTCAGATTTCATCTCAGTGTGATTTGCTCATGGGAAACACACCTCTCCCCTCCGCCCCCCATGAAATTAGGTGTTGGCTCTTGCTAAGCTTCCTGAGGGCAATGCCGTATCTGTGTTATTCATTCATTCATTCATTCATTCAGTAACCTGTATGCCCAGTGCGGAGCTTGAACTCATGACCCCAGATCAAGAGTTGCATGTTCTTCCGACTGAGCCAGGCAGGTGCCCCTGGTGCCATATCTGTTTTAACCTTCATTTGATCCTCAGAGTCCATCCAGCAGGTTACACTTTGTAAACATATGCTGAGTGAATGAGTAAAGAATTAGTGATAGTGTATTTGCATATCCATGTTCCACAGCAGCACTGTTCAGCATAGCCAAGAGGTGAGAGTAACCCAAGTGTTTATTCATCAGTGGATGACCGGATAAACAGAATGTGGTATACACATACAGTGGAATATCATTCGGTCTTAAAAAGGAAGGAAATTCTGATGCACGCTACAAGAATGAACAGAGAACATTAGGTTAGTGAAGTACGTCCCAAACAAAAAGACAAATGCTGTAAGACTTCACTTAGATGCCATACCTAGAATAATCAAATTCAGAAACAGAAAGTAGAATGGTAGTTACCAGGGGCTGGGAGGAGGGGGCACTGGAAGATGGTTTAATGGTGTGGATTTCAGTTTTGCAAGATGAGTCTTGGAGACTGGATGTACAACACTGTGAAATATTTAACACCACTGAACTGTACAGTTAGAAATGATTAAGATGGTAATTTTGTTACATATTTTTAAAAATACAATGAAAAGAATTAGGGCAGAAACTGTGACTTCTGGAAATCACTGTAGAAGAATCTGGAATTCTTAAGTGGTACAATGCCTGTGACTTCTGGGCAGTATGCATAAATTAAGGAAAGAAGTATTTATTTCCTTATCAGGGAAGCTCAAGTATTTTCTAAAGAATGGTCAGAGACCAGGAGGGAGCTGCTTTGTGTCTCCCCTCCCTGCCTAGGTTCTTGTGCTTCTGTGCTCCTAGGACCCAGTGAGCCCTGGGGTGAGCCTGGCCGCTGTGCGGTGAGCCTGCCTTCACCCACACAGCCCAACTGAGTACTGAGCATTCCTTCCTGCCCTTCTTGGTGTAAGATTTGAAGCAAACTTTTATTCATTTCCTACCCTGTTTTGCTGTTGTTGTTTTTTAAGTTTATTTATTTATTTTGAGACAGAGAAGCAGAGAGAGAGGGACAGACAGAATCCCAAGCAGCTTCCATGTGCCATCAGAGCAGAGCCCAATGCGAGGCTCGAACTCATGAACCATGAGATCATGACCGGATCCAAAATCAAGAGTTGGACGCTTAACTGACGGAGCCACCCTGGCATCCCTCCTATTATGCTGTTCTAATGCTTATGAAGAACTTATTCTTGTAGAGTCCAAGGGAATGACCTGAACATTGTCATGCCTCTTTAGCACATGCCCTTTGTAGAGGTTGCCTCATTTCAGGCTGACAGTGGCCCTCTGAGGTATTATCCCATTTATTTATTTATTTATTTATTTATTTATTTATTTACTTACTTACTTACTTACTTACTTAACTTACTTACTATTTACTTATGAGAGAAAGAGAGCGCATGCAGGGGGAAGGGGCAGAGAGAGAGAGGGAGAGAGACAATCCCAAGCAGGCTCCATGCCTACCGTAGATAGCCTGACACAAGGCTGGATCCCATGTCTGTGAAATCTCGACCCAAGCTGAAATCAAGAGTTGGCCGCTGAAACAACTGAGCCACACAGGCATCCTTCCCCATTTTCTAAAGGTGGAGACAGATTATCGAAGATCCCACAGCTAAGTGACGGAACAAAGACCACTCCAGATCGTCTGCCTTTATAGTGCACATTCTTGCCTGTGCTTCAAGTTGCTTCCTGTATGGTCTCCATCTCGTGGTCCAGATTCGTCACACACCTTAACCCCAGACAGTTCAGATAGTGTACTCTTCACACTTACAAACTGCTTGGTCTGGTCCCTTAGTGTAACATACATTAGAGTACCAAGAATGACTGGAACCCCAAGACCGTGCTTTTGAAATCCCAAACCCAACTTTGAAACCCCAGGCATCCCATAAAGTCTCTGCTAGATGTTGAAAAACCTAAAATGTACTTTTCCACTCTCTCCCACCGTTGGTAAAAACAAAGAAGGAAACAAATAATACGGCTCTTTGTTATTCTTTTATCTGCTAAACTTACAGAAAGATTAGGGAGAAGAGAAAACTCTACTGAGTGAACACTCTGTCCCCCATTTGGCTCCCTGCTTCCTCTCGCCTCCAAGGATGTGAAACATCTTATCTTCAAGCCTTTAATTTCTATGTAACATTAGCAGTTCCATTCACCTGAAACATTACCAGTTCATTTCTAGCCAGCTTATACCTTTTGTGTATGGGAGGGTCTGTATAAATAAACCCTTCTCTAAATGTTCATTTCCAGAGTACTGCTCCAAAATGTCCTACTTGCTTAATAATTTCTACTTCGATAGTTACTCTGTATGTCTAACAAGAATATTTGCTCTGATTCTCTGGTTCCCTTGCATGGGAGAAAGGAGGGAAAGAAAGCCCTTCAAGTGGTGTAAATCCAGACTGCTTTCTATTTTTCCTCACAAGTGGTGCTTTTCAAAGCATTCCGGCGTCTCTGCTGTATGGATGTGTCACTGTGCGAGATGACAACAGGATTTGCTGGGAATGTGGGCCACTATTGTATCCGCCTTACGTAACCACGTGGAGTGGTGGCAATGGGTGAGCAGCCTGGGGTGTAGGCAGTGGCCTGGCCGATTAATCTCCAGAGGCCATGAAGACTGCTCAGGTCCTCCAGAGGATGTGGAGCCAGGCTGTTAAAAAGTTTGGGAGACTGAAAGGCCACGTGAGTCCCTCTGTGAGCTCTCCCTCTTTTCTTTCCCAGCCTTTCTTTGCGGGAAGTGGTTGGGGAGCAAAAGCTTTCGCACAGTGACTGCTTTCTCTTCGGATTTATTTGCCCTTCTGGCAGCTTTCAGTAACAAACTGTGACATGCAGCTTGTAGTCAATGGTGGGCTTTAGAAATACTTGCCTTATTTTTAGCAGACATGTGAAACTGATAGCCTCTTATGGGATTTATGAGTCAAATACTGCTGTCTTGCATGTTTTGGGAGTCTGCAAGTACGTTGTTGCTTCCTGGGAATGACTTAATATACTCCGCGTAGAAGATGTTTGTGTTTGGGGATTTATTTTGGGGTGAAACTTTTTGCTTCCTTATTCTGCAGAAATCTTTATTCTTATATCTAGGTTCTTCAGTTACAGGAAACAGTTTTTGACATGTTCTTTTCTTCCTCTCAGAGTTTTGAATGGCAAGTACTACTGTAGCATGTATGAATGTTTACTTTTATGGCTTGGGGTTTTTATCAGACAGCTCCCATAATTATGGGCTAAGTTTGAATAATCTGGGGTGTTGACTTGGGGTAGATAGACATGGGAGCCCTGTACCCCACTGCTCCCCCAGAGCTAGCTGATCTCTCCCTCACCTTCCTTCCATACACCTCTCAAATTATTGCCACCACCCTGTCTTTCCCGCCTCCGGTGGAAGTGATCACATTTTCTTCTGCTCTTTCACTTTGCAAAGTCTGGGCTTAAAAAATATTTGGTATAAGGTCCCTGTCCAGGAATTGGGTACACCTTGATGTTCACTCATATGCACCTACCCTATTTTTTATTTTATTTTTTTAAATGTTTATTTATTTTTGAGGGAGATTGGCATGAGCAGGGGAGGGGCAGAGATAGAGGAAGACAGAAGCGGACTCTGTCCTGACAGCAGAGAGCCTAATGTGGGGCTTGAACTCATAAACTGTGAGATCATGACCTGAGCCGAAGTTGGATGCTTAACCAACTGAGCCACCCAGGCGTTCCTGCCCCCCTGTTTCTGAACTTGTGAAGCATTTGGTGCAGGTGCAGGAATTACAGATCTAAATCATAAAGCCTGGTAGTAAAACACATACCCAGGAGCCCATCATGCACATCCATGGAGCCTCATGGAGATGGACAGAAAGTCCTTTCTCACTGTGCCTCATCCCTGGCTCATTTCATCCTGTAGTTTGTGGTTTTCATTCCCTTGCTTTTTCGTTTTTTTCTTCTTCATAGTTTTACCACACACATGCATATGCATCCCTAAGGAAAAAATTAGTTTTGCTTGCTTTTTCTTTATTGTGGTAAAAAAAAACAAAAACCCGCAGAACATAAAACTGAGCATCTTAACCATTCTTAAGTGCACAGTGCCATAGTATTGAATATATTCACGTTGTTGTGAAACACTGCTTTCTGAACTATATCAAAGTGATATCAGGCTCTGCACATTCTTCTAGATGTTTTTCACTCAGTGTTTTATTTGAGTTGCATCTGTGTTGTGGTATGTGTGGCTCTAGTTTGTTTTTACTACTGTAGAATATCGTATTTTAATAATATATTATGATTTACTTGTCCATTCTGCTCTTGATATTAATTTGGGTTGTTTCCAGGTTTTGGCTGTTGAGAATGTTGCTGTGAATACTCTTTGTGTGTGTCCTTGTCACATATTCATACATTTCTCTTGGGCCTCTGCCCAGGAGAGAAATCACTGCGTCATGGAATACGTGTATCTTTGGCTCTGATCCCATGTAGGTAAAGCTCCTCAAGGCTAAGCAACGGCTGAATACTGACAGCAATTCTGGGATCTGTACACAGCCCGGCACAGGTTGGGTGGGGCCCAAGCCGAGTGGCCCAGTTTGAAATGAATGAGCTGAAGCCCTCAACTAAGCTGCTGTAAGCTGGCAGCCTGTCCCCTGGGGGATGTACCAGGAGAGGATACTCTGAGGACTGTGTGACCGTGAGGGGTGCTCTCTGTTTCCCAAAAGGTGTTTATAGAGATGAGGCGGGAAGACACTCAGTGATTTTCTTTTTGGGCACACCTGTTGTAAACACTCCGCAGGCTCTGGTGGTTTTTATTCACCAGTGTATCCCGAGTGCCACAAATCACAGGCTTGGCACATAGTGGGTACTTAATAAATGTCTTTGAATGAATGAATAAATGAGGGAGTGAATGAATGAAGGGGCTTCTCTGAGACCTTCATAAAAAGTCCCAGTTCTGTGGACTAAATACACAGTTATGGTATATTTTAATAGCTTTCAAAAGAAATATTAAAATGTATTTTTACTTCAGGTTCCTCGTCTTTAAAAAATAAGATTTTAAATTCATCACTTGGTGTAACAGAACATATGTTCTTTTAAATACTATGTTTAAATAGTTAATAGTTTATGTCCCAACGCATTACCAATCCTAGGTAAAGAAGCCACTTACAGTCTGATCAGTTCATACAAGTTGGTGAGATCTTTGGGCACGCGTCAAGGTCTGATTGATTAAGAATTTCAGTCAGTCCTGGGGCGCCTGGGTGGCTCAGCCGGTTAAGCATTCGACTTCAGCTCAGGTCATGATTTCATGGTCCGTGGGCTTGAGGCCCATGTCGGGCTCTGTGCTGACAGCTCAGAGCCTGGAGCCTGCTTCGGATTCAGTGTCTCCTCTCTCTCTGCCCTTCCCCTGCTTGCACTTTGTCTCTGTCTCTCGCTCTCAAAAATAAACGTTTAAAATAAGTTTTAAAAATTTAATTCAGTCCTGTTGGGGTGGCAGTGGTAGGAATAGGGGTTTAATTCTCTTTCTGATAAATCTAATTTAAATTACCCCTGTGGGCAGCACAGGGGTAGATTAGATAGTATAATCTCATTATGGAATAGTGAATTTCAAAAGCCAGGTTCATTCTACCTTGGGCAATATTTTAAAAATAAAGTTTTGTGGCAACTCACTTATTTGGCTAAATGATAAAAATTTTTAAATCCAAAACCTTTATTTTTTATTCAATTTTAGTTTTTTTTTTTTTTTTAACATTTATTTATTTCTGAGAGAAAGAGGCAGAGCATGAGCTGGAAGGGGGTAGAGAGAGAGAAGAAGACACAGAATTGGAAGCAGGCTCCAGGCTCTGAACTGTCAGCAAAGAGCCTGAACAGGGCTTGAGCCCAGGAGCGGTGAGATCGTGACCTGAGCTGAAGTTGGCCGCTTAACTGACTGAGCCACCCAGGCGCCCCTAAATCCAAAACTTTCAAAAGAGAACTTGTTTTTTTTATTTTTAAAATAAAAAATGTATTCTAAAAGTAATGTACTCATATAAAAATATTCTCTTCCATACCACAGCTCCTGGGGAAATTTTAACATTTTTTGGTATTTATTCTTCCCATCTCTTCCATGTATGGTTATATAAATACATATATTTATGACAATAAGAATGGAAACAGTGATGTTTTGTATATGGATTTCTCCCTATAGACATTTGACTATGATCTATATATGTAACCAATCTCCTATTGTTGGACATTTTAATTACCTATTAAAAATTACACTCAGCTATAAAAAAACTTATATGTTTACCTTAGTGTACTTGTGCAGATAATCCTGTAAAATAAATTGCTAGAAGTGTAACTGAATGATCAAGGGGTAATCAGATTTTACATTTTGATACTTATTGTAATATGCCCCCTGAAAGGTTTTTTATTTTTAATGTTTTTAATGTTTGTTTGTTTATTAAAATTTTTTAAACGTTTGTCTATTGTTGAGAGACAACAGACACAGAGTGTGAGCAGGGGGAGGGGTAAAGAGAGAGGGAGACACAGAATCTGAAGCAGGCTCCAGGCTCTGAGCTCCAGGCTGTCAGCACAGAGCCCTACTCAGGACTCAAACTCACAAACCATGAGATCATGACCTGAGCCAAAGCCGGACGCTTAAACGACTGAGCCACCCAGGCACCCCATAACGTTTATTTATTTTTGAGAGAGAGAGAGAGAGAGAGAGAGAGAGAGCGAGCGCGCGCGCGCGCGAGCAAGCTTGAGTGTGGGAGGGGCAGAGAGAGAGACACACACAGAATTGGAAGCAGACTCCAGGCTCCCAGCTGTCAGCCCAGAGCCCGATGCGGGACTTGAACTCACAAGCCATGAGATCATGACCTGAGCTGAAGTTGGACGCTCAACCAACTGAGCCACCCAGGCACTCCTTCCCCTGAAAGGTTTATACCAATTTATATTCCCACCCTTCCCACCAAGAGCGGATGGACCTGAAAATATAAAGCCAATTAGTTGTTCTTCTCTTTAATTGAAAATGTAGTAATCATGATAAGGAAACTTAAAAAATTGATGGCAGTTAAGTAATTATTTTCAGTGCCTATGCATTTCATTGTGTTGATTCATTTAACCCAAATATCACTCCATTTTTGGACATTTGTGCTCTCTCCCACCCCAGAGCAATGCCCATTCCTAGGGGTGATTGTTATGGTATTGGTTAGTTATTTCCTGATAGTTTTTATTTAAATTTTTTTTTTACTTTCTATAATTTATTTATTTTTTATAATTTACCCAGGTCAGTTAGCACATGGTGCAACAATGATTTCAGGAGTAGATTCCTTAATGTCCCTTACCCATTTAGCCCATCCCCCCTCCCACAACCCCTCCAGTAACCCTTTGTTCTCCATATTTAAGAGTCTCTTATGTTTTGTCCCTCTCCCTGTTTTTACATCATTTTTGCTTCCCTTCCCTTAACGTTCATCTGTTTTGTACCTTAAAGTCCTCCTATGAATGAAGTCATATGATACTTGTCTTTCTCTAATTTCGCTTAGCATAATACCCTCTAGTTCCATCCACATAGTTGCAATCCTGATGATTTTTAGAAGAGTGTTCTGGAGAAGGTCTTGTGTGATGTTTCTTCTTTTTTTTTTCATTTAAATTTTACTTGGTTAACATACAGCGCACTATTGGCTTCAGAAGAATTCAGTGATTCATCACTTGCATACAACACCCAGTGCTCATCCCAACAAATGCCCTCCTTAGTCCCCATCATCTAGCCTCTCTCCCACCCACCTCCCTCCATCAACCCATAGGTGTTCTCTATCATTAAGAGTCTTCCTGTGGTTTGTTTCCTTCTCTTCTTCTCCCCACCCCCTTCCCATATGTTCATCTGTTTTGTTTCTTAAATTCTACATTTGAGTGAAATCATATAGTATTTGTCTTTCTCTGATTGACTTACTTCACCTAGCATAATACATTCTAGCTCCATCCGTATCCTTGCAAGTGGCAAGATTTCATTCTTTTTGAAGGCTGAGTAATATTCCATTACACACACATACACACACACACACACACACACACATACACACACATACACCCCACATCTCTATCCATTCATCAGCTGATGGACATTTGGGCTCTCTCCATAGTTTGGCTATTGTTGATAATGGGTGCTATAAAGTTTGGGGCACATGTACCCCCTTCAAATCTGTATTTTTATATCCTTTGGGTAAATACCTAATAGTGCAACTGCTGGATTGTAGGGTAGTTCTATTTTTAGTTTCTTGAGGAACCTCCATACTGTTCTCCAGAGCAGCTACACCAGTTTGCATTCCCACCAACAGTGATGTTTTCTCCTAATGTGTAGGGATATAGCTATATTGAAAGAGGAATTGGCATCTGTATTTATTTTACCACAACTTCCAGGTTAATTCACCCTGTTGAAATTTGCGAGCTTTGAGGTAGAGTCAAGTGTAAGAAGATGAACTTGGGGGGCATGCATGCTAGTAAAGTCATTTCTAGTTGGTAGGTGATTGGTTAAGGCCACATTGAAACCTGAAGGTATCAGGGCATTAGGAGGTGTTCTGTGGAAATGGAAAGAGAGGATCGAGATAATTCTAATCAACCAGGTTTCTGCTTACTATTTCCTTTTAAGAAAACTTTTTTTAAAATAGAAAACTTTATTAAAATCTTGGAAAACTTGCATTATACTGGCACACGTTGTAAATGCCGTTTTAAACACAGACTGCAACATTCCAGAGAGGAATGGTGGTGATAAAGCCCACCTAGCACACTAGACCTTATCGGCACTCAAGTTCCCAACCTGACCACCTCAAGGGTGCTGTCGAAGAGGCAGAGGGCCACTGACTGTAACAGAAAATTTCCTTTAAGAAAACTTTTAAGTAGTAGAAATCAGTGCTTTAACCACATTAACAAGTGATAAATAGACAGTGTACCCACTTCTTGGTTCATTGAAAAGAAAACCTTTTTGAGTGCCTACTCTGTGCACCCACTGCTGTTCTAGGAGAAAAGGGACGAAATGGAGTGAGTGAGATACAAAAATCTTACCTGAAAATCCACTTCCATTTTCTTTCAATTGATAAACAGTGGTCGGGGCGCCTGGGTGGCTCAGTTGGTTAAGTGTCCCACTTTGGCTCAGGTCATGATCTCACTGCTCGTGAGTTCAAGCCCCACATTAGGCTCTATGCTGACAGCTCGGAGCCTAGAGCCTGCTTCAGATTCTGTCTCCCTCTTTCTGTCCCTCCCCTACTCATACTCTGTCTCTCTCTCAAAAGTAAATAAAATATTTTAATTAAAAAGAAAAAACAGTGGTCATGGTGAACAAACTTTTGTCACCATGTCAAAAGTCTTTGTCAAAAAGACGTATGGTCTTTTTGAATGTATACCTGTTTCAATGTGTTGTGCCTTCATTTAACCTAAACATAACCCCATTTTGGATGCTGATACCCATCCCTCCCCAGACCCCTGTCCTGCCACCATAGCGCCTGGTTGTAGGTGTGCTGGTAGCATGCATCCTAGTTCTTGCCTGTTCCACGACCATTTGTATTTTCTTTTTAACTCTAGACGTGGTTTTTTTATTCTAGTTTTTAATCTAATAACTCTGATCTCTTGGAGCCAGATGGTATTAGCCATGGAAATGTCCTTTTAAAAGTGAGTACATAGTGGGAGGGTGAGCTAAGGGATTAGGACTTCCTCTCAATTTGACTAATCAGTTAGAGCTACTCAAGAGTAGGCTGGTTTACCTTCTGTACAAACAAAATTGCCTTTTCCTAAGCCCCTCTGCCAAAGGGAACAGATGATCTGCTCCAGTAGATCGGTTGATAGACTTGCCTTTTATGTTAAGCTGTGTTTTTCTCCCCAGTCAAGAGAGTTTGTTAACTGGGTAAAAAAGAAGCACATCATCTAGACATTTTTCAGTTCTTTACTCTCTCTCATATTAGTATCAGTGCAGGAATGGCAAATTTGATTTGAAAAAATTTTAATGTAAAACAACTAGTTTTCTTAAAATTATTTTAGTTTGTATATAAATACAGTAAGGCCTCTTATTTACGTATTTCTTTGTGTCCTTAGGTTTTAGACAGTCTCTTATTAAAAGACATAGAGCTTGATGGACCTTCTTGTTTTTAAAAAAATTTTTTAAACTTTATTTATTTTGAGAGAGAAAGCAAGCAGGGGAAGGGCAGAGAGAGAGAGAGAGAGAGAGAGAGAGAGAGAGAGAGAAAATCCAAAGCAGGCTCCATGCTGTCAGCTCAGAGCCCGATGCGGGGCTTCAATTTATGAACTGTGAGATCACGACCTAAGCTGAAACCAAGAGTTGGACGCTTAAGCGACTGAGCCACCCAGGCCTCCCTGGACCTTCTTGTTTGATTGTGATTACTCTTCTATATTCTTTCTATATTCTAGTTTGCATTTTACATTTGTGCTGTTTTTGTTTTTGTTTTTTCTAAGTTTCCCCTTTTGCCTCCTTTGCCTTGTTTTGGATTGACTTGTTTTGTTGTTTTGTTTTTTACCTCTGCTATGTTGGAAGTTATGTACTGTCAGTATTCCTATCGTGGTTACCCCAGAAAATTTAACATGTAGATTTGACTCAGTGAAGTTTAAAATTAATCAGCAGTTTAACTCTGCTCCTGAATAAAACATTTAGAGTAATCTAATTATGTTCAAGTCTTCTGGATTTACATGTGTGTTGTTTATACTTTGGCTCTGTCTTATTTGTATTAAGTCTAACAGGTTATACATTATTATAGTTGCATACAGCCAATACGTGCTCAGGCTTACTCATGTTCCTTCTTGTGTTTTGGGTCTTCCTTCTGGGATTATTTTCCTTCTTTCTCAAATATCCTTTGGAAATTGTTTTATTGCTTGTCTAGGGTACTAATCTGTCTCAGTTTTTATGTGTTCAAAAAATGTCTTTTATACCCTCTAAATCAACATGTATTGTGTTAAAAATATTCTGTTAATTTTGGGCTTCCATCATTGCTGTTTAGAAGTCAGCTGTTACTCGGATTGTTCTTTTGTAGGTAATCTCTCCGGTCTAGACTGTTCTCAAGTCTTTATGTATTTTTTTCTGCCTTGAAATTACCATGTATTTAAAAGTGTTTTTTCCCCATCTCTACCACCCCCCCCCCATTTACTCTGCTTTTGATGTTTTGGGCTTCCTGAACCTGAAAAATCTTTAATTCTGGAAGAGTCATTATCTCTTTGAGTACTGCATCTCTCCTGTACCCTTTCAGCATCTTGTTCAGGAAATCTAACCAGATACATTGTAAATAAGACTTCCTTGGTCTTAACTTTTCTTTCAGGATGTCTCACTTTTTAAATGTTTATTGCTGTGTTCTGGATAATTTCTTCACATCTGTCTTCCAATTAATTACTCTTTTCAGGTGTGTACAGTATGTGGCTCACTCCACTGTTTATCTCAATTATATATTTTTATTTCTAAAATTTTTGTTTGCCTTTTTTCAGATTTCCTTGGTCATTTTTGATGTTCCCTTGTCCTTTCATTACATTTCCAATTTCCCCCCCTTTTTTTTTTTTTTTAATTTTTTTTTTCAACATTTATTTATTTTTTGGGACAGAGAGAGACAGAGCATGAACGGGGGAGGGGCAGAGAGAGAGGGAGACACAGAATCGGAAACAGGCTCCAGGCTCTGAGCCATCAGCCCTGAGCCCTACGCGGGGCTCGAACTCACAGACCGCGAGATCGTGACCTGGCTGAAGTCGGACGCTTAACCGACTGCGCCACCCAGGCGCCCCAACCCAATTTCCCCTTTTAATTTCTTATGATAAACATACATGTTATATCCACTTCTTTGAGTCTGTGATTGATATTCCCAGCATTTATAGTCTTTGGTCCCGCAGTTTCCTGTTTTAACTCTCACTCATGGTGACCCGCTTTGTGTGTGTGCGTTCAAATTGTCAACTTCCGTTCCTCAGATACTCATCTGGGGGATTCTCTGAAACCTGTGTTTAGTATATTCCTTGGAGCGAATTTGCATTTGCCTCTGTGTCCCAGGGTGGTGCTCCCTTGCCTAGCCACTTTTAGCAGGTTTTGAGGAGATGTGGTACCATCTGTAATAAGAATTTTAGTCTCAAACCTGTGTGAGTACAGGTCTGTTGGTAGGAATTCTCCAGGGAGATAGTTTTAGTCATTTCCGCTCTACCCAGAGCCAAGGAACATGCCCCTGCCATCTCCATCTGCCCGATGGAGTCTTTCCCCTACTACATCCACTCCCATCTAATCTCCCCCCTGTTTGGGTCCTACAGCTTCTCTCTCTTCCCAGCCTTCTGTTGGAATGCCGCTTCGATACTGGTTTATCTCTCTGGCTTTGAGCTTTCTTGGCATTTCTAGCCTTGAAGGATTTCTCCTCAAAGGCAGCCTGCATTTAATGGATTTATTATTAGTATTTTTAAACTGATAACCACTATTTTCAGGCTTTTCTGGACATTTATTTTGGAGTACTGTCAGAAAGGAAGCCCCCATCTATTTATGCAGGCATTTTCATCTTTCACACTCAGCAGTAACCCATGGAGAAATGGCACTCTCTGACAAGGCCAGGGATTCCTTTAGACATTAAAAATGCATAAGATTTGCCTAAGAGGTCATCTTTGACAGGAGGAGGGGAGAGTGACTTAAAAAAAAGGAAATAAGTATCTGTTTAAAACTCTAGATTTCTTTTTAAGGGATTTTATAATGACTGATTTGGAGTAGTGGTAATAAAAAAGTTCAACACTTAATATTTCAATTTTTTAGGGTCTATCTCTTACTATGTATTTCATTACTTTCCATTTGTTAAGACTACCATTTGATTGAAGGAGTGTTTGAAAACAGGTAACATAATGTTCCTAAAAAATATCAACTCCTTTTAGTGTGTAGAATGTGTAAGCTGGACTTTATATAAAGACATCTTGAATTACAGCTTTATTTCTAGCATTGAAATGTTTGTGGTTTAAACAAATTGGTTTTGCTGTTTGAAAACAGGCCCCAGGCATGGAAGAACTGATATGGGAACAGTACACTGTGACCCTACAAAAGGTGAGTGCTGCACAGTTCATACGTGCTACAGTCATGTTCTCAAGCTCACGGGTCATGGATCCTATTCACTTTCAGCCACAGTGTTCCCCCCCTTAAGGTGGATGATGCATTGTAGCTGGCAGTAATTACTGCATTATCAAGATTTGCATGCTATTATATTTTTTGGTTAAGGCCTGTGTAATAGAAAATTATAGAGGTTACTTAGTGTATTCACCTATCACCAGACAGAACAGGTTATGAAGAAAGAGAAAAGGATGTTGAGGTAGCTTCTACAACTTCTATCATTTTTATTATGACGTATTAAGTTCAAACTAAATTTTGAAACATTGGTTTGACAGAAGACATGGGTTATATTTCTTATCCCACTCATGATTAAAGGAGTTTGTTTTTTTTTAAGTTTATTTATTTTGAGAGAGACTGAGACAGCATGAGAGGGGGGAGGGCAGAGAGAGGGGGAGAGAGAGAGAATCCCAAGCAGGCTCCACGCTGCCAGTACAGAGCCCGATACAGAGCTCGAATCCACGAAGCTGCGAGACCATGACCTGAGCCGAAACCAAGAGCTGGACGATTAACCGACTGAGTCACCCAGGTGCCCCTGTCCAACTCATGATTATATCAGGAGGCGCCGAGTTAATCAGATTTTTTAAAATCCTGCCCTCCTTCCCCATGGGACTGAAAGACAACGTAAACCAGATAGAAAGGTATTTCACTTAATTTTTATGGCTTAATTTTTACGGTTGTTTCATGGGATTGCTCCTCTTGATTAAATGAGGTAATGCAGATGGCCTCTAGTACATGGAGTCCAGCACATAATGATTGCTTCATAAGTGTTAGTTCTAGTCCCTTTTACTCTCCTGACAGCAGATTCGAGGTGGGCATGATAGGTGTTAGCCCCACTTGAAACCAGCACAGCCACCAACAGTCTGTAAGTGATTTGTGTGCGGCTGGGCTGACCCGAGAAGCACTTGTGGTCCTGGGGTCTTATTCCATCAGCTGCCCTGGTCAGCATCTCTGTGACTTTTGTGGGCTCTGCTGGTCTTAGTCCTGCTCTGAATCCCTCCAGGCTCTGGATTGTAAGTTCCTAGAGGAGTTGTATGTTCCTCAGAGGGAGAGTTTTCCTTTAACCCTTAGAACTGTGAATTTTTCAAATCCTGACTTTAGTGAAAAGTTAGTTCCTGAAAAAATGAATTAGTCCTGGTTGAAAAACACCCACGTCAGTGCTTAGGAGCTGAAACTTCCGGAGTTAAGTAACATGACATGGTTTCTTGGGATGAGTGCTTTCTCCCCTTGGGTCTTACTTCTCAACTCTGGTCGTCTTCTGACTCTTCTCTGCACCCTTCCACCAGCATTTCACATACCCCTTGAGTCGTGGGCCTCAAAGTGGCAACGATGAGAGACATTTTAAGTCTGGTATAGAGGACGGAGCTACCTCTGCATAAACCTACTACTAGGTGATGGTGCTGCCCAGTCCAAGGCCATGTAATCATGGGACAATCGCCTAGCCTGTTTTGTGTTGGTCATTGTCACCAGTTGGCATAGTGGGTCCTATGTAGGAAAATGGGTCAAGACTTTCTTGTATTCTTGGAGTACATTTTTACGTAAACAGACCCTGATTTACAGTTATAGTCACATGCCCATATCATCTGCATGAAACTTTGGGAGCGTAGCTTTTTTAAACACTGAAATGAAAGGGTTATTTATGTATTATCCAGGTTCACTGTTTTACATTTCTAGACCAATTGTGAATGTAATTAGTCTGTATTTTCTGTCTTATATGTACACAGGAGTTTAATGTTTTGCTCTCTCATAACACCTTAAAACTGCTTATCTTCATATCTTATCTTTAAAATCCATTTACTTCTTTTTTCACCCTATTAAAATGAAACCACCAGTTCACCTAACTTGGAAGTTAAAGTCATACTTTAAAAATAGGGTTTTCAGCACAGATTCAGTTGTGACTGAAACTCAGGCCAGGATATGAGAACAGGTATGATTGCTGATTTGAATAGCATATCCCTGTTTGGACAGAAGATGTTATTTCCCATGCCAGCCCCTAGTGATAACGCCAGGCTGTTTTATCAGTCTTTTCCAGCTTTCACAAGACTGTTCCTTTTAGATAAGGATTTCCCTTTATAAACTTGTCAGCTAATCATGATGGTGCCTTATTTTGTCATTTGTGTCTGTGAGCCCTCTGCTCTTGAGCTGTCTCTGGTTATTGGTTTGACCTTTATTTTACTGAGTGCTTGTAATAAATCCCAAAAGCCACTTACAGAAGGATTTTTATTATTTTAATTTTTCTCTTAACTCCAATGAACAGGATTCCAAAAGAGGATTTGGAATAGCAGTGTCCGGAGGCAGAGACAATCCCCACTTTGAAAATGGAGAAACATCAATCGTCATTTCTGATGTGCTCCCCGGGGGGCCCGCTGATGGGCTGCTTCAGTGAGTGTCCTTGCACCCCAGCCCCTGCCCGCCCCACTGGTTGCTCCTAGACAGGGTATGCACTTAAAAAAACAAAACAAAACAAAACAAAAAAACCAAACTTGCATATATATATATATATATATATATATATATATATATACAAGAATTGAGACCATAACATATCATGCTTTAACAATCCCTAAACCTTTAGAGGAAGGAGAGCAGTCATTTCCACAGGAAAAGAGTAATAACTATCATAACTATCATTCCTAGGCTTAGGAATCATTTCTGAATGTGGAGTACAAAATCAGCATGCTCTCCTCCCGGCCCCTAGCAACCCAACCAACACTTTATACTTATTTTACCTTCTATTCATTAAGGATTTAATGAGGATACTTTGGCTTAATGATGATCTGATTTGTGTGGTTTTTTTTGTTTTGTTTTGTTTTTTGAGAGAGAGAGTGCACACACAAGCAAGGGAGGGGTGGGGGGGGGAGAGAGGGAAGGAGGTGGGGAGAGAGAGAGAGAGAGAGAGAGGGAGGGAGGGAGGGAGGGAGGGAGGGAGAGAATCTTAAGCAGGCTCCACGCTTAGCGTAGAGCCCAATATGGGGCTCGATCTCACGACTTTGAGATCGTGACCTGAGCCGAAATCAAGAGTCGGCCACTTTACTGACTGACGTACCCAGGCACCCCAATGATGCTCTGACTTATAAGAGGGATGTGGAAACTGGGAAAACTTACTACATGAAAACACAGGTATTCCAAATGCCAGCCTTCTTTTCTGAAGAGATCATGCCATTTTTAAAAGAAACATATCTGAGTTCCCTCAGGACAGTTTCTTGGGTCAGAATCTAAAATTAATTATATGACTGTCTTGGCCAGAGAGCTCAAAAGTTTAGGATTTATTGGCATATCAAGTCTGTATATTCGTATCTAAGTAGTCTTTCATACAGAGAGCAGTGTAGGATTTAAAAAGTGATTTTGGGGATGAGGTAAGTAAGAGGGTTCTAATGACCTCAATATTTCCTTAATAACCTCAGGCAAACTCCTGGCCTCCTCCCCTCCATAAAAACACAGGTGGATATAAACCTGCTCTGGGGGCTATCTTTAGACTTCCTGAAGCCCACCATGCACCGCGGGCAGGGAGGGCCTAATGCAGAAGTTCCTTTTGTGCCTAGACCTTGCCACTGCCTAGTGCCTCCTGGAGGGACCCTTTGGTATTGGTCCCCCACTGGCTTCCCATAGACAATGTCAAAAGTGGGCTGAGAGGCTTGTGGGTTCCTTCCTGGGAAGAGTTCAGATTGAGTTGACCGATTCGGCCTCAGGAGTCGTCACTGAGCCTTTTAGTAAGCATTTTGGGTCAATTTGTTGCTTTTATGTGTTCCCAAATAAACGATTTACAGTGAATAGATGGGAGTTTTTCACGTCTTCTTTTTATTTTTTGTTTGCAGAGAAAATGACAGGGTGGTCATGGTTAATGGCACCCCCATGGAGGATGTGCTCCATTCATTTGCTGTTCAGCAGCTGAGAAAAAGTGGGAAGATTGCCGCCATTGTAAGCTCTGGGTTTGCTTTCAGCTTGTCTCCGTAGCATCTTGTTTTGTATGATCAGAAGAAAATTACCACTTGCTTTTAAACACTTGACAGAATTTAGGGGCTGCTACTTCTTGCTGCCCTGCTTTGGGGTGATGTTATGGATGATGTAAATATGTAAGTAGTCTCTCCCTGCCTTTTCCTCATGCTGCTAACTTCCAATGACTCTGGTATCTGAGTGAGTTTGCCTTAGGAACCAGGCTGGACAATCCTAAGAGAATTCCCTAGATTGAGAACACTTGTAAAACAGTATTAATTTGGAAAATAAATTTCTGCTCAAAAACCCTTTTGTAAAGGCCCACACAAGATCTGTTATATCTTTTTTTAATTATTATTATTTTTTTTAGTGTTTTTATTTATTTTTGAAGGAGAGAGAGAGAGAGAGACAGAGCCTGAGCCGGGGAGGAGCAGAGAGAGAGGGAGACACAGAATTCGAAGCAGGCTCCAGGCTCTGAGCTGTCAGCACAGAGCCCGATGCGGGGCTCGAACTCACGAGCCGTGAGATCATGACCTGAGCTGAAGCCAGACACTCAACCGACTGAGCCACCCAGGCGCCCCTAGATCTGCTGTATCTTAATAAACTACAGTTTCTTAGGAGATACTGGCAGTCTGTAGCATTCATTCATTTGCTCAGTCATTCATCAGCAAACGCTGGGTGAGCAGCAGCTATGAAGGTGCCACCTGAGCCTGGAGCAGGGCTGTGCTTCAGGGAGTGCCTACTCGAGCCAGGCAAGTGGACACACGAAGCCAGAAGTGGAATATGGTGTGTTTAAGGACAGTGCTAGGGAGATGTACTGGGTATGTGGTATTTAATTTTTTTCCCAACTTCATATTATGAAATTTTTAAGCAAAAAGAAAAGTTCTAAGATTAGTGTAATGAACACTTCTATATCTTCTACAGTTTTGTTTTTTTTTTCTTAATGTTTATTCTGAGAGAGAGAGAGTGTGCACACAGATATGAGCAGGGGAGGGACAGGAGAATCCCAATCGGGCTCTGCCTGTCACAGAGCTGCTCTCAGCGCAGAGCCAGGAGAGGGGCTGGATCTCACAAACCGTGAGATCCTGACCTGAGTTGAAATCAAGAGTCAGACGCTTAACTGCTTAAACGCTGAGCCACCCAGGCACCCCTCTTTTACAGTGTTAATATTCTGCCATCTTCACTTGAGTTTTTCTTTTTTAAAATGTTTATTTATTTATTTTGAGAGTGGGGGCAC
Source organism: Prionailurus viverrinus (assembly GCF_022837055.1). NCBI lineage: Eukaryota > Metazoa > Chordata > Mammalia > Carnivora > Felidae > Prionailurus > Prionailurus viverrinus. Next base: position 76,237,687 of record NC_062573.1, on the reverse strand, counting down.
CCGCGTGTGAGTGGGGGAGGGGCAGAGAGACAGAATCCCAAGCAGGCTTCAGGCCCACAACCATGGGATCATGACCTGCGCTGAAATCAAGAATTGGACGCTTAACTGACTGAGTCACCCACGTGCCCCACTTGATTTTTCTTTCTCTCTCTCTTTTCCTTTTAAGTTTATTTTGAGAGAGCGCAAGTTGGGGAGGGACAAAGAGAAGGGGACACAGGACCTGAAGCAGGCTCTGTGTTGACACCGGACAGCCTGACCTGGGGCTCAAACTTCATGACCTGAATTGAAATCCAATGCTTAACCACCGGAGCCACCCAGGCACCCCTCCACTTGATGTTTTTATGTATATAAACACGTATTTTCAGTAAACCATCTGAAGGAAAGCTGCAGATACGACAGTGTCAATCCTACTTACTTCAGCATGCATCTCCTAAATAAGGACATTGTTTTACATAACTATAACACTATGAGGAAATTAATGACTTTAAAGTATCATCTAATACCCAGTCCATATCCCAAGATGTTTTCAATAGACTTTTCTTCCCCATCCAGGATTCCAATCAGGGCTCAGGCATTGCATTTGGTCATCAATCTCTTCAATGCCTTTTAATCTAGAAGGGTCCTTCTTTCTCTCTGCCCTCTCACTATGCTGTCCCCTCCCGCTCCATTACTGACACTGACTTTTGAATGAATTAGGCAGTTTTATCCAGAATGTTTCAATTTCTGGATTTTCATGTTCATAACTTAGTGATTTAAAGTCCCTTGATGCTATTCAGAACACTGAGTAGAAGCAGATTTTAGAGGCCCTGTGTTCAGAGTTATACTCATGGTCTTATTACACTCAAGGCTTAGTGAGTTGGCAGGGACAGAGTTTTACTGAAAGGAGAAGCAGGGCTGGGCTCTTAACCCTGCATTCTCTGTAGCTGTGCTTGTCCTGCATCCCGCCCTGCGTTTGCTTGAATGACAGGTGGTCAAGAGGCCCCGGAAGGTCCAGCTGGCCCCACCCCAGGGCAGCCCGTCTGTCGGCGAGGATGACCGCGCTTTTGACGTGATGGACGAGTTCGACGGCAGAAGTGCCCGCAGCGGGTACAGCGAGAGGAGCCGGCGCAGCAGCCACGGTGCGCGCAGCCGCAGCTGGGAGGACAGTCCGGAGAGGGGGCGGCCCCACGAGAGGGCACGGAGTCCGGAGCGCGAGCGCAGTCGCGGCCGCAGCCTGGAACGTGGTTTGGACCACGACGACTATGGGCGGGGCCGAGAGCGCAGTCGCGGCCGCAGCCTGGAGCGCGGTTTGGACCACGACGACTATGGGCGGGCCCGGGAGCGCAGCCGCGGCCGGAGCACAGACCGGGCCTACGACCGAGCTTACGACCGAGCCTACAGCCCGGAGGAGGAGTACGGCCGCAGGGCCCAGCCCGATGCCCGATACGCGGCGTCCCGGAGCCGCAGCCGCGAGCACTTGCACTCCTGCAGCCCCAGCCCTGAGCTGAGGGGGCGGCCGGACTCGGACAGGCCCATCGGGGTTCTTCTGGTGAAAAGCAAAGCAAATGAAGGTAGGCATGCTTGCTGAAGAAGAGCACTATTACAACAGCTAACTCTTACGTGGCACTTACCGTGTGCCAAGCACTGACCCAGATGCTTTGTGCCAGCTGGCTCATTTCTTCCTCGTAACCACCGCATGTGGGAGTTACTTACATCTGCGTTATGTAGACAAGGAGACTGAGGCACAGAAAAGTTCATTAACTTGCACAAAGCTGTGTCACCAATGGCAGAGCCAGGCTGCAGAAATGTGGCTTTAAACTCCTAGGCCAGGGGTTCTCAAAGCAGCCTATGCACCACCTGGACACTCGCAGTAAATGCAGATTCTCAGGCCCCAGCCCAGCCCCGCAGAGTTGAAACACGGAGAGAGACCACAGAGTCTGTGTGTTAACAAGCTCTCCTGGTGAGCCTGGTGCAGCTTGAGTGGTGAAACCATGAGAGTAAATCAGACTGTAGCTGATCTTGAGCGTTTGCTCTGTGCCAGGCCTGCGCTGAATAAATAACTCTTAGTCTTCACCAGAGCCCTGTGTGGTAGGTAGGAGACTTCACTCCTGTTGCCCAGTGGGGAGCATCGTGGTGCAGAGAAGTTTTGGTGTGCCCACAGATGAGGAGGGCCCTGGTCCAGCCTGCCTGTCCCACACTGCATTCCTTGGAGCACTTGCACATGGTTCAGCTCATCCAAAACTCACTAAAGCCCCACGTGGCAGTTAGAGAAGCCAGCAGTCCCTTAGTTAGGCGAGGATTGGAAACTTCAAGAAGGGAAGCGACTTGCCCACATCTTGAAGCCAGGAAGTGGTGAGCCAGAACACAAATTGCATCTCCTGGAAGTAGATAGATGATCAGAAACAAGTAGGTGGATGAACAAGGCTTTAGAGCCAGTGCGGAGATGTTCCCTGCATTGGTTCTTGGTTCTGACTTTTTAAATTACTTGTCATGTATCTTTTACCTCTGTTTGTTCTTTACTTCTCCTTCCAAGAGGAAGAACAATGAAAAGCACCCAAGAATGCAAAGTTAACTTCTTGCCCTTTAGGTTGGGAGCTGACATTTCACATAGCCTGTCTGATGAGAGGGTTTGTTTTGTTTTTACTTCTAGTGGAGCACAAAGTTGAGTCTAGAACTAGGTGCCCATCGAAATACCTAAAGAATAACACAAGGATGTGAGTAATGTGCTATGCACAGTCCAGTCCCAGAAAACAGAGGAGTGAGTCGAGACTTTCCTATCTCTAAGGAATGCGCATCTTAGGAGGTTTAAGGATTCTACAGAATCTTTACAACCATTGATAATGATATATTAATTTATCAACCTACAAGAATTATAGAGTAAAAACCATCCTGCTCCCAGATTAGAAGATAGACTGGAGAAATTTTGAGAAAGATGACCTGGCATGAGACCTCCCTCAGAGAGGCCTAATATACCTTCTATAGGACTGGTACTCCAGGTTCTTGAGTTACCCAAGGTAGTGCTTTTCAGACTTTTCCTTCTCTTTCTCTTCTTTGCCTCTTTCCCTTTCCTTTCCCTCCTCTTTCCCTTCCACTGCAGAAAGAACCACATCTTACAAACAATCACGGATGCATCTTCATATCAAAAAACTTGAACAAACCTTTCATGGAACAGTACTTATTCTGTGTGATGCATTCTGAGAGGTTCCATTACATTTTAAAATACTGTTCATAACTTACTACATTGATTTCAAGACTCACTAATGAATCTTGAAAAGATCTTGTCTGTAAGAGACGCCTAAGTCATGCCTGGTCTTAGTAATACTATCAAGGATAGAAGGGGCTATGTCCCTTTGTTGAGACAGCATTTTATTCCTCCTAGGCCATTTTGTTACTTAAACTTGGAATTCATTGGGGGAAAAAAATTTCCAATTTTTAAAAGATAATTTTGGTGTTTGTTAGGATTACACAATAATTTGGCTATCACTGGCAAGAGTTGCATAAAAACTAATCTTCAAAGAAATCTAACAGTAGGAAAGACCTATATTTGACTAATAAAAATATCCATTTGAATTGCCCCGTTGCATTTCCTGGGCACCAGATAGCTTTGCTGGTATGTGTCTTAGAAGCTGGTCAACTCATTTTTTTTCTCCATTTAAGAGATGCCCATAATACACCAATAACAACCTATTTGCAACTGTACAGTAAGACTGCAGTTTTTAAGAGGATAGAAGAATTGACACATGAGAAAGGAGTCATCACTCAAGCTGTCATAGCCTTCTTTGCTGGGCTGTGAGGCTGTTTAACCAACAAGGAACTGTCATCCATGAAAGAAGATGCTGTCTTACCCTTATTCTTTCTCATCACCTTCCTAAAGGGGTGGAGATGGACCTTAACTTTTCAATTGTTGTCGTAAGATCTGATGCTAACTCACTGTAAAGCACTTAAAATTTATTTTAGGGGACAAACTGGTAGTTGCCAGAGGGGAAGTGGGGGGGGAAATGGCTGAGATAGGTGAAGGAGATCACTTACCATGTTGGGTACTGAGTAATGTATAAAATTACTGAATCATTATTTTACACCTGAAACTAACAGAACACTGTATGTTAATTATACTTGAAAAAAAAACTTATCTTTAAATCTACTTCATAATTTTTTTAAACGGTAGGAAGTTACTTTGTTTTGAAATTGTAAGATTTTGAGTCCAGAACAATAATAATAATAAATTTGAAGGTGCCTCTTTTTAAAACCTGCTGGGTTGTGGTTCCTAAAACAGCAAAAATTTATCCTTAAATTAGGTATTTTCATAAGTCTAATAAGTAAAATCAGAAGAGTCTGAATAGTACTTAAAATACTTTTCACTGTGCATATTTAGTAAATACAGTGTTTTTTCTTTTCAGAGCAATCCAAAGTTCACAAACCCCCTGAGTACACAGGTTTTACTTCAATACTTTATTGCTTGGCTTGGCTTACTGACCTGTTTTCTTCACACACTGAAATTTCTTCACTGCCAAACCCACACAGCTAAGTCATTACGCATGAAGGGTATACCACTTTCCTTTCTGTAGGCAACTGCACTGTCAGCAGAACATCTTTATTGAGATGTACTGAGTTGGTTTCTTTGGGCCCCATTTTGAAAAGTGTTAATTTTAGAGCAGATACTCATATAGCCTTCACCTAGTTTTTCCATTTGTCAACATTTTGCCACATTTGTTTTCTTTCCCCTTCTTTTCTCCCCTTTCTTCCTTCTCTCTTCCTCTTCCACACCTCTTCTATCTCTCAGTGGTTTTTTGGAACCACTTGAAAGTAAACTGCAAGGGTGACCCCCTTTAGCCCTAAATATTTCAGCAGGTATCTCCCGGGCATAAGAACATTCTCCCATATAACCAAAATGCCATTGTGGGTTCTTTAGAAAATTAACATTAATATCCCTTTTAATATATTGTAGTGCGGTTCATTTTGAAGTTGCTCTAAAATAACGTATCCCCCCCCCCACCTCTGTCCCATACTGGATCCAGGACCTAGTGAAGGTTCATGCGTTGCATTTGGCTTTTATGTCTCTTTCAATCTAGAACAGTCCTTCTGCCTCTTTTGTTTTTTATGTCAATGACTTTTTTGATGAGTCCAGGCTGGTTGTCTGACAGAATGTCCTATGTGCAAAATTAATTTTTCATAAATATTTAAAAATTGACCTAAGAACCAGACTAAGTGTTCTGAACAAGTTGATAAAATATGTGTATGTTTATGTGTTTGTCTTCTAGAGTATGGTCTCCGGCTTGGGAGTCAGATTTTCATAAAGGAAATGACCAGAACTGGTCTGGCAAATAAAGATGGCAACCTGCATGAAGGAGATATAATTCTCAAGGTTGGTGATACAGGGTAGAGAACAACTGAATTCACGTTTATCTTTCTAGCCCAAATTTCCTATTTGAATGCTGATAGAGTGAAACTTTGATGAGATGGGAGTCAATAATAAGACAAAAGCTGGGAAGGGCAGTGGGGTGAGATTTTTATCACAAAAACCAGACATGGAGATTTGTAATAGTGTCATGTTAGTTTTTTAAAAAAAATTCATTGAATGCTTTCTTATTCCCTGTTTATTTAAAGTTTAAGCTCCTATTCCCTAAACTAAGGAAAGATGAGAGGGAGAGTTGGTAGTACATGAATGTTGAATGTTTAATAGTTTCTGTAAACCTCTCCAGTCAGGAAACATGTTCCAGTAGTAAACCAAACCATCGTCTTGAGCTTGGAAGTTAAATAAATTAGCAGAGTAACTTAAGTATACCACAGCTCTCTCATGCCTGTCTTTGAGATCCAGGCATGCAGGGTTATATTTAATTTAAAGGATAATCCATTTTTATTCAGTCATCCTAAAACTCATGTTGTTTGAATAGCTGAGCAAAGAGTTTACACTTTTAGAAGCGCAAAATACAAACTTTCTATTTTGCTGTGAACAGCTGCATCACATGTAACATGACCATTATTCATAAACACAGATAAATGGAACTGTAACTGAGAACATGTCTTTAACGGATGCTCGAAAACTGATAGAAAAGTCAAGAGGAAAACTCCAGCTAGTGGTGTTGAGAGACAGCAGGCAAACACTCATCAACATCCCGTCGTTAAATGACAGCGACTCAGAAATAGAAGGTAAAGAGGGGGAAGCCTGTGAACTTGGCTGGAAACAAGGAAGGCTGTTGCTTTTTCCATTCTCACTGTAGCATAGCCATCCAGCTGGAAGTTAAATTTACAACAAAAGCTTCTGTTTTAAAATTTAATTCGGATAAGTGGTGGTTATTTTCTTACTAAAGTGCTGCTGATACTAGTTTTCCAATATGAAATTCAGGTGGACTTGTGAACTCCCCAGTGGAATCTGTTTTAGGCCACTGAAAAAAAACTTGTTCATAAAAACTATATGTGTGAGTGGCTCAAAGACCTAACCACATCCATTTGTAAATTGTTCAGTCTTGTACTTTCTTGCATATGTTTAAAAAGCGGTATTAATATTTCAAATAAAGGGAAGGTTATATGGAAGATGGCTAAACAGTCAGAATGGCTGAATATTGTGGTATTCATCAATTAGCAATCTGTGTCATCTCTTCTGTCTTAGGAAGCAATACTCACTTCTTAAATCTGAATTACACATGGGGTCACATTTTAACGATGCAAAAACTTACCAATAAAAATAAGTAGGTATGATACTGACTAACCATCTAGTACTGCCTTTGTGCAGAAGAACTTGGAAAATATTAAGTACTCAAGTTTGAAGACAGACATGTTGATTTTTTTTTTAAGTTTATTCATTTTTGAGAGAGAGAGAGAGAGAGAGAGAGAGAGAGAGAGAGAGAGAGTGGGAGAGAGGCAGAGAAAGAAAGGAACACAGAAGCCGAAGCAGGCTCCAGGCTCCCAGCTGTCAGCACAGAGCCTGATGCACGGCTCAAACTCACAAACTGTGAGATCATGACCTGGGCTGAAGTTGGATGGTTAACCAACTGAGCCACCCAGGTGCCCCAGCCATGCTGATTTTTAAAAGAATTACTTTATGAAACCGTACAACTTAGGTTAACTTCCATTATATCAAAAGTCTAATCATTTGGTTACTGCTATAAGTGCAGTGCAGGAAAACAGAGCAGGAGAAATAATCCCAGTATGCTAAGCTTACAGGTTATTTACTTGCTATTTCAAGTGTGATCCTTAGCCCATTGGCTGCATGAGCCTCTGGGAGCTTGCTGGAATCACAGAATCACAGGCCTGATTGTGTGCTAGAATAGCTAGTCTAACAAGATCCCAGGTGATTCATATGCACATTTAAGTTTGAGAAGCACTGCTCTGTGTGGTTAAAAATGAGTGGATACATGTATGATCCAGTAATTGAATTCTGACTCCTCAGTAGCAGCTTTGACGGAAGGTGTAATGAAAGAGGAACATAAAATTCTGAATTTGGCTTCCTCTTTATTAATTAATGTCTTTCCCTTCAAAGGCTCAGATTTGCTTCAAGGGAAGACTGCTAGACTAATAGCACATTTACTCCTGCCTCTTTTCCATTTCTCATATTGGCTTACCCAGAGAATAATATCACTTCTGGTACAGTCTTCAATATCTTAATAAGAAGTCTTTTCTTATTTTTGAAACCAGATATCTCAGAAATAGAGTCAAACCGATCATTTTCTCCAGAGGAGAGACGGCAGCAGTATTCCGATTATGATTATCATTCCTCAAATGAAAAGCTGAAGGAAAGGCCAAAGTAAGATGATGTATACTTTCCTTCACACGCGACACCGTGAACGTACACACATACATTTTACAGATCTGTTGCATTATGAGACATTAACATGATGTGTGCTTAAGTTCAAGAGAGGACATGCAGAACAGATGGTCCAGGATGGGCGCCACACCCACTCCTTTTAAGTCCATGGGGGACGCTGCAGCTGCACTTGGCACAGAGAACAGCAAGGAACCCAAATACCAAGAGGAACCGCCAGGTGAGGCTCCTTGTAAACAGCCGTGTTTGGAAGTATGTGCTTGGTCATTCCAGAGGGTGGCCAGAAGGAGAGAGAAGTTATTAAGAAATCATTCAGATATGTGGAAGAGGCACTCCAGTCTCTTTTAATATTAAAAAAACTTACAAGAATAATAGCCCTTACCATATGCCAACAGATTGGTCACATTTTTTAAATATTTCACTATATTTATGGTCTTTGTGTTTCCCATCTCTGATCCCAACCTGAACTGCTCTGCTCTTAACATTTCTGACACCAGGGGCGCCTGGGTGGGTCAGCTGGTTGGGTGTCCAACGTAGGCTCAGGTCATGATCTCGCAGTTCATGAGTTTGAGCCCCATATTGAGCCTGCTGCTGTCAGCTTGAGCCTGGAACCTGCTTCAGATTCTGTTTCCCCCTCTCTCTCTCTGCCCCTCCCCCATTCTCTCTCTCTCTCTCTCTCTCTCTCTCTCTCTCTCAAAAATAAATAAACATTAACATTTCTGACACCAAACGTGTGGGTTTCTTCCCCTACTCAACTACCAATTCTCAAATTCTCCAGACACCAACTGATCATCCTACAATTCACTTCAGTCCTGGCACTGGCTACCCAGAGTTACGTGCCGACCCCACAGGTTAAGCATTCAGTCCCATAAGATACTTTCGCTGCAGACACCACTGCAATCCCCAGGTGCCCCCTATACTTCTGACCAAATCAGCTCTGAACCAAGGGTTCCCATAACCTCCTCCTCACTCTGGTTTGATCATTTGCTAGACTGGCTTACAGAACTCAGGGAAGCACTTTACTTCCTATTACCGGTTTTTATACGACAGAGGAACAGCCAAATGGAAGCAAGCTATACCGTATAGGGTGAGGGGCACAGAGCTGCCAGGTGCTCTCCAGGCGTACCACCCTTCCCAGTATCTCAGTGTGTTCACTGACCCTAAAGCACTCCAAACTCCATAGTTTATGGATTTTACGGAGGCTCTGTCATGTGCGTGATCAGTTATTAACTCAGTCTCTAACCCCTGTCCCCTCCTAGATGATGGGGAGGTAGGCTGAAAGTTCTAAGCTTCTAATCATGGGTTGCTCTGTCTGGTGACCAGCCCCATCTTGAGGCTATCGAGGAGTTACCTCTTTAGAGACAGAGATAGAGGAAATTCTAAGGGATGTAGGACTTATGTCAGGAACTGAAGGCAAAGAGGGAAGAGAGAAGATTGTCCTGGCACCCGTATCACTCCGGAAATTACAGGGATTTTAGGAGCTCTGTATTAGGAACTGGGGGCAGAGACTAAATGTGTGTGTGTGTGTATATATATATATATATATATATATATATGTGTGTGTGTGTGTGTATACATATACATATATATACATTTAGTCTCATATATATATATATATATATATATATATATATATATATTTGCTTTATTTCCTTTATTTTTATTTTGAGAGAGACAGAGAGAGCATGAGCAGGGGAGGGGCAGAGAGGGAGAGAGAGGATCCCAAGCTCTCAGGGCTCATGACTCAGGGCTCGAACTCATGAAATTGTGAGGTCTTGATCTGAGTTGAAATCAAGAGCTGGACACTCAACTGACCGAGCCACCCACGTGCCCCCCAAATATATATATTTCCAATCCCGTCACAGTTAAATTTTGTCTTATTTGATTAACTGAAGTCCTTTTGTTTCCCACTTCTGATCTCAACCCCCTCCTCCAGCCCTGCCCCACTGCCCTAAAATTATCATCGTGATTTTACATAATAAATATTTATTGATGGTAAGGGCAGATTTATGTGGTTTTTAAGGTATATAAAATGTTCTTTCGCATGTGATTGTGCACCTGGGATTTTGGAAGTTTCTACCTCACTTATTTTGAGAAACTATTCGTACCTGCTAATGCCTCCAAATTAAATCTCACCTTAAAGACTTATTTTTGTTGTCTGATGTGATTTATATGTAGCATAAGGTACCGATTTGGATTTTTGTGGATTTTGTGATCTTTAATGAGACAAACTCACTCTCATTCTCTTGTTAATGATAGATGGTTTTTAATCCACAGCTCCTCAACCAAAAGCAGCCCCAAGAACCTTTCTCCGTCCTAGTCCTGAAGATGAAGCAATATATGGGTATATCTTTCAGCCTCCTCTCTCTTTTCCTTTCTCCTTCCACACACCTCAGTGTCCTTAACTGAAGTACAGAAGAATGGTGTTTTTTAACTGCAGATGGCAGTTTTGCATATAATGGGCCACCGTTAACCAACCTCTATTGTTAGTGTTTATGAGAAAGAGAAATAACTTGTAGGAAAAGAAAAATGTGGAATTTGGCGAACTTTGTAATGTTAACTTTGCTTGTCTACTTATCTGGCTGCTTTTCCAGAATGTGATTCTGAGTATTTGAGTTTGCCAAATTGGTAACTCTCAAATAGGTGAAATGTTGCTTAACTACAGGACCTTTTTAGGGTTGTAGTATCCTGACGATCCTAGCGTGTGGAGGGAGGATAGAAATGACACAGTGCTCTGCTCTGGATAATGAGAACCCGTGTGGTTCAGTGGTGGTAGAGAGGGGCAGCTCCTGGAGTAAGATCCGACCTTGCTGGACCCAGGTTGTGTCTCCATTTGGCAAGAGTCCTGTGGTGGCCGCAAGCTTTCCTTTAGAAGAATCCTAAAGTGGGAGTCAGATGGCCTAGCCCTGCCTTTTGTTTGCTTTCTAATCTTGAATGAGTTTATGTAAACACCTGTATTTCTACTTATTAACCAGTTAAGTGGGCCTGCTGATGTTCATCTCACAGTCCCAAAAAAGATAAAGTGATAAAAACGAGAGATTTTTAATATGTAAATCTCCCCATAAATAGAAGAAATTAAATCTTTCACTAATGTTCTCCCTCACAAAGAAAAATCTCCCGTCTTTCTTTTCTAAAACCTGAACCGATTGCAGTCCCAATACCAAAATGGTGAGGTTTCAGAAGGGAGACAGCGTGGGCCTCCGGTTGGCTGGTGGCAATGACGTTGGGATATTTGTGGCTGGCATTCAAGAGGGGACCTCCGCAGAGCAAGGCGGCCTTCAAGAAGGGGACCAGATTCTGAAGGTAGGAAAAGACCAGCCCCGTTTCTAGACGTTACTGGGGAAGAGCTGATTATAAGGGAAGTGTCTAGCTCGTGAAAATGGACCAGTAGCAGGTTTGTTTGTGCTAAACATAAGTTCTGTTTCCCTGAATGGGCCCTGTCTTCTCAGTCCTGGAACCCAAAACTCATGCCCATGTCTATGGGAATTTATAGTTTTTAAGACCCTTGCTAAGATTTTTATTAGTAAGCTTAACAAAAAGATTGAGATTCTAACTTAAGGCTTAGGAGGAAGACCTCTCAAAAGATCTTGCTAATGTTTGTTTTTTTTTGATTCCCTGCCTGGTTGTCACTCTTAAGGCAGTGTGCTGAACTTGAACAAGGGTGGGTGTTGGCTTAGATCATCAGCCTTGAATCCACTCCCAGCCTCTTATTAGTTCCGTGACCTTGGTTTAACCCTGACACTCAGGTTTTAGTATCTGTTCAATGGGGATGAGAATACCTGTCTTGCAGGGGCCCTGGAAGATTGGAATGGGTAACACTCACAAGGCATTTAGCAGAGTTCCCGGCACAGAGCAGGAAGGTCAATGTCTGTTCTTCTCCCCAATGGAAAATAACAAGTTGCTGCCACTCAGGATGTTGTTTACATCTAAAATTGACCAGGAATGGGAATTTCTGGTTAATCAAATATTGGTCCTTTTAAAGTTACTATATATATGTTTATATAATCTACTACTTTTAGAAAATAAACTCAACTTTGACATTTCATGAGATACATATAATGTATTTTCCATTGGCTTCTGAATAAAGAATGTCAAATACCTCGTGACTCTGAAAATACAGGGAACTGTCTTCACTGGAATTTCTGCTTCTGTAAACTTGCATTTCTTAGGAGTTTATTAGGGGGTCTGGGTATCTAGGTTCAAAGGAGAGAGGAGAAAAAAAGTTGCAGAATTCCCAAGGAAGCAGGCAACAGAGCCCCCAAACAGGTGGTCCTCTTCCTTGGCTCTTGGCCTCACTGCGGTAGTTCAGATTTCATTTCTGGAGCAGATGAAGGGCAAAGCTTGATCATGAGCTTTGCTGAAGCTTTCCAGTGATATTCTAAACCTTCCTTGGCTCTGGTCAGGATCCTAGAAGACCAAGTGTACCTGAGTTAACCTGGTGGTACCACATGATCCTAGGAAATACCACTTACCAAGTGTTATCGATAAGAATCCCATCAGAGTGCCAGCTCATACCAATTTACTTTTGGGCTGATACCAAAGGAGAGAAAGTATTATTTCCTAACTCATGTGGGGCTATAGGAAGTCAGGAATTTGGAAGCCTTTGCTCATGAAGGTTCAAGAGTAAAATATTTTTGTATCCTTGGGTAAAAAAGATTTTCTGAATTTCCATGAAAACATAGTGGATTCACCCCAAGGCCTAATAAGCCTCTCTGCAAGTTGTTAAAGACAGGAGAGTCATTTCCATGTGTAAAAGTCATGGTATGCAATATTTATACTTAAGAAAGTGTCTTATTTTTTGTTATCACCCTAGTAAAAGACAAGAAGAAAACTATGGGAACCAGCTTTTTTTTTTTGGCAGTGATCCCATCTGAAGGTCAGACAATAGATGGTCCTCGTTTTGGGAGTGAATACATTTTCTGTTAAGGAGCTCTCAGCTTTACAAAAGGGTAAAAAAGACTTGAGCTCGCCTACTGGGGCAGAGAAGGTGCTATATAATCAAAAGCTGTAGCTGATACAGAATCCTTTTCAGGCTCACAGCAGACACAGCTAGTCCCCGTAGACTACTAAATAGATTAATGAAAGGGGATATTTCTTGGAGAGGACTGTACAACCTAACCTTCCAGTATCAAAGTGCTGTCCTGGCCTTTTTAACTGTAATTTGTTCCAGCATTCACGGCCAAATTGAATATGTGGGGAACTTTGCACATATACTGAACACTTTTCTTCTGTTGAGGGTTTTTTAAGTGGAGCTCTTCCCTTTGTAAAGATGGCAGCCTGACATGTGGAATGAACACACCAGTGTACTGTGGCAAGATATCTGCCTTATCCATTAACAGAAGTGTATGTTTTCATGTTTGGTGTAACTCTTTGCTTATTATTTATCTGGTACGGTTCTTATTTCTCTTTCAGAAACTTTTATGGGATGGAAGAGAGAAAGAAACTCCTCTAAGTTTTTAAATGTAGCTACCATGTGTGATTTAATTTTGACCAGTGTAGTTTGTAGCTCGATGGAAGGTCAGTCTCACATGGCCATAGGATGGACAGATGGACCCTCAAGGTCTTCCCTCAAGCCCTATGGCCTTATCTCATTTAAATAAAATAAAGATGGGGTGCCTGGGTGGCTCAGTCGGTTAAACATCTGACTTGGGCTCCGGTCATGATCTTGCGGTCCGTGAATTTGAGCCCCGTGTCAGGCTCTGTGCTGACAGATCAGAGCCTGGAGCCTGCTTCAGATTCTGTCTCCCTCTCTCTCTGCCCCTCCTCCACTTGCGTGCGTGCTCTCTCTCTCTCAAAAAATAAACATTAAAAAAATTTTTTTAAATAAAAATAAAGGCATATAGAGTGCATACAAAAACATGTCGCCATATACAGACACAGGTGTAGATATGAAAATGGCACAAGAAAGGATTAGATTCTAAAATCTGATGATCCCTAACTAGGGGATAGAGAGATGGAATGACAGATACCCTAAATGATAAATACTGTTTCAAAGGAAAAGTTAATGGGATTGCTTTAGCAAGTTACTTTATTTCAAAAGCACTAAGTGTCAACCTAATGCCTGTTTTCACTTAATCATAAATTCCAGTCTTAATTTAGGCTCAATGATTTTTTTCAGTGATAAAGTAATAAAGACTTCCATAGTCCTCAATGACTGAAAAAAATATTTCGTAGGAATTCTGTATCTTCTTTTTACTTCTATATTGTTAAAATATTAGGTACTTAAAAAAATTTTTTTTAATGTCTTACTTAGAGTCATAGTGGAAGAGGGGCAGAGAGAGAGGGAGACTGAGGATCTGAAGTGGTCTCTGTGCTGACAGTAGAGAGACCCTGATGCGGGGCTTGAACTTAAGAGCTGTGAGATTAAGACCTGAGCCAAAGTCCCATGCTTAATTGACTGAGCCACCCAGGCGCCCCTAAAATAATTTTTATATTTGCTCATTTTTGACTATTCTGTTTTAAAAACGATTTTAAAGGTACTGAACAAAGATTCCAAAATGTCTTTTTCTTTGTGCCACATTTCAGTTTTACTTGCTTTGAAACTTACCTTTCAAAAGCTAATTACTGTGTCCCCTCTTTGGTCGATGGGGGATAAATGTTGTGGCTCCTTGCCAGAAGCTTAAATATATAAGTCCATCTATTAGGCTAATGGTCTGCCATTTAAGGCTAATGCTCTTCAGTTTCATAAACACATATTAAAAACCTTTTAGGTGACAGAACTTACAGGAGAAAGGTGGAATTGCATTTTTATTTTCAGGCTTTTATTTGAATCAACTTAAAGTGTTAATGCCTTAAGTTGGGCCAGCATGCTTGTTTTGCCATAAAACTCTACCACTCCCTATAGCATTACAGTTATGTTTCATAATTGTATATTATCTCCCTGACCACCTCTATGGGATACTCAAAGAAGAGACAGACACACAAACATAATAAGAAGGTTTAATCTGATCCAGTGACAAATCCTTGATGGAATGGCCTATTTCTAAGGGACGGTTGGCAGTGTGGGGAGGCAGGAGGGTATGGTGACTCACACAGCCTAGGCCCATAGGAGGTATTGGGAGGGTTTCAGTTGGGACACTAAGGAGTTTTTTATATCTGGGATTTGCTTTGGGCAGGCCCTGATGAAAACAAAGAGACAAAAACTTAGGTGACATCTTTTAAAAAACCTCTTCTTCTTGTTTTTTGTTTTGTTTTGGTTTTGTTTTTTGTGTTTTTGGTTTTTTTTTTTTTTTCGGTTTGTTTTTCTGTTTGCCTTATCAGGTGAACACACAGGATTTCAGAGGGCTGGTTCGGGAAGATGCCGTTCTCTACCTGCTAGAAATCCCTAAAGGTGAAATGGTGACCATATTAGCTCAGAGCCGAGCTGATGGTGAGCATGTTTGGTTATTAGTTTAATGCGGGGAGTGGGTGAAGGGAGGAAGGATGAGAGAGGTATCTTGGGACCAGAATAGGTAAGTCTGGGTATTAAAAAACTGAAGTATATCTTCACACTCAATTTCTGAGTCATACGTATGTGGAGAAAATTTGGGTACCATTTAATGTCCTACAGAAATGTCTTCTGTGCACCAACTGAAATCATTTTACCAGTTGTGTCAATTTGGAATAAAATTGCTTTTCTGAATAGTGATCTGTCCTTAAGTACTGCCTGGAGTTTATGGAGTTTCCATATGCAAGATACAAAGGGCCCCATCTGTGGATCAACTCCCACATTAATGCTTATCTGACAAGTTGCTATACCCTTATCTTGACAATGCAAGTCTGACAACTTGCTATATCCTTTCAGACTTCATTGTTCTCATCTGTAAAATGGGGGTTGATAGCATCTTCCCTGTCTGCTTCAGGGGTTGACTGGCAAGTATATTAGAGCTCTCTAAAGCAATAGAATCAATAGGATGTGTGTGTGTGTGTGTGTGTGTGTGTGTGTGTGTGTGTGTGTATAGATGTTTATTATAAGGAATGGGCTCAAATGATTACAGAGGTTGGCCAAGTCCCAAAATCTGCAGGGTGAGCTGACAAGTTGGAGATCCACGAGAGCCAATGATTTGGTTCCATTCCAAGTACAGAGGCCTGAGAACTGGGAGAGCTAATGGTGTAGTTACAGTCTGAAGATTAGCAAGCTCACAACCCAGGAAGACCTGATGCTTCCATCTGAGTCTGAAAGCAGGAAAAAAGCTGATGTCCCAAAAGCTGATGTCCTAGTTCTAAAGCAGGAAGAGTTTGTTTTTTCTTACTCAGTGAAGAGTTCCCCTTTCTGTTTTATTCAAGCCGTCAACTGATTGGCTGAGGCCCACCACATGAGGAAGCGCAATCTGCTTTACTCAGTCTACTAATTTAAATGTTAATGTTCATTCCAAAACACCCTCAGTTAACACACAGAATAATGTTTAACCAAACATCTGGGCACCCTGTGGCCCAGTCAGGTTGACACAAAATTAACCATTATGGTGACTCATGGAGTTAGCTTTCTGCCCTTGTTTGAGCCCGGATTCCCATAGGTCTGTTCACTGAGTTTACTAAATGAAGAGAAGTAAAAAGGGTGATCAGGGATAGGAGAAGCTGGTAACTGTGAAGCAGAATGCAACATACAACAATGCTTTTGTTTTTCAGTGTATAGAGACATACTAGCTTGTGGCAGAGGGGATTCGTTTTTTATAAGAAGCCACTTTGAATGTGAGAAGGAAACTCCACAGAGCCTGGCTTTCACCAGGGGGGAGGTCTTCCGAGTGGTAGATACGCTGTACGATGGCAAGCTGGGCCACTGGCTGGCCGTGAGGATCGGAAATGAGTTGGAGAAAGGCTTAATCCCCAACAAAAGCAGGTATCAGAGATCATACACTCTCATACACCTCTCCTAAGTCTTCCACAAATCAATACAGTCCCTTCCCTGCTCAAAAAGGAAGCACCTGTAACTTCATCATTTGTCGTTGTGTCCTCTCCCATCACCTATTCCACCTATTCTTATTTATGAGGTGTGGCCTGGGACTGTGAGATACCCACTAAATGGTCTGCTGTACTTAGTTGGCATCATGTGGTTGGCTGTTGCACCTGGCTGGTGTTTCAGCGGTTTCCCGGGGAGTGCCTGCCACTTTGCGTAGCCTACAAGCAGATTACCAAGTGGCTGTAGCAAACCAACACACCTCTCAGAGACAGGTTGCCCTTGTCCGCTGTCGGGCCCGCATCCTTGGACGGGGCTGATCTATCCCAGTTAACACTTGTTGGTTGGCTGACTGGGGAAAATAGTAAAGATGATTATACTTTGGCATGGATTTTAGTTATGTTTATTGTATTCCATCCTACCAGAATGAGCCAAGTTTATTGTGTTCTGAGCTATTTCTGGTAGGTTTTCTGTGCACCCAACCGTTCTCTGCTTCCACTGTGTGGAGAATGTCCCCACGTTTCCCATTCTGTGAAACCTCTTCGGTGTCAAGCTGCATCTTCTCTATTCCAAGTTCATAAGCAGTATTGACTAGACTTGGTTAATTTTAACTTCATTTGTGCATTTTCTGGCTTTTGAGATTTACTTCCTGTGGTTTTTTTCTCTCAGAGCTGAACAGATGGCCAGTGTTCAGAATGCCCAGAGAGACAATGCTGGGGACAGAGCAGATTTCTGGAGAATGCGTGGTCAGAGATCTGGCGTGAAGAAAAACTTAAGGAAGAGTCGGGAAGATCTAACAGCCGTTGTGTCAGTTAGCACCAAGTTCCCCGCCTATGAGAGGGTTTTGCTGCGAGAAGGTGAGGAAGCTAAGTGGGGCCTAAAGAAATGATCTGACTGGGCTCTGAGCCTGTTTTTCTTCATTTTCATACTGTAACAGTCAGGTTCAAATTTACCATACCACTTAGACCAATGCCAGGTTATAGCGTTGGAATCACACTCAAACATGAAATAAAATTTCCAAAAAAGTGAGCTGTGCCAACTCTTACATGGAGGTGTATTTCCACATCTTATGTTATTTAATTTTTTTAATTTTTGGGGGGGTGGAGGGGCAGAGAGAGAGAGGGAGAGAGAATCCCAAGCAGGCTCCAGGCTTAGTGAAGAGCCTGATGCAGGGTTTGATCTCATGACCCTGAGATCATGACCTGAACCGAAACCAAGAGTCGAAAGCTTAACCCACTGAGCCACTTGGGCGCCCCTTCAGTTATTTCTTCTGATACTACCATTCAAAAGTTTTTATATATTGCCTATAGTAAAGTTTTTTTTTTTTAAGTGTTTATTCATTTTTTGAGACAGAGAGGGAGAGCGTGAGTGGGAGAGGGGGGAGAGAGGGAGACACAGAACCTGAAGCAGGCTCTGGGCTCCGAGTTGTCAGCAGAGAGCTTGAGGCGAGGCTCGAACCCATGAACCATGAGATTGTGACTTGAACTGAAGTCAGATGCTTAACTGACTGAGCCACCCAGGTGCCCCAGTAAACTTTATCTTTGACACTAGGGAGGGGAGTAAAGACATATTCTTCAGGAAAGAACAGGGCTGAAGTGAGGGAGGAAGAGCACACCATTTCTTTTTTTAATCATGTTCATCACTAGCCTATAAAATACTTTGGCTTCTTATCTTAATAGCTGAGGAAATGTGTTTCCATGGCCTTTCTTGTCTCATTTCAGCTGGTTTCAAGAGACCTGTGGTCTTATTTGGTCCTATAGCAGATATAGCACTGGAAAAGTTGGCAAATGAGTTACCTGACCTGTTTCAAACTGCTAGTAAGTTGAATGATGATGATCTTTGTTGATGATCTTTTCCTCCCCAAATTTTCAGTCTGAGAAATAATCTAATATAAAGAAAAAATGGAAAAAAAGGAGAATACCCACATACCCTTCACATGCAGTCACTGTCACCAGTCAGAAAGTTTGCTATATATCACCCCTACCACAGACACAGAAACACACTCTTAAAATTTTCTTTTGAGCCATTTGAAAAGTTTAAGTTGTAGACGTTGTAACATTTTTTTAGCCACGTGAGTCTCCTCAGAACAAGAGCATTCTTCTATACAGTGACACTGCCAAGAAATTTAACACTGATAAAACCGTACTGTTTAGTATATATTGTGTTTATGTCTACAAACACAGAAGTAGCCTCCTCTTTCTACTTTATTTTCTAACATTGATATCTTGCAGAGTCCAAGCCCCTTGTCTCACCTGTGGGACTATCTGCTTCCTCATGATTAGATTTCAATTTAAGAGGTGGTGTGAGTGCTTCTTGTCTCTCCTTAGGGTGGCACCTTATGTCAGACTGATGGAGTCTCTGATTTTGATTTCTAAAAAAGTTGGTTAGCCCCTTGTTTTTGCTTTTGCAGAAACGGAACCAAAAGATGCAGGATCCGAGAAATCCAGTGGGGTGGTGCGGTTAAATACAGTGAGGCAAATCATTGAACAGGTGAGGAAATTCATCTGAAGGCCATGTTGTCGGAAGGAATTAGCTCATGGTTTGCTGGAGTCTTTTTTTAGGACAGAATCTGTTTTCAATAATCATTAAATGTTAATTGTAAAAAATAAATATAAATGTAAGCTGTTGCATTGTGTGGAAACCAGGTGATGTTCAGCGGCAGTGACGTACTGTTTTTTTCAGTTCTCAACATTATACCAGATAACCTGTTAATTCATTTTCTCAGCAGTTCCAATAAACGAGTAGTATTAAAGTGGATATAACGTGGAGGAAAACATTCTGCTTTTGGATTTAAATTGACAAGTTTTATCTGATGCAGCCTTTACTTAAACTCTTTGCTGCTGTATGATTTTACATACATAACTTTGACGTAACTTTTTCCCATTTCTGACAGGATAAGCATGCACTCCTGGATGTGACTCCTAAAGCTGTGGACCTGTTGAATTACACTCAGTGGTTCCCGATTGTGATTTTTTTCAACCCAGACTCCAGACAAGGTGTCAAAACCATGAGACAGAGGTTGAATCCAACGTCCAACAAAAGTTCTCGGAAGTTATATGACCAAGCCAACAAGCTTAAAAAAACTTGTGCACATCTTTTTACAGGTAAGTGAAATTTAAAATGTTGTCTCTTTGTTCCATGGTGGAAAATACAGAATTGAAGAATGGAAGAACCAAGAAAATAATATGAAAAAAGAAGAATAATCTGAAATCCTATTCATGACTCCTTGAAAAGAAGTTAATCCTATAAAATGAGTTTATGAGACGCATTGAGTGTGTATATTTAATTTTGACTAAAAATGATCATAAAGATCTATGACATTGCAAAAATTGGTCATTATGATGAGGTTCAAATTTTTGTGTGGGACTGTAGGCTAGTGATTGAGCCCAGTGCACCACTAAACACCCCCATCTCTATATAGCTTGTATCGTTCTCTACTTACCATGCATGTGTGCACTAATGGAGTGGTAGGAACTTGGTTTCATTATTTAAAAAGGTCCCCAAAATAGAAACTTGAACACTCTGGGTACTGGATGATATTCTATTACTTCCATTTTTAGGATAAATGATACTGTGATTATGTTTAAAAATAAAGAGTTTTTATCTTGTAGGAATGTATACTAAATAAAGTATTCATGGATGACCCTCATATATATTTATGGATGACCTAATATCATGCCTAGCATTTGCTTAAATGATCTTTGGTGAGGAGAGTGGGTGGGGATATTAACAAGAGTTGATAGTTGTTGAAGGTGGGTAATGTAGACATGGAAGTTCATGTTCTATCTACTTTGTATATGTTTAAAATTTTATATCACAGAATATTAAGTTCCTGAAATGAAGACCCACTGCTACTGTTCCTTAAAAAATAATCTAAGAACATAGCATGTTTTAGTAACTGAATATACGCCATACCTACATACATGACTAGTTCTGTGAATGCAGTATAATTCAGGGTTTAAAAGGATTGTATGAAGTTTTTGGTCATGCAGTTTTGTGGGAACAACGTGAGGAGACTGTTGTGGATAGAACATCCTTCACGTAGTGATGATAGCTCTTTTGAGTTCAGTGCTGCTCACCATCTACTTGTCATTTTTAGCATATCTGACACTGGGGAAGGGGGGGTAGATAGATGTACGTCCACATTAAGACTCTTGTTTTATTTTCACTGGCTTTTCTTGTTAAAGATATGTGCTATTTATCACTATGGTGAAATGCTGTAACTGAGAGGTAATTTAGCCAAATGCACAGGAGAGTGGTCTATCATAAATTTTTTTTAATGTTCATTTTAATTTTTTTTTTCAATGTTTATTTATTTTTGGGACAGAGAGAGACAGAGCATGAACGGGGGAGGGGCAGAGAGAGAGGGAGACACAGAATCGGAAACAGGCTCCAGGCTCTGAGCCATCAGCCCAGAGCCCGACGCGGGGCTCGAACTCCCGGACCGCGAGATCGTGACCTGGCTGAAGTCGGACGCTTAACCGACTGCGCCACCCAGGCGCCCCTTTAATGTTTATTTTAGAGAGAGAGAGAGTACCTAAGTGGGGAAGGGGCAGAAAGAGAGGGATACAGAGGATCTGAAGTGGGCGCTGCACTGATAGCAGAGAGCCTGATGTGGGGCTCGAACTCACGAACTGTGAGATCACTACCTGAGCTGAATTTGGGACACTTAACCGACTGAGCTACCCAGGTGCTCCATAAACTGGGTTTTTTTTTTTAATGTAGAGTCTTAAGAGCTTGGGCTTTTGATACATTCATACTCATCTTTCCTCTTGTTTTTACTACTGCTACTAATAGTAATAATGTAATTAATAATTATTATCACTATTTTTATTATAGCAGTAGCTAACATTGGTATAGCTTTTCATGTGTTTATTGGACTGTAAGAAAAGCCAGGTGACTTTTACAGGGTCACACATTGAATGGTGGGGTCCAGAAGAAACTGATGTCTCTGTGTGTCCAATATTCTGTATGTTACAGCACAGATGTATTTTTAATGCTGAAAGGGGTCATATAGCGTAATTCCTCTGTTTAACAGATAATTAGTCCATTTAACCAAGAGCTATATCATTATGAGTGATATTAAACCTACCCCCACTTCATCCCCACCCCCGCCTTTGCTTCAGTCCATTGAATAGCTAGGGGCTTGCCTTAGAGTTGAATTTGGAGTTCATGTGAGGATATGAGACATCAGGGAGGGAACTCATGGGTTGTGGAGGAAGAACCAGGCTGCAGGAGGCTGGACAAAGGGAGGGGCATGGTAGAAGAAAGTAGCCAGTGACTCTAGGGCCCTCTCTTTATCTGGCTGTGAGTGGGTATCGTTTGCTCTTTGGAGCACAGGCATAATCACACTAGCTGGCTGTGTCTGAGGATCCGTAGGACCTCATGTGTGTAGAAAGGTTTAACAGTTCCTTATTCGGCTCTACTAATGGATGATGCGATTCTTGAAGGCAGGGACTGTACATTACTCTGTGTGCCGAAGGTCAGCATAAGGCCTAGCAAACGGGCAGGGCATTGATATTTGTAACTTAGATCTGCCTTTGGGGTACCAAACTATTTCTTGCCTAAAGCTCATTAAGAGTTTGAAGGTTTAGGATAACTAAAGTCAGAGGCTGGAACAGAAATGAAGATACTAAGCCTCCAGTTTCATTTAGAACTTTGAAGTGGCCACGAGTTGCCAACCTCTCTAACATGGAATTCTGCAGTCTTCAGGACAGATGGAACAGGGTGCTGAATGACTTTTACCAACAAGCCCCAGTTTTCTACCAAATGGCCTCTTACAGTATTCTTCCAGACTTCCAAGTTTGAGTCTTGAAAGCCGCATGGATGGTCTCACTAAATGCTTTCTATACCCCGTGTCTCTGTCAGCCTGACCAGGTTGTGGCCTGATTGTGTGCACGATGGCCAGAATCAAAGGGTTTTTTTTAATGATTTTTAATTTATGGCATTTTTTGAATGTGTAAGTAAGAATAATCGAACTGTTCTGAACACCCTAATTCAAAAATCCAGGGTTATGTTGCAGGTAGACTCCCCACAGTCAATATCCTTCTTTTCCCTGTTGCATTGTAACAAGAAAGTCCCATTTCCCACAGATGAGTATTTAATTATGACACTATTAAAATGACTCCCCTTGCAAACTCACGGTATTCCTCAGTTAAGTGGGGATGACAAGGAAAGATTTATTTTGAGATTTGCCCCGAAGCAAGTTAATTTTCAGTATAAGTTAAAATGTTAGGCTGCCCTTTTTTCCCATTTAAAAATTTCTATTCTAGAATGCATTTCTGTGTACTTGTCACAAAAATGATTTTTCAAACATGAAGTTTGAATAGCATGTTTTCTTGAAATTCCTGAAGCACTCTGTTCATGGTTTGAAGACCAATGAAATGGAACTGTGAACTGAGACCCAAACAGGGCCACCATTTCTGTGAAGTCATGGGATTTTTTTAAAAAACATACCACACGATAATCTAACACTTTTATCAGCTTCCCCAGGTTTCAGTAATATGAAATTTGTACAGTTCAGTCCTGGGACTTTGGAAGTACTGAACAAAGGCTACTGATTATTGTTAGTGATATTACTTTATACCTATTTTATTATCTTTCAATATTCCATGTTTAAAAAAAAAGTTCATGTCATTATACAGTGTTTGCAAAGGCTTGAGGGGAAAAGTGAATCCTGTACCAGGTGAAGGAACCCAAACTACGGTAGCCAAGCCAGTTCTTGGTTTCCAGAGGGAAGGTAGAGCCTGGAAACCACAGGAAGCAGATGGAAGATGCTGTACTCTCTGGCTGGACACCTTGGTTGACGGTTGCTCGTTTAGAGGGGGTCTCTGCCACATGAATAAGTTTATTGGAATTTAATTTATGTACCCTACAATTCACCCATTTAAAGTGTACAATTCAGTGGTTTTTAGTATATTCAGAACTGTACAGCCATCACCATAACCAATTTTAGAATGTTTTTGTCACTCCAAAAAGAAGCCCAATATCCTTTAGCAGTCATTCCCAATTTCTCCCTACCTGCCCAGCCTTACATGCCACCTTTTGCTGCTGCAGTTGGCACTTCCCAGCAATCTCCTTGGCTGGGGAGAGAATAATGACCATACTCGTGCCAGGGCTGGGAACAGATGCTCTCAAAATCCCAGGACTCCCAGCTAAGACAGAGACTGAATGCACATTCTTCCAATATTGCACTGTTTGGAGTTTGAGAGATATATTAAGCCTATTCAAGTAGATACAGGCCTCGTCCAGAGATTGGGAACAACAGGAATTAACTAAAATAATATAGCACATAATAATGCTAAAAGAATGTGCAAAACCTAATGAGCAAAAGCCAATAGTAAACTAAAGGTACTTGATTGCAAGAGAAGGCAACATCCTGTTTTAACCACCTGTTAAAAGGGGGTCAAGTGCATGAACTGGATGGTACCAACTTAGTCTGTGTTACTTTTATGTGGGTCTTAGGAAATTAGCCACTATGAAGTTGTTTGATTCAGTGTGAATTCAATGAGAGGTATTATGACTTTTTCATTTTATTAGGAGGCATGAACATATTTTCTGCATTTCACAAAAGACCCTTTAACTTTAGGTTTTTCTTGTGATAAATACAGATTGTATCCGTCTCAACTCCAACATAAAGCTCAAAAAGCAGTTTAATGTACACATTTCCTGCAGACCTCTCATTTTGCTTCTGGGGTGTGTAATCTCACTTCCACATGCAAGTACTATGGCATCATATTTTACCCAAGAACACAATAATCTTTCCAAAGTACCATGATAAGGATACAAAAGTTCAAGGAATCAAGTTAATTTTGCTTGAGTTGTGCAATGTACCGGTTTATTCTAATGCTATACACAATGGATGACCAAGGAAATTATAAGCTCATTCAGGATTTTCCAAGGTCAGTGTTAGAACTTCTTAAATGAAAGAATGGTATAGGTTATTAGGAAGAAAACTTGAAGCGCAGTTGCTTACAGATTGCTTAATGGGTTTTTTTTTGGCTATATATAGAGAAGTACGCAGACTTCAGGATAGATGGATCGGGGCCTAACAAATTTTACCAGTAAGCCCCAATTTTCTTTGGGGTGCTACACATAATGCCATAGCCTTTAATAAGAGGCTATGACATAGTTTAAAAAAATCCTAATATACCTGCACTCTGATCATTTTAGGCCCAATTTATTATTCTGGAGCACTTTGCTCTAGTTTATCCCTGTTAGGTTCATAAATACATACTGCTGGAGAACAAATGCATATGTTTTACTTGATTGGTATTTTATATCTGTTTTTATTAAAAATTTTTTTTTAATGTTCATTTATTTTTGAGAGAGACAGAGACAGAAAGAGAATGAGCAGGGGAGGGAGACATAGAATCTGAAGCAGGCTCCAGGCTCTGAGCTGTCAGCACAGAGCCCGATGTGGGGCTTGAACTCATGAACTGCTGAATCATGACCTGAGCCGAAGTCGGACACCTAACCAACTGAACCACCCAGGCACCCTGTTTTTATTTTTTTTAGTGTTTATTTATTTATTTATTTTGAAAGAGGGAACAAGTGCAAGTGGGGGAGGGGCAGAGAGGGAGAGAGTGACTCACAAGCAGGCTCTGTGCTGACAGCTCCACATGGGGCTTGATCTCCTGAACCATGAGATCATAACCTGAGTCAAAATCAAGAGTTGGATACTCAACTGACTGAGCCACCCAGGTGCCCCGTATCTGTTTTTAGATGGGCTGTGTTGTGCAGTGGCTAAGGCCATACGCTCTAAAAGCAAACTTCTGAGTATCTAGGTTTTTTTCAGTTGTTTGGTGTGAGGCCTTGAGCTAGTTACTTTTCACTGTTGTGCCTCAATTTTTCTTCTGTAAAATGGAGCCAATAGCTATACCCACCTTGCAAGGTTTTGATAAAAAATGAGTAAGGTATTTGGAAAAGTGCTTGGTCTATCCGTAGTAAGTACTGTTATAGGAGATATATTTTGTTCTGAATAGAAAATGTATATTCCTTGAATATACACCTATAGATTTTGGTTAATCTGTAGGTGTATTCTAAAATGTTAAAGCCTATCAAAATGATATACATTTTGATAGCATTAAATGTTACCTTCAGTTTTTTATTGGTGATATCCAACAGTAAATTGGTATATGTTTTTCTTCTTTATAACATATATGTCTATGTAATGATCTTTAAGATACTTTTATATTTGGCTTAGATGTGTTATCCTTGCTCCTAAAAACGTAATTATTAAAAACATACTTTCTAAAGGTAGCCTTTCTGAAAAACAGACATTCTGAAAAGAAAGAAATTCAATTTTAGCTTTATAACATCTATCTGTAATATAAACTCTCAACAGGTGGACGGGTAATGGTTTTAATTACATTTGACTAAAGGGATTTATTGTTCAAATATATGCAGATTTTCTCTTGGATTTGTCAAGAGTTTTAATTCGTATATGACAAAAGAATAAAATGAGGTCACATAGCATTTTTAATAAACATTGCTATGGAAGTAGATGCAAACCTTTTGTTTACATTTCTGTAGCTACAATCAACCTAAATTCAGCCAATGATAGCTGGTTTGGCAGCTTGAAGGACTCAATTCAGCATCAGCAAGGAGAAGCAGTTTGGGTGTCTGAAGGAAAGGTATGTGGCATAGATATTCTGCTATGAGGTGAGAGTCCACATTCTGAATCTTTTCTCAGGAGGGTAGTGAATGTAGTAAAACTATGCCCACTTGAAGTGATTCCAACATCTGTGCTAATCAGATTTGAAATTCTATAAATTCTCTGAAAACGTAATAAAATGAAGGGACTTTTCCAAGAAAAGTAGAATGTGATGTATGTGACCCTACATTCACTTCCCTTTTACTTTTAATGTAGTAACTAGTGTTGTATTCCAAGCACACTAATCAGAGCTTACAAGATCTTGTGCTGAGCTCCATCCACAGCTTACTAAGTACACGGGAAACTCAGCATGAGGGGGAAAGGTGAGGGTAAGAATCATGGAGAATATGGTTAAAAATTAATTTAAAAAGGGAAAGCTAGTTGAGTTGGAGTCATTTGCTTAGAAAGAAGATTGGCAGAGAATGTGTCCTAGGAATTTGAGTAGGTTGATAGGAGGGAGCTAGGAAGCTTGTGTAGGCTTCTAAAATTGGGTAGCTTCTCATCTATGCACGTAGTTTGCCCACAGTTCTACTGCAGGGAGGAAGCAAAGAGATTATGTAATTTCCTGTGGTTCTAAGGAGCCTTTGGTGCTAGTATTCTGTAGTCCAGCTGAATCGAACCAGTTTGTGAGACGTCAGAGGTATGATTTTGTTGCGGAACCAATTAGATTGTTGAGTGCTAGTCTTGCCCTTAGGAAACTGCATGTTTAGTCACGGTGTCTAGCATCTTCTGAGTGTTTAGAGCCTGCTGAGGATCCCTAGAACCTCTTTTGTGAGAACAGGTTGAACAGGACATAGCTTCCTTCCTCAAGGATTTGAGAATCGAGTGAATGAGTGGAGACATATGCAACACCGAGCAGTGTGCATTTATTACTAGGAGACAAGTATTAGCAGAAAAAGCTGGAAAGTAGCCAAATTCTGGAAGAAAAGTACAACAATCTGAGGAAGCACGGCTCAGTAATGGTAGAAAGGATGGATGGTAGTAAGGCTAGATAGGGTGGAGGGTTCCTAGTTTGAGTCCCTGCACAAAAAATTAACATAATAATCTAAAGCCAAGTGATTTCAAGAAAATAAAGATGACTTCCCTTTCTAGAACATGTCAGGTTTCAGTCACTTGGCTGTGCCCTTGGGAATTTTCTTGAGTCCCCACTCCCAGGAGCCATGTCGACCCCACTGACCCTCCGAAACAAATTCCTCTAGATGGAAGGGATGGATGATGACCCTGAAGACCGCATGTCCTACTTAACTGCCATGGGCGCGGACTATCTGAGTTGCGACAGCCGCCTCATCAGTGACTTTGAAGACACCGACGGCGAAGGAGGCGCCTACACTGACAATGAGCTGGATGAGCCAGCTGAGGAGCCACTGGTGTCTTCCATCACCCGCTCCTCGGAGCCGGTGCAGCATGAGGAGGTGAGGTGAGGCAGGTCACAGGCTGTGAGGCCATGGGCAGGAAAAAGAGGTTCTGCTGTTTCACTTGGATTCTTCTGGACAACTGTTTATTCAGGGTGCTGTAGAAGGTATTCCTAAGAGTTGGAACAGATGACTTCTAGGGAGTTTCTTATTCTAAGTCAGTGCCTGCACGATAGCATTTGTGTTCCATGGGAAAGCCGGACAGGAACTTAGCGCTGGGAGAGGTTGAGGGATCAGCACTCATCACACTGATGTTCTCAATCATGATGGATACACTGAACAATTTTATGTGCCAGCTGTCCAAATTACAAGTGGAACATTATTTTTTTATAAATACAATTTTGCTGTATTTACTTGTAACCTTTGATTAGATCTCTCTGTACTTTTAGGTATCCTTGCTTTTTCTTACCCATCCTACCTTTAACCTTTCTAATCCTGCCAAAACTCCTGAGTGTTTCCCCATCAGTTTCCTTCTCTCTTGTATTTCAATTTCTAAATTGAGTTCATGGTCAAATGTGTAGCTGATCATGTGTACTGTGCATCCACTGGCCAGTGAATAGACAGCTTCTATGATCCTAGAAATCATGTCAACAGGCACTAAGGATCAATTAGTAGTTGCACCTCAGATACATTACGTCAATGTAGATGAGGTTATCCATATACTTGAATAGTTATTCTTGTCATCTCTTTAGCAAGTTAGCTCATTTTGGTAAATGATTTTATTTTTGATGAAATAAAATTACAAACAAACAAACAAAAATGTTGAAGGGGGATAAAACCTACCACGGCCAAAAAATTAGTATATACCAGTGGACAAGTTATAAAGAATAATTTAACTCCTGAATGTCTGCAGTTATAGATGTGCTAATGGTTAAAATATTAATAGCTATAAGTGACCAAAGAGATTTTAGACTTTAGGAAGACTTTGGGGGTGGGGGATTATTTTAAAGGAAGAGACTACACCAATGGATGTAACTAGTTTAAAAAAAGTATCTTAAGCATTTACTAATGGGAATATGCTGGTATCTGCCTTTTCAGTAAAGAAGCATTGGGTCAGTGTCTCAATTTATTGCAAGTTATGAACCTCAACTTCTGAACTTTTGCAAATTGGCAGAACTCCAGCAAAGCAGATGAATGTTTTCTCTTCTTTGCTGGGATGTTCTTGTTGTGAATGAACCTTTATGTCTTGTAGAGCATAAGGAAACCCAGCCCAGAGCCACGAGCTCAGATGAGGAGGGCTGCTAGCAGAGATCAACTTAGGGACAGTAGCCCACCCCCAGCATTCAAGCCAGAACCACCCAAGGTATGTGGCTGGGAAGCCCACGTTGGGGAGGAAGAAGAAGCAGATACCCCGACAGCTTCCTGCATAGCCAGGGAAGAGCACACACCATAAGATGGCATTGAATTATGTTTCCAACTCACACTTCCTGTTAAAATGTGTCTTTTGGTTTGTGGGTGAACCCCAAAATGAGGGAAGAGCAAAAAGAAGGAAAGGTAGTTTTAGGAGAACATACTGTTTTAAGACTGTTGTTATTTTATTTACTTATTCACTTATTCATGCATTCATTCATTTTATTTTTTATTAAAAAAAGTTCCTTGTAGCAAGAATAAAAGTTTGACAAATAGTGAATGCCCAGAAGCACCAGTTTCAGAATCTGTTTTTCTTTTTGAGTTAGTTTTCTGCCCACAATTTAGATAAACCAGAAAGTCCCTATTGATAGTTTGCTGAAGAACACAATCACCACCACTGT
Organism: Prionailurus viverrinus; assembly: GCF_022837055.1. Lineage (NCBI taxonomy): Eukaryota > Metazoa > Chordata > Mammalia > Carnivora > Felidae > Prionailurus > Prionailurus viverrinus. The sequence continues at coordinate 76,208,256 of NC_062573.1, read as the reverse complement.
TTATTATGCCTCTCATTATGAGGGCAGCTTAACTAATTAATTTATTTATTTATTTATAGGTAGGTTTCACACCCAGCACAAAGCCCAATGCAGGGCTTGAACTCACAACCCTGAGATTAAGACCTGAACTGGATCAAGAGTTAGATGCTTAACTGACTGAGCCACCTAGTGCCCCTCAGCTTAATTTATTTTTAAATTAAATAATTTCTCAGAACAGAATCAGTGTAAGAACATACAGTACATATCATATATTTTTACCCCTTTCTGAATCAAATCTATAAAAACAGGCTTTTCCTTTAGTATAACCCAATAAAACTTCTCCATTTAACTCAATACTTTAGATAGGAAAAAAGTAATCACTGATTGTGTGAGTTGTCAGAAATAGTGACTTCATAAAATATATCACTGAAAATGTACAAGCAGGCCTAGGATCGAAGTGTGAAGATGGAGTGGCCATTAGCATTGTTTGCTACCTTTCCCACTCCAACCTCCAGTCTCCTACGTGGCTGGACATGGGCCTCCCCTCTGGACTAGGGCATGCACCCTCAGGATCCCACTCTTCAATCCTGAACCCCCTTGACTTGTTGTGAGGTCTTCTCCAAGATACTGATCACTGATCTTAATCTCCTCTAGTACAAAAGTAGGTTTGCTCTGCCTCTACACTTGCAGGCCTCCCAGCCCTTCCCCAACACCCTCTTGGTTTCCTAGAGTTCTAAATACTCTTTTGTAGGAAGCAAGGTAGGGCTCAGGATGTCCACCCAGTGGCTGTTTGTCCCGTAGTATTTGATTCCTTGTCAGAATGGTATTTGTTGACCACCTCTGGAAACTGATTAGGAAATGGGAGTGTATTAAATCACTAATACAGATTTGAAAGTAAACTGAAAACCCAAGGTAAAAATGTGTTCATTGTTCTCTTCAGGCCAAAACCCAGAACAGAGAAGAATCCTTTGACTTCTCCAGATCCCATGAATATAAGTCAAACCCCTCAGCTGTTGCTGGTAATGAAATTCCTGGGGCATCTACCAAAGGTTATCCTCCTCCTGTTGCAGCAAAACCTGCCTTAGGAAAGTCTATACTGAAGCCCTCCACTCCTGTCCCTCCTCCAGAGAGTGAGGAGGTAGGAGAGGGCAGTGAGGAGCAAGATGGCACTCCCAAGTCTGTCCTGGGCAAAGTAAAAATATTTGAGAAGATGGATCACAAGGCAAGATTACAGAGAATGCAAGAGCTCCAAGAAGCACAGAATGCAAGGGTAATTATTAAAAAAAAAATTTTTTTTTAATGTTTTATTTACTTTTGAGAGAAAGACAGAGTATTGGGGGGGTGGGGGGAGGCAGAGAGAGAGACACACACACACATACAGAATCTGAAGCAGGCTCCAGGCTCTGAGCTATCAGCAGAGAGCCCGAAGTGGGGCTTGAACTCATGAACTGTGAGATCATGACCTGAGCTGAAGTTGGACACCTAACCACCTGAGCCACCCAGGTGCCCCACAAGGGTAATTATTTTTAAACTCCTAGATCATCTTAGCATGTCAACAGCAAGAATGTTCAGTTTCATTTCATGTAATGATTTGAGTCCTTTTTCCACTGCCACCAACATGAAAGGAATGTTCACATGCATGATACCACAGGCACCTCCTGTGTGTATGTCATTTCCAGACTGCCAGCTATCACTGTAGCCCTTTTTCTTCTAATCAAGAAAGCCTAATACAGGTGAATAAGATTATGCTTTTCACACTTCAGAACTTTATATCAGGTTCTGGAATGGGGAAGTAGGACAAGACAATCAGTGCCTCTCTGAAGTTATTTTTCATTAAAACATTTGTTATATTTGTTCAGTAACTGAATTTTATTTTTTAAAAATATTTATTGATTTGCGAGAGATAGAGTGTGAGTGGGGGAAGTGCAGAGAGAGAGGGAGACAAAGGATCTGAAGCAGGCTCCAGGCTCTGCGCTGACAGCAAAAAGCCTGACGTGGCTGAACTGTGAGATTATGAACTGAACTGTGAGATTATGACCTGAGCTGAAGTTGGACGCTTAACCGACTGAGCCACCCAGGTGCCCCTTAGTAACTGAATTTTAATTTGCTCCCAGATTTACCATAGAAATCAAGGAAACCTTAGAAGCTAAAATTGAAAGCCCCATGGATTGTACTTTTTGATACTGTTCGAATTTTTGTGCCATATGCACATCTAACCTTTCAAAAGTTGAAGAAGAATTTAGGTAAGCACATTCTGCCTAGTGGATATGGGAGAGTTTTTTTTAAGTCTGTCACAACAGCAGTAGTGCTTCTGAACATTTTTCTTATCCCCCCCCCTTTTTTATGTTTATTTATTTTGAGAGAGAGAGAGAGAGCGCGCTCAAGTGGGGGAAGGGCAGAGAGAGACAATCCCAAGCTGGCCCCGCACTGTCACTGTAGAGCCCAATGCAGGGCTCGATCTCATGAACCATGAGATTGTGTCCCAAGCTAAAATCAAGTGTAGGATACTTAACCGACTGAGCCACCCAGGCACCCCATTTTTTTTTCCATTTCAACTATTTTTTTAATGTTTTTTATTTATTTTTGAGAGAGAAAGAGAGAGAGCGTGTGCGCATGAGCGGGGGAGGGACAGAGAGAGATGGAGACACAGAATCAGAAGCAGTCTCTGAGCTGTTAGCACAGAGCCCAACCTGTGCTTGAACTCAGAAAACCAAAAGATCATGAACTGAGCTAAAGTTGGACATTTAACCAACTAAGCCACCCAGGTGCCCCATTTTTCAATTATTTTTATGCAATCATCACCACCATCCATCTCCAGGACTTTTGAATCTTCCCTAGCTGAAGCTTTGTACCCATTATACATCAACACCCTGTTACCCCTCCTCCTCTCCCTGGTAATCACCATACTACTTTCTGTCTTCATGAATTTAACTACTTAGGAACCCCATATAAATGGAATCATACAGTATTTGTCCTTTTGTGACTGGCTTATTTCACTTAGGAAAATGTCCTCAAGGTTCATCCATGTTGTAGCATGTGGCAGAACTTAAACATTAGGCCATCATATACAACCATAAAAACTAGAGAGTTGCTTCTGTTTTTCCTTTTGTACTAAAAATGGGATTGGAAAATGGGACCAGCAAAAATCCAGCAAGCCACCCAGCAGTCATTCATTCTTTCTTTTTTTGTTCTTTTTTCTCCCCCTTAATTCCCACAGATTGAAATTGCTCAGAAGCATCCTGATATCTATGCAGTTCCAATTAAAACACACAAGCCAGACCCTGGCCTGTCCCAGAATACAAGGTAAGGGCTGCTCAGCAGTATAGGTTTAAAAAGGGGGCTTGTCTAGGACTTGGACTCCTAAGAAAGAATTCTTCCCCACATTTCAATGTAACAAGGAGATTTTTTTTTTTCCTGGTGAACTATTTACCTTACTTACTCAGTCAAGTTTAATTGTAAACATTATACAATCAAAATTTCATAGAAATTTTGCTTGTGTACTAACACCGACAAAATGTAATCACTGACACTTCAAAGTAGTCCCCTTTGACACACTGCAGGTTAATTGTATTAGGATAACACATGAGCAAAATTCCTGGGGCTTAAACACTAATTGTTTTGTCACTAATATATTTTGGCTCTTAATCAAGCTCCTTAACTCCTTTGTATCACATAGCAAAGTCAGGCCACTTATACTGAACTGTGGTCTGAAGGGAAGGTGACAATCAGTTGACCAGTGTTGGTAAGATGCTTTCTATTTAAAATGCTACATAAGCATTAGGAATTATGACAGTGTCTTCCTGTAGAGGCTTTATACTGGATCATTTCCTGCTTCCGAGAATAGAAAAAAAAAGTCGCATTTTCTCGTGGCCATTCTGACTGGAAACTAGAGTCTGGTTTTACAGCAATAGAAAACTAGAGGCAAATTTCTTCTTTAACACTTGAACAGTGGTACAGCCAACCAGGTGGCCCCTGGCAACAAAAGGGGTTTGGTAGGGTACTTTGGCTTCCTCACTCACTGCCCAATAAGCCTTAACTACTCCCCCACCATTAACCTGAAGTGGGGCCCAAAGTAACCCTGGTTAAACAGCACAGTGCGGCATTCGACTCCAAGTTTGTGATCTGTCTTGGATTCATGGCCGCACTTCAACGGGCAGAGGCCCTGGCTGAGCTTTGTGACGCATTTAACACTCTCACTTTGTTAGTTCTAGGCCACCTGAACCCCAGAAAGGTCCTTCCAGACTCTACCAGGACCCCAGGGGAAGTTATGGCAGTGACGTTGAGGAAGAAGAATATCGCCAGCAGCTGTCAGAACACTCAAAGCGCGGTTATTACGGCCAGCCTTCCCGGTATCGGGACACAGAATTATAGATGCCTGCGAATTGACTCTTTTGTCTCCCCGCTGCTCCACCTCAGAGCAGTGCTCCCCCTGAGTCATGGGATGGTTCTTTCCAGGCAAAGTGCACTGTGGAGATAGATGTGGGACCTGAGGTCCCATTTCCTCCTCATGGGGAGTACAGGGGACAGACAGTGCAAATTAAGAACTGAGGGCTCTGTTTGTGGAACTGGGTCTGGGGAGTTTATGGCTTTTTGCTCAGAATTAAGAGAAACATAACAGTCTGATACTGTTAACTGCTTCAGTGGACCAAAATCTGTATCAATTCTGTTTGCGTATTTTTAACGTGTATATTAAGAAGTGATAACTATTTTCCCTCATTAATAGCTGCCTTCAAGGACTGTTTCAATGAGAGATGGAATGTGAAAAAGGAATTAAAATATTTCTGGACTCAAACTCAAAGAAATATTTTATTACATCTCTAAGTGCCTTTGATGAGAAGTGTCTTAAATTTTCTTCCTTTGGAGCGTTATGCAAAGCCATAATGGACTAAAACACTGACTACAGTTTCATACCAGCTTAATAGCTATGGTTTTCTCTGCACTGTGTCATCTTTTCAAGGCATTTGTCTTTGTAATATTTTCCATAAATTCTGACTGTATATATAGTAGCTATACCTGGTGGTTTGGCTACCAGTGCTAAATAGTTTGAAGACCAAGATACTGGTATAGAAATTTTTTGTTTGTTTAAAACCATGTGCTCCACGAAAGCAGGTAATTGGAAAAACCACATTTCCAAAAATGTGTGTATTGACAACAGTTTTATAATTTAATAAAAAGGAGGCTATTGCAACCAATAATTTGCTTTGTGGTAGATTTCTACACTAGTTCTTGTTTCTAAAGGCAACTTTTATTTCAATTAGTGATCATGAAATGAGATCACATTCGCTGCTAAACATGAAAATAAAGATCCATATGAAAAAGAAAATGAAAACTACCCAAAATCTCATCCTTCAGATAATTTTGGTGCATTTCCTTCAAGTACATGTCTTGCAGATGTCTGTGTGTGTGATGGCTATAGTATGTATAAATATACTGTATTTGCAGTTCTGTTTTTTACTTTTTCTGTATAACATTCTATCACAAACCTTTCTCTCAGGGAGTTAAAACTCAGGTATACATCATTGCTAGTAACTGCAGAACAGCATAACCTGTGACTTCATAACTAGACAATTCTGCTATCTGGTAGTTTGTTTCCAGTTTTTGGCCTCTTTTATATGAAATGTACCTCTGTGTGTAATCCATTTCTTTATATCAATGATCCGCATTTTCATCCTTTTCTGCCGGTAGTTTCTCAGAAGTGGAATTACTGAGCAAAAGCATAAGGACCATTTTTAAGGCCCTTAATACTTGTTGCCAAATTGCTTCCTAGGAGAGTTGCATCAATTTATACTCCCACATTCACTCTTTAAAGGCTGAATTATGTTTAGAATTTAAACAAGACAGCCTAGGAATTGGGGCTTGTATGAATCCAAAAGTACACTGAAGTCAGGAAAAGCGAAGAGTCCTGATTCCATTAGAGTCTTTTACAATATGAATTGCCATAAAGATGTTTAGCTTTGAGTTAGAAATTCAGCTTACTCAAAAAAGGAGTTGTATTAGAAATACGTCATGGTTATGTCTCTATCAGTCTGGGTGCTGTAATTCATAAACTATTTAGTGCAGTTCCTTGAATTTTTTAGCAATCCTGAAGACAGTGACTCAAATCTCTGTATTTTGTCAATAAAGTCACCTTTTGCGGACAGAAAAAGATACACTGGTTATATGATGATTTAGTTTGCTTGTGTCCTTTTATCTACCCGAACAAGCTTTTTTTACAAAGCCAGGGAGGGGAGAGGAGGCATTTCAGCAGGAGCTGGGCTGCCATCTGGCTTTAGCACTTTTTTTTGTGGTACAATTACTGATGCAGACAAGCAGGACCTCTGTTCCCCATAATGTCCCATAGTATGCCCCATGGACCACAGAGCCTGCCCCACCCCTTTTGCATTTTCATTAACACTCTTTGTTCTGGGAAGGATTTAAGGCTGCCTACAACACATGTGGATTATGATTTAGAAAAGAAATGGGTGCTAGGCAAATGAGGAAAGAAGAGAGGAGAATATCAGAATAGAAAAGACAAAGCCATTAGTGAGAGTAGTGTTCACTATACACACTGGGCTCCTCTGCTTTCCAGAGGCCAGTGTGGGGCACGAGACGACTGGTACCTGACTTGACTCAAAGTGTCCATAAGGAGGTGGAGAAACTTCTAGAAGTCAACCCCCTACTCCCATTCTTTTTATTCTGTGTTGTTTTACCTTGTGTCCCACAGCCATGGCCACTTGCTTGCAAGGATGACTTTGGAGTTCTGTACCCACCCCCCCACTTTTTAAAAGATTCTTTTTTTTTTTTTAACGTTTATTTATTTTTGAGACAGAGGGAGACAGAGCATGAACGGGGGAGGGTCAGAGAGAGGGAGACACAGAATCTGAAACAGGCTCCAGGCTCTGAGCCATCAGCCCAGAGCCCGAAGGGGGGCTCGAACTCACAGACCGCGAGATCGTGACCTGAGCCGAAGTCGGACGCTTAACCGACTGAGCCACCCAGACGCCCCTAAAAAATTCTGTTTTTAAGAAACTTCTCCACCCAACGTGGGGCCGGAACTCACAACCCCGGGATCAAGACTCGCACGCCCCATCCACAGCCCCGGAGGTCTGTTTCTTACCGTGTTCTTTCATGTAAGCCAGCAGCACAATTCCAAGGGCCGTTCAGTAAACATTCTGGAGAAGGGCGCCCGAAAACTGCAGTATCGAAACCCTACCCCGGAGCGTGAACTAATCCAGACATCCATTCTAGAGGATCTAGGGCCAACGCCTCCCAACTAGCCATACGACAGGCATAAAGCCCCCTCCCCCATACATCGCCTTCTGGAAAATCCATTTTACTCAAAGACTGGGGGGAGCGGGGTGTTCGAACACAGGGGTAGATTCACGCAGCAGAACGCAAACGTCACGCGAAGGCGTAGAAGAAAACCTGGCACTTACCCCAACCACAGCATCCTCAGCACGTGCCCGGCCTCCGGCCTCGACACCTCACCCAAGACCTCCGGCGTCCTCGGCGTGGTCCTGCCCCACAAGCAGCGGGCTCAGTCTCTGCCAGCCAGAAAAGGGCTTCGTAACTCCGCATCCGCCCCCGCGCTTCCTGGTGCTGTCAACCACGACTTGGCTTCACGGGCGGCAGAAATGGCGGGAAAGGAGGCTGAAGAGAGGTCTTAATTCGGGTAGCCGCTTCGGCACCAGGGGAGGACACAAAGTGCCCGCGGAGTCCGAGGTAATTCCGTGATGGGAGACCCGCGCTTAATCCCGCCAAGAAACGCTGAAGAATGGCGTAAAACACGTGACTCAGAGTTTTCCCACTCCAGGCGGGAGGGAGCCGGGCTACTTGCTCACCAGCGGGTCTCGGATTCTTCAGGGCTGCTCCCCATGCGCCCATGCGCCCGCCCATATGCGCATGCGTGAGTGCGTGTGCGTGTGCGTGTGCGTGCGTCTGCTCTGCGCAGCCTCACTCCTCACCCTCAAGCAAAGGCTTGAGGAGACGCTGCCGAAGAGGGTGAAGCGCCCAGTGGAGCGAGGCACGAGGGCGGAAGAAACCTGACCGCGTGTTTCAGGATGGTGAGTGGGCCGTGAATCTCCTGAGCCTTCCAAGATGGGAGATGTTTTCTGTATGATGTTTTAGGATGGGCTGGGGGAGACAGTAGAAGAATGAGAGCATCATCTGTAGGGGGAGTGGGGAGGGGAGAGCCTACGTACCTGTATTAGGGTTCCCTAGAGACCCTAGAGAAAGAGGACCAACAGGATGTGTGTGTATATCGGGATTTATTTTAAGGAATTGGCTTATAAAATTAGTACCTCCACAATCTTCGCAGCGTGTGTAGAGGCAGGTGGTGATCTCCTGCGGAGGCAGCTCTTAGAGGTGATAAGCTTAGGTTCTGGAATCAAAGCAATCTTCCATCAGTCACCAGTTTTGTTCAGTTATTAGCATATAACCTTGAGCAGTTTACCCAACTGGTTAAGCCTCATTCTTTTCATGTATGAAATAAGGATAGAAAACGGTAACACCATGTCACAGTTTTTTTACTGTGGCTCTTAAATGGGATGGTGTGCATAAAATGTTTGCAGTAGTTGGCACAAAGTAAGTGCTCAATAAAAGTAGCTAGTAGTATTGTGGTCATTTGGTTTCACCATACCAGTTTAGAAACATGAGTGGTGTTTTTGATTTTCTTGCTCTTCCTCCAAATGATGACCTACTTTGTTCTACTTAGCTATTTTTTAATTTGTCCCTCTGTTGTCCCTTTTCCCACAGCCACTACCCTAGTTCAGATGGTTGTAAACTCTCTAATCCTCCATCTAGCTAAACAGGCAGAATCATCTTTCTAACATAGATCTGAGAATGTCACCTGCTACTTAAAACACGCGATGACTTCCCCTTGCCTACAGCAAAGTTTAATTCTTTTAATAATAAATTCTTTTAATCTATTGAGCTATAATTGACATATCACGTGTAAGTTTAAGGTATGCAACGTGTTGATTTGATACATTTATGTGTTGCATTGTGATTACCACCTGGGTGTTAGCTAACACCTCTACCATGTTACATAATTTCTTTTCTTGTGGTGAGAACAAGTAAGAGCTAGTCCCTTGGCAACAAATATCATAGCATTCAAGCTTTTCTACTATCTGTACCTATGGTAGACTGCATCATTCGTTCTGATTCTTCATGCCCTTCCTCAGTTTACAGTTCCTTCCACTGAAGGCTTGGAATATATTTTCCCACCTCTTGGCTTTGGATTGACCATGTGTCTTTCTCCCTTGCACCTCTGAGAGGAAGCTCCTCAGGCTAGCTACTGTTCTCTCTCAGGAGGGTGAGAGAGAGCTGTGGAGCAGAGACATTGTACCTGAGCCCAGCCTATATCGGCAGACATATGAGAAATAATAAACAGGTGTTGTTGTTTTTTAATATTTTAAAAAAATATTTATTTTTGAGAGGGAGAGAGAGAGGGAGACACAGAGTTGGAAGCAGGCTCCAGGCTCCGAGCTCTCAGCACAGAGCCCAACGTAGGGCTCAAACTCAATGAACCTGGAGATCATGACCTGAGCCAAAGTCTGACGCTTAACCGACTGAGCCACCCAGGCACCCGGAAACGGGTGTTGTTTTAAACCATTGAATTTTGGAGTACTTTGTTATGCAAATATTTTTTCAGGTAACTTTGTCCTCCAAAGCCCATATATGTTCCAGTTTCAAAGAAGGGCTTGTTCCTGACTGTGATACTGTGATCTGTAAGAAATATATATTTGGTCGTTTAGATAACCAGAATATATTTCTAATGTTTATCTTTGCCCACAGTTCCTGGCTCACAGCTCCCCAAACCCTTGGAATTTCCGAAGTGTTAAGAGTGATAAAGGCATTTTTTGTTGTATTAACGAAGGTGACTTTTGGTCTCCACCCATGGATGGGGGGCAGGTTGCCAGGAAAACCAACCATGTGATTACAGGGTTGGAACCATCAGTGTCCACCCCCTCACCCCTGAAGTTGAACCAGCCAGTGGGCAATGACTTAGTCAATCATGACTATGCACTGAAACCTCCATAAAAACCCAAGAGGACTGGGTTCAAAGAGCTTCCCAATTGGTGAACACACGGAGATGCAGGGAGAGTGGCACCCAGGAGAGGGCATGGAAGCTCCACAAACTTACCGCATCCCTGCCCTACGTATCGGACTGTTGATTTGCATCCTTGATCATATCCTTTAAGAAGCTGGTAACATCAGTAAGTGTTACTCTGAGTTCTGTGATGAGGAAGTGGTTGGAACCTCTAATCTGTAGCCAGTCAGAAACACAGGCAACAACCTGGAGCTTGTGCCTGGCATCAGAATTGGGTGGAGGGCAGTCTTGTAGCACTGAGTCCTTAACCTGTGGAATCTGATGCTATCGCTGGGTAGGCAGCGTCAGAACTGAGTTGAATTCTCTGACACCCAAATGGTGTTTGCGAATTGCTTGGTGTTGTGTGGGGGGAACTTCTCCCCACCCCCACCCCACACCCATTGGAATTGGGTCAGAGGAGCCTAAAGGAGTTGATGTCAGTTGACCAATACGTTTCTTGAATTCTCTGTTGTTCCTTGAGCTAAGAATACCCTTCTCTTTTCTTTACCATCTTTCAAAATCATACTCATTCTTCTAGGTTCAGCTAATATGTCACATTCTCTGTCAGGCTTTCTCTGATGTCTCCAATCGAATTTAACACCAATTCCGTCAGTAATCTCCCATAGCCCTTTAACCGTCTTCTCTGATATTCTAAGTGTCAACGTACGTATACGCTTCCCACTCACCTCTAATCTTCAAAGGGAGTTTGTGTATGACCTACTCATCTTCGTATCCTCTTCAGTGCCCTGCGTATATTCTAGAAATGTTTGTCGGGGAGAAAAAAATGAATGAATGAGGGGGAGATAAATTGAAACGTAATGTCATTCTTCCACAAGAACATATCGATGACCTGATGGTTTGCTGATGTTAGGCCCAAACATTAGTAAAACAAGTCAAGAAAAACTGCTAAGGATTTAGTTTGGCTAGGAAAACACACACTGAAGTGTAATTTTTAAAAGGATGAAATTATGATTCTCTTACAAATATAAAATGAATACATGTTGAAGACTTGATTCAATCCGTTCCCTAATGAAGGTACCAGTAAGGTGTTCATGCTAGTTTAAAGAGCACTTGAGGAACTAGATAGGTATGAGCAATTAATTAAGGAATATTACAGTAAGAATTCTGAATTAAATACAAACCTGGTTAATAGCCTACAGAATAATAAATAACTTTTGTAGATATCTTTTCCACCAAGTAGAAATTATTGGCCCCTTTAGTAGACAGAAATTTACACATTAACATGTAATTTCTTTAAGTCTGGGAACTTTGATAAATAGTTTTAGTACTAATTAGTCACTATACCAATTATGCTTAATAGCCACACCAACTATTTTGTAGATCGTTAAAAAGGTTAATTCCCTGAATTTGGATTATAGCAGGAATTTGGGCAAGCTAAGTCAATTATAAATATTTATTGTGTCTGTGTGCAGATACATAGGCACTTATATACTGAATATGATCCGTTTTCTTTCAGAAAGTTTACTGTAAATTATTTGTGTAAGAATTTCCTGAATTGATAGATTTGTTCTTTGCAACAGCCCTCCATAGTGAGAATGGCTGGTATGGCTATGCCAATTTTATACGTAATCCATAACTTAATTATATAACTTGCATGGACTCCTTCAGCTATCAAATCACATACAGAGTTTGGATTCAAAACAAAGTTTTCTGTTTCTGAGTCCAGTCTTCCTGTTTGTCCATCTAAAGGCCCCTTCTATAGGATGTCTTGAAATAGTTTGTTGATCATGCTGTATGGTTTTCAATTTTACACTTAAAAAAAACAAAACAAAACAAAAAACACTTTCGATCTGGCCTGAAGATTGGCAGAATCCTCAGAACTCAGGTAGTTCACAAACTTGTTTGGCCTACACAGGGCAATAAAATTTTCTTAAATTTAAAAGTCAGCGGATTTTACACACAAGTCCAGATTGGGGGCTTTTCTTTACAAAATGGTACATCTGTAGATTTGGCAGTATTGGGTTCCCATCTCTGCATGACAGCTGCAGGCTGGAGCTGGGCGTCTGTTGTCCCGTACGGACTACACCCGCCCAGCCTCACTTACTAACATAGCCTTGGTCGTGGCTGAGTGCAGTTTGCCACCCTCGATCGCCTCTTCCCTGCCTCCTTTCCCCCTGCCTGCCCCCAAGCAGTGTGCAGCACCCATGCAGCTGCAAAGGAAGCCAGCGTTCTGAACAAAAAGAAGGAACTCTGCAGCTCCTTGGGATCATTTGCAACTCTCTTGACAAGATTGGGCCAGAAATTTCACCTGGCTCTAAAGGGAACTAATGAGTGTATCTATTCAAATCTTGTTCTCTGTGGCTACTACAGCTGGAGTGAGTTGGAACAAGAAAAAGCAATTTGGGGAAGGGTGGCAGATGTATTTGTATGGCTTAGAAAATTAGCTTGGAGTCCTGCCGAATAAGGACCCGATGGGATTTCTGAGGGATGGCTGTCTACCTTTGCTATCAAGGTGACTGCAGAGGTCATATTTGTGGACCTGGTTGGGGGAAATGCAATCTGAAAAATTCTCTACCGGAGTGGAATGTTATCGAGTGCATAACAGGAATAGTTTTAGGCCCAGCTGGTAGACTTGTCCCTCTGCCTGTATTCCTCTGCAGGCCTAGATTAATTAATATTTCATAAATTAGTCAGTACTTAGAGATATGCATGTGACAGAGGAAAAGGAAGCCAATTCTGCAGTCTTCTGCTTTTGGGCTAACTGGGCTGAAAGGGCGTCTCCTTGAAGGACAGTAGTGCTTGTTCTGTGGGATGGGAAGGGGAGGTGGCACCTTCTCCCTACCTGTCACTTTGTTATTTGCTGCACAGATGACTGAGCTAAGAGAGGAAAAGGGTCCTGGGAGAGGGACCCTGAGAGCCTGGGGGAGAGCCAGTTCAGATCCCTCAGTTCAGAGATCTGGCTCAGTTACTCACTGGTCCTGTGACTCAGGGTAAGTTAGTTGCCTGAGCCTCAGTCTCCTCATCTACAAAGTGGGATGGAACAGTGATTGTGAGAAATGAAGAATCTATGCAAGTGATTGGCCCACAGTAGGTACTGCAAAAATGTTAGCCAAACCTCCCACCAGTGTACGTTGGCTTCCTTTCCTCTTTGAAAAAGCTTAGGGAGGAGAGTTCCTCTGAAGGCAGTGAATTAACAAAGCACCGTGACTGAGAATGTTGGTCCCTGAGCACACTACTTGTGTGTGAATCCCTCTCTGAAAACTGCTTAATGCCCCTGGGCTAATTGTATAACCTCTGTGTTACAGCATCAGTTTCCTCATCTCTAAGTATAAAAATTGCACCTATCTCAGGGTGCCTGAGTGGCTCAGTTGTTAAACCTCTGACTTCGGCTCAGTTCATGATCTCAAGGTTCATGAGCTTGAGTCCCACATCAGGTGAGCTTGAGCCCCGCTTTGGTTGATCTCTAACCCCGTCCCCGTATCGGGTGAGCCCTGGTTCTCTCTCTCTCTCTCTCTCTCGGTCCCTCTGCCCCTCCTAGGATTCTCCCTTTGCCCCTTGCTCACTTGTGTCCTTTCTCTCTGTCTCAAAAAAAATTGCACCTATCTCGAAACGATGGTGGTGAAGATTACATACTATAATACAGGTAATTACTTAACTATGTGCCAACATAGTATGTGCTTAACAAATGTAAGCCTTAGAAGAACCAAGATGAATAAGTTCATCTTTATTTTTTATTTGAAATGATCTTCCTTTAAATTCACATGGAAAATTAAGAATACTTCCAATTCAAAGTTCTAAGCACAAAATCCAGGTATGTCATGTCCTGGATTTGCTTGTTTAATTGCAGATGAGTTCGACAGCCAGTGGTTGTAACTTTGTGGGCAGGGGCCCCAGCCCAGTGCTATCAGTGTGCACTGGCTCAGGAACCCCACATATTCCTTCCTTCCTTCCTTCCTTCCTTCCTTCCTTCCTTCCTTCCTCCTTCCTTCTTCCTTCCTTCCTTCCTTCCTCCCTCCCTCCCTCCCTCCCTCCCTCCCTTCCTTCTCTCTCTTCCTTCATTTCTTTCTTTCAGTTTATTTTTTGAGAGAGAGAGGAAAGTGCAGAGAGAGAGGAAGACGTAGAATCTGAAGCAGGCTCCAAGCTCTGAGCTGTCAGCACAGAGCCTGATGCAGGGCTCAAATTCACAAACCCTTAGATCATGACCTGAGCCAAAGTCGGATGCTCAACTGACTGAACCACCCAGGTGACCCTATTTCTTTAATGTGAAATTCATATAATATGAAATTATCCATTAATCATCTTAAAATGTACAATTCGGTGGCATTACTACATTCGCACTGTTGGGCCGACATCACCTCTATGTGGTTTCACGACATTTTCATCACCCCACAAGGAAACCCTGTTTCCATTAAGCAGTTACTCCCCATGCACCCCTCCCCTGGCCCCTGGCCACCACTGGTCTGCTTTCTCTATAGAGTTTGTCTAATCTGGATGTTTCCTATAAATGGAATCCTATAATATGTGACCTTTTGTGTTTGGCTTCTTTCACTTAGTCTAGTATTTTGGAGGCTCAAACACCATTTTAATTATCACTACCCTTTGAACTGCTGTGGCTAACGTTCCAGAGTTATTAGAATCCTTTTTGAGAGTGATGATAAGATAAAAACCAAAAACAGATAATGGTTAAAATGCCTTCTAGGACAAATAGAGCTTCCTTCTCTGCATGTTTGGGTGTCAGATGTTTTGGGGTGGGTGAGAGACAAAGCTGCAGGTCACTGCAGCCCCACAGTGATAGAAGAGTCAGGGCTGAATGTGCCTCCCTGGCTGGTGGGTCATCCCTCACCCGTACCTATTGCTGATGATGCTGGAGAGCAGACAGCCATGTTTAAGAACGAGAATGCTGAGAAGCACCCTCATGAACTGTGTCCAAACAGACTTCACATTCCCGGGCCTCAGGCAGGTGCCGAACATCGAGTTAATAGGCAGAGGGTCAACAGACAGTGCATCAACCCTGGAGAAGAGGAGAGAACCAGGAAGGGCAGCCCAAAGCCCTTGCCCATGGGAAAGTCTGTTTAAGAGTATCATAAGCAACCAGACAAACCAGTCATGGTTCCTTTTCTGTAACATGCATTTATTGAATGTCTGGTCGCCAGGGCCTCAAAAATGAACAAAATGAGGTAGGTTCCTAGGGATCTCTGTGTCATAAGAAACCCGTGACTAAACCTGTATAAAAGGCTTAGACCAGTATTTGATACATAGTACTCTGTAGGAGGTAACTTATTATTGTTATAATGCCTTGTGGGGTTGATATTTTCTGATTATTAGTTATAGTTAGTAGTAGCAGTAGTGGGTAGATGGATAAATAGGTAGGTAGAGCTACAGTCCTTTGGGAATTCTGTCAGTTACTGTACGGATCGAATCCAATTATACATTCTTGAAATGAGGAAATAACTACTGGTGAGTTCAGGGACCCACCAGGGCCACCATGAGATGGACCTGAATCCCATTGATTATCTAACCTCCATGAGTCCTCTCTGACCGGTGGGTAACAGTGGTATTTTGGGTCACAAGAAAGTAGAATCAATTCAAATCAGTAATTCAATTTTAACAGATGATCAGCAGTCCCCCAAAAGTCTGATTATTTCTTCATTTTCCAGTCCATAGTCATCTGATAAATAGTCTCAGGTCCCTTGGAGGAAGGAAGGCTGGGAGGCTTAACTTTCTGGTGGTGTAGCGAGTTCTTTCCTCAATGAGCCCAGCTCCCCCTTCCTTCAAGGGGTATGTGAACTGCTCACAACTAAAAACTGACTGAGGGGCTGTGCCTCTCCCATTAGGATGATTCATGTCTCTTTAGTAAACCTAAAGCTTTTGGCTTATACAAATCAAATAAAATTTCTTTTTTGTTTCTTTTTAAGTTTGTTTATTTTGAGAGAGAGTGAGCACATTCACACATGCAAAATCCAGTGGGGCTGGATCTCTCGCATCACGAGATCATGACCTGAGCTGAAATCAAGAGTCTGATGCTTAACTGACTGAGCCACCCAGGCGCCCCTGAATAAGATTTCTGAAGGTTAGCCATCTATATCACTTCTGGGGACACTAAGATCAACTAGCCCATGCCAAAGACTTCTGCAGGCCAGACTGGTGATTACTGATCCTCTCCGCTGCCCTTTACTGTAGCCACGCCTACCCTGTCTTTGATAATCAAGTGCAGCCACTTGGCCTCCACTACCCTGGGATGCCATCATTTCCCTCTCAGAGAAGCCCAAGGAAAGAACCAGAAATTGCAGCTGGACTTTCTAACTTCTGTGAATGTTTGCAGGTTGCAGGCTCCGATCTAGTTGCCTGCATACGGATATGATACAAATGTGTCGGTTAATCTAGTCTTTTAAAAAAAATTCCTTTATATCAGCAAGGAAAGCTGAAAGCCCAATAGAAAAATGGGCAAAGGATAAAATTTCTTTAAAAAGCAATGCACCTAACTAATGACTATATGGAAAAATATTTAGCTTCACTAATAATGACATGAACATAAGACAACAAAGAGATACTGGTTTTCATCTGTGGGGGGATGTGGAGCCTTAAGAGCCTTACGTTTTGTAGTTGGAGTAAAAACTGGTCCAGGTTTTCTGTAAGACAACATAGCAATATACATCAGAACCCTTGGGTTTGGGTCCACAGTTCCATTTCAATAATTTATATTAAGGAAATAAAGTATGAAGATGTCACAGAGCCGTTTTTATGTGTGAAGTCTTGGAAACAACCTAAATATCCAAAAACAGGAACTTGCTTTACATAAATTATGGTTTACACATGAAACATTCAGACATTCAGTCATTCATTAATAAGCACTTATCAAGCACCTGCTTTGTGAGAATTCTGTTGTAAAATCTGGGGATGCAGATCTCTCTTTTTTTCTTTATGGAGCTTTTAGGACTTGGTGACATAGAGTATATAGAAAAATACATTTTTACTTTTTATTTTTCTATGTTTTATTTAGTTTTGAGAGATAGAGACAGAGCACAAGTGGGGGAGGGGCAAAGAGAGACGGAGACACAGAATCCAAAGCAGGCTCCAGGCTCTGAGCTGTCAGCACAGAGCCTGACGCAGGGCTTGAACCCACGGACTGCGAGGTCATGACCCGAGCCTAAGTCAGATGCTTAACCGACTTAGTCACCCAAGCACCCCCCTTTTTAAAATTTATTTTTATTTTATTATTATTTTTTTTTTAGCTATGATGCAAATTAAAAGGGTCATGTGATAAAGAGTAGGGAGGAGGCTACTTTAGATTAAGTAAGTTAGGAAAAGCCTGACTGAGATGACATTTAAGTAGAGATGTAAATGGCAAGAAGGACACTAGAAATCATTGTTATGTAGGTCTGTATTTTTTGACATGAAAAGATATTACAAGCCCTAGTTTTTCATAAAACTGTATTGGGGGGGTTGTGGGGGGATGTAGTCCAGAAGGAAGCCTGAAGGAACTGATACTGATGAGAACACGTCCCCAGCTGCTGGTAACTGCAGAGATGGCTCAAAGCTGATTGAGCAATAAAGTAAGTGATTGATTCCTGTACCTGAAAAGGCAGGATTTTCAGGGGCTCAGTAATGTCCCAGAGGACCTGGTTGCTCTCTCTCTGTCTCTCTCTCATACATTCCATGGAGTTGTTTCTTCTCTCAAGATCCCAAGAGAGCTGCCAACAATTCCTGGGTTACATGTTTCCTCATTAAGGTCCAGTAGGACCTAGACAGCATCTTTGCTTCAACGTCCCAGAAAAAGATACGAACTTCACTCTGGTTGAACTGGCTTGGGTCACATGACCACTCTTGAATCAAATATCTCAGCCAGGGGGATGAGCTATAATGGTTAGCTGAAATATTAAAGACCCAGCCATGGTGCCGCAGTGTGTAAATCTCTAAATCATCAGGCTGAGAACTAGCAGGGAGCATATGTCTCAAAAGAAGTTTGGGGAAACTTTTCCTAGAGGAAGGAGAAAAATTTCTGGGTGGCAAATACCAGTTGCATACTGAAAAACACCAAAAAAATGAATGTATATCACTAAGCTTTAGATAATGAAATTACCAGTGGTTTTTTACTTTCTTTTTTATATTTTACATCTGAGTTTTTTACAGTGAGACTATATTAATTTTATAGTTACAAGACAACAAAATGATTTCTATTTTTTATAATTTTTTTGTTTATTTTGAGAGAGAGAGAGAATGAGTGTACATGTGCAGGGGAGGGGGAGGGACAGAGAGAGAAGACAGAGAGGGAGAGAGAGAGAGAATCCCAAGCAGGGTCTGCACTAGCAACACAGGGCCAGACGGGGGGCTCGAACTCACAAACCATGAGATCATGACCTGAGCTGAAATCAAGAATGGGACACGTAACCAACTGAGCCAACCTGGTGCCTCTCCATTTTTTTTTTTTTTAATCTGGCAAAATGAATACAAGGCAATAAATGGACAAAGACTCTTTTTCTGGCTTCTGTGTAAGAGCTCTTGCCTTTGAATTTGCTTCTCCTTCCCTAAAGCATTGTTTTTGCCACAAGCCGGCTATTCCAACCTTTTCCCTAGGTAAAAAGCAGGGTCCTGTTACAGGCAGGCTCTTGGACCCACAGAGTCTCCCTCCTACCCGCCCTGTTCCACTTAACAATTTAGCAAGGCCTGCTGGCTTGCATTGCCCAGCTTCGTATGTGCTATTCTGGGCCCCTGTAATTCTTCAGCCAGTTGAGAGTTCTCTTTGGTCACAGCTGAGATACTGCAGACTAAGAATAGGCGCCTGACTGATGAAGGAAGGTGACAGCAATGGGGCCGCGAGGAAATGTGCTCCCTGCCAGGGCTTCTTTAACAGTCCCAAAGCTCAGTTTTGTTCTTTGCTCCTGGGTGTGCCGCTGGTCTGTGGTTCTGTTTTCCATATGTTTCTTGTAATCTTGCCAGCTGCGTAATCACACAAGTAACTTGGGCTGGAGAGGCTTATTAAGGGTCCCAGAGAATGCTCCTTCTCAGCCGGGCTTCCTACTGGAAGTCCTGGATCCGCGTTTGCCACACAATTCTCTATTGTGCACTTGGGGACTTTTTCCTCAGAGGCTTTTGATTGGAGGCCAAAAGGATATTTTTGCATTTTCTGAGAACTGCTGGGAGAAACCAGTGAAATTCTTAGCCTTCTCAGCACAGTGCCTGCTCTTGTAAAGTGGCAAAGGGTTTTACCGTTACAGGGTGAGCTCCTGCCCTGCCCAGGTCGGTAGCCTCGGGGAGTTTACGTGTTTTAAGCCTGTAACCCATGTTTGGGGCCTCAGCTGGAGGTCGTCAGGGCTGGGGGCTGGACTCATCTGAGAGCTCATTCACACACATGTCTAGCAGGTGGATGCTGGCCGTCAGCAGGAGTTTCCACTTTTCCATGTGGTTTCTCTGCAAGTTGGGTTGGACTTCCTCAGAGCACGATGGCTGTGTTCCCCATGCAAGCGCTTCAAAAGAGGGAGCAGGGAAGAAATTCTATCTCCTCTGACCTCGCCTCACAAGTTATAAGTCATTATTTCTACCACATTCTATCCACGGAAGCAGTCATCAGTCCCACTCAGGTTCAGAGGGAGACTAACTAGAATCTGCTTTTTGATGAAGAGAGACAGGTTCTGGAAGAGGGTGAGACTGGAAATTTTACTGGGGTGACTTTGGGAAAATATAACCTGCCACATTTGCACACAGGTCACTAAGCAAGTTCACCGAGGTGCTTCCAAGACTCAATAATTATACTTTGAGATGGAGAAAGGTGATGATGTCGGGAAGGAGCATGGCTGGCTCCACTGTGATAAACTAGGATAGACGTTTGTTCCAGTTTCCCGGAACAATTGCTGAGAGAAAGTCCAAGAAAAAGGAAGGCCATAGGAAGGAGCCTAGTTCAAAAATGTTTACTGGTTGGCTGAAACACCCTGGCCTGCTATAGAGACCTTAAGTGCACTATTTACTTAAAAATTTTTTTTTAATTTATTTATGTATTTGAGACAGAGACAGTGTGAGTGAGGGGGCAGGTGGGGGGGGGGAGAGACAGAGAGAGAGAGAGAGAGAGAGAGAGAGAGAGAGAGAATCCCAAGCAGGCTCCACACTGTCAGCACAGAGCCCGACGTGGGGCTCGAACCTGCAAAACCGTGAGGTCATGACCAAAACCAAGAGCCAGATGGTCAGCCAGCTGAGCCATTCAGGTGCCGCAAGACCTTAAGTTTAAATAGTTGAATCCTCTGGACGCCTGGTTGGCTCATTTGGTTGAGCGTCCAACTTCAGCTCAGGTCATGATCTCGAGGTTCGTGAGTTTGAGCCTGCCTTGGATTCTGTGTCTCTGTCTCTCTCTGCCCCTCTCCACTCATGCTCTGTCTCTGTCTCTGTCTCTCTCTCCCTCAAAAATAAATAAAACATTTAAAAAAAAGTTGAATTTTCTTACAAACTTGAAGGACAGAGCTCTACGAAGGCAAAGACCAAGTCTGCCCCATTCTGACGTGTGTTCAACGTGCCTCACGTATACAGCTCCAGTGACACGTGTGGAAAGGGGACCATGGAGAGGGCTGGGCTATTGGCCAAGATCTGAGACTAAAGATGGGTCTCAAGCTTGACCAGTAGGTGACATTCTGTGTGTCCTAGGTGTGTGCTGTGCTGTCAGAGCACTGGCATCCAGAGGGAGCACAAGGGTTGCAAACCTCCAAGGCGCTCTGTGAACAGGAGCCTCGAGCCTTTACACACTTTCTGACCCATTTCTGTTTTCATGCCCATTTGCAAAGGTAGGGGCCCACAAGTTGCAGGCTGTGCCATTAGAAATTCAGTCTCCTGTCTGCAAGTGTGTTAATTCACATAGTCCGAGTGGATTTATTGAGTGGTTAGTAGGCACCAGATGTTGAAAACGGGTGAGATGGTGTCTTAGTGACTCCATAGCCTGAACCATGGTCTGGAGTGTGGCGGGGAAATGCTCACCCAAGGATGGAGGGACAAAAGGGTCCGGGAGACGTGGTCCGAAGAAGAGAGGAGAGGAGGCTGAGGCGGAAGCTTCTGCTCCCTTTTACTGAGACTTCTGGGCTGCGCCTCAGCCAAGAGTTCACACAGAAGTACCCCCTGGATTCCCCACACGGCGACTCTCAGGTAGCCTTCTGCTGGCACCAGCCCCAGCCTCATAGTAGAGGAGAGTGGATGGCCTGGGCCTGGGTACGTTATCGACTCTTCCTTCAACAAGCATAGCCTCCTCTCGATTCCTGATCAAGCCTTGGGTGCTGGATGTAGAAAATTGCATGGCCAGGGAACAGAGTCTCAGATTGTCAGGGCTGTTGGCGCGTTCTGCGGTTTTCCTCGGGCTTCTTCCAGGTGTTCTCGGTCAGGCCTCTTGCCTCCATCCATCATTCCAATGCCTTCCTCCTCACACCCCCTCTCTCATGCCCAGACCCAGGCTGAGATGTGCACCACACGCACATCTGCAGGCAATGAGGGAATCCTGGACTCTGGGAGTTCCGGAAGCCAAAACTAGAAAGGGGTAGGGAAGCTTCAGGTTTAGAGCATTCTAGGAAGTAGTGTGGAGACGACCAATGCTATACTTGTGGAAATTTCCTCTGTAAAACATTTGTCAAGTAAAAAGTTCTTTTCATCGCCTTCTCGTCAGCAGAAGAGCAACTTCTCCAGTGTTCTAGACTTCTCTGTGTCTCTATCTCTGGCTCTTTCTGTCTTCCCTCAGTTTTCCTTCTTAAACTAAAGGGCTCCTGGTAGCCCCCAGATTTCCACTTCCTCTTTCTTTTACATTAAAAATAATTTTTTTAACATTGTATTTTGTTAGAGACAGAGACAGAGTGTGAGCAGGGGAGGGGCAGAGAGAGAGGGAGACACAATCTGAAGCAGGTTCCAGGCTCTGAGCTGTCAGCACAGAGCCCCATGTGGGACTCGAACCCATGAACTGTGAGATCATGACCTGAGCTGAGGTTAGACGCTCAACTGACTGAGCCACCTAGGCCCCTCCACTTTCTCTTTCAATATAATCAGTCCTCCTCAGGAGCTCAACCACTTTGACTAGTGCTGTTCTTTTTTGCTTTAGGTATTATCTTAAATGTTGCCTCCTCCAGGAATCCTTCCTAGGGCTGGGTTAGGGGCCCTGCTGTGGGTTCCCACAGCAGTTTACCTTTCCCACTAGCAAATCATTTGTCACATTGTAAAAAAATGTTGATTATTGCCTTCTGAATGGTATTTCTCCTCCTCTAGGCTCTAAGCTCTTTGAAAGAAGGTGTGGTTTCTTTTTCTTCCATTTAAGCTCCTGTGGTGAGCATAAGGAGGGATTCAATAAATGTGTGTCGTAACAGGAAAATATACATTACTTCATTTTCTTCCTAGATTTTCCAGGGGCAAAAGAGAATGAGGAGAAAATGTGGAGAACTTGCATAAGGAATAGCACCCCCTGATATAGTTTCTTCCTAATACTTGCACCAATATTGGGACTATTGTGTTGTGGTGAGATGTAGTTAAATCCAAGCCATCTTCAAGGTTTGAGACATCAAGTTTCTGGGAACCGGGAGTGGGTCACCCTTAAATGGTAAATAGCCATTCTGTGTCCTTATGTTAGAGAATAGCCAGGTGCACAGCAAGAACAAAAACAAGAACAAAAGAGGACTGGTGTGGTATTGTGATTTATAATAAGAAATATGTATTTGGTCTTTATCCACTGTTCCTGGCACAGAGCTCCTAAAAGCCTTGGAATTTCCTAAGTAACAAGAGTGATCAATCGATAAAGGTCTTTTGTTAATAAATTGATCACCGATGGGCAATGATTCAATCAAACATGCCTACGTAAGGAATAAAACAGTGACAGCAACCCCCACCCCTCCGAAAATAAAACGAAAACGAAAACAAAAACAGGAAAGGAGGGTTGCAGAGACCTTGCGGGCTGGTGCACCCCTAGAGGTGCTGGGGCGGGGGGCATGCTCAGAGAGAGCCTGGCTGCTCCGTGCCTGTTCTCCCCGCTTTGCCTGGTGCATCTCTTCCATCCGACTGTTTCTGAATTATATCCTTTTATAATAAACCGTCATCTGGTGAGCAAAATGTTTCTCTGAGTTCTCTGAGCTACTCTAGCAGATTAATCCAACCCAACAGTGGAGGTCCATCTACAGCCAGTGGGTCAGAAGCACAGATGACACCTGGGCTTGAGACTGGCCCCTGAGGTGAGCAGGGAGGGGGCTGTCTCTCTGGAGGACTGAGCCTTTAACCTGTGGATGTGATGCCATCTCCAGGCAGACAGCATCAGAATTGAGTTAGATTGTGGGGCACTCAATTGGTGCCTGAGAATTGCCTGGTGGTGTGGGAACTCCTCCCACCCCCAAACATTAGAATTGGGTGTGGAATCTTAGTTGGTGATCAGAGGTGGGATCAGAGTTAGAATTTTTAGCTGCTGTTAAGTTGGTGAGAGAAAAGGCTCAGAGTTTCTGCCCTAGATGTTGAGCGCTGAGATTCCAAGAACTGCATTCTTAGAGAAATTGTTGTGTGCTGGATTTGCCATTTTTTTTTTAAAGAAGTGAGTTTTGATTGTTATCAAAGTAATACATGCATATAATTTTAAAAAATAAAATATTTTGTTAAAAACCTATAACAAGAGAAAATAGCCCCTGCCTCACCTGCCTCATTCCCCAGTTCTGCTCTCTGAGGCAATGGCTTTCAAACACGTTGAGCTATAGATAGTGTGGTTATGTTGTTATTTCTCAATTTATCTGTTTTTGACAGTATCTGTCTGATGACTTGTTATTGATATTGAGGGTGTGCCTCTCTTAACCACATCCCTACATACATGCCCTCCTGCCATCGTCTCAGTAGAGTTATTAGTAAAGATGAGGTTCAGTTGTATATAACAGAAAATTTGAAATAACTGGGACTTAAACAGAATTTTCTTCCCTCTAGAGTAACAGAAACTGGGAAGCAGCGCTTCTGGAGATGGTGTAGTGGTTTTACAGGCACCTGGAAGGAGGCGTCACCATCCTTCCTAGCGCTGGCTTCCATTTTCAAGGTCACCGTTGGAGATCCAGCTATTTATGTGCCCGAGTTCTCCAGGGAGGAAGATGGAAGAAGGGGCTGTCTCCATGGATGTGCATATTCTGGACATTTAGAATCATACAATATGTGGTCCTTTGTATCTGGCTGCTTTTACTTAGGATGATGTTTCCAAAGGTCATTCGTGTAGCATGTATCAGTAGTTCATTCCTTTCTGTTACTAAATAACATTCCATTGTACGGATACACTACATTTTATTTCTCTCTTAATCAGCTGATGGGCATTTGGACTGTTTTCACTCTTTGGCGATTATGAACAATGCTGCTATTAGCATTTGCATACAAGTTTTTGCGTGGACGTAGTTTTAATTTCTCTTGGGCATATACCTAGAGGTGGAATTGCTGGGTGCTGTGGTAACGCTATGTTACACATTTTGAAGGACTGTCGGATTTTTTGGAAAGCAGCTGCACCATTTTACACTCCATCAGCAGTGTGTGAGGGTTCCAGTTTCTCTGTATTCTTGCCAACACTTGTTTTTGTCTATCTTTAATTCTAGCCATCCTAGTGGATGTGATGTGGGATCTCATTGTAGTTTTGATTTGTGTTTCTCTAACGAGTAATGATACTGAGCGTTTTTATTTTTAATGTGTTTTTAATGTTTATTTTGTAATTATTATTCTATTTTAATTCCAGTATAGTTAACACACAGTGTTGTGTTAGTTTCAGGTGTACAATATAGTGATCCAACAGTTCTTTACATCACCAGTGGATATTGAGCATTTTTGTTTATTTGGCCATTTGTACATCCTCTTTGGAGAAATGTCTATTTTAATCTTTTTCTCATTAAAAAAATTTTTTTTAACGTTTATTTATTTATGAGAGAGACAGAGATAGAGTGTGAGCAGGGTAGGGGCAGAGAGAAAGGGAGACAGAATCTGGAGCAGCCTCCAGGCTCTGAGCTGTCAGCACAGAGCCTGACACAGGGCCCGAACCCACCAACCGTGAGATCGTGACCTGAGCCGAAGTCGGACACCCAACCAACTGAGCCACCAGGTGCCCCAGTCTTTTTCTCATTTTTAAATTGGGTTATCTTTTTATTGTGGAGTTGTAAAAGTTCTTCTTATATTCTATGTACAAGTCTCTAATCAAATACACAATTTGCACACGTTTCTCCCATTCAGTGGTTATCTTTTTACTTTCTTACTGGTATCTTTTGAAGCACGTTTTTCATTTTTATAATGTCTAGCTGATCTATTTTTTTCCTTCACTATTTGTGTTTTTGGTGCCCTGTGTTGATTTGCCACAGTTTTGAGTGTTGAGATTTTGTTTTCGGTGGTTGCTCTAGGAATTATGATATCCATCTTTAACTTTTAGCCATCTGCTTCCAATTGATTCTGACTTAATTCTGCTAAAATATAGCAACTCTGCTTGAACATAGCCCCACCTCTCCCCTTTGTGCTGTCATTGTCATATATGCTACGTACTTGTATGTCATAAACCCAAGAGCACAGCTGTTTTTTTTGGTTAGATGAAATGGCAAATTTCAGTTCAGGTCAACAGTAACATGAAGGGGTGGGAGATGGGCGAAGAGTTATGTGCAAATTGTGGTGAGGTTTTTTTTCCAAGTCCAGGAGTAGCATAGAAATATCAAATAACTTTCAATATTTATGGGGAAAAAATTGGGTGGCGTTGACAGTAATGTTAAAAGTATGGGAAGGCAAGTAGAATGTACAGGCCAGTAGAGGGATACAGAAAGGGAAAATATAGAAAACCTTGTCAATTCATCAGTCTGGAATAGAGGAAAAAGTAGAGAAAGGATACTAAAGAGAAAATATGTAATATAGCAGTAGAAGCAAGTAAAAATGAATCAACAAGTACAATAAATTTAAATGTATTAAAATTGTCTCATTAAAGATAGATAATGAGTTGGGTCTTCAAAGTGTAACTATACTTAAAACAGATACATCTACAACACTACCACTAGAAAAGCTGAAAATAGAAGAATGGAGAAAGATATAGGAAGCAAATACTAACTAAAAGAAAGCTTATAAAGCCAGAAAAAAATTCAAAAATAGAAGCCTCACTGGTAATAAAGAAGAATACTCAATTACTTAAGTACAAAATGTGAAACTGATAGAATCATAAGACATGAACAAATACACAAACTAATGTTCTTTGCGACTAGGAAGAAATGGCTTCCTAGGATTGGCTCTATGACTGTGTTCTGTGCAGTGAAATAGAATAAATATTGTGTGGCAACTTTTAAGAAACTCTCTAGAAAGTCATTTGCACCTGTCCTTTGCTCCCTCTTCATTTCTTCCTCCAATCAGCTAGCTGGAATATGGATGTAATGCCCAGATCTGAAGCAGCTATATTATACTGTGAGGCAGGAGGCATGTGCAAAAGAGAGCAGAACAGCAAAATAAAACAAAACCATATCCTTGATAATGTTGTGTTACTATCTACCAATCCTGTACAGTCTGTCTCTGGAATTCTTTTATATCTCAGAGAAACCGATTTATAGCTTGTTGAGCCATTCGGCTTTTGGATTTTCTGTCAGCTGTCAGGAGCATTGAACATGTAGTCCTTCTTTAAAGGAGTGCTCAACTATTGGTTATACGACTTTTTTGGTCAAGCTTCTGATACCCCTTCTTAGTATGTGATTGGCAGTGGTTTTGCATGCATTTCAGTTAGAAAGTATAACACGGTGTCACCTAGCTTTTTCTCAGGTCTCATAAAAGCACAGCTCTGCAAAGAAATATGTATCTAATCGAGGTCAGTTCTTCAACAATGAAAATTTGTTTCACTGATACCAATTTTATACCCAACTGAACTGTTTCTGCACCTTTCAAGATACACAATAGGTACACAATAACTTCTCTTTTTCATGCTGAAATGTAGTATAATCTTCTTGAAGATCACTTAACACATGCATACCACAGTGCACACTATTTAGCTGAAGTGATGTTAAGGTGAATAACCAAATGACCAAGGTCAGTTTTGTAAAGGCAGCAATAAATATGTCCTGACTAATGCCTGGTGAAGAGTAATTACACAGTGCTATAGATTATTAGGTCTGTGCAGCCTAGTTTCAAGGATAATAAAATGTGTCTTAGAATCAATGATATATACTAAGTTTTGATATCCAATAAGGAAAATCCTTCCACCCTGATGGTTGTTGTTTTAAGCCACTAAATTTTGGGGGTGATTTATCCTGCAACAAAAGTTTAGTGATACACTCATTTGTGAAAATAATTGGGAAATGCATCTGTTTCTAAAGTTACACAAATTCCTCATTGAATAAAATGTTAGACACCCTATACAGGATCGGTTCTTGACCACACATATTCTGTGCTTATGATAAAGGGAGAAATAACATCTTAGCCATTGCTTTTATTTAAATGTCAACTTGTTCTTTCTGTAAGTAACCATGTACATTGGGAAAGCTGAGAGTCACCTAGATTTAGGCCCAGGGGAAGACAAGTAAGCTCAGAAAAACCACAAATCATATTGTGGCTGAGAACTCAGACTGATATTTATGAGCAATTACAGCAAAGATTCAGTCATTTTAAAGTATGTGCTTTTAGGGGTGAGTAATAAACCTTTCCAGAATTGAAAGGACTCTTCTGCTGTCAGTTCTTTTCCAGTCCTTGTTCTCTTCTCCCCAGGAATAAAGTGTCAGAATAGCATCTGTACAATCTAATGCCCACATTTTTAACAGGAGTACCATTTTGCTATCGATAATCATTGAAGGTGGGTGATAGGCACATAGGAGTTCATTGTTCAATTTTCTCTAGTTTGTAGTATGTTTGAAAGATTTTATGATAGGGGCACCTGGGTGGCTCAGTTGGTTAAGCCTCCAACTCTTGATTTTGGCTCAGGTCATGATATCGGGGTCGTGAGATTGAGCCCTGTGTCAGGCTCTGTGCTGACAGCGCAGAGCCCGCTTGGGATTCTCTCTCTCTCCCCCTCTCCCTCTGCCCCTCCCCAGATCTCTCTCTCTCTCTCTCTCTCTCTCTCTCTCAAAATAAATAAATAGACTTAAAAAAAAAAGTTTTTATGATCAAATTTAAAAAATTTTTTTTTTTTTTTTAAATTTTTTTTTCAACGTTTATTTATTTTTGGGACAGAGAGAGACAGAGCATGAACGGGGGAGGGGCAGAGAGAGAGGGAGACACAGAATGGGAAACAGGCTCCAGGCTCTGAGCCATCAGCCCAGAGCCTGACGCGGGGCTCGAACTCATGGACCGCAAGATCGTGAGATCGTGACCTGGCTGAAGTTGGAGGCTTAACCGACTGCGCCACCCAGGCGCCCCAAATTTTTAAAAATTTTTTTAACGTTTATTTATTTTTGAGACAGAGACAGAGCATGAACAGGGGAGGGTCGGAGAGAGAGGGAGACACAGAGTCCAAAACAGGCTCCAGGCTCTGAGCTGTCAGCACAGAGCCTGACGTGGGGCTCGAACTCATGGACCACGAGATCATGACCCAAGCCGAAGTCGGACGCTTAACCGACTGAGCCACCCAGGCGCCCCTATGATCAAATATTTATTTAAAAGGCTGCTTCTTTGAGCAGTTCCAAACAGTGATTGATATTCAGTGTTTATTTATCCATATTGGTATAATTTAATATTTAATAATTAGGCACTCAGGGGGTGCCTACATGGCTCTGTCAGTTAAGTGTCCAACCTCGGCTCAGGTCATGATCTCATGGTCTGTGAGTTCGAGCCCCGCATCTGGTTCTGTGCTGACAGCTCAGAGTCCGGAGCCTGCTTCAGATTCTGTCTTCCTCTCTCTTTGCCCCTCCCCTGCTCACAGTCTGTCTCTCTCGAAAATAAATAAACATTAAAAAATTTTTTTAAATAATAATAATTAGGCACACACAATGTACATTTCTTCCTAAGAAATATCTAGATCATTTCTGCTATAAATAGTCTCTAAAACATTTATGAATGTAATGCTATCATGTCTGAGATTTGCTTTAAATTATGCCAGTGGTGAAGGGCGTAGAGAGGATGAATGCAACAAGACTGGCCACAGGTCACTAATGGTTGAAGCCGGGTGAAAGGTGCCTGGGGCTACTTACGCTCTCCTCTCTACTTCTGTGCATATTAGAAATTTTCTGCAATAAAAAAAAAAGATGTATCTGTTGTCCAGCAATTCCGCTTCTAGGTATAGACTCTCAAAGAATTGAAAGCAGAGACTTCAACAAACATTTGGCCACCCATGTTCACAGCAGCATTATTCTCAAGAACTAAAAGAGGAAGCAACCCAAATATCCACCGATGGAAGGATGGAGAAACAGAATGTATCAGATATGAATACAACGAAGTATTTTTCAGACTTAAAAAGGAAGGAAATTCTGACACATGTTACAACATGGATGAACCTTGAAGACATGATGCTGAGTGAAACAAACCATTTGGAAAAGGACCGACCGTATGATTCTACTTATATGAGGTACCTAGAATAAGCCAAATTCGTAGAAGTGGAAAGTACAGTCGTGGTTGCCAGGGCCTGGGGTGGGGGTGGGGGGGGCGGGGAAGGAGACTGGAGAGTTGGTGTCTAATGGGTAGAGTTTCAGTTTGGGAAGATGAAAAAAGCTGTGGAGACAGATGGTGGTGATGGTGAATGTACGTGGTGCCACTGAACTGTACATTTACAAAGGGTTAAAATGGCAAACGTTACATATATTTTTTGACCACAGTAAAAGACATTTTAAAGAGATACGTCTGGTTTTTAAAAAATGATACTGGGGAGAGAGACGTAGAGAGAGAAAAACTAAAAGACGTGGACGTGATGAGCACTGCTTGGATCTCTAAAAACTCTGATAATCCTTCTGTCCTCACACATACCCATCAGTTCCTTGTACAGATTCTCTGGTTTACCCCACACACAGCCCCCTCCCTGCCCCACGTGGACTCTGTTCCTCCAATGTCCCCATGCTTCCTAGTCAGCCCTGAAGTGCCACTTAGAGCCGTCAGAGACAAACTTGAGAAGAGGCGTGCTTCTCCGCCATGCCTCTTGGATGTCTGCCTTTGACAGCCTCTCCGGACTTCCCTGTCTCAAAGCCTGCCCTCCCAGATGGTTCTGGGCTCTTCCTTTCCAGATGTCCTCTTAACCGGGTCTAACCGCCTGGCAACACTCCTGACTTCTCTGAGGAGAAACCTGGCGAATGTGCCCTGCTCCCACTTTCTGCACTTCGCACATACTTCCCACTTCTGGGTTCTCCCACTTAGCTGTGTTGCTTTTTGCCGCCGTTCGTGTTTGTTGGTGCCCCCTAAAACTACCTAGGAGTCTGTGTGTCTTGGAAAACACGTCCAGAACGCTCTTGCAGAGCTCATTAGAAACTCTTTATAGCATTGGAAGAAGTCCAATAGTGGGAATAAATCACATCAGAAGTTAAATATCAGTCGTTTAAAAACATTCTACACTAAGGAAAATGGTGGTTTGTAAACATACCCACTTAAGGACAGACACAGTAAGATTACAAAAAAAAGTGGAGTAAATGTGTTTTAAGACAAATGACTTCTGTCAATTACCTGTCTGATTTATTTTCACTTGTTTATACCTTATCTCTCCCCCACAGTGTTTATTTTATTTCATTAAAAAAATTTTTTTAATGTTTATTTTTGAGAGAGCGAGAGACAGAGACAGAGTATGAGCAGGGGAGGGGCAGAGAGAGAGGGAGACACAGAATCCGAAGCAGGCTCCAGGCTCCGAGCTGTCCGCACAGAGCCCCACACAGGGCTCGAACCCATGAACCGTGAGATCATGACTTGAGCTGAAGTCAGGCGCTTAACTGGCTGAGCCACCCAGGCGCCCCTCCCCCACAGTGTTTAAAGTGGCTTGCAGAGATGTATAGAATTAAGCAGGATGAAAAATAGTAACAAAAGGCGATGCCATCATAAATGGCTGGTGTAAGAAAAGCAGTTTGTTCCAGGGATGAGCCAGGTGGATACAACTTGCGTGTTCCTTGCTGGTGGCACAACACCAGATGGACTCTGAGCGACTCAGTAGCCAAAACCAAGTGGGAAGTGCTGTGGGTGACAAGAATCATGGCAGTGGTTAAAAAAAACCCTTGGAAGTCCCCAAGTCAAGTTAATGGCGGCTGATGAGTCCTCTCTGGGCCCAGCTATTTCAGATCCAGTGTCAGGATCTGATACTGGATCTCTTGGGAAGATGCTCCACCCACACTATGCCTGGCACCCAGAGAGCATCCTGCTTCTAGAGCCTTCTGGTGACAGACGGCATCTGGCCATTCTCCCTTCCCACCCCCCCACCACTCGGAGCCTACATGGGAGGCCCAAGACCAGGCAAGTGTGCAGCACAGAACAAAGTGTTCGAGTCTGGTCCCACGTTGAGCTTTTGTTAATGACTACTGATCTATGAAACGCTGATTAAACCAAATTTGAAAACAGTCTATTGTTTTTGTTCTGGATTTTACACGTAAACATCTTTGTTTAAATTGAAGACGGTAGGGGAAAAAGTTGCTACAGTTTTTCACTCGCATAGATACATCTACTCCAGTCCCAAAGCAGAATGCTTTTCTTTTATCACTTCCACTGCTGGGGAGATAGCAAAGCAATTTAGAGCCTAGTAGAGGAAGTTGATTTGACCTTGGCACAAAACTTATTGTCACATCAAGAGATACAGAGGCTGAACATTCTCTGGGCAGTGTCTGACTATCTAGTTAACAGAAGATCAAAGCAATACATGAGCTGTCAGCCCCAGGACAGCAGCAGGGACAAGATTTTGGGTTCCAGAAGGTTTACCCCACAGGGTGTGGGTGGGCCTGGGTCAGTACAGTGTGTAAGAAAGAAAATCAGGTCAAAAAACTGACCTTAAAGCTTTCCATGCCCAGGGGAAGGGTCCAGACAGAGAGCAGATAGCAGTTTCATAGACAAGTCCCTGAGGCAGTCAGATATGTCTCTCTGTTGTCCAGTTTTTGTCAAGAGTGTTGCTATGAGAAATGACAGTCATGAACTGTCACACTACCTGCAATTTACCTGATAGTCTGAAACATTGTCTTTCAACTATAATTGTCTGGTCATCTGAGAGCCACACACCTGGACGGTACTTTTCCGACCACCTTTGAAGATTCCTTAATGACTTCCGGGTTCCACTTTTCTCAGAGTGAATGACACATTC
Organism: Prionailurus viverrinus; assembly: GCF_022837055.1. Classification (NCBI taxonomy): domain Eukaryota; kingdom Metazoa; phylum Chordata; class Mammalia; order Carnivora; family Felidae; genus Prionailurus; species Prionailurus viverrinus. The sequence continues at coordinate 76,176,100 of NC_062573.1, read as the reverse complement.
AGAAGGAGCCCCGTCAAAACCGCCTACTGCTTTGTCATTAGGGTGATTATGAGAATACTGTCTCTTACAACACACACAACTCCTGCGAGTTGTAATGAAGGAAGTTCCAGAAAAACTTCTGCTTCTCCTGAATAGCTGGTTTATTTTTGTTTTAACCATTTATGATTCTTGTCATCCACAGCATTTCCCACTTTGTTGTTGTTTTATTTCTTTTTGGTGATGAGAACACTTAAGATCTATCCTCTTAGCAAATCTCAAGTACACCATACGGTATTACTAAGGTCACATTGTGGTACATTAGATCTCTAGGACGTAGTTATCTTGTGTAACTGACACTTTGTACCCCTAGATCAACATTTCCTCAATTTCTCCTCCCACTAGCCCCTGGAAATCACCGTGTTATGCTTGGCCTCTGTGAGTTTGACTATTTTGGATTCCACATATAAGTGATATCATGCAGTATTTTTCTTTTTGTATCTGGCTTATTTCACTTAGCCTCCAGATTCATTCATGCTTAATGTCTTCCAAGTTTATCCATGTTGTGACAAATAACAGGATTTCCTTCTCTTTTAAGGCTGGAAAATATTCTGTTGTGTTTCTATATAATGCCCACATTATGAATCATAATGCCTGTTGTGTAGATAGATAGATATAATGTATATAAATAATATGCATTCAGTGTTTGTCCATTCATCTGTCAATGGACATTTAGGGTTGTGTCCTGTCTTGGCTATTGTGAATAAAAGGTTCCAATGAATATGGGTGTTCAGATACATGATATCATTTCTCTCAGATACATTCTCAGAAGTGAGACTGCTGGACCATAAGGTAGCTCTATTTTAACACTTCGAGGAACCTCCACACTGATTGCTGTACCAGTTTGCATTCCCACCAGCAGTGCACCAGGGTTCCTTTTTCTCCACATCTTTGTCTATACTTGTTATTTTTGAACTGCTGTCAATTCTCCCTTCAGATGTGCCAATATTTGCTTTATCTATTTTGGTGCTCTAATGTCAGACGCATACGTATTTATAATGGTTGTATCTTCCTATTCATTGACCCTTTTAAAATTATATAACAACCCTCTTTGTCTCTACAGATAGTTTTTGATTTAAAGTCTATTTTGTGTGATGCAAGTGTAGCCATCTCTGCTTTTTTTTTTTTGATTGCCATTAGCATTGAATATATTTTTCCATCTCTTCACTTTCAGCCTACGTGTGTCCTTAGATCTCAAATGTCTTATAGATAGCATATCATTGGATCTCTTAAAAATCCATTCATCCATTCTATGCCTTTTGATTGGGGAGTATAGTCTATTTACATTTAGAGTAATTATTAATAGAGGAGAACTTACTGTTGTTATTTTGTTAGTTATTTTCCATCTGTTTACAGTTGTTTTGTCCCCTCTTTTGCTGTCTTCCTTTGTTATTTGATGATATTTTATTTTGGTAGTGATTTGCTTTGACTATTTTCTTTTTTTTTTAATTTTTTAATGTTTCTTTATTTTTGAGAGAGCGAGGGAGGGACAGAGAGAGGGAGACACAGAATCTGAAGCAGGCTTCAGGCTCTGAGCTGTCAGCACAAAGCCCGACGCAGGGGTTGAACTTGTGAACTGCGAGATCGTGACCTGAACCGAAGGTTGGATGCTCAAGTGACTGACCCACGTAGGTGCTACAATTCTTTTCGTTTTATTTGTTTATTTTATGTGTATCTATTATTGTTTTTTTTTCCTTTGTGGTTATCCTGAGACTTGTATAAAATATCTTGTAGTTAAAGCCATCTATTTTAAGTTGATAACAGCTAAACTTCAATCACATTTAAAATAAAACTGTAAATCATTGTATTTTTCTGGGGGAATGAGGGCTTGGATGGACCTCCTAGTCTGTCACCTTGTTAATGTTACCTTTTTGACGTGTGACATTTATTTCCTAAGATGGCTTAACACTTTCTGTCCAACCTGTCCATTCCTCTGCTGAAAAACACCTTATTGTGGTCATTTTGTCTATTCCTCTCCCCACTGCTTTCCATCCCATTCCTTGAGCCTGGAACTCCTTAAGGTTAAAAAATAGGAAGGAGCTTCCCTACCTTGGAGCCCATGTGCATTGGATTGCATTGCCTGAACCTGAATTAAATATCTGATAGAACATTTTTTGAGGTTGTATGTATGTGTTCTTGCCTGGCTGAGAGATGGGCTACTTTTTCTCTCTCAAATCAGCAGTGGATGCCTGGAGTGCTCTAGAGTGGAAGATAGGGAGGCAGAGAACTGAATGGGGCCAGCTGTCCAGCTTGCAAATTGCCCCTCCTTCTGGTGCAGAGTGATGCTGTTCAGGATGCCAGAGCTAGGGGAGCTGAATGAGGAAATGGAGCTTGGAAAATCTGAATAAGTAAGAACAGAACCACCCATCTAAGGAAGGAGAGGCAGCCTCAGCCCCTGGGCTCTGTGTAAAGTGACATTTCTTATCCTTTCCGAGCGGTTTTCCCGTTTCCTTTTCTCATGGATAGGAAAAAAGTTACCAACTGGTAGTCCTGGTCTCAAGCAAGTAATCTGTAAATGAAATCTAGGGACACCCAGACAGGGTAACTCCCTGCTCCGCTTCATGGGGCGAAGATGGTTCTGGACATTCCTTCCCATGTTGTTTTCATCCAGTGAGGTCAGTTTTACCTCATAGATTCATGCCTTCCCTTTTCATTAATCTAGGTGTTTCCTTAACCCTAATCCTATGCGTATCAGCCATCATTCGCATAAGCATAAGCAGCCATCATACTCATAAGCTTGCCAAAGCTTTATCTTCTGCGATAATTGAATTCATGTGGAGTTATAAGAAATAAAACAGGGCTGCCTGGGTGTCTCAGTCAGTTAAGCATCCAACTTCAGCTCAGGTCATGATCTTATGGTTCATGCGTTTGAGCCCCACATCGGGCTCTGTGTTGATAGCTCGGGGCCTGGAGCCTGCTTCAGATTCTGTGTTACCTCTTTCTCTGTCCCTCCCCCACTCAGGCTCGCTCGCTCTCTCTCAAAAATAAATAAACATTAAAAACTTTAAAGAAATAATAAAGAGATCCCATACACCCTTCTGTCAGTTTCTCCCTTTGGTGATATCTTGCGTAACTATAGTACAATCTCACAACCAGGAAACTGAAGGGTTACAATTGGTCCACTTTATTGAGATTTCACCAGTTTTGCATGAACTTGTGTGTGTGTGTGTGTGTGTGTGTGTGTGTGTTCTATTCTATGTAGTTTTATCACATGTGTAGATTCTTGAACACTACCCCAGTCAAGATACAAAACAATTCCATTACTACAAGGCTCTCTCTCTCTTTTTTTAATGGGTCTTTATATTAGAGAGAGACAGAACATGAGCAGAGGAAGGGCAGAGAGAGAGGGAGACAGAGAATCTGATGCAGGCCAGGCTCTGAGCTGTCAGCACAGGGCCCGATGCGGGGCTTGAACTCACAAACTGCAAGGTCATGACCTGAGCCGAAGTCGGACGCTCAACCGACTGAGCCACCCAGGCGCCCCACAAGGCTCTCTTGCTGCCCTTTTGTGGCTGCATCTACTCCCTTCCCCATCCCTAAACCCTGGCAACCATTAATATTCCCTCCATCTGTATCATTTCACCATTTCAAGAATGCTACATAAACAGAATCACCCAGTATGCCTTTTCTGAGATTGGCTTGTTCCACGCAGCATCGTTTCCCTGGAGAGTCATCCAACATGTTGCCTGTATCAATAGCTCGTTCCTTTCACTGCTGAGGACTATGCTGTGATACCGATATACCACAGTTTAACTCGAAGGAAATTTGTATTGTTTCTAGTTTGGGCATACACATGAAGCTGTCACAAACATTCACGTCTAGGTTTTTGTGTGAGGATAGGTGTTCCTTTCTGCGGGAAGAAGAACACCATCACCAGGTCGCTTGCTAGTTGTGTGTGAAGTTTTTCTACCAACTCCCAAACTATTTTCCAGAGTGGCTGTGCCCTGTTACATTCCCGCCAGTAATGTGTGAGTGATCCAGTTCACCTCATCCTTGCTAGGTTTTGGTGTTGTCCCTCTTTTTTTGTGGTCGTCCTGACAGTTGTGTCATGGGTTTAGTTCACATTTTGCTGATGGCTAATGATGCTGGACTTCCTCTCATGTGTTTGTTGGTCATGTTCATATCCTTTTCAGTGAAATGCCACTCTGCGTCTTTTGCTCATTTCTAATCGGGTTGTTTGTGTTTGTACCGCTGAGTTCCTTATATATTCTAGATACTATCCTCTGTCAGATAAATGGTTTGCAATTTTTTTTCTCAGTCTGAGGCTTGTCTTCTTAACAGATCTTTTGCAGAACAAAGGTTTTTTATTTTGATGAGATCCAGTTTTCAAATTTTTCTTTTTTTTTTTTATTATTTTTATTTAAAAAAAAAATTTTTTTTCAATGTTTATTTATTTTTGGGACAGAGAGAGACAGAGCATGAACGGGGGAGGGGCAGAGAGAGAGGGAGACACAGAATTGGAAACAGGCTCCAGGCTCTGAGCCATCAGCCCAGAGCCCGATGTGGGGCTCGAACTCACGGACCGCGAGATCGTGACCTGGCTGAAGTCGGACGCTTAACCAACGGCGCCACCCAGGTGCCCCTCAAATTTTTCTTTTAAAGATTGTGTGATTGGTGTCAAAACTCTCTGCCTAGCCCTAGATCCTAACTTACAATTTTCTCCTATTTTTCTAAAGTAGTTAACATTTTTAAAATATTTACTTTGAGAGAGAGAGAGAGAGAGAGAGAGAGCAGGGGAGGGACAGAGAGAGAGAATCTCAAGCAGGCTCCATGCTGCAGTGCAGAGCCCTAGTGGAACTCAAACTCACCAACTGTGAGATCATGACCTGAGCCGATATTAAGAGTCAGACACTTGAGGTGCCTGTGGCTCAGTCAGTTAAGTGTCCGGCTTCAGCTCAGGACATGATCTCACAGCTCGTGGGTTCAAGCCCCACGTTGGGCTCTGTGCTGACAGCTCAGAGCCTGGAGCCTGCTTCAGATTCTGTATCTCCCTCTCTCTCTGCGCCCTCCCTACTCTCTCTCTCTCTCTCTCTCTCTCTCTCTCTCTCTCAAAAATAAATAAAAATTAAGAAAATTTTTAAAAAGATGCTTAACCGGGGCACCTGGGTGGCTCAGTCGGTTGAGCGTCCGACTTCGGCTCAGGTCATGATCTCACAGCTTGTGAGTTTGAGCCCCGCGTCGGGCTCTGTGCTGACAGCTCAGAGCCTGGAGCCTGCTTCTGCTTCTGTGTCTCCCTCTCTCTCTCTGCCTCTAACACACTCACATTCTGTCTCTGTCTCTCTCAAAAATAAATAAACATTAAAAAAAAAAAGATGCTTAACCAACTGAGCCACACAGGTGTCCCTAAAATGTGTAGAATTTTAATATTACATTTAAGTCTCTGATCTATTTTGAATTAATTTTTGTGGAAGGTGTGATGTTTAGGTCAAAGCACTTTTTTGTTGTTGTTTTTTGTTGTTGTTGGTTTTTGTTGTTGTTGTTTTTGCCCATGGATATCTGATTGCTCTAGCACCGTTTGTTGAGTGGGTACTTACTTTTATTTATTTTTCATTTGCAAATGGGAGACAGATAAATTTTAATGACATAATTGGGCTTAAGCTGTGGCAGATGTAGGAACAGTGGGGAAAAATATGGTATTAGGTGAGAGGGAAGGATTGCTCAAGGAGGACTTAACTGAGTCATGTGCTGTTAGAAAAGTATAGAAAATAGAGGGGCACGCTCTGGTTATGGGGGGAGAAAGTCCATGGTAGGAAGATGCATGGTGGACGAAATGGACCCCCATCTTTGCCGTGAGGTGAGGTGGCACCCTCTCTGCAGTGAGAAGGGTGAGAAGGATGCAGTGAGCATCCAGGTGGGTGTTTGAGGAGGTCGTATGCAGTTGATAGGAATCCAGGGAAGACACCCTTTCCCTCCAGGTAGACTCACAGAAGACACAGGTGGCCACACCACTTGCCAGGCACCCTAACTTCTCGAGGCCGTGAACAAACTTGGTTATCCCCCAGGGGAGGAATGCCAGGCTGTCTCTAACACTCTCCCTGCTGCATTGCCCCCTTCAGCCTCCTTGTGATGTTGGAATGTAACTACTTAAGGACTCAAGAGCCTTCCACAAAAGACAGGAAGGCTTTGCATTCCTATTCTTCGTTCTCTGCCATGTGACTGTCTGCAAAAGTTTTTGTTATTTCTGGAATGGAAAAACCAAACTTGGTATGGTTTCTTTGGAAAAGCAAGGGGATTGCTCTTCGGCTTGTCTTCAGAAAAGAGACTCTGGATGCTTCTCTTCACAGGAACTTAAAATTCAGCAAGAACGAGGCTGCAGGGAAAGAATAATTTTGACACCGTTCTTTCTGTGTATGCGCTTTGTTAGTGGTGGCAGTGGAGTTTGGAGCAGAATATAATCAAACGTTTTGGCATTTATGCGGAAGGGGCATACAGTAGGATGGCTGGTATAATCCACTTTGAAGTTTGTGTGTGTGTGTGTGTGTGTGTGTGTGTGTGTGTGTGTTTAAGGGAAGTACCACCTGGCTAACAGATTAGCTCTGGGAATGTTCCAGGGCAAGCTATTAACATAAAAGAGAGGAGGATGGGACTATCTGGATGGTGATGGTTTATTTTCTGTCTTCTTTAAATGCCATACCAGGCGGCACCTGTAACATACAATCTATGTGCTTCTTAGTGATCCTCACATATACTATAGTGGATTGAATGGTGGCTCCCCCAAAATACATGTGCATTTCGTAACCCCCAGAATCTGAGAATGTGACCTTATTTGGAAAGGGGATTTGCAGATGTAATTAGGTTAAGGACGTTGAGATGAGATCATCTTGGATTTTCTGGGTGGACCATAAATTCAATGACAGGTATCCTTGTAAGACAGAGAAGAACAAAACAGGGGCAGAGATTGAGTGATGCAACCATAGCCAAGGACTACCTGGAGCCACCAGAAGCTGGAAGAACCTTCCAGATCTCTACCAACACTTCCAAGATGTTAGTAGTGAATTTAAGTCCAGACTTCATTTTTGGACTGAGGAAGAAAGTCTGTTGCTAACGGAGGGTCTCGAATATAATAGTTGGGAGATGCTTTTTCTCAACATGTTTCTTAAATTATTTTTCACTCGTGCTCATTCTAATTACTTTCAACCTTTCAGAGGAAAGAACAGTATTTGTTTTCCTGAAATCTTAAGATCCTGGTGTTGGAGAAGATTTACTTTAGAACCTGCGATGCCTGTGGGTATTTAACATAAACTCTAAGGAGAATCACTGTTTCCTTTCTTTTAGAACAGCTTTATTGGAATATGATGTACATTCCATAAAGTTTACCCATTTTAAGTATAGAATTCAGTGGTTTTGGTATATTCACAGAGTTGTGCAACCATGACCAAATATATAATTTCAGAACATTTCCAGTATTCCAAAGAGAAACTTCATATCCATTAGCCACCATATCCCAATCTTAGCCCTCACTACATCCCTACTTCTCCAGCGCCTGACAACAAGATTTGTTTACTCTGAAAATTTTGTATGAATGGAATCATACGATATGTGGTCCTTTGTGACTGGCTTCTTTCAACTCACTTGTTTTTAAGGTTCATCAATATTATAATACGTAACAATACTTCACTCCTTTTTATGGCCGGATAATATTCCATTATATGGATATAACAAATTTTTGTTTAGCTGTTTATCCACTAATGGACATTTGGGTTGATTCCCTTTTTAGGATTTTGTGAGTAATGTGTCTTTGAGTCTTAGTGTACAAGTTTTTGTTTGGGCATAGGTTTTTATTTCTTGTATATATAATTAGGGTTGAAATTGACGGGTCATATGGTAACTGTATGTTTAACATTTTGAGGAACTGTCTAACTGTTTTCCAATTTGGCCACACCATTTTATTTTGTTTTGTTTTGTTTTATTTTATTATACTTTTAATTTATTTTTTCCTAGCGTTATTGAGGGATGATTGCCAAATAAAGATTATCTGTATTTAGGTTGTACAACATGATTTTTTAAAGGTATAAAACCTGATGGTCTTTAATGTGTGCATACATTCTGAAATGATTACCACAATCAAGTTAATTAATAGATCTATCACCTCACATAACTACCATTTGTGTGTGTGTGTGTGTATGTGTGTGTGTGTGTGTGTGTGGTAAGGATACTTAAGATCTACTCTCTTAGCAAATTTAAAGTGTATAATATATTATTATTAATTATAATCACCATGCTGTTTATTGGATCTCCAGAATTATTTATTTTGTAACTGAAAGTTTACATACTTTGACCAATATTTTCCCCATACCCACCCCTACCTCCTGGCAACCAACTTCTACTCTCTGGTTCTGTGAGTTTGACATTTTTAGATTCCTCATGTAGGTGAGATCATGTAGTATTTATCTTTCTGTATCTAGCTTATTCCACATGTCCTCCGTACTCATCCATGTTATTGTAAATGGCAGGATTTCCTTTTTATGGTCAAATAATATTCTATCTATCTATCTATCTATCTATCTTATATCTATCTTTCAAGTGAGGGAGAAAGATAGCAATTTCTTTATCCATTCATCTGTCAACAGATAGTTGTTTCCCCCTTTTGGCTATTGTGAATAATGTTTCAATGAGTGTTGGAGTGCAAGTATCTCTTTGAGTTATTGACTTCATTTCCTTTGGACATACATCCAGAAGTGGGATTGCTGAATCATACGGTAGTTCTATTTTCTGTTTTCCATAATAGTTTTACCAATTTATGTTCTCACCAGCAATGTTCAAGGATTCCTTTTTCTCTACACCTTTGACAACGCTTATCTTTTGTCTTTTTGGTAACAGCCATTCTAAAAGGCTTTGATTTGTATTTCTCTGGTGATTAGTGATGATGAGCACATTTCATATACCTTTTGGTTATTTGCATGTCTTCATCTTAAAAGTATCTATTCAAGTCCTTTGCCTATTTTAAAATCAGATTGTTTATTTTGCTATTGAGTTGTATGAGTTTCTTACATATTTTGGATATTAATTCCTTATCAGATATTTTTTGCAAATATTTCTCCCATGTGATTGGTTGCCTTTCATTCTGTTTTGTTTCCTTTGCTGCGCAGAACTTTTTAGTTTGATGTAATCTCATTTGTCTGTTTTTGCTTTTGGTGTCATATCCAAAAAAATCATTGCTTAGACCGTAGTCAAGGAGATTTCCCTTAGCAGTTTTATGAAAGTCATTCTACCATTTTGCGTTAATTTTTGTGTATGGTATATCAGGATACAATTTCATTTTTTTGCATATGGATATCCAATTTCAATTTTCATTTGTCTCTTGATGCTTTGTGATCTCCCTTTTGATTTATTCTTTCATCATCAGGAATGTGTTATTTAATTTTGACATACTTGTGAATTTTTCTACTGTTACTGATTTCCAGTTTCATATTGTGGTTAGAATTGATACTTGATATGGTTGATTTCAGGCTTCTTAAACTCGTTAAGATTTGTTTTGTGGCTCAACAAATGATCTCTCCTGGAGAATGTTCCATGGGCTGCTCCATTTTATACTCCTACCACCCATGAGCAAGGGTTCTAATTTCTTCACATTCTCTCCAACACTTGTTATTATCTGTGTGTGTGTGTGTGTGTGTGTGTGTGTGTGTGTGTGTGTTGTGAGAGAGCACAAGTAGGGGAGGGGGCAGAGGGAGAGAGAGAGAATCTTAAGCAGGCTCCACGCTCAGCACAGAGCCCCACATGGGGCTTGGTCCCATGACACTGAGATCCTGACCTGAGCTGAAATCAAGAGTAGGACATTCAACAGACTGAGCCACCCAGGCGCCCCATTTGTCTTTTTTATTCTAGCCATCCTGGTGGGTGTGAAGTTGTATCTCATTATGTTTTTTTCCCCCTAATGACTAATAATGTTGAGCATCTTTTCTTGTGCTTATTGGCCATTTATATATCCTCTTTGGAGAAATGTCTATTCTAGTTCTTTGCCTGTTTTTAAATTGGGTTAGTTGTATTTTTATTATTGAGTTGCAAGAGTTCTTTAGCGTATAAATCCTTTATCAGACATATTATTTGCAATAACTTTCTCTCATTCTGTGAATTGCATTTTCATTTTCTTCATGGTGTCGTTTGAAGCACAAAAGTTTCCAATTCATCTTTTTTTCTTTCATTGCATTTGCTTTTGGTGTCATATCTAAAAAACCATTGCCTAACCCAAGGTCACAAAGATTTACTCCTGTGTTTTCTTCTAGGGATTTTATGGTTTTTGCTCTTACATTTATGCTTCTGAGCTAACGTTTGTGTATTGCAGGCATACCATTCCATAAATGACAAGCAGCTTACATATAAGCTTTTTATGGCAGAATTTCTGTACGTAGTTTATTATTAACAACTTGGTGATATTAACTATGACCCAAGTCTTCCTGTGTGAACTGGGGTATTCCTGATATATAGCTCTTACCTGAATTTATCAAAGTTCAGTGGAAATATGGAAATGTTTGTGTTGCCAGAGGCAGAAATGCAAATCCAAGTAGTCAGAAAAGGAGATTTTGCAGGAAAGATAATGAGGTTATCTCATGTAATTGAAGGAAATGTTGAATAGCCCCAGGGCAGGAAGTGTGAAGTGAAGCTGGACCTGGGAACAGCTGGGACCTGGACTGAAACTTGAGTGCCACCAGGGTACCTTCTCTCTCTCTCTTTCTTTAGGTCTTATTTCTCAATCTCTTTGCCCATAGCTTTCTTTCTCCAAACAGGCTGGGTTCCTCCACATTGCCCAACGCAAGACTACGGGAGTCTCACAAGACCCTGGACTCCAAATCTACACCCCCATGAAGACCCTTGTTTCCAGCTCCAGTTTGAAAAAAAAATTCTAGGGAAGATGTCTGATTGGCCAATTAGGGTCATGTGCCTCTTTGGACAGTTCATGAAGCTTCTAGTTACATTGAGGATAGTTTTTATTTGTAGAAAATAGTCTTTACAAGTTTACTTTTGGTGGAAACAAGTTGCTTTCAGTTTGTGATGGCTCTAGCTTTTACAACACTTTTAATTCTATTTATAAATCTAGCAGTTGTTAACAATCACTTTTCAAGGGATATTTAAATATTACTTTATTATTAAATTAAATTAAATTAATAATTATCATTACTATCTGTTTAAAAAGTCAGTTCATTAAACTGCTTCAAAATTTCAAACATCTTTTATCCACTTAATATTTTATTTTCTTCATAAGTATTTTAATTGCTTAGCCCAACAAACAAATCTTCCTGAAGACTTAAATAACTCCTATAAATGCAATAAATTAATGTTATAAGTAAAGGAAACCTACCTAAACTTCTCTTAGATGTCTCAGTGCTGTACACGAACTTGGTGGGATTTCAATAGAACATCTTGTCTTAGTTACTCAATTGCACATATATATATATATATATATATATATATATATCCAATTGTTATATATATATATGTGCAATTGTTTTTTTTTTTTAAGAGAGGGAGTATGAGCTGAGGAGAGGGGCAGAGGGAGAGAAAGAGAGAGAATCCCAAGCAGGCTCCACACTCAGCACTGTGGGGCTTGACCCTGTGACCATGGGATCATGACCTGAGCCAAAATCAAGAGTTGGATGCTCAATGAACTGAGCGACCCAGAGGCTTAATTGTACATTTTAAACTGGAGTTATGAGGCTGTCACTCTTAGAGATCAAATTCTTTTCAATATTACAAATATACAAGATATCATATATGAATAGAGTTTCTCTAAACATCAAAATACAAATACCATGGTTTTGATCCCCTTAACATTTTTAATGCTTAAATTTTAAACCTTTCCAGACCTGGCACTGACTAAGGAATACTAATAGAATTCCAGAGAGCTCTGAATATGTAATTATAAAATTTCCCAGGGTGAAAGATGTGCACTCACTAAAAAAATTTCATCTAATTAAGATATACTTTTTTTTTTCCCTTCCCATTTTAACATTTCTGAAATTGGGTCTTATAGTCAATGGCACCTTATTTGGCAACAGTTAGTCTTTCTGAGTGATATGTAAAATGATGGTATCTTAAGTCAGATGAGACTTGGTACCATCTCAGTTAATTGAGATTACTTAAAACTAGAAATTGAGACCAGCGTCAGACCTGCTGGTGCAGACACCCAGTACATTTCATCTTGTCGACACCACTGCCATGTTGAGGTTGCCTGTGACATGACCTTAAAACTTAAAAAAAAAAAAAGAAGCGTGGCTTGTGTAGACCACTAGCTAATTCATTTTATCCAAACACTTGAGTGTCTGCCTGCTCACAAAATTTGCAAGTACCCTACTTGGTCACTTGACCGGATTTGCATCTGTCTGATTTTAGTATAAAGAGTATCTTTCCCCCCCCCCCCCCGCCCTGCCCCCCATCCAACTTTGAAACTGATGGGAGGCTTTGCTATTTAAATACTTTTTAATTGAACTTGAAAGATATTTGCATTTGATGTATTTTTTTAATTCTTTCATGTTCCAGATATTTAGGGTTACCCTGCTTTTTTTCAGGTATAAGTCATTTATTTAAATTATAATTATTATCCTTTCAAACATTTGTCATTCCTTAGCTAGGAAGCTTAGAACAGCCTTTCAAGTGGAGAACACAGACATTCTTTTTTATTTTTAAGTTTATTTTTTTAGAGTGTTATTTTATTTTATTTTATTTTACTTTACTTTATTTTATTTTTTCAATATATGAAGTTTATTGTCAAATTGGTTTCCATACAACACCCAGTGCTCATCCCAACAGGTGCCCTCCTCAATACCCATCACCCCCCCCTCCCCTCCCTCCCACCCCCTATCAACCCTCAGTTTGTTCTCAGTTTTTAAGAGTTTCTTATGCTTTGACTCTCTCCCACTCTAACCTCCTTTTTTATTTCTTTTCCTTCCCCTCCCCCATGGGTATCTGTTAAGTTTCTCAGGATCCACCTAAGAGTGAAAACATATGGTATCTGTCTTTCTCTGTATGGCTTATTTAATTTAGCATAACACTCTCCAGTTCCATCCATGTTGCTACAAAGGGCCATATTTCATTTTTTCTCATTGCCACGTAGTACAACTGATGAATGGATAAATAAATTGTGGTTTATATTTTTAAGTTTATTTATTTTCAGAGAGAGACATCGAGCAAGCAGGGGAGGGACAGAGAGAGAGAGAGAGAGAGAGAGAGAGAGAGAGAGAATCCCAAGCAGGCTCCACACTGCCAGTGAACAGCCAGATGTGGGGCTCAACCTCACAAACTATGAGATCATGACCTGCGCCAAAATCAAGAGTTGGATGCTTAATCACCTGAGCCACTCAGTCACCCTGAGAATGCAGACATTCTTCTTCTTCTTCTTCTTCTTCTTCTTCTTCTTCTTCTTCTTCTTCTTCTTCTTTTGCTTTGGCTGTTGTTGATAGTGCTGCTATAAACATTGGGATACATGAGAACACAGGCATTCTTAACTTGTTTCTCAATTTAATGAAACTGTCTTATATGTTCTTGGTGATGACTTGGGATAGATACAATGTTAAGAAATTATGCCATTTATTTTATTAAGAGATTTAAAAAATCAGGAATGGCTTTTTCTAACAGCTTCATTGAGATATAGTTTACATACTGTGTAATTTACCCATTTAATAAAAGTGTATCATTCAGTAGTTTTAGTGTATTCACAGATATGTGAACCATCACCACCAATTTATCATCTCAAAAAGAAACCTCATACCTTTTACCTATACTCCCATTCCCCCCAGCCCTAAGGAACTACTAGTCTACTTTCTGTCTCTATCAGTTTTCTTTTTCTGAGCATTTCATACAAATGTAATCATAGAATATGTGATTTCTTGTGACTGGCTTCTTTCTCTTAGATGCTGAAGTTGGTTAAACCTCTTTTTAAGGAAATATTACAAAGAATATCCTATTTCTTTTTTTAATGTTTATTTATTTATTTTGTGAGAGAACGAGAGACAGAGACAAAGAGAGCAGGGGAGAGGCAGAGAGAGAGGGCAGGAGAGAATCACAACAGCGCATGGGACTCAATCCCATGAACCATGAGATCATGACCTGAGCCGAACTCTTAGCCCACTGAGTCACCCAGGCATCCTGATATCCTACTTTTTTATTTGCACAATTCTTATGGATTTGTCTGCTCTGCAGTTACAATGAGGGAATCATTTTATTGAAATGTACCAATGGATTGTTGACCAAAGGGAAAGAGCTAGAGGGACCCACCCATGTCAGGTACCTGTTCTAGACCCAGTCTCCAGGTGAGGGATGGAGTCAGGCAAGAATATGGCAGCCCTGTCTGGGACCGTGTGGTTGGAATAGGACAAAGGGTAGTCCTTAGAAATGGGGACAGGCAGACAGAATTGAAAATGTTGAAGGGAAGGAAAAATTCTTTCTCTACTATTTAAGTTCTTACAGCTGGACCAGGAATTAAATTTTACATGAAGCAGATTAACAGGAGAAAAGAAAAAGCTTGGCTGCATGTGCAGTGAGGCCCGATAATGAAATTGAAACATAAAGAAATGTTCAAGGCAGGTGAGTTTTATACTTTTCAGACAAAGAGACAATAAATCTGTGAAGAATTGACAGGACAAAGAAAGCTTTGGGAGCTTCAATTAGTAAGAAGTTTTTTTTTTTTTAATGTTTATTTATCTTTGAGAGAGAGAGAGAGAGAGAGAGAGAGAGAGAGAACAACCAGGGGAGGGGCAGAGAGAGGAAGACAATCTGAAACAGGCTCCAGGCTCTGAGCTATCAGCACAGAGCCTGACACGGGGCTGGAACTCAAGAGCTGTGAGATCATGACCTGAGCCGAAGTCGGATGCCTCACTGACTGAGCCACCCAGGTGCCTCCAATGAGTAAGAAATTCTAAGCAGAGTTTGGGCTGGGATAGTAAATTAGTAAGTAACAAGGGTTATTTGTACAACCCTCTTGGTTCTAAATTTCCTATCTCTTGTGATAAGGAGGTCTGTTTACCTCCTGCTACAGGGAGGGTAACTTCCATGTGGAAGATTTATTTCTTGTTTTCAGAGGAACAGAGGAAGGTCTGAGTGTGCTTCTTGCATAGACTATCTCTTAAATTAATTTCTTTTTAAAATAATCAGTATGCCAGAGTGGCCTGCCCTTGGCCCCTACAATGTCTTGTTTACTTCAGCCATTTGAGGGCCTTCTCCCACACTTTCCTGAATCACAAGTAAAGTTGTGCACAGAATACTGCTGTGGTATACGGGGAAGAAACTGGATCAGAAGTCGGAAGCCCTAGGTCTTTGCTTTGGCTTTGTGGTTTGACTCTAAGGAAGTCACTCTTTGTCTCTGAGCCTCAAGATTTTCATCTCTGAGTAAAACTTAACTGTCTGGCATGGTTTGTTGGTGTGTTATATGAGATGATGTGAGTAGAAGATTTACACAAACGGGAGACATCTGTCTTCTCGTTCTCTCTGACTCTTCGTATGCTGCACCGTGGCTCCACAGCACACTGCTTTCTGGAGCCGTTTCAGATTCACCTCTGGTTAAGCGTACTCAGCATTTCTCCGCGTCCACCCCTCCACTTAATGTTGCCAGTAGGGTCTCCGTTTATAAGGTCCGTAGCTGGTGGCCTCCAAGGTCCTTGAAGGTTTTCGCCAGACCGCATCCATCCACACTTTCAAGAACACTGGAAACCATGAACCACTGTTCCCCACTCCCTGCCCCTGCCCCCACCCCCATTGACCCACCCAATCCCAGCAAAGGTGGTTTGGTTGGTTGTTAGATACGTCAGTCTCCTCAGAGGTCTGTCATAGCCAAGTGCACCCTAGTCATCCCCTCCAGCAAAGAGGGGCACACCTCCTGCTCTCTGGGGCTAACTTCTGAGGCTGACAGATCACATAGCCACATTGAGTGGGACACCTGATATTCAAGTGGCAGGTAGCCTGACACCAGGCCTTCAGGGCCCTGGGTTCTCTTTCAGCTTCATTTATTTACACACACACACACACACACACACACACACACACACATGCACGCACACGTGTTTCTTTGTACTTTCCCACTGAGGTGATTCATAATCGGATATCACTATTCCAAAGAGACGAAAGCTCCTTAAGAAGACAGCATTTAGAATTACATGTTAGAACTGGAGAGAACCATGCATATAATCTGGTCTAAACCGTCCCTTGCCCACCCCTCCCCAACCTCTGTTAATGGAAAAGACTGAAGCCCATTGAGGTGATGTGACTTGTTCAAGATCACACAGTAAGTGAGAGAAAAAGCAAAGACCTTTCATTCATTCATTCATTCATTTAATAAAAGTTTATTGATTCCTCTTTACCAGGCATGTTCTAGGAGATGAAAATATAAACTTATTCAACAAAAAGTTCCCACCCTTGTGTTGCTTATATTTGTCATATGGTCATGGATATGAACAACAACGTAATGTCAGATGGTGCTAAGTGTCAGGAAGAAATCCGGACCATGGGGATAGGGAATGAAGGAGGAGAGGAAGTATTACATTTGATAAGGTGGTGTGGGCTTGTTTCTCTAAGAAGTAAATGAAATGAGGACTCAAGATATATCTGAGGGAAGAGCATTCCAAATAGAGGGAACAGCAGGTGCAAAGGCCCTGGTGCAGTAAGGAGGCCAATATGATCAGGATGTCTAGATTTGCCATCCACAGCCCCTTCATCAAACTACACTACCTCTAAGTCATCAGGGGTGTCTCAGGGGTCTTATGTCATACACAGTGTCCAGGTTTGAGAGTGACTCTAAGAACCTAGAAGTCACCATGCTGCTCAGTTTGGAACAGAATTTGTTACCTTCACAGGTACAACAGATGCAGAACCTCAATGTAGCAAAACACAAACAGCTCTGACTGGGAGATCAGGAGACCTGAGGGACAATCTTTGTTCTCCTACTGAATGTGCAATAGTGGTCAAACCCTCTTGGAAGATCAGATTGTTGTTTTTAAATTTTAATTAGAATTTAATTTTTATTAAAATTTTTAAAAAAAATGTTTATTTACTTTTTGAGCGAAACAGAGCATGAGTGGGGGAGGGGGAGAGAGAGAGAGAGAGAGAGAGAGAGAGAGAGAGAGAGAGGCACAGAATTGGAAGCAGGCTCCAGGCTCCAAGCTGTCAGCACAGAGCCCGACAGGGGGCTCGAACTCACGAACCACGAGATCATGACCTGAGTCAAAGTCAGACCCTTAACTGACTGAGCCACCCAGGCGCCCATTAAAAAAATGTTTTTAATGTTGATTTATTTTTTGAGAGCTAGAGAGACAGAGTGTGAGTAGCAGAAGGGCAGAGAGAGAGGGACACAGAATTTGAAGCAGGCTCCAGGCTCTGAGCTGTTAGCACAGAGCCTGACGCAGGGCTCGAACTCAGGCTGGGAGATTGTGACCTGAGCTGAAGTCTGATGCTTAACTGACTGAGCCACCTAGGCGCCCCTAGAGTCTAATTTTTAGTTTTAAATGGGTGAGTTCCCAATTTTTTCATGTATCTCGACTTTTTTGTTGTGGTTATTATAGCTTAGTACAGAAATGTACACAAATCTTACATGCATTGCTTGATAAATTTTTTATGTATGCATGTGAGACTTCATCATCTACATCAGGATATAAAACATTCCAGTGTCTCTGAAGCCTTTTTAAATGATGTGTCTCTCCCTGGGCCAATGCACTGCTCTCAACCTCTGCCAGACAACTATCTGACTGCTACCAGCATCCATTAGGGTTGTCTGTTCCTAAATTCATACAGAAGGAATCACACAGGATGAACTTTTTAATGCCCATCTTCTTTTACTCAAAGTTATGTTTTTGAGGTTATCCACGTTGTTGAGAGTCGCAAGAGTTAATTGTTTTTCATCGCAGGGTAGTGTTCCATCACACAAATATCACACTTTATTTCTCTGTTCTCCTCTTGATGGCCATTTGAGTTCTTTCCAGTTTGGAGTTCTTATAGACAAGCTGCTACGATCATTCTTGTGCAGGTCTTTTGTTGGACATAAACACTCACGTTTCTTGGGTTTGTACTCAAGAATTGAATTGTCTGAGCTTCTTTTCAAGTTCAAATATTTCTGACCATTACATGACAGCAGGTGTATTTTAGTAGCTGTTAATTTTAGATAAAGTTAGTAAGGCTTTTAAATGCTTCTTTATCAACTGTGAACATACCTGTGTGCATTTGGAAAAATATCCATATGAGATATTATTTATTTGGTCTTCACCTAGGACATGGTGTCCAAATGGTTCTTGACCTATAGCTGGGGAATCACTGCCTTAGAGAATGACTACAGTGTCCTTGAGGTGTAATCCTCTATGATTCTAGAGGCAGTGCTCCAAAAGGCATGCATGTCCCTTGTTTCTTAACGGAACTTTCACCTCTTGAGCTGTCTTTTTTCACTCAGATGATGATGTTCAGATATGGAGCTCTCTTCTGAAACTGTGTGCTGTCTGGCTCACGACGTTATTATAGTATTGAGTGATGGATGTAAGTAGTATCAAATATCTTCCTTTCATCTGGGACCCGCCCTTCTCCAAACTAAAGTCCAGAGTGCCGTGAAATGGTCCAATGAATACAGTATACTAGTTTATTCTTGGGGGTCAGGTGGTACTGGGGGCTCCTGTGACCAGGGGGATGACTCTCAAGGGGGCGGCGTGAAGGTTCTGTTGCAGGCAGGACTGATGGCAAACCAAAGTGACAGACAGATGGGATGCGCCAAGGCGTGGTAGGCAGTGTAGAAGCTCTTTGGTTTTGTTTGTCTAGCATATTCCACTCTCCTTTATTTATTTTCAGTGAAGACTGTACTTCTTAAACACAGAGTAGGAATTCTGAGCCAGCATAGCCAATTAAAATACTCATTTGCCCTGGCTTCCGGCATTGGTTGAAGAATGAACAAACCAGCCATGCTGCACTAATCACGATCCTTCTAATTTTTTTCAATGTTTATTTTTGAGAGACAGAGAGACAAAGAGTAAGCAGGGGTAGGGCAGAGAGAGAGGGAAACACAGAATCTGAAGCTGGCTCCAGGGTCCCAGCTGTCAGCACAGAGTCCTATGCAGGGCTTGAACTCACGAACTGTGAGATCATGACCTGAGCCGAAGCTGGACGCTCAACCGATTGAGCCAGGAGCCCCTAATCATGATCCTTCTAAGGATCATTGTCGTTGGAGAGATGGAAGGATTCTCCTTTTCTTGGCTGCACGTTGTAAAGATGAGATGCCGGAGTATCTACAGTCCAGTCTGCCATCATGGGGACAAGCCTGGCAGAATGTCATGAGATAGAGAGAAAAGTCCTGGCAGGTTACATCACTGTTTCTTATCTCTGGTGGGCAATATATACCTCTTTCCACTCATTTTTTAATTTAATAATTAAACTAATAATAATAATCATGTGATGTACATATAACTTAATACATTTGTTATTTAAGATAAAGCCAATGCAACAAAAAAATATAAAAGAGTATATTAAAAACATACTTAAAGTCAGAAATCCTGGCAGGTATAGATACTTAAAAAAAATAATTTTTTAGAGACTGATGTGTCTATGGGGGTAGATCCAAGAATCCTTTTTATTTTTAATGTTCTAAATGTTTTATTTTCTTCTAAAAAATTAAAAAATTTTTTTGCTTAAATCTAAGTGAGTTAACATATAGTGTAATAGTGATTTCAGGAGTAGAATTTAGTGATTCATCACATACATATAACACCCAGTGCTCATCTCTTCCATTCAAACTGACATATATTGGGCTCTTGAGCTTTGGGGGAAAGGGTCTGAACAAACAAACAGCCAACTCCTTCATAACCAAACCTTGCTCTTCAGAGATGGTCTGGACAGACTTAGCTTTTGAGAGGTGGCAAGGAGGACTCATGGCTGCACTTCATTTGGTAGAATGAATTACATGCTCTTATCAGCAGTTGCTGGTAGGGCTGAACAGGAACAGGAACTTCTAGTGTTTCAAAAAAGATCTTGTCTTGACCACGCTCAACAATATGGGTGTGTCCAACATGCAGAGTCTAGACAGGAATCTAGACAAGAAATCAGGCAATCACAATATGGTGTGGGGAAAACTATGAAGGGAAGCAGAAGGCGATACAAAGCACAAAGCAGACTCACCTCCTGTGGTCTCTGGGGTGGCCCATGGGGATGCTGAGGATAATCTCGTGGACAAAGGAGCTCCAACTTGTAGTCTGGGGTTGGGCAGAAGTGTCCCAGGAGACGTGTATGATTTTTAGTTGGGTACTAAGGGGGGGGGGGGCATGGAACAGTGTTCTTTGTAGAGGAAACAGCACATTTGAAACTCCAAAAGTAGAAATGAGTTTGGCACAAAAGACTGACATTATGTCAGGATGCCAATTTGTTAAATCAGAACTAGGTGTGCTGGTATGTATGCATAGAACTTTCGAACGCACAGAACTTTCAAATGCACAGACCAACAGAAAGGCAGCTGTTTACTGGCTCAGAAGAGCTAGGAGAGTGATTTAATATCATAACCCTTCATGCAGAGAAACTATTTTTCGGCAATCCTTATGGACTGTTGAAAGGCAAATAGGGACTATGAGTGCAGGAGGCACAAAGATGAATAATGACCCTTCCCTTTCTTCTTCTTTCTGGCCCAGTGAAGCCAAGGATCGACCTGACCTATTCTACGAGGGTTAGAAATAATGTGCGCAAAGCTGGGTCATGGCGGACAGTCAAGCAAAGTGGTGTTCCTCTTCCTGGACCTAAGCTCCACATTTTCTCAGGTCTCGTTTCCTGTCCCGGGAAGGCCCTCCCGCTGGATGGCAGACAGTAGTTGTGCCTTCTCCTTCTGGGGATACCCCACCTCTTGCCCCCGGGGTGACTGTGTGGTCTTCAGTAGGTCAATGGCTAAGACATAGCAGATCCAGTGACTTTGTACATTTTCCAGTTAGGGTGTGTCAGTCTGGAAAAACCCAGTACGTGGGGGCATGTCCAGCTCAGTCTACATGAACCCAGGCCAAGTCCCTTTTATTGTCTCTTCTGCAGCTTGTTGGGCAGTAATGCCCATCCTCTGACTCAATCTTTGGGGGGCCTGAGATTCTCTCTTCCATGAATGGTTGCTGGAAAGAAGAAAACACACCCACTTATACAGTCACAGAGGTATATTTGAGGGCATCTACAAACTCTGGGGAGCTTTTTACTTAGTATATCTGCATGGGCATTACCCCAGTGCAGAGCTCACAAATAAATATCTCTGCAACTGGGGGCTTACAAATTATGTGTGTGAATTATATGTGTGTATATACATACACACACATATGTATATGTATATGTATATGTATATGTATATGTATATGTATATGTATATTAATTTTTAAAATGTTTATTTCTGAGAGAGAAAGACAGTGTGAGCAGGAAGGAGCAGAGAGAGACAGGGAGACACAGAATCCGAAGCAGGCTTCAGGCTCTGAGCTGTCAGCATGGAGCCCCTTGAGGGACTCAAATTCAGAAACCATGAGATCATGACCTGAGCCAAGATCATGACCTAAGTCAGACGCTTAACCGCCTGAGCCACCCAGGCACCCTGAAATTGTATATATTCTCAAAGTTCCCCTGGTGAGTCTGAGAAGCACCCAGACCAAGAGCCCCTTAGTGGAGGAGGCTATGTACCACTGCTCACACTGGCCAGAGGCAGCCTCTCATGCGTGTTATTACACGGCTCTTTCCTAAACATCTTTGTTTCCAAATGGTCTAGGCTTCACATTTGCATCACTGAAAGGCCTGTTGAAGAGATTTCCCCAGAACAGAAGGTATAGTCTCTGCTCAAAGATGAATTGTAGTTTTGACTTCTACTGAAATGTGAATCTTCAGGAACCTTGGCTATTACGAGGTTTCTCTCTCTCTCTCTCTCTCTCTCTCTCTCTCTCTCTCTCTCACACACACACACACAAGCACACACACACTCTCACACACTCAGACCCTCACACATGCTCACATACCCACACATTCACACACACACACTCACACACACACTCTATTATGAGACACACTTTATTACATCTCTCTGTGTAGCTTATCTACCCTAGAAATTTATAAGCCATAAATTGTAGGGCAGTGGACTTGAATTGTCTTTTGTGGGATTTGCATCATAGGAAGTTTTCAGTGTTTGCTTCAACAATGCGAACAGTACGGCTGCAGCCCTTTGGCCTAACAAATAAGTCTGTCTCGAGGCCAGTGGCATTAGAAATCTGCTCCATTATTTCAGAAAAATGGGGGGCCCAGCCTGCCAGCACTGCTCAGGGTTGCTTGCTTTCTTCTATTCTTGCTCTCTTAATTAAAAAAAAAAACCGTTCTGCAGCCCTTTCTCTGTGAAGGGAAACAGTTATCATTGAAGTTGCCTCTCCGTTTCCTTGACACAATTCTCATGCAATCCTGTACCTCATGGAAAAAATATGAGAACATGGAACGCAAGGCCTTAAAGTTCAGGATGAATCTCCGGTTTGGTCCTGGGTATTTTGGGTCTGCAGGTTTAGCCATTCCACACCCCAGTTCATCTGCTTTTCTTGGTCCCGGCTGTCTTGATGGTCAGCTGAGAAATTGGGGAGATAAGAATGGCTGAACTTCAAAAGTGCAAGTCTCAGGGACTCCAGCTGATTGCATGGCCCCGCCTCAGGCTGATGGAGCATCGCAAACTTGCACTTGACAGATGAAGTAACTGAGAGCTAGAGAAGCTTGGAACTGGCTCCAGATCAGAGTGGAGGAGGGCCTGGAGCTCAGGAAGTCTGGCTTCTAATGTGGTACCCTTCCCCTTAGAACACGGTGGTCTCCTTCCTCCCTGTGCATACAAGTCACCTGGGCAGCAGTGTGTGGCTGGGGACCTGCAGAGCCCCTCCCTCCAGCATATTTCCATCTCAGGTTGTTTTCGAGCCAAACCCTCTACCTTCCCTTCCAACTAATTTGCTACCCAAAGTCCCCTCTCCTACAAAAATTCCCATGTAAATATTCTGGAGTCTGAATAGTACCATCCACCAATGTTGTTTTGAATTTGTTAAAATGCAGGTTCCCAGGCCTCTCATCCAGACTGTTGGATTCCATGGGTGTTAGGGAAGCCCGCAGACTTGCATATTGACATGGCCCCCCAAATGGTTCTGGGGTCCAAGGACCACACTCTGTGAAGCTGCCCAAGTCAGATGCTTAACTGAGTCATCCAGGTGCCCCTACGTGTATCTTTATTGAGAAACAATTTACCCATTTAAAGCACAATTCAGTGGTTTTTAGTCTCTTCACAGCAGAGTACAATCCTCACCACAATCGATTTGAGAACATTTTATCACCTCAAAAAGTAACCCCAGACCTTTATCTCTCACCCTTCCCCCCATTCAGTCTCTCCCCACACCCCCTGCCACGGATGCAACTGTTAATCTACTTTCTGTCTGTATGGATTCATGTGTTCTGGGAATTTCATACAAATGGAATCATATAATATGTGGTCTGTTGTTACTGGCTTCTTTTACTTAGCATAATGCTTTCAAGGTTCTTCACGTTGTAGTATTCCTTTTTATGGCCAAAAATACTCCATTTTCATGGATTGACGCATTTTGTTTATCCATGCATCCACAACTCGGTTGTTTCTAACATTCGGTGCAGGTGAATAACGCTATTTGTGTACAAGCTTTTATTTTCATTTCTCTTGGGTGTATACTCTATGTTTAACTTTTAGAAGAATTGCCACACTGTGTTTCTAAAGTCTTCACTTTATTATTTTTTTAAGTCCACTTGAAGCCAATGACTCTGAATCACCTTCTATGGTCTCACTTATATACAGCTCAGCTTGGTCAGGTGTCACTAAGGACTTACTGTAAGCGAGTGTTGGAGGAAGCTGAGAATCAAGCTTGGGTTACAACATCCAAAGTCCAAACACTGAAGAGTGTATTTGGTGTAACTTTAAAGGTTGGGGCAATGTCACTTGGATTCACGTTTATGATAAACAGAAAAAGAAACCCATAGCTTATAAATGTGGCCGAAAAACAAAAAAAGAAAACTACAGGACAAAAACTCGTAATCAGCAGCTTTGGAAAAGGTTTAGTGGCTTGAAACTATGGGTTTTCATGACCCATGCTAGCATCTATTTCCGTATAGTAGTCCCCCCTTTATGTGCAGGAAATATGGTCCAGGCACCCCTAGTGAGCACTGGAAACCATAGACAGTGCCAAACTATAGACAGATAGAGATATAGATGATACAGATAGATAGTACACACACACACACACACACACACACACACACACACACATATATATATTCCTCTACATATATACCTATGATAAAGTTTTACTTATAAATTCGGCACAGTAAGAGAGCAACAATAGCTAAAAATAAAATATGACAATTATAACGATATACTGTAGTAAAAGCAAAGCTGTGTGAATGTGGTCTCTCCGTCTTTCAAAATGTCTTAATGTACTATACTCACCCTTCTTGTGATGATGTGAGAAGATAAAATGCCTACAGGATGAGAAGAAGTGAGGTGAGTGACGTCGGCATTGTGACCTGGTGCTAGGCTCCTAGTGACCTTCTGATGCTCTGTCAGGAGGATCATCTGCTTTGGACAGCAGTTGACTGCGGGTAACTGAAACCACAGAAACCGAAACTGTGGATAAGGGAGGACTCCTGTAGAGGGAAATTCACTTTAAAAATTTAAGGGGAAAGTACTTAGAAATACTTTAAAGTATTTAAGTGTAAAATGCAGAGAAGTATGCAAAGTGTGACTACATGAATTTTCTCAAAATGAATCTCACCCTTGTAACCAGCACCCACAGCAAGAAACAGATGGTTATCAGCTTCCCTGGAACTCTTCTCTTTGTAGTCATTAACCATCCGCAGAGAAGGAGGATATCCAAGTTCTAGCACCAACATTCCCAGACCCAAACAATACATTTTTAATAGTACATTTCAGGTGTCAAGGATTGACCATCGGAGTAGATTCATTAAGCTGACAGTTTCTCAAGACTCATTCAGACTTTTTTTTTTATATTGCACGGTGTAATAGAATCTTAAAAATTAAATACCTTCAGGCTTGCATGTAAAATAAAAGGTATAAACTAAACACACAAACTTTTAGCATTACCTGCAATTTAAGAACATGTACTGTAAGATGTTTTTTAAAGTGCATGTAACAACATACTTTAAACATTTATTTTAAAATACAGTTCCTGGGGTGCCTGGGTGGCTCAGTTGGTTGAGTGTGGGACTCTTGATTTTGGCTCAGGTCATGATCCTAGGGTCCTGGGACCAAGCCCAGAGGCAGGCTCCCCACTGAGCATGAAGCATGCTTAAGAGTCTCTCCCTCTCTCTGTGTTTCTCCCTCTGCCCCTCCCCCGCTCTCTCTCGAAAATAGAATACAATTGAATATAGCTCCCCATTTCTCCAGAAAATGGAGTTTGAAGTTTACTTCCAAGGAGACTTTGTAAAAGAAGTCCTAGGGACTATTAACCACAGATGCTTGAATAATTCAAAAAGTATATATGTAAACACACATGCCCATTGGCAATGCATCACATTGTGGGTTGAAGTAAGTAAGACCAAAATAAATACAGCTTTTGCAAGCAGCGCATAAAAACGGATACACATTTCTCGTGGTTTATTGGGCAGGAGGATAAATACCTTCACTCTACTTACAAAATGAACTGCCAAATACAGAGACTGACTTGCAGCAAAGCGACACTGCCCTGTTCTTAACCTGGGAAAAAAATCCATTATGATGGTATTATGCATAAGAACACTTTCAATACATAAGAAGAATCTTTGGAAAGAAGGGCATGTATTCTTAGAGAAAATCCTTTTGCAAAGGCTAATCATTTTTTTTAAGCTCTAAATATGCCTTATAAATGACCAAAAAACAGATTAGGATTTTATTAGGATATTTCTTCGGGAAGTTTGGCATTCTATGTTCCACCAGATGCTGCCTAATAGAGCGCACAAGTCAAGGAGAGGCGGACACCCTGGAACCTTTGCCCCGCGCGCCAGACCGCCCCCGGTTCGTTCTTTCTGGATGTTGGACACCTCCAAGGTAACCGCACGCTGACGCTGGCTCTTACCCCGGTGCCAGGAACGCACCCCTCCTCGCCCGCCCCTCCCCCCTCCTTCCACGCGCAGTGTCAGCGCCCGGAAGCCTCACGCGAGTGGTGACTTCGCTCTGCCTCGTCCTTCCCCGAAGCCCTGAGGCTTAGACTTTTCCCACCAAGTCACCCACAACCCCTCCTCTTGCCTCCCCCCCCCCCCCCCCTCAGGAGGGGGAAAAAGTTTAAAGCCGGGCTCCCTTTGCGTTACGCTGGCCAGGGGGTCTCTCTTGGCTGGACTGGAAGGGGCCGAGGGTCCGCGGCGCTTCTTCCGCGCCTCTGCCCAGCCCCAGCTCGGCGCGTGGGGGACAGCGTGTTAGATCGTCCGCCACCGGCTCCTACGCGCCCAGACTGCGAGGTCCCTCCTAGCCCGAGCGACTCCCTTAAAAACTTGGGGCCGGGCGCCTTTCCCGGACGCCGGGGAGCGGGGCGTTCGGCGGTGCCCCGGAGCGGACAGCAGCCGCGCGGCGCGGGCGTGTGTGGGTGAGAGCGAGGGCGCGCCCGCGGCCGGCGGGAGGCGGACGCCCGGGTGGCAGGTGGGTGCGGCCGGCGGGAGCCGGGGCAGCGGCGGCGGCGGCGGCAGCAAGTGGTTGGGCCGTGCTCATTTCCTACCCTCCCCCTCGGCCTCGGGGTCCGCCCGCGGTGCCCAGTGCGCGGCGCCCGCGGCTCCGCGCCGCGTCCCCCCTCGCCGCCGCCGCCGGCCGCTCCCTTCCCCGCCGGTCCATGTCCCTGCCCGTGGTGCTCCCGGGCTCCTGCTGCCCTGTGGCCGGGCTCTCGGGCGGGCCGCAGGCCGGGGGCCCGGGCGCCGGGGCCGCCGCCGCGCAGGAGCCGCCGCTGCCCCCGCTGCGGCCGCGCTGGCCCCGGGCGGCGCTGCAGCCCCCCGCGCGGCCTCGCTGCGCGGGCGCCGCCGCCGCCGCCGGGGTGCTGGCGGCTCCGCCCGCGCTCTCCTCCCGCCGGGCCGCCGCCGCCGCCGCCGCCGCCGCCCCGGGCTCGGCGCTGCTGCCCGCTCGCCCGCTCCTGTCGCTCGGGCTGCTGCAGCTGATCCTGGGCTGTTGCATGGTGGCACTGAGCTTCGGGGCGCTGTCGCTGAGCAGCTCCCCGCAGGTGAAGAACTCGTGTCCGTTCTGGGCCGGCTCCTCGGTGAGTGCTGCGCGTGCCCCGCTCGCCTGGACAGGGCCCACCGGGGGCGGCGGGGGGGGGGGGGGGGAGCAGGGACCTCCGGCCTGTCCCCTCCGCTGCCCCAGGACTGGCTCCCCACCCCTGAGGGCTGTGGTTGGGGAATACGGTCCTTTGGGCCAATTGAAGTTTTTGGAGGCGTTGAGGCTGGGGGAAAAACAAAGGCTCAAAAGGAGAGCAGCTCAAGGGTGACTTGGGATGCACTTGGACAGTGTTCCGTACCTCACAGCTGAAGGATTGTGTTGTTCCTGGCAAGTTACTAGAATACAATAGACTTCCAGCTCCGGGAGAGTGGAAGAATGGGGGTGGAAGATAGGAAAGTAGGAGAAAATGATTCAACTTTGGGCCATTGAGTATTTACTTCACTGACCGTGTCTGCGCAGGGAGGCCGGGCATTTGATCTCTTTTCTCCATTGAGGCATCAACAGTGCCTGGCACATAGTAGGTGTACTTGTGGGGTGATTGAAGTGACAGCTTGACTTGGGGCACGTCATTTATTTTATTCCACTTTAAGACACATGTAAATGTGAAATGTATCTGGTGTAGTATGGCTCCACTCTATTTGGGGACAAGCTCAGGAGGTAATGACAGGGTGTGTGCAAACATACTTGTACCTGGTCATTAAAGGAGGCCCCTACTTGATTTTTGGAGCCAGGCAGGCTGCTGCACAGAATTTAGTTCTCAAGAACCCAAATGGTCATTATGCATGACCAAAGCCCCAGGAGCAGGGGTCATTATGCTCCCCAAAGCCCCAGGAGCAGGGGGCAGCTCACTGGAGATACCTGACCCCCTTCAGTGACCTGGCCCTGTTTCCTCCAATGGGGAAGGCTGATGTAGAGAAAAAGGTGCCCAGCCCCTGGAGAAGGTGCTGCCTCCACTGTGTTTGGACTCCAGGAGGCTCCTCACCCCTGCCTCCTAAAATGTCACAGCTTCTAAGGCGTACGTCCTCCTGAGGCTTGCTGGGGGTTGAGAGACTTGGAAATAGGTCTTTGTGGAATGATTGTAGAAGATGGGTACTTGAAAGTAAACGGCCTTTTTTATGGAGCAAGTCAGTCTAAGTCTGGGAGTGCCAATAGTTTGATTAAGATCTGCAAGGAGTGTATGTGCTGATAAAATCGTCCTTCTGCAGTCCCCACACACCCAGATTCAAGGCCAAATTTTAGACTATAGGGAGAACTAATTGAACCCAAAGTAATTGTTTGAATGAGAACATTAAGAATATTAAGTACCCTGAGCCCTGCCTGACATTTTATACTTAAACCGATGCCAATTTGCTCTCCTTTGGAAATACTTTGACGCTGGATGGTCTTACGTTGGATCAGCCCATGCTGTGGTAGCCAGAGTTCATGCTCTGTGCCTCATGTGAGAAGAATCCCACCCTCCTGGACCTGCTATTGGGCTCTCCCTGTGGCCTTCCTGAGTCTTTTTTAAAACAACAGGGTAGGGATTAGATTCATTATGCTCCCTAGTCCATTCACCAGACTAAAGTCAGCCAAATGGTGGATGCATTTCATTTCTCTAAATACCATGGGCCAGAAGTGAATGTTGCATACATTTTTAGGGATTTCATCTTTATAAAATCATAATCTCTTGTCCTCTCAAAGATAGCTAGTTTGTGCTTAAAAAAATTTTTTTTTAATGTTTATTTTGTTTTTTGAGAGAGAGAGAGAGACAGAGCACAAGCAGGACAGAGGCAAAGAGAGAGAGAGGGAGACACAGAATCCGAAGCAGGCTCCAGGCTCCCAGCTGTCCGCACAGAGCCCGATGCAGAGCTCGAACTCACAAACTGCAAGATCATGACCTGGGCTGAAGTCAGATGCTTAACTGACTGAGCCACCCAGGCAGCCCCAGTTTAGGATTATTTAAAGCTATTTTTTCCCTTTGGAAATCAAAACCTCAAATCAGTGTACTATTGTGAATTATTTCAGAGGTGAATGCCTTTAGGTGTCAGTCAAGCCACAGTTGGGTTTGATGAAGTATTAAAAAAAAAAAAAAAAAAAAGGCCTTTAGCCAGAAAATGAAAGTCGTTAACCAGGACCCGCTGACTTGCTGACTGGGAGCATAGTAGGTGTACTTGAACCTGGCAAAACAGAGCAGGTAAAGAATTACTAACTTGGAACTAAATTCTCTTCTATAGGGTTGCTTTCCACACCCCACCCCACCCCAGCTCTATATGCAAACCTGCAGTTGTTCATTATTCTTTTTTGTGTGTGTGTGGCCTATTTCTGAGGTTGACCACAGAATTTACAAAGTAACAATAGAACCAACAAAGACTGTATGTTCAGAATGACTGGATAGGATTGGAGGATGACATTAGGCACCATGACCGTGGTATTATAGGAAGAAGTTTTACCAGTAGCACGTACCTTCTGAATTTATGTACATGAGAGAGGCTTTGTTCTTATTTTTTAATTCTGCATTATGGGAAAATTTAAATTTATTCAAACACTGCCCAGCAAACCCTCCTATCCCTCTTACCCAGCGCCAACAGTTGTTTTGTCTCTGCCTCCTCCTGGCTTTGCGGCTGGCTCTGTGTGTTCTGATAATATCAGAAGGATGAGTGTTTGAGGCAGGGTAGGAACGAGCTCCATCATGCTCCCTGGGCTCTTTGTCAGATTAACTTCCCACATTATTTTGAAGCAAATCTCAGCCATCACATCATTTCATCTGTAAATGGTTCCATGTGTGTATTGTTTTTGAAAGAAAATCTAA
Source organism: Prionailurus viverrinus (assembly GCF_022837055.1). Taxonomy (NCBI): domain Eukaryota; kingdom Metazoa; phylum Chordata; class Mammalia; order Carnivora; family Felidae; genus Prionailurus; species Prionailurus viverrinus. Next base: position 76,146,140 of record NC_062573.1, on the reverse strand, counting down.
ACAGAAAATATAAACAGAATAGAGAGACAGCATAGAAGTGACCGGGCAGTCTTAAGACCCCCCCTTCCATTTTTAACATTTTACTAGGAAAATTTTAAATCTCTGCACAAAATGTACAAAGAATACTATAAGGAACCCCTATTTATTTATCATCAAGCTTCAGTAGTGATCAACACATGGCCGTTTTCCGCCCACACCCACTTTGCCTTTTGGATTATTTAAAGGCAACTCTCTGGTATCGTAATTTTAGCCATTCAATATTTCAGTATGGATTTCTTAAAAAAGGGGGGTTACTAGATAAAGAGAGGGACTTAATAGCATATAGTAATGTGCTGATTATAAAGATAGCTAAACTAAGATTTTTATGAAAAAAGCTTAAAAATTATGACTCGAGGGCTGCAGGTTTTTTTTTTTTTAAGTAACAGCTTTATTGAGATCTGATTCACACTCCATACATGTCACTTATTTAAGGTGTGCAATTCAGTGGTTTTTAGTGAATTCACGGAGGTACACAACCATCACCACAATCAATCTCAGAAAATTTTCATCATCCCGTAAAGAAACTCTGTTCCCATTAGCGGTCACTCCCCATTTCCCCCGACCCCTTTATCCCTAGGCAACCACTGATTAACCGCCTTTCAGTGTCTGTGGATTATTCTGGACATTTCGTATAGATGGAATCATACAACATGTGGTCCTTTGCAGCTGGCTCCTTTCACTTAGCACAGTGTCCGCAAAGTTCATTCATAATTACGGCATGTCACTACTTCCTTCCTGTTCGTTGCCGAATAAGATTCCACTGTATGGATATGCCACGTTTTATTTTTCACTCGGAAGTTTTGTTGGCATATGGAACTAGGTAGTTGAGAGGCAGTGCCAGTCTGTCGCAGGTTGCTTTGAACCCCCGTAGGAACACAGAAGATAGAAGGAGATCCTCATATTCCAAGCTTTGAATGACCATTATGTGCCTTAGTCTGCTCTAGCCATTAAATTGGCAGATCTTTCTTCAGCTTCAGTAAAAATTCTGCTTCTGTATTTGACACAAAATTAAATTCAAGGTACAGATATATTCATTGAAAGGACTATTAACACAGTATAATTCAAGAATATTTTTCCATATGTACCTCTGTAAGTGCTCTCACCTTGAGCTTGAGATTTGGAAGCTCCCTTCGTTTGTCTGGACCTTGAAGGTATTTTATCTATTTTAATATATGTTTAAGAATTAACAAGTTCTATAAAGGATCTTTTCCCATGCTTTACATGTTTTTAACATATTCATTGTTTTTGAGCATTCTCTGATCATTTTTCTTCCTGGTCTCTTCGGTTAATGACTCAATCTGTTATTATTCCTGAAGGGCATGAAGCTAAGAGATTAGCCACTTTTAAAAGCATCCTCAAGTTTGACTCCAGGTAGGTGACAGATGGAGGGTCTCCCAGACCGTGTTCAAGACATGCTGTCCTGGCTCTTGATTTGGGGGCATATTTAGTTACTACCATACTACACTGGATCAATGATAGAGAGGATTGCATTGGTTTGCATCTCCTCCTTCAGAAAACAAAATCTCTGGGGTGCCTGGGTGGCCCAGTAGGTGAAGCGTCTGACTTTGACTCAGGTCATGATTTCGCTGTTTGTGGGTTCAAGCCCCATGTCGGGCTCTGCACTCACAGCTCAGAGCCTGTAACCTGCTTTGGATTCTGTGTTTCCCTCTTTTTTTGACCTTCTCCCTGCTCACACTCTGTCTCTCTCTCAAAAATAAGTAAACATTAAAAAAAATAAAAAAGAAAACAAAATACCTTACTCTGATGACATATACGATCCTTGGAAGATATCTGAGGCAAATGGTAGAGAATTGGCTATTATTATTATTATTTTTTGCTCTTCTCTGGGAGCCCTAATACCCTTAATGTTCTGCTTTGAGTCACTGACCTAAACTCATGGTTACCCCTCCCTTGAGTCTGTAATTCTTGGACAAGATTCCAGTTCCTTATAAAGAGACAGACAAGAGCGAATGTTAAGGTAAACCATTTTTTAAAAATTGCAGTGATGAAACAAACTTAAAAAAGAATGAATAGTTCAAAGGAGAAACTAGCTCAAAAATTCTGAAGTCTCTACTAGTTAAACAAACAATAAATACATTTTTTTCTACCGTAGCATCAAATACTTAATATTAATAGGCCATTTAAAATATAATTTTTTGTGATGAATTTTATTGATTTTCTTTGGTCATTTATTTTCCACAGCAGCAGAGTGACATTGATAAATTCTTGAATGAGTCATTGAGCCTCCCAACCTCAGTTACTAATCTGTAAAATGGGTGCAATGATTCTTGCCTCAGAACTGATTTTGTGAGGGTGTAGTTAGAGGACAAACTCTATCAGTGTTTTTTATTAAAGATTTTCTTTTTTTTTTTTTTCTTTTTTTTATTTTTAATTTTTTTTTTCCAACGTTTATTTATTTTTGGGACAGAGAGAGACAGAGCATGAACGGGGGAGGGGCAGAGAGAGAGGGAGACACAGAATCGGAAACAGGCTCCAGGCTCTGAGCCATCAGCCCAGAGCCCGACGCGGGGCTTGAACTCATGGACCGCGAGATCGTGACCTGGCTGAAGTCGGACGCTTAACCGACTGCGCCACCCAGGCGCCCCTATCAGTGTTTTTTAAACATCAAGGTCATATTTAATCCAAATAAGGTAAAAAGGCCAGTTTTCTGTGGGACATTCTAGTAACCACCATGTATACATTAGAAATATTCAGTTGCCTACTTCCTCAGTTTTTTAATGAATCATGCTGGACATATAAGGAAGAATAATATACGTGAACACATACACACGTGCACACACACACATTTTTTCAAGTTTCCAGTATAAAAGCTATAGGGCAAAGTAAATTTTTGAGAGCTTTGATTATTGTGTGTTTAATTTATAAGGCAAACATGGGACATTTACAGCTTGGCTCTTTTTATCTCTGTGTTTAGATATAGCAACTTTTGGCAAACAATCCAGAACATTTCTGCCCTGAGGCATGTTAATGGATAGCAAAGAAAAATAATAAGGGCAGTAAAATAATAAGCTTTTGATCTTAATGATTTGATTTTCAAGGTGGGAAATTAAGGCACATTAACCATATGTGGTGAGTAACAATGATTCTTGCATGGAGTATCTCAGAATCTTTGCAATATCAGAAAAAAGAAAGGCCTCTGCTTTTTCCTAAAAGCTACAAGGAATGGGTTACAAGTAAGTGAAACCAAAATTATAATAAACCTCATTATAATAATATAGAGATAATTTAATGTTAGAAGATAGGTTTTTGCTTGTTCATTCAGGGCAAGCTATATCTTGCACTTGGTGGAAAGAATGCTATGAAGTTGCTTTTTAGTGTTGAGTTTAATTGAGCTTGAAGAATGGGAGAAATTGAGTAGAAGTAGGTATATGCCTTTGTTGCTGCGTTCAGGACTGGATGTAACCACAATTCTCACCTGCCATTGGAGTATAATTTCTTAAAACATCCCTGTAAAGAAGGGTGGTTTACAAAAATCCTGTTGTGATTTAGTGTGAGTGTGTGTTGAGTCTATAAATAATTCAAATGGAAATTTGTTACCTTTAAATATTTTGCCTTACAATCCATGTACATAGTATGTGTCTTCATTTATTTGGGTCTTCATTTAATATTGCTTACTAAGGTTTATATTTCTTCCTACTAGGTCTTAAGTATTTTTGAAGTTATATGTATTTTGAGATTTCTGATATTTATTATTTGTCAAATGCATTTTTTAAAAGTTTTATTTATTAATTTTTGAGAGAGAGAGAGAGAGAGCATGAAAATCCTGAGCAGGCTCTGCTGACAACATGGAGCCTGATACAAGGCTCGAACCCATGCACTGTGAGATCATGACCTGAGCCAAACCAAGAGTCAGATGCTCAATGATTGAGCCACCCAAGCATCCCTGTACCTATTTTTAAAATTATGTCTGGAGTTTAGTTTGTTGCTTATATATATAAAATACCCCTCAAAAAATAATAAAGATAGCTTAGTTCCTTAATTCCAGAGACCTTTGATTTTAAATGACAATTATATCTGCCATGATCTACTGAATATATCTATATTCACCTTGGCAACACTATTCCTGGGACTTTATCCAACAGAAATAAAAAACAATTGTTTTTAAGCATTATATGGCCATGGATATTTACCATAGCATTGATTGTGAGGGCAAAAAGCTGGAAATAGAGTGAATACTAATGAATATGGAAATAATCGAATACAGGAGGTAAGCCATACAAAGAAATATTATGTAGCCATTAAACAGAAATGAATGAGAGCTATTCCAGTGGACATGAAGAGATTTCCTTGAAGTATTTACTGAGAAAGAAAAAGGAGGAAAAGTATCTTTTATGACCCATTTTTTATAAAATATATATGCACATATACATGTTTGTCTAGTAATAAGAATTTAAAGAAAAATATGTCCGTGTGTAATATATGTAAACGTACCAAATTGTTAATGTGGGGAGGGTTGGGTGATGTGGCTGGTGGGGGAGGTGGAAAGCATAGCTGAGGTCTCTTGCTACTTTTATGGGTGTTTATGGTCTGGGCTGGACACCTCATTTTAATGATAATGTTGTTTTAATGAAAAACATGTGTTCCAAAAAGCTGAATCACAGAGTTCTCTATTAATGGAGACGGTCTAAATATCAAACACTAACTGATAATTTGCATTATACTTAGATTTTAGTGAAGTGGGCAGGTTGTGTTTCCCTCAAGGGCAGTCAAAATTTTCAGTTTTGTTTTTACAAAAATAGTTGCAATTCTGGGGCGCCTCGGTGGCTCAGTCGGTTAAGCGTCTGCCTTCGGCTCAGGTCATAATCTCACAGTTCATGGGTTTGAGCCCTGTGTCTGGCTCTCTGTTGTCCACACAGAGCCTACTACGGATCCTCTGTCCCCCTTTCTCTCTGCCCCTCCCTGACTCATGCTCTCTCTCTCTCTCTCTCTCTCTCATAAATAAATAAATAAAACCTTAAAAAAAATAGTTGTATTACCTCAGCTAAGTCCAGTAAGCCGCTGGTCGGGCGGGCAGGGAACACGTGCCCATGTGGGTGCACACGCACGCACACACGTATACACACACACAGACATAACATGCGCATGTCCACACACAGCCTGCAGGTGGAGCCAGCACTGGATTGCAGGGGATCCTGAGGACTTTCTATCATCACAGCAGGGCAAATTTTTGAGTTAGAAGGGACCCGCAGATGGAGTTTCCTTCACTTAAACCACATTTCTAAGGAAACAAGAGTGAGGACCAGAAAAGCGATAAGACTTGGCCAAGTTCGTATAGTTATTTAAAAGCCAGGTGGGGAACCCACACCCCAAGGTCTCCTGGATTTCAAGTCACAATTTGTAAAGTAGATGCAACCGCATGTAGACACACGCCCTGTGTGTCTCCAGGCAGAAATCATTCAGAACAAAGAAATAGCCTATTGACTTTAAGATGATTGCAAGAATACAGTGCCTGGTGGGCAGGCAGCTGACAGTATGTTTAAACATAAATGGGATATAAGGATCTGTTGCCTGTCTGCCCATACATGGTCTTTAAGTCCTTGATATAAGTGGGTAGACTTGTCCTCTGCTCATTTGACAATGATTTACTCTCAGCCAGTAAATGGAGAATGGAGAGTCTTTAGAAGCAACACTGTAAAATCCCTTCAGACTTGTCGTTGAGAAACCATCATTGTGAACTGGTACATTGGAGGGATTTTGGTAAAAAGCGCACATAAAGGAAAACCCTCATAACCGCATTCTGCAGATGCGTGCACCCTGTTATACAAAGGTAAATGTGCCCCAGTGACATCGGAATGTCCCTGAGCTGAATAATTACTTTGATTGTTCTTTCCCAACTGCTTAGTGAACCGTGTTATCCAAAGGGCTGACATTGATTTCCAGTTTTCATTTTGGCAAAATGCTGATTCTTCTTTACCAAGGGGTTTAATTAGTTGTTTATTGAAGTGTCATTTTACAATATGAGACTTCTCTCACTGTAGTCCCTTCTCCCTTTTGTGGAATAAATGCTCAGGAACAGTTATCAGTTGCCCGTCACGTGACAGGTGCCAGGCTGGGAGCTGAGGATTTGGGAGACAAGAGATCATGGTCAGTGGGCAAGGCAGAGATGCACCTCTCAAGTTATAATGACAGAGAGAGTTTGGGGGGAAAATTGTGTAGAGGGCTTCCAGGAGTGTGGGGGGTGGGATCAGCGAAGGCTTCTTGGAGGAGGTGAGTGTTAGCCAGGATCTTGCAGGATGTGTAGGAGTTCTCAGATAGCTATGAGGGGAGCTTAGAGGAGAAGATACTGCAACCAAAGAAGTGCAGAGCCCCTCAGTGTTAAAGCCTGGCCAGTCTGGGGTGCCTGGGTAGCTCATTCGGTTAAGCGTCTGACTCTTGGGTTTCAGCTCAGGTCATAATCTCATGGTTTCGTGAATTCGAGCCCCAAATTGGGCTCCATGCTGACAGTGTGGAGCCTACTTGGATTCTCTCTCTCTCTCTGTCTCTCTCTGCCCCTCCCCAACTCATGCTGTCTCTGTCTCTCTCAAAATAAATAAGTAAACTTAAAAAAAAAAAAGAGCCTGGCCAATCTGATGAGGGACAGGTGTGCCTGGGTGGAAGATGGGCAGGGGGCAGTGGTGCATAGAAACCAGGCTTGAGAAGTGGGCAGAGGAAGATCCTGAGAGACCTTGTGTACCATTTCAGAGCATTTACTTGGCCCATAAAGGGCGGGTACCCACCTAACGAATGGAGGGTTGTAGCCACACACATGTCTTACGAGGCTGACAATGGTAACAGGTTGGGTGCTCTGGGGCAGGAGCTCGGGTCAGCAATACTGACTCCTTCACTAACTGGAAGGATAGCCTACTCTTTCTATGTTCATAATTGACCTTAAGAAAAAACACACACAGTCAATAAAAAAGCTTTGGGGGCTTTGTAGGAAGGAGAGTCCAAAGTGGTCTACCAGGGCTCAGATAATCAGCAGGAATACCAAATGTTTGAGTTAGGAGACTTTGAAATTTCAGGGTTTTTTTTTTTTTGAAAAAAAGTATACTTTAGAGACTAGGATTAGTTTGTTGGAATTGGTCCCTTTTCTAGATTTATGATACTGTTTATCCTTGTAGGTGATCCTCTCTGGAATCATAGGATTAACAACTTGGAAACGGCCTATGATACTGCTGGTATGTACTGTTCTCATAAATTGTTACCCTTTGTAAAATGTGCTGTGTACGAAGGCTGTGAAATCAGTCACTGAAGAAAAACGCCCAAGCTTTCTTGTTCATGAAAAAAAAGAAGCTAACAACGGACAATGTTAGAAGTCATATGTTCTCCTAATGACAAAGTGAGATGATAATTTTGCTAGTTTTCCTGTACCACATTGACACAATGCATAACCTTCTAGAAGGGGTGGATGAGCACAACCAAGTTATTTTTCATCAATCAGGAAAAGGCTTCCTTAATTGATATTATCCAAACCCTTTGACACATGGTAACGATTAACTCCAGAGACAAGCCTATCTCTTTGCATCAAACTCCACTGAAAAGGTTAACAGGCAGCCATTTTTCCCTTGCCTCCCGTTACTGTACCTGTGGATGTATGCAGTGGCTATGCTAGGGATGATCAAGCACATGACCATGATGCCGATCCCGGGCAGAATCTCGAACCACATTGCACCGAGGTTGCCAAGACTGAACCCTTCCTTCCTGTCCTCCTAGAGGAAACCCGGCCTCAGTTTTGTCAATTTTCTGATTTATTTTAAGCTTCTTAATGTACCCAGTGCTGCCTATGTGTTTTTAGTTCCAGAATTAGACCTGTTGTAAAGATATAATTTAAAAATGGTTTACTATGGACATTTTTAAACATATACTAAAGCGAAGGGATTAATATAATGAACTCCCTGTACCAATCACCCAGCTTCAACAACTACCAACTCAGCCAATCTTGTCCAACTAGACCTTTACCCATTCCTCGGCTCCCCATATTTTCCCCTGCATGTTCTTTTGAAGTAAATCTCAGGCATGAAATCATGATACATAATTTTTTATTGTTATAATGCTTTGGTTGGACCACCTTACAGTTTCATTGCTTAGACTTTCTATATTCTCTATCACATATATATTTTCATGGTACTATAGGCATATATTGGTAACTTTATCCCTTTTTTTAGTTAAGGTAAAATTCACATAATATAAAGTTAACCGTTTTAAAGTTTTCAATTCAGTGGCATTTAGTACATTCCCAATGTTCATTTTTTTGTTTGTTTTTATTTGCTATGTCCTTTGGATTCAGGGAATACTATATAAAACCGATGATTGCCAATGGAGTTACCAACTTTCAAGATGAAGTAGAGGATCTAAGAAATTTGATTTGAAGTATATATAATGAAAACAAATTTTTTTTTCTATAGAGCATTTCTTTTGACTTTTCTCCCGTTCATTTTAATGTAGGGTTAAATAGTTTTCGAAATTCATTTTGTATATACACTTAACAGTTCATCTTAAGCAGGCCACTGTTTGCTGGGCAGCGGGTGATAAATACAAAAGTAGCTAAATTCGTACATGCAAAGAGAAGAAACACACTGCAGAAGACAGAGTAATGGGTCCCAGAACTGTGTTGATGGTTTTGAACAACTTGAAAGTTTTCAGGCCCACTAGACAATTTAGGCAGCATTTTGGAAGCCCATCAATTATTACATTTCGTGAAACTCTGTAAATATTTCTGGAAGGAGTAAATTATTGGTGCAGCATTTTAATCTCTGAGATAGCAGGGTAGGAGAAAAATGAGGCTTCAGATGAGTTTTTATGGCATGTGTTATGAGTGGGTGATGTTTATTTTGCAACAATTCTCTAGAAAAATGTTGGATGGTGTTCAATGTTTATACTAATATTTGGCTTTAAGAGTCATTTTTTGCCCTGATTTTTCCATTGGGCCACTATTGAAATGTCGAGTAATACATCCCTCAGGTATTTAAATTAAAATCAGAAAATCTCTAATGCTATTTGTATTTTTAAGATTCTAAGTGGGGAGGAGAATATGAGCCTGTGTTCTGGGTAGATATTAAGAAAGTTGACCTTTTAAGACATTTATTTCTCTAACATTGTTTTCTTTTAGAAAGGTGCCTCATAGATTTATTTAGTGAGCTCAAGGTACTGTAAAAGAAAGTGACCTTCATAGAAATGTATCTTTATTTTATGCCTTTAAATTTATTTCTCATCGTTGTTGATAAGTATATGTACAACTTTGTCAAAGTTATAACCAATTTGTACATTCCATGTTGTGCTCTGCTTTTTCTGTTTAATATTGCATTAATTAAGTTCATATCAGTAAATATGATGTTTCCATGTACAAGGGGTCCAAACCTGCCTGAATGGCCTGCTGTCATATTTCTGTATTACCATCAGTTGTAAGCCTGTTGGACCCATAGGCTTCTATATTTCAATTTGTATGAATTATGTATTTAGAAGATCATGTAGAGATTGTTTCCAAGTGTTAATTAACATCAATTTATAAAGAAGATAGATTAATTGATAGGAATTGTATAAGGACAAACTTTCTGGGTACATCAAGGGATCATTTGAGCCTTGGTCAATATCGTAAGTGAAAAATCCTCAGTTCACATGAATCTTAATATTCTATTATAACTTCTGCCAGATGCTTTTGTTATGTTAAAAAATGGAAAAAATCATGGGATGTAATGAAAGGAATTGGATATACCAGTCAGACACTCCTAGTCTGTGTCCTAGCTCATCCCCTAGAGAGCTGTGTAATGTACAAGCCACTTAACTTTTCTGAGTCTAGTTTCTTTTTTGCATGCAGGGGATAATCTAGTGACACCAAGGGGTACCTCTGCCCACCCTCCCCCCACCCCACTTAGTGGATGCTTCAGCTTTTCTTTGGCTTCCTGAATTTAAGGACTGTGCCCCTGGATGATTTTGGGCGGGAGGTCACGTTCCATCAGAGAGCTAGTAGGGCCCTGTAGGTCTCTGTTCGCACAGAGCAGAGTGGACTTCGCTGGTCAGTTCTAGCCCTTCTCCCCTTCACGTCTTATACTCTACCCACAGCTTGTACCTTCTGATTCCGACACAGCCAGACTGTCTTATTCCAACTTGGGACCTTCTTCCCCAACTGTTTGCTTGGCTGGCTCCTTTTCTTCTGGGTCTCAGCTCAGCAGTCCCTTCCTGAGACAGACCTTCCCTGACCACCCTGCTAACAGTGGCCCTGCGTCCCTGCCTCTCATCATGTCCCAGCACTGACTTTGGGCTTCACGGTCCATAATTCACCTTGTGCTGTTGGCGTACCACTTGCTGTCTGTCTCCCCACCATAGATGGTTGTATGAAGACAGGGGTCCTGTCTGTCCTCTTCACCCTGTTTCCCCAGGGCCAGTGTGCTCCCTACACCTCTGTTGTTGACCGTGAAGTTAATTTGGCAGCCAAAAGGAAATTTAGGTCCCAGGTTCTCGACATTTCTTTTTTTACTTTTGTCTTAAATTTCTCACACTTGTTTTTGTTCTGTAGAATGTTGTATTCTTCCCCTTTTTACTTCAGGGTGGTTAGTATGATGGTGGTGGAGGCTGGGAGGGGGCAGGTTGGTCTTTCCAGGGCCCTTTGAGAAGCCAGCTGGCCTCATTTTGAGTTGTTGGGCACACACTAATCTAGAACACTTGGATATTTCCTTTTGAAAACCATTTCTATTTGTGCTCCTTCTTTTGTGATTGTCTCAGCGATTACATTAGGTTTTATACTGGTGTGAACAAAGAAGGCTCAGTCTGACCCAATTCTTTCACACTCAAGTTTTCATGGAAACTCAGAGTTGGAAGCTTTCATTTATTGCGTCTTCTTCCTTATGCTGAGAAAATACTCATGTGTCCAGAACAAAAATAATAATGTTGGAACATAGTTTGTAAATACTTATAGTTATTTTTTAAAAGAAATCTTTCCTATTTAAAAAAAAGTTTAGAGTAAGAGAGAACAGGGGAGATGGGCGGGGGGCGGGGGAGAGAGAGAGAGAGAGACAGAGAGAGAGAGAGAGAGAGAGAGAGAGAGAGAATCCCTTGGGACTCAATCCCATGACCCTGGGATCACAATCTGAACCAAAATCAAGAGTCAGGCACTCAACCACTGAGCCACCCAGGCACCCCATATTTATAGCTGTTTTTGACTATGAATAGAATAAAGCCAGGGTGTGTGTGCATGTGCATGCATTTGTATGTGCACATCATTCCAGGTTGTGTATTTTCTATCAAGAAGAAACATTTCCTTTATGTATGTATGTATGTATGTATGTATGTATGTATGTATTTATGTTTATTTATTTTTGAGAAAGAGAGAGAGACAGAGACAGAGTGTGAGTGGGGAGGGGCAGGGAGAAAGGGAGACACAGAATCCCAAGCAGGCTCCAGCCTCTGAGCTGTCAGCACAGAACCCAATGGGGGGCTCAAACTTATGAACTCTGAGATCACTATCTGAGCTGAAGTCAGATGCTTAACCCCAGGCACCCCCAAACATTTCCATTAAAAAAATTTTTTTTAATGTTTATTTATTTTTTGAGAGAGAGAGAGAGACAGAGTGCAAGCAGAGGAAGGGCAGATAGAGAGGGAGACACAGAATCCGAAATAGGCTCCAGGCTCTGAGCTGTCAGCACAGAGCCAATGTGGGGCTCGAACTCACAAACTGTGAGATCATGACCTGAGCTGAAGTCAGATGCTTAACCAACTGAGCCACCCAGGCGCCCCAAACATTTCCATTTTTAAAGAATGTTCTTATTTCTTCTAGGTATCTCCTTTTTCATTCAGATAAAATGTTTTATAAATTTTTAGAAATTATAAACTCACAGCTGGAAATGACCTAAAAGATAGTCTTGTCTCGGCACCTCAGTTAAAAAATGGAATTGCCCTACTAAGATGTTTTTCTTTGGTGGTGCATTTGGTAAGAATTGCTACTGTGAAACTCCAGCCAGAGTTTTGGCCTGTAATTTTGGTTGCTTATGAATTTTGATTTGAACTATTGTTATTTATTTATTTTTTTAATTAAAAAATTGTTTTATGTTTATTTTTGAGAGAGAGAGACAGAGAGTAAGTGGGATAGGGGCAGAGAGGCAGGGAGACATAGCATCTGAAGCAAGCTCCAGGCTCTGAGCTGTCAGCACAGAGCTCGGTGCGGGCCTCGAAACCCACAAGACCGCAAGATCATGATTCGAGCTGAAGTCGGATGCTTAACCGAATCAGCCATCCAGGCACTCCATATTGTTTTTTTTTTTTCCCATGCAGTTTGGAAGAGATGGGGTGAATATGACCTTAAAGCTGATAAAAAGACAGCTTTATTCTTTAGCATCAAGAATGAAAGTACTTCCCTGGTAATGTTCTTCGGTCACATATGTGGTTTATTCCCAGCTATGAGTCATGTGGATTTGCACCCTAGATGGACAATAGAAGAGGTTAATGAACTGGCTATTTTAAAAAATGATCCGTCAGTTTCCCTTCTAACTTCAATATTATGGAATTTAGGGTAAAACTTCATTACCCAAAAAGAGACTCAAAACTGGTTTCAGTAAGATATACAGACATTCTGCCCCTCTCATCTAGTGGTCCAAATAGGCTAGGCTGGCAAGGTGGTTCTGTTCCACAAAGCCATTTGGGGATCCAGGTTCTTTCCATTTTATTGTGCCTTGAAGGGAGAGTCATGGATCACACAGATCCTTGGTCAAGAGATTGAGAAATTAGCCCACCAGATAGTTAGAAATACTTGTAGGTAGGGGTGCCTGGGTGACTCCATCAGTTAAGCATTTGACTCTTGATTTCAGCTCATCTTGATCTCAAGGTCATGAGTTTAAGCCCCGTGTAGGGCTCTGCACTGGATGTGGGGCCTACATAAAAAAAAAAAAAGAAAAGAAATACTTGTAGGTACGTTAGCTGCAAGATGGACGGTGGTCCTTTCATTCTGATGACATAGAGACCAGGAGGGGTCAGAATACCTGTGGACACTTTAGGAATCCGTACATTTACAAAATGAGCTCTGAATTTGTACATTCTGGTTCTTTCACATATATTTCCTAGCAGTCAAAAGTTTGGAATAAGCCTTGGTTTGAGAGTTCAAGAAACCTGCATTTTAATGCTGACACGTTACCACTAGTTATCCGTGACCTTGGGGAAATCTCATGGTTTCTGTGACTGAAAAATGAGGCACTTACATCAGAACGTTCTTTTTAAGAGTCTTTTAACTCTCATTTTGTAGATTTCCAGAATCCTCTTTAGTTACCCGGAGGGCGTTTTAACTTTAGATGGACATTTTCAGCAGGCCATTAGAAGCTCCCTGTGGATAAATGCTATGATTATTTCCCTCTTGTTTTTTTTTTTCTAAGGTATAAAATGGATGGCTGTTCTCCCTCTTTGGAATACTTAATAATACTCTGCTGCACATATATAATGCTTAAGAGTTTATATCTTTAGTCATGTGATTTGCATGGCAGGTAGTTTTCCTATTTGATAGATAAGGGACCCGTGGCTCAGGAGTTAACGGGCTTGTCCAGTTCACAAACACAGGAACTATTTTTAGAAAGAACCAGGGACGGTGACTCCTAGTCTAGTGCTCCTCTCATTATACCATTCCATCACCTCCTCCATTAGCACATTGCTGGGTACTTCTCTCTGGCAGAAGTGTGTGTGTGTGTGTGTGTGTGTGTGTGTGTGTAATTCAAATTAATTATTTTCTTATTTGTGACTGCCCAGTTCTTCTTTAAGTTCCACAGTGGCAGGAGGTTCAGCAAGTTTATCCTTGATTGAAAAGAGCCAGAGGCAGAACTGAACAAGGTAACAGGAGGTCGGCTTGGAGTCTTAGTCCTGCTACAGCCAACCAGTGAGCGGCCAAGGAAATGATCTGATCCATTTTCTCACATGTACAATGGGGATGCACCCACCTCTCAGGCTTGTAGACGGGGATGCATGTTGAATCTGTAACATGTAAAACAAGATCTAAGGCTAGGCAACCACCTTATAAATCATTTTCAGCAGCCACTGAGAAAATCTTCGAGAGGAGATTTGGTCTGTTGGTTGGCTGTGTCGTTAGGGAACCTATGGCGGCAAGGTATGGACTTAGGCATCATGAAAGCCCCCCGGGCTGGCTTTGGGCTTCTCTGCGACCACAGTGGGTTTAGTCTGCTGGCAACCGAGCTCTCATTTTTCTGCTCTGATTGGCTGCTCCCCCAAACTGTGAATTGGGTGAGAACCTGGCATCCTCAAAAACTGGAAGCACTTTGGGTGGCCTGTCTCTGGGCAGAATCAAGGCCTGGGCGACTCCTTGCTTTGCAGAGTGGCCTCAGCCATATGGGTGTGCTCTCATTAGCAGGTTTGGTTTGGCAGAGACAGGTAATCACCAAAGCTTTGGGGGACCTTCCTGCCAAGTCAATTATTACAATGAAAGTGAGCCTCAGGCCAAATTCTGCTGTACACGCAAACACCTTATTAGCCAACAGACACAAGTGTTCATGCACTCTGTTCTGTGAGTGTAAAGGGTAGAGGGCTAAGATTTTTATTGAGCTTACAGAGCAGTGTGAACAATTTTTTACCTCTAATTTTGGTTGCACCCATTCATCTTGAAAACCATTGCTGATTCCCTGAAATCCTGTGGAGCAAGCAGAGCTCAGTTGATTGGATCTGCTGCAATAAGGGAGGTGTTCTCAGAAGGGGTGAATCAAGAGAGCATGTTTGTAGGGTTGAGGACCCCTGCTGGGGGATTGTAAGGTGAGCTTTTTGAGATAGGGAATTGATAGGGTTTGAGCAGAGCTTATCACATAATAGCTTTGGATTGGTGGGTGAATGGAGGGGAGGGCCTGGAAGCAAGATGTGATGAATAACCTGTTAGTTTTGCTCAACTCTTTTAGTTGGTTCCCAGTCTTACATTTGAGGAACAAGTATATCCTGGGGCAAGTAGCTAAGTTATCTTGCTTGTTTTCAGTGTTGTTTAATATAGAGTCAGAAAAGTATGGCCAATCCCAGAATTGATTAACGTTGGGACAGGAAATATGTTGGTTTTAGATCTCACCACGAATTTCATGGAGAACCCATTTTTATCATCCATTGTGCTAATTAAACAAGCCAACGGTTCCATCCACTGAACAAAACTCATTTCCACAATCACTCTGCTAATTTAACAAAGTCGCTCAGATGCTGTTGAGAGATGAAGGCAAAGGAAGCTTCTGGAGTGCGGCCTTTCTCATAAATGCTAGCTGACTGTCCTGGAATTTGAATTCCTGACTGTCCTTAGGGTGTCGCTTGTTCCAACCGATATGTACATAGTATCCCACTGTCTGTGACGAAGTATTTCGAAGTGCATTGCAGACACACTGTGGTGGTAGCTGAGTGTCTGGGTTACAGACTAACAGACTAGAGGGATCTATTTCTGATATGACTACAAGAGAACTGCAGGAACAAAGAGTGATTTGGGGCAAGAGGGGAGACTGTTTTGAGTTGGCGAGCATCTTAAAACAGATACATTGTCGTGGGGAAAGTTATGATGTGTGGAGTGCCACTGTGTGTGTGTGTGTGTGTGTGTGTGTGTGTGTGTGTTTAAGCCTGGGGGATCTATACATATGTGTTTGTTGTCACTTGGGAAATTTTTGAAATGATATGCAAGAAAGCATTTACAGAAGGCACTTCTGTTGAGTGCAGTGGGAAGGGGAATGGGGGAGCCTGACTTTCCACTTTATATTTGGAGAGGACATGCATTATATTGTGCAACCAAGAGGCTGTTTTGGTTTCCTTGTTTTGTTTGGGTTTGGTGGCCAGTACCTCTCTATCAGAGCTCTCTTTTTGGGTTTTGTTTATTTGCCTTTGTATGAATCTCAGTGGGAGGCAGGGCCATGCTTCAAGCGATGGAAGCTTCCGAGGCCAGATGCTAACACTTCTGGACGCCGGCAGCCAGGATGTGAGCTCCTTGACCTCCACTCAGGAAGCTCCTGCCCAGGACTCTGAAGCTAGAGCTGTTGATGCGGAACAGCTCAGGCAGTATCCAAGGCTGACAACCGAGGCTCTGGTTTTCCTGGGGCACGACCTTGGTAGAGGTCCCAGTTCCCAGCTTCCCTTGGCTCCTTCCCAGGTTTCTGAGCCTGGTTCCTGGGGATTCTGTGAGCTACCTGATAGCCCTGCAAGAAATTCCTCTTCTGCTTAAATAGCCTGAGTTGGTTTCCATTATTCACAATATAATTAAGAAATCTGCTGTAGGACCGTGATTTTTTTTCTTCTATGAATGTTACTTTTATAACAATTTAAAAAACTAATCAAAAAATAAATGAAAGGGATTCACTTTAAATGTTTGGCCATTTATGGTACTTCCACTGAAGAATAAGGAATGCAGTGGGTAATCAAATTAGATTCATTAATGGTGAGTGCTTGATGTTGGATGTCAGGGCTGGGGTGGTGGCACAACTGGGTCTTACTAAATGTAATTTCTTTTTTTTTTTTTAAGATTATTTATTTATTTTGAGAGAGACAGAACACAAGTGGGGGAGGGGCAGAGAGAGAGGAGGGCAGAAGATCCAAAGCAGGTTCCGTGGTGACAGCACAGAGCCTGATGCGGGGCTCCAACTCACGAACCATGAGATCATGACCTGAGGCAAAGTCAGCTGCTTAACCTACTGAGCTGCCCAGGTGCCCCTCTAGCTCCAATTTCTTATTGAGGATAGTAGAGGGTTGCCTTGGGAAGTTCTTACTTATTTATTTTAAAAGATTTTTAAGATTATTTATTTATTTTGAGAGAGAGAGCATGAGCAGGGTAGGGGGAAAAAGAGGTGGGAGAGACAGAGAATCCCAAGCAGGTTCTGCACTGTCAGCACAGGTCCCTGTGGGGGGTTTGATCTCACAAATGGTGACATCATGACCTGAGCCAAAATCACGAGTTGGACAGTTAACCAACTGAGCCACCGAGGCACCCTGTGAAGTTCTTTAATGAAGAAAACAGAATAATTTATAAACAGGCATTGTCTTTTAGCAAGTATTCTGTAAGTTTTTTTTTTAATGTTTATTTTATTTTTGAGACAGAGAGAAACAGAGCATGAGTGGGAGAGGGGCAGAAAGAGAGGGAGACACAGAATCCGAAGCAGGCTCCAGGCTCTGAGCTGTCAGCGCAGAGCCCGATGTGGGGCTCGGACCCACCAACTGTGAGATCATGACCTGAGCCAAAGTCAGACGCTTAACCAACTGAGCCACCCAGGCGCCCCATTCTGTAAGTTGATGGAGACAAAAGAGTATAGATTTGAGTCAGACCTGGACCTGATTGGGGTCCCCTAATTAGCTGCATAATTTAGGGCATAGTAAATAAATCACCTCTTTCAGACTGTCTCATATTTATTTTATGTCTATATCTACAAAATATATTTATTTATATTTATAAAGTTATAAATTTAAATACATGTAAAATATAAATTTAAATATATGTAAATATATTTATAAATTTATAAATTATATATCTATTAGCCAAACATATATGGCTAAGATAAACACACTGTATATTTATTAAACATATATATGGCATATACAGGCACTACATATATATCAAACACACTACTGTGACATCGTGACATTTGCTACTTTACTAAATGCCTTTTAAGAGGAAGAAAATCTTAAAAAACATCTTTTTAAAAATTTTATCTTATTTTTTTTTAAATTTTTTTTTTCAACGTTTATTTATTTTTTGGGACAGAGAGAGACAGAGCATGAACGGGGGAGGGGCAGAGAGAGAGGGAGACACAGAATCGGAAACAGGCTCCAGGCTCCGAGCCATCAGCCCAGAGCCTGACGCGGGGCTCGAACTCACGGACCGCGAGATCGTGACCTGGCTGAAGTCGGACGCTTAACCGACTGCGCCACCCAGGCACCCCATAAAAATTTTATCTTAGAGAGAGAGAGTGGGGGAGAGGGGAAGAGGGAGGGAGAGAGAGAGAGAAAGAACCTTAAGCAGGCTCCACACTCAGCACAGAGCCCAATACAGAGCTCCACCCACGCTCAACTGACTGAGCCACCCAGGCACCCCTAGAGAAGAAAATCTTAATTAATAAATTAATTATTTCATCTCCAATTTTAACTTTACTTAATTTTTTAAAATTTACATTTAAGTTAATTAGCATATAGTGCAACAATGATTTCAGGAGTAGATTCCTTACTGCCCCTTACCCATTGAGCCCATCCCCCCTCCCACAACCCCTCCAGTAACCCTCTGTTTGTTCTCCGTACTTAAGAGTCTCTTATGTTTTGTCCCCCTCCCTGTTTTTCTATCATTTTTGCTTCCCTTCCGTTATGGTCATCTGTTTTGTATCTTAAAGTCTTCATATGAGTGAAGTCATAGGATATTTGTCTTTCTCTGACTAATTTCGCTTAGCATAATACCCTCCAGTTCCATCCATGTAGTTGCAAATGGCAAGATTTCATTCTTTTTGATTGCTGAGTAATACTCCATTGTATATATATACCACACCTTCTTCTTCTTTTTTTTTTAAATATGAAATTTATTGTCAAATTGGTTTCCATACAACACCCAGTGCTCATCCCAACAGGTGCCCTCCTCAGTACCCATCACCCACCCTCACCTCCCTCCCACCCCCCCATCATCCCTCAGTTTATTCTCAGTTTTTAAGAGTCTCTTATGTTTTGGCTCCCTCCCTCTCTAACCTCTTTTTTTTTTTTTCCTTCCCCTCCCCCATGGTCTTCTGTTAAGTTTCTCAGGATCCACATAAGAGAGAAAACAGGGGCGCCTGGGTGGCGCAGTCGGTTAAGCGTCCGACTTCAGCCAGGTCACGATCTCGCGGTCCGGGAGTTCGAGCCCCGCGTCAGGCTCTGGGCTGATGGCTCAGAGCCTGGAGCCTGTTTCCGATTCTGTGTCTCCCTCTCTCTCTGCCCCTCCCCCGTTCATGCTCTGTCTCTCTCTGTCCCAAAAATAAATAAACGTTGAAAAAAAAATTAAAAAAAAAAAGAGAGAAAACATATGGTATCTGTCTTTCTCTGCCTGACTTATTTCACTTAGCATAACACTCTCCAGTTCCATCCACGTCGCTACAAAAGGCCATATTTCATTCTTTCTCATTGCTACGTAGTATTCCATTGTGTATATAAACCACAATTTCTTTATCCATTCATCAGGCTCTTTCCATAATTTGGCTATTGTTGAAAGTGCTGCTATAAACATTGGGGTACAAGTGCCCCTATGCATCAGCACTCCTGTATCCCTTGGTTAAATTCCTAGCAGTGCTATTGCTGGGTCATAGGGTAGATGTATTTTTAATTTTTTGAGGAACCTCCACACTGTTTTCCAGAGTGGCTACACCAGTTTGCATTTCCACCTACAGTGCAAGAGGGTTCCCGTTTCTCCACATCCTCTCCAGCATCTATAGTCTCCTGATTTGTTCATTTTGGCCACTCTGACTGGCATGAGGTGTATACCACATCTTCTTTATCCATTCATCCATCGATGGACATTTGGGCCCTTTCCATACTTTGGCTATTGTTGATAGTGCTGCTGTAAACATTGGGGTACATGTGTCCCTTCAAAATAGCACTCCTGTATCCCTTGGATATATATTTATTTATATATAAATACCTAGTAGTACAATTGTTGTGTTGTAGGGTAGTTCTATTTTTACCTTTTTGAGGAACCTCCATACTTTTTCCAGAGTGGCTGCACCAGTTTGCATTCCCACCAGCAGTGCAAAAGAGATCCTCTTTCTCCGCATCCTTGTCAACATCTGTTGTTGCCTGAGTTGTTAACATTAACATTCTGATAGGTATGAGGTGGTATCTCATTGTGGTTTTGATTTGTATTTCCCTGATGATGAGCAATGTTAAGCATTTTTTCATGTGTTGGTTGGCCATCTGGATGTCTTCTTTGAGAAGTGCCTATTCATGTCTTTTGCCCATTTCTTCACTGGACTATTTGTTTTTTGGGTGTTGAGTTTGGTAAGTTCTTCATGGATTGTGGATACTAACCCTTTATCTGATATGTCGTTTGCACATATCTTCTCCAATTCCATCAGTTGCCTTTTAGTTTTGCTGATCATTTCCTTTGCTGTGCAGAAGCTTTTTATTTTGATGAGGTCCCAATAGTTCAATTTTTGCTTTTGTTTCCCTTGCCTCCGGAGACGTGTTGAGTAAGAAGTTGCTGCAACCAAGATCAAAGAGGTTTTTGCCTGCTTTCTCTTTGAGGATTTTGTTGGCTTCCTGTCTTACATTTAGGTCTTTCATCCATTTTGAGTTTATTTTTGTGTATGGTGTAAGAAAGTGGTCCAGGTACATCCTTTGGCATGTTGCTGTCCATTTTTCCCAGTACCACTAGCTGAAGAGAGTCTTTATTCCATTGGATATTCTTTCCTGCTTTGTCAAAGATTAGTTGGCCCTAAGTTTGTGGGTCCATTTCTGGGTTCTCTATTCTGTTCCATTGATCTGAGTGTTTTTGTGCCAGAATCTTTTTTATTTATAAAAGGGGGAACTCATGAGCCTTCCTACACTTATTAAAAATAGTCAGTAGACCTCTGTGCATTTCTCTAAGCCCCCAAACGTGATCACACTCCCCAAATTACCCATTATAAATTTTCTGATTTTAGTGCAAACCTGATCACACTCCCCAAATTAGCCATTATAAACTCTTTCTGATTTTAGTGCCTTGGTGGTTGTCTCCATCCTAAAGGTGAGGGATTCATAACATGCTCTCCCATTTATCCTCTCCTATTTTTTTTTGAAATTTACTACTCCTCTCAATGACTTTACAATTTTAAATAATATTATAAACTTCTTAATTCATCAACTTTGAATAGTATCTTTTGACTCTTTTTTATAAGATGAAGAAATTAGCCCTTCAATCTAGTTCTATTCTCCTTATGATAGTAAAACCATTACTGTTATATTCTTAGTGTTTTAACATTTATATTTCGCTCTATATTATACAATTCAAATTTTGTCTATAAATTGTTTCTAAAATAGTGAAAACCAACGATAGCATTTGGAGTATTTTCATTATGTGAATGTGATTGTAATAGGTTGTCAGAATTGGATTCTTTTTTTTCAGATTCACCTGGGGCTGCATTACAGCCAACATCTCCCACATTCCAGCGTTAGACTATCTAAGCAGGACTTGTAAAGCTTCTGGGTGAAAACCAGTTTTGCAAGCCTTAGCTGATCTTCATCCCCCAGCCTATAAAAAGATTAGGGATTAAAGAGACAAATGTTTTGGAGAATGTGACCGAATTGCTGTGGTATTTTGAGTCCACCTCCGCAGGGGGGAGGGAATGAGTGCTTAAAGATAAGCACTTGGAGAACCTGATATGGGTCCTTTGGTCGACTGGACCGGTGTCAGGCACTTGCCTGGGGAATTTTAAAGGGTTGGTTGGAGTGCTTTGTGGCCTCAGAGTTAAAGACTGCTGGGAAATTCTTGTACTTTCCTATACCAAGCCCAAGCGGGGAGAGGCCTGGCCTGCACCACTGGGTGCTCGAGTGGAGGGAACAGCAGGCTCAACAATCCATGTCTTAGAGGAACCAAGAACACCATTTGGGAGAATGTCCTCTGTAAACACTGGCCGAATGTAGACATGAAGAGTCAAGTGAACTTTTGCTGCCCTTATCCTCTTTACCAACGGGGCCCAGTCTCCACCTTACTCTCTCCTCTTCAAAATGACAGAGCTGTGCCTGGCAGACCTCAGAAGTGGCCACAAGATTTCAGTCACTCCCTGCGATGATCAGCCTGATAAGAGCGAGAGAAGCTTAAATTTAAACATGAATTTCCAAGTTTTGACTGGGACATTTTATGGAAATGAGCAGGGGAGGGACAGAGGCGGGGTGGGGGTGGGGAGGGAGAGAGAGAGAATCTCAAGCAGGTTCCATGCTTAGCACGGAGCCCAATACGGGGCTTGATCGATGACCCTGGCATCATGACCTGAGCCAAAACCAGAGTCGGAGGCTTAACTGACTGCACCGCCAGGGGCGCCCCAGGAAAAGAGACTGTTTGTAACTTAAAGTGAATGGAGAACTTTTTGCACCTGATATTGACCAGAGAAGTCATGGCCCTGACCCCAGATTTCATCTAAGGGGTCTGGACAAACTAGCCCTACAAAGTGGGCTTGAACAACATTGAGGAAGAGACCAAAGTGGTTTTCTATTGGCCCCCATGAACCTTGCTTGCTCGAGGGATGGGTGACATTATTTTTAGTAGCACCACCATGAATGATTGGGTGTAGGGAGACGAAATGTAACCCCATGTCCCTAAAAGGAGGACAGTTTTGGGAAGCCACGTCAAATCTATTATTCTTTCTTATTCTCTGTCATTTGCTTAGTATCATGCCACATTTCAGTTTGCTTCAGCTTTAGGCCATGACTTTGGTAGATAGGTTTATATTATTTCTGGAGTTTATTTTTTTTTTAATATTTTTAATGTTTATTTTTGAGAGAAAGAGAGAGAGAGATAGAGCATGAGCCGAGGTGGGGCAGAGAAAAGGGAGACAGAGAGTCCGAAGCAGGCTCCAGGCTCTGAGCCGTCAACACAGAGTGCGATGCGGGGCTTGAACCCACGAACCGCGAGATCATGACCTGAGCCTAACTCGGATGCTCAACCGACTGAGCCACCCAGGCACCCCTATTTCTGGAGTTTCTAAATGCCCTTTTTCTTTTTATTCTGACAAAGAAAGCCCCTAATATTGGAGATGATATAGCTGCTCTTTCTCCTCTTCTTCCTCCTCCTCCTCCTCCTTCTTTATTGAAATATATTTGACATACTATAAAATTTACCCATGTAAAATGTACAAATAGTTGTTAGCATGTTCACAGATAGGCACAAACATCTTCAGCAACACTTCTAGAACATTTTCATCATCCCAGAAAAAAATCTAGGACCCATTAGGAGTCCCTCCCATTTCTTTCCAATACCCCCAGCCCTCAGAAACCACTAATGAACTGTCCCCATATATTTGCCTATTCTGGTTATTTCAAATAAATGGAATCATATAAGGGGCGCCTGGGTGGCTTAGTCGGTTAAGCGTCCAATTCTTGATTTTGGCTCAGGTCATGATTTCACAGTTTCCTGAGTTCGAGGTCCACGTTGTCAGTTCACAGCCTGCTTGGGATTCTTCCTTTTCTCTCTACCCCTCTCCCACTTGTGCTATCTCTGTCTCTGTCAAATAAATAAACTTTAAAAAATGGAATCATATAACATGTGATCCTTTGTAACTGGCTTCTTTCACTTAGCATATTTTTTAGCAGAGTATTTTTAAGGGTCATCCATGTTATAACACGTATTAGCATGTTTTCCCACTTTTATTGTTGGATACTATTCCAGTGATGGATGTTAGTTAATACATTTTATTTGTCTATTCATCACTTGGTGAACATGCCCACTTTCTGGCTATCATGAATAATGCTGCTGTGAACATTAGCTTGCAAGTTTTTTTGTGGCCATGTTTTCATTTCTCTTGCCTATTTGCCTAGGATCGAATAGCTGAGTCATATGGTAACTCTGTGTTTAATATTTTGAGGAACTGTTTTCCAAAGCAGCTGTGTCATTTTACATTCCCATCAGTGGAGTGTCTGGGTTCCAGTTTCTTCGCATGTTTGTCCGCACTTTTACTGCCTTTTTGATTAGAGCCATTTTTATGTGATTAGAGCCACATTTTATGTGATGTGGTTCTCAGAGTGTTTTTGATTTGATGTTGAGAATCTTCCCATGTGCTTATTGACCACTTGAATGTCTTCTTTGGAGAAATGTCTATTTAAAAAATTTTAATTTTTAATGTTTATTTTTGAGACACACACACACACACACACACACACACACACACACACACACCAAGTGAGTGGGGGAGGGGCAGAGTAATGGTGACACAGAATCCAAAGCAGGCTCTAGCTTCTGAGCTGTCAGCACAGAACCTGAGGTGGGGCTTGAACTCACAAACTGTGAGATCATGACCTGAACCGAAGTCGGACACTTAACTGACAGAGCCACCCAGACACCCTGAGAAATGTCTTACTTAGATTCTTTGCCCATTTTTGGATTAGGTTATTTGTCTTTTTATTGCAAGTCCCTTATCAGATATATGATTAGCAGTTTACTTTTTTGATGGTGTCCTTTGAAGCACAAAAATGTTTTCATTGTGATGATGTTCAGTTTACTTTGTCTTTAGTTGCAAAACAGTCGTATTTAAGAAGGCTGATCTAACCCAAGGTCATAAAGATTTACTTCTATATTTTCTTTAATTAATTAATTAATTAATTAATTAAATTTGTGAGACAGAGCACAAGCAGGGGAGTGGCAGAGAGAAGGAGAGACAGAATCCCAAGCAGGTGCCACACTGTCAGCTCAGAGCCGACGTGGGGCTCGAACTCATGAACTGTGAAATCATGACCTGAGCTGAGATCAAGAGTCAGATGCTTAACCGACTGAACCACCCATGGGCCCCACTTGTATATTTTCTTGTAAGAGTTTTATTGTTCTAGCTCATGCTTGGGTCTGTGGTCCATTTTGAATTAATTTTTGCATATGGTGTGAGGCAGCGGTCCAACCAAGTTCATTCTTGTGCATGCGGGTGTCTAGTTGTCCTAACATCATTTATTGAAAAGACTGTTCTTTCCTCACTGAATTGTTTTGGAGCACTTGTTGAAAATCAGCTGAGTCTGACCGTGAGATTTCTTCATCTGGCTTCTTAATCACACTCCCCATTAGTTATGCCCCATTAGTTACTTTTTCCTTTGGACATTTCTAAGACTCCTGACTTCTTGTTCCAGTTTGGACCTAATTGTTTTCTAGGCTTGCTACACAGATGTCATCTGAATATTTCTTTTCTTTGTATTCTTGGATGACAGCCACTGTTGCTGAGACCTCGTGCCTCATGCACTTCCCCCCCTTGAATCCCTTTTTCATTTTACCAGAGAACATGATCAACTAAAACTTTTCAGAAATGATGTGAGGGAAGAGGGGAGCTCTCTTAGGGTTTAAATGTCTTGATGTGTCTTTGTTTTGCCCTCCCACTTGAATGATGGTTTGGCTGGAGAGAGAATTCTAGGGTCAAAAAGTTTTCTATCCAGAATTTCAAGGTATTGCTTAATGAGACCTCTGTCACTGATGAGAAGCTTGATGCTGACTGATTCTTGTTCCTTAGTAAGCAGCCTCTTTTTTTTTTTCCTTCTGTCTGGAAGCTTTTAGAATCTTTTTTTTTTTTTTTTACCTTGGTATTGATAAAACTTAATTTTCAGGAAGATAAAATCACAACTCCTGGGAAATCGTACAGTGTACATGTGTCATTAATGAGGGAAAACCGTTTCAGGGAACATTTGAGAAGTGTTTATAGATGATGCTAGGAGCTGACTGCCAGGATGGACAGGAAACTGGTGGATGTCCAGCAGGGCCCTATACGGCAACTTTAGAGGTTTTGTGTTCCATTGGACAGAATTCATCTCTACTGAAAAAAAAAAAATCTGCAACGTCAACTATGCCTTTACAGAATTGTAAAGTAGTCAAACAGGCAGATAACTAAATGGAATACTTAGTAATCTCCTTTGCTTTTTTCCAAGTTTCAGATAATTAAAAATTTTTTTTAAATTTTTTTTTTAATTTTTGAGAGAGAGAGAGAGAGAGAGCGAGCACAGGAGGGGCAGAGAGAGAAGGAGACACAGAATCCGAAGCAGGCTCCAGCCTCCAAGCTGGGAGCACAGAGCTTGACATGGGGCTCAAACCCAGAAACCGCAAGATCGTGATCTGAGCTGAAGTCAGATGCTCAACCAACTGAGCCACCCAGGCGGCTCTCAGATAATTTTTTTGACGGTCTTCTGAAATTACATGAGGATGTGTCTAGCTGTGGGTCTCCTCTCCCTTCATCCTTTTTTGAGTACATTTACTTCCTGAGGCTTTGAGGTCTTTTACTGAGAAGACATGTACCTTTCTCCAACACTGAGAAATTTTCTTTATTGTTTCTTTGATTATTTTCTTCCCTCCATTTGCTCTTTCTTCCTAGAATATCTAATAGGCAGATGTTGGACCTCTGGAATTTTTGCTTTTTTGTTTCTTAATTTTTTAAAGCCTTAGATTTCTGGTACTTCACTCCTATGTATGTTATGAGGCATCTCCTAAAAATAAGGCATTCTTCTACCATCCAGTAATAACATTATCACAACTAAGAAAGTTATTGGGAATTTCTTAATGTGATGTGGTATTCAGCCCATTTTAACATTTCCCCCATTACTCCAAAATTTTGTGTAACTTTTTCGGAATCAAAGCTTAACTGAAGTGTGGTGGTGTGTGTATATTTCCGTATGTGTAAGTAAACAGTTTGGTGTGCTATCAAAAAGTAAGCCTGTGTAGACTAGCTCTTCTTTTTAGTTGTTGTAAAATCCAGTACCCAATCAAGGTTCAGTCATTTCATTTGATTATTCTGTCTCTTTAGTCTTTCATGTTCTAGAACACCCTTCCTGCTCCTTTACCCCCCTTTGTCCCCAGGAATTGACTTTGTGAAGACATGAGTCTATTGGTTTATTTCTTCCTTTTCTCTTCCTCCTTTATCTTTGCCCCTTCCCCATTTCCTTCATTCTTCTTTTGATATGGGAAATTTCAAATATGCTCCTAATCTGAGAGAAAAACAACAGCTCCCCTAGCACCTACAGCCCAGCTATCATAATCATTGGCTCATGTTCAGACTTGCCTCATCTATACCCCTTACCACTTCTCTTCTCTTTCTCTTGCCATTGGATTGTGTTGAAATCAATAACAGCCTTCAGAACATTTCGTCCTCAAATGTTTCAGTATGTATTTATAAATGATACAGCCAGTAGCTCAGCAAGGACTGTTGGCTAGAGCGTAGACGTGTGGCCTTCCCACATAACAGCTACCCAGCATGGTGCCTGGGTTCTGAGAGGGACTGTCTCAGGTGGGTGTTCCAAGGGCCCAGGGGTTGGGGTGGGGTGCCCAGGCTTCCTAGGATCCAACCTTGGATGTCTGCTACGTTCTGTTGGCACACAAGATCCTAAGGCCAGCTTAGAATCAAGAGAAGGGAAATTGGGGGTTGCACTCTACCTCTTTTCCTCTTTTCCTTTTTTCTTTTGCTTCCTCTTTAAGACTGGATAATATTCCTCAGAGTGTATTAAACTCCACTTCTTGTGAGGAACAGCCTGTGGGTAAAGAGGAAGGACTTGATGGCGGCCGTCTGTGGAGACTGTTGATTCTGCAGAGCTTCTCGAGAGCTGAGATCTTCCCTGCTGGGGAGTCAAAAGGTCTGACTCTCCAACTTGCTGAACCTTGAGATGACAGCAGTGGAGAAGCAACTAGAAGCAGGGAAAGACCAAAATCAGAGAAGCACGGAGGAAAGCAGGAAAGAATAATGGAGTAAGGAAGGTGGTGTCTCAAGAATCACAGATCTGCAAGTTCATTTAAACCTCTCTGTGGCTTCTTGTATCTTCAGATCCAAATTTACTTCTGCCACCTAATTCCCAAGGGCCACAGCAAACCACATTCCTGCTCCTTTCACCTTGTTCAAATAGCCAATGTCATGTGTCATGTCATTTCTCCTGAGACTCTCATTAGGATATTTTCCTCCTGGTCCTTACCACATTCCAAGTGGGTACATGCTAATTTAGGTTGGTATCTCTAAGTTGTATTGGGGAATAATGGAGCTAAACACACTAAAGGCACCCCCTTCTCTGCTATGCCTGATTTCTAGGGTCATGAGGAAAGAGACTTTTCTGGGCAATGAGGGGTGATGTGTTGAAAAGGAGGCCTAGGAGACTGGGGGGCCAGTGTCTGCCGGGAACAGGGGAAAGGACCCCATGGTAAGGCAGAATTTCTTTTTCACAAGCAAAGAACCTCAAAAGTGCCCCTGAGATTCGTACATTTTCACTAGGAATTAACAGCTCTCAGTTACAAGTGCTTTTAGCTCACCTCGAAGCTGTATCCCGAACTGATGACAATTTGTCTGACTGTGGTGCAGATAGGAGGAAGCCTTTCACTGCTATTGGAAAAGGAATTGGAAATAAATGTTCCTGTATTTTAAACACTTTTTGAAAAGAAAATCTGGGGACAGCCATAACATGAATAAATCTGATACTTAAACATCCTTGAGAGAAAAGGGAGATGGCTGGTTCCATTCACAGCAACAGGCCTGTGTTTGGTTTGTTGGCAAAGAGAACCAGTCTGGACGTTGGTAATATATCTGCCAAGCTTCTGGAAGAAGTTTAAAGAGTGTCAAGGAAGTGAAGGCCTGGAGTAGGTTCTTTGGGGATCTAAAGATTAAAGGCACACACAGGCAAACCAAGTCAGTGCATGTGTGAGCTCCTGAAATAGGTTTAAAGCAAGAGTCTGGGCTTTGTGAGTGGCTGTGATTTGTTATGTTTTCTTGGTTGTCATGGTGCTGGGTGGTCAGTCTTAACATTCATTTTGCTTAAATGGTTCAGAAATGTTTTAGTTTGGTGTCTTCAGTTTTTTTTTTTTTTCTCCCAGTGCCTGTGTGTTGTGTTCAGATAATTTTGCTCATGATTCCACATCTTTGTATTAAAATCCTTCTCCAGGGGCACCTGGGTGGCTCAGTCAGGTAAACATCTGACATTGGCTCAGATCATGATCTCGCAGTTCATGGGTTTGAGCCTTGTGTCGGACTGTGTGCTGACAGCTCAGAGCCTAGAGCCTGCTTCAGATTCTTTGTCTTCAGCCTCTCTCCCTGTCCCTCCCCTGCTTGTGCTCTGTCTCTGTCTCTCTCAAAAATTAAAAAAAAATGCTCTCCAAACTGAATTAAAATGTTAAATATTAAGAGTTAACTAGTTAACCAACTCCTATGACATTTGTCTTATTAACCAGTGACTAATCCGTGGCTTGGAGCTTGGACTCCCTGTCTCTGAGGACATAAATGTCAAAATGTTGGTTCGATTCCTAGCTAAATCACACAATGTTCTTGTTTCAATTGGAAAATATAACTTAATTCTAAGGACTGGGTTCTTTGTTCTTCTACACACTCACTCACCACCCATATTCCTTCTTTCTTTGAAATAATGGGACAGGAGTCCCAGCTTCTTTCCCCAGAAAGTGATTGTTCCCACCAGGAGCAATGGAGGTAGCCATTTTCACACAAGCAGTGGTAGTAAATCCAGTGTTTGTCTTTCAGAGCCTGTTCTGTATATGTTCCAGAATATTCATAAGAATGCATGATGCCTCCACGTAATATTTATCATAATGAATTGACTTTCTTTCCTTTGTTTATTAATTGATTGATGGATTCCTGCGTCCACTCATTCAGGGTAATTTCAGACCACCTATGTTTTTGTGTCTTTGGTTCAGATTTGGTGCCCCACTGGAGAAAAGTGTATTTTGGTCTTCATTTATCTTGAGCAGTATCAAAAGGCTATATGGGGGGAGCAGGGTGGAAGAAAGTGATTAAACAACTACAAGTGATAGTTTCTTGGGAAATGGAAAGATGAATAAAAGTGTGAATGGAAAGAATTCTGAGGTGATACTAGTATTTTTTAAATTGAAGTTTTTCGAGAACTTTCTCTTCATGAGGAAAGAATTTGGTGAGCTTTTGACATTTAAATAGAAGCATACGTACACCAGTTCACTAATCCCATTCATGAAGCTCCACCATCATGACCTCATCACCTCCCAGAAGCACCACCTCCTGACACCGAACACCTCAGAGTTAGGACAGTTAGCCTGTGTTTTTGGGGGACACAGACATTTAGACACAGCACCTGAGTTTTATTCCATTTGTGAGCTTCCTCTAATTCATTCCTCCATTCTCCTATTCTTGGACATTTGGGTTGTTTCCAGGTTTGGGCTGTTATGAACCAGTGCTGTGGCATTCCTGTACATGTCTTTTGGTGGACATATGCATTAATTTGTCTTGAGCACACACCTCAAAGTGAATTGCTGAGTCGTAGGGCAGTAGATGTTGAATTTTGTTAGAGGTAGTAAATGCCAGTCATTTCTCATAGTGGTTGTTCCAATGTCTAACTGCTTCGTAGACTCTCGGTCAGTCCTGTTTTCAGCCTCACTTCCTTTCATTGCTGCTGCCTATTTCTTTTTTTTTTTTTTCAACGTTTATTTATTTTTGGGACAGAGAGAGACAGAGCATGAACGGGGGAGGGGCAGAGAGAGAGGGAGACACAGAATTGGAAACAGGCTCCAGGCTCCGAGCCATCAGCCCAGAGCCTGACGCGGGGCTCGAACTCACGGACCGCGAGATCGTGACCTGGCTGAAGTCGGACACTTAACCGACTGCGCCACCCAGGCGCCCCTCTGCTGCCTATTTCTGAGTACTTGGAGAGTCTAAGGAGTGAATCTTCTGGTTTTGGCTCTCGCTGCTGTCGTAGGATTTCGTTTTCTCAGGACCACTGAGTCCAGTTTGCAGTGGCCCATTGGCTGGCCAGCTTTTAACATTTTCATGCTATTTTCCTGTTCTTTCTGTCCTTATGGATTTCTGCATTTAAGGTTTTTCTTTTACTGCTGTTTTATTGGGTTTATCAGGAATTAGTAGAACTAAATGCTTATGTTCACTCCGCCATATTAAACCTATTCATTTTTAAACTATGCTACCTTCACATGATCACTGGAACTATTTATTTAAACACACGTCGACGGGCTTCAGTTGCATCTTGAGTTTGGAGCAGTAGGAAAGAAGCAGCAAAATGCAAGTCCTTGGACAGTAGGGAAAGGTCAGCCTATTTAGGGAATGAAATCTTCTACCAAAAAAGAGTACTCAATAATACCAAGCTGTGATAGGCATAATTATTTAATGATACTATGTTATGGGGATTATGAGAACTTTTTAGTAGGTAGGAACAGGCAAGTTGAAGGTGATGTTTCTTCTTGGTAGCCTTAGCATTCTTTTATTGGGTCACTTTTTTAAAATGTTTATTTTTTAGAGAGAGAGGGGATGGAAGATACAAAGTGGGCTCTGTGCTGACAGCAGAGAGCCTAATGCGGGACTTGAACCCACAAACGGGGAGATCAAGACCTGAGCAGAAGTCAGATGCTCAACTTACTGAGCCATCTAGGTGTGCCTGTTGGGTCATTTAAGTGAGACCTGGAATGAGCCAGGGGCACAATTGCAAGAGATCAGAGTGGAGGTGAATTCCAAATACTGAAATGAAAAACATAATGCCTTTGCATCAAGCTACTGGTATATAAGTACCATAAAATACTCCTGGTTCAAGTTAGTTCAATAAAACCAAAAGTATAAAAAGTGTCACTCACATGGTCAGTCCCTATGAGAGGACCAGCTTTTTTGGGTCTCGGATTTTGCATCTTACCCTTAAAAGCCACAGGGTGCCCGTCACAGAGGGCAAGTCCACCACTTTTTGGGTCCCACTGTCTTTCATGTCTAAAATACAAATTCTAAAAAGACATGTCTGCATTGACTCTGGGCTTTCCTGTTTTCTTGATGGTACATCCCAATGACGCACTGGTGTCAGTAGAAATTCAGGAACTGTAACCCATGGTGCGCACTTCACTGGGGAGGTGGCAATGAATTTGAGTCGAGAACAATAGGAGCTAAGCTTAAAGATCAGGAAAAAAATGAGGTCAAATGTAAGGAGAGATTTTATAGACACATTGTGTCAGCCAAGGTCCTGGCAGGGCACAGATAACTCAATAAAATTATAACTTGAGAAGAGATTAATGAAGGGCTGTTCACAAAGGAAAGCACAAGGTGGAGGGAACAGTGAAGCCAGGGCTGTCCCTACGCCTGACCAGAAAAGAGGTGGCTGGACTCTGGAATCTGGGATCATGTACAGAGAACCCCTTAAAAGAACCCATGGCTTTCCATTAAGGGTCACAGCCAGCCTGAGGTGACAGAGAAGGAACCTGTAGAGTACCCCAACCTCACTCTCTTCCCTCCCTCACATCTTCTGCGAGGGTGCCCCATTGGCTGAACTTAACTAGAGGCAAGGGGGCAAAGGAGCCCCATTGATACCCCATTGATACCCATTGGTACTTTGTAGCTCAGCCTCCTCGGGAAGATCACAGGGTAGTGAAAAGTGGAGAAAGGATCTGGAAGGGCAAATAGGAGATATCTGGCACACGTGTCAACGGTCAGCATCGGTGAGTTCTCTTAGGAACTATCTGCAGGCTGCTGGAAGAATTCTTTTTAGAGAAGTTTTGGAAACAGTGTACCTGCAGATTACTCTTTCTCTCTCTCTCTTAATGTTTATCCATTTATTTTGAGAGAGTGTGCAAGTAAGTGAGAGGCAGAGAGAGACTCCCAAGCAGGCTGTGGGCTGTTGGTGCAGAGCCTGACACAGGGCTTGATCTTACGAGCCTGGGATCATGACCTGAGTGAAAACGAGAGTTGGATGTTTAACCGACTGAGCCACCCAGGCGCCCCTACCTGCAGATCTTTCTTACAATTAGAGTACTTCTTCCAGCTGCCATTAATTCAGGTATGTCATAAGTGTTAAGAACAAAGTACAGGTATCAGACCTAGTGAAATTCATTTTGTAATAACAGGCTTCTCCCCTGAAGAGGAAATGCCCATTATTATTAACAATAAAACTGATTGCACAACATTTTGCAGCATACAGGGACTTTTACGTACATCATTTTGTGTGAGTCTGTATTTAATTTTGTGAGGTGGCTAGGAATATGGACCTGGGGGTGTGTGGCTGGCTCAGTCAGTTGAGCCTCTGACTCTTGGTTTTAGCTTGGGTCATGATCTCATGGTTCATGAGTTCAAGCTCTGTGTCGGACTCTGTGCTGCCAGTGTGGAGCCTGCTTGGGATTCTCTCTCTCCTTCTCTCTCTGCTCCTCCCCTGCTTTGCGTGCACACTCTCTCTCTCAAAATAAATAAACTTAAAAAAAAAAAAGAATATAAATCTGTTTCACAGATGAGAAAAATGAGTCTCACAGAGGTTGCCCAAAATAAGTGAAAGCCTGATTTTGAACCAGGTGTCCTGATTTCCAAATTCAGGTGCTTTCCACAAAGAGAAACTCAAATCACCTGCAACATTTTTTTTTTTAAGCAAGAATGATGACAATAAAAGGAATATAAGAAATTCTTCCCCTTTCCAGATATAGCTGAGTGGATTTTGTGACTATGATATTCCTCCTTTGCAGCTAATGTTTTCCTGCCTTCTATATGGGAGACACCCTCTGGTGATGATAAAAGGGACCCTCCTAAGTGGGGTCCCTTATAACTCCAGTATTGTGTACCCTTGAACCTGAGCCAACCTCTGAAAGAGATATGCTTGCTATCCTAATAGCCCCCATGTCTGATTATGCTGCAGTGCTCTACACTAGAGTAATTCAGATGACTGAATAGTCAACAAGTTTGGCCAGAGTTTTAATGATCATAATGAAAAAGCCATATGGAGGAATACATTTGGGGAAGAGTGCGTGGTGATTTTGTCGACAGCCTATGTGCCTTGGCCCACGTCCTCCTTCTGGGGTTTGCAGGGGTGACATTTTGGTAATTTGACTTTGACTTCTCATTGGCAGCCCATCCGGTGCAGGAGAGAAGCTAAGTCTACCAGGCAGTAAATCCCTGGAGCATTCTCTCCTCTTGTTTGTTATTCTGACATTTGAGAAGTAGCCTCATTCATGGTATGATCTCACACTCCTCGCTTGGCAAGTGGATTCAGAATCGTCTTTCTGACTGTCTTTTTAATATAGTAAATATAATTTATATAAATCCCTGATCGTAAGTGTTCGGTTAGCTAAGTTTTGGGAGTTCGATACACCTATGTAGCCAGTATCCAAACCAAGGTATGAGACATTTTTATCATTCCCGAAAATCTTCTTCTCTCTTCCGAGTCTGTCCCTTCATTTCACACCTCCCCTGAAAACAGGCACCACTCTTCTGACTTCTAATAGCCCTAAATCTTCTAAGATTATTTTCTAAATGATCATCAGCATGATTATTTTGTCTATTCTTGAACTTTCATGTCAGTGGAATCATACAGTATCTGGCTTATTTCACTCAACCTAATGCCTTTGAATTTGTTTGTGTTGTTGTGTATCAGTAATGTGTTCCTTTTTATTGCTGGAAGTTTACCACGGTTTGAAAATACCACAATTTGTTTGCTTATTCTCCTGCTGTTGGATATTCGAGTTATTTTCATTTTTGGCCTGATATACATAAAGCTTCTATAAACATTCTTCTATAAGTCTTTCTGTGGGCATCTGCACTTGTTTCTGTGGTCTATTCCTAAGGGTGGAATTGCAGGTCATAGGTAGGTGTATATTCAGATTTTCTTGCAGTTTTCGTATTTTTTTTTAATATCTATTTATTCTTGAGAGAGCACG
Organism: Prionailurus viverrinus; assembly: GCF_022837055.1. Classification (NCBI taxonomy): domain Eukaryota; kingdom Metazoa; phylum Chordata; class Mammalia; order Carnivora; family Felidae; genus Prionailurus; species Prionailurus viverrinus. The sequence goes on along the minus strand of NC_062573.1, from coordinate 76,111,870 downwards.
TGCGAGAGAGAGGCGAGAGAGCAGGCAGAGAGAGAGAGGGAGACACAGAATCTGAAGCAGGCTCCAGGCTCCGAGCTGTCAGTGCAGAGTGCAATGCGGGGCTCGAACCCACGAGATGTGGGATCGTGACCTGAGCTGAAGTCAGACACTTAACGGACTGAGCCATCCCGGCACGCCTGCAACTTTTAAATACACATTTTGTTGTAGAATAATTGTAGATTTACAGAAGTATTTCGAAGATAATACAGAGAGGTCCTATATATGCCATACCCAGTTTCCCCATTGTTGACATGTTACATTAATATGGTACATTTGTCACAATTAACGAATATATATTGATACATTATTATCAACTAAAATTCATACTCTTCAGATTTCCTTAGTTTCTATCTACTTTTTGTTTCTGTCCATGATCCCATCCTAGACACTACATTACATTTGCTTGTCGTGTCTCCTTAGGCTCCGCTTGTCTGTGGCATTTTCTCAGACTTCCCCTGTTTTTGATGACCTTGACTGTTTTGAGGAGGACCTGTCAGGTATCTGGTAGTGTGGACCTCAGTTGGGATTGGCTGATGTTTTTCTTCTGCATAGACTGGAATTACCATCGGTTTGGCAGAGGAAGAACACAGAGGTAAAATGCCGTTTTCATCACATCATATCAAGGGTACATGCCATGCACATGACTTTTCAGTGATGGTAACCTTGGTTACCTGCTTGAAGTCGTGTTCGTGAGGTTTCTCCCCTGGAAGACTGCCCTCGCTCCCCTTTCTATACTGTGTTCACCGTGTACAAGCCACGCTTAAGGAGTAAGGAGTCGAGGATGGAGGATCTCCATAAATTACAGTTGACCTTTGCACAATGGGGGTTTGAACTGCACGGGTCCCCTTAGATACAAGGTTTTGTTTCCTTGATAAATACAGTCCAGTACTGTAAATGTATTTTATCTTCCTCATGATTTTCTTAGTAACATTTTCTTTCCTTAGCTTCCTTTATCGTAAGAGTACGGTATGTAATACTATAAGATACAACACACGCATTCATTGACTGTTTATGTTATTGGCAAGGCTTCCGTTCAATAGTAGGCTATTAATAGTTAAGTTTACGGGCAGTCAGAAGTCCTACTCGGATTTGGCACTGCATGCAGGGGCTGGGGGTTGGCACCCCTAAACCCTTCATTGTTCAGGGGTCAACTGTATGGAATCGTATTGAATTCTTTGGCATGGGAGATTTATGTTTAGTTTTTAAGAAGTGGCAGTACCTTTTTATCCTTGGACAAGTAATGCCCGAGAGTCTGTGTGTTTCTCATCCTCACCAACACTTGCTGTTGTCATTCTGACTTTGACCGTTCTAGTTGATGTGAAGGGGTGTCTCACTGTGGTTTCAACCTGCATTCGTGATGACTAATGATGTTGAGTAACTTTTCACGTACTTATTGCCCATTCCCGTATCTTCCTTTGTGAAATAACTCTCTGAGTCTTTTGCCCAATTTTTTGTTTGTGTTGTCTGTCTTTTTATTATTGAGTCGAGGAGTTATTTGTATATTCTGGGTAAAGTTTCTTTGTTTCACAAATGCATGACATATTTTCTCCCAGTCTGTGGTTTACCTTTTGGTTTTCTTAATGGTGTCGTTTGATGAGCTGGATTTAAGATTTTAATGAAGAGATTTGGGAACCAGCGTTGGAAGTAATGAGCCTTCACTCATTCTATATCTGATGCTGCGAATTTTTAGTTACAAAGATGTATGATATGCTGATAGGCATAAGGATTGTAACCATGCTTTCTTTTCAAGGCATCTGATAGGGCATGAAGAGAAAATTAGCAGAGGAAAGTTAGACTTCCCCATAGTAACAGCAGTTGTATTGCGGAGCGTGAAGATTCCAGATGTATTAGGTCTCTTGAGTAGCAAATGCCAGCGCATAGAAGAAGCCCATGTAAGAAGGTGGCGTTCTGTCCTTGGCCAACTTTGCATTCTTATTTTCTAAAGCATTGGCATCATAGTGGATGACACAGTGCACGAGAGGGCTGTGCTATGTGCCGCTCAAGTTAAGCCCTTGCAGACACTTGAGGAATCATGAGAAACAGTAACACAGCAGCTGCTGCCAGCTTTTCCCCAAGATTTGATGACCGACTGCACAGATTAACAAAACAAGGAGAGAAGCAAGCTCCAGACTCCTCCTCGAGAGGCAGAAAGAATTCCTCTTAGGAGAAGGGGCATCATGTGATATTAAATATTGACTCATTACATGGTTCTGGGGAGATGCTTTCAAGCTTCTTGGAATACCAGCAACAGAGAACAAGCTTTCTGAATTAGCGTTCATGTGCGAACTCACTGACCAGCCAATGCTGACATTAGCTACCTGAAATGATGCTTGGTTCTAATGCTGATCATTGTTAGCTCCTATCTTTTATTATTTGTGATAAGGTTTGATTTTGATAATAATCATAGTTCTCAAGTTGAAAAGCCTTAGTAGTCTCTAATTTACGCTAAGTAAATTCTGGCTTCTTGGTTGGTTTCTGTCAATTCTGAATTATTTAGCATACCGTTTGTAATATTTAACTTTGGAGAAAAGTATGTAGAAGATCATTATAGACTTATTCTTTGAAACCTACCCTGTTTGGAACTGAAACAAGACTTATCTTTATTTTTGTTTGTATATTGTGACTTTTGGCTAATAAGGGCTCGAATACCTTCAGTTTTCTTGGGTTCCACCTATATTCTAGAATTCTCCATTTGTATACTTACCATTGATCCTGCAAAACTCAGAAAAAATAACAACGGCTCACAGAGGAAGTGGCCATGGCTTAATGTAATGAACAGATAAAAGCTGAAGGGGTCAGAACACCCTTAAATGCAAAGAAATAAAAAATTAGGGACTTGACATTATTTAGAAGACTTAAAAATCATGGCATTCCTCAACACAATTTAAAAATTCTAAAATATGAATAAAAAGTTTATACATTAAAAACATTGTTCTGATTTTTTAAATTAAAAAATTTGTTAATTTTTTTATTTATTTATTTGAGAGAGGGAGAGTGTGCACAAGAGGGGGAGAGAGGCAGAGGGAGAGTGAGAGAGGCTCCACACTCTGACCAAAGCCTGACGTGGAGCTCGATTCCTTGAGCCTGGCATCATGACCTGAGCTGAAATCAAGAGTCAGATGCTCAACTGATTGAGTCGCTTAGACGCCTTGGTTCTTCTTTTTTTTTTAATGTATTCTTTAGGAAGAGAATATGATTTTTTTTCTCTCAGACAAAACTATCTCTGAATTTAGCCATCATCTTGTTCTAACTGCCTCTTTCCTTGCTACTTCAGGTGAACCTCTTTGTGCTGCTGTCTGTGGTGTGTGTCCTCTTAAATCTAGCTGGATTTATTCTCGGCTGCCAAGGGGCCCAGTTTGTGTCCAGCGTGCCCCGGTGTGATCTGGTAAGTAATCCTAGAGCATGGCTGTGCACCTGCATGGACCCTGGCCTGTCTGGCTTTCCAGGGGTGCCAGTGTGTGCCCAGCAGCATCCTAAAGTGAAATCTGAAGTCAGGCAGAGAAAGTGGGAAAACAAAACAAAGAACTGGCCTGCTAGTTATTTTACTCACATTGTCAACTGTTTTTTTCCAAAGCGGGGACCATCTAGCAGAACCCCAGCACCACAGTAATATGCCGCATCGTTAGTTAGTGGATGGATGGATAGGTCAGGTCTCCACAAGCAATAACTGTCTGCTCTCGTCTCAAGAGGGAAAATGGAGATTATCAGAATACAGTTCAGCAGTCCTTTATCTGAAACCTTTGGAGGCCAGGTGTGTTTCAGCATTCAGAATTTTCCAAAGATCAACGTGGTGCATACATGATTTCCTCTGTAACGCACTGTGGGACTCTGGGACAGCAGGCTTTAATCAAAACTTTTGGTTTGCAGGGCTTTTTGGATTTCAGAACTGTGGATAAGAGGTTGTGGTCCTGCACGATCTCTGAATTTTTTCCTTTAATTTTTAATGGTGGTAAAATGCATGTAGCAAAAAAATGTACCATCTTAACCATTTTTAAGAGTTAAGTTCAGGGGCGCCTGGGTGGCGCAGTCGGTTAAGCGTCCGACTTCAGCCAGGTCACGATCTCGCGGTCCGTGAGTTCGAGCCCCGTGTCGGGCTCTGGGCTGATGGCTCAGAGCCTGGAGCCTGTTTCCAATTCTGTGTGTCCCTCTCTCTCTGCCCCTCCCCCGTTCATGCTCTGTCTCTCTCTGTCCCAAAAATAAATAAACATTGAAAAAAAAAATTTTTTAAAGAAAAAAAAAAAAGAGTTAAGTTCAGTAGTTGAAGTTCATTCATATTGTTGTGCAACCAATCTCCAGGACATTTTTCTTGTTGCAAAACTGAAATTTTGTATGTATTAAACAATTCCCCTACCTTCTTGGCCCTCCCCCCACTCCACCGCACCCCTCCCCCCCGACCCTGCTTCCAGCAGCCACTCTTCTGCTTTCTGACTCTATGAATTTAACTGATCTAGGTACCTGATATAAGTGGAACCATACAGCGTGTGTCTTTTTGTGACTGGCTTACTTCACTTATTTCACTTAGCCTAATGTCTTCAACACGCCCACATGTAGCATGTGTCAGATGTCCTTTAAGGCTTGAGTAATATTCCATCGCGTGTGTATACCATATATAATTTTTTAACCACAAAAATGCTTAAGTGTCATAAAAATCGGCTTGCAAATATCTCTCTGAGAGCGTGCTTTCAATTCTTGTGGGTCTATACCCAATTGCCGGCCATCTTTGAACTTTTTTTTTTTAAGTTTTAAAATTTCTTAGAGAGAGAGAATGTGCATGCATGCAAGCAGGGAAGAGGGGCAGAGAGGGAGAGAAAGAGAATCTCAAGCGGGCTCCATGCCTGGCATGGAGCCTGATGCAGGGCTCGTCCCCACGACCCTGGGATCATGATCTGAGCCAAAAGCAAGAGTTGGCTGCTCAATGGACTGAGCCACCCAGGCACCCCCATCTTTGGACTTTTTTTTTTAAGTTTTTATTTATTTTTGAGACAGGGAGAGACAGAGCATGAGCAGGGGAGGGGCAGAGAGAGAGGGAGACACAGAATCTGAAGCAGGCTCTAGGCTCTGAGCTGTCAGCACAGAGCCCGACACAGGGCTCGAACCCATGAACCATGAGATCATCACCTGAGCCAAAGTTGGACGCTTAACTGATGGAGCCACCCAAGTGCCCCCATCTTTGGACTTTTTAAAAGGACTTCTCAGTGACAAATACCTCTGTGTGGCACAAAGCAAAAGAAACAGACTCTTGAGAAGCCGTAGTCAGTGTCACCTAATTTGGAACTTGGTTCCCAGGCAGTGTCGTCCCTTAGAAACCAGGAGGATGTAAGTGGAAGAGTGGCCGCGTGTCTCACAATGGATGTGACGGTAGAAGTCCTGGCCTTACCCAGCAGGAGAGCTCCTCAGGGACTCACCCCAAACCTGTTGCCCTTTCTTAACACCCCTTTACGAGTTTTCTGATTCGTCATTGCATTGTGTAATAACCCTAAGTTACGGGACCCCAGGCTCACAGCCGTTTCTGGTTTTCAAGGTCCCCTGCGATTCACCATCGCCCTGCCTGCTCCCTAAGGCAGCTCACGCTCCTGGTAACACTGCAAAGCCTGCCTGACATTGCCCTGCTTTCTGACCTCTAACAACGCTGTCTCCCCACCCCTCAAATTCCTTATCCCTCACTTCCCTGTTCCTTCAAATGGTATCGCTCGTTTAAAGCCCCAAAGATTATTTTGTTCAAGAAACAGTCCCTGAAGCCCCAGGGAAGATCATCTTCCAGAATGTCCTATATGTACATCTCGTAGATATTTATCCTTCTCATTTTTGGGGTCGGAGACATTTTATATACCTGCCTTCTCTGTTCCTCCAAGCTGGGATCAGCCCGAGGGCAGCGCCTGGTTCTCTCTTATTTTGGGCCCAATGGCCCCCTTCACTGCCTTCTATTCCTTCATGTACAGAGTTTCCGGAAAAAAAAAAATGTTGAACAAAACTTGGTTTTCCAATTACTAATCACACAGCAAATTAGAAGAGGCTAAGAGACCAGACACAGGCTGGAAGTGAAAAGTCGTAGTATACTGAAAGACAGTTTGGCAAAATTATAGCATCTCTTAGGTGCAAGAGACTGTGTTAGAGGCTGCTGAGAGTAGGAGGGAAAAGTCAGACCTCCTTTCTGACCTGGAAGTTTATCACGTAGCAGGAGGAACGGGATAAGCCTGGCAAACGCTGGATTAGTGTTTGGGCAGGACATGAATATGTGCCCAACTGCAAGCGGCTAGAGCGGGGCTGCCCGTCAGACTGACACACGGTGCTCAGGGCAAGCAGAGAAAGAAGGGCTTGTATCCGGGGGCAGATAGGGAAGGGCTACCTGGAGTCTAGGTGTCTGAGTTGGACCTTGCAGAATGGATAAATAAGGAGAGTGTGTAGAACCCAAGAGAAGACAGGACTCAGAGGACAGTGGGGAGATCAGCCCTGGTGGTGCTGGAAAATTGCAAGGGGTTAAGGGTATATTTAATGGACTTTTCTGAGAAATTCTGTGGTTCAGGGGCACCTGGGTGTCTTGGTTAAGCATCTGACTTCCGCTCAGGTCACGATCTCACAGTTTGTGAAGTATGAGCCCCGCATCGGGCTCTGTGCTGACGGCTCAGAGCCTGGAGCCTGCTTCGGATTCTGTGTCTCCCTCTCTCTCTGCCCCTCCCCTGCTCACGCTCTGTCTCTCTCTGTCTCTCAAAAATAAATAAATGTTAAAAAATATTTAAAAAAAAAGGAATTCTGTGGTTCTCTACCCTGAGTGCCCATTAGAGTCACCTGAGGGAACTTTTTAAAGAAAAAAAAAAAGAGATTCTATACTCAGTGATTCTCAGTCGGCCTGGAGTGGGGGCCTTGGCATCAGTATCTTCTTATGTTTTTTTTTTGTATTATTCAAAAATAAATAACTGAGAGAGAGAGAATGAAAGGGGGAGGAGCAGAGAGAGAGAGGGGATAGAGGTTCTGAAGTGGATTCTGTGCTGACAGCAGAGACCCCGATGTGGGGCTTGAGCTTATGAACCACAAGATCATGACCTGAGCAAAAGTCAGATGCCTAACCGACTGAACCACTCAGGTGCCCTGTGTGTCTTCTTATGTTTTTCAGTGTATTTTTAATTAAAGGTTTTTTTTCCCCCACCACAAAACCAACTCTGTGATTGTTTCTGATTATAAAACTAAAAATTTGGACAAGCCCTAAAAGTATAGGACAGATCTTAAAAATCATTTGAAATCACACCCTTCTGGGTTAGCACTGTTAACCACTGATGGATTTTGGGGGCACCTCTTTATGCATAAAAACACACATAATTTTCCATCAGTGGGAACATATAATTGTTGTTTTTCTTCAGGGAGGCTGTTTGACAAATGAAATCTTTTTGGGGATGGGGACACTTTCTGTCCTTCCCTCTCCACCATGTCACCCCAAATCCCTGGTAACAAACTGGGGAGTCTCCATTTGTGTTTCCATGTTATGTTATCCTACATAAATATGTAGGAAGTGGGGGCATTAATGATTTATCTTCCAAAAATGGGACATAGTGTGTCTATTTCCCTACATACTGTTTTTCTCACTTAAAGGTATATTAGATACTCCCCTCTTTTTTATTCTTTTTTTAAAGGTTAGCCCTCTATTTCCTTGTTGTCTATGATGGCTTGGGGTTTGGCCCATAAAAACAATGTTGCCACACATACCATTCTCTCCCTGGGGGCTTTTCGCTCCATGGAGGAAGCTCCCAGGTCAGAGATTGTTCCTGGTGGGGAAGGCGTATTTTTTCTTCTGTTTGTCTCATTTTTTTTTTTACAAAAATTACACAATCAGGGGCGCCTGGGTGGCTCAGCCGGTTAAGTGTCCAACTTCAGTTCAGGTCATGATCTCATGGTTGGTGAGTTTGAGTCCCGCATCAGGCTCTATATTCCTAGCTCAGAGCCTGGAGCTTGCTTGCTTCAGATTCTGTGTCTCCCTCTCTCTCTTCCCCTCCCCCCCTCAAAAATAAATAAACACTAAAAAAATTACACATTCAACCATTTGGTGACCCTGTTTTTTAAAATTGAGGTAAAACTTAAAATGAAATATACAGATCTTAAGGATGCAGTTCATTGAGTTTTGACCAGTGGATACATGCATCTTGGCGAATGTATGCACTGGTGAATACACACCACACGAGATTTAAAACATTAGTTTTGCCCGTTGTTGGACTTCACCTGAATGGGGTCAGGAATGTACCTTTCTGTGTCTGACTTATTTTGCTCAGCGTAACACTTTTGAGATTCATCCGTGATTTTGTGTTGTATCAGTCCCTTCTTTCTTTTGCACATCAGTATTTCATTATATGAAAACATCACAAGTTGTTTAATCCGTTCTCCTGTTGATGGACATTTGTGTTGTTTCCAGCTTGGGGATATTATGAACAGAGCTATTATAAACATTTTTGCATAGCTGTGGTTTTTCTTGTGACCGTTTTCTTTTCTCTCAAGTAAATAAGTGATACGGTATTGCTCGAGGCATGTGGCAAAAGTGTGTGTCACTTTATAAGAAGCTGCTAGACGGTTTCCCAAGGTGGTTGGGGAAGAAGTATTGTTTTCAGTTTAAAAAAAAAATTTTAATGTTTATTTATTGGAGACAGAGACAGAGCACGCGTGGGGGGGGGGTGCAGAGAGAGAGAGAGAGAGAGAGAGAGAGAGACAGAATCTGATGCAGGCTCCTGAGCTATCAGCGCAGACATGGGGCTCGAACTCATAAACCACAAGATCATGACCTGAGCTGAAGTCAGATGCTTAACTGACTGAACCACCCAGGTGCCCCATTTTTAATTTTTAAAAAATGTGTTTATCTATTTTGAGAGAGAGAGAGAGAGGCAGAGCTTGTGTGGGGGAGGGGCAGAGAGAGAGGAGAGAGAATCCCAAGTAGGCTCCCCGCTGTCAGTGCAGAGCCCAAGTTGTGTGTCTATCCTGTGAGATCATGACCTGAGCTGAAATCAAGAGTCGGACGCTTAACTGATTGAGCCATCCAGGTGCCCCAGGAGAATAAGTATTTTTAATTTAAAATACATGGCCGGTTTCTTCATTAAAGGGCCTCAACTTACATTTCTACTGGTGCCCCTCCGTCAGCCAACAAGTGTTTCTCTCCAAAATTTGTCAGTCTGAGGGGGCTGGTGTGGGAGCTCATGGGTTATAGTGGCTTGCAGTCCCCTCATTGCTCGAGATGGGGTCCTCATTTTTCAAAAGCTTCCCGGAAGATTCTAACAAGCAGCTGGGGTTGAGAACCACAACACTGGTGATAATGAAAAGGAGGGGAGAATCTCTCTGGTGGCATCAGGTAACACTATCAAGGTTGAAGGGTGAATATTGTTCATGTAGAGGCTTGAACAGGGTTGTTTGTGGATGGTTAAAGAGATCAAGGAGAAGTTGGAATATAGCTGCAGAAATATTGGGGGCACAGCTGGGATTGAGAAGGGAGGGGGAGGATCAGGACAGAAAGAGCAAGAAATACAAAATACACAGTTGTCTGGCATCATTTTATACAGAGCCTCAGGGTTGCTTGTGTCTGCTGGGCACAGCGATTGATATTCATTATTATTTGGATAATGATTAAACTTTCCAAAAGTCTTGTGTAAAGGGATTAACATTCACCGATCTGGAAAGCTGTTCCATCCAGACCAGCTCACCCAGGAAGTTCCAGAGAGCTCAAGTTTCCATATACACAGAAGCCTGGTTATGTGTAAATAATGCAGCCACGTGTGTGTGTGTGTGTGTGTGTGTGTGTGTGTGTGTATGTGTGTGCCCACGCACATGTGTGCAGCCCACACAGGCCTGTTTTCTCTCTTAACTTGAATGCCTTGTATCAAGAATGGACTCGAGGGGGAGGGGAGTTCTTTGCAAGATGACACCTAGTATTACCTGAGGGAGGCAGAATCCTTAGGTAGGATTTTGAGGCTTACATAAGTATAAGAAATAGAAACCACACTGCATGGTGCTGAAAAAGTGAACTTGGTTGAGCTTGGTTGGTGTTTGGGAAGAAGAGAGCCTCGTGTACATAAGCAGAATGTAGCAACTCTAATAGCTGCTTATTTGTAACTACTAAAAAGTACTGTTAGTAGTAAATCAGGGAGTTCTCAGTTGGAGACTTTGAGGGAAGCAACTCCCTGGGAGTAATACTTCCCAGCTGAATTTAGCCCAGTGTAAGGACTCTTGCTAATTATGAAGAGGGGCTAAGAGAAAGCCATTCATCCCTCAGAGGAAATAAAATCCCCCCGCCCAGACTCTGCCTAGAGAACTCCTGTCTGAACTGCCACAGTAGTTTTCCCTTGGAAGGCAAAAATTGAGTGCAGATATTAGCAGCAGGATGTACCTTCAGACATGTGAGACAGTGGAAGAAAAATTCAAACACAGACAGCCTTTTGCTTCTATGTGCGTCTGCAGGGTATGTTGTGGATCTAGGTGTGGGGACATTGTTAAGACAAGAGTCTCTGGACAAACCAGGAAAGGACAGAAACCAAGTGGAAATGAATGGATAGCGTCCATCGAGGTAACTCTAGTTACTGTAATTTTTTGTATCTGAGGCAGAATTTATATCAAAATCTGGGCATCAGTGTTTGATATAATAATGCATCCCTTTCACTGTGGTTTAAGGACAGAGAATAAAAAATGTTACAGAATCCATAGAGTTTTGGAAGAGGCAAAACTAATCTATGTGGAAAAAATCAAAACAGTGTTTGTCTGTAGGAGGATGGGGGCAGGGATTGATGGGGAAGGGCATGATAAAACTTCCTCTGGTGATTCTGTGTTCTCTATGTTGATAAGGATTTGGGATGCACAGGGGTTATGCGTTACTTAAAATTCTGCAAATGGCGTGCTTAAGATTTGTATGTACATTTTTTGTGTGTGCATGTAAATTTCACATCCAAGAAAGAGAAAACCAAACCAAAAAATAATGTGTCTATTAACGTGTGTAATCATCAGTGGACATTTTTCCCTTCGCTTCATAGTCAACATGTATTAAAAGGAACTATGTTTTCTCCTAATTTGGAAAAGTACCATGAATTTGTTACAGGAGGGTAGCTACAGGGTGAGTTTGGTTAGAAGGTAAAAATCTTAATTCAATAAGAAAGAAGACTCATATTTCCTCTTAAGTAACTAAAACACTGTAGATGTTCAGTTATTAAAGATTACTAAAGAATTTTGCAGCTAGTGATGTTGAAGCTACCTAAATAATCTAACAAGTATGAAAAAGGTATGTCTCTTCCTTTTAACCAAAATTTAACAAACAACTCTAACAGCTCAAGAGGCAGAGCAAGTTAAGTATGAATTTTGGCTCCTAAATTATGGGTCTTAATTAGCCAACATCAGGTTTTGCATATTTTTATAACTTGATTCAAGGGGAACTTAGAAATATGGCCAAAAGTTTGCCAAACATTTCACTATAAATATGAGATACTCATCTCTGATGTTATCACTTCAAATAAAGAAAGCTAGAACCTGTGACCACATTGAAGATGTCAGCTGAGCGATCTCGTTAAGTCTATGTGGTTTGGGTATACCGTTCACCAAATATACCCCGTGTTTCATATAGGCACATGATAGCTCAAATTTCCCTACCCACTTGGAGTTAGGTAGAGCCATAAGATTTGTTTTGGCAATGAAATGTGAGCTAAAGCAAGGAGTGTCATTTCCAAGAGGAAGATTTAGGCTAGAGTTATGACGACTTAGCAAGTTAAAAACACAGGGCACCCAATTAAATTTAAATGTCAAATAAACAGCTGATACATTTTTGTTTTTTGTTTTTGTCTTTTACTATAAACATTTCTCATGCAATATTTTAGGACATAATTATACTAAGCAATGATGTTGTTTATCTGGATTTGAATTTTAACTGTGTATCCGATATTTTTCCTGGCAACCCTATTTTAAGTGCCAGTGTGCATTTTATCATGTGCTCTCCACCTCTGGCATAGTGATCATTAATCTCGAGATGGTGGGTGCTCCATCAACCAAGGTCCCTAATGGAATATGATGACCAGAGCCCCCCGCTGACCTGCAGTGGGCATGTAGAATATTCAAGAAATAACCTTGTTGTTACAACAGCATACCCTAGCCTACCCTGACTGATATAGGTACTGCCTGGCATGGGACCTCACCATATCTCATTCTGCAGGATTGGTGCTCCAGGGTAGCCTGTGTATTCATTCTCAATAATCAGATTGTCGTTCTGCCTTTTCCCCTTTAAGGTGGACTTAGGCGAAGGCAAGATTTGCTTCTGTTGTGAAGAATTTCAACCAGCCAAATGCACAGACAAAGAAAATGCCTTGAAACTCTTTCCGGTTCAGCCTTGTAATGCTGTTCACCTGCTACTCAAGGTACTCAAATGGATTCGGCCCTCATCAGTAAATGGTCTATAGAGCCCCCAAGAAGGCAAAGTTACTTGAAATATTCCTACCCTGTTACCTCCCTCCAATAATTGGGCTGCTGAACGCAGATAGGAGCCAACCCTCATCAGTGACCCAGGGACAGAACTGAGTTCAGGAAAAAGCGCAGATTACTGTGTGTCTCTTAAATTACGAATGGATGGCTTTCTTTGTGTTCAAGAATTATAAGATAGCGAAAAATGTAAAGAAGCCTAAATATATACATATGTATGTATATATATTTATGTACATATATATCCATACCACACACGATGCAACTACACATATATGATGTAGCTTTTAGCAAAGCCTTTATTTTATATTTTTTAACCTTTTTTTAATGTTTATTTTTTGAGAGGGAGAGAGACAGAGTGTGAGCAGGGGAGGGGCAGAGAGAGAGGGAGATAAAGAATCCAAAACAGGCTCCAGGCTCTGTGCTCTCAGCACAGAGCCCGATGAGGGGCTCGAACTCATGAACTGTGAGATCATGACCTGAGTTGAAGTCAGATGCTTAACTGACTGAGCCACCCTGGTGCCCCGGCTTTTATTTTATATTTCAAGTAGGCCCACACACATGTGGGGTTTGAACTCACAAACCTGAGATCAAGAGTTGCATGCTGTATGAACTGAGCCCACCAGGTGCCCCGGCCTTGAGCAAAACGTTTAAACTGCATGCCCGTTTGTCCTTGTACTGATGCTCCTTTGTTGGCTTCATCGAGTCCTGCGGGCTGTTGGGTGATGTTCAGCCAGGACACATAGGCTTGGGAGAGATATCCGTTAGTAAATGCAAGAGAAATTCAAGCACCTTACCTCTTGTTTAATAGGCTGCAACTATAGTAACTGAGAGATTAAAAATAAATGATTCCAGTTGCAGAGAGGAGTTCAGAATTTCCCTTTCTTAGGGAATTGGATGAAAGTTTTGTCCTGACTTAAGCAAGGCCACTAGTCCCGTGAGTGACAAGATCAGTTGGTGAACCCTGAGGTATTAGCTTTTGGATAATCCCTCACTGACAGACAGGCTTTCTTCAGATCTTTCTTTTGGGTTTATTTTTTGTTCAAAGGAGGGATCTCTCAGCTGCCAGCTCTCTGAATTGTGTAGAGTGTGAAAATGGCCTTCTTTCTTTGGCTTCTTGGTTTTCTGGTAGCTGAGTCGCCCCCAAACTTTCCGAGCCACAACCCCTCTTGGGGAAAGCCTCGCTAAGGAGCCAGGACTGTGGCAACAGAAACTTCTGGAATTGCCTTTCCTGCTATTTTGAGACGTGTTTAGAGAAGAGATGCCCTATTTACACTCTGGCTGGCCTGCCCCCCTGCGTTGTCATAGTTAGGTGCCCAGGGCAGCCCAGCCGGTCGCTCCTGAAATAGAATCCGTGGCTACAGATTAAACAGCACGCTTTCTTGCTGGGAGGCTGCAGGAGGGGGAGGCTGGGAACTGCTATCATTGAGGACCCCACCTTCAGAACCGACACTCAGCTGCTCTCCTGGAAGGAACGTTTCCAGACCACATTCTGATGCTTGCAAAAAGAAAAATCGTAATCCTAGGGCTTTTGGGGACAGCAAGCTTCCGAGATCAGTTTTTAAAATTAACAAGTATACTTTACTGCCTGAGAGTCCTAATAATAACCAGCATTTATCTGGCACTTACCATAAGCCAAACGTCAAAGTCCTTTGCGTGGTTTTTTTCATGAGAATTGCCTTGTTGGGACATTACTATTATTATTTTTAAAAGTTTTGGTATTGCCTTCTGGTCATGAGCTTTGAAGTACTCGGTGGTGTTATTATTTCCCTGTTCTAGAAAGTTCTTTTCGCCCTGTGTGCCTTGAACGCCCTGACCACCACCGTCTGCTTGGTGGCAGCTGCCCTTCGCTACCTCCAGATATTTGCAGCCCGAAGATCCTGCATCGTAAGTCCAGACACGGGGACACCAGGACTGTGTTGCACTGAGCCTTTGTAGCAAAGGTCGTTGACTAACCAAGGTGCTGTTTCATTAGGATGAGTCCCAGATTTCTGTCGAAGAGGTGGAAGAACATGGACGGATCCCAGACCCCGATGATTTCGTGCCGCCAGTGCCCCCGCCTTCCTACTTCGCCACATTTTACTCGTGCACACCCCGGATGAACCGCAGGTAGCCTGGGTGCCCCCACCCCAGCTCTCTGTGAGGACTCATGGAGGATTGTGTTATTTTCCAGGATTTTCTATCCCCCCCACCCTGCCCTTTTGTCTGATAAACCACGCCAAACCAAAGAAAAGTCACACCTTGACCTAAGGGTACGCTTTTTCCACTTCAATTAGCTTCCCAGGAAAACTGACACCCAGTGAGATGGCTGATATAATGTGACAAGATTGACAGCTGCCGTTGCCCTGGAAACACGCGCAGGCCAAATCGATGTTCATTATAACACCATCAGCAGGTTCCCAAATCATGACATTCTTCCCAGCCATTAAAAAAAGATTAATTATTCATGACATCTCCCTAGTCTAGAAAATATAGACACCATGCTTATTTTCTTTTTCAAATTCTAGCTCAAAATTTGTCGTTTGTTTCTTAAATCTCAGGAATAACTATTTGCAGAAAGAAATGCTGCATGTGTTTTTCTGGTTGGTAGCGACTTCTAGAATTATACCTCTTTAAAGATTGACTTCATTTATTCGTTCAACAAACATTTAATCAGTCCTCAGCTGCTTCCTAGTCACCATGCTGGGTTATTGGCATTCCGAATGAGTTAGATCCACCTTCTTCCCCTCTCCATAGCTCAGAGTCTGGGTCATTATGGAGGAGTGTTGCAAGGATCATAGTAGATCTCAAGAGAGAGATTTGGGTGCACAGAGGAGGCCCACATAACCCATGATCGTGAATGGGCTGCAGAGAGCTTGAAGGCAGAGTCAGCCAGCCAGAGTTGGCTTCCTGGATGAAGTGATCTTAAGCTGAATTTAAAGGATAAGCAAACTATATTTAAGCTTCCAAAAGAAAAATCTCTGAATTCTATAAGACTGGCGTCTTTAGCTCAATATTCAGAGGCCCAGGAATTTCTACTTTTAATCCCCAAGGTACACAAAGGAGAGTTGTCAAATTTGGTGCCAGGCTTGAGGTTTTTGGAAATCCATTTTCTAATGCTCAGGGCAGCCACATGTGGCTTTGAAATAGGTCACCAGTGGGAGCCCCTACACAGATGCCATTAATGTTCTTTTCAGTGGGTTGTCTTCCTGCCGTGTCGCTCAGAGTTGTACCTAAACCCCATCTCCATGCCTTCCTCTGCTCACCCACCTGGGGGCAGGTAGGGATGGCCGCAAAGCTGGAGGGGACAGCTTCTGGGTGCACGGAGGACAGCTCTGCCTCCCTGTTGTTCAAGGGGTGGTGTGCTGGAATGTCAAAGCTTCGGGGGCTAGGATGACTTCCCTAGTCTTTTAGGAAATGAGCCAAGAATTACAGGGGCCAGAGAGACAGAGCAATAGAACACATATTCCTTGTGCACGTAGAACACATTTGCTCATACTGTAGCCCAGTTTCAGGCTGTGTGCAGTGGACATATTGGAAGGCCGTAGAAAATGCCTGTTATTTCATGGTTGGGAAGAGAAATGCCCTCTTCAGGAAGAAGAATTAATTGGCTTTCTGATATTGTGGGTGAGCCCTTGGTTGACCTACGAGGAGGCAGCAGACAGATTTAATTTCCTGCAGTGGCAGAAAGGGAAAGTGACTCATGCGGGTGTTGGAGTCCTGCTGTCCAGCAGTGCCCCTCCCCACTTCCCTTCCCCTCTCTTCCATTTCTCTTATCAGTTCCTCCATAGTAATGCTTATCAATGTGGGTATATCCACCTTTGGGTGCATCCCTGGATTTGCCCCTCTGAGTCCTGAGACTGTCCTCTCCAAATCCAGACAAGCATCTCCTCAAGAGCTTTGCCTTTCAGAACTTGCCAGAAGGAACATGGAGGGGAGTGTTAAAGTAACCCATCCCTGTGAGAAAGAAGACACTGCTGGGCCTGAAGTATATACCTGGAGGCCGAGATCATATCTCCAATGGGCAAACACCCTTATTTTCTGCAATTCTCCCAATATCAGAGGGCAGTCCACTTTCCTTACTAAAATGGCTAAATGTATTCACCTTTGCATACATATTGTATCAAAAGCATTCTTAAATTTGGCCGACTTTGCTAGATTTTTAGCTATCTACCTTATAGACACTAGCTGTTCAACTTTAACTGGTAATTTTCTTTCTTGTAAGCAGGCAGGCAAGAAGATTGATGAATGTTTTCTTTAGTATTTCCACAACCGGTTAAGAGTTTTCACACAATGGAAGCTCCCACTTCCTGTAAGATATCATGACCTCTCAGAGAAGTTTATTTATTTAACTTCTATAAATACAACCACTTCGTGCATTGGTACCTCCCTGAGAAAGGGCTTCTCAAATTCCCGTCATAAACAGAAACCTGATTGCAGTGAAGGTTTCTGTGCAAAGATGGGTTTCTGTCTCGTGACTTGATTTGTAAGGGCAGCAGGGGCTGCGTCTTCTTCTTCCGTCACCCCGGGGAGCCCCCCATCCTCGGCTGGAGCCAGGAGTCAAGAAGCAGAGCTTCTGACCTATTCCGTGACTGTGGACCTAGTTGAACCATGGTGATGTAATGTGTTACGGAAAACTTAAGATTATAGAAAGCAGAACACGGGCAATTTGTTTCTTGGTGGTAAACATAACAAGCTCATTTCCTTTCCTAATGAAGTTCAAAACCCAAACTCAAGTGGAGCCAGGCTGTGCTGGTGGGTGACTCGGTGCTCAATGCACCCTTGCCTGGCATCCACATCACTGTTCCAGGACATAGGGGAGGACCACTCTTTGGTCGTATGAGTTGCTGTATGACCCTTGCCTGAGTTCTCAAGGCCTAGTGGTCAACGTAAAACAGAATGCATTTGGCATGTTCTGTTGGGGTTTTCTGTCTACCTTCAGTAGTGAAGGCTTCCTGGAGAGTTTGGGATGAACTTGAAAGAGCCCAAACTCTGGAGTCTGTTACCAGGCTGCCCTTGGGGGATCTCTTACCACTTCTGAGCCCCAGATTCCTTCTTCAGTTGTGGTGTCACATGGCTGCTTAGCTGATTTTTAAGAGACAAAAATCTCTTTATCTGTATGGGCCCCACCACAGGCAATTAGAGCAGACTTTCTAGAGGTGAGGCCTGGGCCTTCCATAGTTTGCAAACCTCCCCGGGTGATTCTACTCCCTAGCTGGGGTCAGGAGCCACGAGGGATCAGGAGAAAACCTGCCAGGTCATAGCAGACCTGCTTCCCTCCCCAGATCCCTGTGTACCCAAAGGAGGTAAAATAGAGAAAACTATTTAATAGGTAAGGAACTTTCCTTTTCTCCTCTAGAAGCATCTTCTATCAAACAGAGGCTTTCTTGGTCATTATAGTAACCACCATAAGAAGCCATTCATTTGCAGTCAATTTAGAGAAAATGTGCCCCCTTTTCCCCTAGTTTTCCTTCTTGAAGAGTTTAAGATTTAAAATGGAGGTCGGTTTGACCTCTTGGCCCCAAGCAAGACCTCTCTTCTCTGTGAACATACAGGTAGCCACTGGGTGGGGAATATCAAACAAAAGACCACCAGAGCTAACAAACAAATTGGCAAAGCTGGGGGGAGTCACCTTCCTGGGGAGGACGCTGCAGTGAAGAAACACAAGGGGAGGCAGGCGCCTGAGTGGCTCAGTCGGTTAAGCGTCTCACTCTTGGTTTTGGCTCAGGTCATGATCTCGAGGTTTCATGGGTTCAAGCCCTACATCGAGCTGTATGCTGGCAACATGGAGCCTGCTTGGGATTCTCTCTCTCTCTCTCTCTCTCTCTCTCTGTCTCCCCTCCCCGCTCCCCCCCCCAACCGTTTGCCCCTCCCCACCCATGCTGTGTCTGTCTCTCTCAAAAATAAATAAACTTGGGGCACCTGGGTGGCGCAGTCGGTTAAGCGTCCGACTTCAGCCAGGTCACAATCTCGCGGTCCGGGAGTTCGAGCCCTGCGTCGGGCTCTGGGCTGATGGCTCAGAGCCTGGAGCCTGTTTCCGATTCTGTGTCTCCCTCTCTCTCTGCCCCTCCCCCGTTCATGCTCTGTCTCTCTCTGTCCCAAAAATAAATAAACGTTGAAAAAAAAATTTAATAAAAAAAAATAAAATAAACTTAAAAAAAAAAAAAGAAACACAGGGGGAGCTGGCTGAGGGATTTGGGAGTACAGGAAAGATTGTTCTGGAGAGGACAGAAGGAGTCCCTAGGGCTCACTGAGTGAAATGAGCCTCCTTGTTCACTGGTTGTATCGTTAGGAAAAAAGAACATCACATGTTTTTCAACTTTTTTCCTCCACCAGAGTGGGCACAGGAATAAAATGAAACAACCGTAACCCCCCAGAGCACCTTTCTGAGAAAAGCAGGCCCTGCACGCAGCTGGCCCAGAATCTGTCACCAGTCTCTTCAGGTTACGTCCCATTTTCACATTTCAAGAACAGACGTTCAACTATTGCTCCTGTCTCTTATTTTCATTCTCTAATACTCCACAGCCTGAGTACAGATGTTCTGGTCTTCCTTGTGTCTTTTAAAGAATGAGATATAATTGACCTAGAACATTCTATTAGCTTCAGGTGTACAGCATAATGATTCAATATTTGTGCATATTGTGGAGTGATCACCGTGGTAAATCACCACACATAGTAACAGGATTGTTTTTCTTGGGTTGAGAACTTTTAGGGTTTACTCTCTTAGCAACGTTCAAATATGCAATACAATAGTATTAACGGCAGTCACCCTGCTGTGTATTATATCCGTAGGACTTATTTATTTTATAACTTGAAGTTTGGTCAACAGGTACAAGAGTCTGTGTATTTTAAGCTACCATTTTACAATTTAGGTTCTTTACAACCTTCTTGCGCACGTGCGCGCGTGTGTGTGTGTGTAGTTTTTTACGAACACAGGCAGAAAATCTTGAGATTTGTTTCTTCATTTAAATTTTTTTAATGTTTATTTATTTTTGACACAGAGAGAGCAGAGCATGAGTGGACGAGGGGCAGAGAGAGAGGGAGATACAGAATCCCTGGAGGCTCCAGGCTCTGAGCTGTCAGCACAGAGCCTGACGCGGAGCTCGAACTTGTCAACTGCGATATCATGACCTGAGCCGAAGTCGGACTCTCAACTGACTGAGCCACCCAGGCGCCCCTGTTTCTTCATTTATTTGCTTTGGAGGGTCCCTCACTCACAGGACAAAAGCCACAGTGCCTGGCATGAAGCAAGTGCTCAGTCAGTGTTTGTTGACTGACTGCATTTAAGATGGGTTACTCTGTGACTCCTGAAGTACACTGCTTTGTCTTTGAGCTGTGATGTCGCTCGCTTTTCTGGAAAAATTAATTCATCCCTTCAACTATTTAACAAACAGTGAGTTTCCATGAGTGAGTTTCCATGAATCAGGCATTAGGGAAGCCCAGGCAAGAAATCTTGTCGTATCCTAATGTAAGAAATAATTGAGCTTCCCTGAGACCCTAGTTTTGTTTTTGTCTTTCATTGAGGTGACATTCTCATAACATGAGTAGAACCATTGGAAAGCGTACCATTGAGTGGCATTTGGTACAGTCACCATGTTGTGCAACCTCCACCCCCATCTGGTTCTGCAGCGATCTCATCACCTCCAGGGAGGCTGGTACCCACTGAGCAGTTATGCCCCAATCCCCTCCCCAGCCCCTGGCAGCCATTAACCTGCTTTCTGTCTTTGGGATTATCGCTTGCTTTGGATTTAAAAGGAATGATGGCAGGGGCACCTGGGTGGCTTAGTCGGTTGAGCACGTGGCTTCGGCTCAGGTCATGATCTCATGGTTCGTTAAGTTCAAGCCCCACATCAGGCTGTGTGCTGTCAGCTCTGTGCTGGAACCTGCTTCAGATTCTGTGTCTCTCTCTGTCTCCCACCCCTCCCTGACTTGCTGTGTCTCATTCTTTCTCAAAAATAAGTAAAAACATTGAAAATCATAAAAGGAATGATGGCATTGCACTTGCCTAAGAAACTCTGGGCTTTCCATCGGAGAGCAGTTTAGACTATCCCCTGCTCCAGGGCCGGGAGATGGTCATGGAGGGGTGAGGGGTCATCCACGCTGTCAGTGGATAACCCTCCATGGGCAAAGGCCACCATGCAGTTAGTTGCAGCTGCCGTCAGATGCGCAGAATTCCCGTAGAATCTGCTTCCTGATGCCAAGATGCTTTTTCTAGGATGGTCGGTCCTGATGTTATTCCACTCCCACATATCTACGGAGCGCGAATCAAAGGTGTGGAAGTGTTCTGTCCTTTGGACCCCCCGCCTCCCTATGAGGCTGTGGTGAGCCAGACGGACCAGGAGCAGGTACAGTCTATAGTTTCTCCTTGGTACCTTGACTGCTTGTAGGAGGTGCAGCATGGGGCACAGAGAACGGTGGGAGACTGGGCCCTGCACTTGCTTTGAAGTTCAGTGGAGTCCAGATGGGGGTGGGGTTGAGTATCACCAGATAACCCTCTTTTCTCCTGTGACATAGGGATCTTCATTCCACATGCCAGAAGGATCAGAAGGTGCCATGAGCCCCTTGGAGCCAATCTGCATGCCAGTGACTCAAGGTAATAAACATTATCACTGCTCAAACTCAGGGTTCAGCAGCGTAAGATACAAAATGGTGACCTATATGATACTTTATTGGGGGTCAGATACCTTGGAGCCAATGGTCCACACTGTATCCTTTGTCCAGGTGTAAAAGTACTGTCAACGATTAGGGTTGGCAAGTGGGAGATACTATGTAAACAGAAATAAAGATATCCTTAGAATTTTTTTAGGAGTGGGGTGCCTGGCTGGCTCAGTCGGTTAAATGTCCAACTTCGGCTCAGGTCACAATATCATAGTTCATGGGTTCAAGCCCTGCGTCGGGCTCTGTGCTGACAGCTCAGAGCCTGGAGCCTGCTTGGGATTCTGTGTCTCCCTCTCTCTCTGCCCCTCCCCGGCTCGCACGCTGTGTCTGGCTCCCTCTCTGTGTCTGGCTCCCTCTCTTAAAAATAAATAAACATGACAAAAAAAACTATAAGAAGAATCTTTGAGGGGTAACAAGGCTCTTCGCCCTGTGAAATGGATTATAGATTATAATTTGGCAGTCCCATGTTTTCCCATCTCAGATTTTCTTTCTCCTGTTAAAATAAGCTGGGCTCTTTTTAAAGGGAAAAAGGAGTTTTGTTGATTTCAGGATGATTTTCTGTGAGATTGCGCTGTCATTTTTAACCTAGGGTCTATGTCACGGTGCCTTCACACAGAGTGAATGCTGATTTTCAGTCCTGCCTCAAAACGCTAGAGTCAGTTTACAGCTATCCTTGTCCTTTAAGGGAACACTGTTACAGCTTTCTTTCTTTCTTTGGAGAGGTTTTAAGTGGCCCAGAAAACTGTCCACCAGCACAAAATGGCAGTGGTGATAAATAATGGATCAAGTGTAGCTATTTTCGACGGAGGTGAATTTTCAGTGGCGCCGTTTGGAACAGGTCTCTGTTCTGCTCACCTTCCATCTTCGAATAATGCAGCTGCATTCTCCCTCCTAAGCATGTTTGGGATTCTTCCACTTCTTAAAAAAAGTTGCCCAGACCACACTCAGGCTCACAAATGACGTGATTTGGTCATCCTGAGCAGAAGTCACCCGTTTCTTGAGTGGTTTTACCTATCTGCTCAGCGGCCCTGGCTCTTTCCCTTGGCCTTCAGGAGTTCCCGAGCGTGGCCTCCACTCTGGGCCGTGCAAATGCCTCGTCTTTCTGCCTTTGGTCTGCAGCCCTCACAGTCACCTTACCCGGGCAGGCATGTACTTCCACCCACGCAAGCTCACCCTGAATTCTCAGAAACGGGGAAAGCGGCCAGGAGCTTTCCCTGGAGAAGATTCTAACACTCTTAGGAAAACAAACACGCACACACACACACACACACACACACCCTGACATTTTGGAATGGCTTCTTTATTTTGCTCTGCTCTTCGACTTAAAGTTTTTTGTTTGCTTGTTTTAGGTGTGGAGGGATGGTTTGGAGAGGCGGCGGTTCCCACAGTGCTGGGAAGTAAAAACTCACTGGGCCGGGAGCCGAAGCAAATGTGGTTCACTGTATTTTCCTGCCCCTACAGGTTGGGGCTCACAGGTGTTTCCTGCCCAACATTTTGAAGGCGGCAGCTGGTGAAATAATGTGCGTTTCTTTTTTTTTTTTTTTTTTTTTTTTAAAGAATCAGGTGGGGACAGTCCTAACATACCTGGAGAAGAAAGTGGATCTGTGTCAGCGCCCGATGCAAACCAGCTGCGTCCTGCGGGAAGCCGGAGAGCCCTGCCGCAGCTGAGGGCGAGATCCAGGAGCGACCCTGTGCTCCATCATTCCGCGGAGAGAGGTGATGGCACTCCCCAAGCTACCTGCAGGGCCCCGTGCACATGTTTGCCCAAAGGTGCCTGGTGAAAGCTGGGGGTGGGGTGGGGGCAGTTTAAGAGATGTCTAGAAAGAGGTTAAGAGGTCTTGGGAAAATAAGGTATTCTGCATGCACATTAGGAAGATATATCTGCCCCATCTTTTAAGACTGGTATTGAGTTTTTCAAGTCATTGTTAGCAAAAGCATTTGGTTGCACATGACCGTGGAGTGCTACTATGTGAAGAAAACAATGCAAATCTGACTCTGATTTCTGGGTGCTCACAGTCCTGTGGAAATAAACCTTCTCTCTGAAGGAAAAAGTTAAAGGGCTGTATTTTTTTACCCTCTCTCTTTTGATTTATCTTTTTTTTTTTTTTTAACTGTGTATGAGTACTTGAGTTATTTAAATCTGGCTTGTTTTGAGAACTTTAGACAGAGTGAGACTCACTCCAGTTTTCTCCCTCTCCATTTTGAGTTTGTGTATAGATGTTATTTGAATAATTTTAAATCAAAAAAATTTTTTTAATTAAAAATTTTTAAGTAAAGTTTTTTTTTTTTAAGTTTTTTTTAAGTTTTTTTTTAAGTAAAGTTTATTTATTTTTGAGAGAGTGCATGCAAATGTGTGCACGTGGGCAGAGGAGGAGCAGAGAGAGGGAGGCAGAGAGTCTAAAGTGGGCTCCACACTGACCGCAGAGGGCCCGATGTGGGGCTCGAACCCATGAACTGAGAGATCATGACCTGAGCCGAGGTCAGATGCTCAACCAACTGAGCCACCCAGGCACCCCCCAAATTTAAAAATTTTTAAAATTTAAAGAACATTGAGTCCCTTTTCTGGATACGTGAATACCTGAATACGTGAATACCAAATAGCTCTTCATTGTGGAAAATCGTAAAAAATAAAGGAAATAAAGGAAGACAATGAAACTGTAAGGCCACCAGTACAGCCTTCTTTCGGTGACCTGTTCTAACAAGTAGCCTCCGCTCTCCTGAAGCTCGATGCAAATACGACTTTGCAAACGCTCTCCCCCTGCTCTCTCTGGGGCCCCGTGTTGTCCTCCCCCCACTTGTAGTGTTGGTTCTGTCCCTCTGACAGCCTGTGTTGTTTGCCACAGCTCTGGACTGACCTTGTGGGCGCCAGAGGGAACATTCCTCTTGTCTTCTGCGCTGGAGGAGTCCCACCGCCTGGGACTGAGCACCTCTGCAAGCCCACAGGCCAGCAGCCTGGCCCCTCAGCTCCCCAAGCCCATTTCACAGAGGGTCTCCACCCTACCTGGCAAGTTGAGGACTCGAGCTGGCCACCTGCCTGCTTCCACGGGAACTTGGCTGTCTGAACAGCTTAGTGAGATCCTTCCAGAGCCCCTCCCCCATTCTGCAGTGCTGCGGGGGCAAGGATGACACATGTTTACCTGTTGGAGCCCTCAATTGTAGAAGGGACCAGATTGCCCTCCAGTGACAGTATGCAGTCCCTGACCATCCTCACACATGAGTGTCTGTAGGGAGCATTTCCGAAAACCTCCCCATGCACATGGCAGCCTGGAGGATGCCACTAACCCCTGTTTAGAGCTCCCCATGTCTACTTTTCTCCAGAGGAAAAGGAGTGCTCCCCTTCCTCCTCCTGTTCTCCCACCCTCCGCCTCCTTTCTTCCTCGAATATCAAATTCCCGCTTGTCAGGCCTTCACAGACTCAATTCTCCAGTGTCGTGTATGCTGAGGGCTGCTGGCTGGCTGATGAAAACGTGGAGACCAGGTCTGAGTTTCACTTCACCCACTTGATGGTGCAGTAATGTTCTGCTGGTCCTGAAACCCTTCTGATGTAGGTAGCTGTGGAAATTAGGGCCTGTGGTGGATTTCCCAGGCCACGTGTTGACTTCGAGAATGACATGTGATTTTTCTGCACCTAGATTTTTCTCTCCTTAATAGTCAGCCATAGAGCTACCTCCCAGCCATGGTGTGAGCATCCATAAGTCAGCACCATGCCCTGAGGATGTTTAGGGCAAAGGTACAGTCACAGGGAGCAGAGCACTCCATTCATCCCACAGTCTTGTCTCTCCTCAGTCTAAGTGCCACCTTCACCTTCCCCCCCGCCCCTTGGAACATTCTTTCATCAGGCCGGCCATCTCTTTTCCTGTTTCCTGCTCGCCACCCGTCCCCACTTACCGGTCATTACTCCATGGAACCGTTGCTCTGTTGCAGTTTGCATTCTGGATGCTCTTCTCTATCATCTGTCTTCAGCTTGGTGGTTGTGTTTTATGTGGCACAATAAAATGCTTCGGGGACATGTCCTTTTGGAACTTCAGGGAATAAGTTTGTGTCGTCGTCGTTGTTGTTTTCCTTTTCCCTCTGCAAGACGAAAAGCAAGACGTGCATGGTCATTGGCATTTGCAACATGCTTTCCACGCCAAGTTTAGCGGCCCCCACTGTCTCCGTCCAGGCGTGCGTTCACGGGGGCATGGCCAACGGGCACGTATTGTCTGTCTCTGCCCACAGCTGCCCCGGTGCTCAGCTGTGAAGCTGCCACGCAGACAGAGGGAAGACCGCAGCTGGCCACGGTGACCTTGAGGAGAGGTCTGAGATGCAGAGCCTCGCGATGCCGGCCTCGGTCCCTGATAGATTACAAGTCCTACATGGACACCAAGCTGCTGGTGGCCAGGTTCCTGGAGCAGTCCTCCTGCAGTATGACCCCGGACATCCATGAGCTCGTCGAGAACATTAAATCTGTTCTGAAGTCTGACGAGGAGCACATGGAGGAGGCCATCACGAGTGCCAGCTTCCTCGAACAGGTAGTTTTATTACTCATCTCGGGCGCGAGTCGGAGAACTTGTGTCCATGGCAGCTGAGGCAGCTTCTCTGATTTCCAGTCCAAGGCACATAAGTTCCTGGTCACGTATCAAGGGAATTGGGATTCTTAGGGGGTCTGGGGAGGGGGAGAGAAGAAGCTGAAGCACTTTCTTTTCAGGTATGATGACTTTTCCACAGGCTCTTTGGCCCAGGGAGAGAAAGTGATTTTCCTAGGACGTGGAAGGACTCCTGGGAAAAGAAAGAGGTGCGGCTCAGGCAGAAAAGCAAGGAGTCTGGGCATTGATTGATAGGGCATGGTTTCTCAGCCCTGTGACAATGATGGACATCCCTGAATTTTAAAATTGACAGCGTTCTGGGAGCTGTTGATATTCCCACGAAGTATTGGCAAGATATCTAAACCAATAGGACTTAAAGGAATAAATGCCTTTTCGTCTGCATAGATTAAAAACCACAAGGCAGTTCCCTAATCTGAAGTCACCCAGTGGAAAGATAACATTGGGCATGTAATATAATCCATTTGGGGTGCCCGTTTTCTCATTTTTACCTATTTTATTTGATTATTTAATGTGTATTTATTTATTTTGAGAGAGAGAGAGAGACAGAGAGAATCTCAAGCAGGCTCTGCACTATCAGCACAGAGCCCGATGTGGGGCTCAGACTCATGAACCGTGAGATCATGACGTGAGCCAAAATCAGGAGTCGGACACTTAACTGACTGAGCCACCCAGGTGCCCCAGTTTTCTCATTTTTTAAAAAAGTGAAGCCTTGGACTGGGTGGTCCCCACCCCTGTGCCTCTGAACGAAGAGGGTTTGCTCCTGATGAGAACTGTGGACGGGTCACAGCTTTAATTACCCACCTCTTTTAAAAGCCGTTATGTTTTAGGCACTTACTTTGTTGCCCCTTGGATGAGGGGCGGCCATGGTAGATCTCAGAGCACAGTGGCTCACGGGTGATGCCTGCCGGTGTCTGTGTGCATTAAGTGCCCAACGCATACACTGGGCTGCTGGGCCCAAGGGAAGTTGCCACAGGGTCCTCGGTGAGTTGTTAAGACGGACAAAGTCCCTGTTCATCTTCCTTTCCGTTTCCCCTTTCTACCTGCTGGCCTCTTTTGACAGAAGCCAGTTTCTCTCCTGGCCCCTCAGGGGACCCAGGGGAGTAGAAGAGACATCTGATTACTCACATGAGCAGATACGTGAACCGGAGACCCTCTTGTTGGCTGTTTTCTAAACCAGTGGTCAGCCTGTGGTCTTGGGTCAGGCTCTCGTTAGTGTCTGTGTAGGGGAGACATTTACATCCTCATATCCCGGGCCCACGCCGGAAGTCATTCCCTACATCCTCCTCTCTGTCCAGCCCCGACAGCCTGAGAAACAGCAAGCATTTGGAGCCACTTGTGCAAGGCTGCCAAGCCCTAGGGAGGTGAGAGCTGGCGTATCTGCCAAGCCATTGGCGTGGACCTTCTGCACGAGCTCCTCTGGAAAACAGCTTTGGGGAAAAAGAACAAGCACTTTCAGTTCGACAGATGCTGTCACCGCGAATGTCTGCCGGGTCTTTGTGCCGAGTCTGGATAAAAGTTCAGGCACTGGGATTGCTGCAGTGGACTCCGGGTCATCTGCTGGCTCCTTCCAGGAGTGGCCCCCATCGGTGATGTGTTGTAATGTCACGTCTCTCCCCAGACAGAAGGAAGTAGGGACAAGCAGAAGGAGAGCTTTTATTTCTGACTCCACTCAGCTTTGCACATTTTTACTTTTCCTGGTATTACTGGAATGCGTTTTTAGAGCCATTTTAATTTTTATCTGTGTCAAAACCACTTGTCCTAATTTACACGTAATGACAATTGACGTCTATGATTGCTGGAGTTTTCTTTTTAACCAGAAGGACAAATATAATAACAGTATGGTAGCAAAATTTAATGTCCCATCTCTTGGAGGGATTTTCTTCCCATGACCTTAAAATCTCAGAATGGTACAGGGGTGCCCTGGTGGATCAGTCGGTTAAGCGTCCGGGTTCAGCTCAGGTCATGATCTTACTGTTCCTGGGTTCGAGCCCCGCGTCGGGCTCTGTGCTGACAGCTCGGAGCCTGGATCCTGCTTCAGATTCTGTGTCTCCCTCTCTTTCAGCCCCTCCCCCACTCACGCTCTCCCTCTCTCTCTGTCAAACATTAAAAAAAAAATTTTTTTTTAACTCTCAGAATGGTATAAATGAGACAAAAAGTCATCCCAGTGATTGTTTTGTGATAGAACAATCACAGGTAGTAATGAAGCACCTGGGTTTTTCTCAAGTCACTAACAGTATTACAGGTCATATAGTCATGACTGTGCCGCTTCTGGAAACTTCCATGTACCTACCCGACAATTCTCCCCTCGTCAATCCCAATTGGATGAGGAATTCCCTGTATTTTTGCCATTTTACAAAGTAAGTGCTATTCTGACATGTTTAAAGTCACATATGTGCTCCACTGCAAAACAGATCGAGCAGTAGAACCATTCTGAAACATTTTTACAAATAGAGTGGCTTAGTTTTTATGTTGTTTATTGTGTTTTTTATCCAAGGGTTGTCAGGTTGATTGGAAGCGTCGCTGGTTTTGGTTGACATTTTCTAACCTCATTAGCTGGACTCCATGCCAGACTGGTAGTTACTCACTTTTCAAGCACATTGCTGTCACCTGGGCTCCTGTTAGAACTACTGATGCTCCAGCCCCACGTCACAATTGCTGTCGGGGAGCTGGGAATCCACGTCACCAGCTCCTGTCCCCTCCAGAAATGTGGAGACCCGGGAGGTAAAGTGAGGCAGGTGGGCAGCCGACACCATAGAAAATTGGGGGAATTTCGTAGGAACGTTAGAAAAGAGGCAGTCTGTTGAAAGCATCTGTGAATTCCAGTTGTGTTCCACATGGGGAAAACAGCCTATTTTCTTTTCCAAAGCAACTGAGCTACAGAGTGCATGGATGGATAGAGGAGGCCGGTTGCAGGGACCTCATGTGGTGAAGCTTAACGTGTCCCTCACCCTCTTCTTCTCCCCAAGATCATGGCCCCGTTGCAGCCCAGCACTTCCAGGGCCCACGTGCCACCCTCCCGGAGACAGCCTGGACTCTTGCACCTGCAGAGCTGCGGGGACCTCAGCACCTTCGTCCCGGCGGGGAGGCCGAGAGCCCAGAGGAGGCCCCGGCGAGCGGAGGCCGAGCGGCCCCACAGCCTCATCGGCGTCATCCGGGAGACTGTCCTGTGAACCTGTGAGGCCAGGCCCCTGGGGGGGCAGGAAGGAAGATGGACCCGGAAGGAGGAATGATCCCCAACCACGGGGTCCCCTGGCTGGGAGTTGGTGCGCCCTCCGGGAACTCCTTAAAAGGGGGGAGCATGCTGGAGGACATTCGTCCCCCCTCTCTGGCACCTCGTTCTGCTGACTGAGCGCATTCAGGGGTGGACAGGCAGGTTCCTCTGGGCACTTTTGGCTTTTGGATGCACAGATCTGGAGGCCTCTGCCAGGTCACCTGGGCAGAAAGTGGGCTAGTGATTCTTTGCCCACCTCACGCCCCGTGACTCTCTTCCTCGCCGCATGCCTCCCACAGTGGAAGGACAGATCTGCTGGGCCGCTGTTGATAGCTCCCGCAGCCTTTCGCTGCTCCCTGGGAGAGCAGTGGGCACAGAGGCAGGACGATTAACCCCCATGTTTTCTGCACTTGTCAAGCTTCATTTTAGGTCACCCTCAAATCACAGTCTCTTTAGGAAAAACGGGGAACTCGTTCAGTGACAAATCGTAACGAAAGACGTTTGGGAGAGGGTCTTGTTGATTCCATTTACTCGTGCTTGCGAAACTAGAGATGGCTAAGGCCTGGCGGAGAATAAAAATGAGTACTTTGGACCTCTGGGCTCGGTGTATACCATTTGCACGTGTCTAGGTGACCTAGGCCTTTCCTTAGGAAGGGCTGAACACTTGAAGCAGAGGTGGGCAGCTGCTCAGGTCCAGGCAGACCACCAAACCGGCTTCATCTCCAAAGCACCATCCCCCTGGGGATCACAACGCGACCTTCGTTCATTCAGCCAGCGCTTGGCTGAGTGGCTTCAGGGAACGGCTTCCTTCTAGCTGGGCCGTGAGCAGCAGATCAGTCATTATAGACTGGGGATTCGTGCGAAGAAGGGAGAGAAGGTTTCTTTGAAGAGCTGATGTTTGAGCAGGGCTCGACGTTGAGAGTCAGGGAAGGCTGCTGCAGGAGGAGCGAATGGCCAATGCAACCCTCAGCGCTAGAGGCCAATGGGAGCAGAGAGAGGGCAGAGGTGGGAGGAGCCTTAGGCTGGATTTCCCTGCTAACCGTGAGCTACCCCGGAAGAGTTTTCAACTGGAGTAACAGATTCCATTTACATTTCAAGAGATCAGGTGCAGCTGGAGAATAGTTTAGGTTGGGGGCTGAGGCTATAAAAGGAGAGACTGTCTTCCTTGCCAGGCCCTGCCTGTGCTCCGGGGACTGTGGTAGGGGGACTTCCAAGCTCTCGGTTCACCTCCCGACGGCCAAAGAGGTGGGTGCTCTTCCTGGTCCCATTTTACAGATGAGGAAGATGAGGTTCCGTAACTTGCTCAAGGTCCCTCAGCCCTTCAGTGGTAGAGATGTCGTGCCCACCCGAGCAGCCCCTCCAGAAGCCACGGTCTCTCTCCACCTCCCGAACAGGGGCAGTCTGACATTTCCCGTTTCTTTCACGCAGTGCTTGCTGAGGCCTCTAGCTAGGCTGATGGAAGCACAGACTCTCCTGGCTGCAAGCCGCCAGGCCAGGCCAGGCCAGAGTGGGAATTGCAGCGGGGCCCCTGGAGGGGCTGAGTAAGGAAGAGGGGGGAAGGCCGTTTGGAGGCGCTGGTTGGGGTGGGTGGGGAGCACTGGCTGTGGAAGCAGAGCCGGACGCGAGGGAGAGCTGGGGGGCTGGCAGGCTGCTCTGGGGCGGGCGGCCTGTGTTTGTGGAGGAGGTTGACGGCGGCTTCCCCACCTGCAGTTTCTCTGTTCTCCTCCCCCACTCCCAGGCACTGGACTCTCTGTGGCAGCAAGCAATCTCTTCATTTTTCTAGAAGCCCTCGCCGTCAGCCTCGCAGCTGCCCACTGGGGGTTGGTCCGCTTCCCTAGGGTGGGGGTGGGGGGGGGGGGGGGCGGGGAGGGCCTGGCCTTTCTCACATCTCTAGGTTTATGATCTCTACCATTCTGGGAGGGCATTGTCTTTAGCAGCATCCGTCTTCTTCCCCTCCTGTACCATTACCTCCAACTGCCACTGTACCATTACCTTCCTCACCCGGAAGGCTCAGAGAAGGGGGGTGGGCACCTCACGTGCAGACAGCGTCCGCCTCTCTAGCCTTGGAGGACCACCGAGGTGGTGACAAAGCATCTCAAATGTAGTTATCAGAGTGACCCCAGAGGGTTGACTGATTGGCGTGAGGGGTTTTTAAAATACATTTTCACTGGCGAGGTACAAGACGTGTGGCTGGGCAGGAGACTCGCGTGGCTACCGTTGCCTCTGCTCCCATGGGGAGTAAGAATCGGGTCCCCACTTCGTGAGACTGTCCTGGGATGGATCAGGACACGGGCTGCTCCTTCATAATGTTGGCATCTGTACCTCACCCTTTCACACAAGCTGTGTGTCCGAGTGTCTGAAGACCGAGTGGGACTTTCCCAAGGTTCCAAACTGTTCTGCACAGACATGTCAGTGTGGGTTTGTGTCTGGCTGGCGGAATTTCTTTGAAGACCTGCTTTCTTTGGAACAGCCTACCCAACGGTGAGATTAGGGAGAGGGGTCCGTGGCTGGAACGGCACAAGGCTGCCCATATCTGCCAAAAGAACCAGGCATTTGCTGAACAGCTGCACTGAGCAGGTCCAATCCATCTACAACCCCAGTTTGCACTTGAGGAAACTGAGTCTCAGAGCAGAAGGAGACCAGTAATTCTGGCTCCAGGACCAGGGCTATGGGTGCAGGTCAGAGCTTCTCAGACTATTGGGGATGAAGGACTAATTTTTATTCCCCCCTCCAATCTGTCATGGACCAAAAGCTTTTGTGAATTATAGACTGAGTGAAAACCGTGTTAGTTGACTAGGCCTGTTACAACAGCCTACCAAAGACTGGGTGCCTGTAGACATAGAAGCTTTATTTCTCACAGTTCTGGAGCCCGTGAAGTCCAAGGTCAAGGTGCTAGCAGATTCGGTGTCGGGTGAGAACACCCCCCTTCCTGGCTTGCAGATGGTGGGCTTCTTGCTGTGTCCTCCTGTAGTGGAAAGGGAGGGAGGGGAAGAGAGGGCAGGCGGGAAGGAAGAAAGAAGTCTGTTCCTCTTTTTCTTCTTCTAAGGGCACTAATCCCATCGTGGGGACACCACCCTCATAACCTCACCTAAACCCAATTATTTGCCAAAGGCTTTGCCTCCAGATACCATCACTCTTGGCATTAAGGCTTCAATAGATGGACTTTGAGGGACGTGAACATTCAGTCCACAGTACTGATTGACCAGGAAAATGAAATCATAGTAAGGAAAAAAACACAGAAAGATGTAACCTCCCAGCCTTTACTTTTTTAGAGCAGTTTGAGGTTTAGAGCAAATTGAACACCAAGTACAGAGATCTCTCCTATAGCTCCCGCCCCTAGGCATGTACCATCCCCCCCCCCCCCCCCCCGCCCCCATCAGCATCTCACACCCCAGCGCTGCATTTCCAGAACTTGCTCTTGTCAGGGGCCAGGAACAAAGCGTTCTTGGCCTGGGTCAGTGGCCTGCACTCTGAGTGGAGCATGTTGGGATTCCTCCCCTAGCCCCACTTTCAGCCCTGAGTCTGTTTTGTGTGCGGGGACCTGGGGACACGGATGAGGAAGCCTGGGAGTGGGAAGATGGGCAGACACCCTTCCCTCCGCACCCACG
Organism: Prionailurus viverrinus; assembly: GCF_022837055.1. Classification (NCBI taxonomy): domain Eukaryota; kingdom Metazoa; phylum Chordata; class Mammalia; order Carnivora; family Felidae; genus Prionailurus; species Prionailurus viverrinus. The sequence goes on along the minus strand of NC_062573.1, from coordinate 76,079,369 downwards.
TGTCTCTGAGGCTGCAGTCACAGAGAAGAGCTTTGGCAAGCCCCTCAGGATTCGGGAGAGCTGGCAGAGGAGAGAAATAGCTCCTGTCTCCACCCGGCATTTGGGGAAACAGAACAAAGTAGCACATCTCCACCCTCGCCACCCCTCCACTCCCCCCACCAAAGGAGGGTGCAAAAGAGAACAGTAAAGGGGGTGAGGGAGGGACCCGGACAAGGGCATCTTTGTTTACGTGGTTTTCCTCCCTGCCGCTGCTGCAAGGGAAGCCAAGTCTGGGGCCACAAGGCACCACATTGCTTCTGTTTCTCTCTCCCCGAAGGCGCCATCACCCTCCCACTCACTCAGCAGGTGTTTATTGAGCTCCAGAGTCCAGGCAGCCGGCCAGGTGCTGGGGAAAGACTGCTCAGAGGAGAGAGGGGGCAAATAAAGTATACAAATAATAAATGCAAGTTACATGTCTCTGGGCTGCTGCTGAACGGCTCCCTGACCCCAAGGGATGGTCTTTTGGTCACCTGGGAAGACTGAAGGTCCTGGGCCTGATTTATCAGGATGGTTTGAAGGATCCTTCATCCTTGACTGTGAAACAGGTCCTGGCGGACAAGGTCAGAGCTGCAGGGCAGAGCTCTGCCCACCTGGGCTTGTGGCAGCAGGTGGTTACCATCTTGGAAATCCTTTAAAGAAAAGTTATTCGTGACACCTGTTGAAGATGGGCAGGAAGACTTATTTCAGGAGAAACTGCAGTGGCGTTTTGCAGTAGGGAAGACAGATCAGGCTCAACTCTGACTACAAGGACAAGTGCCAGGGAGCAGGGTGGGGTCAGTGGATGGAAAATGACAAGAGGAGACATCAGGGCTGCGGGATGTTTGCTAGACCAACTCACTAGAACTCTTTGGAAGGCAGGCCATGGTGATCAGATACCAAGGGTTGGGAGAGGGAGTAGGGTTTTTTGCTATACTGCCCCAGCAGGATCCTTGTTAAAACCAAGGACAGAGCTCAAGGTTGGAGCCTGGTCAGAAAGAGGATTCAGAGGAGCCAATTCAAGTTTGGCCAAGGAGAGAGTCTTTGTCCTGACGAGCACCTTTTCTTCTGAAAGAGCACCTCTTGCCACACTGTGTCCTTGGCCTCAGGCATGTCATTGTCTCAGCAGGAAGCTTCTTTTCATGCCCACAGCTGGCAGGATCCTTTGTGTTTTGCCCTAACAAAGGAGCTAGGGCCAAAATTCGGGATGAATCCTAGTTCCTCTCTTTTGAAAAGTGGCTGTAGGACCCAGGTGGATGGAGACTTCTTCCAGTGTCTGCAGATACTGAGCATGAATGCAAAAGGATCCATTTCATGGTGGGAGGGGGGACACCTATCAGACAGGAAGGGCTCCATGCAAGGAGAGTTGCTGGAATTACTTTGCTTTTGGTAGGAGCAGTTTCTCCCACTGTTTCCGTATCTGTTTGGTGGAGGCAAGTGGGTTTTCAACAAGAAATCATAAACCACAGTATCAGAGGTGTCAGGGACAGAGGCCTACCTCTTCGTTTTATAGATGAGGAGCCCAACATCCAGAGAGATTAATTCATTTGCTGAGGATCACCTAAGCTACAAATGTCAGAATTCAAGAACTTTACCTATGTCTTCCGCCTTCTGTCATCACAGACAGCGTGTTCTTCTCCAGACTGCCCTAGCATGGAGCTACAAGAAGGTAAAGGAAACACCTGCAGGCACTCTTAAGCAATTGTAACATTAACACCAATGTCGCAATTAAAAATATTAATAATGTCTAACATTTATTGGGAGTCCTTCCAGAGTATTAACTTAGTTCTGGTAATCATCACAATAACCGTCCCAATTCACTAAATTCACTAGTTCTTAGGGCTTTACTTGATTTCTCTCGTCTAATTGCATTGGCTGATATCTCCAGTACAAACAGTAGTGGAGATGAGCAGACATCCTTGATTTTTTTTTCTTAGAGGAAATGCCTCTGATGCTTCCCATAAAGATGTTATCTTTAGGACAAAATCATATATTTTCCATCATATTAAGGAAGTATACAACAATCTTGAAGTTTTTGAGGTTTTTCCTTCCTCCTCTTCCTCCCTTTTTTCTTGGAAGAGCTATTGAATTTTTCTCAGCATTTATGAAGATAATCATGATTTTTTTTGCCTTAGATTTATTAACATGGGCTATGGTTTTAATGGATTTGTAATAGTGAACCAACACTGCATTCTTGAACAAATCCCACTTATTCACGATGAATTATTTTCTTAGTGTTAGATGTTAGATTCACTGTTTGCTTATATTTTATTTAGAAATTTTGCAGTGATATTTATGAATGGTACTGGTCTATATATTTCTCTATACTGCTTCTGGTTTAGCTATCAGTGTTATATTTGTTTCATAAAACATATTAGAAAGTTTTCCTTCCTTTTCAGTGCTGTGGAACATTTTAAGAACACTGGATTATCTTGTCTGTAAAAGTGTGGTAGAATTTCTTGTGGAAACATTTCTGAGTCTGGTGCTTTTGTGTAGGCTAGTTCCTTAATATCTCCATTTATTCAATGGAGTTGGTCCCTTTAAACTTTCTTTTTATAATTCTTTAAAATATTTACTTATTTTTGAGAGAGACAGAGCACATGTGGGGAAGGGGCAGAGAGAGAGGGAGACACAGAATCAGAAGCAGGCTCCAGGCTCTGAGCCATCAGCACAGAGCCCTTTGCAGGGCTGGAACCCATGAACCATGAGATTGTGACCTGAGTCGAAGTCAGACGCTTGACAGACTGAGCCACCCAGGCACCCCTAAACTTTCTCATTCTAATGGTGGTCAATTGGAGTAATTTTAATTTTCCTGGGAAATCGTCCATTTCATATAGTTTTCCAGATTTATTTGCATAGAAGTCTTGTGAAGTAGTCATAAGTAAAAGTAAACTTCTGTTCCAAAGGTTATTTCCCCCTTGACGTTCTTCATTTTGTGTTCTTGCCTATTTGTCATGACCAACCTGCTAATGATTTGTTTAGTTTATTAATTAAAAAAAATTTTTTTTTAATGTTTTTATTTATTTTTGAGACAGAGAGAGACAACATGAGCAGGGGAGGGGCAGAGAGAGAGGGAGACACAGAATCTGAAGCAGGCTGCAGGCTCTGAGCTGTCAGCACAGAGCCTGACGTGGGGCTCGAACTCAAAGACTGTGAGATCATGACCTGAGATGAGGTTGGAAGCTTAACCTACTGAGCCACCCAGGCGCCCCAAGTTTATCAATTTTTTAACAGAATTTTATTCGTCAATTACATCTACTGTTTCTCTACTCATTAATTTCTGCTTTTATCTTTATTATTTTTTATGCTTTCTTCTGGTTTACTCTGTTGTTCTTTTTCAACTGTTTTGACCTGGAAGTTGAACTCCTTTTATTTTTATTGATAAATGTATGTAGCGTGATGATTTTTCTTACTTATTGCTTTAATTGCATTCTATAGAGTGTGGTATGTTTTCATTGTGATTAGGGACCCCTCTTGAGGAAAAAGTATACAAAATTATGAATATAAAATTAGGTACCTGGCTTTGAAAGGGGTGCATGTAATTGAGGGGCCATCATACTTGACATTTTACTAGCTTCACAGTAAGTCCACCTCTGTTTAAACACAAGGCCTGGGATTTACACATGATAGTTGTCGTTGGCATTTTGAGATGACTTAGTCGTCAGGGAAGACCTTGACACATGAGTAGCAAGAAAACAGAATTGCAAAGAGAATGAACTGTAATGGTGTGTGCATCGCTTGTGCTTAGCACTTGGCAGAATTTACCTCCGTACTATACCGCATGCCTGATTGTTTTACTATCACCGTTTTATAAACAATAAGAAGGAGTTTCTGAAACGTTAAAATACTTGCTTCAGATCACACAGCTGGTGAGATTAAACCCAGCCAAGTCCAACCTGGAAGCCCCTGTCCTTGTCACTACACACACGGCATTGTTGGTACCCAGAAGGGACTGGCCATGTGCTCCTCCCCCGAGCAGCCGGTTCAGGAGCTTGTATTTCAGAAAGCCACCTGGAAAGCCAAGTACTGGTGGTGCACGGTTACTTTTTGTGCGTGTTGGACAAAGCATGCTGACTGTATCAGTCACCGATGGCTGTGTAACAAATCATCCTCAGACAATACATACTCACTGCCTCACAGGCTCTGAGAGTCAGTAACCTGGGAGCAGCTTGATTGGATGGGTCTGATTAGGGACGGTCATGAGGTTGCTGTCACACAGTCAGAGCAGCAGCCAGCTGAAGGCTCACCTGGGACTCAGGGCTGGCTTCCAGGCTCACTCCTGTGGTGTGGACAGGCTTCAGTTTATCACTGGCTACTGACTGGAGACTTGAGTTCCTTACTGTATAGACCTGTCTGTGGGGATGCTTACAACAAGGCAACCAGCTTCCCCCGGAATGTGTGATCTGAGAGACAGAGGAAAACTGGAGAGGCTGCTGAAAGGGAAGCTGCAGGCTTCTTAAATTGTACCTTGGAAGTGACAAGCCACCATTTCTGTTTGTTAGAAGCAAGCCATGAAGTCCAGCCCACAATCTGGGGAGGGGAATTCAGCTGTACCCTTTGAAGGTGTATCCAAATACGTGTGCATGTATTTTTAAAACCACCACAGTGCCAAAGGGAGACTTCAGCATTTATCTCTGCCACGGGACTTAGAACAGGGATTCTGCCTAGACTGAGGTCATCTTCCGGAACCCACTCCTTGCTCTGCCTGGAGATCTAAGCCCCTCCTCATCCTGTGGGATAGGGAGAGGCGGTTGCCCTCATTCCCGCATTCATTCACTCACTCCCTTGGCAAATATTTACCAAGTGACAACTAGATGGTGGGTGCGGTTCCAGGAACTGGGGATGAGGCAGAGAACAAAACACATTCCACCCCGTCCTTGGGCTCAGAGAGCTTTGATTTGAGTGAGAGGGGCCAGATAATAAAGAAATAAATGATTAAAACAACAGCAATAGTGATAAGGACTATGAAGAAAAATAAAGCACGATGAAAGGATAGGAGGTGACAGGGGCCGCTGCCCCCAGACAGAGAAAACAGATGAGGTCTTGCTGCATTGTATCAGAGGACCTGCTCAGAGAAATCCTCTTTGCTCAGGTGACGTTTCAGCTGAAACCTGAGATGAGAGTGAGCCACAGGGCTCCTGGGAGGGAGCACAGCAAGGACAAAGGTCCTGGGGCAGGAATGTTCTTGGTGTGTGTTGATGAAGTGTTCTGGTTGGGATGGAGAGAGCACGGGAACGATGGATGGGAAAACGGGTCAGAGAGGAGGCCAGGGTTCTTGGTTTTTAAGTCTATGTGGGATGGAGCCCATTTAAAGGGATTTGAGCAGGGGCTTAACATGATTTTGCCATGCTAATGGGTTCACTCTGGCTGCTGCTCAGACGGGGAGGAGGAGAGAAGGAGACAGGGGGCTGCTGCAGTTACCCAGGGAGTGGTGACCGTGGTGGCTGGTTGTTTGTTCTAAGGAGGATGCAGCAGACGTCATGAGACACGGTCAGATTCAGATGTGGCTCCTGCCATAGCCGCTTACGTGGGGGCGGTGGGGTCGCTGGCCTCAGACAGTGAGGTTCCTGCCACTTTTGTAAGCTTCTAGCCGAGTGGTGACCGTTGCTTGAATACACCATGTTCTGAGTACCATGTTCCAGGCACTGTGCTAGGTCTAACGGGGAAAGAAATGAGCGAGACCACACGGCCCTCCCGGAATAGCAGGGCAGAGAGGCAGCTGAGCCGTGCACCACGGCGTGCTGTGCGACAGGCTGTGAAAAGTACCCGAGGAGTCACAAGGCAGCGAGCCTTCTGCTCTGGGCGGGGACACAGAGGGCCGCAGGGGATTTCCACTGGCAGGAATGGGGTGGCTGGTGTTCCAGGCAGAGGAAGAAGAGTCCTGGTGGTGGGAGAAGCTGTGTTTGGAGGACAGGTTGTTCCAGAAGCAGGGAACAGTTACAGGAGATGATGCAGGACGAGGGTTAGGATCCATTTACAGAGACCCTGGAATCCCAGGCTGAGGCAGTTGGGTTGGAGGGGAGCCCTGGAAAGAGCTCCCAGGTTCCAGGCGGCATAGGTTGGAGCGGAGGAAACCGAAAACACGGACCCCTGTGGAGCTGTTATTGCTAACACTATCAGGACAGGATTTAAGAACAAAGATAATGATCACAGTACAGTTGAAAAATAGCAGGACAGGGGCGCCTGGGTGGCTCAGTCGGTTGAGTGTTTAACTTCGGCTCAGGCCGTGATCTCACGGTTGGTGAGTTCAAGCCCCGCATCGGGCTCTGTGCTGAGAGCTCAGTGCCTGAAGCCTGCTTTGGATTCTGTGTCTCCCTCTCTCTCTCTGTTCCTCCCCTGCTCATGCTCGCTCGCTCTCTCTCTCTCTCTCTCTCTCAAAAATATTTAAAAAAGTTTTTTAATACAACAAAAAAATAGCAGGAGAAAATTGAAATAAGCCTAATTAAGCAGCCTAGTTAAAACTCCTTGCATTAAAACCTTTTAAATTGGCAAATGTGATAGAATAATGTGTATCCATTAAAAAGTGTTTTCAAAGAAATTCTTAATGACATGGGGAAGAGTTTGCAATATAATGTAAGTAAAAGGATTTAGGAAATACAGCACAGTGCACAGTATATAGTCTGAACAGAAAGGTAGCAAAATGTTTACAGTCATTTTCTCTAGGTGCTGAGATTACATGTGATTGCCATTTTCTTTTTTCTACTTTTCTTTTTTTAAAATTTAAAAATTTTTTGAGAGAGAGAGAGAATGAGCACAGGAGGGGAAGACAGAGAGAGGGAGACACAGAATCCAAAGCAGGCTCCAGGCTCTGAGCTGTCAGCACAGAGCCCGACGAGGGGCTCGAACCCATGAACGTGAGATCATGACCTGAGCCCAAGTTGGATGCTTAACTGACTGAGCCACCCAGGCGTCCCTTTTTCTACTTGTCTAAATTTTTCCAACATTTCACAGGAATTTGCATTACTTTTGGAATCAGAAAAATCGCTTGTATATAAAGATTACACATTGATTCTATTTAAAAAAATTAAAAAAAAATTTTTTTTCAACGTTTATTTATTTATTTGGGACAGAGAGAGACAGAGCATGAACGGGGGAGGGGCAGAGAGAGAGGGAGACACAGAATTGGAAACAGGCTCCAGGCTCTGAGCCATCAGCCCAGAGCCTGACGCGGGGCTCGAACTCCTGGACCGCGAGATCGTGACCTGGCTGAAGTCGGACGCTTAGCCGACTGCGCCACCCAGACACCCCTAAAAAAATTTTTAATGTTTATTTGTAAGAGAGAGAGAGACAGACTGTGAGCTGGGGAGGGGCAGACAGAGAGGCAGACACAGAATCTGCAGCCCGTTCCAGGCTCTGAACTGTCAGCACAGAGCCCAGCACAGGGCTCCAACTCACAAACAGTGAGATCATATCCTGAGTTGAAGTCAGACACTGAACTGACTGAGCCACCCAGGGGCCCCAAGATTAAACATTGATTTTAAATAAGGACTGGCTAACATGATTCAGAAGGATGGTCTTGAAAACCTGATTGGGAGGACTAAATACTTCGGAGGCAGAAGTGACAAACATTTGGGCTAACTGGATATGGGAGAAAGAAGGAGGCAAGAGTCAAAGATCTGTATTCTTCCTCACTCCCTTCTTGGCAGCAGGTGGAGCAATCCTATTAAAATAAAATCCAGATCAATTTCCTCCTCTGCTCTAAACCCTCCAGTGGCTCCCACCTGACTCAGAATAAAAGCCAGAATCCGTAGCCACTTACAGGGACCCACATACCGAACTTAGGGTTATCCCTGACATGGTGGTCTTACCCTCTCCTTCCTTCTGCCCTCTGCTGCGACTGCCTCACTGTGCTGAACATGCCCCAGGACCTTTGTACCTACCATCTCCTTGCCTGCAGTGCTTTGTGAAATCTCTGTGTTTTGCTGCCCTCACCTATTCCCTTCTCACCGAGGCCTTTTCCTGGGCACCCTCTCCAAAACTGCAGTCCCCTGGCACTCCCATCCTTTTGTTGCTTAATATTTATCCCTAGCACACATCATAACTATATATTTTACTTGTTTGGTTTTTGTCTCTTCCATTAGCATATAAATTGCAGGAGGGCAGGGGTTTTGTTTTGTTCACAGCTCCTGGCACGGTATTAATACTGAGTAAATGCTTGTTGAATCTAAATAAAGAACTCAAGTGTTCCATTTACCTCCAGGGAACATCAGATCTGCCATCATTTAGTAAAAGGCATTTGGTGGCTTGACTCTTTTCAATCGTAAATTCTCTTGGTTCATTTAAAGTTAGAGTCCATTTTTAAGGATTCCATTTCCACGTGATTTGTTGGTTTGTTTTCAGGAACTACATCACTCTGTTCGTGGCTTCCGGGCTGATGTCCCCACCTCACCAGGGTAAGCTGCACTTGGGGCTCACTGGTGTCCCAAGCTGTGGAGTGCCAGCCTAGGAAACATACTACCTCCTGGCCAGATTGGCTGGGACCCCTGGAACCCTGGCCAGCGAGAGCTACTGCATGGGATGGAAGGTTCTGGAGTCGGTGGAGACCCTCTCTCATCTCCAGGCCGTAGCCCGGTGTCTTCTCTGCACCTAACGGGTTTTTTAATGAAAACAACTTGAGCCAAGCAGTAAAATGGGAAGGGTTTATCCCCGCCCCCCTGCCCCCAATCTCACCCACTATAGATAAACCAAGGGAACACCAAATGACTGTTCTCTTTTTTGCCAGAGAGAAATTTGGAAAACGCAGGCCCTGGACAATCTATGGGGAGTGAATCTACACATGCATTTTGCTCTGGGAGCAGAGTCCAGAGTTTATTGAATGAATTGCTCTGTTCCCATATGGCCCACCAGGTGGCTGTAGAATATCACGGATGGGCCCAGCAAGCTGGCCTGGGCTGAAGAAGGCCAGGACAGCCGGCCAGGACAGCCAGGTGCTGCACAGAGACCCCTGGCCCACCTTCAGGCAGGGCTGTTCTGTGTTTTCCTACAGGGATGCCGGACGAGGATGTCGGCCCCTGAGACTTTCCTAGGAGAAGCATGGCTAACACCGTGGAGTGTTTCCACGGCCAGGAGCTAGCTAGCTGCTCTGTGTATCTCATCTGCTTTCTCTCTTACTCTCGAGAGCCAGCCTCTGAGGGAAGCACGGTCATTGTCTCCATTTCTCAGGTGAGGCCACCAAAGCACACCGAGCTTAGGTAACTTACTAGATGCCTCGGTACTATTGGGGATCCAGGGTGAAAGGGAACCAGATCCCATGCATTGGCCCAGTCTCTGGCCACACGGCAGCTGGCAGGTCCCTGCCGTGCACCCCCAGGGCACGGGACTAGCCCCCACCCTCTGTGTCCCACTCCAGCACGGTGACTGGCCCCAAGCCGTGCTCCCAGCTGGAGGAGTGCGCTGAGGGAGCGGGCAGGGTAGAAGGTAAGCTGGTGTTTACTTGTGCGAGCCCCTTCCCCTGGAACTCTTCTTGAGTGAAAAGTGAAATAGGTGAAATAAAAGGCAATCGGAAACAGACTTGCTCCTGTCTGGACGGCACGGGCCCCCAAACCTAACGCTCGCCAACCTTTCCTGCCAAACGGTGGGCTGACTATTCTCCGTGGCCCCTGGCATCCTGTTCCTGGCCCCCTTGTCCCAGGTAGCTGCCCATCCACCCCCAGGCTCCCTGTAGGTGACATCTTACACGAGCAGCATCCTGCTTGGTATTTCAGGTGCCTGGGTACCCGCGGGCCACACCGGTGACCACATGGCCCCGCAGAAAACAGGGGAAGGCACTGCACAGCCAGCCACTGGCAAGATAGGTTTGAGGGGAAATCACTGCTTCTGGTCCTTCGGGCAAATTACCTACCACATCTGAGGTCAGTTTCTTTATCAGTGAAACGAAGGTAACATCTGCTTACCTGCTAGTGGGTGCTAGTGGGACCGGCTGGAGTTCATGAAACCCCGGTGAGTGCTAAGTGTTTTGTTGGTAAGTTACTAGGAGCGATGGAGTATTAGAGGGTTTCCAGTGAGGATGTGCGGGGAGGGTGATGGATAAAGAGATCAGTTTGCACTGTTGACATTGAACCACGTCAGTGATGCAGTTGCAGCCTTCAGAGTCGGAAGCCGGGCGGGAGCCTGCTCTGAGCCCCCGAGGCCAGCGCACCGAAGGGACCCTCAGATGTTCCCCAGAATGTGTCCCTCTCCTCACCGAGCCAGAGCCTGTCCCCTGCTGTGACAGATACCTAACAAGACTCATTGACACTTTAACTGTTTGCTCCCAAACGGCCCATAAGAACATTATTTATTTTTTAAATAAAGATCTGCAGACCAGCTCTCCACAAAGTAAGCTTGGGGACGGCCCAAGTCGACCGCAGAGCTGGCCTGGAGCAGGTGTGCTGGGAAGGGGTTAACGGCCGGCTCTCTGGGGGCAGAGTGCTTCCTGGGCCACACACACTATAGAGTAACTCGCATAAAGGATGTATATAGAGCACACAAAGTACAACTTTATCCCCTATTCCAATCAGTAGAGATGTCACTGACGTCACCGAAAAATGAGTGCCACTCTGATAGGAATGTTAGCCGAGGTTTGTAAAATTTTTAATTTAATATTTTTTCTTTTAGAGAGCGCTTATGTGTGCACACAAGCAGGGAAGGGGCAGAGAGAGAGAGAGAGAGAGAGAGAGTCTTTTTTTTTTTTTTAATGCTTTGGCTTTTGAGAGAGAGGGTGAGCGGGCGAAGGGCAGAGATCGAGGGAGACCGAGGATCTCAAGCAGGCTCTGCACTGACAACAGGGAGCGCAATGTGGGGCTTGAACTCACAAACCGTGAGATTATGACCTGAGCTGAAGTTGGACGCTCAACCAACTGAGCCCCCGAGGCGCCCGAGAGAAAGAACCTTAAGCACACTCCACGCTCAGTGTGGAGCCTGACGTGGGGCTTGGTCCCATGACCCTGGGATCATGACCTGCGTGGAAATCAGGAGTTGACGCCCAACGCTCGGCACACCGAGCCCCCCGGGCGCCCCATGCCGCTGGTTTCATTTATGTTAATGAGTAAGCAGATCCTAAACGAAGGAGGTTTGTGTCAGAAGGTCCCTGCCTGTGCATGCCACAAGTGACTTCTTTGCCAAATTGGCTCATGGTGGGTCGGGTGTCAAAGACTTCTAACCTCATGTTTCTGTGCTAGTCACCACGTCGTGGCTGCAGGCACGAAACTTTTAGTTTGTATTCTTCATGTCTTCTCCACCACTTTCTTAATTCTAGACAATCAAGAAAACAATAGATCAAGTTTGCTCATATCTGGGAGCACATACCCCCCCCCCCCACAGCCGCTTGTGAGCTCTCAGTGTGACGTTGCTGAGGTCAGTCATGAAGACAGGTGCTTCTTCCCGGTAGCTGGTGTTGCCATTGTTCAGACGGCGGGGAAAAACGGAAGAGTGTGGATTAACAGTGAAACACGGTAGTAATGACTGAGTTTTGATGACTGATTACCTTTGTTTTTACTTAAGTTCATTAATTTTAGTAATGATTGTATTTAACAGCAAAATTCTGAAAATGCGGCAGTGGGTTCTCGCAGATGTGATGCCAAGCTGGCTGCAGCAGGTGTGGCCACAGGGGCCCTACACCGAGGGCAGCTCTGCCCCCCAGGATGTCCGGAGGAGAGCCAGTTGCCTGGTGTCCTCTGAGGCCCTGTGGGGTCAGGTGGTTGTTAGGGCCCTTGAAAGCCATGAATGGCCTATCCTTCCTCATCCTCCACATTCCCGCCTGGCGAGGAAGCCCGTCAGGAAACCGTCCTGACTGGCAGGCTGGAGACCAGGTGTGAATTTGGGGACATGAGGGAGAATGTCACTCTGTTGCCCCACCCTCGCACACAAGGGCACCCTACTATCCTCCTAGTTTCCTCTTAGGACATGGCTGGGACTGGAGTCCCAGACCGGGGACACCCATTACTGTTTTGGGGGTGTGTGTCTTTGGGCCAAGTATTCTCCTGAGTCTCTGAGCCTCAGTTTCCTCAGAGCACAGTGGGGATGCTCTGGCCAATGGCTGTGAGGAGAGGGATGGACAGGAGGCAGCTCACAGCTGCATCCTCCACAGACCCCAGGGGCTGGGGTAGTTTTCCCCCGCACGAGTTCTTCATGAGAGCTTCAGGGAACTGGAAACGTCCTCACATCTCCAGATCCCATGACAAAGAGGAAGGACTTCCGTCTTCCACAATTCAGGGGTGGGCGCAGCACCCAGGAGCTGTGCATTCTCAGCCAGAAGGACTTGCAGGGGAACAAAGTTGACGGTGTTGAGCAGGCCTTCCAGAGTGTTCTGTGATCAGCCCCAGACTGAGCTTCTTCACTCTTTTTCCGTCTCTGTTTCACTCTTTTCCGCCTGTTTGGGTTTGGTCACTCTGAGCGGTATGCAGGAGGCATTAACTGTGGGGAATCAGGCCACATGCGGTTGTGGGAGCTGGTGAAGAAGTCCAGGGAAGGCTGTGCCGCTGGGTGTTGTAGAGAGAAGCAGATGTGAATGGGGGCAAGGAGAGGCTGGAAACCACGGGCACAGAGTGGCCCTGAGTCTATCACCTCCCACCTCTGTGACGTGGTGACCTGTTGGAGCTGGCTACACCTAGTCCGGGGCTCGGAACCCATCGATGAAACAGAGGCGCCACTGGACAGTTTCTGTCCGAGCCAACAGTGGGCACCGGCCACCCAATGACACTGTGGGAGCCACGAAAGCACCCAGCTTAGCCAAGTTGATGTGGTGAAAAGCCACCACTGCACTATGCTTCTGGGGTACCAAGTGCTTTTGGACCTTCTCATCGTTCTTCCAGGTTCCTATGCCTCTGCATGGAGTGTTTGCTCCAGCCATGGCACCTGGAAAACTCCTACAGCAGCTTCAAAACCCTGCAGAGACATCACCTCCTCTGAGAAGAATTCCCTGACACCTGCCCTCCAGGACTAGTCCTGTACTTCACACATGGTGACTGCCTCTGTTGTACCTGCGGCAGTACAAGCTGTGCCTGTTTGACAGCTCAGGTTGGTTCATCCACGTACCCAGGATTGCACAGGGAGAACGGAGTTAGTGTCATACAGAGCTATAATTTGAACCCCTGTCAGTGACTCTTCTGATTCTAAGCCACCATGACTAGAAAGCTGAGAAAGATGTGGCCCTTGCCCTTCGGAAACTATTCAGTGGAGGGGAAAGAGAGCTGCAGTGTAGTTAGTTAGGCAGCTGGTGAAATTACCAACAGAGACTCCAGGGGTGGCCCCAAGGCTGAAGTCACAGCACTGTGCTCCCCAGAGGGTCTCCAGGCTGCTCTAGGCATGGCCAGTAGGAAGGTGAGGACCCCCTCCCTCCAGCAGCAGCTGTCAGGGAGCATGGTTCCAGTTGACTCCTCACCGTGTGGCTTCGGGCAGGTCCTACTTCTTGTTTGGAAGAGACGGGCCTGGGACGGGTGGCTAAGATTCCTCATTCACTCACCACCATCTGGCATTGCAGGTGGTTGTCTGGATTGGGCATTTCTTATGTTATTCCACCAGAGGGCGCCAAATCCCAGCTCCTGCCAAGTTGGTTCTCTCAAAAAGGGGTGGTTTTGGGATGTGAGCTCAGAGGAGGTGATGAGAGAGAGCTGTGTGTGTGGGTTTGTGTGGAAACAATTAGGGGTGCGTGTGTGCATGTGTTTGCATGCAGCACCAGAGTTTTTTCCCAACTGTCTACATCTATTACCATCACCCCTACCCTGCCGAGTTCATCTCCAGCTTTTTGCTGCCTCCCTTGCTCAGCTCTAGCCACACAGGCCCGCTAGCACTGCCTCCAACACTCCCTGCAAGATCTGGCCTCAGGGCCTTTGTGCTGTCCCTTCAGCCTGGAACACTGACCCCCTAGACTTCTCCAGGAACCTCCCACATTCCCTCTCAGTGAGGCCTTTCCTAGCCCTCCCATAAAAAAAGTACCTCCGAACCCCTTCCATGCTTTACTCTTCTTTAGAAAAACTACACAACACAATCTACACAACAAAATGTCACCTATTTAACCATGTTTCCAGTTTTGCAGTATAAAGTCCCTTCTCGTGGTGGTGCAACCATGTCCACCATCCATCTCCAGACTTTTTTCCATCTTCCCAAACTGAAACCCTACGTCCACTGAACAATAACCCCCTACTCTGCCCTCTCCCACCCCCTGGCAATGGCTGTTCTTTTTGTCTCTATGAATCTGCTCCGGCTGTCTCGTAAAAGCCATAGAGTATTTGTCATTTTGGGTCTGGCTTATGTCACTCAGCATAAGGTCTTCAAGCGTCATCCATGTTGTAGCATGTGTCAGAATTTGCTTTTTTAAGGCTGTATGATATTCCATTACATGTATATTTATATATTATTCATTTGTCTGTTGGTAGATGTGTGGGTTGCCCCACTCTTGGGAAGAGTGATGGTATGCATGTGCTCTTTTCCATGCTTTCTCTTTCTGCACAGCACTGAACCCCATCCAGGCACCCTCCCTTTGCCCCCAACTAGACATACAAATGATGGCATACAAAAGACACAGGCCAGCTAACCTAGCATTTTTAATCTAACATCGCTTTTTAAATCTCTAAAAATGCTCGGGACCTCGAAATGCTCTTTGGACCAGCTTTATCATTTCACTCGTGTCCTCATCAACGAGTTGATAAATCTTTGACCTGTTCATCCTGTATTTGTAGGACAGTCCTATTTTTAACTTTTAAGAAGTTATACCCTGACGTTCCAGAGGTGTCTTTTTCTTTTTTAACCAGGAATTTAAACATGCCTTTGTGGGATGAAATCGAATACATCAGTTCATGATGCTCTGCCAGCCAAGCTCGGGCTTCCGGTGTCCCGGGGCCACGTGAACGGAGCAGAGACACCGCCAGCGCCTATGTTCTCCGGGACCTTCTTGAGCTGTGGCCGCTGCTCCAAAGTCCCAGGCAGCTGATGCGGACCCGTGTCTGCGGCGCCCACGAAAGACGGTGCTTTCATGAGAGCGGCCTGCCCTTTCTGAGCCCTTCTGCGAGCCGTGGGATTCCAAATGCTCTGAATGCATTAGCTGACGCTCACACGGTCCCCATGAGATAGACGCCCTGGGGCAGATGAGGAAGCCAGCCTGGAGGATCACAGTGCAAGGGGAAGTTCTAGAGCAAAGACGAGAAGGAGGGATCTGTGTGTGGCGGGAGAGGTGAGTGGAATTTTTTTCTCGAGTTCTGCAACTTGTGGCGGAGATCATGCCGAGGGGGAAAGTGTCGGGTGCCAGACCCCACTCCCAGGGGACAGCACCCTTGCAGGGGGCTTGCTGACGGGGGCCAGAGCAGGCCCAGCCGCTGTGGCGTCCACCTGGTGCTGGCCTGACGGGCGGGCCAGGAGGGGGCCTGCAGGGAACAAGATGCCATCTTTCCCCCGCCTGGCGTCCTGTCCCTCCCCCGAAACAACACGACCCTGGGCCAAGAGGCGAAGTTCTTGTTTATTGTTGCAGTGACTCTTACAGACATTAGCGTTCAGTGAAATCAAGGAAGAGAACACATTAAATACATCACAACCCCCAAAACGGTACAGAGGAGGGGAGGGCGGGCCGGGCCGGTGACCAGACTGTCGGAGCAAGTACATTCAGTGGGTGTGTGGTGCCATCATTCCGGGCTCACGTGTATATATATTTTATTTATATAATTTATATTTATATATAGAGATCATTGAGTTTTGTGTATACAAAGAACAATATTGTTACAAATACAATACTCTACTTGTCCCAAGCTTTACAATAAGCTCTATTTCACCCTCTTTACAGAACAATAGTACAAGTTCAGACTCTAGGGGCTGTGCTGAATATGTACAAGAAATTTCCTTCCCACGTGGTCCTCACGCCCTGCTGTGATGGAGGGGGGCCAAGAATCGGGTCGTGTGCTCCAGAGGGCCCAAGCCAGGGAAGGCGCAGACAGACACGAAGCTCAAACCAGCAAGCGGCCTTGGAAGAGGGAGAGTAAACAGGTCTAAAAGGAGGTGGCCCTTGGTTGTAAACATTGGTAACAGCCACACCACTGGGTCGAGGGACCCAAGAAGGGCGTGTGGATGGGTTTCCTCAGCGTGCAGATGGGGACGTTGGGTGCGAATGTGGGGGGAGGCCTCAGGGGCGGCAGAAGTGATGGGGGAGGTAGTCGTTTAGTCTGGGACTCTCTGAGGCCGCTGTTCCATGGTGGGCTCCAGGCCCCGAGGAGCCTGCTCTGGGGAGGGCGTGCACTCCAGGCCTTGGTCTCTGGGGGTCTCCTCCTCTTGTGAACCCAAGGCTGACGGTGGCTCCCTGAAATGCTCCCGTGTGAGAAGGCAGAGACAGGATGCGTTCTGGTGCACCCTGGCTGGACCAGGACGGGTAGACGAAGCTGCGAACCTGTCCCCGAAGCTGAGTCACCAGCATGTCCCAGCCAAGCAGCAAGAGTGGCTTTTTGCCTGGGCCCTGTTGGGGAAGGCTGCTCTGTACATAGTGTTCCCCGTGATGGGGTGGGGGTATTCAGATATTTACATATATAACTATATATACTGGGATGCCAGAAGAGACCACCACGTCCTATGGATTTTCAAACACCGAGTTACTAACGCTTAACTCCCTCCATCCGACGCGAGCAGGGCCAAGAATACACTCCAGGTGAACCTGTACCGAGCTCCGGGAACGAGAGTATCTGGGTATGCAGAGCCACTTTCAGTAACAGAAGGTAGGTGGTGGACAAGTAACCTCACTCTTCTGCTAGAAGATGCTGGTCTTCCAGCAGCTCTTACCAAATGGGCTTTTGCGGCACTCGTCAAACGTTCTGAGACTTTTGTGCCATAGCGGCAGAATCTGTGTTCTCTGTCCCCTCTCCTTTGGGTGAAGATGCCTAATTGTGATATTGGCAGGCTGCGTAGGGACTGCTGGCCCATCGCGGATCGGCCTCTGTCCCGGTGCTGGGGCAAGTGGCCCGAGTGGTCACCCTGGGACCAGACCGGCATGAACCCCTCCCATGACCTTCC
The DNA here is from genome assembly GCF_022837055.1 of Prionailurus viverrinus. Classification (NCBI taxonomy): domain Eukaryota; kingdom Metazoa; phylum Chordata; class Mammalia; order Carnivora; family Felidae; genus Prionailurus; species Prionailurus viverrinus. The sequence continues at coordinate 76,062,389 of NC_062573.1, read as the reverse complement.
AAGGCTCGAGGCCTCACACCCCACCACTAATGCTTTGTTCCTGTTCTACTCTCTCTTTTTGGCAGAGGGAAGAGCGACACAAGACTCTTGAGTCCTTGACTATATTGTCAGACACACTACAGTTGGGTAAACTGAGAACTTGGGGCCATGGTTCTGGCTGATTCGGGCTGCGTGGGGCTGAGCCTCCTCTGAAGTCCAGGGGTCCTGGACTGTCCAGGCTGGCTCCCCTGCAGAGGGGGCAGCCCCTACTTTATTAAGGTTTATACTACAAACTGAGGGTCGACCACTGATGCCTTTGGAACATTCGGCTTTCCTGACTCACAGAAACCCTGAGGTACAGAAATCCCAGGGGAACACACTGCACAGTCATCTGGGGCTAGTCTCTTGTTCCGATTTTTTTTATGTGTCTCCCTCCCCGAAGTCCCTCCAACAAATAAATACATGAGCCAGTCCACATATGCTCACCGAATTCCTGTTTCCACAGATACAACATAAATATCCCATGTGCAGAGAGCAGGGACTCTTAATATTACAAAATATATTAGTTTCTCTTCCCCTGTCTCTGCTGAGGTCAGGAACGAAATGGAACAAAAAAAAGCAAACCAACCCACACCCACCTACGTGAAAACAAAATGCTCTTTGGACCAAGAGTAATTGGAAACTGGCTCAGGATAATATCACTACAACATCTGCATGAACTGAGACAGAATCCACAACATGAGGCACCTGGGAAAACACGCAGCATCTCACCCAAGTGCAAGAGCTCTCAGACCCACCAGGCAGCAAGCTGATGTTTCTAGAACACATCTGGGGATGCTTAGGCATCGTGTGAGGTCATCCTTGTCTCCTTAGTTTTGTCGTTTATTACTATTCTGGCCTCTCGAATCCCATCCTGCTACGTGGCCCTGAGCAGAGAGGAAAGCTGGTCTTACCTGGGGCCAGGAAGCCTAACACGACTGCATCTGCGTTCTCTTCCTCCACGGGAGCAGTCCGTCCTTCCGAGACCCCCAGGGTGAGTGTGGAGTGGGGGCACCAAGGGAGTCCACTAGGACCCTGAGCCAAGGCGGCGCTGGTGGGGCCAGGCCTCGGGGCGGGGGGTGGGTGGGGGGGGGGGGAGTCTCGCCCTGGACAAGGCTGAGCAGCCCCTGCAGGCCTCACCTGCCAGGGAAAGGGACCTCGTGGAGAGGCGAGGTGGGCTTTCCAAGGGCTCTGTGTGCCTCACTGGTGAGGGAAGGAGGCGAGGGCGATACATACACAAGAGAGGCTGTATACGTATGTGTGTGGCAGAGAGGGAGGAAGGAAGTACCTGCCCATGTCTATCGGCTGGTTGGTGACCTTAGCACAGCCGGAGGCGGCTGGGCTGCCCCAGGACCTGCCGAGCTCTCTGCACCAAGATGGCACCCTGGTCCCAGGCCATCTCCCTCCTACCCTTGGGGGAGAAGGCTCACCTTTAAGAACGCAATTATGTCGAAACTAAAAGTAGTTACACAAGAGGCATAAGGTTGGCTCAGAAATTCTGGGCGGAGGGGTGTGGAGCCCCAAGTCCAGTGTGGTGGGCAGGGCAAACCCTGAAAGACACAGCTGGTCTCTGCTGATACACCGTGTTCCCATACACTGAGCCAATCAGAGCCAAGACTAGCGGCTGGACTGTAGGCACTGCTGACTCAGCTCCTTCACTGTCCCCCCAGGAGCACCTCTTGGGGGAAGGGAGGAGTCCCCTGGAGCCGTGACGGTCCTCCTGGGACCCCCTGGGGGCCCTTCAGGATGGTCTGGGCAGACACCCGGTGGGTACTGGCTGCTCTCTACCCTCAAGGGCGTGTGTACAAAACTTTCTGGGTGTTAAAAAAAAAAAAAGCAAACTGGAGAGAGAGTAAAGAGGTCTGCAGATTCTTCGCTTCCTGTGTAGAACCGGTGCTGGGCGTGAAAGGGAAATGTCTCAGTGGGCACACAGATGCAGCACGAGAAACACACCACGAGTGAGGACAGTCCTCCATGCAAGCCGCCAGGCGGGGGGGCACGGCCTCAGATGTAAACGGGTTGCTCCTGGGCCGTCAGCAGTCGGTACATGGCAGCCGGCATCGTCTTCATGTGAATCTGAGGGCAGAAACGTGCATCAGCAGGCCTGAGGCTGCGGGGTGGGGTGGGGTGTGGCTGTGTGGCTATGGCCCCCCGTTGCCCCGGGGGGGGCAGCACCTCTAACCACGGCAGGGGGCGGGGGGGAGCTCTGAAGATCGCCCCTCACCAGCCACAGGGACCTGACTGAGGCCTCCAGGAAGAGAGGGATCCACGGGCTTTCTAAAACGTGTGGGGTGGCACAGAGTGCGCAGTGAAAACCGGGGAAGCTTTGTTTCGCAGCCAAGGCAAAAGGAGAAAATCCCTTAAAAGCAAGGGAGAGTGGCAGTAGGTAGTGGCGGTGGGTCGGGACCCCTCCCCCAGGGGGTCAGGTGGCTCAGGAGGCGGGCCCTGGAACAGCCATCGCCACCTGGAGGAGGCTGGAGCCCGGAGCTGCCCCTGGAGGCCTGGTCCATCTATCAGACGTCAATCTGAGACTTCCATGGCCCAGCAGGTGTGGTGACATTAACTGGAAGAATGGACAGAACTCGGGCGGCCCCCGGGGGGAAGCCACAATAATGAGGCTGAGAGTTGAGAAGAAAAGGTGAGCAAACAACGCAGGAGAGAGTGAATCCTGTTTCTAGGAGCCGCTCTCGGTCGCCGCTAGGCAGTGGGTGACCTCTGGCCTGAGTCTGATGGTTCTGCCTGTCGAGCAGGGTTTTGAACCACAAAAGACGCTGCCTGGAAGGCCTGTGTGGGGCCGCGCAAGCGCGAGGCCGGGGTCCCCCAGGCACACCCCCACCTCAGCCCCCGCTCCTACCTCCCCCACCGCATTGGAGAGGATGTGGACGATCTTCTCGTGAGGCGTGGCCACCACGCTCTGCCCGTTGATCTCGATGATCCGATGTCCCACGCGGACGCCGCCTCTCTCGGCTATGCCCCCTCGCATGAGGCTGCAGATCTGTCAGAGCCAAAGGCCACACCGTTAACCCTCACGGCAGGATCGCATGTCGGAGACCTGGGCGGAGACAGGACTGGCTTTCCTGGACCCCTGCTCTCCGTTCTCCACGGTTACTTTGGGGCATTCCAATCTCTCGGTTTCCTTTCACAAGCGACAGGGCTCCGTGGGCGCACAGGGCCACCCGGCCGCTCCACCCCGCCCGGGGGATGTAGTACATCGCAGGAGGTCACGGCACACTGAGTTCCGACTGCCTGTCATCCCAGCTGGGTCCTGGGGAAAAGAGCTTTTTGGACCTGTCACCGAGTCACCAACGGTTTCAAACTCTCAGCCTGTGTAACGCAGGTGAATACTATTTCCCACATTCACCGCTAGGACTCAGACATCCAACTGTATAATCTGCAGCCTGCTTTTCAGGGTCACGGTTACATGAGCCAAACCCCCCTTTGGGTTTCCAAAGTGTGGCCAGCTGGCCAGGACTTGCTCCTTTTGACCTTCTCGACTTAGCAGCCCGTGTTCAAACTCACTTCCCCCCGGAAAGGACAACGGGGCTGGGTTTTGTCTCTGTGTAGCCGCACATCATGGTGTGCAGAAGCTGTGGGCCGGTGGAAATGAGCTCCCCAGGGCTTGGAGTTGGAGGGCTCGGGGCTCAGCCCTGCAGGGGAAGGCCACCCCCACTTCAAACAGAACATCAGACTTTCTCCAAAAGAGTGTGTTTTTAGTTTACAAAGTTGACATTTCACACCAGATCGTGCGTTTTTTAAATTTTTTTTTTTAACGTTTGTGTATTTTTGAGACAGAGACAGAGCATGAACGGGGGAGGGGTAGAGAGAGAGGGAGACACAGAATCCGAAGCAGGCTCCAGGCTCAGAGCCGTCAGCCCAGAACCCGACGTGGGGCTCGAACCCACAGACCGTGAGATCGTGACCTGAGCTGAAGTCGGACGCTTAACCGACTGAGTTACCCAGGCGCCCCAGATCGTGCGCCTTTTAAGCCCACATAGACAAGACCGTGGCATCGTGCGACAATGCTCTGTGACCGAGTGTGTGGACCCCGCGGAGCCCCCCACCCGGTACTCTGGGGTCAGAATGCTGCTTAGGTGCTTCCCACACTTGAGACAAAACCAAGGGACCTGCTGTTGCTATACAACAACTCTTTGTTCATAGCTGAACTTTTAAAATTATTTGCATATGAACAAAGCAAACAAGGAAATATCGGCAGATAAAAACAGGTGTCTGCCCAAAAGCGTAAGGAGTAAGTAACCCCGGCTCCCTTCCTAAGAGGAAAGTGAGGCCGCTGAGGTCCAAGGAACAGATGAAGGGGAACTTCAAAGCTACTTCAAGGGTATTTCTAAACCTTGAAACAGACTTGGAATAAAATTTTAAAAACCTACCACTCTTAATTGAGGTTTTTAAGGGGGAAAAGAATAGCGTTCTTCAATGTGGAGAGATGAAGGGAAAGAGAAGGAGAGCACATCCAAAATCTAAAAAATCAAGGTCGCAGACAGAGAACAGGATGGTCATCAGAGCCCACAATTACTGTGATTGCAGAATAAGGCAAACCAGCACAAAAAGGGAGTGATGCTGAGTATGGAGTTCCCGTGTGGAATGAAGAAAAAGTTCTAGAAAGAGACGGTCGTGACGGTTATACCACTCTGTGAATGTACTTTAATGCCACTGAACTGTATGCGTAAAAATGCTTTAGACTGAGGGGCACCCGAGTGGCTTAGTCAGTCAAGCGTCCGACTTCCGCTCAGGTCATGATCCCACAGTTTGTGGGTTCGAGCCCCGCATCGGGCTCTGTGCTGACAGCTCGGAGCCTGGAGCCTGCTTCGGATTCTGTGTCTCCCTCTCTCTCTGCCCCTCCCCCGCTCATGCTCTGTCTCTCTCTGTCTCAAAAATAAATAAATATTAAATTAAAAAAGAAAAGTATTGTTTCCGGACAGATATCCACGTGATGAAAATACTCGTCATCCCTAAAGTGCTATTCAGGTTAAAAGGGCAAGGCAGAAAACATGCACGCATCACAGCCATGGGGGCCGGGGCTCTCCCCCTGCACGGTGCCCTGGAATCACTGGGGAGCCCGCCCAGTGCTGCACACCCCTGGTGGGGGGCTGGGCAGCTCTGTAGGGGCTAACAGGTGTACCCAGGTGGTGACACAATGGCATCCCCTGGCCGGAGGGGAAGGACGCACTTGGTGACACATCCCAGACTATGTCAAGTTGGCAGCTGGGAGGCTGACCCTTGCACCATCACAGAGAGATTCAGGGCCAGGGCTCTGGGAACCACCCTTCCCTTCTCATGTGCAAGGGCACAGGATTCTCTGCCCACAGGGGCACACAGGGCCTGCCCTCACTCACTCCTCCCTCTCCTTGCTGGGTTCTCTCAGGGAACTGCCTGGCTTTAAAAAATAAAAATCTGGGGACTCTGGCTGGCTCAGTCAGTTAAGTGTTCAATAAATATATATGCAGATGAATGAATGAAAAATTTTCTCGATCTATAAAATGAGTTTTGACTAGATTTTTGAACCGTGTACTTAAATAATCGTCAAGAGGCGCCTGAGTGGCTCAGTCAGTTGAGCGTCCCACTTCAGCTCAGGTCATGATTTCATGGTTGGTGGGTTCAAGCCCCACATTGGGCTCTGTGCTGACAGCTCAGAGCCTGGAGCCTGAGTCTGACAGATTCTGTGTCTCTCTCTCTCTCTCTCCGTCCCTCCCTTGCTCATGCTCTATCTCTCTCTCAAAAACAAACATTAAAAATAAATTAAAAATAAAAGTTAAAAAACAAACACTGTGCCACAGTTTTGTCAGATCTTTGGAAGAAAGTGTGGAGCCCTACTTACGATTCCATTCTGGACGCTGAAACCCAGCTGGTAGCGGAGGTCCGGTCTCCTGATCAACACGGTCGTCACTGGAGGACACCTCACGATGTTCAGCTTGACCCGGGGCTGATTCTTCAAACCCTGAAATGTGAATGGAGCACAGTGGAGAGGGTGACCGGTGAGGCAGGCAGGAGAGATCCAAGCAGACAGCACCAAAGGCAAATGGAGTCCTAAGGAGTCCCAAGGGATCTTCCATTATTTCTGGGACTCACAAAGCAGACCCGCATACAGGCCGACCGTGCCCAAGCAGGGACAATCCACTGCTAGCCTGTACCAACTCAGGGCCCAAAGAGCTCATTGACCCCTCACACCTGTGGCCAGTGTGCTCTGTGAGCGCACAAGGCTTGTGGGAGACTTGGGGAGGCTGCTTAAGAATCAGCCCCTCTGTGTTGGCACCACGTGTGGGCACCCTACCCTCACGGTCCGTCAAAACCCGTGCAGCCGATGAAACCAGCCTGTCACTGAGCGTGGGCTCCTGCCGCCCACAGGAGCTGTCTCCTTCAGTCCCTTGACAAACTGCAGCTCTAACTATGTCCATTCTACAGAATAAGACACCGAGGCTCAGAGATCCTAAGCAACTCACCCCGCTTCGCCCGCAGCGGGATCCAACCGGACATCTGTTCTGTTTTCAAAACCAAGCATTTCGCCTACACCCTGATCCCCCCTAAAGACAACGGGACAGCATGTATCATTCATGAGTAAGGCTTGCTTGACCAAGCAGCCAGGGAGAGCAATAAAAGAATGAATTCGTGCCACCAAAGCTTCTATTCTGGCCTTGCACCGGGCCCTGTCGTCAGCTTACTTTCCTACCCGGCTCGAGTCCAGGGCTCCTAACATCTGACTTCCCCACTGCCTTTGATGGATTGCAGTTGGTCCTTTCAACGTGTGAGTTTTGACGGTGCTCAATTTAACTTCCCACCTCCAGCATCTCTGCCCGTCTCCTGGGCATTCTGAATCGCTCTGTTTTCTGCTGGGTCGGAGCCTCCCAGGGGCTGCAATTTGGGTAATGCTTGGTGCTCACACGCAGGCAGCCCTCGCCAGCCACTCTCTGTGGTTTCTGGAAGATCTCTGGGAAGCTTCTCTGGTTCACAAAGTGATGATGTCCAAGTGTAGCAGCAGCAGACGAGCTGAGAGCAGTTCTCCCCGGGCAAAGTCCGCCAGGGACTGGCCTTCTGCACGACACAGGCCTGCTGTCCACGGGCACAGGGCTCCACAGGGTTCCGATGCATCAAGCTGTGTTTCCGCCTCTGCAGCCGGGCGTCCTCAACACTCCACCCCTCCCTTCCTCCACCTCTGTCTCCACATCACCCAGATAAGTGGTGGGTGACACCCGGAGGTTCCCTCCAGCTCTAGTTCTGAGTTCACCCTTTCCACGCATTCCTTCCCTCAGCGTATTTGCCAACAATACCACGTCTCGACCATTATGCTTAAAAACACCCGTTTCTGCTCAGATCATGATCTCACAGTTGGTGAGATCGAGCCCCGCCTCGGGCTCTACGCTGACAGTGTGGATCCAGTTGGGATTCTCTCTCTCTCCTGCTCTCTACCCCTCTCCCACTCACGTTCTTTCTCTCTCAAAATGAACAAACATTAAAAAATATTAATGAAAAACCAATTTCTAAAATTAAAAATGGGCATCTTTCAGGAAGGTGGTGCTCAGATATTAATGCGCATACAGTTGACCTTTGAACAATGCAGGGGTCAGAGGCGCTGACCCCCCCCCCCCAAACTGTGCGGTTGAAAATTCACATATAACTTTTGAGTCCCCTGAAACTTAACTACTAACAGCCTACGGTGACCAGAAGGCTTACCAATAACATTAACAACACATATCTTGTAAATGGATTATACACTGTGTTATTATAATAAAGTAGGCTAGAGAGAAAGCAAAGGTTGTTAGGAAAATCACAAGTTAGAAAATACATTTCCAGGACTGTGCTGTATTTATTGAAAAACACCTGTGATAAATGGGCCCGTGTAATTCGAGCCCGTGTTGCTCAAGTGCGTGTCTCTCTCCCTCCGGTGCCTCGTCTTTCTCACCCACTTGACTAGTCAATATTTACTGATCACTCCCCGCGTGCCAAGGCTGGTGTTAGGCAGCAGGGAGGGCTGCAGGCACACGCAGGGCAACCAGAGGGGCTGGCCCCCCTTCCCGCCCTCCACAATCACACAGCAGGAGACCAGGAATTTGTTGGAACCAGAGGGAAGTATGCCCCCAAAACGAGCACACAGAATTCCAGCTTCAGACAGTGCCACCAGCTTTGAGTGCTTACACCTGTGCACCTCTGGGGTGACGCAGGTGTGCATGTGACGCTCAGAGAGCACACCCTGAAAAGCCAGAGGAGGACTCTATTTTCTCAATTACCCCAAAAAAGCTCACATCGCTCCAGCGGGTTCCTTTTTCGTGTGCGTGAATTGACTGAAGAGGCCTGATTTGTCCTTCAGTGAACGAAGTTCTAGACTGAGGAAATGTGCTGCCAGATGAGGCTTAAAGAGGCGGCAATTTGGAGAAGAGACGGCAATTTGGAGTAGCCGGAGAACGCCACTGCTCCGCCGTTCCCCATCAGTGCTCCAAGTTGGGTCCCATTAACTTGGATTTCTGAGCTGCCATTTGAGAGGAGATGCCAATTAAATAAGCGGTCATTGTGTCCCCATGACAGCAGTGGAATGCTATAGCAAATTAAGAAATACTGTGGGAGAGGAAGGGGAAGGGAGAGGGGAGAGGGGAAGGGAGGAGACAGAAGCCAGAATCGTCTCTATAGTAACAGGAAAGCAGGACCATGATCCTGTGGAAGGGAGAGGAAAGCAGTGCTCTAGTTTGAAAAAGAAAAAATAATCAGGAGGGCAGGACCACAGAGGCAAGGAACTGCCTAAGGAACTGGCAGGAACAAGGCAAGGAACTGACTGCTAACAAGCTTTGCCTACCAACACTTACGCCTTAGGAATTAGGACAGGTGAAACAGGTGCTAGGGAAGAAAGCAATGAAAAGGATTCATTACCTCTAACTCTTTTCTAGAAATGTTTCTATTTTCCTATAACTGGGGGTGGCGGTGGGGGAAGTCAACATGCGTTAAAGTGGAAAGACACAGAATACATGGTGTAGACCCTTGTTTCTCAAAGGGCTTTGGGAGACTGGTGACGTCATCACCTGCCAGCTTGCTGAGGGAGAATCCCACCGCAGACACGTGCAATCTGCATTTCAACAACAGCCCCACGGCTTTCAATTCAAAGTTTTCTAAGCCGTGAACTATCCATCTATGGATCCGTCGGGATGAGAGCTGCTAACTTCACTGCAAGGTGCACTGGCACAACAGTGAAATGAGCTACCGACCAGAAGCCCTGAAGAAGCCCAGAATATTCCCCTGAGCTGGCCCCACAGGTGGGGTGGGGCAGTGTGATCATGTGCTTAGGTGGAGGCAAAAGAGGTATGCTGTCTAAGGACTTTTTTAAAATTTAAAAAAGATTTCATTTTTTGAGAGAGAGGGTGCCAGTGAGCAAAGAGCAAAGAGAGAGGGAGAATCCCACGAGGGAGGGAGGGAGGGAGGGAGAGAGAGAGAGAGAGAGGGAGGGAGAGAGAGAGAAGCAGGGCTTCCCCAAAGCAGGGCTCGAACTCACAAACCCTGTGATCATGACCTGAGCCAAAGTCAGATGCTTAACTGACTGAGCCACCCAGGCGCCCCTGTCTAGGGAATTTTAAAACAATATGACAACGCACAGAAAGTCTGCATTTGGTGCTGGCAATCCTAGCTGAAGTCAGTGGTAAAGTTCTCGTCCCAGGCAGGATGGACCACTCGCATCTCTCTGCTTGACAAAGCAGCACATCTCAGGGCACCGAGGACGGTAGGCTGTGTCCTGGCTGGACCTGCCGGCTACGTCCTCGTCTGCTGAAGGCGGCCCTGGAGGCACTGGTTTTCTTGCTCTGCCTCTTCAGCAGTGATATCGTGTGGCCTTTGAATTCTGATTCCACAGAGACTCCATTTACAGACATCAAAGATCAGCTCCCGGTGCAAACAAACCTTCTCCCCGTAAGAAATTGCTTCCAGGGTGCTCTGATTGTTCGCGGAGCAAGCTTTGTGTCTACCTTGATGAGAGAGAGAAGATGAGTCCTTGTGGGGCCCCTGCGCCTGGCACTGGCCTTGGGGTCTCAGCCTCCCTCATCTGGTCTGCCTTCTTACATCTGGATGCAGCTGTCTGCAGGAGAAACCTGGGCAGGTCATCTGCACCCTGGGGGTCTCTGATGGCTTGTCTGTGAACCAGGTGCCCATGAGGGAGGGGCGCTGGCTGTCACGAGGAGGGAGGGAGGGAATGAAGGTGGGCGCCGCCTGGCACGGGCAGGAAGCCTCAGGAAGCTCCTCCTCCGTATTCTCTCCCTCTTCTGGCTCCTCCTCCCCAAACGTTTCCAGGCCCAGATCCACTCCCCATGCTCCCTCACCCACCTCCCTCTCTCTGAATGGATCCCCTCCCCCACCTCTGAACCCCTGCACTCCCAAGACAGGCTTTCTCCGCCTTTGCACTTGGGCTCATTCTCCGCATGGGGCTGGGTGTCTGGCACCATCCTGCACCTCTACCCACGAGATGCTACAGCATCTCCTTCTCCCAGTTCTCTCAACCTAAACTGTCTCCGGACCCTGCCAAGCTTCTCCTGAGGAAGGAGGTGTGTGTCAAGATCCTCGGCCGAGAACCACTGCCTCAGGGGCTGAGTGATATCAAGGGGGCTGAGTGACCTGGACCCACCACTGATGAGTGATTACATGACTTTTCTGTGCCTCAGTTTCCTTACTTGCACAACGGGCATGACAATAGTACCTGCCCTACAGAAGGCTGCCATGAGGGTTCCGCGAGCAAACGCGCACATTCTCATAATGGTGCCAGGGACACAGCGCTCAGCTGCCTTTAGCTACCCGTTCTTTCCTTCACATCTCTCCAGCAAGATCAAGTTCCTGGGTGCAGAATGTATATCGTGTGTGTCTGGTTCCCATGGCCCCTCAGGGGTTTTCATGCACGCACAGTGTTAAACAAGTCATTTGCTCACTAGTATGAAAGGGTATCCGTGAACCTTGACACGTGTGAGTTGCCAAACGTGGGTGGGTCCTGTGTCCCCGCTCCAAGCCCCCAGACCCCTGGTCTCTCCACGGTACCACACCACTACATCAGCCTTCCCTGGCTGTGCTCAGGCTTGTCTCCACCGGCTGCAAAGCCAGCCCAGTGCCCATCAAGTCAAGCAGCAACTCCAGAAGGCCGTTTCCCTTTATGTTATCCACCCGCCTAGATCTTACCCCTCCCTTCCAAGCCCACCTTAAAAATCAGAAAGAATTCTCCTCCCTCTGCGTGTGTGCAGCATTTCTCCTCTCTGTTGCCATTAGGCCCACCGAACCCTTTCAGTGATAAATTAGCCTCCACAGAAGTGCTGATATTCTGCTTCTCCAAAGTTCAGCTCTGCCTAACGGAGGCCCAATTAAACATTCATGAGTGAATATGCACGTTCAAGGTAGGGTCTTTTTATATATATATATATATAAAATATATATAGACATAATATATATATAATATAGACATAATATAAACATAATATATATAATATATAATATATAATATATATACTATATAATATATATACTATATATACAATATATATACTATATATACTATATATGTACTATATATGTACTATATATATACTATATATAATATATAAATACATATAAACATATATATAAACATAAACATATATATACATACATATATAAATATATATGTGTATGTGTATATATACATACACATATATACACATATATATATATTAAAGGTAGGGTCTTTTTTTATATATATATATATATATATATATATATATATATATATATATATATATTTTTTTTTTTTTTTTTAAAGTAAGCTCTAACCCAGCATGGGGCTTGAAATCAAGATCCTGAGACCGAGAGTCCCATGCTCTACTGACTGAGCCAGCCAGGCGCCCCAAGGTTCTTTAATCTTTAATGTATGTTAAGAAGGGGTAGAGAATTTATTCAAGTCTAAGATGTAACAAAAAGAAATTAAATGAGGTCAAAGAGGACTATTTTTTCTCTGCGAATGATAATCTGTGGAGAAATCAGAATATATCTGTTTCACTAAAAACGAAGAGGCACCCCTCTCTGTGTCCTAGACGCTTAATTTGACTTCCCACCCTCTGACTGCCCAGCCATGGATGTTGGCTTTTGTGATTTTATTTCGAATAACCATTATGTGAATTCATTCACTCTCGCAGCCCACATACATGCACACACACACACACACACACACACACACACACAGCTATGTTCTAGGTCACAGGCCTTCAGGAAACCTCGAGGGATGAAACAAAGTCATAGAACCCAGTCTGCCTGTGGTGTCACAGTGCTTGGCTTGGAGCTGGGGTCTCTAGATACTGAGGTGAAGGAGAAATGTTCCTACTGGCCATGCAATCAGCAAGTTCCAATGTGCTCGAGAAACTACATACGGATGGTTCACTTCTTACAAGAAAATCTAATTTCTTCCTCTCACATATTCCTATTAAAGTTTCATGTGAGTAGCTCTTCTCAGCCTTGAGCAAGAGTGTCTGTTCAGGTTGAACGAGAAGGAATGACATTCACATGTAAGAAGGAACACACGGGCCGTACCAGGAGGTCCCCCGCTTCTCACAGCACCTGGCACGTGTGGATCATGTTACATAAGCTCTGGGGGTGGGGGGCATGCTCACTTGGATCCCAGCCACGGCCACTGTGAAGGAAACCGTGCTCTCAGACCTGAAGCATTTCCATGATTTGTAACAGGGATGGCCAATCACCTCAAGTATATCTAGCGGATTATCAGTGATTATCTGGATTACTGGGCTGTGGAACTTTGGTGGAGGCTGGGTGCAGGCTTAGGGGAATAGAGTGCTGTGACTGATTAGTGATGCCTGCGACGGCACAGACAAGAGAGTGGTGTTATGCGAGTCAAATAGACAGTCTTTGATCAAAAAATGATTTCAGGGAGGAGCCTGTTAAGAGCCTGAGGGCAAGCCCATGCCTTTTGTGTTTGCGTCCTCCTCTGTGCCAGACCCTCAGTTTATGTTCATAGTGCTAATGGCTGAAATACAGTCATACTTCATCCTCTGGGTTTTCCCATTTCCAGGTACCTTAATAATGCTCTGGCAGGTGGACAGAGGTAAGCCCACCAGGCTGGTGCCATTTATGGACATGATCTGGTCCCCAATATTCAGCTTCCCCGATTTCTCGGCGGGGCCTCCATGCATCATGTTGGCGATGATCACCGTTGGCAAGATGGACCCCCAGCCAGACTCCACAATCACTACACCCAGGATTTCTCCTTTCTGCTTCTCTATGAAGACCTGAAAGGGAAGGAAAAAACAAAACGACAACACTTAGAAAGCCTGAATCAGTAACCCCAGGGTAGTGACACAAATCAAAACTTTTCCCCACTTCCTATCTGGACTCAAGAAAGACATTTCCCTCGGGTGCCTGGGTGGCTTAGCCGGTTAAGCATCTGACTTCGGCTCAGGTCGTGATCTCACAGTTTGTGAATTTGAGCTCTGAATCCAGGTCTGTGCTGGTATCTCAGAGCCTGGAGCCTGCTTCAGAATCTGTCCCTCTCTCTGCCCCTCCCCCGCTCATGCTGTCTCTCTCTCTCAAAAATAAAAAACATTACAAAAAAAAAAAAGGAAGACATTTCCCTGAGGTTCCAACCCAAATGAGCCCTGTCTTCTCTTGAATCCATGGCATTTGGTAAGAAACACAGGTCCATATGATTTCTTATAATTCTCATGCCACATAAGCAATCTTGTCTTTGGCAATATAAACACAAAGAGCACCGGGTGCTTTTTTCTGTAGTCCCCAGGGAGGGGGAAAGAGGCTGTGTAGGTGGGGACTTCGGTGGCGCCTTATGGTTTCCGGAAATAGCTTTTGGGTCCTATACACCGGCTGCCCTAATCCCCAGTGTTTCACAAGTTCTCTCCAACACTGAAGATTCTTGTGTTAAAAATAAATAAATAGACATTATAGACATTCTCTCTTTGCAAGGAGAAAACTGAGGACGAAGGGGAAAAAAAATGATGCTAAGCTCATCTCCACCGAAAGGTTGGTCGAGGAAGTGGGAAAGTCGTATTTTAGATGGGCATAATTGCTTCCTAGGCAGGGCAGAGAAGACAGGAGTCAGTGTTGGTTATCTGCAGTCTCATAAGACTTGTGGACACACTACCAAGGGGCAAGTCACGTTCTGGAAGTATCTGACAAAGAGAATGTGTATTTATTTATTCAGATTCGCAGATACACACACACACACACACACACACACACACACACACACACACACAGTGGTGGCGGCTGCTGGGCCCTGACAAAGGCTCCTCACAGGCTCACGTCCCTTCTCCTGGCTGCCGAAGCCCACAGCTGGCCGCTTCTCTGGAGAGCTGCCCAGCGGGACACATTCCCTATGACGGGCTGTTCAGTTGTGTCCTCCTCGAAATTCATATTCTCCAGTATCACAGTATGACCTTATCTGGGGGCGCCTGGGTGGCTCAGTCAGTTAAGCATCTAACTTCAGCTCAGGTCATGATCTCACAGTTTGGTATGTGAGTTCAAGCCCCGTGTCCGGCTCTGTGCTGACAGCTCTGAGCCTGGAGCCTGCTTCGGATTCTGTGTGTGTGTGCCTCTCTCTCTCTGCCCCTCCTCCACTCACGTTCTGTCTCTGTCTCAAAAATAAATGAACGTTAAAAATAATAAATAAATTTAAAAGAATACGACCTTATTTGGATACAGAATCTTTGCAGAGGCAATCAAGTTAAAATGAGGTCATTAGGGTGGGCCCTAATTCAGTATGACTGGTGTCCTTACAGGAGGGGTAAGTTTGGACACAGACACACACGCACATAGGGGAAGATGATGTACAGACACAGGGATAAGACAGTCATTTCCAAGCCAAGGTGAGGGGTCTGGGACCCACCCTTCCCCCACAGCTCTCAGGAGGAACCGACCCTACGGACAACTTGATTTTGGACCGCTAGCCTCCAGAACTTTGACGTTTTTTTGTTGAAGAAACCCAGTCTGAAGTACTCTGTTAAGGCAGCCCGAATACACGGATCCACCCTCCTCCAATCTTGGTCAGTCAACGACTGACCAACACAGGGTACAAATGTCTGCCAAATCCTTTGGCCCAAGGTGGGACAAGTCTTCCCTGTGACCCAGAGCTTCCTCTGGATCAGAATGAAGCTCATCTCCAGCAAGGCCACATTTCTCTAAGCTTAGCGTCCCTACCACCCTGCTGCCCACACTCACTTTTTCCTGAGTGCCCTCTCTCCCCAAATCCCTTGAACAAGAATCCCTGCCTCAGGCTCTGCTTCTAGGGAACAGAGGACACCAAACCTACATCGGTCGATAAAAAGATCACTTTCAAATACAGTACTTTGTATCTCCTTGGGGAAGCCGAGCCCCTGGACTAGACTTTGAAGACACCCAGTTCCGACCTGAGCCCTGGGGGGGCCTCTTCCACACAGACCCCATGTTCCAGCCATGCTCTCTCATTCATGGCCTCCCAGACAGCTTCAGGCTTCTGTACTTTGGCCCAGCTCTCTGCAGTCTTTTACACTTTCCAAAGAATACCCAGACCTCCAGCCCAGCTCCAATGGCTGCATTTTCCTCCAGACATTCCTGCAAAGCTCTGTCTGAAGCAACAGGCCGCCCCTGGAGGAGCACAGAGTCTGTCACCTGAGACCCGACATCTGCTCCATTCTCACAGTGGTCTCTGACCAGTGCTTGTGCTCAGTACCATCACGAAACTTTTCTGTGCCATTTCTGAGATGGTGGGCTTGGGAAGGCGGGGAACGGGTCCTGTTCACCTCTGGGAACCCACCCCAACCCTCGTTCAGGACTGCCCGGAGCAGAGGACGGTCCACCTTGGTGACAGGCCCTCACGAGAGGGGAGCAGGAGTCGGGCCTGAGTCCCCGGCAACGTCCCGCCGATGACGCGCTCCTCCCTCAACCGTCCCACCTTCCCTCCCCGGCAGGGCTGCCCCCACACTCCTGGGGCTCCTGCCCCTCCGGCCGAGCTCGGAGAAATACCTACATCTTTGCAGTTTTCCGACTTGGAGAAGTGGATGAGGTCGTCGTTGTACATGTCCTGGGTGTTGAGCAGGTCACTGTACTCCTTCTGGCTGAGGTCTTCAGGGTTAATCCCGTTGGCCCTGAGGAATTCCTGGTATGCCACGCTGAAGGCCTGCCCGATGGACTGTGCGATCAGCTGGGCCTGGACGGTAGCCGGAGAGGGAAGACAGAGGTCAACGAGCAAGCCCTGCTGGCGAAAGTGCCTGGGTCCCTGCAGGACCGGGAGCCCCAGGCATCAGCCGGGCCGGTGGGTCGACACGCGGCACCAACCCCCGCGAGGGGCCGTTCCCAGAATGACTAGGGACGTGTCTTACTATGATAGTGATCACAAGGGAGCCGCCAGCATCCAGTGGACAGGAGTCAGGGCTGCCGGACCCACTGCCACGAAGAGGACAGTCCTGCCCAAAGATGAGCCACTCTATACCCTGAACAACCCCCTAGCCCACCGGACGCTCGTACCCATGGACCACCCAGATCAAACCATCTGAGTCCAGGGTGGCACTTCAACTTATGTAGAACACAAAGGCATTAACTGCACGGTTCTAGTTCATGTGGAAGGTTCCGAGCACACAGCTGCTATGTTAAGTGAGAGAAGAGGATGACTGCTTCGTCCGGCATCTTCCCCAAGACGTAAGCTTCAAGATTTTGGAACATCATTAGCAGCAACGCTATCGGTGGTTATCTGGGTGGCCAGCAAATCACATCACCAGCAGCCTGTGTATTTGCTGCACACTGAGGGGATTCTGCATGAGGGTGGGGCCCGTCTACACGTCCATGTTCCTACTGAGCTCTCAATTCAAAATGTCAAATAAGAAGGGTTTCCAATATTCAGTGAAACGCTATGTCGGCATAAGCATGGGATGGCTCTGCTATTCCTTCTGGAATGGCCGGGCCTGAGCGTCGACATGCTGTAGTAAGTACAATTTTATTTGGGCTTGCTTTCCTTTAATTTTCCTTTGTATTACATTTATGGCCACGCTTTAGTCTGTGGACACATTTTCAAAGGGGGAGGTTCTATTACCTATGAATTTTATTTCAGGACGGTAACGGGGCACCACAAAACATCTGTTGTAGGAAGGGGGTTCTGGGTCCCGCGGAGTTGTAAACCCTGATCGAGCCCAACCCGTAGTGTCCAGGTGAGGAGACTGAGGCCCAGAGACGTGAAGGAACTTGCTCAAGGTCACACAGCTCACGGGGCAGGAACTGTGCTTCTGTAGGTTCTTTCTCGGCAGCCTCTCCCTGCATTAATTCACCCACGCTATGAATTCAGCTCGCTGGCCGCCACCAGCATTTCTCACACGCCTGTGCTTCATTCGGCACTAGCCAAGGACCGTGACAGCAGTCCTCGCCTCTAGCCTGTGACTGACGGGAGCACGATAGTGCCACGGGCCCTCATCCTGAGCTCTCGAGACCACGTTTCAGAATTTAGCAAATTTTGGATTTTAGAAAGGCAACAGGGTGCATGTATCACACACGGTCTAAAAACCCCATCGGAACCCGGGGAATTGCCCTGTAGCCAACAGTAATAGTCCTGCAGCAAAATGGCGAAGATTCATGGTAAGCTGGAAAAATCCTAGACATGGTCTCATGGCAGTCCCGGATGGGCTTATCAGCCAATGGACTACAAAAACCCCTTTTGCTTCTCGAAGCCCTTTAGACTTGGGAACTATGGGTCTGTTTCATCGCCCCCGTTGGACAGGCAGGGAACAGAGGCTGAGAGGTGAAGGTAGCAGTTTAGCTAAAAGCAGCTGATGAACACTGAAATCGGAACCTCCTATGGTGGCTGGCTGTAGGCAAAGAAATGCTTCACTTTTCTCACTCTGTGAATCTCGTGACTTCACACGCACGAGTCATGAACAACGAGGACCGCCACCCCGTGTCCTGAGTAAAACGGGGAGCGAGGCATCACTACAGGCACGAGAGGCACATGTGGACGGATGACCTGAAAAACGGCAGCACGCGTGCCATTACTGACGGAGGCCCCTGGCAGACGCACAGGCTGCTGCTGTGTGCGCGCTGTCTCCCGGGGCCGCACGGCAGCCCGTGGGGGAGATGCTGTCGTTTTGCACAAGCTCGGGGGCCTCACAGCCTGTAGGCGGAGGCAGGATCCAGACCCAGCTTTCTTGGCTCTGGAGTCAATGCTCTTCTGTCCTTTGCTTCAGAAGCAAAGGGGGTAAAAGTAAGATTGCCGGGTCCGCTCTTATCACACCTCTTGCTTCCTCATTCCTTTCATCATCTTCCCAGATGGGAGCCTGCACAAAAAGGGACCCCCTCCTTAGGAGCTCAGAGCCATCTGGGGGCAGCAGAGCATCACGTGGGCATCCACATGCCTGGGCGGGGGGGGGGGGTGCAGAGCTAACTCCACCTTTCCAGCCTGCCTGCAGGACACACGAGCCTTAAGCTTCCAAGTATCACTTCCGAAACTTTGAGAAACTTCCAGAACTCATTTTCTCCCCATCTGCATGCTTGGCCTCCAGCTTTCAAGGAATACCAGGGAGGATGACTGCCTTCTCAGCGATCTCGTCCCGGGGGGCTGTATTCTAGGGAACCAGACCAGCGGATGAGGGTGCAGAGAGCGTGAGCGTCTCCACTCCCTGTGGCTGAAGCCCCGGGGAAGAACAGCTGGCCTTGGACTCCTAACTTCTTGCAGGAAGGCAATTTACTGCAGCTAGATGAATACCCTCCTGGAGAAAAATGGCCTCATTTAAGGAGCCAAGGCTCCCACAGGCAATTTTCTTTAGCTACGGGCTCTCTGCTCAACATGAGTAACAGTGTTTATGCCGCTGTGGCGGGAGGAAAATCAGCACAATGATGCGGACACGGCCCCACTGGGGGGGGGGGGGGCTCTATGGTTCCAGACCTTCATCACGGGGCCATGGCCCCTGGCCCTGAAGGGAGCTTCTAAGACCTGCCAAGCTTGAGGAGAAGCCAGATGCCTACGAAGCTTGAAGCCCAGAGGCCTCCCCAGCAGTTCCAGGGATGCCTGGGGGAAGAAGGCCCAAGGGAGGAAGGGGCCCTGCCTCTGCGGTGAATGAATTTTCTCCGTTGACTGTGATGCCTGGGAAGATGGGGGTTAGGACTCACTGGCTTGGTGACAGGAGGAGCTGCTGGTTTTCGTGAGGACGGAGAGCTGGCAGGCGGTGCTCCAGCCGCTGGCGGGGGCGGGGAGGTAGGAGCAGGAATCCTAACTGTCCTGTGGTCTAGAGGGCGATGCTACACAACCGAGAATGATCCTCCCCAAATGCCCTCATGCCCAGGAGACATGCGCTTGGGTCCCTCATGGGTCTGACTGCTTTCCTTCTCCTCTTTCCCCTCATTCTAAGCCATCCTCAAACTATACCAGCGGGCCCCTACCTCAGGGCCTTTGCACTTGCTCTTTTCTTAGTCTCAGTTGAGGCAGGTCTCTCTTCAAATGTCACCTCCTCAGAGAAGGCTCCGTTGATTATCCTACCTGAAATAGCTCCTGTCCCGGCTTTATTTTTCCTTACAGAACTTCTGGCTATCTAGCTTAAGTACATTTATCTATTTATTTTCTATCTCCCTATGAGCATCATACCGAATACCTTGTCTGTTTATTCAGCCTTGTATCCCTAAAACAGTGCTTGACACATAGTAGGCGCTCAACAAATATGTGCTTCATGTATGATTGAGACTGACTCAGGCTCTGAGAAAGAGAGAGAATCTGGCCCACCCAAAGGCAGCCCAGGTCACCCAGCGGGGAGATCCGGGGAGGCATCCTTACATCCTCAGACTCAAAGACGTGGCATATCATCTTGTACTGCCTTTTTCCATCCTGGGATGGGTGGGAGGCTTCCACATTCTCCTGGGAGTTGGAGCGGGGCATCCGCCTGCGGGCCATCAGTACGACGATGTTCCCGATGTCCGCTATATAGGAAATGGTCCTCAGAGGGTGGTCCATCATCGTCTCCTGGAGGGCATAAGGGAGAGGATGCTGAGTCCAGAGCAGCGTCTAATGGCCCATGAAAGAGTCTGTCACCCCACAGCCCGGCCAAGTGCAGTCCCCGTGTGGCAGGTGGGGGCTGGGGGCTGGGTTCAAAGGCTGCTCCCAGATTTACATGCACCCACTCAGGCCTGGGGGCAGTTCCCTGGACTAACAGTGACCCAGATCAAGAGGGGGTCTGTGGTACGTGAAATAAACGTTCAGTCGTTTTACAACCAGTAGAGTCTCTGGTGGAGAGGTTAAAAGAATAAAATACCCACATGTGACGGTTGCATTGTGCGTGCGTGCGTGTGTGTGTACGTGTGATTTTAAACAAAATTTCGTAAAAGGCGAATCTGTTCAAGGTCACGAATCTTCTCGTGAAAACTTATGAGAAGGATTTGCAAACAGCATCCATGGCTTATTTTTTCCTTAGATCTTCAAGGAAACGGTCCCAGAGCACCACGGCCCCCTCCCCCGCAGCGGGCGCCGCAGACACAGCCTTCTAGCTTGTTTGGAAGCCAGCAGCTAAGGACAGGGGACCTACGGACACGGGCACAGGCTGGGAGCGGCCACGCTGGGAACTTCACCCCGGGAAAGGTGGCCGGCCAGCTAATACCTGTGTGTCGGCATTCAGTACTTTGATTCTCTGGGTAGAAATGAAGAGATCCACCTCGGTCATCGGCTGAGATTCCCCTTCGGGAGCCTGAGAAGAAAGATGCACCAAGGGAAAGCTTAACGCCTCACCCCGACTCGAGGGCACGGGAGCAAGGTTAGCTCACACACAGAGGCACTGAGACACAGTCACCAGAACGGCAGGGCTGACTCCCGATTGCGACCGCCAAAGCAGAAGGGACCACAGAGGACGGACTCACAGACGAGGGTGAGCGTTGCCGGTTAAGGGGGAAGACGCCCAGTCCCCTCTGCTTCTCCCCCTACAGAAGAAGGGTGTGACTCTGGGAACGATGGTCGTGAACTGCCCTTTCTACAAGGCTTTTGGAGCCCAACAGATTGGAGAGTAAGGGCAAGTGACCCACACCCCGAGACCTTGGAGCAGTCAGAGTGGCTGCCCCTGTTCAAGTGATGGGGGACAATGTTTAGAGCAGGAGCAAAGTCATTTGGATGCAGTTCTGGTAAAAGGGTCTTCACATTCGCACACCATCACAGCGACACAGAAGCCGTACCCACTCCTGAAGCCACCCCATTAAGAAGGAGCCCCAGATGCCTCAACACCCCATAGGTAGCCCACAAGCACCTAGAAGCTCGATAACCAAACAAGCACATCCGTCTCGTTCACTTAGGGTTTAAGTCCGCACAGTGTGGTTATTAGCGAGTTTTCTTTTTTGCATCCAGCAATCTGACAAATCCACAAGTCAAACGTGACTGTAATTGAACAGACCCAAGTCCCTGCCACATTAATGCTCCTGAAGGGTGGGAACTTTCACACTCCTGTAGGATTCATTTAGCATCTCCAATCCGCTGCCTGTTGTCTCTCTGATGTGAAATGGCTCATGAGCAACAGAAAACAGCCACTTTGGGCAACTCAGTTTTGAGAAACGTTGGCTAATGGGGCGGTTCAAAAAGAAATCTGAACGAAAACTTGCTGGATGCAGAAAACAAAAACACAAAATAATAAAAAGGCAAAACATAAATAAATGAAAAGAACAGGCATAACACCAAGCTGATGACGTTATTTGTACTGCACCTTCTTTCTGCTTTTGGCTAATTTCTGGGCCATCTGCTTAGCATGGAAACAGAGACAGGAGAACAGTTAGAAAAGAATTTGCAGAGACTCAAAGCCAAAAAGGGAATTGACAAACTAGTATCAATAGTGCATAAAGCATTTCTGTGTCAGGAGAACTGACTTTAAAAAAATCCTGGTCTACAGACAATCAATTTCCTAACTCACGATTTCGTAGGTGGCAGGGGCCGTAGGAGGAAGGAAATGGATTGAGGTGCTTTTTCTATGTAACTGTAATTGATGCTTTCAAAGAACCAACTTGGTTCTGTTGATTTTCTTTATAGTACGCCTGTTGGCTACTTCCTTGATTTCAACCTACATCTGAATTTCCTTTTACTTTCTTTGGATTACATTTGATTTCTTTTTTTTCTAGCTTCCTGAGATGAAAATTTAAAGGACAGATCTTTAAACTTGTTTTTGCCCCAATACATTCATTTAAAGCTGTGAATCTCCCTCCAAGCACTGCATTAGCTGTATCCACAAATTTGTCATATTCCAATCTAATTATCCCTTCAAAATGTTTTCTAATTTCCACCGTGAGTTTTCCCTTGAACTTTGGATTAGAGTTGTGTGATTAATTTTAATACATTTGGGGATTTTCTAGTTTTCTTTTTGTTACTTATTTCTGAATTAATTCCACTGTGGTCAGAGAACATACTGAATTGTGCTGGGTTCTTAGCCCTATGATCCAGAACATGACTGACTGTGGTGAATGTCAGGTGACTCCAAAAGATGCATTCTTCAGTTGTTGGGAATAGTGTTCTACCAATATCAATGAGGTCAATTAGGTTGGTTAAGGGTACAGTTTAAATCTTCTGTGTGCTGCCTGATATTTTTGTTTGTTCTAAAGTTTACTGAGAGAGGTGTGTTAAAATCTCCAGCTGTTACTATGGATTTGTCCCTCTCTCCTTTTGGTTCTGCTAATATTTGCTTTATCTGTTTTATATCTGTGTTATAAGGTACATACAGATTTAAGGTACTTGCGTCTTTCTGTTGGATTCATCTTTTTATTGTTCATCTCTAGTAATAATTCTTGCCTTAAATTTGTGTACTATTAATGCAGCCTATTCCTAACTAGAAATAGATTAACATTCGTCCCCCCACCTTTTCTCATAAGTAAAAGAGAACACAGTTGATTAAAAAAGAGAGACAGACTGCAGCCAGGTTGTCTAAAGCTGAATCCCCGCGCTGCGACCTACTAGCTGCGTGACTTGGAGCGAGCCGCTTCGTGTCTCTGTGCCTCAGTTTCCTCATCTGTGAAATGAGGATAAAAACAGTATCTACCACATCGGGCTGTTGTGAGGATAACATAAATGTGTGCAAAGCTCTTAGAACAGTGTCTGGTGCGTTACGAGCGCTACATTTGTGTTGGATGTTACAGGATTACAATTTACCTACGTCAGAATGTAATTTCTTGGCTCTTGGTAAGGCTTGCTGGATATACACAGATCCTGTACAAATAATGGTGAGTCAATGGCCAAACCACGCACGCTGTTGTGGTGATGGGGGTGGGTGGAGGACTGTCTGCTCTCTCATACTCCTTCGTACTCACCTGGGGAAAAGCCCTTTTGTTCCCAGCAGCACGTCTCTAGTTCATTAATGAGTCAAACGGGGGTGTCTGTTCGATCTCACTGGAGAGAAACCAGATGAGTCGGCCATCCAAACACCAAGTACCTCATCTCTGGTGCAGCCAGGAAACTAGGGCAGCCCTCCTCACCCCCCTCCCCCCCACAGCTCCTCCTGGTGGCCATGAATTCATGGTGAACAGTCTGCTCTGGCAAAGTCAGAAGGCAGCAAGCGCAAGGGGGTATCGTAACTGCTGCGTGCGATGGTGGACGTGTGTCCGCGTCTGAGGAGTGGCCCTGTGCTGATGCTCCGCCAGACCGTGCAGATTTCTAGGTGGGATCCGACAGTCCCATGGGGGGGGGGGGGTGTTCTCATCTGCATCGGCTGCCATCCTCAGGATAAATGACCACTGTGAGATCCTCACGTGCATGTGTTTGTTCTACCACTTTCCCTGAAATTATCTGGCCGGCATGTAAGAATTTGTGATATTCTCGATACCAAAACCTAACAGCTGTGGGACGGGTCAACGTTCTTCGCTGTAAGGAGCAGGGATCTGAAAGGGTCCTCCTCTCAGAGGAAACTAAGTCTGCTGCCAATGGAACAACCACATTTTTTTTTTTAACTGGGATGGTTGATGAAGAAAGAGAATCCAAATGGCCAACCAAGTTTCATGAAAGGCATCCTGAGATAATTTCTATGAAGCGAAGGAGATTTTATGCACCTAAAGCAATACCAGGTGCTCAACCACATGTGGTGCTCAGGTGTTCTGAAACCAATTCTAATCTGAAGTTTACACACGACACGCGGGAGATGGTCGGATCCGGAATGAGAAATGGCAGTAGCAGAGAAGCCCGAGAGGACTAGAAGGCCCGCGTGTGTCGTAAAGCAGTGAGTGACAGCATCCCTTGCAATCCTCGTGATTCACGGGACCGACTGCGGCTTGCCCCTCAGTAAGCTGTGGCACCAGGGACATAAACCGTGGAACTGTCACTCACCCTCTCACTCTGCGAGGCGTGTTTACTGTCGTTAAGACTCTCGAGGTTAGTCATGCTGGGGATCCTCCGGACTATTCTAGCTTTTCTTTCCCCAGCTGACATCTACGGGGCACTCGCTAGGTGCCACGTCCTTCTGAGCAGCTCACGTGTGTCGCAGTGCGAAAGCTTCGGGCAACCCTGTGAGGTGCCTACCGTACTCTCCTCTTGCAGAAGCGGCAACTGAGGCACAGAGAGGCTAATTAACACGCTCAAGGGCGCTCAGCTGTTAAGAGGCAGAACAGAGATCCCAGCCCCTGAAATCTCACTCTACTCTCCAAATCACTAGTTGTGTACCTCGGGCAAGCGTCTCAGCGGTAAACCTCTCAGTGTGTCAGTGAAGGGGGCTAATCATACCCACCTCACAGGATTTCCCACCCCCTCCATTTTGAGGAGTAAGTGAGATCAATGTATGTGAAGGACGTGCTCCAAGTGCTCATATACCCTTTTCATGTTAATCACAGGCTTCTTTGAGTCACGCGGGAAATCACGTGGCTTGCACAAAGCCTCACTGGTAGAGATTTTCATTCCACAATGAAGTCCTGATTGTTGACGGTTAAAGAAAACCTTTCCAGGAAAGAACAGAAAAATCTCATCTTTTTGGGACAAGCCAGGGAAGACAAACATGAGAATGGGTGATAATGAGAGCTCCTGAAAAAAGCGCAGCAAAAAACATCCAACGCCATTTGTGAGTCAAGGACACGAGCGTCACAAATGTGGGAAGGATGGAGACACGTGTGCCAGTTCCCGCGTGGACGTGAAGCGGTTTCCAGGGCTCAGGGAAGGGCCCGGCAGGCCAGCCCATCTTCTGGCCGAAGGGCAGTGATCAAGAGGGTGGAGTGAGGCATGGATGCAGTGGAGAGAAAGGAAGACGGGGTTCCAGCCACGATGGCTTCAAGGCTGGGTCTCTAGGCAGGGTCAAGGCAGGGCTCCCACACTGTGGGACGAATGGGGCGTCTCTATCTACGGTGCTAGAGACACTGACAGCATGTAGGGCAGAAGTTGCTCCCAAAATGTGTTCCATAGAATCTCAGCAGCACAACTTTCAACAGGCACCCCACAGCGATCGTGTATTCTGTGTTCAGATAACGACGGGAGTTTCTGGTTAAACAAGGTGAATGAGATCTCCTTAGTACAGGAGTTCTCAAAATCTTTGATAGGAGAACGTATGTGGCAAATTCAAAAAAAGGGATCTATTTTGCGGCGTTTCTTGAGCTAATGTGCCGAAAGAACCTCATCGGCGGGAGGCACGCAGCGTATTTGGGATGCCCCAGAGCGTAGAGAAAAGATGCTCCATGAGTACCCCAGTGTTGGACAGTGGTCCCCAAATTAGTGTACCTCAGAATCTCCTTGAGGGCTAATGAAAACACAGATTCCTGGGCCCTACCTGCCCCCCACGATGAATTTCGGACTGGGGTGAGCCTGAGAATCTGCATTTCTAACAAGTTCCCGGTGGTCCTGATGCTGCTGGTTAAGGAATCCCATTTTGAGAACTACCTCTTTAATGCATTCCTTAGTCATATGGGGGCTTCCTAAAAGGATATTTCTTCTCAGAAATGACGAACAACAAAGGCAGAAAAGATACATTAGGGAGGGTCCAAAGATGGAAAAAAAAAAAAAAACTTAAGAAAAATGGCAGATGTCTTCTAATTCTGATGTTGCATTTAGATCCACCTTATTCATTACATTTTGATAGATGGAAAGGCTTTTAATTTCAGATTCCTCAACCTGCCTTGAATTACTGTTACTTAACCAACCGTCTTGGTTCCCTTATTAGACTGCAAGTTTCTCAAGGTCAAGGATTGGGTCTTGGTTAGTTTTTATCTCCTGAGATGCCTCTCACAAGGGTCTGTAGAGGAACAGTTTGCTTTCTGAGCCAAATTCCTTTGTTTTCCTCTCACGTTAACTAGACAATTTCGGGCCAAACCACAACTCCAAATTCTCTCCCCATTTGGCAAATAAATTTATAAATTCTTTAAGAAAATATTAATTCTGCAAACTCCAAGTGCGAGTCAGTGAGCACCACAACAGACCCCCAGGAGGGAAGTTAAAGACAGTTCTGAAAGCCCAGGTTCAGGTTCGGTGTTTGCTCAGAGTTAAAGTAGCACAGACACCAGGGCCACCCAAGACTCATGGTGAGGAAGGTCTCACCCACACCCACTGGTCAAACTCTGCAGGCAGAGGAAGGAAAGAGGGGTAAGATGGGGGTCCCCATGGGGAAGAAGGGAAGGAAAAGGAATCAGAAACAGGAGGAGGAAACCCCTCTTGGTTCAGATGACACATCAAGGTGGAAATCACTTATCAGTTTGTCCTGAGGATACTGCTAAGTGGATTTCCAAATAAATCCACACATTTTCCTCTTTCTTTCCTTCCTTTCCTGGACACTGTCAAATCTGTAGCTACCTTCCTCTCTGCATCTTTATAGAGGTGGCCTAGAATGACTCATTCCTGAAAGGTCAGCCTCTCTTTAGGAAACAGGGTGGCACCACATCCCTTACAGAAAGGGGTCTCCTACGCGCATGTGCGGGCCCACAGTGCAGGCGCCCGCGAGACCATCCCCACTGATCCAGAGAAATGCTCTAGGTGCCCTGGTTCCCTCTATGAAATCTCAGGGCACATCCTGACACAGTAGCTTTCTAGAGGAGTGCAGAAATAAACCATGGGTCTGTGCACCTAGCATTTGAAAAAGCATCAGGCTGGGGGTCAAGTCAAACAACTTGACGGGCATTTAAATTGAGGTAAAAGGAACAGGAGGCAGAATATATTTAATGACAGGCAACAGCCCCTTCAGATGCACAGAAGCACATCGCAAAGATGATACTTACAAATGAAATGTAACCATTTAACTTTACCACTCGATAATGAATTCCTTACACTACAATAATTTGCTGTAAAAAATAAATATATGTGTACCAGATGTCTGCTCTGCTCTAGGCAGGTCTAAAATGGATTTATAATCAGACAGTCTCATCTTGCTTGTTATGATCAACAAAACCATCTAATTTTTTTGATTCACATCAACCGTGGAACTTCTGGATACCGATCCTTTGAAGCCTCAAAGCGAACCTTCTGGTTTCTTATCAGGGAGGCTGGACTTTAAGAAGGGAAAACCGCGCTCTAGGACCTCACTGCGGAAATTGGAAGCTGTAATTCACAGCATGCTGGCTCGTGGCCGGGCTCTGGCTCGGGGGGCCACAGCACACGCTGAGCACGCCTTTACGTTCTGGGGATGTGCCTGCTCCCTTCCTCCAGGTCACATGTCACAGGGCAGTGGAAAGAGATAAACTATCTGTGGGACTCAATGGCTGCCACTCAGGAG
Organism: Prionailurus viverrinus; assembly: GCF_022837055.1. Taxonomy (NCBI): domain Eukaryota; kingdom Metazoa; phylum Chordata; class Mammalia; order Carnivora; family Felidae; genus Prionailurus; species Prionailurus viverrinus. The sequence continues at coordinate 76,034,769 of NC_062573.1, read as the reverse complement.
ACCGATAACCAAGGTGCCTAGTATGATACCCTAACCTGAACGTGTGTGAAACCTGGATGGACAGAAGCCGGGAGAACGCATGTCAAAACAGCCCAGTTTTCTGCCCTGGGGACCTTCAGGGCTCCTCTGGGGGCGGGCTGCTGCTCTGTTCTGAAGGACTCACGTGAATGGGCTGTGGTGGTGCTCCCTGACAGGGGCTGAGGGGTGCTCTGGCGTTCTGTGGGAGTTACATCTCTATGCTGTCCGCCTGCATCCAACACCTGCCCTCCTGCTCAGGTACACCCTGCACCCTTACTGGCTCGATTCACTTCTCACTGGTGCTGCGGAGCCTGAGGGCAAGGCTCTCCCTCTACACACTGCTGTTTTCTCTTCCTTCCGGAGACCTTGCCCAGCCTTGCACACGCAAGTGCTCAAGAAGTCGTTTCTCCTGGCTTAAGGACCCTAAGTGACTGGCCTACACTTGTTCTTCTTCCTCTTTCCACACTGCCTCCGCGACACCAGGAGGTAACCGGGGCACGTGTGCACACGACCACACAGGAAAGGGAAGGGTTCCTTGAGGACGAATGGGATTTTGACCGGCTGAAGCTGGACAGAACCAAATCCGGGGAGTCCTAACCTGTTCCAACTTGCTGGAAATACCTGGTTCTGGGTTTCGGTGGTGCTGGTATCCCCGGAGCTCCAGGTGGACTGGCCCTGTGGCCCCAGCATGGCTGCCCAGTGGTTCTAGGTGCTGGTGGTGCTTACTGGCACCAGAAGTGTCCCTGGAGCCCTAGGTCTGTCCGCGATTCCAGGTGGCGCTGGCATCATGGTGGAGATTCTAGAGCTCGGCATTTCCATTGGGATCAAACCAGTTCTAGCTGGCTCAAAGTGGTTGTGAATGGTTTCAACCAGATGAAAGTCGTTCTTGCTGGATCAAAACAGGCTTGCTCCTTTTAAATCTTGATAAGGCAGATGCCAATCGGTCATGACTGGCTCAAGCCTGTTTAAACACTGGGCTAGCTACCTCGTTATGGTTAGATTTGATCCAACGGCTCCCTGCGCCTGGAGCAAACCAGTTCAATCTAGCCTGAGCAGGGTCAGCTAGCTCAAAAGCAGGAGGCTGAGTCTGAACCACGCCTGTAACACCAAGTGTTCAAGTCACTGACTGCGACGTGCGTGAAAATCCAGGGATAAAGCTCTCGTGCTGGAGAGGTGATGCTCAAAATGACATCGTTCCTCATGCTACCAGCTTTCCAAAGTTTATGATCATATGTGCTTTTTCTTAAGACTGGCCATTGAGAACACAAGTATACAGCATTTATCCAAAAGGACTCAGGCACACCTTTTTTCTGTTGGCAGGTACACCATCCCAATCCGCTCTCCCCTACACTTGGGACTAGATATGCATGAGGTACGGGGGAGACCACCGTGGACAGCTCAGGCTGCCGCACCCACCCCCGGCACGCCCTTACCTTGATCCTGCTCACGGCTTCCTGGGCCTGCATCATGCGCACGTTTTTGGAGGGAGTTTTGTCTGAGAGCAGCTGGGTGGAGCCAAGGTAATTGGCAGCAAAAATGATCCCATCGATCAAGTCTTCGGGGTCACAGGGTCCGGGAACTGGAACACACAGAGCCGCAGGGGTGAGTGAAGCCACCCTGGGGTGGGCCCCACAAATAGCTGACTGCACAAGCACCCTCCCCGACTGCTCAGTGCCAGCACAGGTGGCCCCCGCGGTGGAGACCCTGAGCAGGTGCATCACCCTGCCAGTCCAAGGCACCTCTCCGGGTCTGCCTTCACTCACACCTTGTTTTCAGAGGGAAGAAAGAATTTCTTCTTCATCCACTTTGCCCAGGCCATTTACTGGGAGAAATGATGTGTTTATTTAAATATGAAACACACAACTCAGTGACAAAGGATGTTGTTTTTCCTGTTAGACTGGGAGCCCTTTGGGGACAAAAGACCATGTCATGTTCGTCTTTGGCTCGCATGTCTAATCAGTGCCTGTCACCCAGGGGGCATCAAATAAATGTTTGCCAGACAAATGGTTAGGTGAGCAGGAGGCTGCTTTATTAGAAAACCTCATTTTAAAGCGCCACGTTCGCATCTCTCCCTTCCACTTTATGCATAATGGGGAAAACAAATCTTACCAATCGGAAAAATGGGCATTTGTTTGAGAAGGTCTGGATCCCTAGAATGGCCTCTGACCCCAGCTCTGTGAGGCAGAGGACATTACCCTGAGTCCCCTGATGTCAACCTTGCTGACTTACAGGCTGTGGTGTCCCCGGCTTGCAGCCACACACGGATCAATTCCGAGGAAAAGCAGAATTTTCTGTTCTCACTGACCAGCCTTTTAAATTAAACCTTACTTTTAACATATTTAAAATGGGGGCATCTGATTCTAACCATCATCACCTGCAAACTCTACTTGAGATTCAAACATGTCTGGGACTAATAAATGACTTGAGAACAGATGCACAAAGAAAGGCGTTTTAATTCTGCAGTGAAAAACATATGTATTTTCTTTGGCTTGAATGCCATATTTGGGGAGATTAAAATATACATTTTTAACCCACTGTTAAAACCCCAGGCTCTTAAATTAGATAACTGGCAAAGGAAACAATTTGCTTTTTCCTTTTGGAAAGCTAATCTGAAATGATTATTTTTATCCCTCAATATCGAGCTCATCTTGAGCTTAACCAGCTGCTTCCCATGGATAAGCTACTTATCAGAGTTCAGTCTTAAAACAATCTTATCGTTTTCCTAAAGCCAAGGTGGTGGCTGACACAAAGAAATTAACAACATTTTAGGAAAGGCCTTCACCAAGCATCTGCGTAGTCAATAAATAAGGAAACGTGTTGTTTGCCATATTCTCGATCTTTCCAAGAAAGGCTTCTGGCGAGTGATACTCAGCCAAACCGGCCTCAACTACGTGCCAGTGGTTCACCTTCTTCTCCAAGGTCACAGACGTCCCGTGCTGAAACTTTCATAGAGGTGAGAAGGATTCAGGGTATTGGCCACATACAGTTTTAGTTGTCCAGCCGGGAAGCACTACTCTAACTAAAATAACACATGGACGGGTTTGGAACCTACATTACACTTTGTAAAAAAGTAAAAGATTATCAGTCTCCTATCATAAATTCCCGTGCGGGGTTTACAGTGTTAAACATAATCATGTTTGCCCAAACAGGCATGGAGCAAAAAGATCTCATCTGGGATAGTAACTTTTAAAAACCTTCCATTTATTTTGTGAAAATAATGAATGTTAAAAGAAAGATAAAGAATTAACCACGTACTTCTCTACGGGCCTTCCAGGATTCTATGTTCATCTCTGAGTTAGCGCTATTCCCCGAAGAGGGTCTCTCGTCAACCATGGTGACTGTGGATATGCGGGTAGGTTTAAAAGCAATCCAAACAATACTTAAATGACTACATAAATGCCGACCAGTCAAGAGACAGTTACACTGGACCTAAGTAAATTATGCATTTGAGATATGATCTAAGGCCACTGATCCTCCAGGGATTTTGAGGATAATCAAATGTCACTGTTGCTAGATCATACCCTGGGAAAAAAGCCGTTATGTTCGTAATTTCATTTTAGAATTTTTTTTTTTTTAAGTTAAAAAAAATTCACATTATACTGGTCCTAAGTCAAAGAACTGCAGGTTTCGTTTCGGCCTTCTGGAACGTGTTTGTCCTTTCAGGGAGGGCTCCGTGTTGCTCACACGTTATGTCCTCATGCCTTCGTGAATGCTGAGTCTGGGGGAGCGTCGCTGAAGAAAAATGGAATTTCCAAACTTCCAAAAACTCCCCGAGGAATACTCATGGAATTCTTGGGCCTCACAAAAATGGCACGAATAATTCACAGGTTACTCAAGAAAGAAACCTGAGTGAAACAAACCTATGAGCTTGACCGAGGCTGCAGGACTGCAGGGTCATAAAGGTCTAAGAATCCTGGTAATTCATTCTCACACTGACTATTCATTCATGGGATCCAAGGGCCAGACAGAGCTTCACAGTGGTGTTCTGGGTGGTTTCTAGTCCCCAGAAAATCCTTTTTCAAGAAAATGTCAAACTACCCTACCTGAAAAACTAACCTCCATCCTCTCTGGTAGAGGGTCGTGGCACCTCTAGCTAATGAGCACCTTTGTGTGGATGAGGAATAGGCACTCCGTTTGTGGGGCCTGACCTCAAGCTGAGCTGTCCCGCGTGGGCCAAGTTCTGACCCCACTAGGCCTCCTGAACGGGTGCCCTTGAGCAGTGAATCACCTGCACAACCATACGTGGCCACCCTACACAGAATACCATTTACCTGGAGAGCTGTGGAATCAGACTGCCAGCTCACAGCCTGGCTCTGAAACTTGCTAACTGTGTGATTTTGGGAAAGGCACTCACCTCGGCTTGAGTAAAAATGCCTCAGTTCTCTCCTGTGTAACATGGGGGTGTGAAGTCCACTTCACAAGATAGATATGAGGATTCAATAAGTTATTACATGAAGACCGTGTATCACAGAGTACAAGCTTGATAAATGTTACTACACTTAACTCATCCAAGCAAGAGATGAGAATTATTGGGAAGGTCTTTTTTTTTCCCCTTCCCTAAATTTAGAGGACCAAAAGTCTCCTTTAAACTTCATACCCAGTTGAGTGGTTCTTGATGGATGTAAGAGGTGTCCTGGACTAGAGGAGAGGAGATTTGGATTCAGATGGAATATGACCATTTCTAAGCTGGAAACAGCCCTCAGCCTCCATGCACCCTCTCTTGGGTTCTCAGGGACAGAATCAGCAAAGGTGAGGAGGGAGGTGAGGAATCTTTGACAGGCTCGCGGCTGTTTTCTTTTAGTTTAAAATTCTCTGATCATTAAGACTGTGAATAAGTGGTTCTGTGGCCTTTCTTCCCCACTATGGTCTTACCGCCCAGTGCTTCAAATACCCAAAATGCTAGAAGATTCATGCACGACTCAGTACTCAATTGCTTCCTTTTCAGCTCTTACCTTCAACGTAGGTTGGGAATGAGGCCAAGCTTTTTCTTGACTGTAATCAAGACAAAGAGGTTTCAGAAAGGGCAAAGTGTGATGAAAAATGCATTAACACAACTTTATCCATGCAACATGAAAAATAAATAGATCACCAATGACAGATATTAATCAGGTGTCGACCGTTCTTGGTTATTACGGAGAGAAAGGTGTGAACAGACACACACACTTCTTATTAGAGGTTACCCAAAGCCCAGAACATCCATTCATATTTTAGGTAACCTGAAAATCTCACATTCCACAATTAGATGTCCATCCGCTTAAAAAGTTTCTAAGTGAAAAACTGTTAGATGAGTAAAAGCACCAACAATGTGATTATATGTTGAAATCAAGAATTCTCTTGGGGAATTTTATTTCCCTTCAGGTCTTTGCTTCAGTCATCTCTCACTGTGCTAAAAATGTTTGCCAGAGTTTTCCTCTCCTTTTGTCCCTTGTTGGTTTAAAAATTCCATCACGTAAGTGATTAGTATATGTTACCTTAACATAAGAACATAAACAAAGGAGTGGATTGAAAACTGTGGAATTTCTTATACTAAGTAACACCTCACAGCAAGGGTCTTCCAGCAGCATCGTTGGGCTGTGGGCATGATTGGCTAGAAACCTTCTAGAACCTGACTGGACGGCAGTTTCAATGCTAGGTTGCAGAGAAACAATACTTACCATTTGGTTCCTCCCGTAACTGAGTGGCACAGAGAACTCTGAGTGGCCTAAGAGTAGGAAGTTCATTCCCGCTCTCGCCACAGAATTTGTACCTGATGTGTTGGAGGCAGGGTGATGTGAGCATTGCAGGAGAGTGGAGAGCCACTGTCAAAAACAAGACTCCTTCAAACGAGCAAAAAGGAGGGTCTGCAAGGCCCAGGGCTGTCCTCAGAAAGCCTAAAGATTTTCATGGCTAAGAGTCTAGTGGGTATGTCATTTCAATCTGTATGTTTTAGAAAAAGGGTATCTTATACAGCATAGCTGCTCAATGGGTTGATCTGGGTTGATGGTAAACTCTGGGGTGCCTGGCGGCTGGGAGAGGTAGGGCCTAAAAGAGGGGGGACATCAGGGGAACAGCTCTGTCTTGTAGCACCTTTGTAGCAAAGGGATGACTAATTAATAAATACCTGCACAACACTCTAAAAATAGTAGTGTTAGCTGTTCTATTAAAAAAAAAAGGGAGAGGCAAACACACCCAGGCTTAAGACTCTGTTTCAATTCAAGACAATGACAAGAATTCAACACGAATCACACAACATAGCACACAAGGCAACCTGTCAGTAAACCTTCCGGAATGTGCCCGCGGGGATGAAATGGTTCGTCACACCGAAGACGGTGGGTTTCTTATTTCAGAAGGGATAACCTTTAAGGAAACTACAAATACAAGTCCACTGGGAATGAAAGGTCATTGGCTCCTTTTGTCCCTTGCTGGTTTAAAAATGCCATCATGTAAGTGATTAGTATATGTTACCTTAACATAAGAACATAAACAAAGGAGTGAATTGAAAACTGTGGAATTTCTTACACTAAGTAACACCTCACAGCAAGGGTCTTCCGGCAGCATTGTTGGGCTATGGGCATGATTGGCTAGAAACCTTCTAGAACCTGATCGGATGGCAGTTTAAATGCTAGATTGCAGAGGAACCTCTGCATTTATGGAAACCTGCTAAGCTAAGATAGGTGGACAGGAAGAAAGAGAACTACAATTTCAACTTCAATGGTGCTTGACATTGGTTTTACTTTTTCGTTGATCCAAGGGAGAAGAAAGGGTCAGCTGAGGGGCAACAGCCAGCTCTAATTCTGGCTAAAAACAACAAAAACTGTGTAACTTCACGGTATGTAGATGGGAGCCAGTCTTCACAAAGACTAAAGATCTTAAAATTAGTATTTCCCAACCACCTTCCTCGTCCTTGCCCTCAACAGCAAGGGGCCTGGGGTAGAGAGGGTTTACTTTGTTTAATCAAAATGGGTTGGCCTCCAGGTACACCCAAGAAGCCAACTCAGACTTTCTTGGCCTATTAGGATACTTTTCTGAATGCTCACTTCAAGGACAGTCCCCAGATTTTAGCAGAAGCTACGAAAGGATTACTTGAGTCTATAGTTCTAAAAGCTGCCGTTTTTATTTAGAGCCACAACGGAGGGCATTTGGTACATTTACTTATTCTCTATTCATAAGCTCATGACTGGCTTTCTTTAGTCTCTGGGGTAGTAAGTTTTTTACGAAAAGAGTTTTGAGAAATGAAAGAATCTCTAATTATTGCACACAAAGAGGATTTTCATCATTATTTCTAAGGATATGCAGAAACATGTGCCAAGTCCTGTAGGAACTGAGAAATAACACATTTGCCTTGCTTATTATATCTGATGAATAATCAAATGCTGAATATTCAGATGTCTGATTAGCCCTTTGTTTCCTCACATGTGGACAGAGATGAACATGAGTTGATCCTTCACATTCAAGAATTAATAAAGCCACAGTCAAGAAGATGAAAGGCCAAAGTCCTTGGGATTTTGCAGGAGACACTAAACCACGGGCAGAGCCAGGAGACCCGACGACTGGAGTCATGACATACAAGTTACCTTGTCCACGCAGCGTGTGGCCTGCGGGCACTTTTTGCCCCAAGGGCAGAAGACCCTGGCATTCAGACCCTGGGCCCACAGGAGCTCTGGATTCACAGCCTGCCCTGACCCCTTGTGGGCCCTAGACCTTGGGTAAGTCACTGAGCTTCTATGCTGCCTCAACCACAGTGTGAGGACAGTGAGTCTTACACCTCACAGAATTACTGTAAGGATTAAATGAGATACTATCTATGATTTGCTTGGCCCGATGCCTGACCGCTGTAAATGCTCGAGAAACGGCCGCTTTTTATTAGTTATGATCACTGTGGCCTTGATTCTTTTCTTCTTGTTTCTTGTTCTCACCCATCCATGTACTATGAACAAAGGATAAGGCAGAGCTGTGGGATCTAGGGTCCGGAGAAACAGTGACCTAGTTACCCTCCGTTCCCATGAGGTAGGGTCTGAGGACAAGACCAGAGGAGGACAAAGCGTATTTCACATTTAAATTTTAATGTTGGTGTGATTTCAGAGAAGGTCTCCTTATGTTCGTTTGGGTTAACATACACAGGTTATTTAAAAATCTACGTCTCCCTGTGTGAATAGTTAATGGCAAACGTGTGTGTACTCAGTGATGCTTCAAGGGTAAATTTTAATGAAGACTCCCTTTAGAAGTGATCTGCCACTCGCTGTGAAATGGAAACCGCTTCCTTTTGTCGCATGTAACGTAATATGCTTAACAAAAGGGAGGAAAAGGAGACGGTCATTGACTATATGCTTTACCTCTTTCGTGCACAGCCTCGGCACTGGCTGGGCTGGAGTGAGCTGAACCCACCTGGAGACCACATAAGGCACAGGCCCACAGATACCCGAGGCCACTTCATAAATAGCTGGGGTGGCACTTGGCTGCGGGTCAAAGGACAACAGTGTGGGAAAAGGCAGCGCCCCCCCTCCAGGAGGAACACCTGCCTTTTTACTACCTTGCTTGGAAGCAAGCATCATTTAGTAGCGCGACCACGTGACTTGCTGTCGGAGAGGGACACTTCCGGGCTGTGCTCTCTAGGAGTCCTTAGCCACACACGACTATTTAATTAAATTGGAATAAAATGCAAAATTCAGTTCCTCAGTCCCAAGAGCCACATTTCAAGCGCTTCCTAGGTGCATGTGGCTAGGGACCACCATATAGGATAGCACAGAACTGAGTATTTCCACCAATGCAGAAAGTTCTCTTGGATAGGGAAGAGTGGAGGGGCGCCTGGGTGGCTCAGTCGGTTAAGCGTCTGACTTGAGCTCAGGTCATGATCTCATGGCCTGTGAGTTCGAGCCCCATGTCGGGCTCTGTGCTGACGGCTCAGAGCCTGGAGCCTGCTTTGGATTCCGTGTCTCTCTCTCTCTGCCCCTCCTCCGTTCACACCCTCTCTCCCTCTCAAAAATAAACATTAAAATTTTTTTTAAAAAAAGAAAGGGAGAGGGGTGCTCACTAGCTGCACTGCTTGCACAACAGGTGTGGACTGGAAGCCACCCCAGGTAAACCAGGACCAGTGGTCATCCTGATGCCACGAGAGATATTTCACTTGGGCCTGAAATAAACGGGTACTTAAGAAACCAGTCCATTTCCCAAACCGAGGTTTGTAATACCCCGAGGAAGGATGCTGCTACACAGAGTTCTTCCCCTCCAGTTTCTGGCACTGTCCTGGAGAACTTTCTGGAATGATGGAAATTCTGTGTCATCTCCCCTGTGCGATGCAATAGCCACAAGTGACATGTGGCTACTGAGCACTTGACCTGTGGCTAGCGTGCCTGAGAAGGTGCACTTCTGTGTCGTTTATTAATCAAAATAGACACCTGTGGCCGGTAGCTACCAGGCTGGACGGTGCGCCTTCAATCACCGAACTCCAGGCTGGAGAGGAGAAATCCGCATTTCTCTCCCGCGAGGGGAATTTGGGGGATTTGGGCAGGAAGCTGAAGAAAGCTCACACCAGAAGAGTAAGACAACACACGGGCCGGTGGCTTCTGGAACAAAACGGCACCCTACCTCTTTATTCGAGGAGGCCTCCGCGGGGTCGCTGGGGTGAAGGGGTATGCTCGAAGACTCTGCCCCCAGGGGAGGGGAACTGCCAGGAGACGGGGACTGGAACACAGCAAGGGAAGGACACAGTGAGAATTGGGGGGGTAAGGGAACACCCGGCCGGGGCAGGGGTCAGAGGACAAGGCCCCACAGAACCGAACAAACGCTTCCTCAGTGACCAAACTTTCTTGCAGAGAAGCTACCAACAGTACATAAAAGGCCTGCATTTTTTGAGCTCTTTTATTTCTATTCATGTTTTTCATTTTAGAGGTGGGGAGGGGCAGAGGGAGAGACAGAATCTTACACAGACGCCACGCTCAGTGCAGAGCCTGACGCAGGGCTGGATCCCAAGACCCTGGGATCATGACCTGAGCCAAAATCAAAAGTCAGACACGCGACCGCCTGAGGCACCCAGGCGCCCCTTGAGCTCTTTTAGATTCCCACCATATTTTCTTGTTTCGTTTCTGTTTATTTATTTTTGAGAGAGACAGACAGAGAGACAGAGCATGAGCAGGGAGGGGCAGAGAGAGAGGAGACACAGAATCCGAAGCAGGCTCCAGGTTCTGAGCGGCCAGCACAGAGCCCGACGCGGGGCTCGAACTCACAGACTGCGAGATCATGACCTGAGCCGAAGTCCGAAGCTTAACTGACTGAGCCACCCAGGCACCCCTCCCACCATGTTTTAAAGGAAACTTTTATAGCTTTGCCATTTTGTTCCTCCTTGGGCCAAGTGTTTAAACATAGCAAAAGGTGAATAGAGTCCTAAACGAATAAAGCTAACAGGGATACACATGAGTCTGTGGTTTTTAAAATTCTGACAAAGACTTTGGATACTAATGGTCTTACAAAACCACCTGCCCAAGATTACCTGAATGGAAAAGGAAAAATGAAAGCAGGTATTTTTTAATTCAACATTTTAAAATGTTTATTTTTGAGATAGGGGAGGAGCAAAGACACACAATTTGAAGCAGGCTCCAGGCTCTGAGCTGTCAGCACAGAGCCTAATACGGGGCTGGAGCCCATGAACCGTGAGATCATGACCTGAGCTGAAGTCAGAAGTTTACCCAACTGAGCTGCCCAGGTGCCCCCAAACAGGTATTTTTACTTATTTTTCATTTTTTTTTTTTTTTACTTGAGAGTGAGAGAGCATGTGTGAACGAGCAAGGGGCAGAGAGAGAGAGAGAAAGAATCCCAGGAGGGGGAGAGGGGGAGGGGGAGGGGGAGAGAAGCAGGACTCACCCAAACCAGGGCTCGTATTTTACCCAAAGCAGGGCTCGTGTTCACCCGAAGTGGGGTTCAAACTCACCCAATGTGGGACTCGAACTCATGGACCGTGAGATCACGACCTGAGCCAAAGTCAGATGTTAACGAATGAGCCACCCAGGCACCCTGAACGTGGCAGCTGGGACTGATGACCAGAAACCACACTACCTGTATTTCTCTAGTCCAGATTTCAAGTATTTTTTTTGGATTTAATCCACAGGCCATTGAAAATTCAGAGAAATTTCAGCATCCAAACAATATGACCTTGGCTGCTCTTGAAACAGTTCAAATATCTTTTATTAAATGATAGGTTTGAAAATAAGGGGTAGAAACATAGCTTCGGGGCATATGGTCCCCATCAGATGTGTTACTGCCTCTGGTGGTGGCACAGGTAGGTCTTGCTGGACGGGGAACAGGAAGCCCCAGGTGAGGGCCCAACACAGCATGTGCTCCGTAAACACCTTCCCAATGAACAGCCAAAAAATCAAGCCAGCAGGCCGGAGGGTGGGACTAGTACGGGCGCTGGAAACCCTCCCCAGCCAGTACCCAGACATCTCTGCATGTGCTCCTGAAATCCTGACAGATGAAGGGCATCTTCAGGCAAGCCACAGGGATGCTGAAGAATACAGCAGCCAAGGTCCTCTGACGGCAAGGATATACCCCGCTTCACCATTTGTTGAAGTCTGATAGAAAGCCTAAAACGGAACCCACGTGACCATCTGTTCTCTGAAGAAGCGTGGCCGTGTGAGGGGAGGTACGTCCCAGACAACGGAAGCCGGGTCAACCAGTGACAGCTGAATCTGTTTCTGATCTCTTGCAACTGGCCCCCTTGGGAAAACCGAGATAGAAACAGTGGCACAGGACCTCTGCATGGAAAAGGAGAATGTTCCACAAGATTGGTTGTGCTGAGTAGGGGAGGGGGTACATTAATACACAGTCCGTTAAGCGTCCGACTTCGGCTCAGGTCATGATCTCGCGGTCCGTGGGTTCGAGCCCCGCGTCGGGCTCTGTGCTGACAGCCCAGAGCCTAGGCCCTGCTTTAGATTCTGTGTTTTCCTCTCTCTGCACCTCCCCTGCTCACTCACTCTCTCTCTCTCAAGAGTAAACATTAAAATAAATAAGTAAATAAATAAATAAATAAATAATGGGACTTCAAGGAGCATTATGTGAAATCATAAAAAAAAAAAAAAATACATCTTTTCCAGAAAGTCTGGATTACAGGAAAACACAGGGGGCACCAAATGACCTGGACGATGATGTGGTGAAATGCAGTTTTATTCACGCTGAGGCTATTCCTGTGAGGCCTGGATTTGATTTCCATGCCCACAGACCTGATTCTGGGCAGGGAAATGAAGACCAAGGAGCTTCTTAATCATTCACAGGCAGAAATCAGCCACTGCCCAGTGAAGCCAAGAGTGTGGGCGCAGGGTAAGAGCAGACGTAAAGGACCCCCTAACTCCACAGCCCCTGGACGCAAGAACCGAGTCCTACATGCCTTAAGAAAATCCCACGCAGAAGTTTTTATTTGGCCCCCAAGAGAGCTGAGGGGTACTGGCTGAGGTTAGCTTAGTGTGGACCACTCAAAATTAATGTAGGAAAGTCCTCACGAGATTACAGGGTCTTTAAAGTTTCCCACTTTTTCAGATTTGAAGAGCTTCCTTAGATATTTACATCTAGGTTTTCCCCCAACCAATTTCCTCTGTTGCAAAGATTTTAAGGGTCTGGTCCCTGGGAAGCTAGTACAGCTGGTTTTTCTTTAATTGCTTGGTTTGAGGGCTGTGTTACACCTTCACTTAAAAAAGAAAGAAAAGAAAAAAGAAAAAAAATCTTCAAAAGAGCCCCTCAGTTCCTATTTCCTCATCTAACCATCTTCTCTGGAAAATCTTCTAAAAATGGATTCATTGCAACACTGGGAACATGGGATCCTCTCAGGATGATGTGAGAATGCAGGTTATCCAGACAGCAGGCTGGAATGTGGAAGAGGCAGGGCAGACCCCACAGTGAGGTGAAGTGACCAGCGCCCGGAGCCTGCTGGGGCACACGGGAGAGGAGGGACCCACACTGCCCTCATCAGGGACCACTTCCCCCCAGGGCACCACACTCTAGCCTTCTGCATGCAACTAAGCTCACTCACTTTTCCTTCCATTTGCATGCGCAGTTAATGACCTCCATCTAGAGAGTTCTCCCACGTTCTTTCCCACCATCGATGCTGAATTTGAAAGTACCTATCTTGCTGAAGTTTTCTCAGACTCCACTCACGGTATACGGTTCTCCCCTGATGGCTTGGGTCAAGTTCTGTAATTATGTGTGTGTCTGCCCTCTCCCAAGAACTCTGGCAGGGATCTTATCTTAATCATCTTTGGAATCCAAGGGCCTGGCCGTGGGGCTCATCAACAGTAGGCATTCAGTGAACATTTGCTGAATAAATGCCTTCAGTGTCGTTTCCAGCTTTACCATATTCTCCAACCTGCAGAAAGCAGGTCAACCACTGATCTCCTTCATTATTGTTTCCTGGCCGATGGGACGCCCCCTCCTTTTTTTAATGTTTATTTTTGAGAGAGAGAGAGAGACAGACAGACAGACAGACACACACAAAGTGCTAGGGGGGAGGGGCAGAGATGAGACACACACAGAATCTGAAGCAGGCTCCAGACTCCATGCTGTCAGCACAGAGCCCGGACCCATGAACCACAAGATCTTGACCTGAGTTAAAGTTGGACACCCAACCAACTGAGCCACCTAGGTGCCCTGAAGCCCTTTTCTGATAGCACTCCTATGATCTTACGTGTGGAATGTTAAACTTGCATTTTGAATTAGAACTCTGACCTGAGCTCCAGCAAAGCTCTTCTGAAGCTACAAGCTGTCTGCAAACGAAAGGCCCCCCCCCACCTGGTGGGAACCTACCACTCCCCACACCACTGCTGACAAAGTCAAGGTGGACAAGCGCCTTCAGGGCTGGCACAGCCCCCATGGAGCCTAAAAAAAAAGGTGTTTAGTATTGACTTATCTCAAATGTCTGCTTTACAAGCCCTTTGCCCCCTCACTGCCAGCTTCCGCCTTGCTGTACTCTCAAAAGTAGAGAGGGGTGCCTGGGCGCCTTGGTTGAGTGTCCGACTTCAGCTCAGGTCATGATCTCGCGGTTTGTGAGTTCGAGCCCTGCGTCGGGCTCTGTGCTGACAGCTCGGAGCCTGGAGCCTGCTTCGGATTCTGTCTCCCTCTCTCTCTGCCCCTCCCCTGCTCAAGCTCTGACTCTTTCAATAATAAATTAATGTTAAAAAAAAAATTTTTTTTTAAAGTAGAGAGAAAACCAGAAACTAGATAACACTTTTTACTTTCAAAGAATGTACTGGAGGCAAAGTGTAACCAATAAAATATGATACAAAAAGTGAGTTATTATTATGTATTTCTCTGTCCGAAGTCTCATGCCTTCTGGGTCACTGACTCGACATTGCATTTTAAGTCAACGAGACCAAGGATGGGAAGCAAAGGTGGGCGTGGAAATTCACAAAGTGCCACACAGGGCGTCTGTAAGGAGGCGTCTGTGATGTCCAAAGCCGACTCAGTAACTCCCTGTTCTGGTTCACTGCAGGAGGTCTTAAGCCGCTTGTCTTCTACAGGTGGTGTTCTAGCAGATTCTCCACAACCACGGTCCGAATTTTACTACCACAGCTCTGGGGCTCCACAGAGCAGAGCTCTCTCAGCTCGAAGAGTCTGGTTCCTCAGGGCCAGGGCAAGAGATGGATAGTCCCTTTGTTAGGCTGGAGACGGCCTCAGGATACAGAAGCATCCAGAGGAAAGCCAATCACTCATTTCATTTCCAATCGAACATCTCCCGGGGGCACACGCTGTACCTGCTGGCGGGAGAGGTGATATGTGCAGGGAAGCAAAGCGGGCAGAGAACTTATTCATTTATTCCTTCAACAGGCATTTCTGTGCCTACCTCTGTTTTTGATACTGGCTTGCTAAACAAAGAGGAAAGAGATGCTGTGGTCCTGTCCTGTATCCCTTTCCAGATGAGGGGGGGAGGCAGATGTGCGGAGGCAGGGCCGTGGCAGGGATATTCACCTGTACATGGGACGCGGGGCCGGGAGGGCGCAATTCTGTAGGAGGGGAGGGGTATACGTGCAACGCTTTATGGGGAAGGGGAGACTTCAGCTGAATCCTGAAAAGTGTGCAGTCTTCATGGAGCAGGATGGGATGGGGAGTGGAGGGAATGTTCTGGAAACAGGCAGGGAGGTCGAGCAGCTCTGCAGGAAAGTGGGAAATGAGCTGGCGGTCACGGACAAGTCACTGGAGCCTCGCTGATGACAAGTAGCCAGCACCTCCTCTCTGCCCAGAGGGTGGGGTTTTGTGAGCCGCTGGCCCGTTGTCTTCAGCAGAGAAGGTCCATCTAGGCCCTTAGGAACTGTTTCCTCAGTTGGACGGCAAACCCAAAGAACTGAGGGACCAAGTTAACACTTTCTGCTGTACCCTTCCCTTAATCCTTTCTCCCTTGACATATGCATGAAGAGAAGACTACGGCCTGGAAAAGCTGACTGGATGGTAATGAGAACACCCCCCAAACCAAAGGGTCCGCTGGCTCTTTCCAAGTAGACGGTGTTCTTCTCAGAAAAGCCCGAGGACGGAGCACAAAGCAGTGATCTAGAGACATACAGAGATCTGAAGAGACTTCTGGAGAGACTCCACTCACGAGATACACCGAGGGGAGTTCCACCGGGACCGTTCATTCATTTGCTGAACATGGAAATTCTGACGGCGTCTGAGGAGGCCCTGACCCCTGGCCTGCACCCAGGGAGCCCCTTGCTCAGCAGGGGAGACAGACGGACACACAAACGCAGGGTGTCCTCTGAAAGCAGTGGCCACTGGGTCCTCGAGGAGAACAAAAGTCACAGTAACACAAAAGCAGCCGCCACTCAGCTGACCACCCACGACGTCACTGTCCACCTCGACCCCTCTCTCCGGCCCACGTCTCTGGCGGCTGGTCTCTGTTGGGGCTCTTGGGACCATGTGGTGCTACAAGGCCACAAAGAAAACCAAACGGAAAGCCGGAAGCCTACAGGCGTGCTGCAGAGCAGAAGAGCGAGTACTTCTATGGTAAATAAAAAGCAGGAGTTTAGAACGAAGCAACGGGCCCCGTTGGAGGACTGCTCCAACCAGCCACGGATAACTGGGAGAGTTGGTGGAGTAACACCAGCTCACGAGGCGGACGCTAACCTAGCAAGAAGGATGGGACCAGGGGTGCTTTGAGAAAGCATGACTGGAATATCAAATCCATTAAGGGAGGCCCTTGAGAAACCTGTAGCAGCCCTCACATGTCTTTGCTGACACCGTCCTCTTTACGACTAGAAGGATCCCTTCGGATCACGCTGCAGACGTCACCATGTGAACTGAAGAAGGGTTCTACTGCATACATTCGATGGCTTTTTTTGTTTTTAAGTTACAACTCCTCAAATCAATACTTCTCCTTTGTTTTAAGAATTCACAGGTAGGTGAGGGGCACCTGGGCGGTTCAGTTGGTTGAGCATCCGACTTCGGCTCAGGTCATGATCTCCAGGTTGATGAGTTTGAGCCTCGCCTCAGGCTCTGTGCTCACAGCTCGGAGCCTGGAGCCGGCTTCGGATTCTGTGTCTCCCTCTCTCTCTGCCCCTCCCCCGCTCATGCTCTGTCTCTGTCTCAAAAATAAATATAAAACATTAAAAAATTTTTTTTAAAGAATTCACAGGTAGGTGAAATTATAACCTACATGTTATTAGTCAAAAGATAAAACTACTAAACTTCTGTTTATAATTTTGCGTATTGTTTCTCAAGATCAGGTTCTAACTAAATCCCTTCTTGCCTCCCCCCATACTTTGAAATTTTGGTGCTCCTTTTTGTTTTATGTTTATTTATTTACTTTGAGAGGGAGTCAGAATGCACGAGTAGAGGAGGGAGGCCTGTTGGTTGGTGGAAATAAAAAATTCCTAAGACACAGGATCTGGTCTTCATGTCCAACACCATCTGGCTTTCCAATATTAGGGGGTCTGTTTCCAAAAGCACAATGTGAGTCTAGGGAACATAAGGTCCATTTGTCCTTGGAAAGAGGCTGGGATAAAGAAGAAGAAGACTGGCATGTTTTAATTTTATAATGTGGCAGAACAAGTAAAGCTCTCGAGGTTTCAAGATAGCAGAAGGCTCCAGCCGCAGGAGCGGGCAGACCAGCATCTGAATCCCGCTCTCCCACTCACTGCTCTGACTCGGCGCCATTACTCAGCCTTCTCTGATCCTCCTGAGAATTGAGGAAACCGGTTACTACCCACCTCCTGGGGCGGACATGAGGATTCATCGGCGACCACGTACACAGGGCGCCAGCTCAGGGCCTGTGTATGCACAAAGCACACAACCAACGTCTGACGAGTCTTTTAAGATTCCAGCAGCAACGACAATCACTTCCCCCCATGGGGAAGTGCTCACCAGGATAACACGTACCCATGGAGATGCTTTCCTCGTGTCCCTCTTCTTGTTTCCTTCCTTATTAAACTTTTACACATGGCTAAAGTTAAAAAGCACGTAGAAGGCTCTCTAAAATCATACTACAATAGACTCTAAATTAATTTATAGGCCCCCAGACTCTTACTGGTATCTTGGTGAGAACCACACATTCCCGACTACGGCTGGGGGTATATACAACAACCGTGTGTGATTTCTGGCATGCCCGCTGTCTCCCAGTCCAGACAGCATCTTGCAGCGCAAGGGTTGAGGGTGATGCTATCATGGCGAGGGAGTTACAAAAAAAAAGAATCAGGTGCATATGCAGGCGTTAATTTACAACAAAGCCACCCCAAGACCTACCGAGATACCCTTCCGTGAGGACCTTGGTGAAAGACTCCGGCTGGCTCTAGCCAACCTTGAGCAGTCCCAGTACACGTTGGTCATTTCTTCCAAGGAAACTCAGTGACAAAAATTCCACGTTGACAAAAGGTAGGAGAAAAAAATCCTTTAAAAGTGACACAGTTTTGCCAAATGTGTGACTGGGTTATTTAGTAATTTCGCCTGTGTAGAGCGAGACGCAGCACCTGAGAATACATTTTTTTTAATTTTATTTTAATTTTTTTTTAACATTTATTCTTTTTGAGAGAGAGACACGAGTATGAGCGGGGGAGGGGCAGAGAGAGGGAGACACAGAATCCCAAGCAGGCCCCAGGCTCCGAGCTGTCAGCATAGAGCCCGACGCAGGGCTCAAACCCATGTGAGATCATGACCTGAGCTGAAGTCGGACGCTCCACTGACTGAGCCACCCAGGCACCCCTAGTTTTTTTTTTTTTTTTTAAAGTCACCAAGCAACCCACATACCCCATGAGGCCCAAGCACCAAGTGCTCATGGACCTTCTTCACTAGTGCTATGAACTGTGTCCCACCTCAAATTCATACGTTGAGACCCTAGCACCCAGTGGGGTAGTATGAGGAGACAGGGCCTTTGTGAGGTAATTAGGTCACAGGGATGGAGCTCTCGTAATGGGATTAGTGCCCGTACAAGAAGAGACACAAAAGAGCCTCCTTCCTGTCTCTGCTCTCCACGGTGCGAGAACACAGCAAGAATGTGGCCGTCTGCAAATAAGGAAGGGGGTCTAAACCAGTAGCTGACCATGCAAGCACCCTGATCTCAGAATTCCCAGGTTCTAGAACTGTGAGAAGTAAATACATTTTTTAATATGTTTATTTTGAGAGAGAGAGAGAGAGAGAGAAAGAGAGAGAGAGAGAGAGAGAGAACGTGTGCATGAGGCAGGGGAGGGGCAGAGAGAGAGAGAGGGAGAGAGGGAATCCCAAGCAGGCTCTGTGCCACACAGAGCCCAATGTGGGGCTTGATATCACGAGAACCGGGAGATCATGACCTGAGCTGAAATCAAGAGTTGGGTACCTAACCGACTGAGCCACCCAGGCGCCCCAATTTCTGTTGTTGAAGTCACCCAGTCTGCGGTGTCTTTCTTACACAGCAGCCCAGACTGACTAAGACAACCAGACACCTTTCACTAAGTACCTGTTGACTCCCATTTTAAAATACAACTTTAGGGGCGCCTGGGTGGCTCAGTCGGTTAAGCGTCCAACTTGGGCTCAGGTCATGATCTCACAGCTCGTGAGTTCAAGCCCCGCGTCGGGCTCTGGGCTGATGGCTCGGAGCCTGGAGCCTGTTTCAGATTCTGTGTGTGTCCTTCTCTCCCTGCCCCTCCCCCACTCGTGTTTTGTCTTTCTCTCAGAAACAAATAAACAATAAACATTTTTTTAAAATACAATTTTAATAAGCTCTGAGCAATCACGCCTCAATTTAAAAACTTCCGTGGTTCCTGCTTGTGTAGACAATAAATCCCAGACTCCACCCTGGCACTTCAGGCACTCCAAGGTTTGGCCTTAGTTTCTTCACCACTTTTCCCCCTTCCGGTTATTATTCTCTACCATCAAGCCAAACTGAGCTATTTCCTGCTTCCTGTATATAACCTGAGGGTTTTTGTGCACTGTCCTTGTCCATGTTCTTGTCTCAACTGCACATGTCCATGAGCCTCCAAAGCCTCATTTCCAGTGTTACTTCTTTAGTGAAATCTTTCCTATTCTCTTTGGTGAGTGGGAGCCCTCTCCCATGAGAATTGCTGATGTTTCACTAGTGCTGTTCTTTTTTTTTTTTTTTTAACGTTTATTTATTTTTGAAACAGAGAGAGACACAGCACGAACAGGGGAGGGTCAGAGAGAGAGGGAGACACAGAATCTGAAACAGGCTCCAGGCTCTGAGCTGTCAGCACAGAGCCCGACGCGGGGCTCGAACTCACGGACCACGAGATCATGACCTGAGCCGAAGTCGGACACGTAACCGACTGAGCCACCCAGGCACCCCTCACTAGTGCTGTTCTTATATACGTCACTTTTTCCTTTATGCTTTATTGAAATACTATAGGATAGTTTAATTACAATGCTTTAATAAGCACTATGAGGGCAGGATGTGATTATTTATTTTGAGGGAGAGAGAGAGAATGACCATGTACGTGACATGAGCAGGGGAGGAGCATACAGAAAGGAAGAGAGAATCTTAAGCAGACTTCACGCCAGCACAGAGCCTGACTCAGAGTTCAATCTCACAACCGTGAGCCGAGATCACGAGCTCGGAAGCTTAACCAGCTAAGGAACCCAGCATGTGATTATTTAAGGTTTACGAGGTTCTCCATAAAATATACAACAGGAGCCTGATAAATATGTCGAACACAGGGAAGCACGCACAGACATTGATCCTTTTGTACCGGAGGACAAAGAAGACACAAAATACGTTGATGCACAGAGTTGGTCCTGAACCCACGTAGCACTGCACTTATGTGCTCAAACAGTATCAGTACCCAAGTGCAGATCAGGGTTCTGTTCACTGATCCTTGATCACGGTCTCTTTGCTTGTCCGACACTGCTTGCAAATCACATGTCCTCATGTGACGAGTATTGTGGATACGACAAGAACTCTCAAAGGTAGCATTTCAAACAGACCATAATCAAGCACTTGGTCATTCAATTCCTCACCAGGCTGACCACTCCGGTTCTATATGGGATTTCAAAGGCGTGGTTGCCTGTGGCAGGTGATGGGACATAACCTTCTGCTCCAGGGACTGTGTGGGGCTTCGCGAGTTCCAGCATCCCCGGATAGCTTTTTTGCTGCGCATCTTGGTTGACCCAGCTTTATCCCCTTTCTCAAATAAACACACATTGTTTTCCTCACTGATTTAAGTTGTTTTAAATTCGCCCTGCTCCACGTTAGAGTTATAAAAAAAGAAACAAATATATGATTAGGTTTCTCTTGCTCCAAGACATGTTTGTGCTTTTGAAAATTGAAACCGGTTAAGAAATCCGTAATTACTCACTCTCAATTCAAACTATATTATCAATGCACATTTCTGTTTCCTTAATGTGGTGAAGTAGGAAAGTTAGCACAGGCATTGTAGGGGCATAATTATGTCATTAAAATGATAATAGCCTGGGCCTAATGAAGTGTTTTATATACACATTTATAATGGATTCAATTAATACCAATGGAACATTTTGAGATAACTGTCGGTTAAAATATTCTAACCATTTTTATTCTCTCTTTTCCCATGGGGGGGTTGGGGGGAGCGGCAGGGCGGGTGCTCCCAAGCCCTGGACCACCTTGGACCTCAGAGACAGCCTTGCAATGCAGGCGTCTCCTCAAAGAGAGGCATTCTCACTGTCAGCAAGCAATTCATTTTATTACCATCAAAAGGGCCTTAAGCTTCTGAAGCCACCGTCTCAAAGGCCAAAAAAAAAAAAAAAAAAAAAAAAAAAAAAAAAAAAGGCCGAATTAACTATTAACCAGTGTCATTATTTTAAGTTGAAGTAACTTACCAGCTGATAAAGCCCATCCGGAAATACAGGTTATCTTTTACCCTTTGAAAGGGCCTCACTCTGGGTGTTTGAAATGCATTACAATTTGTGATGGACAAGTGAGGGGGCCAACCTCTTATTTCCCCATCAGGGGCCTGCACTTTCCTTCCCAGACCTCCAGACCTGAGTTCCGTAAGAGGAAAAACTGAAGTCACTTGTAGTTTACGTTAAGCGATGCAGCCAAGAGCACGTTATTTGCTGTAATAACACATCACCTGCCAAGGACAGCCGCCATTTCTGGAAGGCTTACTATGTGCCGGGCCCTGTTCAGGGTACGTTAGGCCCATCACCTTGTCTAGCAAAGCAGTTCCTAATGCGTAAGACACCAAGCTCACTCATCGTCGTTAGCATCGTGAAAGCAAAAGACAACACAGAGAACAGAAGGGGAGGCCACGGGACCCACAGTCACTCTTTCATTAGAACACAATGCTGCCGGGGAGGAAGCAAAGAGCCCAGCATCTACGTGATCAAACGGCCTCCTCTCTCTACAGGTCGTCCTGACCTTCCAAGCAACAGGCGGACCTGGCTGCATTTCCCACCCACCCTGGGGAATGCCCACTCTCCTGCTCTGTTCCTATACCCCGAGCACGGAGGGAATCGCAGAGAATTTACAATCTCACAGTACGAGGGTTAGAACGCCGAGGGCGACGAGGCAAACATCATTCTGAAGCCCTGGGATCCACCTACCTCTTCATCGTGACACTCGAACTGGTACATCCAAAAATTCTCCATCTCTCCAGGTGCTATCTGGGCAGCAGGGCGAGCTCTGGTGCCTCTACTTGTGAGCTGAGGCTAACTCCTGACCTCAGCGCCCGTCTGGTGGACTGTTTCCAGGGTGTTAGATGCCCAAGTCGATAATGCAACTTGTAACAGGAGATGTGACCACCTCCCGGGGTGTCCGGCTCATCGGCATTAACCCCTGGGCGCCCGAAAGGCCCCCGGCAGTCGTATGTCACTGGTCGCGCGCCATCACCTGATGTCTGTGAGAAGGGGCCGGCCTTCCCCTTCTGGCAGTGACGCCTACTATTTCTGGGGAAAATAAACTCGGATCTGAGGTGCAACCAGAAACTTTCACACACTCTAAACTCTGCTACGTTTATAGAACCTGTGAAAAAGCACGCAGCTCGTGTAAAGGAGGGGTGGAAGGTGGGAAACGGGGGCCCTCTCGGTGCCTGCATCAGAATGCACCTGGGCACACGGTGCCACGCAGGGCCCATGCCTCTGCAGGCCAGGACGCTGAATGTAGACATGCCACCCCGTACATTTGCTGCGTGCCCCCAATATCCTTGCACTGCACCCTGAGTAAGAGGGATGTGGCAGACACACCAAAGAAAGCTGTACCCAGGGCCAGCATGGTTTGACCCAAATCAACAGGTAATCTCAAGTCAGGCTCAAGAGCTGGGCCTTGTCCACTGGCCCTTGGCAGAGGAGAGGAAGGTCAAGACAAATGCAGGTGGAAAAACGAACTGGAGGAAGCTCAGGGAAACAGGTGGCCAGGCTGGTTCCGAGGGCTGAAGATGGGACACAGACCTCCCAGCGCCAATCTACCTCGTAACAAGCCATGGCAATGGGGAAGGACACGGGTGCAAGAGAGAAGGAGGGCCCGGAGCAGCCGCGAGACTCAGCCTTAATGCTGGCTTCAGCCTCTCTTCTCACCAAGCCCTTTATCACACATGCTGACAGGTCTTTCTCTGCGTCTACTTGGTTAGTGAGCTGTGATAGGGTCAAAAGGTAGAAAAAAGAGAAGCCAAGGACCTGAACAGTTCACAGCTGCAAAATCCACCCATGCTGTGGCTTCCTGTGCTGTGGCCAACTCTGCAGGCCAGAGTTGGAAACAGGGTGTCCTTCTCTCTCCCTCTTGCCATGTTTCTGGCCATGCCTGCTGGCAGTCGGACTGCACCTACTATAATCCAGATCAGTGTGATGCAATTCCTATAGCTGTCGGTCCCCATTCAAGAAAGCCCCTTTCAAAATGGCGAGCAGTGCAGGAGCCCATTTACAGCACTGGGCATCTCTCAAATGCTTTCTTCTTTCCATTAACTATTTAAAAGACAGAAAATCTCTGGGTGTTGATTCTCAAGTGTCCAGATTGAACACTCCCCACCTGTGGACTCTCCCGAACTCATGGGAGAAGCCATTTCCCCCACTATCATTCTTCAACATTGCTTTGGTTTGGATTCGTGAACCACTGAGGGCAGGCTGAAGCCATTACAATCTCCACTGCTGCTATGGAAAGCTTATAATATGTTCAGTTATTAACCAGAGAACCACCATAATCAGACAAACTATGAAGAAAACCACTAGGCCTTCGGCAAAGTTACAGAAAATGTCCTGTTGGCACACAGAATTCAGAATTCTTTCCCTGGCTCTCTTATTTTCATTCTTTCCTTCCTTTAATGTTCAATCAGCACCTGAAACCTACTTAATTATTCACCACTGCCTTCTCCATACTTCATCAATAATAGATAAAACCTGTGATGGAAAACGACCCGCAGCAAGGGGCTGGTTGAGACGGGAGCATAAAGAATCAATCCACACTCCACACCTGAGGGACAAGTCCGGGCAACAAGAAGAGAGCCGGCCTCAAGGGCTGTTCCCTCCTGCATGGATCTCTTAGTCCAACGAGACCTTCGACTCTGTGCCTCTCAGCCTCTTCTGCATCATGGTATACGGAAGTCATAAATTCATACAACACACTGGGTCCAGAGCCTGGATGATGCTTCTAGGGTGGAATGCAACATGCCCAATGGCCCAGGTCACCCCCAACCCCAAAGTTCAGCGGGGATCATGAGGACACTGACCAAAAAGCTCTGCCCTGGAGCGCCTGGGTGGCTCAGTCAGTTGAGCATCTGACTTGCGCTCAGGTCATGATCTCACGGTTCGTGGGTTCGAGCCCCATGTCAGGCTCTGTGCTGACAGCTTGGAGCCTGCTTTGGATTCTGGGCCTCCCTCTCTCTCTGCCCGTCCCCTGTTCACGCTCTAAGATAAACACTGGAAAAAAATATTAAAAAAAACCACTCCAACTTATGAAGGAGTCTTTATAGCAAATTCCTTTGACACTGGCAGACCCTTGAGAATGAAGATAAAATCCTCTCCTCGTGAAGAATCCTTCAGGACAATCCCTCCTGTGCCCCACGCCCATAGGCTGTCCTGAGTCCCAGCTCCTCCGACATGGCTGCCCCGCTCCCGTCTGTGCTGGCCCACGCACCCAGGCTGCTTCACGCCTTGTTGGCCACTTCCGGATCAGCAGATCTGCCTCTTCTCAGCCAGACAACGAAACAGATACAGCCTCAGAGGTGGGAGAGGCCAACAAGGTCAGCTGGGGGTGGACAAGCCATGCTGTGTCCTCGGGTTTTAAGTCCACCATTCCTTTGGTGGCATGTGACAGACACGAGATGTGGTAGGCAGACTTCGCAAATGGCCCCGTGAGCCCCATCCCTGGGTGTCCAGACACCGTGTGATCCCCTCCTTAGGGAGGGAGCGTGGGCTGGTGACTTAGCCTAAGCAATAAAATACAGCATAGGTGATGGGCTGTCACTCTGTGAGTGCATTACGACAGGCTGTGACATCTACCTTGCTATCAGCCTCTATGGCCTTCTCATCTTGCTTGCTTTATCAAGTAAGTTGCCCTACAGGAGAGTGCCCGTGGGGCACCGAGGATGCCTCTGGCTGGCAGTCAGGTGGGAACTGAGGCCTGGAGTCCAATAGCCCCTTGAGGAGCTGAATCCCTCCAAGAAGCAAATGACCTTGGGAATAGGTCTCTCCCCAGTAGAGCCTGAAGGCTACCGCAGGCCAGGGACACTTGACTGCAGCCTCTGAGAGACCCTAAAGGAGAGGACCAGCCAAGCCAGGCCAGATTCCTGACCACAGATGCTGTGAGATGACCACTGTGGTTTGTTTTAGGTCAGTGTTCTGGGGCAATTTGTTACTGAGCAGGAGATAGCTGAGACACTACATAAGGCTTCAGATGAAAGCATCGTGAACAGAGGAGGCCTGGAGGGGTCTGGCTGAGGGCGCACGGAAGGACTAGCCTAGAGTGGCTCGTAAACTCTGCACAGGCAGGGTCTGTGTCTATTCCAGGGTCTATTCCAGGCAGAGCCTGTGTCTCAGTTGCTGCTATATCCCCGGTGTCTTGCACAGTGCCTGGCCCATAGGAGCAACTTGAAGATATTTACTGAACGAGCTGATGAGAAATTGTGAGACAGGCTTTGATCTGTGACCTGGGCCAGTAACCAAAACTCATTCTGGTTCACCAACAAAATGAAGCAGAAGAGCGTAGCTGTGCGGCCGGGCCCTGTTTCTTATTCATAGACGATTTCCTGTGTGTAGCTGGTGCTTAATGAAACCCGAAAGTGTTAGCAGGGGAACAAGTGTAACAACTCAACCCAATCACTGTATGGTACTTGGCACAGCAGAGGTTTAGGAACATTTGTTCCTTTCACATCACTCACTTCAGGAAAGTTTCCTGTCGGGGAGGTCTGCTTGGTGAAATACACTGGGGCCCATCTTTGCTCTCCAGGTAGATCCTTTGTTCTAAGGTTATTCCTCTAGATAATCTTCTGGGATGTTGGCCTAGAGGGTCTGCCAAGCATCCCCCCCCCCCCCCACTTTTTGTGAACAAAGTTGGCTTTAATGGTCCATGCTGGGATGTACACTCTTCCACGGCAGGCCAGGAGGACACTCTTGAGATGAGGACGCTTACAGTCTAGTCCTTTCCAGAACACAAACGGGAACAGAATAGAGCTAACTATTCCAGTGTAATGTTCCCCTCCCCCTCTCCCCATCGCCACTCCCTCCCTCACATGCCAAGAATACACTTCTTCCAGCCAGGGATTGATCCACTTGGGGGAAACCAAGGCCCTCAGTGAACATCTATCCATCCTAAAGCCTGTCTACTTGACTTCAGATCCTATCTCAACTCCATCCCTTGCTATTCAGATCCTGGAAAAACTACGGCTGGCTGGAACTCCCTGAGGAGGTGTGGACTGGCGAGGGGCAACCTCTCAGTTCAAAATACCTTAACAGGAACCCTTCACAAAAACAGACTCCTTCAGCAGCGGAACAATTGTTTCCTTTGCCCTTGTATGCTTGAGAATACAACTGGAAGGTCAACAGGAGAAGATGCTGCTAACAAGTCTTAATGAATTAGCATGTGCACTTGACCTTGGTCAATAGTTTCCTAGCAACAGTCAAAAAAAAAAATCCACCAAGGCTGATGCTGAGTTCAAGGCAGGGGGAGAAGAAGAGAGGACAAGGAGGAGGTGACTCAAGGCATCCAAGGCTGAGAGGAAGCCAGGGCACCTCTCCACCCTCATTCGTTGTCTTTCTCAAAACTAAAGAAAAAAAAAAAGTGGGTGCAAAAGCGTACATGATCAGGGCAGGTGTTAACATCGAGCCCTCACTTTCCAGAATTTGGGCATTATTGCCTTCTTGGCTGGCTTCTAAGAAGTGTTAGTGTTCAAATGTCCTCCTGCCTCAACAGACTTTCTCCAACCAGCCTCTCGAATGGAGGACGCCCATAAAAGGCAGATGTTACCTGAACAGGGTGGTCTATGTTGCCATTAGCACTAATTAGCAGCCCAGTGTGACTTAATCGGACAGCCCTGGAAGACAAGGCTGACCGTACGGTGCTGCTGCAGGCGGAAAGGGGGACCTCGGGTCACTGCGGTGCCTCACCAGGGTGGGCACCACAGCGAGGGCTCACGCAGGCTCCGAGCGCTGCGGGGAAGCAAAGGGAAACACCAGCACAGAGAAGGTGAAGAAGGGGTGCTATGGGCGACTCCCTCTAATTCACAATTTGCCAATGGCCCACCCTAAATGTTTCGTGAGCTCCGACCTACGAAGGCCACGAACGCACTACACTTGTGCTTCTCAAGTCACATTTCCGCAGGGGACGTCGTGTCTGGGAAATCCCCTTCTCTCACGGGTCACCCTGGGGAATAAATCCAACTCATTTTACGGACGAGGAAACTAGCTGGAGGAAGAGAGCAGCTGAACGTAACCGCAGCAGATCCACTGCAGGGCCAAGATTTACACATAACGAATACTTAGTGGGCGTCCACTTTGGGTGACGTGCTCTGATACAAGACGAGGAAAGGACGCTGTGCCTTCAGCTGACTGACAGTGAATCAAAGAGGCAACAGGCTCATGCTTTATGAGACAGGAGAAAATAAGGTCATAAAGGATTAGTCCACAGTTTAAGTTGGTGGTTACCAATTCTGAGCGGCCCTGAGAAATATTAATCCCAACACCCAACATCCTGATCTAATCAGGAAGCTTGGAATCTTGGGAATCATCTATTTAGAGAGTGGGGCCTTGGTGCCACTGAATGGGACTGTGGTGTGGACAGAAGTGAGAGCCTGTAAGATGTGCGGCATGGGAGCAAGTTTGGGTAAACAGAAGTAAATTTGGAATTCATAAGTACAAAGCCAACGAGTGAGGTGAGTCTAGGTGCTGGGGGATGGGAATCCTTACACACCGAAGGAGCCATGTGGTCTCGATCCAGTGGGGTCTGTCTAGTCATGCCTGGAATTTACACTAAGAAATTAGTTCCTGGGGGAATCTCTTTGTCTTTGCCCAAGACAAAGGGAATCAGATATCCAGGGTGATTTGTCCTCTAAAGCTCTGTGAAATGTGTCAAAGATATTGACTGGTAGGCTGAGGCCCCTGGGTCACATAACCCAGGTATATTCAGCTACTGTGTCTAGAAAACTGAGGCCAAAATGTCCAGCCCAGCTCTGAATTTTCTTCGATCCATTACTCTTCTTTAAAAAAAAAATTTTTTTTTTAACATTTATTTTTGAGAAACGGAGACAGACCACGAGTGGGGGAGGGGCAGAGAGAGAGGGAGACAGAATCCGAAGCAGGCTCCAGGCTCTGAGCTGTCAGCACAGAGCCCAACATGGGTCTCGAACCTGCAAACCATGAGATCACGACCTGAGCTGAAGTCGGACGCTTAACCAACTCAGCCACCCAGGCACCTCCCACCCCCCAATTCATTACTATTCTTATTAAGTTTTTGGTGTCCCGCTGGCAGGGCCTGACCCACTGAAGAAATCAGTTAGGCACACCAAGCACACAGTTGAGTGCCTGTTACCCCAACACCCTCTCTATGGCTATTCTCAAGAAAGTGGCCACTGAAAACTGCCTCAAAGCTAGCGGGTTGAGAGACTGCATTCTGTATTGAGAACATGCTGCCCGTTAGCCTTGTAATGGGAGTGGGTCTCATTTGGAAGATGATCATGTCTATAGATAAATCATATTTCATGATTCCCCAAGACTACAAGGCCCAGGTTTCATTGGGTTACCACTGAATTCAATTACCCATGATATATCTGTTCCTCTCCCTGCACCCTCCCTTCCTCCCCTCTGTAGCCCCGATCCGCTTATCAGAAAATATTGAGAGCGCACAGTCGGGGGAGCTAACAATTTTTCTAAAGACCCTTGTGAAGTTTCCTGAGCTCCAACTGATTAAGCGATCAGGTCAGACATACAAACTGTGGCCCTGTGTGCTGAATTTCTCTCTGGAAAGTGATGACAGATTTCTCTCTGGCTAAATCATCCCTTTGCTTCCTGGGGGCTCTCCCCATATTCCACACCACAGTGTCACACAGGCACTGGCTAGTGAGACGATCCATTAAGAAGCTGAGAAAGATTCCTCCTGGGAACGGGGTCGAGACAAGAGGAAAGATTAGAGTCTGGGAGTTAAAAAAAAAATCAATCTTCCCATCTCTTAATTTCATTCCACACAGCACAAAGTCCAATTGGAGACCTTGCCTTCTGCTGTGCAGATCGGGCAAGAGGTTTGCCCCAGTGATTCCAACGTGGCAATGGTCTGAGGTCAGTGGGGAGACACCTGTTCAGCCCTGTAAACAGGGCCTCTCTGGGGCAGGTGGAATTCTAAAGGTGAGTTTAATAATCAGAGACGATGCTTCAAATCCAGGGGGAGAGAGCAAAAGCACAGACTCTCCCACTCCCCCCCCCCTTTTTTTTTCATGACTGAAATTAATTATTTGCACTCTGAAAGGGATTTCAAGGTCAAGCCTTTTCATTTTGAAGTTTGTAACAGTAAGATCTTCACCTCTCTCAAAAATGACCCCGGTCAGTTCAGGTCCTCACAGTTCATGGAAAAATGACTCCCTTTTTTGTTACTGACAACTAAGTTCTGTTACTTCGAACATTACTCCCCACTGGCAGGGATATGACAATCTGCTGCTGGTCCTAAGTTGCAGAATGGGCCGCAAATGTACCCTGGTAAAGGAAGGTATCTCGAACACATTTCATTTTCAAGGTAAAAAGCATTAACCTAGGGGCGCCTGGGTGGCTCAGTCGGTTAAGCGCCTGACTCTTGATTTTGGCTCAGGTCATGATCTCATGGTTCCTGGGATTGAGCCCCACATCGGGCTCTGTGCTGGCAATGCGGAGCCTTCTTGGGATTCTCTCTCTCTCTCTCTCTCTGCCCCTCCTCTACTTGTGCTCTCTCTCAAAATAAAAAAAAAAACATGAACCTAAATAAGGATACAAATCTGAGGAATCAGCACATCCACATCTGACCTCAGCCGGCGCTGTTCCCACTGTGGTGAATAGTATCCCTGCTTCACGTCCTCCCGTACATGCTCAGTGGTTTCCAGACTCAATGCCCGTTATCCAGCCCACAGCTCCTGAGCTCTTCAAACTTTTCACTGTCAAGGTGCAAATCCACTTCCCAATTAGTGTTCTTCAACCCTCCGCCTTGACCTACTTTTCCTTCTCTACTCTTCTGTGTGTGGAGGTGAGCCAAATGGAAGTGTGCATGCTTCACACACACACAAAACCTTACATGTGTCTTACCATATGACACAGTGACCATACGACACATTTTCTATAAATCGTGCACATAATAGAGATGTTGGCTCTTCTCTCTTTTGTCAAGAAAACGGACAGTATCATTGAGATGATGCTGTATGTGAATGATCTCTAAGGGATTCTACTCTTTTATATTAAAAAAAATTTTTTTTAATGTTTATTTTTGAGAGAGAGACAGAGCATGAGTGGGGGAGGAGCAGAGACAGAGGGAGACACAGAATCCAAAGCAGGTTCCAGGCTCCGAGCTGTCAGCACAGAGCCCGACGCAGGGTTCGAACTCACGAACCCTGAGATCATGACCTGAGCTGAAATCGGACGCTTACCAACTGAGCCACCCAGGCACCCCTACTCTTTTATATTTTTCATTTAAGGCAAAGACATGAGTGAATATAGTTTGAAAAGTCAGGCTTTTGGCAAACACCATCGTCCCTTTCCCCATTTTTCCTCCCTCCATGGCCTCATTGCCCAGTCTTTCAACATTCCTTCTGGGATCTTCCACACTCGTGCTGCCTCACCTTAACTTTTCAATTTTAGCCATTATTTCTTGGCATCTA
The DNA here is from genome assembly GCF_022837055.1 of Prionailurus viverrinus. Lineage (NCBI taxonomy): Eukaryota > Metazoa > Chordata > Mammalia > Carnivora > Felidae > Prionailurus > Prionailurus viverrinus. The sequence continues at coordinate 76,004,089 of NC_062573.1, read as the reverse complement.
CAAAAGACCAGGATTTACCTCTTTTACACTATACCTTCCCGCATCCTCATCACGTCACGATTTCCGGCGAATCAATGTTCAGTGTTTATACTCTGAAGACTATGCCTATGCTCCTCCCTGCTGAGACACACGCGGTATATTATTGCATTTCTTGCCTGTGTAACAATTGTTTTTCGCGCAAATAACTGCGCTTTTTCCGTTTGCTTCGTTTTCTGTGTACTCATCAATAATTTATGCCAAACTCTGCTAAAACAATCGAAGATTCCTCTCGGTACAAATATATCAGGAAATCTCTCACTTCCAGACTTTCTGGAAAGCCTCCAGGTTCTGGCCCACACTGCACTGGCTTATGCCCTGTCCCTCTACACAGCTGTCATCTGGGATCTCCTTCTCCATCACCCAGGGGAGTCCCTCTGTTTCTTTCCTGTGTGGGACCTCATTCCCCCAAGCTCTTTTTTTAAGTTTATTTGTTTTGAGAGAGAGAGAGGGACAGAGTGAGTGCAAGTGGGGGAGGGGCAGAGAGAGGGAGACAGAGAGAGACAGAATCCTAAGCAGGCTCCGCACTGTTAGTACAGAGTCCGACGTGGGGCTCGAACTCACGAGTGGTGAGATCATGACCTGAGCCAAAGTGGGATGCTTAACCTACTGAGCAACCCAGGCACCCCCATATTCTTTCTTGAATTATGCTCCCTTCTCGGGGAGCAATCCTCTAGTAGCCTCCTGAGCAAAGGTACATGGGATGTAAATTTCCTGGGACCCCGCGTATCTGAAAACATGTTGATTGCACCTTCACGCTCAACTGGAAATTAGGGGTGTGTAGGCCTGCCAGTTTCCAGCATTGCTTTTGAGAAGATCAATACCATTTTGAGGGTGATCAAATGACGGTGATTCCTGACCATTTGGGACCTGTTATAACTTCTTGGCAAGCCCGCAGGATCCTCTCTTCCTCCTGTCTGTTCTGAAATTTCTGTGCCCCCTGCCTCTTTTAATTTTTACATCACTGTTCTAGGTACCCAGGGCAATCTTTTTGCCAGGCAGTTCTCAACGTCTTTTGTTTCACGATTTCTCCATTTTATCTATGTTCTTACTTACTTTCCATTCCTTTTGCCTTCATTGTTCTACTTTCTGGATGATTCCCTCAACTTTGTCCTCTTCCTACTGAAAGATTTAAAAAATTTTTAATTTCTGCTATCATATTTGCTAGTCAAAAAATTGGGGGCAGGAATTATTTTTAAAGATGGCATCCTTCTTTTTTTTTTTAATGTTTATTTATTTTTGAGAGACAGAGAAAGAGAGAGTGTGTGAGCAGGGGAGGGGCAGAGACAGCAGGAGACACAGAATCCAAAGCAGGCTTAAGGCTCTGAGCTGTCAGCACAGAGCTTGACACGGGGCTTGAACCCACGGACTGAAAGATCATGACCTGAGCTGAAGTCAGATGCTTAACTGACCTGGGCCCCAGGCACCTGATGGTGTCCTACCCCCTTTTATTTAAAAATTTTTTTTAATGTTTATTTATTTTTGAGAGAGACAGAGACAGAATGCGAGTGGGTTAGCGGCAGAGAGAGAGGGAGACACAGAATCCGAAACACGGTCCAGGCTCCGAACTGTCAGCACAGAGCCCGACATGGGGCTCGAACTCACAAGCTGTGACATCATGACCTGAGCCGAAGTTGGACGCTCAACGGACCTAGCTGCCCAGGTGCCTTGATGGTGTCCTATTCTAATTCAATGGCTCCCTTATTTTCTCCTTTCTGAGGATACTAGTAAGTATCTTATGGTTTTCTCTCGCTCAGCGCACTGCTTTTATTTCTTCAAGTACCTTTCTCCGTTTGCTTTTTTGTGTCTTTGTCTTTCTTGTTATAGATGTTCTTCAGATGTTTGGTGAGCCTTGGGTGTCCACTCATTTAACAACAGTGGGTCCCCAAAAAGCCCACTGGAAGACTCACGAGAGGCAGGAAACTTCACTGCAGTGAGATCAGGCGGGGACCCAGGTGTCCCGTCGGGAAAGCCCCAAACATGAGTATCTGTAGTTATTTGCTCTTGGGCCTGTCTCCTCCGGGTGGCGGGGGGGGGGGGGGGGGGGGGGAGGGGGGGGAACGGAGGAGGGGAATACTCTAACCTCCTGCAAGGGGCCAGGGGCGGGTGGGTTCTAAGCCTGACAGCTAAGAATTCTAAGGCATTCTCAGCCTCTCTCACTACTTAGTAGGCCCTGTGTTCTCCAAGGTGCCTCATTCCCATTTTTAGCAGTGACTAGTGTCCCTAGGTCCAGGGCTTCTCTGAGTCACCCTTTCCTTTACAGTAAACCTCCCACCCTCTGTGGGGCCGGGGGGCAGGGGGTGGTAACCTGGTGCCTGAGCTGGAGAAGGAATCTAATGTTTCCGGTGACAGACTTTCCAAACCATCTTTTTTTTTTTTTTTTTTTTTTTTTCAGCCATATGCCAGCCACCTGAAGTATGCGGGGTCTCTAATTCCTGAGCCTTTCTGGGGGATTCATGGCACGAATCCTCACAGACATTTAGCAGAGTCAACAGAAACCTATCAGTGTATTAGTCGGTATTGATCAGGCCAGGCTGTGTAACAACCACTCCACATCCCCAAGGCTTAGAACAACACAAGTGTATTCCTCTCCCATGCTACATGTCCCCAGGGTCATCAGGGAGCCCTGCTCATCACGGTCCCTCGGGACCCGTGCTGAGAGAGGTTCTGCCATCTTATGCCCCATCGTTTTTTTTTTTTAATATTTTTATTTATATTTGAGAGAGAGAGACAGAGACAGAGACAGCACGAGTGGGGGAGGGGCAGAGAGAGAGGGAGACACAGACTCAGAAGGAGGTTCCAAGCTGGAAGCACAGAGCCCGATGCGGGGCTAGAACTCGTGAACTGCGAGATCGCGACCTGAGCCGAAGTCGGACGCCCAACCGACCGAGCCACCCAGGCGCCTCTGACCCCATCATCTTAACACGAGGCTTCAGGGCTCCTGCTCAGAAGGAGCATCGCACATCACCACTCCCACGTTAGAGGCCACGCCCGACTTCCAGGGGGTGGGCGAGAGCGGCACCGGGCTCCCTGTGCCTGAAGGAAGAGGACAACTGGAAGCCCCGGGGAGCACCAATGTCTCCTGCAGCCAGCCCCACTTCGGGGTCCTGGCAGTGTGTTCTTTTCTGCTGCTGTCTCCTGGTGGCTTTACATCTTTTTCTTATTTTACCGTCCTTTTAGTGCAGCTCTGTGAGTAGAGATAAACACCATTTCCAGCTGCACAACACCCACTCAAAACAGCCACAACCCTCCAAATGACGCCGGATGCCTGTTACTCCCCATCTCTCTGATTCCACCATGCTCTGTTCTCTACTCAGAACGAGTTTTTAAATTTTAGTTTTGAGAGAGAGAGAGAGAGAGAGAGAGAGAGAGAGAGAGAGAGAGACTGAAGGGGAGGGGCAGAAACAGAGAGGCAGAGAGAGAATACCAAGCAGGCTCGGAACTGTCAGCCTCTGTGCTGACACGGGGCTCGAACTCTGTCACCGCAGAGCCTGATGGGGGGTTCAAACTCATGAACCGTGAGTGAGATCATGACCTGGGCCGAAGTCAAGATTCAGACACTTAACCAACTGAGCCATCCAGGTGCCCCACAGAACGATTTCTGTTGGCTAAAGAGAGACTGGTAGATTGTGAAATTTTTCAGAACTGGTCATTCCTTAACAATTTTTCCAGAAGGGGTTTGGGAGGTAGTTTTCAAACAGACGAGGAATAGAGAAATCTTTACTAGAAGCAAAGCACTTAAGTATTGGTACAATTTTCCAGAAACAAGTATTTTCTTTTAAAAAAATTTTTTCAACATTTATTTTTGAGAGAGACAACACAAGCAGGGGAGGGGCAGAGAGAGAGGGAGACACAGAATCCGAAGCAGGCTCCAGGCTCCGAGCCATCAGCACAGAGCCTGATGCAGGGCTGGAACCCATGAGCCATGAGATCATGACCTGAGCCGAAGTCAGACACTTAACTGACTGACTGAGCCACCCAGGCGCCCCTGAAAACAATTATTTTCGATCAGTGCTGGGCCTCTAGTATATGTTCAAGTTCTGGCTAATGAGCAATCCCATTTTCACATTCCATACGACTCGCTCACAAACAAATGCCACTTTGCTCCGGGAAAGAGCAAAACTCGGAAGCAGATGCAGCCCATCAGCGGTTCTCTCTGGCACGTTGGTAATGCAGGTGGTTTTTATTTCCTTCTATTTACTCACTGTAGTTTCTTATCATGCCATTTGACAATGCACTGCTCCTACAGCAAGAAATCCAAGACCCCTTGTCCAGGTCTGCTGACCACGATCACAAGGGGACAGTCCCCTTTGCTAAAACCAGACCTGGGCTAATAAAAGATTTAGCGAAGTCTCAAAACCACAGATCTCGCATGGGCCGAATGTCCAGAGGATACATTCGTTTCCTGCGAATCAGTGGTTCTTAATCTTTTATATGTTTTAGAATCACAGGGAGAATTTACAAAACGAAATAAACCAAAGCAAACAAAACCAAAACATATCCCTGGCCCCCACCCTAGGTATTCCAATTTGGAAAGGAAAGGCAGTAATTTGTATTTTTAACAAAAATACACTCTCCCGGCAGACTTTGGGCCACACTTTTTTAACTGTGCTTTTTCATTTTCTACAATAGCATACACAGAGCATTCAGTAACTATTTTTTGATGCTAAGATGGAAATCAACATAATGTATATACTTCTATTTTCCTCTCATGATGCCATCCAAGAGGTAAGAAATGAAGATCTTTCCTTTTTTTAAAAAAACCTTTTAATGTTTTATTTTTGAGAGAGAGAGAGAGAGAGAGAGACACGGAGGGAGGGAGGGGCAGAGAGCGAGGAGGACAGAAGATCCAAAGTGGGCTCTGTGCTGACAGCAGAGAGCCCAATGCGGGGCTTGAACTCATGAACCATGAGATCATGACCTGAGCCGAAGCGAAACGCTCAAACAACTGAACCACCCAGGTGCCCGTAAGGTCCTTCCTATGAATGTGGCAAGACAGATGGAATAAAACCCACAAATCCAAACAGCAAAAAATGACAGGCAGAGTATTTTAACTAAAGCACAGGTTTTGGCTTTTGCTTTGCATTAACTCTTCATAACCTAGTAAGCCCTACTCACCAATCTCTGACCATCAAGCTGAATTTCTGACAGAATGAATTTCTAACGCATCATGCGATATCCTATCATAATTCTAGCTTTTGAATGAAACATCATGTAAGAGGCTTAACTTGTTCTCCCAGTTCAAATGAATCAAAGCAAGCCCCAGCCCCAATGTGGGCCGTGTTGTGGGTTCGTCATGAGGCTGCAGGGACCACAGGGTGAAGTCGGTTACGTCAAGGAGCTAGTGTATGTGAGAAAAAAGACAGCAACTGGACTTAATGTTCTTGCTACTTCTTTCCCGATGGCTTTCCGAGTTTCTAAAAGGATGTAGAACCCAGTCTCTTGCCACCTTCTTACTCTTTTTTTGAAAAATTTTTAATGTTTATTTTATTTTGTTTTGAGAGAGACAAACAGACAGACAGACAGGGGTAAGTGGGGGAGTGGCAGAGAGAGAGAGAGGGAGATACAGAATCCAAAGCAGGCTCCAGGCTCTGAGCTGTCAGCACAGAGCCGGACGCGGGGCTCGAACCCACACACCACAGAGATCATGACCTGAGCCCAAGTTGGACGCTTAACCGACTGAGCCACCCAGGCGCCCCGACCATCTCCTTACTTTTGAAAATCCGCTCCACTCCCCCTACATTTGCAAAATGCCGCCGTATTTCCTTTCTTGCCAGAAGGAACCTGGCGGCAGCTGGAGGCCAAGGGGAAGACTACATGTGAGTGCACCTGTCTTTCACTGCTGGCATGTGACAACAGAAGGGAGACGCAGAGCATCGCTGAACTACCTGATTCAATGCTGCCCCCCTGCTGGGGAGGACGCAGATCCATTCCCAACCAGTTTCCCACCTTTCCCGAAAGGTGCCAGCGATTTAATTAGCTACCAGCAAATGTTGACTGTTACTGAAAGAGGAGGTGAACGATACCCCTGACCTCTACAGCCCTTCACGCATAAGTCGGACGAACAAACAGCTGCCAATAATGGCTTCTCACTCCAAAACATGGACTGAGAATTAACCTGGTGCAACCACAGGATGCAGAATTAAATGAAATTGAATTTAACCTCCTAAACCTTCTTTTAGTCCAAGCTCCCATTTTAAATGAAAATGCCTAAAAATTATTCAAGAGAAGCTTCAGTGCCAGGCTGTGGAGGCAAAGGTTAGCCTTCTCGATTTATTTTGAATGGACTGTGACATCCAAGCTTACCAGGTTATCAAATTTCTTAGATATTTCAAAAATGGAAAATAAAACATTAGCAGGGGCAGCAAGAGCCTTCTGTACATTTTCCCAACAAAGCACAATTCGGTTTAAAACCCCAAACAGGACTTTTGTGGAGAAGGGTGCCCGGGCTCCCTTACTGCAAGCCACAATGTGAGGCACAGGGTGGGTGAAAAACTGCAGAAACTTCTGGCAGGAAAAACCTCAGAAGGATTCCCTTGATGCCCTCCAAAAGGTGCCACAATGGCGGTTCCAAACTGTTAAGGGATTACTTTAAGAAAGTGGCTCTCAAGTGGTGGTCCTGTGGCCAACAGCATCAGTACCACCTGGGACCCTGTTAGTTGACCCTCAACTTCACCTGAGCCCTGTGATTCTGGAAAACAGCAAAGGTAAGGAAACCTCCCCCCTACCCTTTTGTGTTCTGGAAATGGCTTACTGCAAAGACCACCCCCCCCCCCCCCCCCCCCCCGCCATGACTCACCTAAGACTCACAGGAGTCCCCTTGATTACCTATGACAAGGTCAGACACAGGCCCTTCAAATTCACTTTTTTTGCCTGAAAAATGATTAGCTAACTGTCCATCAGTCAGAACAAAATGTCGGTTAATTAATCTTTGCCCGAACCTTTTTTGTTCCTCCAGGTCCTTGAACTTTTGGCCAGCCTACAACCTTCCTCAAGGGCCCCTCTGGGTGGGAACAGGCTGGCCTCCAGTTAAAACACACTCTTGTCTGCAAGGCATTCAAGCCACGCTTTCACCCCTGTTCCCCATGCCTCCTTCTTTCCAGCCCACTTTGCTCCTCCCTATAAAAGAGACCCTCTTTTTGTCCAGCCACAGAGAACCTTGCAGATTCTACAGCCAGAGAATTTAGGTTATGAAGAGTTAATACAAAGCAAAAGCCAAAACCTGTGCTTTATTTAAAATATTCTGCCTGTCATGGCATGTGACCGCTATATGCCCGCCCATCCCCTGTTACAAAAGAACCTTTCTCCCCTTTGCAAAAAAGCATTTCCAACCGAGTCTCTCCTTGCTCGACCCACATGTGGTTTTTACTTGACGTGAAAATTACAAATTCTCGAGGCGCCTGGGTGGCTCTGTTAAACCTCTGATTTCGGCTCAGGTCATGATCTCACGGTTCCTGTGGGTTTGAGGCCCGCATTGGGCTCTGTGCTGACAGCTCAGAGCTGGAGCCTGCTTAGAATTCTGTCTGCCCCCCCCCCACCCCCACCTCCTCTGCTCGTGCTTTGTCTCTCTCCAAAATAAATGTTAAAAATTTTTTAAAAATAAAATTCTCGTGTCCCACCCCTGGGGCTTCTAAGTGAGAAGTGAGGGGTGGGAAGAGTGTGATGTCTAGAAATCAATTTCCGAACACACGTTCCAGGCACCATTTGAGAACCACCGATTTACAGCCATCCCTCTAAAGGTCTGGTAAGTGCCTTCAACACTTAAACGCCGATCCACCTGTGTTTCACTCAGGGGTGCTTAAACACAAGCTGCTTCCGAGGCTCCACGTGGGCGCGATTTTAGCGAACCCCCACCCCAGGACCCCTTTTCTCGTGAAGTCATTTCCAGATGGCAAGCAAGGCCACGCGCGCAGCTGGAGCCCAAACCCGCGCGTACTTACATCTCCATCCACCGGCCTCTGGTCGTCACAATCCCTGGTGGGGCTAATGTCCTGGCGCATGACCCAGATGGGCTCTTTGGGCTCGTCGGGGGTGTAAGGCGAACGGATGGTCCTGGTTTTCACCTCCTCGATGGCCTCTTTGATGTCCTTGATGGCCAGCGAGATGGCATCCCTTTTCTCCTTGCTGTACCGCTGCCCCGCCTCGCCGCCCGCGGTGCCCGCCGCCCGCTGCTGCCCCGCCAGCGCCTGCAGCTCGGGGCTGTCAGGGCGGCCCCCGCCCGGGGTAGGGGCGCGCTCCAGGTCCTGCTCGGCCTCTGGCATGTCCTCGGCCGCCTTGTCGAGGCTCTGCGAGCTCATGCTCTGCTTGACCTCGGCCACAATCTGATCGATGTCCTCCTCCTGCTCGTAGCTGTCCATACGCGGGTAGGGCGCGAACTCCGCCTCCTTCTCGGGGCTGTCGGACTCGCCGTCGGAGCGCTCGTCGTAGTGGTGCAGCCGCGCGCCCAGGGCCTCCTGGCGATACGCGGCGGCCTCGTCGCGCTCCTGCTCGTACAGCCGCAGCCCGTCGCGCGCCTCCAGCTCGGGCGCGTCCCCGATCTCCTCGTACACGTGCTCCTGGAGGCCCCCGTAGTCGGCATAGGGCTCGGCGTAGGGCTCGTCCTCGCCGCGGTGGAACAGCCGGTGCGTGTACACGTAGCCCGAGTAGGCCGCGTTCATCGCCTCCTCGTGCTCCAGCGAGTGGAAGTGCAGGTGGTTGGGCAGCGCGCGGCGGTGCGTGGCCTCGGCGTGCTCGGCCTCCGCCTGCTCCGTGTACTCCTCGGCCTCGGGCCGGTACTGCACGGCGTAGGCGCTCTCGTCCTCGGGGTCCTGCGCGCGCTCCGCGTCGTAGCCGTCGCGGGCCGCGGCGATCACGTCGCCCTCGGCCGTGTCCGTGTGGTTGTGGAAGCCACTCTCCGTGCTGGCCGAGCGCGCCAGGCACTCCCCGCGCTCCTCCTCCTCCTGCTGCCCCGGCGGGGCGCGCGGGTCCTCGACGGCGCGCCCGCGCCCTGGGCGGCCCGCATAGCGCTGCTGCTGCTCCTCCACCTCGGGGTGCTCCAGGTCAGCCTCCACCGACTCGTTCACCTCCCCGCCTGCCGCCTCGTCGGTCACCTCCACCTCCGCGGAGCCCTCCAAGTGGTTCATGGTGGGCGTCGGGCCGGCTGGGAGAGAGGCTGGGCCAGAGGCTGGGCCGGCTCACTGCGTGCTCATTTTGCTCCACCCGGCTGGGAAGACAAGAAGGGGAGGGGCTGTTAACGAGCTTCACACTGTTCTGGGCTGAGCACCCAGAGAAACCGTAAAAACAGCTGCTATTGACCCCTTCTGAATCCGGGTCAATTAAAAAAAAAAAGATTGCAAATTTAAACTCAGCCCGACAGCACACAGTTCATTTTCTGCATTGCATGTATCGTAATTTGTAATTACATATCTACTTGTCTAATTGCTTGCTGGCTTTCTCCTTTCCCCACCCCTCAGACTGAGAGCCTCTCGAGCGGTTTGTTTTCCCTCCACCAAGCTTACTATTCAGGTTCCATTTCTGATGCATATGAATAAAGAGTACTACTAAATTGAATGAGCCAATTGACACATTTTCCATCTGCTAAGGGATAAATCTCTCCAAATTAAACTAGGATCCTGGATACTTTAGAAACGGTTCTTTAAATAAATTTCAAGGGGAAAAAAATCATCTCGAAATGTTTTGAGCTATTGCTGTCAATACAAATATACAGCCATTCGGAGGCAGGCTACCTACCCTCAGAGGGTTCTTGTCCTGTCTGTCATTACCGGCTCTGTTACCTGGGACCGGTGGCTTAATTTTCTGAGCCTCCACTGTGAGAACCCACTCATTTCCTACAGCTGTTCCACGGGGCAAAGACTCTGTGGTCAAGTAAGTTTGGGAAATGCTGACTTACAGTTGACTTTTCATTGTGAAGAATCTAGGAGTAAGACACAAGATGTGGGGGTTCCCAAATTTGTGTGACTAGGAACCCACCCCACACTTTTTTCCCCTAGAGGCCAATGTTCTGACAAATACACGTAAAGAAACACTAACTAGTGTACTTCCCATATACCCTGGACCTAAAAATTCTTTGACTCTATGAATTACCATGATAGCCGGTACTGGGTATGTGAAAATCATGGCTAATTTCTTAAAAATATGGGTATGTCTCCGGCGCCTGGGTGGCTCAGTCAGTTAAGTGCCCAGCTCTTGACTTCCTTGGCTCAGGTCATGATCTCATGGTCGTGGGATCGAGCCCTACATCGGGCTCCACGCTGAGCATGGAGGCTGCTTGGTCTCTTTCCCTCTCTCTCTGCCGCCTCCCCTCCCACCCCCCAAATAAGCAAACATTCAAAAAAATATAGGTATGTCTCTACCTATTTCCAGAGAAACCTGTAGAGACAGATTTGGTTTCAACTTCTCTCACTTATTCTTATCACATATTATTATGCTTATTTATGGCATAATGTGTCCAGTGTATTGAAATAAATATAAAGGATGTACAGAATAACAAAAACAGGTAGGATCCGTATGATTTCAAGACACCTGCAATATATGGGTTCAATAATAAGTAGGCTTTTCTTATAGTGTTCTTTTGGAGAACCCACGTTACAATTGGACAAAATGGATGGGCATGAACTCTTTTTTAAAATTATTTTTTAATGTTTATTCATTTTTGAGAGAGAGTGAGTGAGCACAAGCAGGGGATGGGCAGAGAAAGAGGGAGACGGGAGAATCTGAAGCAGGCTCCAGGCTCTAAGCTGACAGCACAGCTGTCGAACTCATGAACCGTGAGATCATGACCTGAGCCGAAGTGGGACGCTTAACCGAATGAGCCACCCAGGCGCCCTGGGATGTGAACTCGTTAATGGAGCTAGCAGAAAGCTCCAGGAGGCATTTGATTGACTGTCTAATATTGCAATGGAATACATTCTACTCAGCTCCCCACCACAACCATGGGAATTTCCTTCCAGCACTATGACAATCTCAGCAGTAAAGGAGAGCATTTGGAGCTACCAAGTTCACCTTTAAGCAGAAATATCCTCTTCCCCCATTTTTTCATGGATCCACCCCCTTCCCTCCCCTTGGCTGACTGACACGCCAGAAGAAAACAATGATGGTTTACTAGAGATGGTCAATCCTTCTTGCTTGCTTTCCTTGACAGGAGTCCCACTTCATACAAATGAGACCCAGTCTCCTCATGAAAATTGTGGCCTCTCCTCACTAATGCCTGAGAAGAGGAACTAGGCCTGGGCATGAGAAAGTTTTCCAAAAGCAAGCACGAGGCTCTGTTCAGACTTTGATGGATGGTTAATGCTTTGAACAGAAGAGGCAGGTGTTGGTGCTGAGGCCCCTGGTTCAGTGGCCTCGCAGGGATCATGGAAAATACAAAACAAATATCCAGTTGAGTACAACACATAGACAAGAACAGTGTACCCACATTTCCTTTATGAAGACTCTCTGGATAAGACAACAAATTAAAAACTAATGTACAAATCTCAGTCTCACGGACACAAAGCAAGCGTTCACAGAGAGGGATCCTGAACATACCAAACACTTCCCTGGGTACCATTATCCTGAGATATGTCAGCCGTGTGTGGTTAGTGCTAGAAATACAATAAAAAGCAGACAACGCATGTGAATGGCCAATGCAACAATTCATGATAACCACATGTTATCATGTGATTATGATAACACTGTCTCCAGTGAAAATAGATTTTACTGATGAACATCTATTGATATATGTATTAAAAAGAAGTTTTAGTTTATTCTGGGTAAAAATGGCAAACGGTGCCCTCTCCTAGAGCACTTACTGATTCAGTGGAGATGGGGTTTCCATGCACGTATGTACACAAAATCATGGCCAAGAAATTTACAAGAAGCCCACCCTCTGGGGGGAAATACCGTTAAAATAATGTTGTAGCGTACCATGGAGATTTCTAAGTGCATTGTCCTCATACCCCCATCCCCCAGCCTCAGGGGAGTAATTATTCATGGAGTATTTATATTTCACTCAGTGTCACAGTTTCAAGAATATAGTTTGGGTTGTGATCTTGGCAAGGTGAATTAAAATCTTTAAAAGGTAACATACCTTCACCTCAGCAGTTCTACTTAGAGAAATCTAAAGGGAAAAACTCAAATGTGGACAAAGACCTTTTTCACGGTATGTGCTTAAAAAGCAAAGAATCTCGTCCCCTCACCTCCTTGCCCAAACTGATGACCAAGTCCATTGTTTTCCTACCTCCTGCATCACCCTCACTGCCACTGTCTTGCCTTGGTCCGTCTCACCTACACAATTATTTCCTTGGCTAATGTCTCAGCCCCCTCCAGGCCATTTTCCCCAGGGCTAGCTGGATGATCTTTCCAAAATACAAATCTGAAGCCCATAACCCTATTTCTCAGACTCTTTAATGGTTCCCCTCTGGTGCACGGTACAAATGCTTAGCCAACTCTACCAGGCACTCATAGGCATTTTTACCCCATGACTTGTTTAATCCTCACTCTAGCCTATGAAGAGAGTCCTCTTCTACCCTCTTTCTAGGGAGAATTATCAGCTATTTTAAAACTGTGGAAATGGGGGTCCCTGGGTGGCTCTGTCAGTTAAGCATCTGGCTCTTCATCTTGGCTCAGGTCATGATCTCACGGTACATGAGTTGGAGCCCCGCGTTGGGCTCTGTGCTGATGGCACAGAGCCTGCTTGGGATTTTGTCTCTCCTTCTTTCTGCCCTTCACCTACTTGTTCTCTCTCTCTCTCTCTCTCTCTCTCTCTCTCTCTCTCTCTGTCAAAATAAATACAAAAACTAAAACTGAGGAAATGGAGGCACCATGGGGGTAGGTGATTGCCCCGGGACACATAAGCCATGGAGATGCTGGAAATGGCACCTACCCTCACTGTCCAGCTTTAGCTCTTCATTCTTGAGTCCTACTCCCTGCAAACAAAGCCCAAGAGCCACATCACTCCTCCAGCATCATGCCACACTTCACCAGCACCCCATATTCTAACACCCCTAGTGCTGACCCTAACTGCCTTCCCTACTCTCAGCATATTTTTCACCTAGATTTGGTAAATCTTTCTCATTTTCGGTGAATCTTTCTTGTCTTCCCCAGAGCAAGTTCACACCAGAGGACTGTCTATTATATGCCAGCCTCCATGCAATGTTCTAGGCACTGGGGCAGAGTGGTGACCAAGGTAGACAGGCTTCTCTGATTCTTGAAGCCTCCACTTTTTGCATGGGGTGGGGGGAAAGGGGAGGGAGATGAAGAGAAAAGAGAGGGGAACAGACAGTGATTATGTAAGTACATAAACAGGATAGGTCCGAATAGTGAAATGTCTTACGAAGAAAATGAAACAGTGAAGGCATAGCAGGTCACCAAGAAGAGGGAGTTATGTAGATAGTGGCCAGAGGAGGTGATGTTTGAGCTGGGGCCCGAATGATAAGGAAGGGGGCGGCTGTGTAAAAATCTGAGGGCAGGGCCATGAGCAAGAAGGCACTTGCTATGTTCAAGGGCAGAAGCAATGTTTGTGAGTGCAAAAGGGGTGGTGTGGATGGAAATGAGGATGGGGAGATGGAAAGCGCTGGCAAGGCTGGTACATCATGGTAAAGAGTTGGGATTTTATCTCAAGTGTATTGGTATGCCATTGACTGGTTTCAATCAGCTGAGTGATAAGGTTTAATTAACCCCTCACTTTGTCCCCACTTTACTTTGTCTATAATATATACACACACACACACACACACACACACAAGATATGTGTATACGTGTGTGTATATATATATATGTGTATATATATATATATGTATATATATATGCCAGGCATATATATCACATATATACGTGAGATATATATATATATATATATATATATATATATATATATATACAGCACCTGTCACACTAAGCAACAATTCTTTATAAATAAGAAGTCCTTAGGAAAAGACGGCTTGTCACTTATCTTTGATTCCCCACTGATAAGCACAGAGGGTGCACAGTTGGTAGTCAATGATGTTTTAGTGATTAAAAGGAAAAAATCTGTTTGCCCCCAGTATTTGGGGCCCTCTGGCCATTGGCATGCTTAGCCTCTGGAGAACTCATTTCTTCTTTCTCTCATGAATCTTTGCTGCCCTCATTCACCCACGCACCTCCTCCACTTTCCTTTTCCCTTTTTTTAAGTAAACAAAATTATTTTTATTTGAGAGAGAGAAAAAAAGAGAGTAGGCCTGGGAGAGGAGCAGAAACAGAGAGAGAAAATCCCAAGTAAGCTTCATGCTCAGCGTGGAGCCCAACACAGGGCTCAATCCCACGACCCTGAGATCATGACCTGAGCTGATACTAAGAGTCGGACGCTCAACCAACTGAGCCACCAGGTGCCCCTCCTCTACCTTCTTCTGATTCTGTAAGTTCCCAAAGAACTCTAGCAATCCAGTGTTTTCCTACATTTGAACGTATTGATCCAGTTGGCATTTATTAGATATGTATCAGGTAGCACGCAAAGGCAAAAAGCCTAGAAGAGTTTCTAATGCATGGTTCCAGGCTTTAAGGGCAGATGGCTCTAATAATTATAATACCTGCTGATAATGATAATACTTGTACAAAATAGAAATAGGTTCAAGCCACCAAAGGAGCCTACAGTTAGAACAACAACCACATCTGCATCCCCTTAGTGAGTCATATGAGTGCTGCAGTTCTTACAGGGTCTAATGTCATGAGCTCTTAAGCATCTGAGAACTGAGGCCTGGGAGAAGAGTGCCTTCATCCAATCAATGGCCTTGACTAGGACCCTTGTGCCTCTGGAGGCTAGGGCAAAGGGAGGAGAAGCAGCTGGATGAAGAAAATCAGTCCCCATCTACAAAAATGTTGTGTGATCTGGAAGACAGAGGCAAGACAGTCCTCCTGCAGGAGCTCCGACACAACATGAAGAGGGGTTTCTGTGCTGTCCTCGCTCTAGGACTGAGGGAATCCAGGCTGCCTGTGGTGAAGTACAGGTGCCTTTCTAGCCCTTAGTACTGGAATGTTCTACAGCCAGCTAGAAAAGGTTAACAAAAGAAAGGAACTCCGCTGCAGTGCACCATTTATAAATAGAACATTTCACAATTCAGCAGCTGAATCCAGGTATCTCAGACTGTTAGCTGAGACTCATGTTGGTTTGGGATTAATGGAAGGGAAGGCTGTAAATGACTTTGGTTGATCTGTCCTTAAGGAGTCATTGATAAGAATTTAAAATAGACTGTCCCTTTTAACATTTTCAGAAGTAGTTTTAGAAAATAGGTCTGACTGAAGACAAAATGCACTGTGAAAAATAA
The DNA here is from genome assembly GCF_022837055.1 of Prionailurus viverrinus. NCBI lineage: Eukaryota > Metazoa > Chordata > Mammalia > Carnivora > Felidae > Prionailurus > Prionailurus viverrinus. The sequence goes on along the minus strand of NC_062573.1, from coordinate 75,988,775 downwards.
CAAAAGAAGTCCTATCAGGTGGTTAGCATGGAGGTCTGGGAGACAGTGATACAGGTGGAAGGAAAACATGTGGTGGTGGGGGGCAGAGACACAGGAAAAGAATAGGACTGATGGTACTAACCATCCTCTCCCCTGGGGGGAAGAAAGCTAGAAAGAACAGTATGATTCCGTGTATTTGTTTTTATATTTTTGTGTACATTTAAGAAGTACAAATAGCTCCTGTAGACTTAAGGAATGTTGCTCATTGTCTCCTGCCAGCGTTGGAAGGAGAGTCCTATTTCTTTGGACTGTAACTTGTCCTAATCCACCTGCATCCATGTCCATCCACATACATTTCCTGTCAACACGATGTCTGCCACCAAGCCACTGCAGGGGCTGCTGATGCCCCTGAGGCCGTGGTAATATATTAATCTCCAAAATAACAATCAGTTCTGGTTGCCGAACAGGACTGTGCCCTCAATGCTGTATGCGTACATGCACACACACACACACCCCATCCACACAGGCTGGGAGATTAATGGTTCTCATTAAAAAAAAAAAAAGGTGACAGAATAAGAATACCCAGGTATTCTTACCCATCATCCCTACTCTATAAATATGTTTTCCTTCTAGAAGTTAGATCAACTGCGAATCCAAAGGACAACGAGAACCCCATGGAAATCAACTTTCTAAACTCAATGCATCTATTTACAAGGGTGACAGATAGAAGACAGAAATTTAAAAAATAGAGTTCATTAAAGCTTAATCTCCTTTGATTCATTTGGAAATTAAATGTAATGATACTGGGAGCTAAGATGGATAGAGAACACACATTTCTCCATCCTAAAATCATTTCCAGTTTAAATAGATTCACATGGTCAGGAAAGCCTCCTTACACAGCACATCTTACCCAAGTGAAATATTATTTTGTTTCCCTGGATATTCCTGTGCCTGAAATTGGGAAGCTTGGCTTGATAGATAGTACTGGTAATGATTTCAGAGTGAGGTGAGCACTTGCACCCAAGGAGTATTGCTGAATGGCCAGATGTCAACCAGGGTGAGGTCTCTGTGGTTGGAACGCAGGGCTGTGTCCTTGACCCTGTTCTGCTTTGCAGAGAACATGTGGGCTGGACATCCTCAGTTTCCCTTGCAGGTGGCCCATTCCAAATGGCTTTACATGATGGCTCCCTTCCATTTTCTTCAGGCTTATGGGTGGTAGGGGTGGTGGGGATCTCTCTATTCAACTATCTGCCTATCTGCATATTATCTAATTTGAGTTCCCCATCTATTACCTGCTGGGACCCTGATACCAAATGTGTGATGCCCATGTTGTCAGATGACAAAAAAATCACTTAAAGACAGATGTAAAACAATAAATACTAGAGCTATAGTAAACATCACGGAGGTGGCACCCTAATGGGAAATACTATACCAGGCTCTGCTGTGTCTTCTCAGCCCCACTGTACTCCTTCTCCAGAGACTACATGGGATCAGGGAATTGACATGGAAAACCCACACAGGAAACATTATGGGCATAAAAGACTGTCTGCCTGTCTGTCTGTCTTGTCTGGGCCTCCACCTCTACATTTCTCCTCTTCCAAGGACAGAAGCCACTTGACATCGTATTGCCCGAGTCTGTCAACTGCAGGCATAGCCTGTTCTCAGTCTCTATTCAGTCCTAATTTGAGACCTAGCTTTCCCCCTCACTCCAGAATTAGGATCTGGCCTCTGATCTTCCATCCAGTGATTCAATTTATTCCCCTGGGCACAGACTGCCCCAAAGTTGGCTGCTTCAACACCATGGATACCCCATTTTCTGGGTCAAGAACGCTAATGGCTTTTTTGGATGGCCACTCATTGATGGTCCCCATAGCCTTTAGAGATGGTGGAATGCCTACTGAATTAAACTTTCATCCACACATGCAGCTGAACTTGTCTTTCAGCACCTGCCCAACAATAGGTGGGTGGTTTCTTGTCCTATGTTTCAAGGCCATTGCCTTTGCTCAGAATGCTTTGGCCACTCCTTTATTGCAAACAGCTTTCAAAGTCAATTTCTGGGATATGAAGTTAACAGCAAATTGTTCCCAGTATTCTATTCTAATATAAAGTCTGTTGATTTTTGCCATCAAAGGATTATCCCTCCCCTCATTTACAAGAGTTGGCTAGGAATGGCGCTTGATATTCTTCAAATATCAAAGTTATGTCTAAAGGATGTCATCATCCATACACTTAATGAGATATCGTAGTGGTTAAGGGGACAGGTGTGGGTGGCAGACTGCCTCCACCGCAACATGGTTTCATCACTTGTGATGCATCACCACTTTCTTTGACTTTGGATAACTTATAGCAAATGATCGAATTTTATCATTTCTAAAATGGGGATAGTACTTGCATCACAGGGTTATTGGATGATACGACTTATATATATAACACACAACAGTGCCTGATACATTGTAAGTGCTACCTGAGATTCATTAGCGTATTTTCTGCACAAATCATAATTAGTATTTCACAGATCAATACATAGTTTTTAGAAAGCAAAAAAAAAAATATTAAAACCAATGACGCTAATATAAATGCATTGAGCACATGGTACCCTTATTATTACTCTTTCCCAAAGAAGTCTATGTTGGGATGGAAAATAAGTATTTAAGCTACTTCTAATCATCTTGAAGTAAGGCTGGGCATAAACAAATCCACCAAATAATAATCACAAACCCGACTATGCATGTAGACCAATACACGTGGTGCTCTCCATACTGTGTTTCTTACCCTCACTACAGTCCCAGGGGGAATTACTGTCCCCAACTGATAATTTTGTTTTTGTTTTTGTTTGTTTTGTTTTTTCATTGGGGCTTTAACCCCAATGAAATTTTGTTTTATTTATTTTTGTTTTATTTTGTCAATTTTGTTTTATTTATTTTTTTTATTTGTTATATAATTTATTGTCAAATTGGTTTCCATACAACACCCAGTGCTCATCCCAACAGGTGTCCTCCTTAATGCCCATCACCCACTTTCCCCTCTCCCCCACCCCCATCAACCCTCAGTTTGTTCTCAGTATTTAAGAGTCTCTTATGGTTTGCCCCCTTCCCTCTCTGTAACTTTTTTTTCTCCCCTTCCCCTCCCCCCGAGTCTTCTGTTAAGTTTCTCAGGATCCACATATGAATGAAAACATATGGTATCTGTCTTTTTCTGCCTGACTTATTTCACTTAGCATAATACCCTCCAGGTCCATCCATGTTGCTACAAATGGCCAGATTTCATTCTTTCTCATTGCCAAGTAGTATTCCATTGTATATATAAACCACATCTTCTTTATCCATTTGTCAGTTGATGGACATTTAGTCTCTTTCCATAATTTGGCTGTTCCCAACTGCTAATTTTGAAACAGAAGCTCAGATGGCTTAAATAACTTGTCCAAGGTCACTCAGTGCTGAAAGGGTTGGCTGTAGATTCGTCTGGATCTCACTGTTCATGTTTTTCTTATTACATTTTACTGAGCATATAAAGTGATGTGATTGATTTTTTTTAAACAAATATCAAAATTGGGGTAATCCCGTTTAGAATAGTCACCTTGGCAGATTCTATACTCACATGTTCCAAGGGCACTCACTGCCTTTGCTCAAAACACTTTGGCCACTCCTCTATTGGAATTGATTTCAAAGTTAATTTAAAGGTTTTGAAGCTACCAGCAAATCGTTTTCAATATTCTATACTCATACTTAGTTATATTTGATTTCTGACCTCAAAGGGTATCATCCAGATTTATTATCCACCTAATTTACAAGATTGGGCTGTGAATGCTGTTTGATGTTCTCCGAATGTCAAATCTATCCCTAAAGGATGAAGGTGTGCACCAGCCAAGATTATTAAAAAGACTTCAAGCTCTGAAGTCAATTCCAAAAGATGGCTTAAAAATTGTTTGGCCAATGGCCACATCTTTACCATAAGCTTTTATCTTTGCAGGTAACCAGAGGGCCAGAGGTCGTCCGAATGAATGCATTCTTGTGTAATTACCGCAAAATCAGGTTCATTACTTTCACCCGCCTTGAAATCTGTACAATTGCCAACACTAACTGGGCAGGGAAATTAATTCATCTTCTTGGAATAATTCAGTCGTGCCAATCCAAGAGCCCTGATCACAACCCAGCCTTTGATTAAAGAGAAAAATCTGAATTTCTGCAGACTTCCTTATTGTCTGGCTCTTCATCTAGCATTTTAACAATTGAATCATTCATTCATCATTCTTATTTCATTAAAACACAGGAAATAAGCTTAAGGCAGTCACAGAAACTCAGAGGGGAAATCTTGCAAATTTTCTAGAAAATTCAAGGAATGTTTTCTGCAAATCAAAGCCGATTAAAAGTCTATCTGAATTTTTGTGAAAGGCACCCGGTATAAAATCACACATATCTGCATAATCCATATGTATTGAGGGTTTAATAGACTTAGCATTCTTTTTTCTGTTACAATCTCCTTTTTCACGCCCCTATTCAACTTCTTTTCCTTACCCCCCACTACATTTACTATCTCTGTTGCTACATTACACTGAGTTCAGGAGTATTAAATCACCAGTTGTAAGCAATCTGGCTCATTGTCCCAATATTTCTGTTATTACACAGAAAGCCATGCACACTCAGCACTATAGTGTTAAAGATAGTAAATCTCTAAAATCAGTTCAGCTACGTTAGTTTTCAGAGGCTCATTACTTCACACTGCAAAAGTACATGGAAACAGGGGAATATCAGGCTGAGGATGAACTGAACAGTAATTCATTAAAATGGAGTCTTTCCTTTGAGATCACATCACCTCAAATTTACTGCTACTGTTACTTTTACAAATTATTTGGCTCATTAGAGTGTCAGGTAACTTGCTTCTCTCAATCCCCTCAAGTTTTCTGTAGCTTCCTCTAGCATTTTCCTTCTCCAGATTCACACCAGAATAGCAGCCACGATCCCAGTTATAAAGCTTTGGGTAAAATTCTTGTTTCCAAGGTTCTTTTTTTTTTGCAAATCAAGAAAGCAGCCTGGGGTCTGCTGGCCGTCATCCTCAAACATTTTTTTCAGCTATACCTCAAATCTGATATGCAAGGACTAAACGAGATGATAAAAAAGAGTAAATTCAGAAAGGTTTCCTCTTGACACGTCAGCTTCCCAAAGAACAAAACTCCCAAAGAACAAGACCCATTAAGCCACAATTAAGTAGCAATATTGGTAGTGACTTGAATTTGAATTTGACGAGCCAGAAATTCCATACTGATTCAAAGCCTCCTATGACAATCAGCTCTCTTAATCAGTCGTGTTAGCAAAAAGTTAATAGGGAAAGAAACATAATGTGGAGGAAGAAGAAAATGACTTTCTCTTCAAAATGATTCATGGATCATCTGGAAACTCTTCAGAGTTCATTGGACATGTTGACAAGAACGTGGAGAGATAGGATGTCTTCACTTCATACTGGTGTTTATATGGTTCTAGTTCGCTAACTGCATGTAGGCCCCAAATCCAGACATTGAAAGCATGGTTTTCTACCACCCAGAGCCTTCCAGTCACCTAAATGTGAGAGACTCCTAAGGAAATTATTTTAAATTTGCTTAATGAAAAAATGGTGTTGATTTTAGTGAAGGTGTCACAGAGAAGGCAGAGGTTAAGAGATTATATCGCATATCACTACCCCCCAAAACTCATTGGTTAATTTTCACCCATCTTCTTTTTCAGTCATCAGCTTTAGGGAGTCCCTCTCACGAACGTTCCTCTATAGTCCCGAGTCTTTATGATTCTTGTCCCTTCCTTCTGGATCATCACAGCCCAAGAGGAACATAATGTGAATCACGCATGTAATTTGAAAATATCTACAATCACGCTGAAAAAGGTAAAGGAAGTAAAATTAACTTTAATATTTTAGCTACCTCCCGTATCCAAAATATTATCATTAAACATATGATCAGTATAAACAACTAGTACTGAGACAACCTACATTCTTTTTTTTCCTACTAAGTCATCAAAATCCAATTTTGCACTTACGGCATATCTCAGTTAGGACTAGCCACATCTCAAGCGCTCAATAACCCTATGTGGCTGGTGGCTACTTATTGGATCACACAGTTCTACATCTTCCTTCTGGGCTTCCCGAACTCTCCCTTTCTCTTTTGCAGAACAATTTGCTTGTGTTCAAGCTCTCCCCAAAGTGTATGCTGTCACCCTCCTCCATCACCCTGTTCAACAAACAAAAGACTCTCCAGTTATCAGAATTTTCCCTCCAAATAAAAGGAGATTATCTATAACAAATAAACGAATGAGTGAAAAGTTTGCTTGTTGCTGTGGCCCAGGACCAAGTCCTATACTGCCTGGTCATCATCATCAGTCTCCCAAGGGGACTGGTCCCATATTCCTCTCCCCCAATCTTCACCACTGTCCTTTAAGCTGAGCTCTCTTTGGTGCCCAGTGCAGGGCCGCTTATACTTGCTCCTCTCCCCTCTCCATCACTCCCTTTCCCCTTTGTCCCCCAAAAAGATAACCTTCAGGCTCACAGCCATACTAACCCACAGCTCCTGCCCTTCAGCACCTGGGGTCTCTACTCACAGGGAACAGCAGTTGTTCAAAGATTTCTCAAACAGGCAATGAGGCTCTGGAGAAGCCAGGCAGAGTAAGAACACAGAGAACCCTTTCCTCTCACCTGGAGAAGGGGTGGCAGAACAAGGCGAAAGAGAATCCCAGGGATTAGGGAATCGAGTCATAGGCAGCCGAACATACTGGTTAAGAATATAACATGGAGGTTCAAATATTCAAGTTCAATTCCAGCGCTCACTGGCCAGGTGACCTTGGGCAAGTCACTTAACCTTACTGTGCCTCAGTTTCCTCTTCTCTAAATGGAGGTAATGGTAGCACCTACCTCTTGGGGTTATTGGAGAATTAAACGAGTTAATGTAGCAGGAGGAACAGAATAAAATATGCTTGTCAACTCACAGAATGTACACCACCAAGAATGAACCTATTATGGACTATGGACTTGGGGTGACAATGGTGTTTTGATGTAGGTTCATCAGCTGTAATAAATGAACCCTCTGGAATGGAGTATTGATAGTTGAGAAGACTATGCATGTATGGGACAGGGGCTATGAGGGAAATGTCTGTACTTGCCACTAAATTTTGCTGTGAACCCCAAAATGCTCTAAAATATACATGAAAAAATTCCATTATTTACAAATATATATATATATATACTTTATTCTATGTGTTATAGTAATATATATCATATAAGTAAAAAATATAGATATATAGGGGTGCCAGGGTGGCTCAGTTGGTTAAGCATTTGACTTTGACTTAGGTCATGATCTCGAGGTTCATGGGTTGGAGCCCTGTGTCAGGCTCTGTGCTCACAGCTGGGAGCCTGGAGCCTGCTTCAGATTCTGTGTCTCCTTCACTCACTGCCCCTCCCCCACTCATGCTTGCGCTCTCTCTTAAAAAAAAGTATAGATATATAAACATATAAATATAATATAAATATATATTATATAAAATATTTAAATACATAACATAAATAAGTGTAACTAATCCACATTATATTTGAAGATAGAAATATAAATATATATATATATATATATTTCATGGCTTAAAATATGCAAGCAGCACTGTTCCACCTTAAAACTAGCTCCTTACCCCTCGCTGAAGCTTAAGGGACATGTGGGATGGCCACATCTCTGCCACTGTCCCGATTCTAAGGCGTGATGAGCCCCAGATATGGGTGGCAGGAACCTGACTGGCACAAGGTGTCACCTCCTGGCCACCCGGCTCAAAGGCCACCCTGCGTTGTGTGCGTACGGGTTATTTCTGGAGCTTCCAAGCGGGAGGGTGCTGCACGCTGGGCCGCTGGCTCGCAGCGTGGCCGCTCACACGTCAGAGCCCTGGGCTCACACCTGCCACGGTGACTTCCCAGGGCACTGCAACTAAGCCTCACGCTTTGGGCCTGCGCTCCAGCGAGCAGTTGAGTCGGTCTGCTGGGCCGCCTCGCAGCGTCCCGCCTCATTACAGCACGAAATCTCTCTGACCTTGCGCTCCGCCCAGCCGTCCGGCTCAACTCAGGGCGAGCACGCCCGCGGGCAGGCAAGCTGCTTGCAGCCCTCGATTTGCAGTCATAAATCCTTACCCCCTTGCCTCATCTATGAAGTGGGTCCACGAAGGGCAATTCGGAACAGCACGTACGAAGACTCGCCCGCTGACGAATTTACATACTGCATTCACACACAAGCGTGTGAAATGACTTGCGTACGACTCCATTTAAATCGCGAAAGCATAGTTTGTGTTCACGGAAGACCAGAAACAACTAAAATGTCCACCGTTAGAAAGTCGGGGAAAGAGGTTATACACAGAATTCTAGACAACATGAAGAGGGCGATCTTTACATACAGATACTAGAAAGAACTCCCTGATATATTAAATTTTAAAGCAAGGTCACAACCGTGGATGAGGAATATTGTGCTATATGAGAGGAGGAAGGAAAAGAATGCATATGGATAAAAATCTCTGAAATGACAGAGGGGGCAGGGGTAAGGAAGGAGAACTGGGCGGATGGGGACTAGGAGGGAATATGGCAGCTTCTCATCATACGCCTCTTTGTCCTTTTTCATGTAAACGCCCTGAACGTATTTTGAAAAGATGCTACATGTGTAACGAAATTAACCTGTTCTGCCTGGCTTCTGGGGAGGGTGTCTACTTGCCCACCTGCAAGGACCTGGGAAAACTGATCAGCCTTCTTCGTTGGGGAGGGCGTTGCGATAGGGTTCACGAGCTGAGTCCCTGTAAAACCTTTCTCTTCTGTTACTGATGGACATTTCTCGCTACGTGTCAGGTCCCTCGCTGCCATGCTGGCACTCAACCTCTATCTTTCTTTGAGCCTCACTATTGGCGAGTGATGTCTCTGCCGGCGGCTTGCAGGGTGGGAGTGGTAACGAGCATTTTCAGAGGCGCTGTGCTTACATGGAAACTACTGGTGCTGGTCACTGAAGTCTGCATTGCAGACACCCCACCTTATCATTTCACTGATGAACACAATTACAAAGGAGCGACAATTTAGAACTGAAAGACGTGGCAATGTCCAAGTCCCTTTTTTTACAGATCGGGACACCAAGGGTTAGAGAGGTTATATGGCTCCTTCAAAGTCCCCCCGGGTTAAGCTAGCACTCGAGAGAAGCGCATTGTTACCTGGTTTCTCTTCACATGCTATCCAGTTACAAGAGACACATCTACTAAATGAAAGAAAATAATCACAAAAAGATGCTTGGCTAAATGGTACCAGAGCAAGGGGAAAGACTTAAAGATATTCCAGCAACCCAAAGCAAATCTGCTCGCCATGCCATTCTTTCTGCCTCCAGGACACTTGACTTTCCAGTGTCCAGAATCCACAGGTCCTTGCTGAGAGAGCAAGGGGTACATGCCATTTTTACGTGGCTATTTGAATACAAAGCATGTCAGAAATGGTTTCTTGCCCACCAAAAATTCAAGCTCACTCTCCATCATGTAGAAATGTCGCCAAGAACTACACTGACAGGCCGTCTGGACATCTAGATGGGGCCGTGATGAATTCTCCCCAAGGGAAGAAAGACCTTTCTGGGCCAGATCATTGAGGGAGAGAGATTGCCTTTTTCATGCTGTCCTTCTTCATCCGCTGGTTAAATGCAGAAGAGTTCAAGACCCGCAGGATAGCAGAATCACGGGAAGGAGGTGGCCTGGATCCCTGAATGGAGCACTTGGAAGGAAACTGTCCACTGCCCAGAAATAGCCTGCACTGGATGGCCACTGTTAGTAAATTAACTTTCGATGTGTGACAACAATAACATTTTGGAGCTTGCTTATGTTATTCTAATCAATCAGTGCACGGGGATGTTTCAGCAGGGCCTCAAAACAAATCACTAACTCTCAACTTTACGAAAGAATCACTGAGTAATGGGAGGAAAAAACTCCTGTTTCTGTTTTCAGTTCTATGGATTACCCCCAAAGCTCTAAATAATATATCACAATTCACTGACTTCATTTTTTTATTATATATATATATTTTATTTTTTTTAACGTTTATTTATTTTTGAGACAGAGAGAGACAGAGCATGAACAGGGGAGGGTCAGAGAGAGAGGGAGACACAGAATCCGAAACAGGCTCCAGGCTCTGAGCGGGTCAGCACAGAGCCCGATGCGGGGCTCGAACCCACGGACCTCGAGATCATGACCCGAGCCGAAGTCGGCCGCCCAACCGTCTGAGCCACCCAGGCGCCCCGATTTTTTTTTAATTTTTTTTTTAACGTTTATTTATTTTTGAGACAGAGAGAGACACAGCATGAACAGGGGAGGGGCAGAGAGAGAGGGAGACACAGAATCTGAAACAGGCTCCAGGCTCTGAATTATCAGCACAGAGCCCGACGCGGGGCTCAAACTCACGGACCACGAGATCATGACCTGAGCTGAAAGTCGGATGCGTAACCAACCGAGCCACCCAGGCGCCCCTATATATTTTTTAATGTTTGTTTATTTTTGAGAGAGAAACAGAAAGTGAGTGGGGGAAGGGCAGAGAGAGAGAGAGGGAGACACAGAATCTGAAACAGGCTCGATGTGAGGCTCCAACTCAGGAACAGTGAGATCATAAAACAGGCCAAAGTTGGATGCTTAACCGACTGAGCCACGCAGGCGACCCTTCACTGACTTAATTTAGGCTAAATCTATTAGCATCCTGCCAAGGAAGATAACGAAAGGTGAGAATTTAGCTCACTTAATCTTTTTCCTTCCATTTCCCAATGTTTAATAATTACGTTTTTATTTTATATTTGTGATTTTATTAAAAAAAATTTTTTTTAAGTATGCTCTATGCTCAGCATGGAGCCCAACACAGGGCTTGAACTCACAACCCTGGGATCAAGACCTGAGCTGAGATCAAGAGTTGGATGCTTAACTGCCTGAGGCACCCAGGCACCCCTATATCTGTAATTTAAATATTAGCCTCCTAAGATAAGATTTTCTAAGAGTAGTTTTATCTCTACAATAAAATTGAGAAGGAGGTCCTGAGATTTCCCCCAAACCCCCCTGCCTACGCACATGCATGGACTCCCTCATTATCCACATCACTCACCAAAATGGTAAAATTTTTTGTATTTTGTATTTTGCTTTGAAGCACGTTCATTCCGCTCTTACACTCAACTGATCATTGGGCATAGAATTCTAAGCTCATAAAAATTTTTTTCTCATATCTAGAAATCATCACCCTTTGTATTCTAGTCTGTTCACGTGCGTACGTACTACCTGGGATCTTGTTAAAATGCAGATTCTGATGCATGGGTCTCGGTGGGGTCCCAGATTCTGCATTTCTGATAAGCCCTCAGACGATGATCCTGCTGATGCCGGTCTGCAGACCTCGCTGGAGGAGTGTTTCCAGAATTCAACGGTGCTGACGAGCAGTCGGTTAGCCTAGTTGACACCCTTCTGTAGTTTTTCCTCAATCTTTCAACATACTGTTTCTATTCTTAGTGTTTGGAAATTTCAGGAGAATGAGGCTTTAGGGTTTTGTTTTGTTTTGTTTTGTTTAATCACTGTCCTCTGCACTTAATAGACCATTTTAACCTGAAGATCTGTGCCTTTCTTAAGCTTTGGGGAATGTTCTATTATTTCCTTGATAATTTCGTCCCATTTTCTCTGGTTTTACTTTCTGAGACTCCTATTTGTCAGATGTTGGAGTTTGTTTGTTTGTTTGTTTGTTTTTCCAGCTTTGAGATATAATTGACATGTAACAATGTGCAAGCTTAAGGTACAGAATGTATTGATTTGTTACATATTACAAAATGATTCTGACTATAGTATTAGGTAATGCCTCCGTCACATCATATAATTACCATTTCTTTTTTGTGGTGAGAACATTTAAGATCTACTCCTTTGATGACTTCCAAGTATATAATATAGTATTATTCATATAATCACTGTGCTATACATTAGCTTCTCAGAACTTATTCATCTTATAACTGGAAGTTTTCTCTCTTTGAACAACTTCTCCCCATTCCCTCCACTTCGTAGCATCTGGTAATAACCTTTCTACTCTGTTTCTAGGACTTCTGTTTATGTACTTATTTTTTTAGATTCTATATATAAGTAAGATCATACAGCATTTGCCTTTTTCCTGACTTATTTCACTTAGCATCACGTCCTCAAGGTCCGGCCATGTTGTCACAGATTTCCTTCTTTCTCACGGCTGAATCATACTCCACCATGTGTGGGTATCACGATCCACTCATCCACTGATCCATTCCATTCATCCATTTCCCGATCCATTCGTTGTCCAATGATAGACACGTAGGTTGTTGCCGTGTCTTGCCTGGTATGGATAATGCTGCCATGAACATGAAGGTTCAGGTACGTCTCTGAGAGCCTGTTTTCATTTTCTTTGGATAAATACCCAGAGGTGGAATTTTGGGATCGTATGGTATTTCTATTTTTACTTTTTTGAGGAACCTCCACACTGGTTTCTCGAGTGGCTCTGTCAGAGTTTTGGGGCTGGCCCTCCGCTTCTCGTCTTTCCTCTACTCTATCATCTCTTTCTCTTTGCTCTGTCCTTTTAATCATCCTTATCTTATTTTTCCCCAAGCCCTTCTACTGCACTTGTGGACAGCCCGTCTTTAATCTCTAAGGGCTCTTTGTATATTAGATGATTTCATATAATTTAAAAATGAATATCATGAGCTCTTGGGTCTCTCTGAACATACTACTGAGAGTTGTTATGTGTTTGTTTGAAGCTTCTTGGATTGTCTTTGCTTCTTCTGTCCTCGGTTTTTCTGGTTTTTTTGGCCTTCTTTTCTTTCATGCTGCTACTCCCTCCCTCCCCCCACGCAACTTTTGGTGATTCCTATCTGTTCATATGTAAAAATAAAGGATGAGGGAGATGGTGTGAGTTTTCCTTGATGTTGTGTAAGATTGTTTCCTGTAATTTACTCCGTTTAAATAATGTCAACATTATTTCATCAGGAGGTGAAAGGATTTATTTGCTCCTATCCCAATCCATGGAATTTAAGGATAAGAAAGGTGCTTATTTTCTTATTAATGATTAGGTTATTTCCATATTTTTTCCTATACAGTTTTTTTTTTTAATTTAACTTAGAGTCAGAGTGAACGAGCACGAGCAGGGAAGAGGGGCAGAGGGAGAGAGAAACTTAAGCCGTCGGATCACAACCTGAGCCAAACTCAAGAGTCAGATGTCCAACCTACTGAGCCACCTAGGTGCCCCTCCTGTATAGTGTTTTAATAAACATCCTCATAAACATATATCCCTAGGGGCTGATACAGCTATTTCTACGGAATAAATTCCTACGAGTGAGATTCCTGGTTGAAAGTAATACACATTATAAAACAATTTTTTACTATGGAAAGTTTTAAACACAGAAAGCTAGAGAAAATAGTATTATTCCCTTAATTTGAAAGGATGCAAAAACTTGCAGGCATGACAAAGGCCAGTCTTGATGTATCCGTATCCCTTACCCACTTGCGCCTTCTTGGATTATGTGGAAGTAAATGCCAGACACCGAATCATCCAAACTGATACATGTTCAAATCTTAATAGATACTGCTGGGTATCTCCTCCCCAAAGTTTAGTAATTCCCTTTCAACTCCAAAGAATGTCTGTTTTTCCACATGCAGCCATGGGTATGTTTTCCTTTCTCTCTTTTTGAGGGGATGAGGGCAGGCAGGAAATGATCAACATTCCTCTCTTCCCTTCCCAAATTCTGAGCCAAGAGAGATACATACAGAAGCCACACAAATGGAGATTCTTTAAATATCATATGGAGCACTGGATTGGATGATCTGCCTTTACATTTTTAGCCGAACTGTCTCACTAATGCTTTGCCTCTGCATTGGCTGTAGGGACCCCACCTAGTCACTAGCACACTGGTAAACCGCAGGTGTCCCTCACAGGTGACAAGCTGACCTGGGGAAAGTCTAGCAGATGGCTAGGAGCACACCCGAATGCATCCTCCCTGCAGGCAGATAGATCTGGAAAAGAAGACTAAGCTGGCAGCAATGCAGAACACAGAGGCTGTCTCCTGAATTCATGCAAGAGAGAGGAGAAGAGGGAATGAGGGGCAAGGAGACGGTCCACAGGTGTTATTTTGTAATGAACCAGGACACAGGGAAATGGAGGTCCCCCAACAGATGTCACTAAATCTATTCCATTTTTGCCAATCTCATAGGCGACGTGTTCATGGGAGTTTTCCTGACAACTAATAAGGTGGCCTCTTTTTCACAAGCTTCTTGGCCACTGGGTTTCCTTCTCGGTGAACCGCCTGTCTTTTCGTTAAGTCTTTTTCTTAGAGGTAGGACGTTTTTGAAATATTAATATTTTGACTGTCACACTGTTGAAAATGTTTTCTCCCTATGTATCATTTGTCTTTTGATTGGATTATGGTTGCTCTTTCCATAGAGAAACTTCGAATTTTTCTTTAGGAGTGCCACCTAGCACACATGAGGACCGCTTTGCTGTAATGAAATACAACAGAATCCTGGGCATTCTTGGTCTGCTGGAAAGACTGTAAAAGCCCATTGAGAAGGGATTAAGCCTTTTATTTTTATTATTAATGCAGTAAAAAGGCATAGTTTTTGCCTTTTTCCCTTGGCTGACAAGGGTAATTTCATTAAAATCTACTAGTAGTTCCCCAGCTATGTGTATGTCATCTGGTCACTTACATGGGCAGAAAATTGAAAAATCAATTTAAACAGTTGGGGAAGTGAATGAGGTCACTTCAAAATGATTTTAATCTACCGTACTAATTGCACCTGAAGTGCCTGCACATGTTTTCTCCCAATTTAAAATTCTAATTAGGGGTTGACATCTTTAAAATACCTTGGTGATATACCCCGGAGGAGGTGGGAAATCTGTGCTGATTTTCCCTTTCTCGTCAGCTCATATCCCAATCCATGGAATTTAAGGATAAGAAAGGTGCTTAGAGCTTTCCTGATCAACCTCCCCAATCCTTTAAGAGAGGAGACAAACCAAAATGGCTGCTCCAACGCTCTGTGGAGGCCGCCCCTAACTTCCTGTCCCACCTGCTAGTCTGGGTCAGGGGTCTGTTATTCAACTCCGGAGTCCCTACTGCCAGCACGGTGCCTGCCACCTAGTAGGACCTCAAAGATGTGTGTTCAATGATGAGTTTCTCAAGGTGACATAGCTGGTAAGTGTCCTAATTCAGGGCTCCTTCCCCTGCTGTGTCCTGTCTAGACTTCAGAGTAGGAAAGCTCTGAGTTAGAACCCTGGCTCCCCTAGTCACAAGACGAGTTCCCACGAGCAAGGTGGTTAACCCTTCGAAGCCCGCCCTTGGCTTCTCCCTTCTCTTCCTCTGTCTTGAGCCCATTCCAGTTGGGCTGTCATCCCCGGCACGCCACTCAGTCAGCTTTTGTCTGGGGCACCAACAAAATTCGGCAGTCACTTGGTGCAGCTCATCAAGTGATGAGCTTTTTTTTTTTAATAAAGTTTATTTTGAGAGAGAGAGACAGCCCATGTGCATGAGTGGGGGAGGGGCAGAGAGAGAGGGGGAAGGAGAGAATCCCAAGCAGGCTCCATGCTGTCAGCACAGAGTCCGACGCGGGGCTCGAACCCACGAAATGCGAGATCATGACCTGAGCTCAAGTCAGATGGTTAACAGACTGAGCCACACAGGCGCCCCTGAAAACAGATTTCTGATTCCTCCTAAACCTGCTCCTTCCGGTCTTCCTCACTGCCTTTCTTTCAGCCGCTCAGGCAAAGCCTTGGGGTCATCCTTCTCTCATATCTGATATGAAATGTGTCAGCAGCCCTTGCTTCTCCTCTCTAACCTTCAAAACACATCAGGAACCAACCAAGCACTTCTTTCTCCCTTTCCTCCATTTGGTTCTTGAACATAGGAATATATACTGAAGGTTCCCCCATAGCTTTGCAAGGCTGAATAGCTCGCTATTTATTTATTTATTTATTTATTTATTTAGTGCTGAATCATAGTCCCTTGTCTGGAGGTACCAGTTTATTTATTCACTCACGTCTTGAAGGATGTTTTGATAGCTTCCAAGCTTTGTCAGTTATGAATAAAGCTGCTGTAAACATCCACGCTCACGCTTTTGTGTGGACCTCGGCTCTTAGCGCCTTTCGGTAAATACTGCAAAACCACGATGGTTGGATCATATGGTAAGAATATGTTTAGTTCTGTTAAGAAACTGCTAACCTGCCTTCCAAGAAAATTTACATGATTTTAATGATACTCAGTGCCTCCTCTTATTCTCAGAAGTGTCAACGTTTGGGTGACAAAATGAATGGCCACTCCACTTCAGACATAATCTCTCCCGAATTACAGAAAAACAGGGTTGCACTCCGGCATTTCTGTGGTTGCGTTTCTTTGAGCCAAATCTGAAGGAATCACAAAACGCAATTAATCTTCTGAGGACTATGGGGAAGGAGAGACAGAGGAGGGAAGCGGCTTTCATTTCCCTCACTGGGGGAAACCAGCCCAACGAGGGGATGGGACTTGGGCAGGCCCAGCCAGCCAGCTGCAGAGCGGGGCGTGCGGTAAAAATCTCTGCCAGTCCCATTAAATGCGCCATCCTCTCCAGACCATACTCTTATTGTCCAATTGGTTAAGGGTCCTTGGCTGCTAAGAATGGCACTTGGTGGACTTAAAATGGAAGTGTGTCAGTCCTGGGAGGGGCAGGGGCCGCTAACTGGAGGGAGGCCCCCCTCAGTTCTCCAGCCTGCACTGTAGGTGGTGCTGGGATTTCCCTACCTGGCCAGTACTCCATCCCGGCATTGTGCCTGGGGTCCTGACCGCTGTGTTGGTTCCCCACTCACGGGCAGGCCAAAGAGGTCTGGAAACCATAAGAAAGTGGAAAGTTATGGGGCTGAGGAAGCATTTGACGTTGGGCCCTGCTGTCTTTCCAGATCACCCCACTGATTTAGCAACAGCCCTCACCTGTGCTACAGACACAGGCTCGGGTCAAAAGCACTTGGCTGGCATTTCCTATGTCCCAGGGACTCTCCTATGCACGTCACTATGATTTAATCCTCATGCCAACTCTATAAAATAGTTGTTATTCAGCTTCACTTTAAGGAGGTGGAAACCGGGGCGCTTTGGGGGCTCAGTCGGTTGAGTGTCCAACTTCTGCTCAGGTCATGATCTCATGGTCCGTGAGTTCAAGCCCCACGTCGGGCTCTGTGCAGACAGCTCGGAGCCTGGAGCCTGCTTCGGATTCTGTGTCTCCCTCTCTCTCTGCCCCTCCCCGACTCACACTCAGTCTCTCTCTCTCTCAAAAATAAATAAACATTTAAAAATAAATAAATAAAGAGGTGGACACCAAAGAAGACTTGGGTCACAAAACAGGTGAGTGGGAGGGCTGGGATTTAAATGCACAGCATCTGGTTTTTTCCAGGATCTGCTCTTAATCACGAAGCTATGGCATCGCCACAATCTGCCAACGTGTTCTGAATTTCCCTCAGTTAACCTAATGGGTTAATTGAATCTCTCTGTCATCATTTCTTCCATTCAAGGCAGTATTTTACAAACAGTAAAAACACATTAATTTGGATCCAAATAATTTGACATAAATTGCAGGCCTCTCAAACTGAATTTCCTTCTCTACAAAACAAGGGTAGATACAATATGGTATTTGTTGCAAGAATAATACCAACAGATGTTTATTAAGTGTAGAGTCCCTGTATTAAGAAGCTGCCACAGTAATGCTAGCTTCTACTACTATTATTTTATTGTTACTGTTATTTTAAGGCTGAAATGGAACTTTCCCTTTCCAGTATCTACAAGGAGAATTTGTAAAATGGTGCAAACAGCAGTTTGAGTACCTTTAAGGGATATTTTAAAACACTGTAAAAGCATTTGCTCACATGTCAACAATCACCATGCAAATTGCAAATCATGCTTAAATATTCCTTATGGCACATTTACAGAGGATCTTTTTCCTATCAACCCTTTGTCGGCCAAGTTCCTGTTACTGCACAGAATTGAAAGCAATACAAAGTCAGTTAAATATTCTCTGTCAGAAAAGGCTTTTTACCAATTTATTATATTTATTCATATAGCATACATCCATGCAGTAAGGTGACTAGAGACAAATTTAAAAAAGAGGAGACTAGTAAAATTAAATTCATGTGTAGAACTTCCTGTTGAATATAGCAGCCAACACTCGCAGCCTCCGCTATAATTAGGGACCCTCCCAACACCTTTCGTAACGTACACCTGCAGGGAGTTCTCTGTAAATTTGCATTCATGATGATGCCTTTTCAATGTCTCCAATCTTACCATTTTGACTCAAATGTGAAATTATTTTCAATGCTAAGAGAAACAGAATTTGAAAACAAGATGTTTAAGTCAATTAATTTACCAATAAATGACCTTTGATATAGGGGCTTTTAAATGTCATAGAAGATCCAGGTCAAAGTCATGACCTCTTCAAGGAAAAGGAAGGTATTGAGAAAGCTACCTGGAGCAGCTGGGCGACTCACTCCGTTAAGCATCTGAGTCTTGATTTAGGGTCAGGTTGTGATCTCACAGTTTGTGGGTTTGAGCCTTCACATAGGGCTCTGCACTCACAGCACGGAGCCTGCTTGGGGTTCTGTCTCTCCCCCCCCCTCGCCCCCCTCTGCCCCTTGGCCTCTCTCTGTCTCAAAATAAATAAAAAACATTTTTAAAAAACCTTTAAAGAAAAAGAAAAGCTACCTCTGCCCTGGCCAGGGGGAACCTGTTGCTTATTTCCTCTTCGGTGAAGGACATTTCTAAAGCATTATAATCTTGGAAATTACACAAGAAAAGTTTACTCCTGAAAGTTCACAATTTGGACTGAGAATTGTTCAGCCCTTGAGATGGAGGAAAATGCAAAGGTACATTTGTGTTTGGAGCTCTCATTTATACTTATGGCCTAGATTCCATGCATTATCATAAACATCAGCATTCTGCCCTTCAGGTTAACTCGTGAGACTTCGGAAATCTAAACTCCCCCTGACAGAGAATTCACGACAGCAGTAGAGCGAGTTCTTCTTGCTCAGGGGTCATTCGACTTCAGTGCTGTGAAATAACTACCAAAGACAGGTGGTGCATGGCCTTTCCTGTCAACAATTCTGTTTCTCCAGGAATTGTTCCCACCCAGGGACTCTGCTGGAGGGACGGCCCAGGCTGCCATGGTTCAATGAGGCGAGACCAGGAGGGACGGCGTCAGTCAGGAACCCAGAGGCTGATGCTCCGTAGAGGCTTCCAGTCACAAATCCATTCCCAGGGCCTGGCTGTTCTGATTCTGAGAGGCCGTTTGGTGGGTATGACCAGCTCCTTAATTAGAGCTAGCTTGGGTGGGTTGCCCATGCCTGGGGTGGGGAGGGAAGACTTTCGATGGATAATCTTATAGTTTTCCATGTTAAATACCCAACATAGGCAAAGAAAAAAAAACTGTACTATTTTCACATCATAAGTCGGTGGTTCTTTTAAAATATGATATTAAGGAATAAGCCTTAAGGAGCAGGAAGAGCAAATGGTGTCAAGTCAAAAAAATAGAAATCAGGACTTAGGACCTGTAAGGAGGCTGCTAAAGCTCTCTGTGCCTTGGTTTCCTGAACTGCAAGTGAAAGCAATCCAATGTCCGACCCACCTCCCTCAGAGCATTATTCTGATAATAGAGTGAGATAATGTGTGCGAGAAAGTGATTGCGATTTAAAAGTTTTAGACATACATTTAGAGTCACTTCTGTTTTGAATTCATTTGGTAGTTCAATTTATTATTGGACCGAAGTTATTTTTCCCAGCTCATTTCCCACTGCTAGAAGACACTTTGGAATCTTGTGATAATCTTTAGGGTAAGAATCAACTGTTGGAGCGCAGAAACCAGGGAGGAATTAAATTTAGCTGCTTAGGAGCAGAGCACCCCTGCTTTCTCCCTCTCTCCAGCCCCAGCATTGGAATATTTTTCTCTCATATAAAAGAAATCCTCCAGTGGCAGTCCAGGGCCAGTATGGGGGTTCTACAATATCTACATTGTTGGGGTCTCAGCTCTTTCCAGTTTCTCTGTCATCCTCAGGCCTTGATTCTCACCCTCATACTTTCAAGATGGCGGCCAGAGTGCCTGTCACCATATGTGTAATTCAGGCAGGCAGATGGGGCAGGGCACAGGGCAAGGAGGGGTATGTATCAGCTGAGTCAGCTCCTTTTAAAGTGTTTTCCTGAAATGCCTATCCAGTAATTTCCATTTATAGCTCCCCAACCAAAAATGCCTCACAATTACCACCTCTAGCTGCAAGAAAGGCTCAGAACCATAGATTTTGTTGCTGTTGCTTGTTTTGTTGTTGTTGTTTGTTTTTGTTTTTGTTTTGGATGGATACCAAGGAAAACATGGGTTCTTTTAGTAATTAAGAAGGGAAGATGGGGTGCCTGGGTGGCTCAGTCAGTTGTGTCCGACTCTTGATTTCGGCTCAGGTCAGGATCTCACGGTTTGTGAGTTTGAGCCCTGAATCAGGTTTTATGCTGACAGGATGGAGCCTGCTTGGGATTCTCTCTCTCTTTCTCTCTGTCTCTCCCTCTCTCTCTCAAATTTTAAAAAATTAAAAAAAAAAGGAGGGAAGAATATTGAATAGGTTTCTGTTATACCAGGAATTGAAAATGTGAACACTAGAATGTCAATTTATTGTATTCATTTTCCATTTCTAAGATAAGTTTAAGCTGGACATCTTAGCAATATCCTAAAAGAAACAAAGCTCCATAACCTTGGCCAGGGTCATGACTGCAGGGCTGGAGTGAGATCCAAACCTTTCCCCTTCCTGGTTAAGCGCTTTACTCAGCAGGCTGCCCCCCAGAGTGGTTTTCAAATGAAACCACCACGTGAGGTTCCTACCCACCCAGGAGCTGGGATCAGTGGTGTATTTGGCAGAATGATGTCCTCCAAAGGTGTCCATGCCATAATCCCCAGAACTTACAGATGCTACCTTACGTGATAAAGGGACTTTGCAGATGTGAGGAAGAGGATGGAAACTGTGACAGGAGATTATCTGGGACTATTTAGGTGGGCTCAGCCCAATCACATGAGTCCTTAAAAGCAGAGAATCTTTCCCAGCTGTATCACAGAGATGAGCTAGAAGAAGAGATTTGGAGCAGGAGAGCGACTTGACCCTCCTCCTTGTTGCTGACTTGAAGTGGTGATGGGGGGGGGGGGCAGGTAATGAGCCAAGGAATGCAAGTGGCCCCAAGAAGCCAGAAGGGCCAGCATGGAAGTAGGGACCTCAGTCTGACAACCCCGATAACTAAATTCTGCCACAACCTGGATAAGCAAAGAAACGGATCTCCCTCTAGAGCCTCCAGAAGAGAGCAGAACCCTGTAGACACCCTGATTTCAGCCTCTGATTTGTGCAACCCTAAGATAATGAGTCCTATTGTTTTAAGTTACTAAATTTGTGATAACGTGAAAGACACGACAGGAGACGAATACAAGCGGGTTGACAAGAGGCTACAAGAGGCTACAGGCTCTTTTATGCTGTTTTCCATATATTTTTTTAAACTTATTTATTTATTTATTTTGAGAAAAAGCTAGAGAGCGAGTAAGGGAGAGGCAGAGAGAGAGGGAGAGAGAGAATTCCCAGCAGACACCGGCAATGCAGAGCCCCATGTGGGGCTCGATCTCAGGAACCGTGAGATCATGACCTGAGCTGAAATCAAGAGTCGGACACTCAACCGACTGAACCACCCAGGTTCCCCCATTTTCCATAATTTTAAGCAAGCTCAAAAATGCAGCGTCTCCTTACCTGTGCGGGAACGCCGTGTGGCAAGTTAACAGGTAGAAGCTCTTAAAAGGGGGAAGGTGGTCAGGACGCCTGAGATCCCACGCATTGGAAAAGCCACGTCTTAACAACAATATGGACAGAACATGCATTCTTTCCTTTGCACAAACTCTGGAGTACCTGAGTGGATCTGGGCTGGGGCCTGGCGGGCAAACTGAATGAATAAAGCTGCAGGTGTGTGACTGAGGGATGGGGACCGTGGCATGAACTGGACGATGCCTACCATTCCACAGATGTTCAAATGCAGTTGGAGTTAAAAACACAGCACCGGGTGAACGATACCCACTTCAGGGCTTCATTCAGCCCCTGCGTCACCATCAGATTCTGCTAAGGCCGCCAGAAGGCACGGAAAGCAGTCAGAACACATGGGAAGAAAGGGGTAACATGAGTAAGTCGGTGAACTGAGGTCAGAAATAGGGAGAAGGAAAGGATGGGGGGTGGAGAGGGGCGGAGAAATGAAACCCTGAAGAGAAAGGACAAGGTCATATGCTGTCGGAGGCTGCCTGGGGCCACCAGCCTTCGGCCATCCGTGCCCTCAGAGCCAGCCATGCTCAAGGCGCTCCAGGTAGAACACCTTCCCCTCCTCCCCAAAAAGCCCTGTGGCTCCTCTCTTTGAGGCAAACAAGGTCATCTGCCTTCAGATCTCATCCAGAGAAGTAGCTGACGTCTCCTTTTTCACAGCAGCTGCTGAAGCAGCAAGACAGCTGAGGCCCTGAAGCGCCCAGGGCGCTGGTAACCAGACCTCTCGCCAGAGGAGCACAGAAGTGGACAGGGCCTGTCTGCGCACCGGGCAAGGTGGAAGAGCGGCTAGAGAAACCACAGGGACAAAACCCACACGTCTACAGAAGCCAGCCGGGTGGACGCAAAGGCAAACGGTAACAGTTCCAGAGCAGAGCGTGGGCCAACCCCAAACAGTGCTGGCGGCCCCCGGGGCCACCGCAGGTTTGCAACCTCGTCTCTAAAGCAAAGCGCAGATAAGATTCGTGGGAACAGGCTGCCAGTCACCCCACTAGGCAGCGGGTCTGGGGGGAGAGAGGCCCACGTCTTTGCTGTGTTTGTCCAAACACCCAGCGCGGTGCCGGGGATGCGGTAGGTGCTTAGAATAGTGTTTGCTTAAGCAAATAATAATGTCAAGGGTGATTGGATCCCTTAATGGGTCTGCATGTTGTGTTCCTGTATTCTTCCACTCTCTCCTCTCCGGGTGTCTAAAACCCACAACGACTTTACTTTCTGCCACCTTGATCCAATGAGTCATCAACTGCACACCCTGTCCGCGGTCGTGACATAGTCCACAAATTTTAATTCCTGAGTTCTTTTACGACTTCAGCGCTCTGGGACTCACTGGCCTGCAAGTGACCTCTTGTGGTTAAAGAGGGTAACTGCAGAGCTAAGTCCCTTTTACACGCAAGCAATCCCATTCACACCAATTCAATCCATAAAGTGGGGAAGGAGAGTGAGAGTAGAGAACTCTAGACATAAGTTTGTAATAATAATAAAAAGAGAATATGTGGAAGTATTCCAGATGTCAACACGTAAAGGAGGACGTACAAGATATAATTTTCTAATTTATTTTTTTTTTATAACTTGCTTCCCAGGATTGCTGCAAAAATTGGAACTAAATTTTTCCATCACATATTAGAATCTAAAGATTCTAAATATCTGGCATCAGATCTGGAATCTGCTATGTGTAAGGTGTACGAACTTAAGGGATATCATTTAAATTCTCTGCGACTCGGTCTCCACATCTGAAAGGTGGGGATAATAATACACCTGTCGTATTGATTTGGTTGTTATGAGGTCCTAATTAGGGGAGGCATATATAGTGTTTGCCCTATGAGTGCATGAGATGCTCTCATCATTAATCCTCATGTGGCTTGCTTTTATTTAGCCACTTATTATTTTTAAATGTTCATAAGCTGTACCTGATAAAGTGCTACACAGGTATTAATTTCTCAGGGATTAGGGAATAAAAATAATAAACTCTGGAGATGCCTGAAAAACTTGTTCTCCTGAGCGTCCCTCTCTTGATTTCAGCTCAGGTCATGATCCAAGGGTTGTGGGATGGAATCCTGTCTTAGGCTCCCCGCTGAGTGTCGAGCCTGCTGAAGATCGTCTCTCTCTCTCCCTCTGCCCTTCTCCTGTGCTCACACACACACACTCTCTCTCAAAATTAATATTAATAATAATAATAATAATAATAATAAACTCCATGACAAATGATGACTCTTTTGTCCACCAGCCAGCCATCTGTCAATACTGTTAAATGAGTCAGATTGATTTCTTCTCTTTCCTTTCGAGAACTCTGAAATTCTTCTCCTCTTCTTTCTCAACTCAGTGTGGGCTATTCATTTGTTTTATTTTATTTTTACCTTTCTGTAGTCAGTTTGTTCCCATATTGTTTTATAAGTAGCCTTTAATTCATGACTGTAGGTTCTCCTTGGGAATTCATATGCACAGTAGAGGGTTGGTCATATGACCTTGAAGTCATTTGTTGTGCAAATTATCCTGTCATATGTGTGGTGTTGTGCTAAGCACTAGGAATAGAAAAATGAATAAAACAGACAAGATCCTCGCCCTTGTAGATCTCATACTGGGGAGTTTACAAGTAACCAAATGTATGCTGTGAGTTCTGAGAAGGGTTGTAAAAGAAACAAACAAGGGTGAAGATACATGGATGGGGCAGTGAGAATGCAGTTAGTTACCTGAGGGAAAAGCATGCCAGAGTGAGCAGCATGTTCAAAGGTCCTGAGGCAGGAGCAAGGAAGTGCATCATACTGTCCTTCACCATGTATAAATAATTTATTGGCCATCTCACAGATATGTAGGTATCCTCTATCAATGTATATACATATACATGCATAAACATACATAACAGATATTACATATGTAAATATATAATACATGTATGAATATTTTAACACTTCATTAAAAGTAATGTTAAATCCTTAGCCATGAGAAAAACTAGTGTTGACACATTCTATGTTCAGATAATGTTCATTAACCATTGTGTTTTTGTGAAAAGAGAAATGTTTGGAAAAATAACTCAAAAGCTATCTTATGGATCTGTAACCAGCTATTAGGCCTTGGTGACAGATTTCAGTGGATGAGGTCTCAGCTCCTCATAAGGCTGACACACACTGTGACTCTCAGCGGGTTGTAGGCTTTTAAACTTGACATTAATATTTTTTCCCCTGCAACTATTATACTATTTTGCTACACGAGGGTCTAGGTGAGTTTTTTTTTAATCCCTGGAACAAATATCTTAATACTCTGTATTATGAGGTTTTGAAGGCAGGAAGAAACCTTTTGAAAGGTTCCATGAAATCTTTATTAGTGAAAAACCTGTGTACCATGAAATGGAAAATCATTTCTTTCTTTTAATCTTTGCTGTTCAGACAGATGCAGCCTTGCTCTTTTCCCACTGCCCTTCATTCCGTAAACTTTCCATGTCTACTCTGTGTGAGGCATGGTGTTTGTGGTTAACGCAGAGAGAGATGGGCAGGCACATGGCAGGGGAGACATGACTTGTGCAGAGAGGCTGAAAAGGAATCGTTCACGGAGTTTTTAAGGAATCACATCATTCACTGCAGATACAAAGCTGGGGGGGGGGGGTGGGGGTTCCAGCAGAAAACTGGTGGAGCATGTCTAGAAAGATTAAGGAAAAAAATACCTCGAAAGGCTTTGAATACTGTAACAGAAGAGGTTGTTTACAAATTTTTCAACCATCGTGATGATTTTGAAGGAAAAAAGTGAACGGGTAGAGTCTGTATGTGCCTTCCAGTTGATCTTCATAAGTTAGGTGTTGGTTATAGTAAGGCTCTGCCTACATATGTTCCCCCACTTGCTTGATTTATTGTGTTTTTCTCTTCAAGTCTTAGGAAAAAGCATACCACAGAGCAAATGAACAGTAATCAACTAATGGCTCATTCTTTATGCACAAAATGAAGATGTCCTGCATGAAAATCAATTTACATTGACTTGAAACACACACTCACATTTCACTCGGAGTAAATTATCCTCCTGATGCTCCCACAGAGGAGTTTAACCAACTCGAGATGGTAGATGAATTTACAACATAACACATAGTCTTTTCTCTGGACTGAAATATTGATGCATCCAAAGAGGCAGTTATGTTATTCTGCTTCAGAGCTAAAACTTTCTTTAAAAAAGTTGGGATCCAATTTATTTGTCTACTGGGAGCTATCCTGACAAGCTTTATTTAGTTTAAAAACCAGAGTTGAATGGTAAATTCATTTTTATAGGAACAGAACTTATAAAAATGTAAATTAAACCTTAGAAAGATTGATATTTTAAGAGTTAATCTCTTTATACTCTTACCTTACTTTCCCCAAACAAAATGGTGCCATGTCTTGGGCACTTTTTTTTTTTATGGAGGTGTAACTTACCACTGTACATGCACATTATCTTAAGGGTACAGCTTGATGAATGTGTGTGTGTGTGTGTGTGTGTGTGTGTGTGTGTGTGTGTGTGTATACCTTGTATCTACAGGATACAGGACATTCCTATCACCCTAGAAAATTCCTTTTTGCCCCTCCCCAGTCAATATGCCCAGGGATAACTGCTACTTTGACTTCCATTCATCATAGATTAGATTTGCCTCTTCTTGAACTTCTCCAAAATGAAATCTTACAGTAAACGCTCTTTGGTGTCTCACTTCTATGGCTCAACATAAAGTTTTTGAAATTAACCTGTGTTGTTGCATCTGTCAATAACTCTGAGTTTTTTGCTGCTGATTAGTATTCCAACATAAGAACACACTACACTTTGTTTATCTCTTCCTTACTGATGGCTATTTGGGTGGTTACCGATATTTGGATATTTGGACACTGTTTTTGACAGATCTCCACTGGGGCTTTTAAGGCTGGGCTGAAGAAGTACAAGAAAGGAACTGAGACTTCTAAGTTATGAATGCAGAGTTTTTTTTAAAGATTGTTCTGGATACTTTACAAGTTCCTGGCAGAAACAGAACCTATCTTTCTCACACCCTGTAAGGTGTCTGAATCAGAATTATTAAGCATCCAGTTAAATTTATTTGGTTCAGCATGGTGCTAATGACTACACAAGTGTGGACTGAATCTTCTATGAGCTTATTGCTTTTTCTGGCGACAAGAGCCCCATTCCCAGGTCAGAAAAGTGCTCACCAGTATGCGCTATGGGGCTCAATGTTAGTGGAAAGGGTCTGCATGCATCATCTGGAAAAACTCCTCATCCCAACAAGGAATGTAACCCAAAGTACACTGTGGTCAATTGGAGTCGATCATAAAGTCATTTGAAAAGCAACTGACTTAAATACCTACGTATATAATGTTAATAAGATGCTAAGGAAGTATTGATGGAAATTAAGATATGTTAATTCTTATATATTTCATCTGTTATATTCAATTTTCACAACTCTACCAAGGGAGTGTTGTTATTCCCACATTTTGAGCAAGGAAACAAATGCAGGGGCATTAAATAAATTAGGGTCATGTGGTTGGTATGTAGCAGAGCCAGAACTTTACCCCACGGTGTCTCATTCCAAAGCCATCCTCTTTACATTAAAACATTTTTATAAAATTGGTTGGCACCATCAATTTCATACTTAACCAAGTTAGATACAGATACAGCTGGCTCACTTGTGATCTGTCCATGGTTTTGATGAGGGATAATTTAAATCTCTAATACTTTTGTGCCAAAAGAATTGGTCCCCCAGGGTGCCTGGCTGGCTTAGTGGGTAAAGCATGCCACTCTTGATCTTGGGATTGTGAGTTTGAGCCCCACGTTGGATGTAGAGATTACTTTAAAAAATTAAATCTTAAAAAAAGAGAGTTGTTCCCCAAAGCTTCCACCAGTATCCAGTTCTTGTCAGGGAGCTTAAATATTATATGACAAAGGCTTGTATCTGATGTGCTTATAAAAACAGCTTTCACCCATGCTTCAGCACCGCCCCAGTCAAAACACTTCATCATTTCTAATATTTTTCTACCTTAAAATTATTTTGATTGTGAAATTTTGCTACTGCCTCTCAAATAAGGCACACCCATTGAAAAACAGCAAAGAATGGCAGATATTTTTAGGTTAAAACACACACACACACACACACACACACACACACACACACACACACACACGGAGATATCTCATATTCCAAAGATAAGTGTTCCCATGAGGGCTTTCTCTATTCATTTTGATTCAATCACAAGGACACCTGCAGAAAGATGGACTCTCTTTGCAAGACAGTTTCTTAAGAATCCGCCACAGATAATAAGATAGAGAACAAGCTAAGAGGGCTGGGAACAATGGCTGATTCTGCCATCTGCATGTGTCTTGAGGAGACAACATCCCCGTAATGTAATGTAAGCATGCAAAAAACCAAGTGAGATGAGGCACCGCAGACAAGAAAATTTCAACATCAGAAGCTTATTTTGCTTGGAGGCAATCCAGGTTTCTTCAAAACAGTAGTTGACGATTTAACCACAGAAACAAGTTTTGATATTTGCACAACCATTTCCTAACGCGCGGGAGGAAAGGAGCTATACTGTAGGGTGTTGCATCTGGATTTTAGACTCTCCTTTGGCTGTATGAAGTGGGATCAAGGGAATGGAGAACCACTCTGGTGATGGGCAGGTGCTGGCTACTGCACAGCCTTCCTCCGCCCTTAGACCCTCTGACTATGTAGAGTGTGAAGGCAGGGGCTGCCCCAAATGTCCTTTGACCTTTGTATAAGCAGCTCTTCCTTGTTATACAAAATCTTCAAAAATATACATTTAATATAGGTAAGAATTATATCATAGAGTCATGCAGTAATTTTTTCACTCAGCAGCATTTTAAAAATGGATCATCTCAACATACTCAAGAGCTCAAAGGGATAGGAATCTCCTGTATACACTCACTTACTTGGGAGCATGGTTGGCTCAGCAACTTAGCCAACACCTGGGGCATAAATGTCAAAGTTCATCAATTCGACAAGATAACGGCAAAGTTTTCAATGCCTTTTTATAAGAAAAATGTTTAGAAATAACTTGAGTAACTTACTCAAGTTGAATCTCAAAGATGAGAAAAGAGGCCCCATGGGTGTTTTGACATTTCTATGATTACTAGTGAGTCGAACAGTTTTTAAATGCCTACTGGCCATCTGGGTTTTTTCTTCAGCAAATTGTTCGTATCCTCTACTAACTTATCTTATTGTGGCCTTAGTATTATTCATAAAAATTGCATAAACTATGTAATGAGGATACTGTCCATTTAACTATCAAATTTTATGATGCAAGTGCCTGTTTGTTTTGATCTAATCCTAAAGGAGCAACCCAAAATAAGCAGTTAAGTAGAAAAGCAAAAAAAAGAAAAGAAAAAAGCAAAAAACTCACACCAAACTGCTTTCATATTTATAGCTTAACATGAATTGCTACTTGAGCCTAAATCAGAAAAGCAATTAGATAATTCTCCAAGTAGAAACTCAGATGCAGTGAATGAAATCTTTCATAAGAACTTTTAAAGCACAGCAACGACACAGATATAATTCAGAGAAATTTGTCGCTATCGCATTGACACGTCCCCCCCCCCCACTTGATACTGAGTAGAAAATACTGAGTCATTTTAAATACATCCGGATCTGCACAAAACCAGGTTTCCTTTGTTCAGTAAGAACAAGCCAAAGAATTTTCCGTCTTTGTTCAGTCCACACACTAAAGACTGAAATCTTTGGGGTAGATATGGGAAACCAGAGATGTGCTGGATGCAGACTCCGACCCTGGATATTTGTGGGCACAACTGTGCCAGGCAGCCTGTCAGATTTTACACAGATGCAGCCAATGGCATCTTCCACTGTGGTAAGAATTCTGGTGCCCAGAATGAGTGTGTGACCAAGGACAGCTGTGGTTTATTACTCTCGGCAAAGGGACCAAGTGTTAGCGCTTTCAGACAAATACAAATCTAAGCAATATTTATTCCTTAGAGATAGGAGGGATACCCACCCTCCATCATTGCCTTAGCTCTTCAATTACCCTGTAAAATTAACCATGATGGGTAGTTTTGTTCCTCTTTATCAACCCCAAACACCCATGGGATATATAACTTAGTGATCAATTCCTTAACTTAAACAAGTTAAGAAAGACTTTGGGAGAAAGACTGATATCCAGTGTGCAAAGGCAGAGCAGAGAAGGAAATTAGCAAACATTCAGCTAAAATGTTCTCAAGGGCAGGGATTCATGGTAATAAATGGAATCATTTCAAGCTTAAAGGAGGTTTCCTGTGGGACACTGAACAGATAGCTTCAGGGATCACTGCATTTCATCAGCCTAAAAATGGAGCTGCCTGTAGAATTTCCAGGTCAGCAAAAGATATAGAAGAGATACTAAAATCTAACAAAATGAGAGGTTGCCACAAATCATTTACAAAGGGTTAAGAATGCTATGGATGAACAAATTAGGAGGACGCACACCAAATCTTGAATATTATCACCGTGATGCTGAAAAGTGTTATTTGTAAACCTTGGAAAAAGAAGGTGAAACAACTAGATGTTTCAGTGAGATCCTATAGTGTTCCTGGTAAATCCTGTGTTTGCCAAATTCACAAAGAGAATCTATGTCCAAGTATTCTCAGGTTGACATAGTTCTTTCCACCATGAAAAAGGAAAGGCATTTATTGAATGTGTTCAATACATAAAGCCTTAACTGTATCCAGGAACAAAGAATTTGACAAATTCTTCAACACCTTCAGAGAAAGACTTCAGATGAAACTCCCCTTGAGGTGAAAGTCTGAGGACCAGAGATGACAAATAACCCCAAATTCATCATGGGATGCTTCAACCTATTTTAAGACAGTGGCTTTCTTCTCCTCCGTTTCCTGATGCCCCGTTGCCTTATATCAGAAGTGTTTACAACTCCAAAGGTAACTGATGGGAGGCAGTCCTATCCACTGATAACATCTTCCCCTCTTTGAATAGAGCTGAGTTGTTCCAAGATCAGAGAGCAAGCAACAAGACAGAAAGGCAACAGTGGATGTTGGATGGGCTTGGATAATTTCACAACAGTGCAATCTCTTAGAAATTTCACACTGGAGGCTATAGGCTGCAGAGTATTTTCGTTTTGTTCTATTTTATTGGCTTTGCCATTAGAAGGCACATTCTCTCCTGTCTGCTGCAAGTCTAGATGCTCCCAGTTGTCTTTGACTTTCGTTTACTCTTTGCTGATACTTCTTTTGTGGTCTGATACATGTTAAATGTTGTAATGATGTATGCTGTGCTTGAATGTATATTGCCTAACCGTTGGGGCAGGGGTCTTTCTATATTCTAAGGCTCAAGTTCGTTATTAATGTTCAACTCTTCCACATCGTTGATCATTTTTTGCCTGCTTAAGGTACCATTTTCTGAGGAATGTGTGTTAGCAACGCCCCCCCCCCCACCATTGTAGGTATGAATTTGTCTATTTCTCCTTGTCATTCTATCAAATTTTGTTTTATTTACTTTGAGGGTTTGGGGTCAGGATTTTTATATCTTATTGATGAATTATTGAAAAAAATGTTTTTGCTTTAAGGTCTGTTTTGCATGACATTTATGTAGTTATATTGGCTCTTATTTAAAAATTTTAAAAATGTTTTATTTTTGAGAGAGAGAGAGAGAGAGAGAGAGACCGAGTATGGGTGGGGGAGGGGCAGAGAGCGAGGGAGACAGAATCCATGAAGAAGACTCCAGGCTCTGAGCTGTCAGCACAGAGCCCAAAGTGGGGCTTGAACCCATGAACCACGAGATCATGACCTGAGCTGAAATTGGACGCTTAACTGACTGAGCCGCCCAGGCGCCCCTCAGCTTTTATTTTTAAAAACATCTTTCTGGTTTATCATTTTCTATC
Source organism: Prionailurus viverrinus (assembly GCF_022837055.1). Classification (NCBI taxonomy): domain Eukaryota; kingdom Metazoa; phylum Chordata; class Mammalia; order Carnivora; family Felidae; genus Prionailurus; species Prionailurus viverrinus. The sequence continues at coordinate 75,957,142 of NC_062573.1, read as the reverse complement.
CCTTTGGTTTTGTCATTTGGTTTGGGAGTCATTCACATAAATAGTATGGTAGGATCTCTGTCTTCTAACATATTAAAAGTTACATCTGTTAATAAATTATATTTATACTATAATTGCTAATTAGTTCCATTACTATTACTTCCATATTGTAATTACTATTGCTTTCTTTTCTATTTACCAAGCCTTGTTCTTTGCTTCTGTTTTTCTCCTTTCCTGCTTACTATTAGAGTGAATAACTTCTTAATTCTTATTTAATGACCAATTAATATGACAGATATCCTGTGCCTACTGTTTTTGTGACTACCTTACATTTTTAACATTGTTTCAAAGTTAATCAACATTTCTACCCTCCTCCAGAAAAAAAGAAAGGGTCTTAGAACCCTTTCATTCCAGTTACCACCTACCACATACGCTGCTTGTTATCTAGTGTTTTAATTCCATCTTGGGTTTAACCCCCACACCCCAAAGGCCTTATTCTTGTTGTTAGTCAACGTTTGTTTAAATGAAACCTCTTATTTACCACTTTCTTTTCTCGCTGTTCATTATTACAGCCCACTCTGACCCTGTGGGTTCTATCTCATTCTTACAGAGATAAATCTTTCCTTCCTTCCTTCCTTCCTTCCTTCCTTCCTTCCTTCCTTCCTTCCTTCCGAGAGAGCAAGAGAGAGAGAACATGCAAGCAGGGGAGGGGCAGAGGGGGAGAGAGACAGAGAGAGCAAGCGAGCATCCCAGGCAGGACCTGAGGCTCAATCCCAGGACCATGAGATTATGCCCCGATCTTAAATCAAGAATCGGACACTTCACCAACTGAACCAACCAGGTGCCCCCAGAAATAAATCTTTAGCAGTTCTTTAGTGAGAATTTATAGAAAGCAAACTTAAAAAGTCTTTACTATGCCTTCCCACTTGTTGATGGGGGAGTGGGAGAGAGGGGAAAATGGGTGATGGGCACTAAGGAGGGCACTTGTTGGGATGAGCACTGGGTGTTGTATCTAAGTGATGAATCATGGGAATCTACCCCCAAAACCAAGAGCACACGGTATACCCTGTATGTTAGCCAACTTGACAGTAAACTATACTAAAAAAATTTTTTTAAAACAATAAATAAAATTATTTTTTTTTGGTGGGGGTGTGTGTGCAAATACACATGGTGAGTAATATGATGTGCATTCACATAACTTAGGTCAATGAAATTTTGCATATACACCAAAGCCAAAACTACCCCGATCAAGATTTAGGGTATTTTCATCACACCAGAGGTCTCTCTCTACCCCTTCTCTGTCAATACTCATCCCTGCCATTCAGATATTTCTCCTAACTGGTTAATTTAGTCTATTTCTTGAATTTCATATAAATGGAATCATCTAGTATGTAATACTCTTTCGTGTCTGGCTTCTTTCCCTCAATATAATATTTGTGGGATTATTGTGTTTATCATTAGTTTTCCCTATCATTATGCATTGCATGTTATCATGACTTTTAAATGATGGTTTACAGGTAGAGAATTCCCGGTTGACAGTCATTTTTTCCAGGCTTTTTGAAGATGTTATATCAATGGTTTGTCTTTATTGTTGCCCAAAAGAAGTATGTCGCCAGTTGAATTGTTTTTCCTTTAATGGCAGTTTCTGCTTTCTCTGGGTTATTTGCCTTTCCCCCTTCTGGTTATGTTTAAAATTCTCCTTTCGGGGCACCCGGGTGGCTTAGTCAGTTAAACGCCTGACTTTGGCTCAGGTCATGATCTCATGGTTCATGGATTCGAGCCCCGCATTGGGCTCTGTGCTGACAGCTCAGAGCCTGGAGCCTGCTTCTGATTCTGTGTGTGTGTGTGTGTGTGTGTGTGTGTGTGTGTGTGTGTGTCTGTGCCTCTCCCACTCATGATCTCTCTGTCTCTAAAATAAACATTAAAAACAATAAAATGCTCCTTTCATCTTTGGTGTTCTAAAATGTCCATATGTTGCATCAAGAGAAGGATGTGTTTTGGGTAATGCTGAAAGAATGGACAGAAGTCAAAGTGCTTCCTCCAGCTGAGGGCTTATGACTCTCAGACACAGACAATCTCTCCAGACTTCTGCATCTCTGGAGTAGAACTGGACCCCACACCAGGACATGGAATGAGTTGAAAAAAGGGCAACTCTTGAGCTGAGCCTTGTGTGGGGTGTAAGTTTTAGCTTCTGCATGCACACGATTGGTCACATCTGCTGTCCCTGCATACATGGGAGTTAAGGCTGGGTCTATTTCCAGACCCACACCCCAGGGCCATAACTGCAACTTTCTTATCTGGCTCCTTTGAGCTTCTGCTTCCTTTTTTACACCTGGTGAGTCCCCTTCTTTCTTTCTTTTGATCTCAATTCCAATGACACGTCAAACAAGTGTATTTTAACAAACTTTTCTACTTATTTGTGGTTAAAGGAGACGACATGAACTCTGGCCACCATGTTGCCAGCATCTGTTATCTGGCTGGTCCTCGGGGGCTTGTGAGTGGCTAAGAGCAAGGGCCCTGAAGCAAAGCCAACCTAATTTTTTTTTTGACATTTTAAATAGATTTTATTTTTTAGACCAGTTTCAGGTAACCAGAAAAAAACAGAAAAGAATCTACAGAATGTTCCCATGTGTCCCCTGACACACATGAACCTTCCCCCATGAACCTCTTGCACAAGAGGAGTGTATTTGTTATGATCCGTGAATCTACAGTGACACATCATAAAGTCCATAGTTTATATGAAGGTCCATTCTTCTTGGTGTTTTACATTCTATGCATCTTGACAAGTGTATAATGATGCATTTCCACCATTATGGTATCATACGGAGTAGTTTTACTGCCCTGAACCTTTTCTGTGCTCCACCTATCATCCCTTTCCCTTTCCCTTTCCAACCCCTGGCAACCTCTGATCCTTTCACCGTCTCCTTTTTGCCTTTCCCAGAATGTCATATAGTTTAAACCATACAGCAAATATCCTTTTCAGATGGGCTTCTTTCACTAGTAATATGCATTTAAGTTTCATCCATGTCTTTTCATGGCTTCATAACTCATTTCTTTTTTAGTGCTGAGTAATACTCCATTGACTCTATGGGACACAGTCTATTCATTCACCTACTGAAGGACATCTTGGTTGTTTCCAGGTTTTGGCAATTGAATAAAGTGGATAAAAGTGAATAAGGCTGCCATAAAACCTGAGTGCAAGTTATTGTGTAGACAAAAGTTTTCAACTCGTTTGGGTAAATGTCAAGGAATGTGATTTCTGGATCATAAAAGTAAGCTTAGTTTTGTAGAAAACTGCCAAACTGTCATCCAAAGTGGCTGTATTCAACCACCGGCAATGAGTGAAGAGTTCCTGGTATTCCATATCTATGCAAGCATTTGGTGTTGTCAGTGTTCTGGATCTCAACCATTTTAATAGGTGTTTAGTAGTATCTCCTTGTTGTTTATTTTATTTTTATTAATTTATTTTTTTTAATTTAAGTCCAAGTTAGTTAACCCATAGTGTAATAATGATTTCAGGAATAGAATTCAGTGAATCATCACTTAAATATAACTCATCCCAACAAGTGCCCTCCTTAATGCCCATCACCCCTTTAGCCCATCCCCCCACCCAACACCCTGCCAGCAACCCTCAGTTTGTTCTCTGTGTTTTTATATTATTTTTGCTACCCTTCCCTTATGTTCATGTGTTTTGTATCTTAAATTCCACATATGAGTGATATTTGTCTTTCTCTGACTGACTTATTTTGCTTAGCATAATACACTCTAGTTCCATCCACGTTGTTGTAAATGGCAATATTTCATACTTTTTGATCACCAAGTAATGTGCCATTGTGTGCATGTATGTGTGTGTGTGTGTGTGTGTGTGTGTGTGTATCTATGTGTGTATATATATACACACATATCACATCTTCTTTATCCATTCACCATCAGTGGACATTTGGGCTCTTTCCATACTTTGGCTATTGTCAATAGCACTGCTATAAACATAGGTGTGCATGTGCCCCTTCGAAACAGCACACCTGTATCCTTTGGATAAATATCTAATAGAGCAATTGCTGGGTTGTAGGGTAGTTCTATTTTAATTTTTTGAAGAACCTCCATACTGTTTTCCAGAGTGGCTGCACCAGTTTTCATTCCCACCAGCACTGTAAAAGGGTTCCTCTTTCTCCACATCCTCACCAAAATCAGTTGTTGCCTGAGTTGTTCATTTTAGCCATTCTGACAGGTATGAGGTGGTATCTCATTGTGGCTTAGATTTGTATTTCCCTGATGGTGAGTGATGTTGAGCTTTTTTTCATATGTCTATTTATGCATCTGGATGTCTTCTTTGGAAAAGTATCTATTCATGTAATTTGCCTATTTCTTCACTGGATTATTTTTTTGGGTGTTGAGTTTGATAAGTTCTTTATAGATTTTGGATATTAACCCTTTATCTAATATGTCATTTGCAAATATCTTCTCCCATTCTGTAAGTTGCCTTTTAGTTTTGCGGATTGTTTCCTTTGCTATACAGAAGCCTTTTATCTTGATGAGGTCCCAATAGTTCATTTTTGCTTTTGCTTCCCTCACCTCCAGAGACATGTCAAGTAAGAAGCTGCTGCAGCCAAGGTCAAAGAGGTTGTTGCCTGTTTTCTCCTCTAGGATTTTGATGGCTTCCTGTCTTACATTTAGGTCTTTCATCCATTTTGAGTTTATTTTTTGTGTATGGTGTAAGAAAGTGGTCCAGGTTCATTCTTCTGTATGTCGCTGTCCAGTTTTCCCAGCACCACTGCTGAAGAGACTGTCTTTATTCCATTGAATATTCCTTCCTGCTTTGTCAAAGATTAGTTGGCCATATAGTTGTGGGTCCATTTCTGGGTTCTCTATTCTGTTCCATTGACCTATGTGTCTGTTCTTGTGCCAACACCATACTGTCTTGATGATTACAGCTTTGTAATTCAGCTTGAAGTCCAGAATTATGAGGCCTGCCAGTTTGTTTTTCTTTTTCATGATTGCTTTTGTTATTTGGAGTCTTTTCTGGTTCCATACAAATTTTAGGATTGTTTGTTCTAGCTCTGTGAAGAATTCTGGGGTTATTTTGATAGGGATTGCACTGAATATGTAGATTACTTTGGGTAGTATTGACATTTTAACAATATTTGTTCTTCCAATCCATGATCATGGAACATAAGGGAAGGGAAACAAAAATAATATAAAAACAAGGAGGGGGACAAAACAGAAGAGACTCATAAATATGGAGAACAAACTGAGGGGTACTGGCAGGGTTGTGGGAGGGGGGATGGGCTAAGTGGGTAAGGGGCATTAAGGAATCTACTCCTGAAATCACTGTTTCACTATATGCTAACTAATTTGGATGTAAATTTTAAAAAATAAAAAATAAAATTAAAAAAAGGGAATGTTTTTCAAATTCTTTGTCTTCCTCATTTTTTTTTCATAAGCTTTCTATAGTTTGCAGTGTATAGATATTTCACCTCTTTGGTTAGGTTTATTTCTACATATTTTATGGTTTTGGGTACAACTATAAATGTGTTCAATTCCTTGATTTCTCTTTCTGCTGCTTCATTATTGGTGTATAAAAATGCAACTGATTCTGTACATTGATTTTATATCCTTCGACTTTCCTAGATTCATGTATCAGTTCTAGCAGTTTTTTTGGTGGAGTCTTTTGGATTTTTCACATAGAGTATCATGTTGTCTGTAAAGAGTGAAAGTTTGACTTCCTCCTTGCTGATTTGGATGCCTTTAATTTCCTTGTGTTGTCTGATTGCTGAGGTTAGGAAAGCCAATCTAATTTTCAATCACCAGTGATGAGCTGTTTGGTATTAGGTAGATTATTAACCTCTCTAAGCCTCAGTTTCCTCAACCCAAAAAGAAGATGATAAAAATTCTGACCACAAAGGGTTGTAGGGAGGATAAAATATGCTAATATAGATAAGGCACTTGGCACAGTACCTTAGTAAGCACTCATCAGTAACTATTCATATCATGAAATACTGCATAATGATATTGTTAATTAATTTGCCTACCTACGAATCAAGGTCACGTACAAGTTTATGCAATGTAGAAACAGAAAAGTATCTTTCATGAAAAAGAAGTAAACTGAATAACTATGATACTATAAGCTCTGTATATGTAGGATACATCATGTTGCTCTTTATAAATTGTGCCCTACAAAAATCCTATGTTCTCATATTTTATACATTCTGAGCTGAACTTTCCAAAGTGTAGAGAAAATCCTTCGTAGTCAGAAAGAGAACATTAAGAGAGAGAACACTGGCACTTTGCTTCCCCTAGAATGTAAATCAATGCACTTGCCTTCTTCATTGAGGAAGGTGTCGTGATCAACGGATGAACTGAACAATGTGCTTAACGATGTAGTTGGTTTATACGGTGGTGCCAACTCCCTCAACTCACTGCAGACCAGTAATAAAGAGTTCATTGACTGGGTCTGAGGATCACACTTTGAACAGTGTGGCTCTGGGGATATCTTGACACAATTGTAGAAGTGATGTTACTGTTATACAGGAAGGAGAGTGCTTTTTCCTCAGAAAAGGATGCTCAGGGCTTGAGTAAGCAATAAGCTCAGGTAGAGAACTAATTCTGCTACGTAGTCGAGGAAAGGTCATTACCAGTTTATAATGAATGAATCAGCATCTGTTACAGCTGGTTTGGGGATCCAGTTGGATCTGCCAGTCCTATGACTTACCATTTGTGGGTCCAGGGGTTCTTGTAAAGTGATTATGCTTAGTACAAAATTCATTTCTATTAATTTCCCTTCTAACAGGTGTTTTTTTTTTCTTTTGGTAGGAGGGGATAATTTTCCTCAATTAGTGTTTTCATTATTTTCTAAAAGGAAAAAAAAAGCGCAGCTGGACTGGTTTGTGCTTCCAAAGTAGATCTAGTAATATTTTCCATGTGCATTCAGAAGGAATCAGATTGCCACTGTAAGGTCAAATCAAACATTAAATTCAACTCAGAAGCAATTTTAAAGCCTTGTAGTGGGACAGCAAGAAAATTAAACCTTATAGTGTAAATATTACTGACACTCTCAAAATATCCCAGATTTTGTTGATTCTCTTCTGGATTTTTGCCAACTAAAAGTTAGCCAAAACTTTTAAAGATTGAGTTAAGGACTACAAAAAACAAACCAAAAGAAAACAAAACAGAAAACCCAAAGGAAACATTGAGTGTGCTTGGTCTCTTGCAAAGAGAATGTACTAGAACTGCCTAAACAGAACACTTTAATTCTGGGCTTAAAAATATGATGATCTTTTTTAAAACACTGAATTAAAAATAGTGAAGTTAAAAACAAACTGATAAAATAGTACTGGTAGACGTGAGCACCACACAAAACAATTACTGTAAAATTCACTATTGATGTCAACTCCAAAATGTGTGGTTTACAAAACTTACATGGTTATTTGGGAAATGACAGTTTTCTAAATCTTGCACACACTATAAAGTCACCTCACTATCCTTAAAAGCCTCTGGTGTATCTTTGCTCTGGGTGTCAGCAGGACCCCAAAGTCTGGGCCAGTCCATTTGTAAACAACACTTTCTATACACAAGTCTCAAGTCTGTCTTATTCTACATATATAGTCACCTGACTTTGGCAAAGAATTATATAACCATTTGTGGTTACACAGCATTCTTAATAAATTCATCCAACTTGTCATTTTTCAGTTAAAAATGACTTGTTTTGGGGGCACCTGGGTGGTTCAGTCAGTTAAGCGTCCGACTTCGGCTCAGGCCATGATCTCATAGTTCGTGAGTTCAAGCCCCACGTCAGGCTCTGTGCTGACAGCTCACAGCCTGGAGCCTGCTTTGGATTCTGTATCTCCCTCTGTCTTTGCTCTTCCCCTGCTCACATGCTGTTAAAAATTAAAAACAATTTTTTTAAATGACTTGTTTTCCCCATCCACTCAAAATGGACTTTGAAATTAAAATGATTTTATTATTAAATTTCTCCTCTGCTATCACCAGCAAAGGAGATACCATCAAAACACATCTTCTAAAGTGATTACAAGTGAAAAGCTGTTGCAGCATTAACAGGATTTTCATTAAGATCCAATTTAAGGTCTACACTCTATTTTCTGAAATAAAAAACATTCTTAAAATCAAAATTAGAAAAGGTTACCTGAGTTATAGGAATTGTGTGGCTACCAAATGACTCAAACAGCTCATTTTATCAACTCATATAAATAGAGAACATATTAGCTCATATCATTCCAAGTTTACTGATTACTTGGTTTTGATTAAAAAAAAATCATTAGACTCATCTGTCTATCCATCCATCAAGATGGAGATCACTGTGAGGAACCCAAATCCTTCTAGATGAACTGCTTGGGATCCTGTGGTTTCTGACACTCATATGAATAGCTTTCTCCCAGGTGTCTAAGAGAACATCCTAGATGAACCGCTTGGGCTCCCGTGGTTCCTGACACTCATATGGACAGCTTTCTCCCAGATGTCTAAGAGAACATGAAGTCCTGAGCTTTGCCAAAGACTGATCCTTTCCATAGGATCCCCTGACTTTTATTAATGTAAAAGTCACTGGGATAAAATGTCAAGAAATACAAAGTACTCACTTAGAAAGCAAACAGCATAGCCTCTCCTCAGTGCCAATTCTCAATAAAGTATGTAGGGTAGCATTCATTTGACAGCAAGAGGCTGTTTTCTGGTGGTGGTGTTCTATTCCCAGTAACACTACCGTCATAAAGTGCACATACAATGCAATTTCCCAAACTCCAAATTCCAGACGCTCTTTTCAAGCATTCTCTCTGTACAGACTTCTGTACCTCTTTTTTTTTTTTTTTAATTTATTTTTGAGAGAGAGAGAGAGAGAATGAATCCCAAGCAGGCTCTGAACTGTCAGCACAAAGCCCGACATGGGGCTCGAACTCACAAGCTGTGAGATCATGACGTGAGCTGAAATCATGAGTCAAACGCTTACATGAGTGAGCCACCCAGGTGCCCCTCGACCTCTGTACTTCTAATCACCACCTCTTGGTTTCGAAACATAGGTCTGCAAACGAATGGTAGAAGTCACACCCGAATACAGTTTATATGAAAAGCGGTGGAAACACTCGGGCAATTTCATCTCCGTGGCAACACTTCGAAGCCCAGTGACAACCATAATGGCTTTAATACCTAATGACAATCTCCTTTCAAGAGCTTAATGAATATTAATACCTTGATCAAAGAGCAATATTTAAAAACAAAGAGTATGTCTTCACTTTCGACCACAACATCTCTGAGTTGTAAAAGGCCCATCATTTTTACAGGTTCTGGATGTGCATATCAATAAGGTAAGCTTGACATTGCTTCTGCTGCTGGGGGAGGAGGCCACAAAATGTTTTTATAATTTTCATGCTCTTCTTCAGCTGACAAAAATGAAACTCGTGATTTCAAACTGTCAGTGTTTAAAGAAATACAAGTAGGTAACGACCATGTGCTCAGCACAGGGCTGGAATTCTTAGAAGTAAAGAAGTAGAAGACATCATTCTTGTCTTTAAGGAGCTAACACTCCAACTGGGAAAAGATGACTACTATAATCAACCAATTAGAAATCAATATAAAAGACTTTATTTCTACCCCGTGTCAAGGACTCTGCTAGTCCTGAGGATATAAAAATTTTTTTTTATGTTTTTATTTTATTTTATTTGTGAGAGAGAGACAGGGCATGAGCACGGAAAGGGCAGAGAGAGAGGGAGACACAGAATCTGAAGCAGGCTCCAGGTTCTAAACTGTCAGCACAGAGCCCGATGTAGGGCTCCAACTCAGGGACTGTGAGATCACGACCTGAGCTGAAATCAGATGCTTAACCGACTGAGCCACCCAAGGCACCCCTCTGCTAGTCCCAAGGATATGAAAAGACCAAGATCCTTGCCTTAGTCCCTGTGTGGGGGCAATGCACAAGCATGTAAGAACAGTCAAGTAATAGTAACAAAACAACAACAACAATAATGGTGAGTAAGATTCCATGAAGACTTACTACACGGTAGGGTGTCTGGTGTTGCATGGGCTACCATGTAAGTCCATACAGACTTCAGCGGGGCTAGAAAGGACCACTGATGTCAATTCTCATTCTGAGCAATCCAAATAAATGATATTATTATAATCAGGTGTTACCAAAAATGATGGATTCTGCCTTTGCCAAGTATGATTCACCAGATGTTTGTTCTTTCATGGCCACGCCTCTGGTTCAAGGAAATCTCAACTCTCTATAACATCTAGCAACCATTTTGAAGCTGTATGAGATATTTTCTTTCCCCCCAGCTTTACTGAGCTATAACTGACATAAAATATTGTATAAGTTTAAGATGATTTAATATATGTATTTTTTGTGAAATGATTACCACCGTAAGGTTAGTTAACACATCCATCACCTTAGCAAGTTATAATTTCTGTATATATGTGTGTGTGGGGGGGTATGTGTGAGAACCTTTAAGATCTACTGTCTTAGAAACTTTCAAATATACAATATTGATAGCTATCATCACCATGCTATACATTACATCTCCAGAACTTATTCATCTTGTAACTAGAAGTTTGTACCCTTTGACCACCTCCCCTCCCCGCAACCCTGGGGATTCCTCTCATGGCCCCTCCCCGCTGAAATACTGCTAGTAGGATTTAATGGAAAGGCTGCAGCTCAAGTCTGTAAGGAAAAAAAAAGGCACATCTTCTTTTGTTACACCTCATACAGTATGGGCATAAAGCCAAGAGAAGAAAACATTCTAAAATACTCCTTCTAATCCTGAAGGAAGAAACAGAAAACAAGACTGATTATTCACCCACAAAAGCCTACCAACAACTGAAATGTGAAGGTGATTGAAGCCCTTGTCAGGTAGAGACCTATGCTCATTTATCATCCAGGGGCCCCATTACAAGGATCCCCCATTAACAGGGGTGCCTCAGAATGCACACTGACACACCACGTCCCCGGTGCCCATAGCTGATGCCGCTGTAAGAGGGCGAAGGGTCTGAGGTTTAAATACACATCTGACGAGAGTCCTCATGTGGTCTTAAATGTGGGTGCTTCTCAGTTACCTCTCTCTGCACCCTGTCCCTGAGCAACGCATCCAATCTCGTGACCTTCATTGTCCGCACCCTGACTCTCCCAAGGATGGATCCCTTGTTCACACAACATCCATTCTCATCTAGGTGACAGCTTAGCTCCTTGCTGACCTTGCTTCCTTCCAGAACATTCTCCATCACACGGCCAGACTTTCCTAAAATGCAACTCTAATCATGTCCTTTCTTCAAAATGCTTTTATTTTTCCACTCTGGGTTATGACCAGACTGGAACGCAGTCTAATAATCCTTTCCGCAAAGGTTCTTCCCTTACCTCTCCCAGACTGGGGTCTGTCTTCCTGGTACCTGTCCCCATAGCAACATAAAGTCCTGCTGTCACAGCGCAGATGAGGAGGCTCATTAACAATGTCTTCATCTGGAAAAATCTCCTCCTCTGCCCTGGTCCCGCGTTCCGCAGCCCTCCACCCTGCCGACCATGACGTTAACCCACGGTGCTGTCATTGTCCAAGGGCAGAGTGGTTTCCCTACCACACTGCATGCTTCTTTAAGGCATGTACACCGTCTCTTATCTGCCACTGCTCAAGATCCGGGAAGTGCCTAGCACCCAGTGGTGATTAACGCCTGTTGAATGAAGGGTGAGAAAAATGCTCTGAAAGTGACTCTTCCGTACAGAAGTCTGATCCTGTCACTTTGCTGCTCTATGGCTTTCCCTCTCACTCAGAATAAGATTCAAAGTCCTTTTTACCACCAATCAAGTTTTGCATGATTTTGCCCCTGCCCAACCTATCTGACCTCATGTTCTCAACTGTCCCTTGCTCATTCTCACATCAGGGCCTTTGCACCTGCTGTTCCCTCACCTGGAGCCATCTTCCCCGACATCCCTGTCCCTGCCTCCCCAGCTTCTTTCAGGCCTCTGCTCAGCTGTCCGCCTGCTCAGATGTCTGCTCAAATAGCGGCAGGCTCACCTCAACCATTGGCTTGCAGCCCTCCTGCCCTGCTTTATATTTCTTCACAGTGCATTATCCTCTGATGTTAGGTATTTGCTGTTTGTTTACTGTCTGCCTTGCCCTGTGTGAGTGCCAGGTTTGAGAAGGCTGCAACTTTGTCCGTGTTATCTGACCTGTATTCCCAGCGGTAGGATCAATGCCTGGCACTCAGTAGGAATATTTGCTGAATGAATGATGAATGAATAAATGCTCAAACCTAAATGGCTTATGCACTTCAGTACTGTCTCAATTGTTTTACTGAGATTATTTATAATAATAAAGAAAAGCATAGACTCTAGTGTGGAGTTATCCATTCATGCCACAAGTATTTACTGGATCCTGCATACGGCAGGGGAGCCCAGTGGGGTGTCAACCATTCCACATGGAAGAAACTATACTGCAGTGGGCTCTTGGAAGATGAGCAGACATCTGCCAGATACAGGAGGGTGTTCCCCACAGGGAAAAACTGCACCTGCAAAGCAGAAGGCCAGGGATATGAAAGCTTCTGCCAACACTAAGGAAATTCCCACCAGCCCCGTGGACACCCAATACATAGTCATTCACATGATTCGAACTGTTAATCTTTGGGTTTTCAACATTCCTCATGAACTTTGGACCTTGGGTTTGGACCGCATCTTCTTGTGTCAGTTGACTGATGCCGAGATTCCTGATAGGTGGGCCTATCAGAATGAGCTGTGGGGCTTCTTCAAATGACACCAGGGTCCCGGGCATCCTGTGGTGGTGGGGGACTCCCCCACCGCTGACCTTCCACCTTCAACTTCTCTGTCCCATGAACCTGTGTCCTGGAGGAAGTGCTGCCTCCCTCAGCAGGAAGGAGGCAGGAGAATTAATGGAGACCCTTGGACTTGTGCAGAGGATCCTGGGAAGAGCTGGCCTGTCCTGGCTGTGCTTCCCTCTCCTTTCCAGACTCCCTCTTTGTGAGAAACCCATCATCCTCCCCCAGAAAGATTTATACCTTTTGCCAAAATGGCTTACCCACCACACTAAGAGGATGACACATTCTAGGGCCACTCTACACACCCCCCGGGGACGGAGGAGGTGATCAAGCTGTCCAGGTGGGAGATGAAGGGGAAATGTTTTCTACTTACAGAAGAGCTGGGGCGGGGGTCACTGGGATTCCCCAAGAATGTCTCACATTCCCCCAAGAAATTTCTCAAATTTCTCTCATTTGAGAAATGAAGTTCTCATTTCTCAAAGCTCCTAAGCAGAGTCAACCTGTGATAACACTTCAACGAAGGGGGGAAAAACTCATGGAAGATGCTAGGATTCAGGTGGATCAGCTCTCTCATTTGAAAATGTAAATTTGGGGAGAAAAATAATCCAGCCAGTCTTCATTTTAGAGCTTCAATGTGTTATTTGAAATAGAAATAAACCAATTACATCTTCCACTTAATATAAAAACATGGCCAGAATGCATGCGTTATATTGCATGTAGCCATCAGAGAAAGGAGCAGTCTTCCCCAGCCATGTTTCTGATCACCTCTACTAGAATTTTAAGTAAATTCTCCTTTCCTCCAGCCCCCCTCATTTTTAACCCACAGTGGAGGAGATCATATAAAAAATGTGATCCTACATTAGAAATAACGTGGTACAGGTTCAGGATAGAGTCTGGTATGCAGTCAGTGATGCAAAAACAGTACTACCTCTGTTACTTCTAGCTAAGCAAGTTAGAAGTGTATGTGCCTAAGAACCTGACTTTCCAGGAAGGTTCTATCTCCAATCTGACAGGTCTCCAAAATCTAGCTATGGAAAAGGATGCTGAAAGCCCAAAAGAGCAGAAACAGAAAAGGGCAAATATTTACTATATTTATTATGTATTATATTTACTATATTAGTATATTTACTATAAGTAGCACTTAGCTATGGAACCTCCTGTAGTGTTTCTGTTTCACTTCCTGTGGTATCTCCCCCAGAAAAGGGAAGTTAACTTGGTCACCTTTCCTTGCAGCCTAGGTTTGTCATTCAGATGTGGCTTAACACCCACATACACCACTACCAACACCACCACACCACACCACACCACACCCCTAAACTGGAGAAGTATCTCTAAAAGAAGTGATTTTCATATAAGAAATAAAAGCCAAGCAGAATATGGCAAGTGTCAAGGCCATATGAGAGAGAGTATAAGAAAGTGTTATATGTATTTCTATACATCGTTGTGGGTGTGTGTGTGTGCACACACACGCATGTATATCTGTGGCTCTCAACTGGGAATGATTTTGTCTCACTCCCCTCCCCATTATACATGCCATTTTTTTTTTTGAGAGACATAGTGCGAGTGAGCGAGGGCAGAGAGAGAATCCCATGAAGGACAGAGAGAGAGAGAGAGAGAGAGAGAAGCAGGGCTCACCTGAATGGGGTTCATGCTCACCCAATGGAGGACTCAAACCCACAAACCATGGGATCAGGAACGGAAGTCAGATGCTTGACTGACTGAGCCACCCAGACGCCCTAACTGGAGACACTTTAGATGATCACACGTGTGTGCGTTGGGGTGTTTCTGGCATCTGGTGGATAGAGTTAGGGGATGTTACTAAATATCCCACAATGCACAGGACAGCTTCCACACAAAGACTTATCCGGCCCCAAATGCCAATAGTGATGAGGCTGAGAAGCCCTGGAAAAAACATATATATTTGTATATATTTCTACTACTATTGAGGGTGACAAACACACGATTATAAATTTCTACTAAGATGAAGAAACAGAAAGCTTTCTCAGTAAGACTTCACATTCTTCTTGTGCAGTAAAACTCTGCCATAGAGGTGGATGCCAGGATTCAGGTGGAAGTAAACGACAATTATTCTGTTTTCTTCTGGGATAACACTGTTTCAAAAGTGGCCAAGAACCCTCCTAGAGCCTTTTCTCTCTTCCTAGGCAGATAAGAACAGCCTGAATCAAGCTCCCGAAATAATTAAATCAAATTGCGAGGCACGCAATCTTCCTGTGGGTGAGGAACATTGCAAAGTCCTGTTCCCTTCCTTGCTGGGGAGGTCAGAACTGAGGGAGAGGTTTCAAAGCATTCTAAGATGGAGAATATTAATCAGCATTTCTGAGAGGCCTGGGAAGGCCCTTACCTCATCATTGCCTCTCCTTCTAGCAAGAAGGGGGTGGTGCAGGTGTCATTCAGAGCAGTGGGATCCTACCCAGGTTTTAGGACCCTAAGGCTCCTCAGAACACCTTAATAGGAGCCCCTTGTGTTAGGAAATGGAAACACTTACTTTAATAGAAATGTATTGAGTGCCTACTATGTGCCAGGTAGGGAAACAGGGAGACCCAGCTCCCAAACGTCGGTGGTTCGTGAGAGAGAGATGCACAGCAAATGAATGACAGGGTCATGCCACAAGGGCAACAGTTCAATGTTCAAACAAAAATCCGAGAGAAACAGAAGAAGCATCATTCTCTAGGGTGGTTAAAGGAAGGTGTCCTGGGAAAGGGGATCTGCTCTTGGGTTTTGAAGGAGGAATAATGTTTTCCAGATGTATTTGGTGGGGTGGAAGGAATGGTGTGGCCATGCAGGTATCAGGGAGCCTGGGTGGCCCAGTTCGGTGAGTCCGACTTCGGCTCAGGTCATGATCTCAGTTGGTGAGTTTGAGCCCCCCTCTATGCTGACAGCTCGGAGCCTGGAGCCTGCTTCTGATTCTGTGTCTCCCTCTCTCTCTGCTCCTCCCTGTGCTCCTCCCCTCTCAAAAATACATAAACATTAAAAAATTAAAAAAAAAAGACACTGAGGTATCCAATGTCACTGCATGTTCAGGGGGCTCAACACACTGGGTTTCTGCAGCTGAGAGCACAGCTGTGAGGGGATAAGACAGGCTGGGGGGATGCTGCTGGGAATATGGGTTGGGGCCCAGCTTATGAGTACGGTTTTGATGGTATAAAGTTAAGTTTCCTCACTGTCATATAGGATCTTTTAAAAGTGTTTATGTATTTATGTATTTATTTAGAGTGCACACATGCATGCACGGGCTGGGGGAGGGCCAGAGAGGAGAGAGAGAATCCCAAGCAGGCTCTGTGCTGTCAGCCCAGCGCCTGACTCAGGGCTTGAACTCACGAACCTCCAGATCATGGTCTGAGCTGAAATCAGGAGTCAGAGGCTTAACTGACTGAGCCACCCAGGCTCCCCCACATAGGATTACTTTTAAGACAGTGTATCATATTATAATCTCTCCTTTATCTTAGATTCAAAGTGACTTCCCAAAGATATTTCAGTTTCCTTTAAGCATCTCTGTTTGACCTCTAGAGCTTTACAAACAGATATATAACAGAATGGTTCTCTCAAAGGGGGCCAAGTAAATTCTTTTGTAGTAGAAAAAAAAAAACTACTTTCCAACCAGTTTTGTAGCTCTTTCAAGGAATTTTTGGATCGGCTTTGATAGAACAGTCCCCCTCACCTTTCCCCATCACCTCTCACCCAACTAACAAATTACATCCTCACTGGCACAGGCTAGCGTCTGTGTTTCTCTCCCTACATCATGTTGTAGGTGCTACGTACAGACATGAGCAGACTATAAATTAAATGACATCCCACTCTCAGAGCCGTGAATCATCAAAGCCTCTGATTAGAATCTCAATTTTCCCTCTTGGCTTGTTTGTGACCATGTTCTAAAGAAAAAAACACTAGACTTAATAAATCAACATGAAACAATATCAGCCTAATAAAACAAGTCCCTCCTGGTTTTCATTACTTTTCACAATGACAAAGCAATTCTCCAGCTCTTGGGTGGGAGTGTGATGGTAGGTGCTATGAGGCGATCTGCAGGCATCACAGATTGTTGGATTTCCCTCCCTCTTGGTCCCTGTGCATTTTCTCCAAACCCAAACCCAGCACTGGATGTCACACAGAGCACAATGTTATTATTCGCTGGTAATTTTGTCAGTTGTAAAATGATTAAAATATTTTCATTGTTGAAAGAACTAATGCCAAGGGTTGAAATTTTTTTAAAAAAACTAAGTCAGGAGAGTAACCACACTAAGAGAAGACTTGCCCATAACCCTAGCATTTACTGGTCTGTTTCTTATGTCAGTTTTACAGAGCGGGAAGCACAAAGTCCATACAATTTTGTATTCTTATCTTTTATTCATTTAAATAATTATTTGTCTATAAGATGGATTATACTGGCATTAAAATGTATATTTTCTGAGAATACTTAATGGCATGAAACAGAAAATGCTTTTAGTATAATGTTAATTAATAAATAAAAGATACAAAACTATATAATATACAACCCTAGTTTTTGTTTGTACACACACACACACACACACACACACACACACACACACAGAAAGGAGTATACCAAAATATTAATGGTGGTTATTTCAGATGGTAGAATTACCTTTTAAAATCATTTTTATGAATTTTTCAAAGTTTCTACAATGAACATTTATCATTTGACATTAGAAAAACGTTCTAAATATTACTTTAAGAATTTCCCACATGGGGTGCCTGGGTGGCTCAGTCGGTTGAGCATCCAACTGGTGTTGATTTCAGCTCAGGTCATGATCTCACAGTTCCTGGGGTCGAGCCCTGCATCAGGCAGAGCCCCGCATCATCTGTGCAGAGCCTGCTTGGGATTCTGTCTCTCCCTCTCTCTCTACCCCTCCCCTGCTCATGCTCTCTCTCTCTCTCTCAAATAAATATTAAAAAAAAAGAAAAGATTCTCTCTCTCTCTACCTCTCCCTCTGCTCCCACCATCTCTAAAATGAATGAATGAATGAATGAATGAATGAAAATTTCCTATGCTTCTAGTGTCAACAACTATCATTTTCTTAAAAAATTTTTTTTCAACGTTTTATTTATTTTTGGGACAGAGAGAGACAGAGCATGAACGGGGGAGGGGCAGAGAGAGAGGGAGACACAGACTCGGAAACAGGCTCCAGGCTCCGAGCCATCAGCCCAGAGCCTGACGCGGGGCTCGAACTCACGGACCGCGAGATCGTGACCTGGCTGAAGTCGGACGCTTAACCGACTGCGCCACCCAGGCGCCCCTACAACTATCATTTTTTTTTTAAAAAACCATTTATTTATTTTGAGAGACAGAGACAGAGCATGAGCAGGTGCGGGGTGAAGAGAGAGACATACAGAATCTGAAGCAGGCTCCAGGCTCTGAGCACACAGCCTGACGAGGGGCTTGAACCCACAGACTGTGAAACCATGACCTGAGCTGAAGTCGGATGTTTACCCAACTGAGTCACCCAGGGGCCCCTCAATAACTATCATTTTAATACTTGCACAATATGCCACTGAATGGACCTAACTTTTTTTACTTAATTCTCTTTTGTGAGGAAATGGAGGCCTTTTCTCACTCACTTTTGGCTCTCATAACTCATGCTCTAAACTTCTGCCTGCCTCCACATCTGAACTGCTTAATGTGGAAAACGAGGTCTTGATGACCGGATCTCTGCCCACTGGCCCAGCCTCAGGACAGAGCTCAGAGCACAGGTGTTGCCACTGGCCGTTTCCAGTCGGAAGCCTGTCCTGCTGCTGCCTGATGGTCAAGGAATGACACAAGATGGGACAATGGGTACAGAACTCCTGGCACATTGGACACGGGAGAAGGGTGCTGCTGTTATTATCTCTCCCTGACCCCCACCCCTTCTCCAGCTACCTGTAGCTCCAGCTAGAATGAATCCTTCCAAGTTGCCTGAATACCACCCCCCCGCCCCCGCCCCCACCCCGGGATCCACTGCCTTTCTGTGTATTGCTCATTCTAGAAAGACCCTTCACTGCGTCTTCACTGGGGCCAACTTCTGCCCACCCGGGTCAAGTGTCTATGCTCCTGGGATCCCTCTGGGACCCCTTGTTTGGGTTAGTTGCCCCTCTTTTGGGAAGGAGGCCCAGAGCCCCTAGTAAGTACCTCATTCTGAGCATTCGCCACATTATATTTGCCAGTTTATTTCTCTCTTTCTGAAATGCCCACCGGGTCAGAGCTGTTATTTCCGTCCTAAGCATTCAGTGCAGGGTTTGACACACAGTAAACACTCAAGGTAGGGGTTGCCTGAATGTTTTTTTGCCATGTCATTTGTCTTCAGAAATGTGATGTTAGCGGTTACGTAGTATCTTATTGTGTTATAGGCTCTATAATCTATGTATTCTCCATTGCAGTCCCCTTTTGGTTGGGGAGTGGGGGAGGTGTTATAAATAATTAACAGGGAACATCCTAGTACATCAATCTTATTTTTAAAAAAAGAATAAAGTTTAAGGTGTAGAATTGTTGACTTGGAACATCTGAAGACTTTGTCAAAGTGGAGGCCTTCACATCTTTACAGCCCACGCTCGGTCCTACATGCTGATGGCTGCTGTCTATGAGCATCAACTCAATTGCTCAGATTAATTTTTGCCCTATAACATGCGTCCTTGCTGAAGAACCTCAGCATTCCTGATGATTCCCACGATGCTGAGCTGGGGCTCTGATGACACACACATTACACCTGGTGCGGCCACCTTGGCCATGAGGTCGGTGGAAAGGGAAGAAATCCTAGGTGTTCTTTAGCGTTTGGCCCATAGACACCAGTCAGCTGACTATGAATCTGGAGTGCCTGCAACTCAGCGCAACAACTCGGAAACGACGCTGCATTGCGTTTGAGTTCAGTGAGATTTCCTCTCCCCTGACCCCAGTTATGATGCTTTCTTTAGAACTTTATTAGGTATTGTGAAGTTGGTGACATTCAAACTTTTTTCCTACAAAAAAATAGCAATTTTTATATATGTGTATATACATAGATACATATTTATGGATCTCCACATAAATGTATTATTGATAAAACAAAAATCTTCCCCCACCAAATATCTTTTTTTAAATTTATTTATTTTGAGAGAGAGAGCACATGCTTGTGAATGGGGGAGGGGAAGAGAGAGACAGGGGGAGAGAGAGAGAGAATCTCAAGCAGGCTTTGCACTCTCAGGAGCCAGACGCAGGACTGGAAACTGCGAACCATGAGATCATGATCTGAGCTGAAACCAAAAGTCAGACGCTTAACCGACTGAGCCACCCAGGCGCCCCACAAATATCTTTAAAATAGTACTTTTACATGCAGGTAGAGAACTTCAAAATGTGGGTCATTCTCTGGACCTGGTTAATGGTCATCTGGGGCCATAGCTACTTATTGAATGGGCACAGAAATCTGTATTTTAAAAGCTCCCAGAAAAATTCCCTCCAGCCAGCTTTACTGAGATATAATTGACATAGAACTTTAAGATTAAGGTGTACAATGGGATGAATTGATACATGACCATATTGGGAAATGTTTACTACTATAAGGTTAGTTAGCACATCCATCACCTCATATAGTTATAGTTTTTTGTTGTTATTATGGGAAGAACATCAGAACTCTATTCTCATAGGAACTTTCAAGTATACAACACAGCATTGTTAACTCCAGTCCCCATGCTACACATTGGATCCCTGGAACTTACTCATAACTGAAGTTTGTACCCTTTGATCAGTATCTCCCCATTTGCCCCACTCCTCAGCCCCTGGAAACCACCATTCTACTCTCTGTTTATATCGGTTCAGCTTTTTTTATGATCTCACAAAGAAGTGATATTACACAAGTATTTGTCTTTCTTTGTCTGACTTACTTCACCTTAGCATAATGTCTTCAAGGTCCATCCATGTTGTCACCTATGGTAGGATTTCCTTTTGTTTTATTGCTGAATAATATTCCTGTGTGTGTGTGTGTGTGTGTGTGTGTGTGTATGTGTGTGTGTGTGTGTAAATTATACATATATATATCATATATATACATATAGTTTTTTGATCCATTCACCCATCAATGAACACTTAGGTTGTTTCCATGTCTTGCTTATTGTGAATAATTCTGGAATGAACATGGGGATGCAGTTATCTCTCCAAGATAGTGATGTCATTTCCTTCAGATATATACCCAGAAGTGACACTGCTGGATAATACAGTAGTCCTACTTTTAATTTTTTGAGGAACATCCATATTGTTTTCCATAGTGGCTTTACCAATTTACATTCCCACCAACAGTGCACAAAGGCGCCTTTTTATCCACATCCTTGCCAACACTTGTCTCTTCTTTCTCTTGCCATTCTAACAAGTGTGGGTGAAATCTCATTGGGATTTGGATTTGCATTTCCCTGATGACCAGTGGTGTTGAGCACCTTTTCATGTACCTGTTGGCCAATCTGTATGTCTTCTTTGAAAAATGTCTATTCAAGGCCTTGGCCCATTTTTTAATTGTATTGTTTGTTTTCTGCTACTGAGTTATAGAAAAGTTCTGAGCTTGCTAATGTTTGTAAACCATTGCAAACCTGCAATATAGTGATTGCCTTTCCAACCTAAAATTTTTCCTTTCTTTCAATTTTGGTCAAGAGAATAGACCCAGATTAAGAAACAGAAACTTTTGAAGCCTCTAGGTCTATAGATAGCCTGCCACAAAGCAAATGAATCTACTGATGTCTTACTGAAAGTCTGGTAAAAGATCCTATGACGTCCCAGGGAACTAGTTTAAATGGTATAAAAAGGGTCATGATAATTCTTTCTATTTGATGTGCTCATTTTACTCCTGTTTTAGGTAAAGGTGAAAAGTATTTGTAAGAGCTTCACAAACAATTTTGAGTGAAAAATAAACCCAGTCAAACCATTATTAGCAGGTTGTGGCACATGGACAAGACAACAGCTATGGAGGTAGCATGGCTGGGAAGCCCTGGGCCGGACCAACTCCAAATTAAAACACCCAAATGGTTTTCCAGTGAGGGTAGCACACCCCACACCCAACGTGAGGACTTTCCCTCAAGACCAGCACCGAACGAAAGACCAAGAGAACAGGCTTTGGAAAGGAGATTGTGGGGTTTACAATTCAGGACCAGAGGAACAAGGCGACTAAGGAGTCATGCTCGGCTTGTGAGGGAAGAAACCACATGAGGAAAACGTCGCTCAAACAAAATTCAAGAAACAATTATTATTATGAAAACCTAGTATCACTCAACATAATTGGAACTGACCATGAAAATACATGACTAGCAAATAAAGAATGTTCATTCTTTAGCCACTGAAAATTATCTGGCTAACCACACCTGAGGAAACTTTCACTTAAGCTCTTCCCATTTCAGATGAGAAAAGTAAGGTCCAGAGGAGTTAAGTGAGCTGCCCCAGGTCACACAGCTGGAATCCACATCTCTGGACCTGTCCCACATGACGCCCCCAAGATGGCAGCGACCTAGGCGATCACCAAGAACTGGCCCAGCATGAGAAATCCTTTTGTCTCAAGTGACTCTGCAAGCGCTCTCTTCTGTACCTCTTAGCTGCTCTGAAAACTAAAGTGCCTCAGATTCGCTGTGCTGAAGGTAACTGTTAGAGGAGTCTGGAGGCACATTAGGAAACATTGATTGCACTTTCTCCCTCTAGAGTGAGAAATTAAATCACCCAAGCAAAATTAGAGCATCCCAGCTGCAGTGCCAGGGGAGCCCCTGGCAAGGCCCAACACAGCACGAGAAGCAAGAAGCTAGCCTTGCACGCTGGAGCACGGAATCCAACCGCTACAGCCTTTCCTAGGTCCTCCCAGAAGCCACAGCGTCAAGCCTGAGCGCACGTGGCCGTAGGTGGTTTTCTTTGTGAGCGTGTGCTTGCTGACCAGGTACGGGAGCCCAAAGCATCAAGGGTCAAGATTTTAATCATCTTTTGAAGCTTGGTTCACAGGGCATCCCCTGCCTGAGGTTCTCTGAGTCTTAATCACTTTTATTGATTTCCCCTTTCTTTAAATTTCATCCAGAATTTCTGGATAGAAGGGGCCATGAGGTGGTGATCCGGTTTGAGAGCAAGCACATTGATTTTACTTAGTTTATATGCTATAAACAGAAAAAACTGTGAAGTTTCTAAAAATGAAATAATTTTTTGTCATTCACACTTTACAGAGACTGAGAAATCAAGTGTCTCTAACTGACAATATTATTATGTGGACGGGAGGCCAAGGAAGATATGGTGGATTTCACAGAAGCAGGGAGACCTCTCTCCCGGCCACGACTGGAACCTCCTCTGTTCCTTCCCTGCCCAGGCGTTCAGAGTCCAGCTTAGCAATGCAGTCTGTCTAGTATCAGAGGCTATCTGTGTGTGAACACGTGCAATTTTATCAGAACGTCACAACATTTATACTGCTCCATGAGGACAGAGACTCTGTCTTTGTGCACTCAGCATCTAGGACCATGTTACCACATTGGGCACTGTTTGTTGAATAGATGGATGGATGGAAGGAAGGAGGAGGGATGGACGAAATGATGCATCACTGAATCGATGAGAACACTTGGGCTGTCAAAAACTGCTTTATAGAGAGCCATTCTTTCAATGGACAAAAGAGGATTAGGGAACAGAGTTCCAGAAATAACTGAGTTCTACTTCTTACAGAAATTTCAATGAGATTTTTATAGATAAGAAGGTACAACTAAAAAAGAAAAAAAAAAACAAGCATCGCTAAGAAACTTCAGTGTTTGTTAACATGTAGCTTGATATTAAGGGTTTCTTCCACCTTCCATGCATCACACAGGGACCAGAGTCAGCAGAACATAACCTACAGTGTGGTGCTAACATACAAAGAAAGCCGCACGAAGAGTGCCACTGGGCTGCACTTGGAGCAGTATTTTTTCCAGGGATGGTACTAATTCCTAAGAAAGTCCAATCGTCACTGACAGAGGACTCGGGATGGACACTGTGTGCCCCAGATTATGAACTCTTATGTATCCGGTTTGCTTTATGGTGACTCTAACTGTAGGGGAATATCTGCATTTTTGTTTCATTTCCACTTTGCTACTATGATTCCTCAATTAGAGTATAAACAGGGGCTATATTTTATATTCATCTACCAAATCCTTTTGATCCTCATGATAAAGTGATGCTGGGATTAGCTTTCTGTGCTGCAATTTTAAGGTTTTGAGAAGTCAATTTGGCCAAGGTTATGCAGCTAGCAAGGAAAGACAGTGAGGGGCCAACCTACGCAGGCAGTCTGACTTTGAAACCAACGTTCTCAAGTGTCTCATCAAACCTATCACAGTGCTCACAGAAAAGTTATGGATCTCGATTAATGCGTGTTACCTGATTCCCATAAACACATCATCACCACAGTAAGATGGAAAGGGAGAGGTAAATGAGTGCATGCGGAAGGAGGAAGAAGAGGAAACAGAGGAAAGCCAATTGGGTAGTGGATCTAATTTGATTCTTGCTGGTCCTATCCCATTTCTCAAAAGCCAATTAGCTGCAGAGCAGTTCTTATAGTGGTGCATACCCGACTGTATCAGCCAGCCTCTGACCCAGAGCTGTGACTATCTGCAACCCCATATAGACGTTTCCTCCACTTCCTTAAAAAACCTAACCACATTGGCCTGTGGGTGCCATTCTCAAAACGCAAGCCCTAATTTAACAAAGGACCTTTACCGGGCAGTGAACACAGCTAAGCACAAGCGAGGAGATGGAGAGCCAGGGTCTCTGTCGTTAAGGAAATATTTTTAAATACCTGGATGGCACATGCATGTGGTCCAAACCCCACCGATTGACTAAGGCCGCCATGAACCCTATACTGAGGATTCTGAGCCTGAATCCAGGCCGGATGGGTAAATGGTGCTGTCAGTGATGTCTGCCAAGGGCATATACTGGGGAAGTTTCTAGCACAATGCCTAGTGCTGAGTGTATACTCAACAAATATTTCTTCCTTTGCTTTGACTTAAGCCCTGGAAACCTTCATCTTGATCACAGTACCAGAGAACAAACTTTTCCTCACCCAGCCTGACCTCAGGACAGAGAATACGTATTGAGACAGGGAGACAGGCTTTGCACGAAGGGTAAAGGAGACCCAACTCAACCCTACTGGTCTGCGTTAACAAATCCTATGGGTAGTGATTAGTATCCTATTATTCTAGCAAAGCCCTGGGTTCCTCTTCACAGTGGGATGACATTATCTAATGGGATAGGACTCTTAGTGAAGTTTAACTATGGCTCAGTTATTTTTTGCCCTAGGAAACTTGCTGACAGGCCTCTTTTGAAAAACCAAGAGTGTGAAAAGCTTTTCACTACACCGAACATTGTTCTACGTGACCGTACTGGTGGAGACCACAGTCCTGTGGACTATACAAAGTACATGCAGGTCCCCACTACATAAATTCCACGGATCCTTCTCTGTGTCACCTTGGCAGCCTTAAGGGTTTGTACTCAAACAGTTAAATAAAATGAGGACCCATTAGGAGCTGAAGAGTTGTCCCTAAATTGAACAGCTGAATTGCTTTCCCAGATTCCTGATGGATATTCTGACCCGGATCCATCCTTGACATGCCGCTCGGAGCCTCTGATAGCTTATATAATTGATAGTCACTCATTTCCTGAGCGGCAGGTGACAGAGATCAAAGACGGCCCCAATCAGTGACGCCACTGACATGCCCTGCAAATGGCGTCATTTCCAGGCACCCTTTTTTGCCATTGTAATTTCCTGGTACATCTGACCTGAATCGAATTCAGGCTCACAATAGGCCACAGAAGTGGTATCAGTCAAAGGAAAAGTGTCAAAATGCGTTTCTCCCTCACCCTGCCCTGCAATTTCCTCACCTCAGGATTATACGTTAGCATGGCCACAGTTATTATTTCTGTTGCAAGTAAAAATAAAATCAGCCGGCAAGATTCACTGAGAAAACATCTCTGACATTTACCTTAGTGCGTCCAGAAGCTTAGCTCACCACGCTTCTCTCAGGGCAAGGGGGAAAAAAAAGGACAGTCCTGACTTCTTCAGAGAGGTTACATGATGCAAGGGGACATATTATTTTGTTAGACAAATATACTGTCTTCAGGGGTTGGTGGGGGAGGGGGGCGTGACTTCATGGAAATCTCACACTTCAGGGACTCTCGTATTTTGCCTTTTGAAATCTGGCTTCAGGACAGGAAGGTAGAGACATGGGTAGCCTAGAACAGTTCCTACCATCCAGCAGGCACCTGATAAATATTTAATGAATGAAGGAAGACTTTTTAAAAAATGTTTGTTTATTTATTTTTGGGAGAGACAGTGTGAGCAGTGGGGGGTGGGGTGTGGGCAGAGAGAGAGGGACAGCACAGAATCTGAAGCAGGCTCCAGGCTCTGAGCTGTCAGCACAGAGCTCGACACGGGGCTTGAACTCACGAACTACAAGATCATAACTTGAGCTGAAGTTGGACGCTTAACTGACTGAGCCGCCCAGAAGCGCCAAGACTTCTTTTATTTTTTAAATTAATTTATTTAAATTCAAGTTAGTTAACATATAGTCTAGTACTGGTTTCAGGAGTAGAACCCAGTGATTCGTCACTTACATACAGCACCCAGTATTCATCCGAACACATGCCCTCCTTAATGCCCATCCCCATCTAGCCATGCCCCCATCCACCTCCCCTCCAGCAGCCCTCAGTTTGTTCTCTGTACTTAAGAGTCTCTTAGGGTTTGCCTCCCACTTCTTACTTCCCAGCTGTGTGAGCAGGTCCAGTCACCTCACCCACGAGCCCCAGTTCCCTTGAGGGTAATCTGAGGGTAAGCCACCCATAGTGGCTTTCTCTCTCAGAAATGTCATGAGGGCCTTGTTGTAAAGTTGGAGGCGATCTGTGAACTGGGGACTGTAGCCCAGTGTGGACTAGGTGGCTGATAACAGGGGTCCCGGCTTGAGGGCCAGTGCATTCAGTGTCTTCACGGGAATACAACAGCTTTTCACAAGCAGATAAAGTGTGCTGTCACTCTAGGTGACCCTTAGAAAAGGCCTGAGGCCCTCTCTTTCATGATGCTCAAGTTATTTACACAAGAGGAAGGAGAAGCTACATTTTTAGCCACAGATACACCCCTTCTAAGTGCCCATGGGCATCTAACATAGCACCCAACAGATGAAGGAGAGCACAATTTGTCTTCTGATTTAAAGGATCAGATACAAAGTAAGATAAGCAAGCCGCCCCTTTAGCTACTGCAGAGGTCCAAACAAAAAGGTGATGTCTTTTTATGGCTGCTGTTGCTGCTGTTAGTGGTGGTGAGAACATTTAACATGACATTTACCTTCTTAATAATGTTTAAGGGCACAACACAGAAGTGAAAACATGAACTTTCCAACCTGCTTCCAGGCCGTTCACAGAGCCCTCCCACTGTGGGGACCCGTTACTCTCCATGCCTGATAATCAGGCACTCGGACAGTGATGTGTCAGCCCATCGAAATGAACTGCAGACTCTGAGATAAAGGGATGGTAAAGTGGGTGCTTCTCTAGATTTTCGGCAAGCTGCCTGTTACTCTCCCCTCTGGCTTATCCCACTTCCCATCCCATCTCCCTAGGCTCCTCTACCAGCTTCCTGGCTGGTAAATGGGGAAATGCTACTGAGGTGCCCTCCTCTGTCCTTTGGAACCCTCTGCTTTTCTCCCATAGTGGCTTTTTCTTCCTATTCAGGCCGTTCTCATTTGGGGTCTCACTTCAGCAGCCTCTTGTTCTAACTGGGGACTTAGATTCCAGTCTCGAAATTTCCTGCTTTTGTTTGCACTCCTGGTCCCCCCCCCAGCTACGGCGGTGAGTTGAGATTCATGCAAGCGGGAATCTGTCACGTTCACTTAGACCAGATCCTATGCACACTCATGATATATACACGCCGAATGAAGGAATGAATGAAGCAAGTGAAATGAAGACACATACAACTGGGCTGCACAGAAATCCTAAGTGTTAATGGTTTTGACAACTGGGATTTATTTTAAATGTATTACTGCACTACAAAAATTACCCTTCATCAATCAGACACTGTTCTTAAGAATTCTATCTTAAGCTCCTGTATCTCAAGTAATTATACTAAAATGGTGTTATTAGAGTTAGCTCAAGAAAATTATCCAGCAAATGAATGAGATTTGAAAGAAAAAAACCATCTTAAAAGAGATTTCTAATTATATAGTTTAAAAAAATTACCAGGGTTTCCATCCCGACTATGCCCTGCATTTCATAAAAAGCTTTCGAAGGCTGCACACCCTCCTCTCACCCAGGGAATGCTGCAATGTGTGATACTGCACAGTCATTAAAAGCACTGGTTCTGTAGAGTGCACGCGCCAGCTGGGGGACCCGAGGCAAGTACTTGCCTCTCCAGGCTTCCGTGTCTTCATTTCCCAAAGGTGGATAATAGTACATAACTGGAAGGGATGTGGTGAGGATTCAAGAGCCTAATCTATGCAAGGTGCTTAGCACAGTGTCCAGCGCATGGTGAGTGCAGAGTAAGTGTCGGCCATTTTCTTCCTACTTGTAAAATGCTTTTCTGTTGGGTCAGTGGAAGAATGGCACAGATGTGCACTCTCTCCTGAACTGAGTCATACTCCCTTCCCGTACATTTGCTATTTAAGTAAACTTCATTCAATGTCACCGGCCCTTCTCTCCCAACTTCTTCTGGTGAAAGAAAATAGTGGCCAACCCCAGATTAAAATGTAGATGTGGATAACCATACATAGCCATGCTTGTCATCTTGCAACAATATCGTGAGCTCCTAGAAGGCGGTGGTGGATGAAAATGGCTCACGTTGGTTGAATGCTTACCATGTGGCAGATACTGCTTTTATGTCTTAAGTACCTTACATGTATTAACTCATGTGATCCTCACAAGAAGCCTAGGAGGCAGTCAACATGTCTTATTTACCCTCCATTCACTTAATAAATGACTTGAGTGATATTTACCAATGTGCCTGCCCTTCAGGTACATTACAGACTCTACAGTCTCATGGTTAAGAATGCTCCCAGCTCCTCTACTGATCAGCAGTGTGATTTCAGGGTAGTTACTTAACCTTTTGTACCCCCAACTTCTCCATATGTAAGATGGGAGTAGAATAATGATGAACGTGATCATGACCATCACAACACATGCAACTATGGGGCCCTTCATTTATTTATTTTGGGGTGGGCAGAGAGAGGGAGACAGAGGGCCCAGGGTGGGCTCTGTGCTGTGAGCTCAGAGCCTGACGTGGGGCTCAAACTCACGACCATGAGATGATGACCTGAGCTGAAACCAAGAGTTGGCCACTTAACCAACTGAGCCACCCAGGCACCCCACCATAGGTCCATTTTAAAGAGGAAATAATATCTTTTCTATGAAGTAAAATCCATTTCGTTGGTTATAAATACAAACAAGCAAAGCTCATTTTTTTGGTCTCTTGTAGGAAAGCAAGAACAAAGGATCAAAGTTTCAACTGACATAAAAAGTTGAATTACTCTTGGAGTAGCCAGGAAAACAAAGGAATGGTCACTTATTGTCCAAGACATTAATCATTGTTTGCCTATGATATCCAGAGGAATCTTTTTTTTTCTTTTTAAATGTTTATTCATTTTTTGAGAGACAATATGAGGTAGGGAGGGGCAGATAGAGAGGGAGACAGGGGATCTGAAGTATACTCTGTGCTGACAGGAGACAGCCCGATGTGGGGCTCAACCTCACAAACAGCAAGATCATGACCTGAGCCCAAGTTGGATGTTCAACAGACTAAACCACCCAGGTGCCCCTGAGAAGAATCTTTTGATATCTAGTCAAAATCTGTGGATTATCTTATTTGGGTATAGCATGTCTATAAACAGAATTGAGCTTTCCCAGCCTATTAGAATGGAATGTTCTCTTGTTTATTTATTCACATTTATTTACTCAACAAACATGTGGAGCATCTACTCTGTCACTAACACTGATCTAAACGCTGGGGATCCAGTAGTGGAGAAAACAAAGTCTCTGCCCTTGGGCACTTTTTTTATGGTGTCAGCAAACAGATAAGTACATAAGAACCTGTGAGATAGTAATAACACCATGTCTAAGCAGTAAGTTGGCATTTGCAAAATTACCTGCTCCTTAAAATACTAAAGGCAGAAGGGAAAGATATAAAGACTAAAATAGTTGCTGAACCATAATCATCTGGTAGGTCAGCTAACTCAGCTACGTGACCGTAAACCTCTGTGAGGATCCTCTGAATGAAAATAAAGGGGGTGAAGAGAAGAGCCTGGGAAGCAAGGGAAGGGGTGTATGCCCTTCCCCCATTCCTGCCAGGGCAGGGGGGTGCCCTAGGCTGAAGCACCCTGTAGAGAAGAGAACTTCAAAGAGAGATCCAGCCTTGGCTTTGGTTCCCAGGCTGATGCCACTTCCACGGGCCCTGGTGATGTCATCTGACCCCTGCTGCAGGCTCAGCCCAGCCAGGTCCCCATAACTCAGTTCTGACCCGCTGATGATATGATTTCTGGAGCACTGGTCTGACATTCAGGGCTCAGTATCCAGATCCCCTGGACTATTTCTGACCTGTACTCAATGTTTGGAAAAGTGGGCTTCCTCCCTACTCATGAGACTTGGTTCCTAACCAATGGTCCACTTCTGGTGACAGTATTCTCAGTTTAATCTCTGTACTGAGGCTCATTCTGGTCACCTGCTGAGCACTTCAATACTCCTTGGACTGGGGACTGCATGCCTTTCTCCCACTCATCTCATATAGTCCTATATAGCCCTGCAGTTGGCCATGCTACCTGCAGGCAACTTTTCCCAGCATTTTCAAGTTGGGCCTGTTTCTGGATTGCCCACCCACGTATATGCCTGTTTTGTTGCTTCATGATGGAGCCCTACCACAACGGCTGATTGTCTGGCTCATGAATGTTGTTCTGTTGCCATGGGGTTCTTGAACCCTCACTGTGGCTGCTCAATAGAATTTCTGCTGGGGCAAACAATTGGGGCCAACACTCAACACCCTATCCACATACCATAACCACTAAAAAGAGAGATGAGCATACTTCTAGGGCTTGGTCATTATAGTAGTTAACATCAAGCACTGAGTTGTTGTCTCCAGATACTCACCTAGAGTCTTCTTACCCCTTCCTCCATAGAATCATGCCAGAATCAGATTTCTCTGTATTATGGTCTGAATGTTTGCACATCTCTATTATCAGAGTTTCTACTTATATTCAGATATTTATCTGATTATTTAATATCTATCTCCTCTATTTGACTATCAATGCCATGAGGACAGGGATTGTGTCTGCTTTGCTCACACGGTATCTTCTGAACCACAGGGAGGGCCGGCACATCAACAGAAGGTGGCCTCTGGTTGACTAACACAAGGGTCTTCCTTGATTCAGCCCATACCTGCACTAATATCATGGTAAACTGGCTTCTGGGCAGACGTCAACCTTTTTGCTGAACATTCTTCTCTACCTTCTTTATCTAGCCACAACCTGATGATCTCATGAGGGCACTGCTTCCCCTTTAAAGTTCTCAAATGGTGACTGGTCTTCTTTACTGCAACATTGTTTTTCTGGACCAGGAGGAGCCATTGGTGTCTTCCTTACTTTTTTTTAACACTTATTTATTATTGAGAGACAGAGCATGAGCATGGGAGGGTAAGAGAGAGGGGGAGACATGGAATCTGAAGCAGACTCCAGGCTTTGAGCTGACAGCAGAGAGCCCGACACGGGGCTCAAACTCACAAACTGCAAGATCATGACCTGAGCCGAAGTTGGATGCTCAACTGACTGAGCCACCCAGGCACCCTGTTTTTTTTTTTAAAGTTTGCTTATTTGTTTTGAGAGATAGAGAGAATGAGTGGGGGTGGGGCAGAGAGAAAGAGAGAAAGAATCCCAACCAGCCTCCTTGCTGTCAGCACAGAGTCCAACATGGGGCTCGAACTCACAAACCGTGAGATCATAACCTGAGCTGAAACCAAGAGTCGGATGCTTAACTAACTGAGCCATCCAGGCATCCCAGTGTCTTCCTTACTTGATGTTCCTACCACCATTCTCTCCTTGTTCCCTAAAACCCCCTCAGCTTTGAAGTTCACCTGATCACACTATAAATCACCCACTATTGTCTCCATCGTTCAACAATCTCTGAGTCCTTTGGTTTCATTCCTTGGGTTCTGGGTCCTTCCCTGGCATCATAATCTTGGATGATTTCAACGTACACAATTATATCCTAATAACAGCATGACTACAAGTTCCTCCCCTCCAACAGTCTTTTTCTTACCTTATTTCAGCTACTCAGTCTCACTTTCAAACTTATCACGAGCTCTAACTGCATTCTCTGTGAATTCAACAGAGATGGGATAATATAAGGGAAGTCCTGGATATTCATTACAACTCACATCTAAAAATACTTATTTATTAACTGGAATGAAGCCACTTAGGTTTCTCCTTAACCAACAAAAAATGTAGGCTGAAGTAGGACAAATCAAAGAATCAAGAGTTTCCATGTACTTTCACAAATAGCTGTGGCTGTACAATATGCTTCTGGTGTAGTCCATTGCTGCCAGAGATAATTAAAGAAGAAAAATCTTTCTTAAAATGTGGTCCACTGATCCTCAGATTAACTGATTTGGGGAATATTGAGAATTGCACAGTGTTGGTCAATAAATCTTACCAGGCGTTGTAGGGGATATTTGGTATTTTTGCCATTGGCATCCATTTATCCTATATCCCATAAGAAGTCTTTTGGTATCTATCTCACACCCAATCTTGATTCACTATGGTTCAACTGCCCCTCTGCCCATGGCCCAAATCCAGGGATGGAGAACACACATTGCTCTCAGGTCCCATTCCCTTGGTCACAGCAACTGGTTATGTGATGGGAAGGTTAGCCAATGGGACTTCTGAGTCAATGAGACTTCTGGAGCTTCCAGGAAAGACTCTCACTATATACCACTGTTCAGTAGCAAGATGTGGAGCTTGTGCATTTATCTTGCTTCAGTCAAAGAGAGCCTATCTGAACATGTGGCCAAACTGAAAGGGAATCCAGAGATGGAAATGGAAAAAAGGACCATGGTGTCGTTGAGTATCTAGATACAACCGCACACTCAGATTCTCAGTTATGTGAGCTGTGGCAGTTAATGACATGTCCCCACATTGCTTCCTTTCCCTGGGCACATAAGAAAACTACACTTCTCAGCCTCCCCTTGCAGGTAGGTTGGCCTATTAGCCTAAACTCTGGCTAAAGGAATATGCACAGGAGTGATGTAAGCCACTTTCAAGCCCTTACCGAAAAACAGCCTATAAGATACTCTGGTAATTTTTTCCCTTCTATAGCACCTATGAAATATTCCAGAAGGTACAAAACAGAGTAAGTGTGATACAAGAAACTGAGCGAAGAGTGAGGTGGGAGACAGTGTCAGAGAAGACTTCTTTGTGGGACTGACATTTGAGTAGAGACCTACTTGCATAAGCAAAGAAGCAATAAAGCTTTTAAGGAGAGGAGAGGAAGAAAGAACATCCCTAATAGATGAAATAGTTAGTGCACAAGCTCTGATGCCAAAAGAGGGTGTCGCATATTGGAGGAATAGAAAGGTCACAGTAAAAGGATGAAAGGGTCCAGCAGTCTAAGTGTGATAGGGAGGGGTCCATAGTTGAGGCAAGAGATGATGATGCCTTGGACCAGAGTGGTAGCAATGAAGATGGAAAGGAATTGGACAAACTCTTTGTATTTTTTTAGAAGTAGTACAGACAAAAGTTTCTAGGTGGTTGGAAATTAAGGAAGAAAAACAGGGAGGAAATCGATGTCTCCTAAGTCTTTGGTTTGAGTAACTGGTTAAATGGTGATGCCATTTAATCGGATGATGAGACAAGAAAAGTAACCATTTTTGGACATGTGAAGTTTGACATTCCTGTTAAAGATCTGTGCACAGATGTCAATGCAGACATAAGATCTTAGATGTCAGAACTTAGCTCCTCTACACCACGATGATGATGATGGCAGCTAATATTTACTAGCATCTATTATCTCTTGGGCCTCACAAGACATACTTCACATTGATAATCTCATGCAATCTCACCACATCCCTCCCTGTAAGCAAGCACCCCCATTTTACAGAGGAGGAAATGGAAAGTCAGATTTGGTAAGGCAACTTGCCAACAATGACATAACTATTAAACAAATAGTTCTGGTAGTAGAATTCTACCCTACATGGCATGAGACCTTGTCACAAAGTGTTGCTGTATCTCCTGAACTAAAATATATGGTGCTGGAGAGAACTGTATCTTTTTGTTGTTTACATCCTCAAAGCACTCAGCAAAATGCTTTGTACCTAGAAGATTCTCAGTCCACACGTGTTGCTTGATTTCATTGCTCATGGGAAAAGACGAAATGGTGTGAGGTGAGACCCAAACAGAAAAGGCTTTCTTTTGCTCTTCTCTTTCACCTCTGAATTTCCTTAGTTCCATGTAACAAGGACCTGCTATCGCCCTGGCTCACCTTCTTCTTTCACCAGCATTTAGAACATTCTTCAGAAGGGTACGTACAGTATGTCATGACAAGAGTGGGAGCACAGGGTCACCAGAAACAAGGGGTGGGTGGGCTCAGCACACAGCTTTCCTTCAGTAGCTCATTCAGCCCATGCTTTCCAGTCAGGCCTTCCAGATTACTAGGATACCAATTAGTCCATTAAGTAGTAAACTCATTCTGTGGCCTCAAGTCACTTCCAAAAAACAAGCTGACATTAGGAGTAGAAAGATCTGAGATCCTGACGAAATCAGATTCAAGCAGTTCAAACTGGGGTTGGCTTTTCTATTTCTCTCTGGCCAAACATTTTAGGTCAATCTTCCACTAGATGAAATAGGAAAAGAATAACTCAAAACACCCACCACACCCTCCACCTGCAATTTGAAGAGACACGAGATTACTAGATTCAAGGAGACCACACTGCTTCTCAGAAGAGGGTCGAGAGAAAGCGGTTTGGCGGGAAGCACAGTGGCGAGGTTCACGTTGCTCTCTCCTCTGGACGAGCCTCTCAACTTTCTTCCTGGGAGTCACCCTTGTGGGTCCTTCAAGCCTCCACTCAAATGGCACCTCTTCTAGCACTCTTGGGATGGTCCTGTGCTCTTGTTCTTTGTTTTTTATGCCAGTGCTCATTTCTGCCTTAATTTTTTTTTAAATGATGAGATGTGCAATCAATTCTCTTTCCCTCCCAGACTATGAATTCCACGTCTTGCCTATCTTAGAAACCCTGGGGTTTAGCCCAGTTTAGTAATACACGGTGGGGTTCAATAAAGAGCTGCTGAGCTGAATGGCAGACCGAGTAGTGTTAGCTTGCCAGGGGAACAGAACCCTGTGACACAGGAGACGTTGGTGCCCGCCGTGGCTTCTGGCTGACTCGCTGTGAGCTGCAGAGTAAGCGTCTCACCCTCTCTGTGTCTGTTTGCTCGTCATCCAGAATAATGGGGCTGGTCCAGCTCAGGCCTCAAGGCTCTGGCACTGAGCGATCTGAGCACACAGATGGGAAAGCAACTGAGGATAATGCATTCACGCAGGCTGGCTCTACAAGGCCTTCATCATTAATCACAATTCTCCAGTCTGACAAAATCCCTCCCCAAACGATCTCAAAAGGATGCTACACACAATGAAGGAGAAATAATCACCCTCAATTTCCAGACAGAGAATCGTGTTCAAATGTCTATTAATTGTGTCAGTCTTTTTCCAGCCAAGTGCATGTGCTCTGCTTCCCCTGGCTTCTCCCGACCTTATCCCCAGGTCCCTGCCTCACCCCTCCAAGGTGGAGGTGGGCAGGGGACACACCTGGGTACCTGAAGAAAGCAGGGTCCTGCTCTCTGGCATGCACTACGGACAACTCAACAGCAGAGAGACCATTCTGTGTATTTCAATCTCCACATCTGGCTCCAGACTCAACGTTAAGACCGAAGTCCTAAGAAAGCACTGGGAACTTTCAGCAGAAAGTTTTTTCGCCAAGAGCAAATCTGAACAGACCCATGAGGAAAATCTTCTCCCCTCATTGCCAGGACTCTGAGAGGCCCTGGGGGTCTGTCCCAGACTATGAGAGGAGATAAACAATTGCATGAGAGGCTAAGGCAGGGCTCTAGAAGGACAAACACGCTGCCTCGTAGGCCCCATTTTTCTAAATGCTTTCAAAATAGAGCTTCTGATCTTAAGTCCTGATGCTTTCCAGTTAACTGCATTTCTCCCCTACCTGTACATGCTTTTCTTCTTTCCTTCTCTGTAGTTCTATGTCTTTTTTTGTGTTATTCTCCTATGGATTCCTGAATCCACAGTTAATATAAAAATCTTCCAGTGGAATAACATTTTCTGCTTTCAGAAATAGATGTCTCACAAATACTCTTTTTTTTTAATTTTTAAAGTTTATTTATTTATTTTGAGAGAGAGAGAGAGAGAGAGAGAGAGAGAGAGAGAGAGAAAGCAAGGTAGGGAGAGAGAGACAGAGACAGAGAGAGAGAGAGAGAGAGAGAGAGAGAGAGAGAGAGAGAGAATCCCAAGAAGACTCCTCACTGTCAGTGCAGGGCCCAATGCAGGGCCCAATGCAGGGCTTGAACTCACAAACTCTGAGATCATGACCTGAGCCAAAGCCAAGAGTCTGATGCTCAACCAACAAAGCCACCCATGGGTCCACTTCACAAATATTCTTAAATAACTTCATGTATAAGATGTCTAATCTCTTCAATTAAGTGCACCCTTCAAAACAGAGGACCACATCTGCTACTTCTTTTGAGTGCCAACACACAAGCCAACAACTAGACGTGGCTGTGTCAACAAGCCAGGCCCTCAACCCATGCTTATGTTTCCTAACTGATTTTGATGGGATAGGTGATTATTAATAATAGTGACCAGTCCTCACCTGACCTGATCAGTGCAGAAATCAATTTTACAAAATGCATTATGACTGGGTTTTATTTTCTCTCTCTTTCTTTCTTTGATACATTCATCATTTTCAACAATTAGCAATTTACCTATATTGCCTCTATTAGAATGTTGAACAGGAAACTAGAGTCTCTCCGCATCCTACAGTCACAGTATTTTATGAGGTCTTCCTTCATTCTCATGGACCCTCAAAGCTTATGATTTCTGTGCCAAAGAAAGTGGTTTCTTATATAAGCTTTTCTTCATACTGTTAAGACTAAAATAGTTGAACCTGAAAACCAAACTGTAAATATGAGTGCACTCCATTACTGGAGCCTGAGGCCTTTTATATACATACAAATGGTATGTCAGTTTACTATATTAAATGAGGTAAAATCATAAAAGCTTCAGCAACCAAGAAGTGTTATGAAATGCCACGCAAGAAATGTGGGCATTCCAAATACTGCAGAGTAATTGTCACCATCAGAAGACCCTAATCTTTGGCATAGCACTGTCCATTCCTCATAATATCATAGTATTTTCCAAAGATAATGCATTTAAAATACAAAGCCAAGAGTCTGCATTTCTATTATATTTAAAAACTTCTTCCCTGAAAGTCAAATAACAGACTGTATTTCTTTCCTCTTATTACAGTATTTGGAGGCTGATGTAAATATATTTGAGCTTATCTTGGTCTAGTCATTGATAATCTCTGGGAGGCATGACATCTTTTTTTCTTCTAGAATCAGTTTTGAAGTCAGCAACTGCACTAGCGTGCATATATGATACGGGGTTGACTTGGAAGGAAAAAAAATGCAGTGTGTTATATCTCACTTGCTCAGATCCCATCCAATTATAACTGAAAAACTATTCACAGAATTATCACCGTATGAATTATCAAACAACCATCAACAAGGGGCCAAAAGGAGCATGAAGGAGACCCTGAGAGAGTGAGGAGCAAGGTTCATACGGAGCAGATACAGTTGTAATATGTGAATCAGGCAATTAAAGGAGGTTAACGTTGCAAGCACACGCCTAAAGCAAAAGCGTTATTTTTATGCACCAGTTTAGAAAACAATGGAGCAGAAAACAAAGGTTTGACCATTTGCTGAAGGGAAATTTCAAATGAGGTCAATTCTTTCACACTCCTCTTGGCTCCAATGAAAAAGTAGATAAGAGGGTTAGGATTTAAAACACACACACACACACACACACACACACACACACACACACACCACACACACAAATTATTAAGCAAATAAACAAAATACAAAATTACTTTCCAAAAAGGAAAGTCTGAGTCTTCTTCCTGTTGCCCCTGCCCATCCCTTCTCCTTGTCCACAGCCCCTGGGATTAACTCTGCCATATCATGGCTGCAGCTATGGACAAGAGTATTGCTTCTTGATCTTTAACATGCCTCAAATTATCTGGGCAGGGGTCAGGGGAGTCTTTAAAATGCCGAATCTGAGCCAGTAGGTTTGGGTGGGGTCCCAGAGTCTACATTTCTACTCAGCTCCGGGTCCTGCTGCTGATCCACATGTCTTGTTTGGAGTCCCAAGGAGCTGGGTGTATCATCAGATTCTCAGGCCCGCATCTCCTCTGGTGAGCCAGAATGTCAAACTAGCCCTTGGACAATCGGTCCTCCTTATCCATCTGAATTACTATTTCCCATGAAATAGCAGACAAAGGGTAAACCAAGGATTGCATGAGGAATCAGAGAGAGAGAGAAGGGGAGAGGAATGACCAACAACTGTTTGGACAAGATCATAGAGGAGGGTGGTTATCGTGAATATAACACAATTGTGCGTAATAATATGATTATATGATTATGATCTGATTGGGAATTATAGTAATATATAACAATAACATGTCTGGGGGATCCCCGGTGAACAAAAGAAACATTAAGGGCTTATCCCACTCATGGCCCGAAGAGTTCTGAAATGCTTTCTACCTACCGTTTTCAGCATTACCCAAAACAACTGTAGAATACCTTGTGGGAGGGAAACAGTGGGTAAGAGCTGGAGTCTGTTAAGAGGCCAGAAGCATGCTGTGCCATTTACTAGGAAGGTAAGTTACCTCTTTGGACACAAATTTCCTCACCTATCAAGTTGAGATATTAACAACTACAATTTAATTGTAAGAAATTTTTTTAAGTTTATTTTATTTAGAGAGAGAGAGAGAGAGAGAAGGAGAGAGGGAGGGAGGGAGGGAGGGAGCAGGAGCAGGGTAGGGGCAGAGAGAGAGGAAGAGAGAGAGAATCCCAAGCAGGTCCTGTGCTATCAGCTCGGAGCCTGATGCAGGGCTCAAACTCACAGACAGGTCAGGTGAGATCATGACCTGAGCTGAAGCAAAGTGTCAGAGGCTTAACTGACTGTCGAGCCACCCAGGTGCTCCTAATTGTAAGAATTAATTGAGAGATGTGGTATGACGCACTTAATACAAAGGCTGGCATGAAGTAAACACTCAGATCATGACAAGTATCAGAAGTATTATTTTTTTAATATGTATGTATGTATGTATGCATTTTCCAGAGAGAGAGTGAGTAGGGAAGACGCAGAGAGGGAGGCACAGAATCCAAAGCAAACTCCAGGCTCTGAGCTGTCAGCACAGAGCCCGACGTGGGGCTCATACTCATAAAGCCATGAGATCATGACCTGAGCCAAAGTCAGACACTTAACCGACTGAGCCCCCCCAGGCGCCCCAATTATCAGAAGTCTTATTAATGGTAAAATATATGTTCTACAGCCTCATATTGTTACAGTTCACTCTTGAGGTGACCATCTGAACAATAAAGAGATGAAAAACTAGGGCTCAAACCAACTTTGTAGAAAAGCTGCCAGGGAGAGCCCCAGTCATGTCTGTAATGTTGCCTTTTGGCCTGAGGTCTCACACTAGACACCACGCAGGCTGTAAGTCAAAGGAATACTTACCTAATATTTAATATTTTTAATACCTGTTTAAAGAAATCTTTTCAAGAAGTCTTTAAATAATTAAATATTTACTCTTTTAAATCTCCTTTTTCTCTTCTACTTTGGTTTCCATGGGAATCTGTACTTATGGGGAACTTCAAAGAAAATCCACTGAGTTCCCAACTTCTGCCTCTCTGATTATTAATAGAATGGCAGTTTGTTATAGAATGGCAAAGACCTCTGATACTGCCTCGTTCAACCTGTTCTCTGGAGCTCAGGGCTATGTATGTCACTCTTTCAAGAAATATTTTAGTGGATCTCTGATTCAGACGCCATTTTGTGTCCATTGGCATCAGTCTGAGAGCAACCTTGTGTTTCCCATGCAATCAAGGGGTGTGATCTAGACAATAACGGTGTTCCTTCATATTCACAGGTAATTTTTGTTTGTTCATGGGTTCACAGATTATTTCCAGACTGATTGAAGTTTCTAAAAGTTCACCAGCCTCTGGCTAAATCTAGTCATATCTGCACTGCCATTAGATACTCTGGATCTACTGGGCTGCTGGTAGATGATGATGTAAGATTCCTAAGGAGACATCCTAACGTGAGCTCAACAATCAGAGTGATCTGAGGGGTGGCTCTGTTTGCCTCCCAGAATCTAAGTGTGGGAAAAGAATGTAAGGTCATGCACACCAGTTTTCAAACTGGGTTCTTTAGCAATTCATGATCAGAATTGCCTCAGAGCCCTGGGAGAGAGGAAGGAAAGCTGAACCAGTGGGACACTGGATACCTCCACCCAATCAAAACCAGTTCCTTTTTATCTATTTATATATTGGGGTTCTGCTCACAATTTTTTTAACCACTGATGTAGAACATACTTATTTTCCAGGAATCATCAAATTTACCTGTGTTTTAGTGACAGTGACGTTTAGCTAGAAGTAACTGAGACACAAACTAAGAAGGAATGAACAAGGTATAAGTTCATTGCTCCTTCACATAAAAATCCAGATCATGGCTGGCATGAAAGCACAAACTTCAAGCTAGAAGCTGGCTCATCTCACATCTTTCCCACCTTCCCAAACATGTTTTCTTTATCCTCATGGTTCAAGATGGAGCTCCAGCTACCACATCCATGTACCAAGCACACACGATTAGAAGAAAGAAGAAACTAATGATTATTTAGAAAGAGCACACACGATTCTTTAAGAACACCTCCCAGAAGATGCGTTCATAATTGACTAGCCCTTAGTCATGCTGGTTACACATAGGTCCGTGTGAGCTGGGAAACGTGGTCTTTCTATTCTCGTGGCCATGTGCCCAACCAGATAATCAGAATTCTAAGTAGCTAGAAGTAGAGAGAGATACTATATAATCTATCTTCAGCCCAGTGAGCTGGTTTTCAAAGCTTGGAATATGTGATTTTCTCCTCAGATATTCCTAGAACTAGCAGATTAAAAGGGGATCTGAAGGCACCTTGAAAACCGACAGCTGAAACAGCAAAGGCTGCTGCATTACATGCTGCAGCTCAGAGCCATGTAGTGGGAGAGCAAATCCATAGTGCAACACAGACCTAGGTTATGGAGGAAAGGTTAAATTATGTTTGTCACACTGTGCTTAAGGCATGGAAGGACTGATACTCTATGGAAAGAGTCCCATCACCATGGTTAAAGGTTTGAAAAGACATCTTAAAGTCATGAGTTTGGTCACCTGGGAAATCAACGTGACACAGTGTATCTTACTCTATAAGTCTCCAGGTCTCCAATGGAAGCTTTGGCATAAGAGGCAATGGAAAGGGTAAGGAGTCCGGCTCCCCTTGAACAGGACTTGGCACCTAGGGTGTGCTGAATTAATAAATGCATGCATGAGGCTGGGGCCCGAGACCCAGCTCTGCCTGGGGGTGGTCAAGATGACAGAGTGTTTGTAAGAACCAGGAGCAAGATTCACCTGGTGGGAGAGGAGAAGGAGTCCATCCATACATCCAGAGTGGCCTTGGGTCTACAGTTCACTAACAAATAGATTTCAAGTCATGGTGGTCCACAAAGGAGGACTCTTTAAAGCCCAAAGATCAAGCTTTTCCACACGTTTTTTTTTTTCGAGTTATATTTTAGTTTATATCCCATTCATTGTTATGGGTGTTACTACTGCACATTATAACTGTTTCACAATTTCTTCAAAAAATACTCTAAACCATTCACAAAAGAGCAAACGTTGTGTGATTCCACTTTTATGAGATACCTAGAACAGTCGAATTCACAGACACAGAACAGAGAATGGGGGTTGCCACGAGCTGGGGGACAGGGGGCAGGGAGAGTTGTTTCACGGGGACAGAGTTTCGGTTTGGCAAGATGAGGAAGTTCTGGAGACGGAATGTGGTGGTAGTTGCATAACAGTGTGAAACGTAGTTAACACCACTGGACCACACACTTAGGTTGGTTAAAATGGTAGACTTCATGCTATGGTTAAGGAACGATTAAAAAGTGAATCTAAGAAAATGAGTCTAAATATCACTTGTATGTATCAGATAACTGCACTTCTTTGCAACTGCCAATATTTTAAAAATCATTTTAGCCACAGCCTATAACAGTTGTGCCCATACTGTAAATGGTTTTGTGGTTAATTTTTTTTGATGTTTGTTTATTTTTGAGAGAGAGAGACATAGAGTACAAGCGGGGAAGGGCAGAGAGAAAGAGGGAGACACAGAATCCCAAGCAGGCTCCAGGATCTGAGCTGTCAGCACAGAGCCCGACGCGGGGCTGGAACTCACGAACCGCGAGATCAGGACCTGAGCTGAAGTCCTGACTGAGCCACCCAGGCACCCTTACTGTAAATGCTTTCTAAGTCATTTCTTATAACTCATGCACAATAGGCAGTGTCCCCTCTGTGTCCTCCAGGAGCCGTTCCTAACTGACTCACCAAAGCAACCTCAGATCATACAGTGAC
Source organism: Prionailurus viverrinus (assembly GCF_022837055.1). Classification (NCBI taxonomy): domain Eukaryota; kingdom Metazoa; phylum Chordata; class Mammalia; order Carnivora; family Felidae; genus Prionailurus; species Prionailurus viverrinus. The sequence continues at coordinate 75,914,706 of NC_062573.1, read as the reverse complement.
TTACACCCTTACCTATTTCCTTCAATACTGAACTACTCACCAGTACTCACACCAGCTTGCCAGAGCTCAATAGTTCATCAATACCCACTATCTACTTGCTACCTACCTGAGGAGGGGGTATATAGCACTTCCACCAAATTCTCTAAGGTGGTGGTTCTCAAAGTGTGGGCCTTGGACCAGCAGCATCAGCATCACGGGGGCTATGAGAGAAATGCAATCCTCAGGCCCTGCCCAGACCTCGCGGAGACTCCGGGGGTGAGGCCCAGAGGTCTGTGTTTTCTCAAGTCCTTTAGGGGATCACGAGGCACAAGGAAGCTTGAAAAGTGCTTCCTTACAGGGTCTGTTCCTCCAAAATGTTAAGAACCAACGTTAAGAGTGAGTACAGTCAGAATACCAATGTGCTTCTTTTCTGGGACTTCCTGAGTTTTTTCGACAAGAATAACCCAAGACAGGTCGAAAGTTCTGTGTGGCATTTCTGCACACACAGTAATCTGATTACAGCCTCCGTGTCCCCCCATGGGAAATGGGACCAAAGTGCCCCACACTGCCTTGCTGGTTTGTCTCAGGGAAGCAGCTGTGTCCCTTCCTATCCAATCTGATGACTCTCTGGTAAGGCCCAGGGAAAGGGAATATTTCACAGCTACCATAAAAATCAGGTTTTGGGGCACCTGGGTGGCTTAGTCAGTTGAGCATCTGACTCTTGATTTAGGCTCAGGTCATGGTCTCACGCTTTGTGGGATCGAGCCCTGTGTTGGGCTTTGCACTGGCCAAGTGGAGCCTGCTTGGGATTCTCTCTCTCCCTCTCTCTCTGCCCCTCCCCCACTCTCTTACACACACTCGCTCTTAAAATAAATAAATAAACATTAAAAAAAAAAGATCAGGTCTCCTGTCAACTCCGTTTCTCCACCTTCTTCTTGGAAGCTCAAAGGAGACCAGGAAAGGCACAGGCTGTGGTGACCTATGATTTCACTGACTACAGTTAAGGTGATTCTGTAGAGAGATCACCAGGTTTGGGGGGCAGAAGACCTCAGTTTGAGTCTGTTTCTGTCTCTCGCAAGCCGCGTGACCCTGAGCCTTGGCCTCCCCATCTGTAAAGTGGGGGTGGCAGGTGTTCCTGTGGGAGTCCTGAGGACACAGGAGTGAAAGCAGCCCTGGGTCATGTCTACATCCAGCTCGACTCTGTGTCAGCCATGCACAACATTAAAACCAGGATATCAACCCAACTTCCACGTCAGGGGGTTGTCGTGTGAATCAAATGAGAATAGCAGGGCGCCTGGGTGGCTCAGTCGGTTAAGCATCCAACTCTTGATTTCAGCTTAGGTCATGATCTTGTGGTTCGTGAGTTCAAGTCCCATGTCGGGCTCTGTGCTGATAGTGTGGAGCCTGCTTGGGATTCTCTCTCTCTCTCTCTCTCTCTCTCTCTCTCTCTCTCTCTGCCCATCCCCTACTCGCTTTCTCTCCCTCTCAAAATAAATAAATAAACTTTAGAAAAAAACAGATGAGACAATAGCAGTAAAGGGCCTAGCCCACTTCCTAAACATGATAGAAAAATAAATGTTTAATACTAACAATAGTAGCAGTGAAGCTTAGAGCTATAGAAATCTTAGGTATCCTTAAATACCTTTAGAGCACGAAAAGAAAAGCTGATGACAATATGACAGTATCCATAGGAGTCACCTGTTTTAACAACAAAAAAGATGCACGCTATTGAGCTCATTAGTGTAACGTGAGCAAGAAAGATATTCACCTTTCAGAAAAAGCTTCAAACAGAGAAAGTTAATATATTCCAAACTCAAAGAGTCTTAAATCCCTCTTTTGATCAGGAGGTCATTTTCTTATTTCTCTAAACATAGTTCTTCAGACAGAATAAAGATGATACTACTTAATATTCAGATGACAGTAAACACTCTTTTCAACTAATTTCCTATCTACTACCTCAGAGAAAAGATAATACAAGAAAATGGCCTGAAGTATAGGAAGGTTATTATTATTTTTTTTTTAGAATTTGATATGACTTTGTGCTAAAGAGGATACAAAACTGTCCCCACCTCCACAACCTGCATGTGCTGACTTGAGTAACTATATATAACCACCTGCTGGCAACTAGTAAGTGGCTAGATTACACGAATTCTGATAAATCCTTCCGGATTGTCACCATACAGCCAAATGTTTTGGGTGAGGGCATTAATCTGTTTTGACAGATTTTGCTCTCTGAAGAGTAACAGATTCATAGGAACTTTAAACTGACTTAAAAAGAGCAGAAATAGAAGAGCTGGAAAGATTTGAACAGAAATTGCCTCTGATAGAGAGGTCTCTCTCCTCCAATATGAAAAAAAATATTCAAAAAGCATTGTCCTGCAGTGTTCTTTGGTAGTTCTGGAATCACACAGTCTCGGCGGACAGGCACTTACTCTCTGACTCACAAACAGACCCACTTTCCCAGAGATGCTATGCTACATTTACCAAAGAGGGTTCTCACCAGTCCCAGCTGAGGTTCAAGCATGGCAGTAAGCCCCAAACGTCCTCCCCTCAAATGTTTCCGACCAGATAACTGCCACGCTGTACAACTAACGACACACACAACACCATGCTTTGAGAGAGACACTGAGATTATCTTGGTAGGAGAAGAGCAATCATTCATTTGCCCAAAGAATTATGACTACATGTAAGGCATGTAATGTATTCACTCATTCGGATTTTTGTGCAATTTAAACGATTGCACCTCCTTAGCACCAGGCAGTTTCATGCAGAGGGGGACAGACTGGTGAAGAACACAAGCTCTGAATCTCCCGATGGAGCTTTTCTTCTAGCGACTACATGTGTTTCACTGAATAACAAACAATATATATTCAGTGAGAAGAAAATACGAGCAAGAACACAGAAAATGTCGGGGTGCCTGAGTGGCTCAGTCGGTTAAGCATCCGACTTCGGCTCGGGTCATTATCTCAAGGTTCGTGAGTTCGAGCTCTGCATTGGGCTCTGTGCTGACAGCTCAGAGCCTGGAGCCTGCTTCGGGTTCTGTATCTCCCTCTCTCTGCCCCTCTGCCGCTTGTGCGCTGTCTCTCTGTCTCTCAAAACTGAATAAATGTTAAAAAAATGAACCAAAAAAAGGGAAGAAAACAGAAAATACTTGTTCTGACAAACAAAAAAGATACCTCATCCCCCTTCTCCACAGACATGTGCCATTTCACAGGTGCCATGAAAATAAGCAAAACAGACTCAATCACGTTTTTCATCGAATGACTTTTTCTAGAAAACTGGTATGTGGGAATTTTCCCTTCTTTCTTCTTCCGGGTCCTCTGTGAGGGTTGCAAGGCTCAAACTGAAAAGTTAAAGAACAAGAGGCAGGGGGGAAGCACAGCATGGGCCACAGTCAAATGAATAGTTAACTCCAGACTGACCGGCTCATTCATCATGTGCTCACTTTCGCCACAAACCACCATCTGAGCCCGATTGCTGCCTTAAAACCTCAGCTTTAGCCCCCAAATGATAAACTTCTGACAAAGGCAAGATTGTCATCCAAAATAGCAGGATCCAATCAAAACTTCTGAATCTTATCCAGGCAATGAGTCATTTGTTTTAGGCAGGACATAATGATTCATTTTTAATTTTTAAGGATTTTTTAAGTGTATTTATTTATTTTGAGAGAGACAGAGATAGCATCAGCAACGGAGGGGCACAGAGAGAGGGAGAGGGAGAGAGAGAAAGAGTCCTAAGCAGGCTCCACACTGACAGAGCAGAGCTCAATGTGGGGCTCGAACCCACAAAATCATGAGATCATGACCTGAGTCAAAACCAAGAGTCAGATGTTCAACTGAGCCACCCAGGTACCCCCTCCGTTTTTAATTTTTGAAGGAAAGCAGTGTTACGATCCTAACAGCTCACTGAAACAGAATTTAGCGGATTTGACCTGGATGTGAAATGTCCTGATCAGCTCACATTTCAAAAAGTTTTGCTGAAGCTCAATCTTCACTCCAAACTGACGGATCCCTGCCATTTCTATGATGAACTTGTTGTCACCCCTAAAAGAGACATCGCCAACGAGCTCGTGCATACCACCACATCTTTATTCATAAAATACTTCCCTGTTGTATAGACTCAAAGATAGATCTACGATTAAGAGCATGTGAAGAAAGGGAATTAGTGATTAAAATGAGGCTGTGAAGCAGCTTCTTTGTTTGGGTCTAGTAGGACCATACGGCCAAAGTGTTTTGTGTAACTAGAGTGACCTTATAATTTATACTCCAAATGAGGTACTTTTGGGATGAGCAGGGGCACCTCTAACAAGCTGAGACAGCAGACATAAGACTGGACAGTGGCTGACAGAGGGGGATAGATGTGTGGTCACCCTGTGTGTGGGTACCACACCCGGTCGCAACAGAGAACCGCCTCCCGGGTCCTGCCTTGGAGCTTAGAATCTGGAAGGGGAAATCAGATTCTCTGCATTACATAGCAGAAAATGGTAATTATTAAAAAGAGATCATTTCTTATGATTTCTCTTTAGTACTTTTCAGATAGGCTCAAGTTACCCTGAATACAAAAAGGTGTTTTGCAGCAAATGTGGCAACCCTGTACAAAGAAGTTTATAATGAAGTCAGGTCTGAAATAAATAAGTGGTGAGTATGATGTAGTCAGAAGAGGTTACAGGAAGTCAGTGTGTGTGTGTGTGTGTGTGTGTGTGCATGTGTGTGTGTGTGCATATGTGTGTGTATGTACATGTGGAAAGGTGTGGCAAGGAAGAAAAGTTCGTATAATTTTTTTTAATCAATGAGAAATACTTAAAAGCATGACAACTCAGTCATAACTAACATAAAAGCAATAGCTCACAACTGTAAAAAAAAAAGAATACAGAATGATTTTGGGGTAAAAATCAAGAACAACAATCATTCCTCACAGCCCTTTTCTTATTTTTTCTGATAAATCAAAGATATAACTAGTTTTCCTAAACTGTTCATATTTCCAAAGGATTTTTACCTGTAGAGAAGCTTTTTTGGAACAACATTTCTGCACTTAAGTAATGGTACTGACCTCCTTTATGATAAAAAAAAATTATCTCAGGCCTCCCTCGGGCTAAAACAAAATTATTATGAGGCTATAAATTCCTTATGTTTTAAGTTCTTACATAGCTATAAAATCGGAACAAATTTATAACTGATAATACAAACAAATTCACAGAGCCAATAAAATCCAAATGAATCACATTAATTAACCTGACATATAATATATTGTTGAAATTAGATTTCCACACTGTGGCCCGGTTCTTTTAAATTTGGCCTCTCTATTCTATTGTATGTTATATGATGACTCACCTCTCCATCTACTTTTTCTATTTTTTTAAGTTTATTTATTTATTTTGAGAGAGAGAGCAGGGGAGGGGCAGACAGAGAGGGAGAGAGAGAGAGTCCCAAGCAGGCTCTGCACTGTCAGCACAGAGCCCGATGTGGGGCTCGAACTCACAAACCACGAGATCATGACCTGACCAGAAACCAAGAGTTGGATGCTTAACTGACTGAGCCACCCACGCTTCCCTCCATCCACTTTTTCCTATTCAGGCTTCATATGCAGTTTTCACTGTCACAGACATTGCCCCATATTGTCATTTGGAGTTGGCTGGAAGGCATTATTTGTAATTATATGCATCTGGAGGGCACCTGTTAGGATGAGCACTGGGTGTTGTATGGAAACCAATTTGACAATAAATTTCATATTAAAAAAATAAATAAAATAAAAGGTTTAAAAGAGAAAAAAAAAAGAAAAACCATCTGACTCCAGGATACTAATAACACACATGTCATGTGGGCACTGGGATCTTGCAGCTGTATTCAGTTTCAAGGTGGTCGCCCAGAGTCTAGAATGTACTTACATTAAATCTGGTTTCAAAATGTCATTTAAATTATTCACTTAGTGAAAATGACTTTCACTAGAACTGGAAGCTCCATGAGGTCAGAGATTTTGAGTCCGCTTCGTTGACTGTGTTATTCATAGCACTTAGCAGGTACCTAGCATGTAGTAAGCACTCAACATGTATATTTATTCAATGAATGACTGACTGAGTGGATGAATGGAAAATACTCAAAGAGAATTCTATAAGAAATACACCCATGGTCCCATGGGATGTGAAGGAAGAATACAGGCAGAGACTCTTGCCAACAGGCTCACCTGCTATAGATATGCCCAAAAAGAATCCACATGTGTACACTCTAGATTTTATATCTACCTCACTTTAAAAACAAAGCATTGGTATACAAGCAAACGGACTGGCATAGAATACCAGTGTAGCAAAGGACAGCCTCTTGTTTCTACCTATTAGCAAAGAATTGCTTTGAATTAACAAAACCCAGAAAATGGTGGTACAATGGAATAGGACAGAGGAAGAAGGCAAGGGGAAGGACCTAGAATTATATTAGCACCTATTTCTCGGTGATAGGAATTTGATATCTGTAGTTTAAACTTTACAAGAACTCTGTGGGGTGGGCTTTAACATATCACTTACTTCTTTACAGATAAAGACAATAATGACAGAGAAGTTAAACAAGGTTCACACAGCAAAGGAGTGGAAAGTCAGTTTTTGAACCCAAATCTGTCCAATTAAAGTCCTTCCTCTGTTCGTGGACCATGTTGCTTCCTTAAAGAAGTGACACGGGGTGATGAGGGGGGCAAGAAAACAAGGAGTAAACAAACAGATGAAGATATGATTTCCTGTCCTGAAGGTCAATGGATAAATTAAAAAAGTAAAATGATATTGTCTCATTTATTTCTAAGAAACAGAGTAGAGGCTCTTTAAAAGAAATCCCCACAGGGGCACCTGAGTGACTCAATTGGTTGAGCATCTGACTCTTGATTTTGGCAGAGGTCATGACTCTTGATTTCAGCTGAGGTCATGATCTGGTGGTCCTGAGATGGAGTGCAAACCCTGCCTGGGATTCTCTCTCTTCCTTGCTCTCTGCCCCTCCCCTGCTCACACGTGCATATGCTCTCTCTCTTTCAAAATAAATAAAAAATAAACTGAAGAAAAAAGAAAATAAAGAAAAGAAACCCACACAGTCTCAGCCAGGATATTTTGGCTTAAAAAATGGGAAGGTCAGCCATTAGTTTATTGTGTCGTCATCACCTTTGGACTGAAAAAAAGAGAAACAGCAGCAGCATCCGTGGCTACTTCTAGAATTAGTGAATGGGCACATTTATAGTTTTCAGTTCAAGCTTCCTCCACCTTTAAAGCTAAGCTTTACCCTATCCATCTTGAAGAACACACCGTAGCACTCATCCCCAAATAAAACCACATATTTCCTTATATTTCCCCCAAATGTCCTGTGTTAATTTTTGATTTACTAAAGTAAAGCACCAATGGGACAAAGACTGGTCTGTATGTACCAACCAATGGCTCATGGAAGGCTGTACTAACCAGTGGTGAGAGCTATGCCTCCAGTGTCAGACTACTTGGGTTAGAATCTCAGGGTTGTCTGTGCCAACTGTTTGACCTTGGATACATTTCATAAATTGGTTAAGCCTCCATTTCTTTATCTGTAAAGTGGGGATGTTACTGGTTGCTCTCTCAGTTGGGTCTTTGTGAAGTCATACATGTAAAGCACTTAGCCCCGTGCCTGTTACATATAAAAGATAAATAAATGTTAGTTATTATATTAGATTATGCCTAGAAAATATTAGAGCTAACATGGTAATATAGGGTGGAAACAAGCCATACCTACTACTTTAGATGACTCTGAACACAGTAGATTATCACTTAATTCCAAATGCATCATACTATAAACTGCCCTGCAATTTACCCTTTTTATATGCAATGCTATTCCCCTAAGAATATTTAGTACCATATTTGGAAGAGAAATCACAAAATCTTTTTAAATTACAATGGTGAGCACTGTTGGGTGCACATTCAGGCATAAAAAAACAGAAATGTTTACCAAGGTGGAAACAGCTACAGTGATGAATTAATGCACACACACAAGATCAGATGTATCTTAATCCATCTGGTTTCCTCTTTTATTTTAAAAATTTTTTTTTCAACGTTTATTTATTTTTTGGGACAGAGAGAGACAGAGCATGAACGGGGGAGGGGCAGAGAGAGAGGGAGACACAGAATCGGAAGCAGGCTCCAGGCTCTGAGCCATCAGCCCAGAGCCCGACGCGGGGCTCGAACTCACGGACCGCGAGATTGTGACCTGGCTGAAGTCGGATGCTTAACCGACTGCGCCACCCAGGCGCTCCCCTCTTTTATTTTTTAATTGAAAGGAATTTTTGAATCTATACCATCATCAAATTACTCAAAAGGAAAGGTGGGTAGGTAGATCAGACAGCAGAGCTATAACCAACACTCACAGCTAACTTCAAAGCATCACAAGGGCTAAAAGGGGCTTCTCTCTTCAGAGATGAACAGTGAGGACCTTGCTTGGACCAGTCTTATTTAAGGTGCTGGTCCCCATAAATACAGCATCTCCATCATGCGACTTCAACATACATGGGGAGAAAAGGGGACAAAGGGACATCTAAATTCAATTATCTGCAAGAAGCCCCCTTTGGGTATTCTTCCTAGAAGCAGAGATAGAGACCCAGATGATAATTAGATGCAATTACCTACAGCAAACTGCATTAAAGAGCAGCCATGCTGAGAATGTAGGTTTGGCCATAGTCCCATCAAGTACGCTTTCCCAACTTTGGGCCCTTAATTATCCAATGTTTCCATCTCCTGCATCCCTTCTCCTTACATGTGGCTCCTTTCCACCCCTGTGCCACTGTGTTCACTTTAATATTTCCTAGACAAATTCTAATAATTTAGAAATATTAGAATAATAGTCAATTAGCTCTTCTTGTGCAAGTAGGAGATGCCTACTGTGGGATGGGATGTTTTTCAGCTAAAACATCAGGTTAGCCCATAAACATGTACTGTATGTGTGACAGACTAGGCGAGGCGCCGTAACAAAGAACAAAACAAATCAGACGTCAATTCTATTTCTTCATTCAACCATGTATTTTAATGCTTACATTTATTTCTTGCTGGGCATTGTCCTGGGGGGTGGGACAGAGAAAAGATGCTGAATAAAAGTAACAATGGTCCATGTCTCATAGGGTTCATATTCTAGGAGTTGACTTCTATTTTGTCTGTAGAGAGCCTCATGCCAGATGGAGAGGACCTAGGCACTACCAAGATGGCACAGGGTAGAAACTGACAGAGCAGTTGTATTTACACTGAATAACCAATAGTGGAATCTAATCTGGTGAGTCTGTACATATCCCACCTAGATTTGATCATTCCCATCACCGACAAATACTTATGGACTATTCCCTATACATACCTCCCCAGTTTAAGAGCTAGTAACAGGTACAAGATCATGATCCATATTTGCTGTAGGGCTGCGGAACTGTTGAGAACATGAGAACATGATGGAGAAGAAATTGGGATTTACCATTTTAACCATGTTGGGGTATACAATCCAGTGGCATTAAGTACATTCACACTACTGTGAAGCTATACTTCCTTTTAAATCCTGCTTTCTTGCTCATGAGATTAAGCCTGGGTGCTTACTGACATGCTTAAATCAGGCAATGCTAGAACTCTAGGCTCTCAATGTATTAATATCAAGCTCACACACACACACACACACACACACACACACACACACACACCCCTAGGTAGACCAACACAGGAGCAGCAAAGACATTTTCTTAAATGCCAACTTTAATTGCTGGGAGATGTCTGCTAGGATGCTGTGTGGGAGGAATAAGGGCAGCATGTATGATACATATTAATCATCCATGGACTAGTCACGTTAGTACATGTTCACAGAGATGGAACAGAGCTCAGGCTCTTTGAGAGGCACACAGCTGTGCACAACAGCTTTGTGCAGCAACCCCACTATTTCTCAAACTGTTTGCCGGCTGCTGATACAAGCAGCTGGGCTGGCATCACCCACTTCTCTAGGAACTAGGGAGATCCTTGTGAATTTAATCCACTCAATATTTAGTGTATTCTTGCTATGTGCAAGAGACACTGTTCCAGATGCCACAATGATTAAATAGGAGAAATTCCAACCCTCTATAGCTTACAGTGAAGAGGGCAAGGCAGGTGCCTGGATAACTCTTGTGTGAGGAAGGATATGATAGCTTCCCTGGAAAGACAAACGTGGAAGTACGAAGGAAGTCAAGATCACCATTTATATGAGTTAGGCTGGTCTGGGTTAAAAAAGATCAGAGGATTGTGACAGGTAGAATCAGGCAGGGTTGAGAGGCAAGGTGGGCCTGGGTAGAAGAAGTGTAATCCTTGGCTCAGGGCAGAAAAGGACCCAGGCTCAGGGCAGAGATACATGGATACAAAGACAGGCTAGGGCTCAAGATGTGTCTTAAGAGATTCTTAGTAAATATTTTCAGTCTTTTTTTTTTAAAGATGTATTATAGAGGAAGAGCTACAAAAATATTGAGGCCAGAAAGATCTGGGTTCAAATCCTAATCATGTCATCTATTAGCTGGGGACATTAGGTAAGTCTTTCAATTTCTCTGAATGTCGTAGGTACAAAATAGGGATGATAATGCTTATCGATGGGCTGCGTGAAAGTCAGCTGGGATGCAGTTTGTAGAGCAGCTTGCAAAGTGCTCAGCGCATGACAGGTACTTAATATATTTTGGTTCCCTTTTATCTAAGGGGATTGTGAGTCTTGTGATGGAATACAAACCGCATCAGTAGGCATTTATTGAAACAAGCACAGTATTTGTTGCTGGGAGACAATTGGAAAGAAATTTAAATCTTAGGTCCCACTCTCAAGGAATTCATCTAGTGGTGAAGAGAAGGAAATGTATAATGGAGAGGGTCCTAAGAACATAAATTACATTCATAAAAAGGAACTCATAACATGAACATTACTGCAGAAACATACTCTCTGAGTGATTACACTATCTTCATTTGTGAAGGCTGGGAGGACCAGGGAAGCAACAGGAGAGGTCTCTATAAATCAGGAGAGAAAGTGTGAGACTCACAAATACTACAAACATATTTGCTATTTCAATCCTACTTCTTTACTGGCTGTGTGCCCTTACATAAATTGCTTAACCTCTCTGAATCTCTATTCCTTCATCTCACATGGCTGTCGTGAGACTCAAAAAAAATCACGTACATGCACAGGCCCTGCCAGCCATCAAGAGCCACACAAAGGCAAGGCATCATTATTACCATCATCTTAAAGAACACAAGAAAAACCTCTCAGTAAAACACAGGCCCCTTCCGTATCTCCCTGTGCTTAGGTTAGGACAAACAGAAGAGCCATCATGACATTTTTACCTGCCTACAAAATAAAATCTGCTTGGTGACAAAGTTTGAGCCTGTCACACATTTCCTGAATTCTAAGTTTTAATGGATGGGTTCTGACCTAATTATTCACATTGACAAAGGTACTTTGGATGCCTTTGTATGTGCAACACACACACACACATACACACACGCACACACACACACACACACACACTGTTCTGCTTAATGACATAAATAGCATTTTTTTCCATTCCTTGTTTGCACAGCCAGCAAAATGCGCTGACAAAACTAAAATTTCTTGTCCTGGGTTTCTATATAAAAAGTTGCCTGAAATCTTGAGAATATAAGGAAAACTAAAAAGATTCCCAACACTCAAAAACAAGCAACTGAATACTGAACGGAAAACAGTCTTTCCTTGACATCTTGGTCTCAAAGCCCTGTCTGTCTTCTGGAAAACTAGGCGCTGGTTACCAGCGTTGCTCTGTGTCTCTCCCTAAATTAGACCTGGCAGTTAGTACTGGTGGCTTGCAACTTTTCCTGGCGACGGTCTAGTGGGTTTTAAAGAAAAATTATTCTGTAAGTCAGGGCAAAACCTGGGAGAAATTCTAGCTCCCTTTCCCCCACAAATTGGTATTACCAGTCCTCAGGAAGGAAAAAAACAACAACGTGAGGCTGTAAGGTACACACTGAGCTTTGAAAATGGGTGGCCGAGAGGCTGTCTCCTGAGGCTATTTGTAAGTGACATAATATACCACGTCTTCCTTCTCTGGCTGGCCAGGACAAGTCCTAGGGGTCAGAAAGTGGCTGCGGGGCCCTGTCCTGGTCCTCTCCACCCACTCCATCTCCTTGTGGAAATGCCGGCTAGGAGGTAATGGTGCACAGGCTCAGGCTCGTCTGGCCACATCAAGGAGTGGCACAGGTGAACAACAGTGAGGTTCCAGAAGGGAAGAGGCTGAACCAGCAGCAGGGCACACGAGGCAGAATGAGGCAGGACCGGGGATTAACGCGCGAGCCAGGATTGAATCTGGGCCCTGTCTTGTCCTGACGGAAACGTAGGGCGAGTTATGTAACGTCTCAGCGTGTCAATCTCCTGATCTGTAAAATGGGGATGAATAGGACGATCGGTAACAATCAGTGCCCGGCACAGAGGAAGCATTCACCAAAGGCTGGTTATCATCACTGGCAAGAGGAGCTCAACTAAAGATACTGAATGCGGTAAGCTGGCCTTGATGCAAGTGGGGTTTTCTTCAAGTTCTAACTCCACAGGTATTACTTCCTGGAGGCTTACGTGAATGAATTAAATTAAATTAAATATAGCACATTAACACTGTTTCATGCGACATCACCTCATTGTCTGGGACTTCAACACCGCTGAAATTCCTTTCTGAAAGATCTCTGGTGAGGTCCTAGTTGCGTGATTTCTAGCATCTCTCTCTAATTTCCCACTTGTTTGGCATTGCACCGCTTAACACTGTATCTGTCTTTGAGAAAATACTTCTCTGCTCCTTTGCCCTTGGCTGAATCCTCATCCATCTGGACCAGAAGGAAGGCAACTTCCATGGTTGCTGTTCTGTTTGGTTTTGCTGACGTTCTAGATTCTGCTTCTCACCTGTGTTGTCCATGTCCATTCTGGTATTTTCTCCACTCTGCTTTTCTAGCCCTGCCTCTTCTTCTGAGAGTGAGGCCCAACTTTTCCCAGCATCCATGATATCAACTCAAAGTTCGCCAGCTCCGTCTTTCCCTGCCAAACCCGTGGCCCCCTGTTGCTACGCTATCATGAGCAGTGGCCGACCACTCGTCCAACTAACCATCACAGAACCAGAAATGCAGAATAAAAGCGGGACAAGCCAGTGACAGGGAGACTGCATAGCATGGTGGCCAAGTGCATTGCTCTTGAGTTCAGGCTGCTCAGGTTCAAGTCCTGGCCCTACTAACCTATTAGCTGTAGGACTGTGGGAAGTTATTTATCCTTTCTGTGGCTCAGTTTCCACAACTGTAAAACAGTTATGATAGCAGCCCCACAGTGTAGAGGGGTGGTAAGGATCAGGTGAGTTGGTATACCTCAAGCACTGAGGAGAGTACTTGGGACATGGCACTAAATGAGGATCGGCCATCGCCACAACTATTCTTCACGAATATAACAGGAAAATGTGAGTGAGTCAGGCTCGGCAGGCTTTGTAGGCAAATGTTTTATAGTCTTTAATTTACTTTCTACTAGTGAATAAACCATGGTGCTTGGCAGAAATGAAGCAATTAATTGGAACCCAATGTTGGCTATGATTAGCAACAAACCATGCTCTGTTTTCCCAAATGGCAGCCTGATAAATGGGATAGACGATGCCTCCTAGTCCATCAGAGCAAGCAAGGTGTTAAAAGACCACCGATGCAGCGGCCACCCAACTGAGGAGCACCCAAATCATGTGGGAAGCTTTTAAAATGGAGACTCCCAGGGCTCAGATTCTGAGTTTGTGTTTCAGTAGGTCTGGGATGGGTCCCAGGAATCTGGAGATGTCATCATCCACATTTGGGATCCACTGATTCAATCCATTCCCTTCCTGTCAAAGATAATGAAATGAAGACCCAGCAGAATTAGCCCACCTCCCCGCCATCTCAGAGTGAATAAGAGGCAGAGCAAGGCTCACACATCACAGATGTCTACTCCAGCAAAACCACCTCTAGAAAGTGAAACAGAAATGAGTCATACACTGAGGGCTTAATCTTGAAAGGTGATTTGATATGAGCATGTCAGCGTCTAGGTCATTATAAGAAAAGGTAGGTTCTGGCAAGGGTCCGTGGGTTCTTCCATTGGCAGAGAGAAGTGCCAGTGAGAGATGTTTCTGGCCTGTGAAGTCATTCAGTGACAATAGCGTTTAAGGCCAGTGCAAATGAAACCAAAGCCTGTTTTTATACCTTTTTGTACCAAGCAGCCTTTTTGAATCTTCTTGTGATGCATTCTTTTGTATGTCCCAGAACAACTTATCCAGAGCTCAGGAACTAAACTCCTGCCAAGCACAAGATTTCTCCCTGGAAGTTCCAGCAAGGATGAGAAATGTGATTTCTAAATTGCTCACAACAAACCCCTCTGACGTTTGGAAAGCAGCTCATGGTCAGCTGCGGTTTTGGCAATCACAGCCTAGAAACGGCACGTGTTGTCTTTGTGATTAGCACAGGCAGCAACAGAATCTGCGACGATGACCTCATGACTCAAGTGTCCACACTCTTGGCAGAGCCCAGGGTCCTCTCCAAAGACTCTCCAAGGGGTCTCACTAGAAAAAGAAGGCCAAGCTTTGTCACTAAGGGGCCAGTGTCTGACACGATCTTTGGTTCAAATAGCATAGTGCTTGAAAAGTCCAGAAAACAGCAAGTTCAGTAGAGAGAGGCTCATAGACACTCCACTCAAAAACCTACATGATCGGGGCACCTGGGTGGCTCAGTCGGTTGAGCGTCCGACTTCAGCTCAGGTCATGATCTCATGCTCCGTGAGTTCAAGCCCCGTGTCAGGCTCTGTGCTGACAGCTCAGAGCCTGGAGCCCGCTTCAGATTCTGTGTCTCCCCCTCTCTCTGCCCCTCCCCTGCTCATGCTCTGTCTCTCTCTGTCTCAAAAAATAAAAAAACAAAAATTAAAAAAAAAACCTACATGATCAATCCATAGTCACTTTGGAACGTGCATCCTGCATGTGAGAGCTGTACCCAGAACTGAGCAGAGACTGTGACAGAAAGAAGAGCTGACATGAGGGGGATTCTACTGGTCCAGAGAGGGTCTTGATTCCTACATGCTTCCTCTACTTCTCCAAGAGATCATCTTTTTTCTTTTTCTTTTCTTTCTTTCCTTCTTCCTCTTTCTCTCTCTCCTCCTTTTCTCTCTCTCTCTCTCTCTCTCCCTCCCTCCCTCCCTCCGCCCTCCCTACCTCCTCCCTACTGTTTCCTTCCCTTCCCTTCTCTTTTTCACTTAAGACTTGATCTGTTAAAAGACAGAAACCCTATGGAGGAGTGGTTAGCACATTCTCTTTTCAGAAGGTGTTTGATAAAAGAAAGCAGTGAGCGAGCTTGACATCTGGAAAGGAAGAACAAGATTGAGAGCAGGAGGTGAATGGGGCACAGCAAATCTTCCCAGGCGGCACCATTTGCCAGGGGCTGACCCTGAGATCTGCTGTTCCCCATGTTACTGCATCTAAAAATCAGCAGGGGAGGAGGGGTGCTTTGAAAATGCAGATCCCTAGATACCTCGCGGGCTGTTTCAGGTGGGGTGGGGCCCTGGAACCTGCATTCTCAAGGCTTCCTGGCCATCCCGGTGCACATGGTGCCTCTGACACTGGGAAACACGGCTGACTCCTCGCATGTCATGGGGAGCAAAACTGGTGGATGGCTGTGTTGTGTCTAGCTTTGTGACCTTGAGCAATTCACCTTAGCGCCTCTGATTCCTCATTTGTTGTTAATACTTCTCTCACGTGGATGTCTTGAGAATTACATAAGGTGGGTGTGAATGTATTTTTTAGAAATGTAAAGCAACATAAAATGTAAAACATAAATCATAATCCATTTTTTTCTTTCTCACTCATTTATAACCCATATTTAGAAATGCTGGCAAAGTGCTTCTGAGGGATTCCAGATATGAAAAAAAAAAATGTTCCTGGAGGCCCAAATTAGGATACTGTGTAGTCCGAGCCAGTTTTCAGTGAAAATCAAATGGTCTCTAAATTTAATAAAGAGCAGCACGAATTTCCAGTACAGTGAATTTTAAATGAGTAGCCACACTGCATAAGATCAGCCTAAGGAGGGATGGGGCTAGGCTTAAGATGAAATCATCCCACACACTTACGGAGCAAATAATGTTCATTCTTACTGTACCGAACAATTTGCTCAGACTGAGCCAAGATCCTAAATGAAAAACACATTCAATTTGGAAACAATTTTTATAGCTCCAATAACTTCTTGAATTCCCTTCTCTTATTAATTATTAAGGAAAGTATGTACAAACCAGCATTTTGTTTGAGAGTCAGGGGATCCTTGTTCTGTCCTCATGAACACTGAATGAGCATGCCCCACCCCTACCCCCAAAGCCCAGGTGAGGTACCCCGCAAAAGATCTTACCATGCACACTCTGACCTTAACTAGACCAGCCTCAGAGGAAGGCTAAATATGTTCTGAATCCCAGAGAACAACCCACTGAAATCAAATTTCCAAGGAATTACATTGATCTTCACACACACAAAAAAACCCTTAAAAGGGTGTGACCAAAACTTTGTTCTTGAGCAAGGGTTTGGAAATGAAGCATAAGTTTTCCTAAGTGCAGAGAGACCCAGATGTGGACATCAAAATAAATTTAAACATGCTTCAAATTCTTTCTCCACTGTCAAACTGGGACATATATCTCCAGGTTTTTCTTCCCATCTTTTCAAAAGAAAAATAGGTCACAAGCAGCCTTTGTTACAGATACACAACTGCTAACAACCAAACCACAGCGATGGTCTCCCACCAGGCCTCTTGCCTGAATATTGTCTTCATGGAGTTTATGTTTCAGGAACCTTTGGGTCCTATCTGTGCTTAATCTAAATTCAAATTCCTTTCCCTGCCTTACAAAGCTCTGTACAATCTGGCCCCGACATTGGGCCGCTTTCCCCTTCCCCGGTATGCATCAGCCACAGAGGCCTTTTCCTTGGCCTTGACCACATCAGGCTTACACCAGCTGTCCCTTTTGCCTGCAATGCTTGCCCAGGACTGCTCCTTTTTGACATTGGGGTCTCCATTTAAAGTTTCAATTCCTCAGTGAGACCTTCCCCAACCACCCACATCTGAAGTAGTTAGTTGTCTGATCACTTTTGATCACAAGGTCCTATTTAATTCTCTGATACTTCAGCTGATACTACTCTTGAACATTTATAGTCTGGCTTACTGTCTTCTTTAAATGCAATGTAAGAACAGGCATGTTGTCCGTAATGACCACCATGGTATCCCCTGTGCCTAGAATGGCACACAGTAGGCCCACAGATACATACTGAGTTAGTGTGTATGAAAACAGGGAGGCTGCCTGATCTTAGGGCTCAAGCATTAATGGGCCTTTACAGAAGCGTCACTCATAGACCCAGGGAGTATGTATCGCTTTCCTCAGCTGGAGCTAATTTAATTAAAAAACTAACTCAACCTTTTCATTTATTCTTTGTAAAATTTAATGTTAACCATATTATTATTATTAATTAGAGAAGTTGTCCTAAAATCTGAAACACATCCCAACAACCACAAGAGAGTTTGACCCAACGCACAACCTTGAACTTGAGTATATGAGAGGACAACATATGTCACTGGGTTTGAGTTTCATCACAGCCTAAATTACTCTCTGGAAACAAATTCAGCAGATTAGTTCTTAAGCACATGATTGGGGCAGTATATCCAATGCTACCCTGATCATCTGGAAAGGTTTCATCTGAGTTATCTGGTAAGGGGATTAACTGGGATACTGGGGGAGACTCAAACGTTAACTACCATTTAAGTGTAATTCTAGATCTAGGAAAAAGCAATTTGTTAAGTACAGGTTATGTCAAATTTTTGTTCGAGCCTTTAAATGAGGTTACTATTTTTCTAGAACCAATTGGTGGAGTCTAAATATAGTTCACATGCTTATAAGGTCAGTGAAGGGCAGCAAGCATACCGGTGATGTATGCGGTTATGTTGATGACAAATTGAGCTTCAGCCGTGAGCATCTACCCAGAAGCGAAGGGCAGCTGTGTGGGCTCGGATTTTGGCCACCGAGGTCTTTCCGCTGCAGAGGGATAAACTGTTTTTTTGACAAATGTATGTTAGGAGCTGTTAGTACTTTTGACGAATGATATGAAAGCCAACAGTGGTGATCCAGTAGATAAAATTCAAATCAATTTTTGTCCATTTTAATATGTTATCCCCCTTCCCATTAAGGAAGAGGGGTCACAAATTTTGTAATAGCACATGAGACAGTGAGAAAAGGCTATAAGTTAAACTACACAAATCAGCATCTCCTCAAAAACAGGGAAGGGGAAAAATGAAACATGTTGGCCTCTTTATCTGTCAACTGACTCCTGAGAAACTCCTAGCACTTTGGGCCATTTATATGAATTTGCTCTTCAAGACTAGGCCAGACCTCCTTGAGAGAATGGAATGAGAATACAAGCTTTCGAAGTCCAAGAAAAGAAAGAAATATTATGATTTTCTGCTCATATCCTAAGGCATACCAATATCCATAAAAACCAATGGCATCTCTTCTCATATTTATTTGCCTACTAATGCCAGCCATTAAGTCCCCAACGTTTATAATCCTGAGGCCAGTGGGAGAAAAACAGCACTTATGGGGGAAAAAAAAACTTGGACAAATTCAGAATTACTATTTTAAATAATGCTTTTGCTTTTTCAGATTTCTACCTCAGTAATTCTGGCTGTCAGCCCTTAAAAGTGCCTTCTAGTCACTATTCAAAACCCTCCATACAATGCCTCACACAGCTGATCTGTTCTTTATTCAGAATAAAGCTAATGCACTTTGTGGGCATTCCTTAAAGCACTTCAAAAGCCAGTCATTAGTAAGAACGTAAACAGAAATATACCACATCATAATTACCAAAACTATGGGCACTCTCAATGTGAGAGAGAATTTTTTTTAATATCTCAAAATTACTATTTTTTTTAAACTGTGAAGGGTCCCTTTTTTGTTGTTGTTATCAAATAACACCATCTTTAGGCTCATTATAGTTCAATGCAGTTAGATTCACCCTAGGGTTTTTACTTTTCCTTCGCTCTCAGTCAGATTCTGAAAAACAGGTCTTCCGTTAACTAGCTCCCTGGGGGATCTACCCTTCCTTAACTGGCCTGCATGGGAGGGCAGACCTTCTAATTTTACAGCAAACGCAGAGTATTTGTGGGTGGGACGTGCTTGCTGAGTTCATCTGGACCGGCTCCCACCCTGACTGTAGAATTCCTCTGACAGTACGTGTGCCATCTGGGTGTCATTTTGCTGTTATAATCCAAATGAATTTCCTGGGTGACATAATGACAAGCCAAGTGGAAACTGTGTTAATGCCACATGGAATGCACATGACGGTTACCCCAAAACTCTAGAGCCAAATCTCTCCTTCCTCAAGAGCAAATCCTCTGTTTTCCTTATATTACCCTCAGGGATTCTTTACCACCCTCAAACCCAGAGCGATCCCACGATACAGAAAGAAGCTTGAGAAAGGAATACAAATTAGTCTCACGACTAGGAAAAAAAAGGCCCCAATTCTTCCATTTTATGTCACTACTCACTTTAGCAAAAGCTATGACGTGATGGCTATGACCAGTGAGGGGGTGAGATACCCGAGCACAGCAGACAGCCCTCAAGGGCACCCCAATGAATCTGCCTTCTGCTGTTCAGGCCTTTGCATAATCCACCCCTGCTTTGAGTGTAGGCCTGGCCAGTGACTTGCTCCTAACCAAGAAAACATAGCAAAGTTGATAGGATGTCACTCCCAAGACTCTTACAGTGAAAGATTCTCCTCGCTGGCTTGGTGCAGTAAATATCGATGCTGAGAAGTCCACGTGGCAAAGAGCCGTGGGAGGACTGCAGGCAGCAATTAGCAAAAGTTGGGCCCTCAGCCACACAGCCGAAGGAAATACATTTCACCCCTAACGGAATGAGCACGAAAGCAGATTCTTCCCTGGTCAAGCCTCCAGGTGAGAACACAGCCCAGTGAACACCTTGACTGTAGTCTTGTGAGACCATGAACAGAGGATCGAGCAAAGCTGTACCCAGACTCCTGACCCACAGAAACCGTGAGATGAGAAATGTGCAGTTTTAAGCCACTAAATTTGTGTAATCTGTTATGCAGAAATAGAAAACTAGTTCACTGGGAGAAGAAATGAGGGTCACAATTCCTTCTCTGCGCACCCTGAAAAGGAACCAAGGTTACTCTAAGTCTGGCTAGAGAGTGCTTTGCTGGCCTCCTGCCTCTGCAGGTAATCATGGGAAGAAACGTTCAGATAGTGCTGGACAGAGCCAGTCCATTGAGCACATGTCAACCCCTCCAAAGGAGGCCTCTTAGGTTCGTAGATGTTCTGGATCCCACAATGGAAAGCTTATTAGCCAGAGAAACTTCTTAAGCTGGCAATGAAAAATAATGGGCATAGTGACATGTTCTAAAATCTTATTATACTATAAAGGGAACTTCTAAGTAGCTTTCCTTAAAATTCCTGGAAATGCAGAACAGTGAGACAATCAATCTGTCTTCATCTGCCTATAGCTCACGTTTTTGCAAATAAGTTTCCATCACATCTCTATACCTGTGAGTCCATACCATATTTCCAGAATATATGTGAATTAAAAAGAAAGAATGCCTAATGGGAACTTCCACTTTGAAGGGGTTTCTATAGAGCTACAAAACTTCATGTGTTAATCTCTCCCTATGTTAACTCTTAATTCTGTTTCTTAGGCTTTCAATAATCTCTTCATAGCTTTTTAACAGTTTTTTCAAGAACTTTAAAATTAACCACCTATGGCTGCTGATATCAAACTATGCAAAAGGTAACTTCAGAATACATAGCCCCTATCATACGTGAAGCATAAATACAGAAATTACAGCTGAAGACTGAATTGAAACCAATTGTGACTCTTAAATATATGTCCAGGATTTCATCAAGGGTCCTCGCTTTCTCTTATTTAATGTCAGTGTGAAATATCTGGTGAATGGCAAGGTTATCTAACATTTGAAATATTTAGCTCTTAGTTGAAACTTTACTATGTATCATGATTAGGCAGCTGATTCTGATATTAACCCATTCCTGATACTAATCATGATACATGCTATACATTTGGATAACCTCTAAGGTTCCTTCTAGTGTTAATAGTTCATAATTAGTCTTACTTTTTGAGTACTATGAAGGATCTAGAGGTATTAAGTGAAAAAAGACATAATATCACCCATATAATGATGATAACAGTTACATAAAATGGAGTCTGGGGGCGCCTGGGTGGCGCAGTCGGTTAAGCGTCCGACTTCAGCCAGGTCACGATCTCGTGGTTCGCGAGTTCGAGCCCCGCGTCGGGCTCTGGGCTGATGGCTCAGAGCCTGGAGCCTGTTTCCGATCCTGTGTCTCCCTCTCTCTCTGCCCCTTCCCCATTCATGCTCTGTCTCTCTCTGTCCCAAAAATAAATAAACGTTGAAAAAAAAATAAAAAAAAATAAAATGGAGTCTGAAGCCATATCTTGTGTTATTGCAGATGTCATACTTCCAGAAATTTCCAGAGGGACAAAGCCCGGCAAAGGTCTTGAAGCTGGCAGTCTAGGTTGAGAGTCTTGGATCAGCTACACTCAAGGCAAATCAAAAGTCTCAAGTCAGGGAGTTCAGTCAAGTTAGGGAATGTAACCAGCAATCACTCAGCAAATATTTGTTGAGCACTTGCTAGGTATTGGCACAGTCCCGGTGCAGGGTTTACAGCAGCAAATAAGACTGACAAGACCTCTGCTTTCAGGGGAGTAGGGGAGACAAATAACTAGCCAGCAAGCCAACGACTGTGAAGGTGACTTCTAATAGTGGAAAGTGCACATATTACTGAGGTCCTGTGCTTGCTAGTCTGTGTTGTGGCACGAGAGAGTCCTCACAAGTGAACAAAACAGACATAGATTCCCACCCTCACAGACATCGCATTCTAGCAGCAGAAAGAAATAATAACACAAGTTGTAATAAGTAGGTAATTGATATACTGGGGTTAGAAGGTGATAGGTGCTGTTTTATTTTAAAAAAAAAAAGAGAGAGAGAATAGAGGTGATTAGAAGTGTGTGTGTAAAGGGGCAGTGAGTGGCCACAATTCTGAATGGGGCAGTCAGGGAGACACCAATAAGAAGGCGACTTTTGCGCAGGCTTGAAGGAAAAAAGTGTGCTCTGAAGGAAGAAAACAGGGGCAGAGGGGAGTGACTGGAGGGGGCTGCAGGGGACTCCTTCAGATGGAGTGGCCAGGAAAGTATTTTCTGAGAAGATGGCATTTTAGCTGAGACCTTCCATGTCAAGGAGGAGCCTGCCACACAAAGACCTGTGAGCAGAGGAAACTGAAAATGCACAGGTCCTAAGGCGGGATGCAGTTTAGCACAGAGGAACAGAAAAACAAGAGTGACTGGGCGTATGGAACAAGGAGATGGGGCCGGGGATGTGTGCAGGAGCCAAATCATACAGAGTTAAGTCAAAAAGGTCAACTTTCATCTTCATTGTTCCCCATCTCTGCTACACTGTCTGTGGATCCTGTTCACCAGTCACAAACACATTCTATCATCTCCTATCTTTAAAGAACCACCCCATCCTCCTAGCTGCCACTCAGTGTCTTTATCCCTCCCAGCCAAATTTCTCCAAGGAAGAGTCCAGACACGCGGCCTCCACATCCTGTCCCCGCGCCCCCCCCCACCCCACGTCTTACTCTTCAGTTCACTCTAACTGGATCCTTCCCCTAACACTGCTCTTGCAAAAGCCACCAAATGATTTCTGTGCATCCAAGTCCAAAGGCCACTGGTCCTTAATTTATCTGACTAGCTGCTCTTTGGCATAGGTAACCGAGGTAACCAACCACGCCCTCTTTCCAGAAACACTCCTCTCTCTCCGTGACACCATAACCATCCTCACTTTCTCCAGGGTCTCTGGCCTCTCCTCAGCCTCTCTTCTTGGGAATGACCCACAGAAAAATATAAGTGTTCGGGGGGGGGGGGGGAATACTTAAGGGCCTTGGTTAAGTAAAAGCACATTCATCAGCCTTGACTGCCTTGGCCCAGGGCAAGTCACAGTGTCCAAGAAACACTCTGGTGGAAAAGGTGGAACCAGAGAAAGTGAGACCTAGGTTTGCATTTACTAACTGACTTTGGGCAAGAAACTGTGTCTCCTGGACTCAGTCTTCTTGCCTGTGAAATAGGGATGTTAATAGCTGCCTGGCAGGGCTGTTAATGAAGATCGATTAATTTATCCTTCTCAAGTCCTCCAACTAGGGTCTGGCACTCGGTGGATGCTATTCTGGGGTTACTGTCCTTCTGAGGCTCAAAAAGAAAACCTTCTTCCTGAATAACAGAGGAAAGAAAAATAACATTAAAGAGAGAAAAACCACCAAATTGTTCTAGGTAGAGTCACTGCTAATGCCCCACAAACAAATGAACTTTGCCTTTTAAGCCTGAAATCCCCAGGTGTGGGACGAGACTTCTAACATACAAAATCCCTTTCCATTTGTCAACTGGAAGCAAATACTAGTCATGTCTCAACACTGCAACCCCCCACCACAAATGTACTTGACGTGTCTGGACGTTACGGAGTCAGAGGCAGTATGGGGCACGAACCCAGCTCTGGAGCCTGGACCGCGGTCCTGCCGCCCCACTTCCTAGATGTGGGACTGGGAACAGACACCTCGGGCTCCCTGTGCTTCTGCACGCTCAAGTGTCAGATGGGACTGATTACAGCAGATACCTCGTGGGATTGTTTTGAAGACAAAATGAGTTAATATAAAGTCTTCTGAACAGCACCTGGCACAGAGTAAGCTCCTACTGAATATTAAGATGAGAACAGTCACTACGATTTTCAGTCCCACTGTCACTGGCATGCTCTCTTCAAACCCACAGGGTGATCTGAAATCAGATATCTGAATCACTTGTCCACACCTGTCATTTTCCCGTATAAAACAACCCACTTTTCCGTGTGTATATAGGAAATAGATGTCGCTGGGTGTTTTCCATCTGCCTCCCTGGATCTACTCTCCCTCTGTCATGTTCCAGAAGGCTGGCCTCCTGCCTCAATGGGCTTCCTTATTATCCTCCCGCTTCTGGCTGGATTCAGCCCATGGGAGGCACCGGAGGGGACAGAAGAGAGGAAGGAAAGTGAGCTCAAGGTGTCGATTCCTCTAACTCCCTGTCTGCTGGGTCACCACGGGCAACCTCTTCCAGAGGCCACAGCTCTGGCCAGGCTTCCCTCTCCTAAGCAACAGCCACTCTCCCCAGGGTTTGATAATTCCTCTTTCAAGTCTAGCGTGGGTGAAGATTCCTCTCTGTTACAAGCCCTAGGATGTTTCATCATCTCTTGCTGTTTTCCTTAACCTTGAACACGTGGTTTTAAATAGTCCCTTCATTGAGATCTCCTAAATTACCTGATTGTTTCCTGCTGGGATCTAGACTGACAGCACGCTTCGTGACATCCACACAGAACGTGCCGGAAGGGTGGCACCTTGAACACTGTATACAGGCGAAAAAAGAGCAGCTGAGCCAGAAGGTCGAGACTCTCCCCCAGATCACTCTGCTTCCGGCTCTTGTCATCCGAGCTGGTAACTTAGGCGGACGACAAAGTGAGGGATTCCTATCACTCTCAGCACTCGCTGTCCTCACCGACCTTCTATGCAGGTAAATGTTATTCCCTGGCAACTTGCAGGATAAGAGGACTTTCTACTGCTCCAGCTCTCAAACGATCAAAGTGTCCTGTCCATCCACATTCAATCCACCGTGCCCTTGAGAACAAGTTCAAACGCAACGCTCTACAGCACCACCTCACCTTTTCCAAGCTGGCCTGGTGGAACAGGAGTTGAAAGATACATCCTGGAGCTCTCCCTGTGAACAATCAAGCCAGCAGTCATACTGGATGCCCCAGGGCGGCAGCTCTTAATTGTAACCAGAAGCTTAATTTTAGAAGGTGACACCGACAGCAGCTTTCAGCTTCACAATATGAATTAATCATTAATTGCATCTGTAGGTCATAGTCTATATGAGAAAATTAAGAAATGTTTGTGGGCTGCTTCGGTCATGAACCACCGGCCCAAGTAAGTGAAATGGCAAAGCCTGTTTCCGGACCCAGGTTAAAGGCAGTTCTAAGGCAGACAAGTCCTGGTGCAGAGAAGCTGTGCTTGTCTTGTAGAAGACTTTCTGTCCGTTTGATGTGGACCCCAAACACGGAAGAGCAAGGTTGACATAAAACAGCAAGATTTTCTTTTTTTTTTTAAGTATTTTATTTTATTTTTTTACTTTTTTTTTTTTTTTGAGACAGAGAGAGACAGAGCATGAACAGGGGAGGGGCAGAGAGAGAGGGAGACACAGAATCTGAAACAGGCTCCAGGCTCTGAGCCATCAGCCCAGAGCCCGACGCGGGGCTCGAACTCATGGACCGCGAGATCGTGACCTGAGCCGAAGTCGGACGCTTAACCGACCGAGCCACCCAGGCGCCCCAACATCAAGATTTTCAATACAGTCACGATATTTTGATTATCATGATAATTTTGATTATCAAAATCATGATTATCAATAGTAATGCTGAAAGTTACATTTTCTTAGGAGGATGGAAAATGGGCCTAAAAATGGAGCCAGAAAAGAGTCATTCAACACAGAGGAAAGGGAGCCAGGACACACGAGACAGAGAAAGGAAGGAAATTCCGGAAGATCAGGCCTACCACATCGTTCAAGGGTGGCATATAACTCACGAGTCATGACTTAAGCATGAACGCCTTCCTGCAAAACCCACATGTAAGCAACATTAGCAACCTCTGAAAATGGTGCTGTTTCTTCCAGAACACCACACGCCTGATGAGTTGTAATGGTATTTACTCAGGAGATGCGCTGAAGAGCTATGTACCAATCAGATTTTTTTGTACAGAGAATCATATTTCAAGTGCGCTGAGGGAATCGAGCTTTATGGACAAAATCCTCATGTGAATAAAGCCCTTGCCCCAGGCCCTCTCTTCATTTATGTGCATGAGGTGAAGCAGTCAGCGTATGTATGCAGGCATGCCCAGTATGCGTGTATTTAGGTGGTTTAAAGAATCTCAGGTTTCTGGTCAGCAAAAGACTCTAAAGTGACTAAACGTCACATCAAATGTTTACTAAGAAAAGACAGTCTGGAGTCAGACTAAGCAGATACAAAAAAGCTTTTATTCAGATGCCTTGGTGACCATTCAGAAGTTAATGGATTAAAGGTTTAAAAAAAAAAAAAGGCTTAACCTTTAAGGAAGTCACAAGAGAATAAAGGTAGAGATGTAGCCTGAGACAGGCCTTCTCCAACAGGTGGCTACATGCCTTACCTCAGGGACCCTAGAACCCTAGGAGAATTTATTGAGATTTTAATTTCTAAAATAATCCAATCTTATGCTCTCAACATTTGCACTAAATTATTTTATTAGTTATAAATGGGAAAAAAATCCTCTACAGGGACAGTTTGCAATTAAAAGACATTTTTTATAGTATTATTTTCATCTATCCTTAAAGAATTTTTTTAAAAAAATTGTAATACTTATTTTTGAGACAAAATGTGAGCAGAGGTGAGGTGGAGAGAGAGAGAGACACAGAATCCAGAACAGGCTCCAGGCTTCAAGCTGTCACAACAGAGCCTGATGTGGGGCTCAAACTTGTGATCCAGAGCCTCAAGATCATGAGCTGACCCGAAGTTAGATGCTCAACTGACTGAGCCACCCAGGTGCCCTTTAAGGACTTTTTTTAAATTGAAGTATCAGATTATTCTCTTTTAAAGGGGAGTTGTAATCCTATGGTATTGAATTTGAATGGGAAGTATCAGCATTAAGTCATGATGTATTTTATTTAAAAAAAAAATGTATCTCCCAATTCTGGCTGTTAAATTGGCCTAGAAATAACAGCCACCCCAGTAGCAATGAGTAGTCCCAGGGGATCGGGGTCTTTCCCATTTCTCCCTAAAAGAAACAAGATTCTTAGGAGAAATGGTTGATTCCAGATCTGGGGCAGGAAATATGAAACATGAAACTGAAACATCGTATCACCAGAAACAGGAGAGTTGTCAAGGACTACAAGGATTCTGTCAAAAGGATTCAGGAGCCAGCTTTAATAGGCTCCTACTGGCCAAACTGTAATGGGCGAAAACACATCAAAGGTGTTTAAATTCATGGCACTAAAGTCAAGGGTCACAATAACACCTTCTCCTCACTGGTTAACCTCTAGGAGAATGTCAGCAAACCAACTCCTTATTTCAAAAAGTGGTAAAAACAAAGAAAAAGAATCAAGCAATTATCCTGCCTTGCCCGTGTGAACTGTAATTAATTAAAAGTAACCAGATAGGTGATACAGGGACATTTCTCTTTATAGAAGACATCCACCTGATAAAGAGGAGGATGGTAAAATTAGAAAGTTATCATTTTGAAATGCCCAATAAATGAATGGATTTAGAAAAACCATTCATGAAACAGTTTTGCAAAAAACAACTGAAACTGCATCTGATAAAACCTCTAGATCTGGCTACCAATTTATATAAAAGAGAGAAGAGACAGCATGTTAAATGACATCACAGGGGACACCAAACAAAATATAGACTCTGGGACATCCTATAGGAAAACTGACCCCTTTTTTTCCTGCAAATAAATTATAAAGGAAAGAGAGAGATAGCAGAAAATGTTAATGATGGCAAGCTATATTCAGATTTTATGCCAGTCCATTTTGTATGGTACATATAAGAACAGCTTCAAGAACCCTTACACACACACACACACACACACACACACTTACACACCCCCTGTATGCACCTATAAATATAATCATTGCTTTAAAAATTACTAGAAAACTGTAACAGTTTTAGAGTATAGTTTTTAAAAAAATTTTTTTAATGTTTATTTTTGAGAGACACAAAGCACGAGTGGGGGAGGGGTAGAGAGAGAGGGAGACAGAATCCAAAGCAGGCTCCAGGCTCTGAGCTGCCAGCACAGAGCCCAATGCAGGCCTCAAACCCATGAACCAGGAGATCATGACCTGAGCTGAAAACAGAAGCTTGATCGACTGAGCCACCCATGCACCCCTAGAATATGGTATTTTTGATGGGGAAATCATAGAACAGCATGAGCTCTCACACTTGGAAATCAAGCAAATTTGGAAAACTTAGGACAGCAATCCTCATCTGAGGTACTACCACCCCTTGGGGGGAGTTTAGAACTGTTGGGATCTATGTAATTTGCAAAAGTTTTCAATGAGTCAACACTTGCTGATTCCTCACTTAGTATAAAGCTACAGTAATCAAGACAATGTGGTACTGACATATGGATAGACATATAGATCAGTGAGACAAAACAGAATCCAGACACAGACCCACTATATATAGGAAGATGATTTTTTACAAACGTCCTAAGATAATTTAATGGGGAAAAATAGTTTTTTTAAAAAATGGTACTGGAACAACTGAACATTCATATATAAAAGAAAAAGAACCTCGATCCTTACCTCTTACTGTACACAAAAATTAACTTGAAATGAGTCAGAGACCTAAAGGTAAGAGCTAGGGCTCTAAGACTTCTAGAAGAAAACACAGGAGAAAAATCTTTGTGATCTTGGGCTAAGAGAAGATTTCTTAAACAGGACACACCGAAAAACAGAAAGCGTAAGAGAAAAATTTGATAATTTGGGCTTCTTCACACCAAAAAACTTCTATCCCTTGACACACACCATTAACACAGTAAGACAAGTCATAGGTTAGGAGATAATACCTGCAAAGCATGTATGTGCTAAAGGACTTATTACTGTGTTGTAAGAATTGTCTGTATCTTTTAGGTATAAGACAAATAATGCACTAAAAATAGAAGCAAAAGATTTGAACACTTGATTAAAGATGACATATGACTGGCCAATAAGCACATGAAAAGGTACTCAACCTCATTAGTCAGTCATTAAGGAAATGCAATGAGTTAGCTCTACAACCCCATTAAGATGACTAAAATTAAAAAGACTGGAAATTCCATGTGTCGACAAGGATGCAGAGTAACTGGAACTCTTATACATTGCTGGCAGAAAAATCAAAATGATCCAGTCCCTTTGGAAAACAGTTTGGCAGTATGATGGTTAATTTTATGTGTCGAACTGGCTAGGCCATGGTATTCAGATATCTGGGCAAACACTATTCTGGATGTTTCTGTGAAGGTGTTTTCCTGGTGAGATTAACATTTAAATCAGGGGACTTGGGGTAAAGCAGATTATCCTTCATAATGTAGGTTAACCTCATCCAACCATGTGAAGGTCTGAATAGAGCAAAAATGGACCTTCCCTGAACAAAAAGGCATTCTGCCAGTAGACTATCTTTCAACTTGAGTGGCAACTCTTCCCTGGGTCTCCAGCTTGTTGGATTCTAGACTTACCAAGACTCCACAATCACATGAGCCAAGTCCTTAAAATAAATCTCTTTTTCTCTATATATACATATCCTGTTGGTTCTATTTATCTGGACAACTTGAATATAGGCAGTTTCCTACCATTACATATATATCCCACTCCTAAGGATTTACTTCCTTAAAAATTAAAAAAAATGTCTACACAAAGACACAAAATAATGTGAATATTCTTAGTAGTTTTATTCATAATAGTAAAAAATGGAATAAGGCCAAAATGAGCTGGTAAACAAATTGTGTATGTCTATATAATGGGATAAAAATAAAACAATAAAAAAGAAATACTGATCCATGCAACAATATGGATTAATCTCAAATGTATTATAGTAGGCAAAGAAGACATAAAATGTTATATACCGTATGATTCCATTTGTATGACATTCTTCAAAACAGCAAAACTAGGACAGAAGACAGATCTGTGGTTGTCAAGGGCTGAGGCTGAGGGGAGGGGATTGACTGCAAAGTGGTAGAAGGGAACTTTTGGGGGTGACATATCTGTATCTTGGTTTATGCTGAAGGATACAAAACTGCATACAGTTGTCAAAACTCATAAAACTGCACACATTACAAAGACAATATTTAAATTATTTGAGAGAGGGGTGGGGGAGAGGGGCAGAGAGAGAGAGAGAGAGAGAGGGACAGAGGATTCAAGGCAGGCTCTGCACTGTCAGCACAGAGCCTGATGCGGGGCTCGAACTCACAAACAGGGAGATCATGACCTAAGCCAAAGTCAGACACTTCAACTGACTGAGCCACCCAGGCTCCCTTGAATTTATTGTATGTACATTATACCTCAATTATTAAGAAAAAGGTAACATTATTAAGAAAAAGGTAAGCATTATGAAAACTGGAAATACTTCCCTATGTGCCAACAGCCATTGAATTTTTTAGGCCGGTGACCTGCCCCATCCCAATGAATTTGCCTTCTTCAGTATCAACAGAACAGCCCTTCATCCATACCCCTCACGAGGCATAAAATCATGTCCAAGTCAGGGACCGTAGAGTTGGAAGAAATAGGAGCTTGCTCAAGCTGGCTTCGGTATACATAGATTTACTAACAAGGACATGGACATTTTATGAATTTTGAAAGCAGGGAGTATAGCTGGCCTCTGGAAGGTCTGAAACAAGAATTGACATATCTCCTCTCTTCCTCAAGATCCAACGGTCTCTCATATCCGTCTCTTTCCTGTCATATCTGCCTCATGTTTCTTATCTTTTTTTGTTCTGGAAAATAAGAGCCAAACAAGCTGGTCCAGACCTTTCTGGCTTCCTATCACTTTATAAAGTCTTACACCCAAATTCTCAGAATTTCAAGATTAACTCATCTTGAAGTCTATTTCACTATGGATTCTGAGCTCATATTACAAGGCTCAATGTCCAGTGAGCAAGAAGGGGCTGGCTTATGAGACAATGCTCAGGGAGGTAGATATGGAACTGGGGAGACACGATCAGCCTTCTGGCCTATGAGGCCCAACCTGGACTGATAATGAGCTCATACTATTGGCCCTTAGCTTCTTGCAATTCCCAAGGAATCTAGCCATGCTAATGCCTTGGTGCCTTTGCATTTGCTGTTCCTTTTCCCTAGAAGGCTCTTCCCATAGACATTCACAAGGCTGGCACCAGCACTTCATCAGGCCTTTGCTCAAATGGTCAGGACTTCCCTGACTGTCCTATCCAAACAACAACACCTCTGTCACATTCTTTATCATTGCTTTATTTATCCTTGAAGCACTGTAAAAACCTTATTCATCCTTGGAACACTGTAAAAAACCTGACATGATGATATACATCTACTTGTTAATTTATTTTTTTTCTCCACTAGAATGTAGAAACTAGAAGCTTCATGAGAGTAAGAACTGTTATGTCCCCTACTAAATCACCAAGACCCTCAGTATCACAGA
Source organism: Prionailurus viverrinus (assembly GCF_022837055.1). NCBI lineage: Eukaryota > Metazoa > Chordata > Mammalia > Carnivora > Felidae > Prionailurus > Prionailurus viverrinus. Next base: position 75,883,440 of record NC_062573.1, on the reverse strand, counting down.
GTAAATGTTCCCTAAATATTTGTTCAATAAAGTATTGATTTTTACACACCTATTTTAATTCAGTGACTATTATCACAATCCATTTACCCCCAATGATAATATCCCATGGTGGGTATTCCCTACCATGTCTATGGTATTTTGAAGACTTTCAAGTTTGACACTAGGGTTTTCTTCCCCCCATCTCCTCAAATTGTTAGTTCTCAGTAAAAGAATCAACTCAATTCCTCTTGACTATTTAATTACATTCTCTCATTTTTAGCCTGGCTTTAGGGAAATCCATAAGATCCAAATGCTCTTACTAGAAAGTTCTATTTCCAGAGGCCCAGCAATGCTATTGTTCTCTTTGCAACTTGGCCATGTCTCTTGCCAGCATGGCACCTTGAGTTTAAGCTGCTTTAAACCCACCTACAGGACGTTTTGCACAGGGACTTGTAAACAAAAGATGCTTAACAAGTACTTGCAGATTGAGATTTAATGATTGATCATTTAGGGGCGCCTGGGTGGCGCAGTCGGTTAGACGTCCGACTTCAGTCAGGTCATGATCTCGCGGTCCGTGAGTTCGAGCCCCGCGTCAGGCTCTGGGCTGATGGCTCGGAGCCTGGAGCCTGTTTCTGATTCTGTGTCTCCCTCTCTCTCTGCCCCTCCCCCGTTCATGCTCTGTCTCTTTCTGTCCCAAAAATAAAATAAAACGTTGAAAAAAAAATTAAAAAAAAAATTGATCATTTAGTAAATGGGAATGAAAAATAAAAACCTTTGTTGCAGACAATTTAATAATAGTGAACATACGGTATTGTTGCATGTATTGGAGACTGGAGCCAGAAGAGATAAACAATACATAATCCTTAGACCTTGCTAAGGGATAGACTCTTCAGTGCAGGAATTAGGACATCCATATAGCTATTTAGAATAGCCAAATTATGGAAGCAGCCCAGTTGTACATAAATAGATGAATGGATAAAGAAGATGAGGTGTATAGAATACAATGGAATATTACTCAGCCATAAAAAAGAATGAAATCTTGCCATTTACAATGACATGGATGGAGCTACAGAGTATTATGCATGCTAAGTGAAATAAGTCAGAGAAAGACAAATACCATATGATTTCACTCATATGTGGAATTTTAGAAACAAAACAAATGAGCAAAGGGGAAAACAAAAAGAGAGGAAGAAAGACAAACCAAGAAACAAACTCTTAACTATAGAGAACAAACTGCTGGTTACCAGAGGGGAGGTGAAATGAGCAATGGGATTAAGGAGTGCACTTGTTGTAATGAGCACTGGGTGTTGTTTGGAACTGGTGAAGTGCTATATTGTATATATGAAACTAATATTACACTGTATGTTAACTATACTGGCATTAAAATAAAAAAAATTTTATACAGCAGAAAAAAAACTTCTTAAAAAATCCACACAGGTAACACAGGCAGATTATAAGAGGGTACTAAGAGAAAAAAACTTTCAAAGTCAAGGAGGATAGAATACAACAGATTCTAGCCATGTGATGAGACAGGTATTAGGAAGGAGGTAGCATATAAAAAAGGCCTTGAAAAACAGAGAGGAGAAATATCTAGAACTGAATTAGAATGTGAAAATTACATGTGAAAATATGTAGGTGTGGTTAAATCAGTATTTGGAGGAAAATTTTGGCTTTAAATACATTTATTAAGTAACAAAATTTAAAAATAAATGAGCTAAGCCTGCAAATGAAAAAGTTAGAAAAGGGGCACCTGGCTGGTTCAGTCAGTAGGACACATGGCTCTTGATCTTGGGGTTGTAAGTTCAAGACCCACACTGGTTGTAGAGAATACGTAAAAATAAAACCGTTTTTAAAGTTTAGGGGGAGAAAAGCAAGCCCAAATTAACAAAAAGAAGGAAATAATGTGGAAATCAATAAATTAGAAAACTACAAACCAAAATTAAAAAACTTAACAAAGCCAAAAGATGGTTCTTTGGAAAGGTTTCATAAGATAGGCAATCTGCCAAGACTGATGGGGGTGGGGGGGGGGATTCAAACAAAACAGAATGAAAAAGGAGAAATTACTACAGACACAACAGAGGTTCTGAAATTTAAAAGCGTAGAGGATGTTTTGACAGATGGAGATGGCAGGAGGTGCCCCAGGAATAGGACACAATGAGAATAGAGCCGGGGGGTGGGTGTGTTTGGGAAACCGCAAGTAATCCGTCTAAGTAGAGGAAATTGGGGGTGGTGGGGGGGTGGGCTGTCTGTTGAAAACTGTAAAATAATGCTGGCTGGGAAGCCAGGGTCCTAACAGTGAAGGCTTTGGAAGCTAACTTTATTCTGTGAGTAGTGGAGAGGTAATTCTATTCTGTGAGTAGATGGGTTTTGAGCTGGGGTAGGTAATGAGAGCTGTGTTTTAAGAAGATGCCTAGTTACAATGATTCAAATGCCAGTGACTGCAATTATTTGGGATGGAAAATAACAAAGGTCTGAACAGGGCTCTGGAAATGGGGCCCCAGCAAACAAGAGGTGGGGAGTGAGGGAGGAATCGATACAAACTGGTGAGTGACCAGAAGTATATATGGGGAGGGAACTAGAGCAAGACGGTCATCCTCAAGATAACAGCTTCACATGGAGGTTGGACTGCAAAGGAGAGATAAAGAACTTGGTCGAGGGGTTGAAAAAGTATAGCTTCTATGTTTCTCCTTGTTTGCAAAGCATTTTTCATCTTATTTGATCCTTACTGACCTGTGAGATAGGCAGGTAAGAAAGCCTTGATTTGTGCCGGCCACATGAACCAACGGGACCACTGTCAATTTTTCTACCATGTTGGGGTAAGAGGTTGGTCCATTTATCTGGAAACATCAGTTAAAGGAAGGACTCATGACAAGGCACATGCAAAACACTTATCCTTCATTTGGCTCCCCGCTGCCTGAACTTTGTTCTGTGTTTGGTGAGTTCACCATTTCATGAGTCCCATTTGGCAAGGCAAGACTGCCTACCCCAACAGGGGAGAAAAATGGAGACACCGGCTTGCCCAGTTTCCCGGGGTAAGTTGGAGAAAAAGGCATGGGACCAGGGCTCTGCCCACCAGGCAAATGTGCACACAGAGGTGGACTCAGGAGCTTGTGGGGTGAAAGGAGAGGACGGGGAGCCCCCTCTCTCTGCAGTGGTGGCAGAAGAGGTGGTGGCTACATGGCTGAGTACCTGACACGGGGGTAGCATCAGGGACCGGATGGTGGGTCCTGACACAAAAGCTGCACCTCATTGTACCTCATGGAGAGCTCAGGAGACATGGCATTTTCTCGTCAGACCGGTTCTGAGGCTTGGCCTTGCATGCTGTTCCAGGAAGCTCAGCCTTTATCCCAGCTCCTGGTTCTCCCCGCAATTCTGAGAGTTGTATCCAGTAAGTTTTCTGCTTGGTCAGCCAGCATCTAAGAACCCTGGCTGGTACACTGTCACTGTTCTACTTTGCTTTAAACCATCCATGTGTGTATTCCAGTAGCTAACCTTAAAACCAGTTGAAAGCAAGTCCTCTAACAGATAAGCAAGCTGAAAATAGGAAAAGTTTTATTTTGATTAGCTCCCAATTTATAAGCTTTCTAGATTTATTAAAACTTAGGATATTGCTAAGCGAAATGAGGAAGGATATAAAATAGCACGTAGGCTGTATTTTTCTGTTACACACACGGGAAAAGATTACACCACACTGTTAACAGTCATTATTTTGGGTTAGTAGGACAATGAACGACACTGATTTCCTTCATTTTGCTTATATGGTTTATAAGTTTTCTACTATAATTCTTGTGTGATAAAAAGTTATTTTAGAACATCTAGAAACTTGTCTGGTTTTTTGTGCAGGTATGCCAATCATTACCTTCCATCGCTGTTCCTGTTTCAGGAACAGCTTCCTTCCCTTGGTCTCACGTCCCATGAGGGAGGGATTCTTGGGGAGTAACCTCCTGGCCCTTCCGGCCCCGCCCCAACATTCACCCCTCCTCATGGGAGGGGGGTGTGTCCCGAGTGACCCAAATGCGGGCGGAAGTCCAGAGCTGGCCCAGCTTCAGCCCTTCCCCTGCCTCACCTCTGCCTGCCCACTGTGGGCTGTACCGCAACCTGCTCTCTGCTCCCAGGTGGGCTTCTCAGGCTTGCACTGTCCCTGCCGAGCCAGGGCTGAGCGTGCGAGCCGGTCCCTGGCAGCTGCACACCCAAGGCACAGTTTCCAACTGGCTGTATCAGTAACAGAGCTCCATTTGTTTCTCAAACGGTTCCAGAGTTGGGAGGGGAATTGAGGGATGTGAGTTAGTAGCTCCAGACACACCCAGGCATCCAGGGACCTGCGATCAACGCTGTTTCTCCTGTTGGCGCCCTCCATGCCCAAGTCCCCAGACACAGGGAAACAGAGGGTGGTAGGCAGCCTGACTCCATTGCCCGTGACTGGGGAGAAGACATCCAGCCCCCAGCCCCACCCCCCATGAGCTGCCGGTGGGCCTGCAGCCTCTCACCCCGCTGCTTCCTCAAGAAATGCATCATTACTTAATATTCAGAACCCCTCGACAGGATTCTGTGCCGTAGTAACAGCAGTAAAAAACCTGTGTCATCAAATAAAATATCTGAAGCTGGGCCCTGAGGTTTCATAAGCAGCAAGACATTTTAATGGGATTATAGCTCTTTTTGTTCAGAAAGCAGGCACTGTTCAAGCCTAGAAAGTTTATCTGTTGATCTTAACCTTTTCCTTCACACAAAGTAAATGAAAAGAAAGCAAATCATGGAATCTCAAATCTGCAGTTGTTCCTCGGCTATTTTATTGTTCCTTGCCTCCCTCAGATAAAATATCTAAGATTCATAAACTGTTACTCTTAAAATCAAGCCATAAAAACACACCCGCCTTCCCAAGAGTTTATCAGCATTCTGCAAAGTACCTGGATAGGGCGAGTGTGCTTAAAAACTACTATAAAATAGACAGCCGAATCCCAAATATTACACATAATCTCCATCTGACGGGTTTCAGGGTAGACAATAACCAAAGCCAATCACTTCTTTCTTGGGTTTCCTGACAACAGTTTCCTCAAATTTATTCTTTTTTTTTTTTTTTTTTAATTTTTAATTTTTTTTTTCAACGTTTATTTATTTTGGGGACAGAGAGAGACAGAGCATGAACGGGGGAGGGGCAGAGAGAGAGGGAGACACAGAATCCGAAGCAGGCTCCAGGCTCTGAGCCATCAGCCCAGAGCCCGACGCGGGGCTCGAACTCACGGACCGCGAGATCGTGACCTGGCTGAAGTCGGACGCTTAACCGACTGCGCCACCCAGGCACCCCTCAAATTTATTCTTAAGTTGTAACTCAAGGTCATGAAAGAAACCGTTTATACATATCATTAAACAGAAAAGCAAACCTCAAACAAGCCTTAAAAGTTGGCTTCCTTCATGTACCAGAACGTGTGCTGTGAAAAAAACATAGAGACTTGAGCACACAAAAATACACAAAAACAGGATAATAATAGTGAGTGTCTACAAATCTTCAGATAAAATGTTTCCAACAGCACTGTTTTCTAGGAAATCAAGCCAGATGCACTGAATGACCAATGCAGTTCACCAGGAGTCCTTTGAATAGAACGGACAGGCTGCAGAGCAGGGTTTTGGTGCCTGCCTCTCTGGGAGTAGGTGCATGAGGGTGATAAAGAATGGGCTTGAAGGCCAGCACTGTGTGGCTGGTGAGCCTCAGGTGTCGCTGCCTAGGCTGGGGCCACACTGCTGGCCCTGCTGTGGGCCTGAATCTTGCAGCGCCCCTCTGTGCACTTGGCCGGAGCTGGAAGGTACCTCGATGCCCTTGTTTACGGGGGTCTGGACAGATGAAGGGCTAGCAGTCGCCTGCCAGGAAGTAAAGAGGATGGGGCCAAGCCCTTTCCACTGGTTACTCCCAGTCCAGCCACTACTTGGCCTCGCGATTTCTCACCATGGGAAGGGAGATGGGAACAAAATTAGGAACAAAGTTATCCCAGGGACTGGGTCAGCATTCGTGAATGCGTTTACCTTCACAAGGAAGTTACAAAGAACACTAGAAGAAGCTGCCCTTAGGCACCCAGAGGTCAGGACATAAAAGTAACGTTTCCAATTATTCAGCAATTGTTACTATAAACCTTACTATTGGCCAAGTTTATATGGAAACAAGTTTATAAACATTTTATACAAAATGCGCACCTATTTTAAAGACAAATTGATCAAATACTTACCAATGGGGAAGTACCTGCTATCTGTTCAGCCATTTCTCTTTTCAACCTATCTGTCCATTTCGCGGTAGCTAAAAATTGTTTCTAAAGCCATATATGGGCTCTCCACTTAAGAGCATGGACCACCCATGCTATCATAGAGGTCTACAGTTTTAGCACTCCAGATGTACTTTGGAGGTCTGAAGCTTAGAGAAAGGACAATTCGACAAGTCTAACTCCTGACTCTCTGCTCTATTCCTCATCCACGCTGCCTTTGTAAAGCACTTGATCTACCAAAGTTCAAGGCATCCCTATGGATTAATGAATCTAATTTCTAAAGCCATGACGCTTGATTAGCATATTCTTTAGTCCAGAGCTCTCCTTAAAGTTCTGGGCTTGTATATCGAAGCACCCACCTTACACCCCTCCAGTTAGGCCTCCCAGACACCTTAAGGTCAGTGCCTTCTTCACTCCCTGCCCACACTCCCAACTGAGTCATTTTCCATATTACAGCCCTTATTTATTTCAGTGCCCGAAAACCCCATCCCTCCTGGGAACGGCATCTGCCGTGATGCCTGCTATGTCCTCACCCTTCACACCCAGCACGTCCCCAAGCCCTGATGACTTCACCTGCTAAACACCTCTCCAATCCGAGCTCTTCTGCCAGCAGATTCCAAATCACCACCTTCCCCTTGGAGTTTGGGAATGTGCTCCAATGGGAATCACCTTCCATTGTGCAAAATGTTTACACATGTGCTCTCCCTCTTGGCCTCTTTCCAGTCTACTGTCATAGAGAAAGCACACATCTGATCGTGTCTTTTCTTTATCTGAAACATTAAAATGGCTTCTTACTGTCCTCAGAATAAAGAGAAGCCTGGAGCTCCGGCCTGACCCGGCCCTGGGGGTGCGTCCAGCCACCTGACATCCACTGTCCCCTCTGCACACCTCCTCCTGTCCCAGGGCCCTGGAGGTCCTTCCTCTCATCCCCTCAGCTACTTCCTCACACAGAGAAGTCCTTCTTGAGTGACCCCAACAGGACCAGTGTCCCTGTCACACACAAGTAACAACAGCAACGACATGCGTGTGGTTTGTGTGAATGCCTGTCTCCTGTGCTGGATTCTGAAGCGCCCTGGGGAGAGGCGCTGCACGGGCCCTGCTTGGGTCCTGCCCGGGCTCGGCACAGTGTGTGTGCACAGCAAATGGGGACCGAGCCTTCTGATCACAGTGGTTGAGGCCTGTGTCTCTCAGGATCATCCTCATGCCACACAAGTGTTGGTCTTCAGGGCCTCAGGGTATCCGTGGGAACTTCCCGTGTCCCCCAACAGATGCCCCAATATAACCTCAGGGCTTAAAAGGTGGGGGGAGGGAGGTATTCTTTTACTGTGATTTTTTTTAACGATAGTGACAGCAGGTTGCATCCTTTTGCATATGATTAATGGAAATCAAAGTGATAATCAAGATTTTTACTGCGACAGCTTCAGTCTAAACTGAGAAAAAGTCCAGAAATGGAGAAAGCGGGAATGCTCTTTCCCACAGTCTCTACTCCCAGGAATAAACAGAAAGATGAGCGTTCAAAGGCAGTATGAGATAGTGGTTATATGTGCATAGATTCTGGACCCTGGCTACCTACTGGCTGTGTGATCTTGGGTAAGTCTCTTGACCTCTCTGTGCCTCAGTAGCTTCTTCTGTAAATTGAGGATAATAATAGCGTGCTTTCGAGTGTTGTTACAAGGATTAAATGAGTTAATGTCTGTTAAATGCTTTCAACAGTATCTGATGTTACTTATAGTGAGCAATACATAAATATTTGCCATTTTATTATTGTTAGGTGTTTTTTAAAGCTGCTTTACAGTATTCTAGCTAAAATTGCTATATTTTGGTCTGAATGGGTCTCAGCTAATGCTTACAACTAAGATGTTAAAAACTGAAATATGCACTGGCTTGTTTTGCTGTACATAAAACTATTTCTAATGAAAAATATTCTGAATGCATAACCTTGTTGGTTCAGATAAAACAAACAAAATGCCTGTTAGTAGAAGCTTGTTGGCTTCTTAACAGAGTGTGACAAAAATATTCCTCAAATATGCATGAGTAACCTGTTCTGTATCTAGTGAATTCACAAGCATATACCTCGTTTACCTTTGATATATAAAGTAATAAAATCACATTCAGTGAACTGAAGTAGACAATGAAATTAATCAGAAAAAGTCAAATGAAACAAATTGCCACATAAAAGCACAATGTATACCTACATCTATCCTTGAGTTGTGAAGAGTTGATGTTAAAATTATAAAAAAGAAAGGTACTTTATTATAAAAACAGTCAATTAAAATATTTCCAGCTGGATATGCACCTATCCCTATGGCCAAAGAATTCCACTCTTAAGTATATATGTAAGAAATATAAATGAAGACAGAAAGACATATATAGGAATATTCATAGCAGCTTAGTTCGTAATAGCCAAAAGCTGTAAATAACCTTGATGTCTATCAATAGAATGGATACACAAATTGTTGTACATCAACAAGAAGAACATACTACCTATGCATATAACATGGATATATCTCACACATACTATGCCACTTCAAAGAATCTGAATTTAAAAATACATATGTGCTTTTTTAATCAAGTTCAAGAATCATCAAACCTGATAAATGATGATAGAAGCCCTAAGAGTGGTTCCCCCTGGGGAGGTAGTAACAAATAGGGACTGGGAAAGAGTAATATGAAATCTAAGGGGTGCTGGCTATCTTCTACATCCTGATTTGGGTGGTACTTTATACATATCTAAAATTCATCAAGTGATAAAAATGTGGGTGTTTTATGCTTTTTAATGCGTTTTCCTTATATTATTAAAAAAATATCTTCCCAGCTATTACTTTAAATCATGACCAAATGTATTTTTTTTAAAAATTTTAATGTTTATTTATTTTTGTGTGTGTGAGAGAGAGTGAGTGAGTGGAGGAGGGGCAGGCAGAGAGGAAGACACAGAATCTGAAGCAGGCTTCAGGCTCCGCGCTGTGGCACAGAGCCCGATGCGGGGCCCTAACTCACCAATGCGAGATCATGACCTGAGCTGAAGTTGGCTGCTTAACCAACTGAGCCACCCAGGTGCCCCTGATTGTACTTTGATTTAACAAAATTGGCTGTGCCTTCAGTATTTCATGCTAGAGAACTGGCAGAGTGCTCTCCCTACATATACACTAAACCAAGAATAATAGACTGAAATGTAGCCCACTCCTCCCCACCGCCCCCCCCCCAAACTCAAAGGCTGAAACCCTTAATCCTCAATGTAACTATATTTGGAGACAGGGTCTTTATAAGTAATTAAGGTTAAATGGAGTGGGGCTCTAATCCAGCATGGCTGATGTTCTTGTAAGAACAGGAAGAGACATCAAAATGTGCCCCCCCAAGATAAGACCATGTGAGGACACAGGCAGAAGTAGATGTCTGCAACTCTGCGAGAAGGGTCTCAGAAGAAAAACCAAACCTGCTGTGTGACACCTTGGTCTTAGACTTCCAGCCTCTAGAGCTGTGAGACAATCAATCTCTGTCGGTTAAGCCACTCAGTGTGTGTTATTTAGTTAAGGCAGCCCTAGGTGACTAATACACCAGGTGAAGCCTTCGAGAGAAACCCCAGGAGCTTGGCACAGGCCCTCCGGTGTCAGGGTCTGACTCCGGCTGTGAGCAATCTAAAGCTAGTCAGAGCTAGCAGGGCGAAGACAGAAGGGATTGTGTTTAGAGCAAAAGGCACTTCTGCAAGTAGAACAGGGCGTGTGTTTCCTGTGGTCATAACGTGGGCTCCGCAGAAACAGCCTGCTCGAGCTGGAGGACGTGAGGTTTAAAACTATGCATGTAACATGACTGCACACTTCCCGGAATAGCTAGAGCGCCAAACCGACGGGAGGATGCCAGTGCCGACAAGGATGAGGGACAACGATAACTTCCATGAACTGTGGTCAGGAGACGACATTATTAAGACCGCTGCGGAAAACTGACAACATCTCTAAAACCCAAAAATGCACCTACTCTGACTCAGCAATGCCACGCCTACAGAAATGAGTGCATTCGTGCAGCAGAATAAGTGTACAAGCATGTTCCCAGAGAAACCACCCAGCTGATCTCCAAGGCAAGAATGGATGTGTCAACTCTGTATATTCACACAATGTGTTACTTATGAGCAACGAAAAGGAATGAAACACCCATACATACAGCAACATGGTTAACTCTCTACTATTGAGCATAGAAGTCAGACACAAAAGGTTACATACTCGGTGATTTCTTCATGTGAAGTTAAAAAGGGGTAAAGTTGCTTTATGGTGCTAGAGGGCAGAGTAGTGGTTACCTTGGTTACCTTGGGGTGCTGGTTGATATTGACTGGGGAGGGGTGAGAGGCAGCCTGGGGGTGGGGCGGAAGGCAGGAAGGGCAGGAAATGTTCTGTGTCTTGATGGCTTTTCAAATATGTGAAAATCAAACATACTACACTTGAGATTGCTGTTCTTCACTTCTGTTCAAGTAATAGTGCAACTTTTAAAAACCAAAAATCAGGTAGGAGTTTGGAATTTTAATTATTACACAGGACTGTATCGTGTGATTAATAGACTGGATTTAACTTTTCACCACTTAAGAGTAATTGGGAGATCTAAGGGACCTGCCTGAGATTTTCTTCCACTAAAGAAGAAATGACGGGTCTGCTAGGTGGAGAGGAAGGAGTCATGCAAGAAAAACTGGAGAGACGGTTGCTCTCTCTTCACGGTACTGAGCCCTGCCTGTCAGTAAACCTGTTAAACTCAGAGAGCAGTTGCTTTAATTCAAGATGCCCTGAACAAGCTGGTGTTTTTGGAGACTGCCAAAGTTATTTACTTAGGTTTCTGTTAACTACTGAATTGCCGAGATTAACTCTGATGTGATAACACAGGAAGCACGGTTGAGGCTGACATCAACAGTTTACTGACCTGTGTCTAGGTTACTTTCCAAAAAACATTGCAGAAGACAGACATCCCCAAGCTGAGCCCAAAGATATCAACAGTAACGACTGGCTCACATTATCGAGCTAATGGCTGTAACAGATTATAAGTATGGCTTTTAGCTAATATAGCACTTTGCTAGATAATACTTAGACTGGCTAATTCCTAACGATCAGCCTATTTCCAAGAAGTTGCAGTTCTGTAAATGTTGAAGTGTGGGTGTGCCCTTACTTCATTCAAAGATTCTACTTTAGCTTTTGTTTTGAGTGGCTTCTGCTTAAAGGTGGCAGTGTGACCACATATATTTTTATTCTTTTCCTCTCGGGACCCCACTTATATAAGTACAAAGGCATAGATGAGGTATAAATCCACAAAGAGAACGAAAGCAAGAAGATCCACGAACAAGAGGTTTCAACATATTTCTCTGGAATTGACTGGATTGTAGTATCCTAGCAAAAGATGGAGGTAGAGAAGACTCTGGAGACAGGAGATTCACTGTAACAGACAGTCAGATCCCAGACCTCTGCTACATGCCACACACACGTGACCAGAAGCCACCCGCTGGCATTCGGAGATTCCTTCTTCTCAGCGTCTGCTCAAGGGAGCCCAACCTAAGACCTCCACAAACCCTACCAATTGGTACAGACCTCTGACCAGCTTCAGTGTCACAGCCTGCACATGGATGGACAATCAATGATAACCAGACATTTGCTAGACACGTCCCGCCTGGGGGGGGGGCATCCACTTGTTCACAAGCCCGCTGTAATGGCCCAAGTGGAAGAAAGAAAGGAGGGCAGGTGGGTCAGACAGGGAGGAATCACACTTAGAAAGAAGAAAAGGTACGGTTCGCTGTGCAGATAACATAACGAACCAAACTATCATCCTCTGCCTTCATAAACAGTCTCTTGACTTCATCAAGGGGAGCCTCCTTCTACTCAAGAAACTGGAGACAGATGGGTAATTACCTCCCCACCACCTTGCTGCACCCCTCTGCCTCCACCCACTAAGGGTCATTTTGAAAAAGGTCTTCGCACTACCAGTAAGTAGTATGTTGTATCTCACCCGGAGCAGCTCGGACATAATAGGGAATGAAACCCTGAGCCCCTCAGCCTATCTGCTTCCCCAGACAAGCTTCAAATACTTCACGTAACTTCTAACACCAGCTTCACCTTCTGTCTTAGAGGCCAGACAGCATCTACCAGAGCTGTAATGGTCTGTGCCAGGCTGAAAGCATACATTATGATTTATTTCACACCAGCCGTGGATCTTTTCCCCAGGTTACAGAAAATTAATATATTTGGGCACACTAAAACAGTGCTTATTTGAAAGCTGACCTAACTGCTCCTTTCCTTAACAAATTTTACTAAAGGGCGCATTCTATTAATAATTCTGGTTCCAATTTTCTAGCTTGTTCCTTTCTTCTTACCCCTTAAACACACACACATAGAGTTTCCTCATGATAGAGCACGGAGCAACATATTCATCAAAGAATATCTGGAAAACTAGCAAACATGTTGTTCGTATAACATGCTGTTATAATTCCACCATCCAGTTTCTGTCCACCTCATTTGAGAGGAAAAAAATTTAAAAAAAAAAATTTTTTTTTTTCAACGTTTATTTATTTTTGGGACAGAGAGAGACAGAGCATGAACGGGGGAGGGGCAGAGAGAGAGGGAGACACAGAATCGGAAGCAGGCTCCAGGCTCTGAGCCATCAGCCCAGAGCCTGACGCGGGGCTCGAACTCACGGACCGCGAGATCGTGACCTGGCTAAAGTCGGACACTTAACCGACTGCGCCACCCAGGCGCCCCTGAGAGGAAAAATTTTAATGTACACATTTCCTAATCATTCCACTCTCAGGCCTATACTTATCGAGAAATAAAACAGGAGGCACTTGGCTGGCTCAGTTGGTGAAGCGTCTGACTTCAGCTCAGGTCATGATCTCATGGTTCGTGGGTTCGAGCCCCATGGCAGGCTCTGTGCTGACAGCTCAGAGCCTGGAGTCTGCTTGGGATTCTGTGTCTCCCTCTCTCTCTGCCCCTCCCCCATTTGTACTTTCTCTCTCTCTCAAAAAATAAACATTTAAAAAAGAAAAAAAAAATTGGGAGCTGTGTTAAAGGCTTTGCTGTTCAGAGATGTGCAGGATTCCTTGATACACAATAGGGCAACACAGATGAAAAAATAAAGTACATTCTACCAGGTTCTCTTTGTTCATAGACAAAGGCACAGAGTTCTGTCCCCCCCCCCCCAACCCCTGAGTTAAATTTTTGAGAACATGCAGCAAAAGGCAGGGCTTCTGACAGCTGAGGCACAGAAGCCTTCAGCCTCCAGAGCTCAGGGTAGTGATAGAAAGCCCCAGGGACTAAAGCTAAATGTTTGGCCATTCTGGTTATTCTCCAATAAGCCCTTTTGATGCTGAAAGGCTGATTTTGTATTGACTGTTTGTTTTCCCCTTCTTTCTTCCCTGACATTCTTTTCCTTTTATGGTTAATAACAGGGGCGGGGGCGGGGGGGGGGGGGGTAGAGAAAACTCCTAGGCATGAAGTTTAAAGCCCTTAAATTTAATTACAGAAGTTGACTCAGTCATTCCCCAAAGTTTGCTAGAGAATAGGTGGGATTTCTTTAAAAAGATGGGAAAAATAAGATACACAGAAAAGCAACAGATTTTCTCATCCCCACTGATTCAACAAACATGTACTCCGCATATACTCTATATGTGTACGTATGTGCATGCTGTCCATATGCTATTATCCTTCCCAGTGCTAAAGGAGGTGAAAAAAAATGTAGGTGGGCGGATGTACATTTTGGAAGGACAGGAGAGAGAAGGAAGAAAGTGGGCACGCATTTCTGTGGTCCAGAGGGAACTGTGGTTGCTTGCTAACAAGCAGAACAACGTGTTGTAAGCATTTATGTCAGGAGTCAGGGAGCTAAGTTCCATGGGACAAGTCTGGCCCACTGCCTGTTTCTGTCCTGCCTGGGAGACGGGAGAAGCTTTTACATTTTTAGAAGGTTGAAAAAAAATGAAGAAAGGAATCAAAATTTTGTGACATGTGAAAGTGATACAAAATTCAGATTTCGGCAAACATGAATAAAGTTTTATTGGAATGCAGCCCTGCTCATTGGTTTACATATTGTCTATGGCTGCTTTTGCACTAAAACTGTGACAGAGACCTGTATGGCCCACGGGACCTATTTACTGTCTGGCCCTACACTGAAAATGTTTGCCAACCCCTTGGTTAGAGGAGGGAGATGTCACTTCTGCCCAAGGTCATTAAGAAGGAAGTGACATGTCTACCTTACTTTTCTATAGCCCTTTATCTCTTATTTGACCCTCCCAGCAGCTCTGTATAGGAAGAGGTAGAAAAGGCAGTTTCATCATCCTCCCTTCTACAGCTGGGGAAACTGAGGTTCGCTCGGCCCAATCTAGAGACTTGTTCAATATTGGCAACTGATTGATGGCAGCATCATATGATAGTGTCTGAACCTTTCCACCCCATGCTGCTGAGATTGGAAAGACAACACACACACACACACACACACACACACACACACACACACACACACATATACACACACATGTGGGACAAGGGCATCATAAAGAAGGGAGGCCAGCTGGATGAGTGGGGTAAGGGGCAACCTCAGGGCCCAGGGCAAAGGAGACTGGCACCAGGAACTGTCTGGGCCCACGAGTCAGCAAACTAAGTTCCAGGGGATAAGCCCACTGCCTGTTTATGTCCTGCCTGGGTGTTGGGAATGATTTTACATTTTTGGATGGTTGGGGGGAAAAAAAAATCAAGAAAGGAATCAAAATTTTGTGACATGTTAAAGAGATACGAAATTCAAATTTCAGTCTCCATAAATAAAGTTTTATTGGAATGCAGCCCTGCTCATTGGTTTACACACTGTTGTAGTGCAAAAGCAGCCTGAGACGGTACGTGTCCCTGGACCTGGGGTGAGTGCCCTCATCCGGTCTTGTAGTCACTGAGAGAACATCTCGGAGCCTCAGAATCCTGTCTGCTGCATAAATCCTGTCCTGATGAAGTTGAAGAGTAAATGAGACTATTAGGAGAAGCAAATGAGTTAACCGTGTATACTACTCAGCACAACGCCTGGCACTTTGCAGTTGTGATGTTACCTTGTTGTTTCATTCACTGCTTGGGGAAGGTGCTGAGCATTTACTTATTTTTTTTAACGCTTTGTTTATATTTGAGAGAGACACAGAGCATGAGCGGGGAAGGGGCAGAGAGAGATGTAGACAGAATCGGAAGCAGGCTCCAGGCTCCGAGCCGTCAGCACAGAGCCCAATGTGGGGCTCGAACTCACAAAACGTGAGATCATGTCTTGAGCTGAAGTCGGATTCTTAACCGACTGAGCCACCCAGGTGCCCTTGGGTGCTGGGCACTTTACAACAGGGATTGACAGGGGTGCCTGGGTGGCTCAGTTGGTTAAACATCCGACTTCAGCTCAGGTCATGATCTCACGGCTCATGAGTTCGAGCCCCGCGACAGCTCAGAGTCTGGAGCCTGCCAGACTCTGTGTCTCCCTCTCTCTCTGCCCCTCTCCTGCTCTCTCTCTCCCAAAAATAAGCATTAAAAAACAAATAAATAAAGCAGTAATTAATATGTACTTATATTAGATAACTAGAGAGCCATAAAGGATGAATTCATACCTGAACATAAAAGATCAGGTTAGACGTTCATGCTCCCTAACACTATGGAAACATTCCATCTGTGGAACAATTTCTAGCTCCTTTAGGACAAAATTCCCCTGGGCATTAGCTCAGGGGGAAAATAATTCGTGTACTTTCAAGTTATTTGGAAGAGAATTGGGTGTAAAAACTATTTTCACATCAGGGAAGAAATATATTAGGTTGCAATTCAGAATTAAGTAATTGAACTCCCGGGGCTTGGTGGCCGCAGCTTGGGAAAGAGGCAGGAAGGCAGAAGGGGAGGAAAGAATTGTAAGGAGAGATTAGGCAGGCCAGTGAGTAATCAGTCCAACGGTGAGGTCAGGGCCCAGCGCCTAGGCGTGGTGTGCACAGCCCAGGAAAGCCACTAAGATTTGATTCTGCTTTCCATTTTCCACACTAATAATTTCTTCTTTCAGAAATAAGACATTGACTGAAAAATAAAGTTTCCTCTTAGGACTACTGTGACATTGTACGTGCACACCGCCCGATGTCTAGGTATGCTGATGATTTGAAAGAAATAAACCCTAAACTTCTGACACAGAATCATTTCACACCATAAGAAAAAGAAGCACTCTTTTTGATGGATGTAATACAACAGAACAGTGTTTTTTGAACTACATGTCAGAACCCATTAGTGCTGAAATCATTTTAATGGGTTGCCAACCATATGGACTAGAACAGAACAAAACAGAAAATATCAGAGTGTACCATACATAATAAAGGACAAGCACTGTTGAGTGAAACCTCTGTGTTTCAGTGATAAGTGTGTGCATGTGTGTGTGTGTACACGTGTGTTTACATTTAGTCATCTGTATTGCCAGGCTGTGGTGTAAATTGTATTCTCAGTAGGGATCATGGTCCAAAAAATTTTAAAGCCACTGAAGAAGAGTGTGATCACTTCAGGGAAGTCCGCTATAAGAATCCTAATTCACTGAACAGTCATGTTAAGGGCTAATTATTCCTGATGAGTGGGAATGTTTTCAATGTCAAACTCTTCCTCTGCATTTAAAACATACTACAATTGACAGGAGGAAAAAGTATGCATAACTTGTCAAGTATACCTGGTCTTTAAAATAAGGTGTATCTGACAATGAATACAGAATTGATCTCAAGATACAGGATGTATTAGAAATCAGAAACATGAATGATTACGTTATTTAGAATGATAACTAACCAACTCCTTTATGAAATAAATGGGGACTGTATGTTTTACACGAGTTGATTTACCAGGGAGCAGAAGAGAAAGGGGCTGGAGAGGAAACTTAGTGGACAGGGATGGTATTACTACCACCCAAAAATTAGATTTTGGAAAAAGATTTAGTTTGACTCCATAGAAAGCTCCACGTTATGAGGCATTCTCTCAATTACTTTCTTCTGAACACCCGAAAGCAAAGAGCCCATTATCTCCAAGATAACAAGAGCTGAAATCAAGCAATTCATTAATGCTGGTTGTGACGACAGATGATTTTAAAGGGAGAAACCATGTCAAAAACATTTTTCCCAGTAAGCCTGAAGATTTCATGAAAAGGAGGGGTAGGCAGATTACTTGAAAAAAATCTGGGGAAGAGAGTCTGAAATGATCACCATTGATATTACACAGGAATGTGTATGGAGGTCACATGATTGAAAAAGGATGGATAAATGAATGAATGAATACATGCATACATGCACGAAGGAGGCCACACTTTTAATACCAATTTAAGTAAATATTTCTTCACAGCTTCCTATATTGGATGTCCTTATCCAAATAATTCAGACGTGCTGGGTTGTGAGATTGTGAATATACACCTATAGGAACAACTGTTCTTATGTAAATGGGCACACAGGGCTTGGGATATAGTTTGTAGTGGCAGCATCATATAAGCATTTAGGAAGTACTGTAGTTTGGGGCTCTGGGGTGGCTTCGTCGGTTAAGTATCTGACTTTGGCTCAGGTCATGATCTCGTGGTTTGTGAGTCTGAGCCCCGTGGGGCTCTGTGCTTGTAGCTCGGAGCCTGGAACCTGCTTCAGATTCTATATCTCCCTCTCTCTCTGCCCCTACCTTGCTCACACTCTGTCTCTCTCTAAGATAAATAAACATTAAAATAAAAAAAAAGAACTACTATATTTCAAACAAGTTAGAAAGTAACACACCAAACGTGGCCTAATGACGAAAAAGCCTCTGAAGTCAAAGGAGCCGGTGAAACAGTGGAATAAACAATATCATACAGTGTGAGAATAGAAGGGTGTCATATTTTTGAAATTGCTGATTTTTACACAATACGATTTTAACTATAAGCAAGTAAGTTAAAAACTGAATACAAGTATACATTTCGCCCTTTATCTGTATCCCTAAAATGTGCTTTTTTCAAGTTGATGTAAAGCCTTTTTAAAAACCATCTCATGGGATAACTGGGGACCACCTTATCATCGAGGGTACCTTATACGTGGGCATATATGGTGACCTGCATCCCACATAACCGAGGCTCCTCGCGGTCCGCACGTGAGTGAACCAGATTGCAGGTAGCTATTGCAATGCATTAAAATTCCTAAATTAAAACACCAATAACTGCTATCAGACTGATTCTTATCTGTTACAAGATTCTTTACGCTCTGTCTGTTCCATGCCGAATGAAGCCCTGCTTCACGTCTCCTCAGCCCCCTTCTCAGCTCTGCGGGACACTTCCCATGCACACTGACAAATCCCCACCTCCAGCCCGCTCTGCCTTCTGCTTATCCACCCCAGGGCTTTCTCTGGTGCCTCCCGGGCTTGCTCAGGCCATTACTGGCACCCCTAAAGTGCTGGGGATTCAGCATGTCTGGTATCACATGATGGATGAACATCCTGGTTTCCCCACCACTTGCTGGACAACGATAAAGTGCATTCTATGCTATCCCAGCGGAACCGAGCCTCCATTGCCCACAATGGTAATCTGCTCATCAGCCCACCTCTTACTGGCTTTCTTTTCTTCCCGGTCTCATTTTCTCCACTCTCTCACTCATGCTTCTTGGGATCACCTCCCCACTAAAACTACTTGCACCCAAGCCACTGTCTCAGGCCCCGCATGCATAAGCTACTTCAGTGTCATGTGGCGATTTTGTGTCCTCTAAACCAGCTGTCTGCACAAGTCAAGGTGGATGAGCTTTACCCTCATTCTTTCCACCTGGATTACTTACATCTTTGGAAATGTCTCATCTATTCCTTTCCCTAAGTACTTGATGATCCCTCACTGATGCAGAGAGTATTTCTGGGGGCTGTAGGGTATGCCCAGATGGACAAAACATGGTTCCAGCCTCAAGGACTTGAGAATGGGACATGAAAGAGGAAGGAAGAAAAGCAAGCCTATAACTGAAGAGGGACTCAGACTGTGGAAGAGCCATGTGGCAGTTCCAGGAGAGGGACAACCTGGAGCTGACTAGAGCTTCATCACTACCCAGACGGAGCCAGTTTTCAAGTTTTCCAGCTTCAATGTTAGCTCAAGGACACCCGTCTTTTTTTTTTTTAATTTTTAAATGTTTATTTATTGTTGAGAGAGACAGAGACAGAATGCGAGTGGGTTAGGGGCAGAGAGAGAGGGAGACACAGAATCCGAAGCAAGCTTCAGGCTCCGAGCCATCAGCACAGAGCCCAATGCAGGGCTCGAACTCACGAGCTGTGAGATCATGACCTGAGCTGAAGTCGGACGCTCAACCGACTGAGCCACCCAGGTGCCCCAACCTGTCTTTTGATAAACCCAGCACTGACTCACACACAGGCCAGCCCACACATGGCACCTGCTGGTACAGCCTTATGGGAGACTGACTGAAAGGCAAAGCAACGCACTGCCTTACAAGTCCCTTAAGGATCCCCAAGCGACTGCTCCACCTATGAGGTACGATATGACACAGCCTGGTGAAGCAAGGAAACCCATGAGGCCTCCCTGCTATTCCTTGATCATGCCAGGCATGTCTGGCTTAGGCCTTTAGCTCCTGACATGCTCTCTGCTTACAAGGTCCTTCCCCCTAATAGCTGTATGGTTCATTCCTCTACTCATTAAACTCTCTGCTCAGGGCCTTCCCTTAACACTCTCTATAAAATAACAGCACCCTCTACATCGTCACGCTCTAGTGTCTTCCCTACTTTATTCTTTATGGCACTTACCATCCCCTGACATATTATATATATTAGCTTATTTATTTTTTAATCTCCCCCCACTAAAAGGTCAGCGATAGCAGCAACTTTTCCCCCTCACTGTACCTCTTGAATCTAGAATAGTTGTCTGGTCTAGAGAAGGGGTTCAAGGAATGTTTGTTGAAGAAATGAATAGATTCTTTCATCATTAGAACACCCCAATCATCACTCAACCACAGATGAAGTGCTATAAACTCATCCAGAATCACGACAGCCCCAAAACTCAAAAGCCTAAAGGATACACAATTATTTTGTGAAACAAAATTTTTTACAAAGCTTCAACATATATAGCAGGTATGAATAAATAACACTTCTTTAATTCTATCATAAACTTGTATGGGCCATGGAATGTAACTCATTCAATGTCTGCGGTGTAAATCAGAAAGAAATCCCAGTATTTTAGATCTTAGATACTATCCCTAGCTTACTAAAAAAATAAATTTATTCATGTATTCGTGTGACAAATATTTATTGACTGCTTATGATGAGTATGGTGTTGAGTGAGGTGCTATATTTGATTTTTCTTTTGAAAAATCGACTTCACGCTCCCCGGTAAAGCCATATCCTGCTGTTACAGATAGAGAAAGCCCATCTTTTAGAAAACACTTGCGTTTTTCCCCCCATTCTTTTACTATATGTTTTACTGATTTAAGTCAGCAATCCCTCAGGGAGAATAGTCACAGGAAATACTTCGGGTGGAGTATTTTTTTTAATTAGCTAACTTTAAAGGTAACCATTTTTCGCTCTTCATTGAGTTTAAGGGAAACGGGATTTAACACTGTGTTTAACAACATTAAATGCCCACAATTACAAAAATCACATAAGTAGTTGTCCAACTCTGCTTACATAGGGCTAATTGGCTCCACTATAAATTCACACTCCCCCAGTGCAGTGGTCCGCATAGTTGGGGGGAAATCTTTTACTCGCCCCTAACTGACTCACTGCTACATTTCCACAAGGCATATTCCAAGTTGTCATTTTGCCCATGGTCTCAACCTGCCCACCTTTGACTTTATTTAGGAGACTGTGGCCAAATTATTCTCTTTCCACCTGAAAGCTCCCATGCTTCTGTCTCAAGAGTCCTTCCTCTGCCCTCCTTCAGGATCCCCCCACCTTCCTGAAGATTCCATTCCATTAGTTTGGAGTCTCTCTTGGATTTTCAATGTCTCTTCTTTCCTATGGATTCTTTTTTCTCTGATGAGAAGGTAGGCCCATGCCTTCTTACGAGAAACACATTACTTTCTCTATAGTATGTCATTTCTCTGATGCATCAAACTCCCCTTCCCTCTCACCACCCAAGTTATTTGAAAGTAAGTCTGTCTTCACTGCTTTCCACATGCACCACACCCCTGACTCTAACCCCCACTTCCACCTGCCTCAGAGATAATTGAGGAAAGTGAAGAGTCAAATCCATTGGCTTTTCCTTTGTTGTGCCCTTGGCCCTATGGGGTGCGCTGTATGAATGATGTAGGAATGGTGATGGCTCCCTCACCTTTCCAGCTTCTGTGGCACCATGTGACTTCCACCATATTGCTCCAGCTGTCCCTTGTTTAATATTGCTCCCATTCTCTTCTTTCTCTTCCCCCCACCCCTCAACATACAGACATCCCCCAAGGATCCTACCCTTACCCTTTGTTTTGCTCCATTTTCTTCCCAGGCCATTGCTGAGACATCAAAATCACTCCTAAGTACAGGACTCACAAATCTCTCTTTGTAGCTTTGACTTCTCTCTGAGACACCTACAGCTGTATTCTAGTCCCTTCATTTGGACAAATCTGTCATGGCCAAAATGAAAGCTCTTTTTTCTCCTCTTCCTCACCCTCCTCTGAACCTCCTCTCTGACAACAGCCCCATCACTGTCTCGGCTGAGCTCAATGATGACTTTTGACTTCCCTTGTCAGTATTTAGATTATTCCCACACCCCACCTGGAGCCCTTCTCTTCTTCTTCTTCCCACTGCCTCATTTCCTCTTACCCTTAATTTGGCAAAGGACTCTATCTGGTCTCCCTCCAACCAGTCTTTTCTCATTGCATTATGTCCAACACATTGCTACAAGGTTGTTGCCCTAAAGCACAGTTCTGACCCTGTTGACCCTCTCTCTCAGAAGCCTCCCATGGCTCCCTGGTACTTACTGACTGAAATCCACACACGGGTTGCTCCACAACCTTGAAAGCCTCTCTTTCTCACCTTCTCTCTCATTACATCCCTTGGCATTCCCTGCACTTCGGCCAAAACACACGATTCTTTGGGCAAACACACACTTTTCTGTCACCAAGTCTCTGCTACTCACTCCTCCTCACACATGCCCTTCCTTCCCTGCCAGCCCAGACACTGCCTGTATAAATCGCAGCTCAAACGTGATCTCTTCCATGTAATGTTCACTAATTCTTCCACTGGAAGTCATTGTTATACCTTGCGAACACCCACAGCATGGGAGAAATGCGGCTTTCTGGGTAATGTAGCCATTTTGCCCATTTTTTTAAGTTAGTGTTTATTGATTTTGAGAGAGACAGAGACAGTGCAAGTGGCAGAGGGGCAGAGAGAGAGGGAGAGAAAGAGAATCCCAAGCAGGCTCTGTGCTGCCAGTGCAAAGCCCGAAATGGGGTTCAAACTCACAAAACTGTGAGATCATGACCTGAGATGAAACCAAAAGGCAGACACTTAACCAACTGGGCCACCCAGGTACCTCACTTTTGCCCCATTTTTATAGTAGTCAATTATGTGTATGCCCTGTCTCTCCTTCCAGGCCATGAATTTCTTCTGGGCAGGATCTAAGTCTCCCTATTCTTCACATCTGTACCGCTCTGGACATCCCCCAAACTCTATTCAAAGGTACAAACAGCCTGAGATCAAGTAGGCAGTTAAGAAATATTTGTAAGTTAATGACTGTAACCCAAAGGGTTAACTTTGGCCTCTAGTCCTTGAAATTCTCTCCATTTTAGTAACAGTTACTTTTTCCTGGTAGGACACAAGCCCCATCTCCCCACGGTACCATAGTTTATTTCTTTTGGCCCCACAGGCCAATTTTCAAATGCCTTTTACTTCCAAGTTTTCTGAAAAACGAACTTCTTTAAGAGACCCAATAATGGAAAAGAAAAGCATTAATGGTACTTTAAGTGAAGAAAATGCATCCGTGCAGAACAAACAGCTTGCTGGGGGCTACAGCAAAAGGTAAGGCTGTTTACCAGACTGAATTATAGGATTCAAGCTATATCATTAACCTTACCAGTCCAGTCTTTGGAAAAGCCAGCCACTGTATTTTTTTTTTTAATTATCACATTTATATTAGAAAGGAAATCACTAATTCCTGCCTGAGTCATCAATTGTGTTGTTGTATAATTCTTCTTCTTCTGAACAGTGTATTTACCTTGTCAATTTCTAACATTCTTAAACTTTCTTGTAAGACCTTTACATCTCTGGATTTTACTTGAAAATATAAAGACAACTTACACACACACACACACACACACACACACAACCTCTTCGAATGCTTTTTAAATATAAGTACTTTTCTCAGAAAGACATTGGCAGAACTGACATGGAGTAAAGAACTAAGATTCAAAATTCATTTTTATAAATCTATCCTTAAATCTTGGAGGAGATCCAACAACCTCACATTAAAATTTTAGAAGGCTTGACTGAAGGACATGGGGAAATGTAATGTCCACAGCTTCAAGAGCACCTGGTCTATATATCATCGTTAATTCAGAGAAGATAAACAGGAAGAAAAACCGTATGAGCACAGCACGAGTTTTATTATTTTTGATGTAACAACAATATCATGCAACCTTTGCCAAAACAAAATTTTTTTTTTAATTTTTTTTTTCAACGTTTATTTATTTTTGCGACAGAGAGAGACAGAGCATGAACGGGGGAGGGGCAGAGAGAGAGGGAGACACAGAATCGGAAACAGGCTCCAGGCTCTGAGCCATCAGCCCAGAGCCCGACGCGGGGCTCGAACTCACGGACCGCGAGATCGTGACCTGGCTGAGTCGGACGCTTAACCGACTGCACCACCCAGGCGCCCCCAAAATTTTTTTAAAAAGGAAAAAAGAGAAAGAACCCTCTGATGCCAACGTGTTATATATTTACTTGGATAGCCATGCCTGCTAGAGGCTTTTCAAAGAGGACTGGGGCAGACAGTTTGGATTCTGACAGCAATGCAGTAGAATTTAAGGTGTTGTGATTTAAATATGTTCTCAGCAGGCTAATCTAGTCACACAACATTTTATAAAGAAGTCTCAAGATATTGAGTGTAGAGGTGCATTAATTCCCACAAATACCGCAGGAGAAATACAGGCACTGGGAGTCAAACTGCAGTGGACACACATATGAATATGCTATCTCCCTATCTCTACCCAAGCCCACATAAGCCTATCTTTATCACACAGAGACAATTAAACAGCTATACTCTCTGGATGCAATTCTGCATCCTGGCTCCCACTGGGTGACTTATTGCCAGCGTGACATTTTTCAAATTCTCTATTAGCAGGCTACCTTGGCTAGGAAAGCAGACCTCACCAACCCAGGACCCCATTATCATGGATCTCAGGAGATTTCAGTTCGTGAATGACATATGGCACCACCGAGCCATTGTGAAAGCTGGAAGAGTGGATGACACCAGCTGTAGAAATAAAGTGTCCCTTTTCCTTAGGAAAACGCCCTGCCTATGTGACGCTGACCAAGGGGGGTACCAAACATTTCTCAGTATGATCTTTTTCTTCTTTCCAAACACTCCCCTGACCCCATCTTTCTATTCACACCTCCAGAGTTCATTCTACAAGAACCAACATAAAGATCACCGGTTCTCCAGCCTTAAGGTTTCCAGTGCTGAAATGTGAAAGGAGAAGGTCTAGTTGACATTCAAAGTTGTGGGGACGGAGAGATGAATGTGGCCATTAAAGACCCTTCTCCTTCAGGTCAGACAAGAGATAAACAATAGAAACTGCAGAGTCAGGGCATCTGAGACCCTTACAGAACAGGGGCCAAGGAGAGAAGTATCACCGGATAGAAGCTCCCTTCCAAACCCCAGAAGGCTAGCAAGCCCAGAAGGGGTACCATTATCCTATTTCCCTGCCTGCCATGCGCCCTAAGCCCACATGCACACTTCCACATCCTCATGTCCAGAAGCCAGAGAAAGGGGAAGTGAGAATCCCTGCACGCCGCCCATCCACACACACGAGCAGAACACAGACTGTACTCAGAATTGCAGGGTCAAGATAACAAACACTGTCCCACAGTCAGCGGGTGACAGCGAGTCAGGGCACCGGCAGATCTCTGGGTTTGGAGCGCAGTTAGGGGAGCGCGGATGCAATCACACGAGTACACACACACACTCACACACATGGGATTTTACAAATCCGCACCTACCCCAGCGCCTCTCTCCACACTCACAGACCAAGTGCATCCTGCCTTCATCGTTGCCATCACCACACTCTCCGGGAGAGTCGCGGCCGAGGGATGAGGGATCCTAGCGGGGATTCCTGGAAATGTCATTCTCCAACACCTTCGGTCCGCCACCCCCATCCCCTTGGCTGTACCTTTTACACACACACACACACACACTCTCTCTCTCTCTCTCTCTCTCTCTCTCTCTCTCCTGCCTTGACTGTCATCAGGCACGCCCGCTGCCCCCAAAACCCCGCATCTCAGCGCGCACCGGACACCAGGCGTCCCTGCCTTCGGCGCCCCCTTCCCCCGCCCCGTTGGCTCCATGGCTAAAGGCATTGCCCCCTGGATGTCGCCGGCTGTCCCCGCTCATCCGCACTATTGTTCCATGCAGCCCCTCTCGCGCCCGGGGGCACCCTTCGGCGAGGACCGGGGCTCCGTCGGGGGCAGCATCGGCGCCGGGCACCCCCCCCCCCACTCACCCACCCCTCCCTGGCGGCGGTACCTTGCCTGACAGCTGGGTTCGCGGGCCCGCGGGAGCAGGCGGCGCTAATGACAGCGCCGGTGCCAAGCCCGGGAATAAAGCTCTGCTCCAGCCGCTCCTACCTCCAGCGCCACCATCTTCTCCCGCCGCCGCCGCCGGGACCGCAGCCGCCCTCGCCCAGCTCCGGCTAGGGCTCGGCAGCCGCCGCTCGGGCCCCTCCGGTCCGCGGCCCCACCCCCTTCTGCCCGCCCGCCCGCCCGCCCCTCGTGACGCGCGCCGGGGCCGAGCCGGGCCGGCCTGCGCGGGAGGGCGCCCGGGGGAGCGCGCGCGCGCACGCCGGCGCTAGTAGCGCCCCTGCCACCCACGCCCACCCGCGCGCACGCGCGCCGCGCGAGCCCGAGGCGGCGAGGCGGCGAGGCGGCGTCCCCCAGCGGCCGCCCGCCCCAGCGCGCCAGCCCCGGCGTGGGTGGGCGTGCGCGGCGCGCGTGCCTGCCGCCGCCGCCGCTAGCGCCCTGGCCCAGCCGGCGAGCCGCGGCGTGCGCGGGCCGGGCGCACGGAGCGGGAAATGCGGCCGCATCCCGGAGGTGCCGGCCGGGGACCTCCGCCCTCCCCGGCGGAAGCCCGAGGGGGTCTCGGTGTCCTCAAGCGGCAGCTGAGGCCAACCTCTGCGCGCAGGACCGCGAAGCCGGGCAGCCGCGTCGGCTCCTGCGGGGTGTTGTCTTTCGTTAATTACTCCCGAGCTTTCCCGCTTCCCAGCCCCGTGAATACCGCCTGCACTTCTCAGAAGAGCAGCCTGACGGTGGCTCCGGCACGCGCTGCAGTCCTGCGTTTGCGCCGCTAGGGGGAGAGCCCTTCGGGTTTGGGCCCGAGCGAAGCTTGGCCGCGTTTGCAGCCCTCGAGGGAAACTGCCCAGTCCTGAGGGCCAGGCGAAAAGCCTCCAGCTTATGATGCCGGGAACGGACCGCCTGGGTTTCCACCCCCCTGCCCCCCCGCTTCTCAATTCTGGTTGGTCAGAACTTGAAATGTATTTGTGGCTGGCTTAGGGCTTCAGCCCCAGATGTGGCCGGGAGGGAGGGGACCTTTGCAGTAGGGAGCAGGTGGCAGGTGCTGTGTGTTAATGAAAAGCAGTGGGCAGGACAGGCCCCCGGAGACCTGGGTCCTGGCGTCAGCCTCACCTGTAATTGGCCGTGTAACACGTGCCAAGTCACTCCCCCTCTTCGGGACAGATTTCTCAGTAATAATAAGTTATATTTGCACGTGAGCCTTGGCTATCCAGATGCCTGGGGAAATGGATCTTTTACCACACCGTGTTTCCAATATTAAGCACAATGCCTTCAGAAGCGTGGGGGGGTGGGGGAAGGCAGAGGCTGAAGCATTCCTGGGATCTTGTTTTAGCTTTAAAATTCATATGAGTTTTGCATTTTACTCCATAAAGGATTTTTCAGATTTTTTCTTTAATAAAGAAAATAATAGATTCTCCCTTCCTGAAAAAATCTTGTAGTAAAATTGAAATACTTACCAGGGAGATGTGTCATGCTTGTCCTGTGACATTACATACCTTTTTTCTTTTTCAGTAAATATTTATTCTGCATGTGTTCCAGACCTGGCCGTCGTCCTCCCAGAACTCACAGCCCCTGGAGCAAACAGGTATCAAACAATCAGACTAACAAATGCAACTGGGATCAACTCTCAAATGCCAAGGGGCTGAGGGTTCACAGGGAAACCTAATCTAGACTCCAGGATTCGGTAAAGCTTCCCAAGGAAATGACCTTTGGGATTGCCCAGGAGAGGCGGCGGTGAAATACTTCCAAGGTAGAGAGATGATATTGTGCAACAGCAGTCTACGCAGGTAGGGTAGAAGTGAGAGGGAATGTGAGACCGGCCAGAGAGGCAGGCGGCAGAAGCCAGAACTTGCCGGACCTTGTGGGCCATTTTAAATAAGGATTTTATCTCATCAACCATGGAAGGTCTCTGAAAGGCTGTAAGGGTTGGGGGCGGGTGATCATGATCTCATGTCATTTCCTATGTGAACAACTGATTCATGGAGGGTCAGGGTCCAGGCGAGAGAAACTCTGACCCCTTGACACATTCTTGCCCATGCTACTCGGTGAGTGTTTTTAGGGTTTTCAGTTTCTACACCACACTGCTTTTGGGGGTCCTTTCAGAGTGCCTCTCTGTAACAGCCCCTGTTTTGTTAACTTTTAATCTGCTGTGGTTTTAGGAAGGAAGTTAGCTAATAGCTTATTAGAATTTCAGGTTAAGTAAGGGGATATAGGTTCTGAGTGAGGAGCTCTTTTCTATGCATACCCTTGGTGCTATTTGGTTTGTTATCTCAGAGATCTTTCTACTTATTTTCTCCTTTTCATTGTGTTCCCAGTGAGGCAAAGCTCCTTGATGCATGAGTGAGAGATACATTATTGCTTTAATAACACCATCCTCTCAAATCTTGCATCACAGATTTTTGTGCAAACTAAAGAAAGTGTGTAAATTACCCTGCAGAGCTTTAAGTGCTATATGAATGAAAGTAATAATGGTTATAATGGCAGCTTAGAGACCTTCATAACTAATTAGTTACCAAATATTAATATCTGGAAAACTCCTTCCTCCTGCCCCATCCTCCCATGAAAAACACAAATATGCCTATTCCTTATGGACAGTGCAAATCCTCATCTCAAGTGCTCATGTTACTCTTTGTGTCTTGGCTGGCAGACAGCTCAAAGCCAAGTTTGCGGGTCATTGCGGGAAATGAGCGGATCCACAGGGCAGTCATATCTATGTCTTAGCTCTTCCTTTGGTCTTGTTCTTCT
This sequence comes from Prionailurus viverrinus, assembly GCF_022837055.1. NCBI lineage: Eukaryota > Metazoa > Chordata > Mammalia > Carnivora > Felidae > Prionailurus > Prionailurus viverrinus. The sequence continues at coordinate 75,854,783 of NC_062573.1, read as the reverse complement.
ATCTCAAGTTTTCCTGTGTTCTCCTAATATATTACACATATTTTTAGAAGGCACTTAAGATATTTGTATCCACCTACTTTTAACGAGGGTCAGAACTGCTATTCAGTGTTTCAGAAGGCAGTATATAAAACATTGGCAACCTGCCAGCCATTGTAGCTGGTAACTATACTATAGCCAAGGGACTGGGGAGTTTTAAATTTTTTAATGTTTATTTATTTATTATTATTATTATTTTTTTTGAGAGAGAGAGCAAGGGATGGGCAGAGAGAGAGGGAGAAAGACTCTCAAGCAGGCTCTGTGCCATCAGACAGAGCCGTATGCGGGGCTCGAACCCATGAACTGTGAGATCATGACCTGCGTTGAAACCAAGAGGGATGCTTAATGGACTGAACCACCCAGGCGCCCCAGACTGGGTTTTAAATTAAAGCTTGCCAAGGGGCGCCTGGGTGGCGCAGTCGGTTAAGCGTCCGACTTCAGCCAGGTCACGATCTCGCGGTCCGGGAGTTCGAGCCCCGTGTCAGGCTCTGGGCTGATGGCTCAGAGCCTGGAGCCTGTTTCTGATTCTGTGTCTCCCTCTCTCTCTGCCCCTCCCCCGTTCATGCTCTGTCTCTCTCTGCCCCAAAAATAAATAAACGTTGAAAAAAAAATTAAAAAAAAAATTAATTAAAGCTTGCCCAGCACTGCATGTGGATCAGAAGTCTCTGTGTATACTAGCTTAGAGCCTTGTATTAGACAAATTTGTCTCCCACTGGCTCATAGATAATTTCCTTTAGTGTGATCTCCGAGCTCCCAAGCTCCATCAGCCTGCCCTGTACATAACAAGCACTATTTGTCACTTGAAAAGAGGGCAGGGATCCAAGAACTTTTACTCACTTAGGTTTCTTTTTGTCAGCAGTGACCTGAAGATTCCAGGATTCACCAAATCCATTCAGACTTCACAACAGTGTGACCACGTCTTTCAGCCTTTGATATGACTCTGGACAGCCAAAACTAGACATGTCTCTTCTGGTAGCAGTAGATACTCTTCCTTGATTTCAAGTTCCTTACTGATTCCCTTCTTTCTCTCTCAGTCCCTGAGCTCCTCAGTCTGAGGACCGGAAGGGTATGTGTAGAACAGACATTCAACACCCTTCGGGTAAAGAGGGTTGTCGTTGATGATTTTAGTTCTGCTCACATTTGGTAATTCAGAAACCTTTCTAATCCACAGAATAGTGCTTTTGTCACAGAATTTTAAACGAATGAACTAAGTTATGAGCTAAGTTACAATTATGAAACGTAGATGTCCTAAACTTTAGTACATTTGCTTTTTGTATGCTGATTCTTATCTCACCAGCCTTTTCTCTGGACGTAAATTCTGTCATGGCTTCAGATAGGTCCCCTTCCTTTCCTTTCTGTTTGCCAAACAGGTCAGGCCCCCTCTTTATTTTTCTTGAATCACATTCACTGTGACCTTGAATGATTTGAATGAGAATTTTGTGCTATGGCTATGTTTATGTGGTACATTGGGAGACACTCTGGTGCCACAAATAGTAATTCTGCCTCGGAAGTTTCCGTATGATCTTTCTGAGTGAAGAGTGTCATGGGAATGTATTTAAAAATTTTTTTTTTGTTAAGTTTATTTATTTATTTATCTGACCAACAGTCAGACAGACACCCAACCAATGGTGCCACCCAGGCGCTCTAACATACTATCTTTTTTAAATGATTATATGCTTCTCCCTGAACCAACCTCCATGGCCAATAATGGCCGGGCTCCCACTCCTGAAGTTGGGTCAGTCCTCCTCAAACCACATGGCTGATGGAGGACAGAGCAAGACCTACGTACCACAAAGAGCAGGAAATGGACAGAGGCAAACAAAGACATCAACTACTCTGTTCATTTCAGGCTTATAATAGTGAAAGATGAAACACTTTAACCTAAATATACAGAATAAGGGAATAGTACATAAATTGACATATCTTTACAGTGTTAAATTATGCATCTGTTAAAGATACCACATCCACAGATTTATTTTATTTTTTTATTAAAATTTTTTTTTCAACGTTTATTTATTTTTTGGGGGACAGAGAGAGACAGAGCATGAACGGGGGAGGGGCAGAGAGAGAGGGAGACACAGAATCGGAAACAGGCTCCAGGCTCCGAGCCATCAGCCCAGAGCCTGACGCGGGGCTCCAACTCACGGACCGCGAGATTGTGACCTGGCTGAAGTCGGACGCTTAACCGACTGCGCCACCCAGGCGCCCCATATTAAAATTTTTTTAATGTTTTATTTATTTTTGAGAGAGAGAGAGAGAAATGAGTGCAAGCAGGAGAGGAGCAGAGAGAGAGAGAGAGACACAGAATCTGAAGCAGGCTCCAGGCTCTGAGCTGACAGCACAGAGTCTGATGTGTGGCTCAAACCCACGAACCATGAGATCATGACCTGAGCCAAAGTTGGTCTCTTAACTGACTGACTCACCCACGCACTCCAGACAGATTTTTTTTTTAATAATGTGAGAAAAAGTTTAAGTTTTCATCTTAACTGAAAAACTCTGGATACAAAATTATGTTGTCAGTTAATTACAACTGTTAAAAAGTGGCACAGAAAATCAAGTACATCAGAATGTTAGTACTAGTCCACTAGACTAGTATGGTTATTTTCCTCTTTTGATGCTTTAGTAGTCTAAAAAATTTCTATAATTTACAATGACAACAATGTGAATAATATTATTTAGAATGTGGCTGTAAAATTAACGTTACCACCAGATGCCATAAAAATAACTATTGCCTCTCTTTGCATTTCAAAAGCATCTTTTTCCAGATTTGATGTATCCTTCCAAGTTTATTTGAGATACCACATACTTCGGGAAAACATTTTCAGGCTGTGTTGCTCTCACTGGTGTACCTTATTATCTGAAAATGTGTTTTTAGCATTAACAGCCTATAGCCTCTCTGCAATGTCAGGATATAAATAGACAAAAATTGATAAAATGGTTTGCTCGTTCTGTTTGACGTCTGTTTCCCAACTTATTTCAGTAGGAAAAAACCTGAATATTATGGTCATCAGATATGAGCACCATAAAATATTGATATATTTAATTCATCCCACAAACTGGGAACACTTTTACTAGAAGAAAATATGACTGTTCTATAAAAAATACAATATTACAACCAGGAGTATATTTCCTTAAAAATAAGAAACTATGAGATTAAGTCCTCGGCAATTTCAGAATTCTTTTTCTGTTCGTATGTGTTTGCTACAGATTTATATCTCTTTGCCATCTTATTAATAGCTACGTGGTAGTAACACCAAAGTTTAAGTAAGATGGATAGGATAAAAATACAAAATTGATATAATTCTAATAACCATTTTTTTCTCTTACCAATTCATAAACCAAGAAATAGGCTACCATTATTCATTTTTGGCAGGAGATACCTCACTTCTGTTTCTAGAATAGCACTGACCTGTGGAAACATGATTTAAAATCACTGCTCTGTTCCTATTATTGGTGTTTTGTTCAGGTATGTTGTATTACCTCCCCAACTAGTTCACGAGCCTTTCAAGATTAGTGATTAGATGTAAACGTCAGTTCTGTTATTACCTTTGCGTCCCCTCCACCAAGCAAGTATATAGTAGGGTACCTATCATATTTGTTAGCTGATGAGGCATTTATTAACTGTCCTTCCAATTACTCCAGTTGGGTTGTTCAAGATTATCAAAGTGATTTGCCTTTAAAATAGTTTCTTTTTCCTTTGTTACTATTTTTGTAAGCATTCAATAGCTTCTGAAAAAAAAAGTTACAGATATCTCTATTGACTCAAAAATAATGAGCCCAGGTAGGGCTTTAATAGGAAATAAAATCAGTGTAAGCAATTTTATCAGACTTTGCCAGCCAAAGGAGATAATCTCTCTGCCTGTCACACACACACACACACACAAATACACACCCTTCAGAGATGGGATCCTGTGAAATTCTATTTAGTTTAAGCCCTACGTCTTGGGAGCTTTCACTATATGGTTGCACAGTATCAGTTTTTAGGATGAACAGTAACAATATAACTAATAGTCACAGACATATTGACAATTTCCAGTTGGTGATACTATTGAAAAGCCACTCGCTATTTATTTATTTGTTTGTTCATAAATGTTTATTTTTGAGGTGGGGGGAGAGCATGGACAGGGGAAGGGCAGAGAGAGAGAATCCCAAGCAGGCTCTGAGCTCTCAGTGCAGAGCCCAACATGGGGCTCGATCCCACGAAGCCACCCAGGTGCCCCAGCCAGTTAATATTTACATCTTCATCCAATAAGCTTCATTAAGCTTCTAATATATATTAGCCACTGTGGTAGGCATTTGAAAGACAAAGCCACATATCACAAGCTCTCTATCCTTGAGGACTTTTCTACATTAAGAAAGACAGGCAGACCTATGGACAAATAATTTTAGCGAATTCTGGGCATGATAAAAGATGTACAAAGCAAGACATGGCCAAACTGTATTTTCACTTTTGTTGCCATCATTGTTTGTTTTGCTAAATACTGTGTATTCAGGAAACTAAGTTCTCTATCTTCTAGGATTCAGGTCTGTAGTTAAACGAACAGTCTTCTTTCCTTAAAAGAAATTTTGTTTCCTAATTGTAAAAAATCTTATGGCCACCTAGATTTGATGGCTTCCATTTAACCAAAAGGTTTCAAGCATCTCCCGGTTGAGAAACATATGTACTTTATTTAAAGCACTAAGGGCAGACAAATGCATTTGCTTCCAGAAAAAATAATAGAGACCATCTCCCTAATGGATAAACCCTGTAAAACTGAAAAGAAAGGACATAGGGTCTTTGACTTTTTCTATCAAAAAGAAAACTGATTTTAAAAAGGGGACATCAGGGCACCTGGGTGGCTCAGTCGGTTAAGTGTCCAACTTCCACTCAGGTCATGATCTCATGGTTCATTAGTTTGAGCCCCGCGTCAGGCTCTGTGCTGACAGCTCAGAGCCTGGAGCCTGCTTCGGATTCTGTGTCTCCCTCTCTCTCTGCCCCTCCCTGTGCTCTGTCTCTCAAAAATAAATAAGCATTGGGGCACCTGGGTGGCTCAGTCGGTTAAGCGGCCGACTTCAGCTCAGGTCATGATCTCACGATCCGTGAGTTTGAGCCCCACGTCGGGCTCTGTGCTGACAGCTCAGAGCCTGGAGCCTGTTTCAGATTCTGTGTCTCCCTCTCTCTGGCCCTCCCGCATTCATGCTCTGTCTCTCTGTCTCAAAAATAAACGTTAAAAAAAAAAAAAATTAAAAAAAAATAAGCATTTAAATAATTTTTTAAAAAATTAAAAAATATATTAAAAAGAGACATTAGTTAGCATAAACTTAAAAGACACTTTCTTCTTTTATTTTATACCCCAGACCCCCTTACCCTTCTTCTGCCTTCTACCTCAAACTCCTATCGTTTTATTAAATGTAACTTGGAGATGCTTGTAGGTGAGGTCAGTTTTGCTGTGGATTGAATTTTGAAAGCACATTGTAATTTTAGGCATTCGTGCAGCCAAGCACTGCCAAACTCGGTAGGCTGTGGGGTTGTGGGAACAGCCGGAACGCAGATGGAACCAAGAAATCTGTTCCTGGAGCAACCTTTTGAGAACCGAGAGATTTTAAGTCCCTCTTAGTAAGGTCTGACAGGTTAAGGAGTAACATGTTCTGGGATTCAGGACAGCAGCTTTTCACCCTTCCTTGCCATTTGGGAATTATTTTCATCCTCACGCTGCTGCAAACCTATCAAGAAAGCAGAATGGAAATGGGTCTCAGTGAGCGGTGTAGCACAAATCTGAAGCTTGGGCAACAAGAAGATTCTCCTGCCGAACGGAAAGGCGGGGCCGTGTTGGTGGGAGGCTGCTGAAACAGCATCAAGTTATCATTCTCGTTCTATTTGCATAAAGCAAGGAATAATCCTTTAGGCTTCTGGGCAGCAGTCTGCTTAAGAAAAAAAAAAAGATGGTTGAGAAATTTCAGCTCTAGACTCTCTGGATCAGTGTTGAATCTTAATGCGACAGAAAGCTAATTATTTCCTAAATTCTTCCATGGATTGCTCGGAGAAGATAGTAATTATTATGGAGAAGAAAAAAAAGTTCCAGGATCAAATAAGCCTTGAGAACCCTAGAGTAAAAACGAAGTTGTTTAATTTGTTCCTGTTGTTGTTGGGTTGGGTTGAGTTGTTTTCATTGCAGAGCTCCTGTGAGCCTTTAATTGTGAATTTCCAGGAAGAGAATAGAGATGTAAGACCTAAAATGTTTAATTGTCCCTTTCTAATTTTGAGGGACTGGCGAGGCTTTGTTATGGCTCTTGTGGTCCCCATCCTTCAAAGACAAATATTATAATAAGATTATAATTAAGGATGAATATGCTAATAATATAATGCTAATTATTATATGAAAAAACATTTTGCTTTTTTTTTTTGCTTCTGATTCAAAAAGAAATTAAAACAGTTTTGTGGCCCCCTAGAAGTATTGAGGACCCTAGGCTTTGTGCCTACTCTAATAGGCAAGTTGACCCTACAGACAGGTGTTACATAGGAGGAGTGAGGTATTTTTTTTTGAAATATAATTTATTGTCAAATTGGCTTACATACGACATCCAGTGCTCATCCCAACAAGTGCCCTCTGCAATGCCCATCACCCATTTCCCCCTCTCCCCTGCCCACCCCCCTCAGTTTGTTCTCTATTTAAGATTCTCTTGTGGTTTGCCTCCCTCCCTCTCTGTTTGTGACTATTTTTTCCCCTTCCCTCCCCCCATGGTATTCTGTTAAGTTTCTCAAGATCCACATATGAGTGAAAACATATGATAATCCGTCTTTCTCTGACTGACTTATTTCACTCAGCATAATACCCTCCAGTTCCATCCATGTTGCTGCAAAAGGCATGATTTCATTCTTTCTCATTGCCTAGTAGTATTCCATTGTGTATATAAACCACATCTTCTTTATCCATTCATCATTTGATGGACACTTAGGCTCTTTCCATAATTTGGCTATTGTTGAAAGTGCTGCTATAAACATTGGGGGTACATGTGCCCCTGTGCATCAGCACTGCTGTATCCCTGGGGTAAATGGAGGACTGAGTTAATGTATAAAACCCACACAATGGAATCAAAAGGCACAATGTGGCATTCCATCAGAGGTCCTGAGATGGTGGGTTACAGGGTCATTCTTTTCCTTCATGCTGTGGTAAGGGGAGTCTTACACATGCACACATGCATGCACATACACGCACACGCACAAGCACACACACAGGCAAGAAAGCAGACTGGAATTCCCATTGTTGATTTTCTGTGAACTGTATCCATTCAGATATGTTCCCTTAAACTAAAATACCATGTCTGCTTTACATGTTCAATGTAAACCTACACAGGGTTAGATACACTAGCTGAAAAAAGAGATTCATAGTTACATCTACATATGAACCTAAACATCCATTCATACTCAGGGCCTCTTTCAGAGGAGAAGTTCCACTGCTTAGATTGATGCCAGAAACCTTTATTATATACAAGACTTTCAATTTGTGGTTATTTTGTCACTCTGAACACACTGGCCAGACATCGAGAGATGAACATTATTAATCCCTCCTTGACACGTAAAGTGGGGGTAAGGAATTGTGGGTAAAGCTCACAGTGACTTGGGCATGATGCCAAATTTGAATTTTTTAGTTATTTTAACCCTACTGCCAAAGATTCATCTTGAAAGATGAATTAGTAAAGAGGAATTTTCCATTTTGTCTAGGGATGTTGAACTCCACAGCAGTAGTATTTTGTTTTTCTGTTAAGAATGTATTTACTCAAAAGTAAATTGCCACATTCTGGTTCAGGGGCTAAGGTAAATAGATCCCAGAAATACACCAACTATATTTGATTAGTGCATCATAAATGTGGCATTTCAAATTAGTACAGAAAAGATGGATTATTTAATGAGTGGTATCAGGCCATCTGATTAGCCATTTGTGACAAGAAGAAACTGGGACTCCATCTCATACTTTACATTAAAATAAATGTTGGATGCTTCAAAAATACAAATGTAAAATAATGAAATCATAAAAATACTTGAATAAAGCATAAATATATGGAGAAGGACTTTCTAAGCATGACACAAACCCAGAATTAGAAAATACTGGTAAATATAACTACATTAAACTTAAAATAAAAAGTCAAAAGACAGCCTTAGGAATTTATGCAAATGACATAATAGAGGGCTATATTCCTTTATATAACAAGAACTTTGACAAATCAACAAGAAAAGACAAGCAAGTAGAAATACAGACATAGTCATTGAGGAGGGCACCTGTGGGGATGAGCACTGGGTGTTGTATGGAAACCAATGTGACAATAAATTTCATATATTAAAAAATAAATAAATAAAACACTTATGACTATTTTAAAAAATAAAATTAAAAAAGCAGACAAAAATTTATTGTTAAAAAATTTTAGTAGAATTGTATTATTTTTCTAAAAGATTCTTTTTCCTCTTCAGGCCCAACTAATCACTGGATATCATATGGCATTGAAGTGCCTCCCAATAGCATTTGTGGTCAGTCAGCCTTTGTCTATACACCCGGCCTCTGTGTGGCTGGTGGTGTGGATGCAACTGAAAGAACTGCCACCATTGGCTTAAAAGTTCATATAGAATTCTTTTATTAAAGACAGAAACCTGGAATCTGTGAGGAGCACATACCATCAGATTCCCCCACTGTGCTGGACACAGCAGTGATTTGTTTCTGAGTCATATTATATATTATAAAAGTATGAACTAATACACTCTCCTTGAGGAAAGTGGGGCAAATATACAAGAGGTGTTAAAACAACTAACAGACCCTCCCCTCATAACAACTACTGTTAGCAGGTATTTTTAAAAATGCTTTTTTCCCTTTTCGTTTTTTAAAAATATGTGGCCATAGTATATAGACAATTGTATATCTTGCTTGCTTTATTTAGCACATTTTATCACATTATTTTTAAAAATCTTTTTTTGGGGCGCCTGGGTGGCGCAGTCGGTTAAGCGTCCGACTTCAGGTCACGATCTCGCGGTCCGTGAGTTCGAGCCCTGCGTCAGGCTCTGGGCTGATGGCTCAGAGCCTGGAGCCTGTTTCCGATTCTGTGTCTCCCTCTCTCTCTGTCCCTCCCCCGTTCATGCTCTGTCTCTCTCTGTCCCAAAAATAAATAAACGTTGAAAAAAAATTTTTTTTAATCTTTTTTTTTTTTTTTTGAGAGAGAGCGAGAGAGCGAGCATGCATGTGTGAGTGGGGCAGGGGCAGAGGTAGAGAATCTTAAGCAGGCCCACAGAGCCCAACATGGGGCTCAATCATACAACTGTGAGATTATGACCTGAGCTGAAATCAAGAGTCAGATGCTTAACCGACTGAGCCACCCAGGCACCCCTAAAAAATTCCTTTTTAAACTACTAGAACTGATAAGTGAATTCAGTAAGTTCGCAGGATACAAAGTCAATATACAGAAATCTGTTGCCTTTCTATGCTCTAATAATGAAGTGGCAGAAAGAGAAATTAAAACAATCCCATTTGCAATTGCACCAAAAATAATAAAATACCTAGGAATGAACTTAACCAAGGAAGTGAGAGACCTCTACTCTGAAAACTGTAAAACACTGATGAAAGGAATTGACAATGACACAAACAGATGAAAAGGTATTCCATGCTTATGAATTGGGAGAACAAATATTGTTAAAATGTCCATACTACCCAAAGCAATCTACAGATTTAATGCAATTCCTATCAAAACCAACAGAATTTTTCACAGAACTAGAACAAATAACCTTGAAGTTTGTATGGAACCACAAAAGAACCTGAATAGACAAAGCAGTCTTGAAAAAGAAGAACAAAACTAGAGGTATCACAACCCTAGATTTCAAGATCTACTACAAAGTAAGAGTAATCAAAACACTGTGGTTCTGGCACCAAAACAGACACATAGATCAATGGAACAGAATAGAGAGCCCAGAGATAAATCCACGATTATATGGTCAATTAATCTTCAACAAAGGAGGCAAGAATATGCAGTGGGAAAATGACAGTGTCTTCAACAAATGGTGTTGGGAAAATTGGACTGCTTTCTTATGCCACACACAAAAATAAACTCAAGATGGGTGAAGGACCTAAATGTGAGACCTGAAACTATAAAACTGCTAGAAGAGAGCCCAGGCAGTAATTTCTCTGACATTGGCCATAGCATCATTTTTCTAGATATGTCTCCTGTGGCTAGGGAAACAAAAGCAAAAATAAACTGTTGGGACTATTCAAAATAAAAAGCTTCTGCACAGCAAAGGAAACAATCAACAAAACTAAGATAGCCTACTGAATGGGAGAAGATATTTGCAAATGACATATCTGATAAAGGGTTAGGATCCAAAATATATAAAGAGTTATACAACTCAACACCCAAAAACCAAGTAATCCAGTTAAAAAAATGGGCAGAAGACATGAACAGACATTTCTCCACAGAAGACAAACACATGGCCAACAGACACCTAAAAAGATGCTCAACATCACTATTCATCAGGAAAATATAAATCAAAACCATAATGAGATATCACTTCACACCAGTCAGAATGGCTAAAATCAGAAACACAAGAAACAAAAAGTGTTGACAGAGATGTGGAGAAATAGGAACCCTCTTGCAGTATTGATGGGAATACAAACTGGTGCAGCCACCGTGGAAAACAGTATGGAGGTTCCTTAAAAAATTAAAAACAGAATTACCATATGACCTAGTGATCCCACTACTGGGTATTTACCAAAAGAATACAAAACCACTAATTTGGAAAGATATGTGCACACCTTTGTTTATTATAGCATTGTTTACAATAGCCAGATTATAGAAGTGGCCCAAGTGTCCATTGAGAGATGAATAGATAAAGAAGAAGTGGTATGTATATGCAATGAAATATTATTCAGCCGTAAAAGAGAATGAAACTTTGCCATTTGCAACAACATAGATGGATCTAGAGAGTATAATGCTAAGTGAAATAAATCAGAGAAAGACATATCTCTCTTATGTGTTATTTGAGACAAAACAAACGAATAAAGAAAAAAGAGATAAACAAAACAGACTTTTTTTTTTCAACTTTTTTAATTTATTTTTGGGACAGAGAGAGACAGAGCATGAACGGGGGAGGGGCAGAGAGAGAGGGAGACACAGAATCGGAAACAGGCTCCAGGCTCCGAGCCATCAGCCCAGAGCCTGACGCGGGGCTCGAACTCACAACTACGAGATCGTGATCTGGCTGAAGTCGGACGCTTAACCGACTGCGCCACCCAGGCGCCCCCAAAACAGACTTTTAAATATAGTGAACAGTATAGGTTACCAGAGGAGGTGGGTGGGGGATGGGTGAAACAGGTGAAGGGGATTAGAGTACACTTAATTGTGATGAGCACTGAGTAATGAATAAAATTATTGAATCACTGTATTGTACACCTGAAACTAATATAACATGCTATTTTAACTATATTGGAATAAAAAGTAAAATAAAAATATCTGGGTTAAAATTTCTTTGTAAATACCATTTTCATGTCTATATAATATTTCATAATTTATCCAGTAACCCCCAGAATAGCTTGACATGTAAGTTGTTTCCAAATTTTCATTAATATAAATGATGCTCAGTGAACTTCTTTATGCATAAAGCCTTTTTTTGTTTGTTTTTCAGGATTTTCCCTTTAGCATGATACCTGAAAGTGGGCATACTGTATTCAAGGATGTTAAGACTCTTGATACAAACAACTAAATCGCTTATTCTTATTTATAGGCCCACCAGTCATGAGAAAGAGTGCGTGTTTTAGGACACTCTTGCAAGCATTTGGTATTATTATGAAAGACAAAACCAAAAACATTTGCTAATTTGATAAGCATTAATTGAAGTCTTTAAAAAAAATTTTTTTTTAAATGTTTATTTATTTTTGAGAGACAGAAAGAGAGAGAGTCAGAACGCGAGCAGGGGAGGGACAGAGAAAGAGGGAGACACAGAATCAGAAGCAGGATCCAGGCTCAAAGCTGTTAGCACAGAGCCTGACGCGAGGCTCGAACTCACAAGCCTTCAAGCTGTGAGATCATGACTTGAGCCGAAGTCAGCCGCTCAACTGACTGAGTCACCCGGGCGCCCCTGAAGTCTTATTTAATTGGTATTTCTTTGCTATTAAGACTGACTATTTTTCTGCCATGTCTGTTAACCACCTTTTTTCCCTCCTTTTGTGAGTGTGTGTGTATGCTCGCGGGTGTCTGTACTGTGTTTATATCCTTGACCAACTTGTCACCTGGGTCTTAGTATTTTTCTTATCATGTTGCAAGAATTCTTCATATATCAAGGGTATTTATAACTATTTTTTATTTGAAATAAACAGAAAATTTGCACGTACAGTGTAAAGAACTGCAACATTCATTTTGTTTAATGTTTATTCATTTTTGAGAGAGAGAGACAGAGAGCGAGAGAGCACAGTGTGAGTGGGGGAGGGGCAGGGAGAGAGGCAGACAGAATCAGAAGCAGGCTCCAGGCTCTGAGCTGTCAGCACAGAGCATGACTTGGGGCTCGAACTTACTGACAGTGTGATCATGACCTGAGCCAAAGTCTGATGCTTAACCTACTGAGCCACCTAGGCGCCCCCCCCCCCACCCCCCGCAAGCAGTTTATTGAATAATACTTTCCTGTTGTGGGTTTGCAGTCCCCCATTCATTCTTGAATGTAGTAAAGCCTGTTTTGTACATGTGTCTGTCTACCCTTATGCTTGTACTCTATATATGTCTTAAATTATTATAATTTTATGTAAGTCTGTTATAGTCACTTCGTTATTTTTCCAAACTTTGTAATCATTTTCTAAAGAAAACTGTGACTTTAATTGGCATTGAGTAACACATATAAAATATGATTCACAAATTTACAAAATTTGTTCTTTCCATCGAAGAACATGAAGTCTCTCTTGATATCTCTCAGCATTTTTGTGGTTTTCTTCATATAGGTCCTCTGCATTTCTTTGGAGATTAGAATACATTGTGAATAGAGTCTTTCCCCATTGAATTATATTATGTTTTGTAACTGATTACTGCTGCTGTATTAAGAACAAGCAAATTTATGCTGTCTTCTAATAACAAAGAACCAATTGCATATTTATGTCTAGCATCTTATTGAGCTTGAATCAATTCTAGAAATTTCATTTTATGTTCATGGCTTTTCTAGTATATAATATCATCCATAAGTAATGATAATTATGTTTCCTCTTTTCCAAAATGTAGATCTCATTTCTGTGCCATTTATTATTTGCATTGACCAGAGTTCTAACCCAATGTTAAATAATGTGAAAATTATATACCTGATTTTATTTCCAATTTTAATGAATATGTTTCTGTGAGGAATTATGTGGCTATTGGTTTCAGAGAGGTTTTTTTTTTTTTTTATTAAGGTATTGGCCTTTAGTCCTGGGTTATTAAGAACTTTTTAAAGCAATCAGGGATTTTGTTTGTTTGTTTGTTGTTGTTGTTTTTGGTAATAACAAATAGTCACAACCATTATTTAGTTTTATATAAACCAACATGACATACAAGTTCACTGAATTACTTTTCACTAGAAGTCATACTGTATACATATAGATTATATCTTGTTTTTCTCTAAAGCAAATGAATTCATGGCCATGAAAATATGAATTCGGAAAAGTGGCCCAGTAATCCTCAAATATTAAAGTAATGCCTGCCTGAAAAATAGAACTATAAAGAGCACATATGGAGTATACAGAATCTGAAAGATTGAGGGGGGCAAATATCCTCTAAATTTATCAGGTTTTAATAAGGTTCAGTTGCTTTTTATTTTTAAAAATTTTGTACTTAAATATAGTTGACATACAATGCTATATTAGTGTCAGATGTACAACATAGTGATTAAGTAGTTCCATATATTAAGTAACGTTCACCTCGATTAAACGTTATCACCACCTCTCACCATACAATGCCATTACGATGTTGACTGTATTCCCCACCTGCACTTTTCATCTCTGTGACTTATTTTATAAGTGGAAGTTTGTACTTTTTAATCTTTTTCACCTATTTTGCCCATCCTCTTAACCCCTTCCCCTCTGGCAACCAGTTGGTCCTCTGTATTTATGAGTCTGTTTCTGTTTGTTGTTGGATAGTCTTCACTTTATTTTATGCCTTTTCAGAATCAACTGAAATAATCTAGGCATTTTTTTCTTCCTTAGTTGGGCTACTGATATGGTATGTTAATATAATGTAAAATATTAAACCATCTATAAGTACCTAAGGTACATTAGACTTCCTTTCTATATTATGTATTATCAATTATTTATCTGTTTGGTTTTCTGTAGAAATAACTGTTCCCACCCCCCCGCCCAGTTTGTCTCAGTGAACTGAAGGCTGCTTATCAGGATACAAAGACTATGATAGGATAGGAAAAATGCAAAACAGGAAATGATACATTGGATAGGACAGCAAGAGATTACATGGCTAGGAAGTGATAAAATCAAGTTCAGACTTCAGAGTATGTGCTCTTTCTCTACTCACTTCCTCTAGGAGTACCTGGCTTTCTGATTCTCTTCTAGCTTGATCCTAGGGTAAGAATGCATGGATCTTTGTATCCTTCGGAAATTCCCCATCACCACTGTGTTTCTCACCTGAGATTTTACAGTGAATTTGCATTCTGTAATGAGTACCCATGTTCTGGTTATTTTGTGTGGCCAGCCAAATAAACACATCTGCCTTACCAACAAGTTTAACTGGGGTCAGACCTATATTCTCTCATGGAAATGAGGGACCTACAGAAGATCTGGTGCCCTGAATAAAATGGCCCCTCTGACAGAAATGAGCAAGGGAGAGTTCTTGGAGGAAGATTCAATTTTTTTCTTTACAAAGAGCTTTGGATCCCCTTTAACAGAGATTAAAGGGTGAGCTTTGGTGCCAAGCGTTGTTGCTTATTATATCATGGCTATAGTATTTTTAGTTTGAATATTTTTAAGGCAATAAAACCAGATACTTGCTTTAGTCATGAAACAAACAAATCATTGCTCCTTTAAAAATTACGAAGAGAACACCTAGCTTTAAGCTATGTTATTCTGGATGCACTATTCAAGATGAAGCATATGTATAACGTACCTCTCGGTAACCGAATGAGTTCGCTTGTAAGGGTTTATTATTTTAAACGTGTTTAAGCTTTGGGAAAGAATTCTATAATTATTAACTTCGTTCCAGAATAATTCATCTCCAATACTTCTGTAGTGGCAGCAATTAGGGAGCAGGGTCAGTTGTTTTTAAAGTTATTGTTAGTTTGAGATAAGATCATAGTTGTGCTGTCTGCACATCAAAGAATGCTTGTCTTTCTTTTATCTCCTACATTCAGCTCATCCCAAAATGGGAGACTCATTCAAAACCAGTTAAAAAGCAACCGTGTTTTATCCTGTTGGAAGAATTTAACCATCTGTGAAGGGGCCATTTTTCTGAGTGAGACTCTTACAGTAATCTGCATGGGGTAGATTCTTCAATGGCGTGAGGCTGTGTGAGTGCAGCTTAGCTTAGAACCAATTCCCATCTGTGGAATTATAAGCCAACACATGGAATAAACAACTAATAGTCTAATATTGGCCCTAGAGATTGCTCCTCAAGGAATAAAGCATAAACAAAAGCTTGAGGTGAAACAGTTGTACCCAAAAGCCATCTGTGTTTACGGGGACCATCATGTACCACCTGTGAAAGCCATCTTTATCATTTTGAAGGGTGGCCAGTGGAAGAAAAAGTAAAACATTGATCTCTTCAAATATTTACTGAACTTAGAATCTGTGCCAAATGAAATGTAAGAAGTTCATTCCCTGGAAAAAAATTTAAGTATCAACTTTGATGAAAGAAGAGTATTAACTTTTTGGTCATTTTGTCATGTTACCAAATATGTTGGCAAATGGAATTTTTAGAATGTTAAAAACATTTTAATCAATTTTTCAAATTAAGTGTTCATTTTGCTGATTTTGTAAACTTTTATTAAGGTTTTAAAAAATATTTGAAAACTTCTCTGATTGGTTTCCAAGTTTTCAAAATCCTACCTTTGAGATTCAACATTTTCTACTCTTTATGCTGATTATATGGACAAATTAGTGTGATGTAATGTTAAATTTTCTAAAAAGTAGGATCCAACATTTTGTTATTATTATTATATATAAAATGTATATTCAAACAATTATTAGGATTGTGGCAACTCAAGTAAATTTTTTTTCTGTTTTTCAAACTTAAATATTGCTTCTATAATTAGATAAATTTGACATTTACGTATTTTGCCATTGATTTAATTTAAAAAACAGAATTCTAGATTCAGTAACAATATTCTCACAATCTTACAGTGTACTGCTGTGTTCAACATGGTTCAAATTAAAGCATTATGATTGAAATGAACAGATCCAGAAGCCACATTTAAAATATTTTTGGTTTTATTAATGTTTCCAGTTAAAACTTCCGTTCAGTAAAGATGACATATTCTTAAATTTGACATGATGTTAACAATTCCACTTTACAACGTAATCACACCTACCCATGTCTGTCCAATGTTTACTAAAATAATAAGCCAAATTATGTTGGCTTCCATTGTTAGCCTTTGAATGGTTTGCTTCCCAATGAAGTAATCATACTCTTGAACAGAGGTTACAAATTGGCAGCTGTAGCTGTGTATATGAGGCCAGGGGGACAGTTTTATTAACTGTCCATGATGTTTTAAAAGACAGTGCAACCAAGTAAAAATACAAGGAGCTCGGCATGTAGTTTTACATCCAGCCACTTTTACGCATTTACTCTAACCACATACTGTCGTGGTCATTGGAGATTATGACATTGCTCAAGGTTAGGCCAGTAAACGAGCTGGAAAAGTGGTCTCAACACTTTTAGATTTTTTCCCTTCTGGTCCCTTCTTTCAGTTTTGATATATATTTACTTATACTCCTTAATCTACTTTGCTACAGACTCAAGCAACCCAATAAATCCCAAAGTGTATTTATTCCCATTTAGTTATAAATCCACTTTGTAATGTTTTTCCCTTGTTTGAGCCGAAGGTTCAACTTTCTCCCTGATGCCTAATTTGGATACATGATGGCCATCTGAATCTATTATTTGGACAAATAACCCAATGTGCTTTTTCAGGTGGCATATTGTATCAGTATGGTAAGAGGTATTTAACTACACATTCTTTAAAACCATTAACATCATAAGAAAGATAAAATAGAAAATGAAAGTCTCTCACAATTCCACATACTCGCTAACACTTTTTTTTTTTTTTAGTTTATTTTTGACAGAGACAGAGTGCGAGCATGAGTGGGGATGGGGCAGAGAGAGAGGGAGACACAGAATCTGAAGCAGGCTCCAGGCTCTGAGCTGTCAGCACAGAGCCCCATGCGGGGCTTGAACTCACAGACTGCGAGGTCATGACCTGAGCCGAAGTTGGACACTCAACCGACTGAGCCACCCAGGTGCCCCTCACCAACACTTATTTTTATATTATTATTTTGATAGCCACCCATATGAATGTGAAGTTGTATCTCAGTGTGGCTCTGATATGCATTTTTTCCTAACATTTATTGGACATTTGTGTATCTTCTATGTAGAAAGATAGAAGGTAACTCCTTTGCCCACAAGTTAATGACTTGCCCCCAAGTCATTTGCTTTTCATGGTTGGCTTCTAAGTGTTTTTAATATATTCTGGAGACTAATCTCTTAGAAGATATATGAGTTTTAAATATTTCCTCCTACTCTGTGGGTTTTCTTTTCACTTTCTCGACAGTGTCCTTTTAAGTACAAAAGTTTTTAATTTTTTTTTAATATTTTTTTTAACGTTTATTTATTTTTGAGACAGAGAGAGACAGAGCATGAACGGGGGAGGGTCAGAGAGAGGGAGACACAGAATCCGAAACAGGCTCCAGGCTCTGAGCTGTCAGCACAGAGCCCGACGTGGGGCTCGAACTCAAGGACTGTGAGATCATGACCCGAGCCGAAGTCGGCCACCCAACCGACTGAGCCACCCAGGCGCCCCCAAAAGTTTTTAATTTAGAAGTCCAATTTATCTGTTTTTTCTTTTGTTACTTGTGCTTTTGATGTAACAACAAAAACATTGCCCAATAAAGGCCACAAAGATTCATACCTATGTTTTCTTCTGAGAGTTTTATAGTTTTAGCTCTACATGTATGTCTTTTAATCTTTTTTGAGTTAATTTTTATACGCGGTGTGAGGTAGAAATCCAAATTAATTGTTTTGGATGCATGTTGATATGTAGTTGTTTGAAAAATCTTTTGTTAAAAAGAGTATTTTTAGGGTGTCTGGGTGGCATCTGACTCTTCATCTCGGCCCAGGTCATGATCTCACAGTTCATGAGTTGAAGCCCTGCACTGGGCTCTGTGCTGATTGTGTGAAGCTGCTTGGGATTCTGTCTCTCCTTCTTTCTGCCCCTCCCCTGCTTGTGCTCTCTAGGAAGGAAGGAAGGAAGGAAGGAAGGAAGGAAGGAAGGAAGAAAGGAAGGAAAGGAAGGAAGAAGGGAGGGAGGGGGGACAGGGAGGGAGAGAAGAAAGGGAAGGAAGGAAGGAAGGAAGGAAGGAAGGAAGGGAGAAAAGGAGGAAGGAAAGGAAGGAAGAGGGGAGGGAGGGGGGACAGGGAGGGAGAGAAGAAGGAAGGAAGGAAGGAAAGAAGGAAGGAAGGAAGGGAGGGAGGGAGGAAAGGAGAAAGGAAAGGAAGGAAGAGGGGAGGGAAGGGGGACAGGGAGGGAGAGAAGGAAGGAAGGAGGGAAGGAAGGAAGGAAGGGAGGAAGGAAGGGAGGAAAGGAGGAAGGAAAGGAAGGAAGAGGGGAGGGAAGGGGGACAGGGAGGGAGAGAAGGAAGGAAGGAGGGAAGGAAGGAAGGAAGGGAGGAAGGAAGGGAGGAAAGGAGGAAGGAAAGGAAGGAAGAGGGGAGGGGGGATAGGGAGGGAGAGAAGGAAGGAAGGAAGGAAGGAAGAGAGGATGGGAGGAAGGGAGGAAGGGAGGGAGGGAGGGAGGAAGGAAAGAAGGAAAGAAAAAAAGAGTATTTTTCCCCATTGAGTGGTCTTGGCACCCTTGTCAGAAAACAACTGACCATATGTGCATGGTTGGGTTGTGTGTGTGTGTGTGTGTGTGTGTGTGTGTGTGTGACTCTCAACACAATTCAGTTGACTTACATGACAATCTTCATGCCAGTACCACACTGTTTTGATTACTATAGAGCTTTGTAGTTGTTTTTGAAATGGAAACTGTAAGTCCTCCTGCTTTGAACTTCTTTTTTAAGGATTGTATTGGCTATTTTTGGTCCCTTACAATTCCATATAAATTTTCTTTATCAGCTTAATTTCTTAAAAGTCAGGTAGGATTCTGATAGAGATTATGTTGAATCTGTAGATGAGTTTGGAGAGTATTGCCATCTTAACAAAGTTCAGTTTTCCAATCCATGAACAATATATGATGCTTTTCCATTTATTTATATTTCTTTCATTTCTTTCAGCATTGTTTTATAGTTTTCAGAGTATGTATTTTGCACTTATTTTATTAAGTGTATTCCTGAATATTTATTCTTAGGAACACATATAAACTATGGACTAGGTCTTTCTCTCTTTTTTTTAATAATTTAAAAAAATTATTTATTTTGAGACAGACATGGGGAGAGAGACTGCTGGGGAGGGGCAGAGAGAGAGGAAGAGAGAATCTCAAGCAGACTCTGCATTGTTAGCATGGAGCCCAATGCGGGGCTCAAACCCATGAACCATGAGATTATGACCTGAGATGAAATCAAGAGTCAGGATGGGACACTCAACCTCCTGAGCCACCCAGGTGCCTGTGGGGGTAGTTTTAGGTTCACAGCAAAACTGATTGGAAGACAAACCGATTTCTCATCTACTCCCTGCTTCCACACTTACATAGCCTTCTCCATTATCAACATCCCCCAACACAGTGGTACATTTGTTACAGTTGATGAACCTACCTTAACATGTCATTATCATCCAAAGTCCGTGGTTTTTACTGGCTTCTTTTGCTTAGTAATGTGCATTTAAATTTCCTCCATGCCTTTCCATGGCTTGATAGCTCATTCCTTTTTAGTGTTAATATTTCATTATCTGGACAGACCACAGTTTATTTAGCCAGTCTCTTACTGAAAGACATTTTGACAGCTTCTAAGTTTTGGCACTTATGCATAGGGCTGCTATAAAAATCTGTGTGCAGATTTTTGTGTGTATCATAAGATTTTTATTCCTTTGGGCAAATACCAAAGAGCTTAATTGCTGGATTGTATGGTAAGATTATGTTTAGTTTTATAAGAAATTGCCAAACTGTCTTTTCAAGTGGCTGTACCATTTTGCATTCCTGTGAACAACGCTGCACATCATTGCTGGCATTTGGTGGTGTGTTTTGGATTTTAGCCTTTTAAATAGGTATGTAGTCGTATCTCAGTGTTTTAATTTGCATTTCCCTAATGACACGTGGAGCGGAGCTTTGCCATATGCTTATTTTTTATTTGCGTATCTTCTTTGGTGAGGTATCTGCTAAGGTCTTCAGCCAAGTTTTAATCAGGTTGTTCATTTTATTATTTTAGAGTTTTAAGAGTTCTTTGTATGTTTTGGATAACAGTTTTTTATTAACTATATCTTTGGTAAATATTATCTCCCAGAATATGGCGTGTCTCCTCATTCTCCTGAAATCATGTTTTTATAATCCATTCTTCCAATTTCTGCCTATTACTTTGAGTTTAATCCATTTACTTTTCATATACTTACTGACAAGGTAGGATTTATGTCTGTCACTTGGTTTTCTCCATGTCTCTTATTTTGCTCCTTAGTTATACCACAGTTGCCTTCTTTGTTATATATTTCTCAGTGCACCATTTTAATTCCCTTGCTTCTATTATGCATACTTTTGACTTATTTTCTTAGTGACCACCCCAGGAATAGGATTAGCATCTTAATTTAGATCAGTCTAGGTTGTACTGACGCCAGCTTAGTTTCAGTAGTATACAAAAACTGGTAAGCTGTATAGCTCTGTTCTCCACCCTTTTTCTATTTCGTCATGGCCTATTTCTTAATACATTGTAGATCCAAGAAAATAAATTTATAATTATTGCAATACAGTTACCTTTTAAGTTAGAGGGGAAAAGAGTTACAAAGGGTATGTATGTAGTTACATACTATGTACATACATACTATGTAGTTACTTTCACTGGCACTTTTAATTTTTTCATGTGGAAAGTTGTAGTGTCTTTTCATTTCAGCCTGGAGGCCTCGCTTGCACATTTCTTCCTACGGCAGTTCTGCTAGTGATAAACTCTGTTTTTCTCTGGGACTGTCTTAATTTCTTTTATTTTTGAAGGTTCATTTTACCAGATATAAGATTCTTGGTTGAGTTTTTCTCCTGAGCACTTTGAAGATACCCGCTAGTGCCCTCTAGAAGCTTCCATGGTTTCTGATGAGAAATCACATGTTGATCTTACTGAGGACCCTCTGTACATGATAAGTCTCCTCTCATGCTGCTTTCAAGATTTTCTGTTTGTCCACGGGCTTTTGACAGTTTGGTTATAATGTATCTTCAATGTGGGTCTTTTTGAATATGTTCCGCCTACAGTTCATTGACATTTTTGGATTTGTAGATTTGTGCTCTTCAAATATTTTCTTCTCCTTACTTTTTTCCCTTTGAGGACATCTACAATACATACATTGGTCACTTTGATGGTGCCTCACAGGTCCCTTAGGCTCTATGTACTTTTATTCTTTTTCTTTTTGTTTCTCAGACTGAATATGTTGTCAGTTGACATGTTTTCACTCATCCTTTCATCTTATTTGAATCTGTTGGTGACCCCTGTGGTTTTTTTGGTACAAAAACTACAATTAACTATTCAACTTTGCAGAATCTCTGTTTCAGTCCACTTATGTATCTGTCTTCCCAGAGGTATGTCAGCTAGGTAGGGTTTATTTGGCTGAGTTTGAGCAATTTCATTCCCTTTAAAATACCCATCACTATTTGGTGAGGCATGGTTCTCATTTTGCTTTAGTTCTTTAAACATGGTTATTTTAGTTCTTTGAACATATTTAAAATAGCTTGTTTAAAGATTTAAGTCTAATGTCTTTTTTTTCTCAAGGGCAATTTCTATTGATTGCTTTTTTCCCTTGGGTATCAGCCGTAGTTTCTTTCTATGTATTATATTATTGTTACAAATCCGACACTTTGAATAATATAATGTGCCAGATCTGGGTATCAGATTCTCCTTCATCCTCATGGTTTATTGTCACTAATTGTTGTTGTTTAGTGACTTTTCTGAACTACTTTTGTAAAGCCCATATTCTTTAAAGCGTGTAGCCACTGAAGTCTCTACTCAGTCACCCAGTGGTCAGCTGATGATTGGACAGAGTCCCTTGAATCAAATCTCTAGTTCTTGCTGAAGGGTCCTGAGTGCATGTTGCAACAGGCAGTTTATAACTGTCTTAGCCTTCACTTCCTGCTTGTGGAGTGAGAGGTGAAAGCTATGGCCTTCTCAGGTCTTTCCTGAGCACACACACATTCCTATAAATTTGCATGGCCTTCTAGATTTAAAATTTCTACTGATCATGTCCTTATTATTAGGACTTTTTTGTGTCCTGTCCAATACAGTCAGTCTACCTCAAGGATGCAAAAATATTCTCCTGTTTTCTAGTGGTTTTATGTGTTCTTAGTTTTATGTTCTGTTCTGTGATCATTTTTAATTAATTTTTGTATATTTTTTGAGCTAAGGGTTGAGGCTTATTTTTTTCATATGGTTATTTTATTATTGCAGCACTATTTATTAGATTTCCCCATTGAAATGACCCTGATGGCCTCAGTCAAAAATTAATGGACTCTACGTGTGTAGGTCTGTTTCCAGGCTCTATTTTGTTCCAAAGATTTGTCTAGTCTTATGCCAAAACAATAGTCTTGATTACTATAGCTTGAGAGTAAGCCAG
This sequence comes from Prionailurus viverrinus, assembly GCF_022837055.1. Classification (NCBI taxonomy): domain Eukaryota; kingdom Metazoa; phylum Chordata; class Mammalia; order Carnivora; family Felidae; genus Prionailurus; species Prionailurus viverrinus. The sequence continues at coordinate 75,831,830 of NC_062573.1, read as the reverse complement.
CTTTTCAAGATTGTTTTGGTTACTTTAAATCCTATTCATTTTCATATAAATTTTCAAGTGGTTTATCAATTTCACTGAAAAAACTAATTGAAAAGTTGATAGATTATGTTGAATTTACAGGTCAATTTGGTAGGAATATTTCATAGACTATGTATTCCACAAAAAGTGTACTTTATTTAAAAATAACTTTGTCCTCTAAAAGGTATTTTTCTTTTATTGTGAATAGAACATGGAGAAAAGTACATAAAATATATAAGACATGTCCACATGGCCCAATTCAAGACACAGAATCCTGCCAGAAGTCCAGAAGTTCCCTATCTTGATCCCATCCTTGATCATGGTTCTGTTCTTTCCCAACCAGATGCAACTGGTTGAGCTTTATAATAATCATGACGTTTATAATCATAATTTTCTTGCTTTCTTTGTAGACTTGACTATTTTTAAAATTTTACATGAATGAAAATCATATATGTGCATATGATTTCAGTATATATGTTTCTTTTACCTTCATTCCTCAAAGAACATTTTCTGTATGCAGAATTCTATAATGGCAGTTACGTAATTCCAGCACATTAAATTTATCATTCCCATACCTTCTGACTCTAACAAGAAGTTAGCTATTGACTTAATGTCTTTGTCTTCAATTACTTGTAAGATATTATCTTTCTATTGGTGTTCTGCAGTTTCAGTATGATGTAGATTTCTTTATCCTGCTTTGAAAAAAAATTTTTAGTATTTTTTCCAACATTTTAATTTGTGTTCAGTAGGAGTGTTTGTCCTGCCATTGTTGGAAATGGTAATTAACTTCAATGTTTAAAATAAAATCAGAATCTTAAACTTCTCTATAATTTCCTATTTTTTCTCTATAACATCCTTTTAAAAATTAATTTATTATGACATTTTTTCATGTAATTTTATATTCTATTTTTGTGAGTGCATATACCACCACTGTAGGAAAATACCAATTTACTGAATCTCCTACTGTGTATTCAAGTTGTTTCTGATTTTTACTAACAAATGCCACACAAAATGCTTTAAACTTAAAAATTTCTTCACATGGAATAACTAATATTAAGACTCATGAGATCAATGTTACAAATTAGGTATGTCGCAACTTAGTTACAAACAAGAAAAAACTGGTGATTTTTGCTCTAGGGGACCTTAGACTGTAAGCGTCTACAAAATTTCCTTGAAAACAGAGGGGTGACTGATGCTGCACCAATACCAATTACTCACCAACCTTCCAATATTCTCTCAACATGTCTACAGAGATCACTAGCGATTTAAGAAATATGAGAACACAAAAATAATATGATGGAGGCCCAATTTCAGCCCACAGTTAGCTCCCCTACACAGAGAGCGGACCTTTCGTTAATCATACTGTAATTACCCTGAGAAGCAAATAAGGAATCTGATACAAGAGATTTGTGTATCTTTGGAGGATTCTGATAGTAAAAGTATAAATTCAGAAGTATTATGTCTGTTCTTCAGGTAATTATAAGGAGTGGTAAGGGAGTTCTTCCTGGTAGCCAGGGTTACTCTAAGAATCTTTCTGTGAAAGAAAAGTTAGTACAGTAATTATTGCTTCTGTTTTCAAATTCTGTAGCATAGGGCATATATAATAATACTGTACTTCTCATAAGAAAAGGGCATACTGTAACTTGCTATCTTAAATAAAGCTGATGCCCAATCTAGCCATTTTGGAGTAGAATGGGAAAGATAGGAACCCTGCCACTTTTTAAAAAAGCAGTAACAACAAAAAAACAAATCACTGCTTCTTCTCCTAAAACAAACAAAACAAAACCAAAAAACACCAAAAGCAAAAATTTGAGGTTGCAACATGAGGAAAGTGCTAAATATATACAAATGATGAATGGCTTATCATATTTAAAAATTTTAATTAGCTAGTGTATCATCCTGCGTCTGTTTTTACTGTTAATCTTTCATTTCAAGAAGCATCCTATTAGGTAAAGCAATTTCCCAGGGACGCACTTTGCTAATATAAATTGTTGTCACACTTCTTATATAATCTGCCTACTAACTCAAACCAACACTGTCTTTAGCAAGCTAGTTCCCTTCCTTAGCATATCAAAGCGAAAACATTGTTTGTGGTACTTTGGCAAGATGCAAATAAATTCTGTACCTTGTTTCCTATCAAAAATAGGCATAGGTAATAATAGTGCGTTATTTAAAATATAATCCTAAAGAGTCATGGGACAAGGCAGCAAAGGCTTTTCCCACAAAACAACTTTTTGAGTATTTAAAATCTGAGTAAAAAAAGTATCCACGTCATCAATACTTTTCAGAGTATACTTAGGTATTAAAGCCATTTAAATAACTGTAAATGCTGTGTCCAGCTTAAAATATATGGAAGTAAGGTTCCAGGTTAAGAAAACATGGGATAGAACCCCGAAATAATCAAGTAATTCTCTGCTCTATGCCTTCATTTAAAATGTATGAGAAAAAGCATATCTAGTTATAATGACTTTCATAAGTCAATTAGTCATTGTTAATGCACTCTAAAGACAAGTGTGACAGTTTCTCTAATTTGTTTTCGATATTTTTTTAATGTCCTAGACACAAATGACATTTTTAATTCCTTCTACAAGCGTAAGTAATCAAATCAGTTGGTTTCACTTAGACAACAGCTCACACATCCATCCCATTACCACCATCACAGCAATTAAACAGGACTGCTTGGCAGAATGGAGTGGAGTTTAAAACACCAAAACGAGTTGGGGCCCCTGAGTGGCTCAGTGGGTTAGGCGTCTGACGTTGGCTCAGGTCATGACCTTATGGTTTGTGAGTTCAAGCCCCTCATCGGGCTCTGTGCTGACGCTCAGAGCCTGGAGCCTGCTTCAGATTCTGTGTCTCCCTCTCTCTCTGCCTCTCCCCTGCTCGCATTGTCTCTCTCTCAAAAATAAACATTAAAAATTAAAAAATATAAAACACCACCACCAAAACAAGCAAAAATAAACGCACACTTTCACTCATCTTAGGAGATGAAAAGTTTACTTAGAAATTGCAAACATTTAGCAAAGTTAAGACATAAACACTATTTTTCATATTCTACAGAAACACAATAATTTATAGCTGGCTTGGTACATGATCACATGATAAAAACAATCTAATGAAAAAAAAAAAAAACAAAAAACGATGGTTCATTCTACTTTTCTGCCACTTGTAACAACTTAGTAAGTGTACCAGTAAGTACTGGAAGACAGATGCATAGGAAGATTAGAATCCTAGGGCTGTTTGTTAATACACATTATTAGAAGAATAATATAAAAACAAAACAAGTACAGATACACAATTAACATGCAATTTAAGCTATTATTTTGAAGAGACAGGACTGAATTTAGTGAACACATTGAAAAATGTGTTAATAATGTGTTGTTATAATGAGCATAGCATGGTATTTTACATGGCATGGAATTTCTTCCTCTTTAGATAATGCTTGGCAAATTGGAACAGATTGAGCTACTTCTACAGCAAATTTAAAATGTAGACAATGTGGGTAATTGTATTAGATACTTTTCTAAGTATACTAATTTTTAAAGTACCATAATTTCATGCCTACCTCACCATCTCCCCAATTTAAAATAAAGTCAAATTTTGTACCCTATGAACCTGCACCGTCCGATATAGCAGCCCTTAGCCACACATGGCTATTTGAGCACTTACAAAGTAGCCAGTCAGAACTGACAGGCACTGTGAGTGCAAAATACACAATGAATTTTTTAGAAACTTACAAGGGGGGGGGGGTGGGAAGCAAAATATCTCCATAATTTTGTATACTGATTACATAGTGAAATATTTTTAATATATTGGGTTAATTAAAATAGTTAAGTTAATGTCATGGATTTCTTTTTTAATGTGCCTGCTAGAAAATTAAAAATTACATATGTGGCTCCCATTTCTTCCTACTGGACAATGCTCATACAGATAGTCTACAGTCACTTACTAGCCTTAGAATTTAGCATCCTACTTTAAGTAATCTGGAGTACGATCTCCCAGGACACTGTAAGCACACTCTGCACATACTTTACTGCAAAATTAATTTTTATCCCTCTGCAAGATACACATTTTAAATGTAAAAAGAATTCACAAAATATTTAATCCTTAATAAATGTCAATTACTATGTATTGTGAGAGCTAAAGGAACTTCAATGCAGACTGGAACACAGAGGAAAATAGTTAAAAAAAAAAAAAAAAAAAACAGTGCAATCAGAGGGAAACAATTAGTATCTTCAGTAAAATTAAGGTAGCCAAACTTATCTTTAATGCCCAGGATCTGACCTTGCACCACAGATCATATATGTAACTTGTCCACTGAACCACGACCTACAAGAAAATCTTTAAAAATCATTAAACTGCAACTTAAATACTCCATTTTTTGGAAAATCTGCAAGCAATGTAAAATTCACACACATCGTCAATTCTAACAGCAGACAGTATCTGAGAACTATCCCTTAAAGTCCCACAGTGTTAAATAAGGTTAGCAACTGCTTAGTGTCTAAGAGACTTGGACTTAAAAAAAAAAAACTTTCTTAGAGGCTATTAAAAAATATCACTGACCTTTTGTCATTTTCTTCCCCTCCTCTTTTTAAAAAAAAATTCAGTAATAGTGTGTATAAATCCCTGGCATATTGATACTACATCATCTTTTATTGTGTCCATCTCAAATACAAATTAATCTAGCACACATTTCATTATTCTCCCAGGAACACCACCAAAATATAATACTGAGTGGTCACCACAGTCAGAGGCCAGCATCACAGTCATGCATCAAGAACCTCGCCAGGAGGCGATGCCTAATTACACTTGTATTACACACTCTGTTCCTCACAGCTCAGGCTGGAATGTTTGTTTTTCAACCGTTTAAATCTGTTCACACTGAGCAAGCTCTGTCAAAGATGCTCTGAAAGTCACAAATGAGCAGATTCTGAAACTACTGTATCTTTCATAAAAATTTCTCCCGCATATTAAAGATGTTCTGAGAAAACAAGGAGAAGTTATTTAATATAATTCTGTATTTTACCATTACCACTTTGAAGACACTGGAAAGCAACCAAGTTTTAAGAAGAAATAAATAGAACCTAAGCCAGGTAACACCAGGTACACCAACAGAGAAACCGACTGTAGGCGTCTACAGTAATTCTCTCTCTCTCTTGAGTTTGGCAGCCTATTAAGACATTTAATCACATTTATTAATGTGCCTTGCACAAAAAGATGCTGCTTAAACTTTCCCCATCTCCTATCTTCAGACCGTGTTCTACACAAACAGTACGTTTATTGCATGTTACTAACTCCAGCCTAAATAAGCCTAGTAATTGATGCCAAATGATGTAATTTTTTCAGTTTCAAACATATATTGCTTTAAAAATATGCTCCTCTGTGAAAAGATAACAAGTTTCCTCTCCAAAAGCTGTTAACTTGCCATGAGATCAATAACTGACTAAATATTTATTGAGCACCTACTATGACTGCACTCAGTCTACACTCATTCTTTAACCACTAAGAAAAAGTACCTGCTTCAAATGCAAGATGACACTGGTGAGGGAAGATAATATTTGAGCACTTCTGACAAAATGCTTTATGAGTCACTATCTGAACGTGTGAAACTGTTCACCCCAGGACATGAAAAAAAATCTGAATATGTATTACTGATCACTTTATAAAGATAAATAAACATTTGAAGTAAGCTGCATAGTACTTTGAGGAAAGTGATGGCCATACATAAAATTAAGGCTGATTCCCTAAAGGTATGAAGAAAAGCCAGAATGTCATGGTGCATAAGCATCCAAAGACAAAAATAAACATTTTACACAAATATCTGGTTAATTCAGGCAAATGGCACTTGTGTTAGGTTTCCAACTTTGCTTGAGGGGGCTGGTTTAATAAAGAAAACTGCTTTTAAATAGGTGCACTTTAAGCAAATATGAAAATAAAAACCCTTTAAATAAAATTCTCTGTAAAATCACTATATAAATTCAAGTTCCAAATCTCATTTAAACATATATACATACATATATGTGAACACACACATATATATGCCTTAAAAGTATCAAAATTTCACTTACAATGTGATGCAGCTGTGTATCTTGCCTTGCATGGTTTGAAGCTAATTATGTACCTTCCGCACAATACTGGATTTCTCCTGAAGCCACGCATGTGGGCAATGGTGCCGAGACAGAGGGAGGCTAGTTTTCACTTTCTAGCCTTTAACGATCGCGCCCCGTTGGATTCCTACAAGGCGTGAGGCATCATGCAATGTACTGAACACATACGGGGTCTGCACACAGAACACTCTTTCAGGGAAAGTGAGGTTTTAGGAGGCAAAACAGTTGTCAGTTTGAAAACGAACGGTAATCATTTCCTGAACAGGATTTCCAGAAACCAAATGATGTCAACTGAAACACCCCCACCTCTGCCCAACGTGGAAAACAATACATTACAGAAACTGTTTCCGCAGAAGACGTTAAGAGAACATTCATAATAGAGCCGTAGGGACTGAAGCAGCGAGGTGAAGAGTGAGGCAGGCACAGAGCGTCTATGAGCTACTGCACTGGTAGGGGTTTATAAAAAATACTATCTATACTAAAGTTTTAAGAGCTAGTAATATATTTAGCATACTTTTGCCTTTTCTTTTTTGCCACTGAATATAAAATTTTGTCCTAAATTTACTAAATCTTCTACACCCTGAGGAATAACAGATTAATAAAAGAATGCCAGGGTCAGCCTTGTGGACCATATTATTGTCCAAAAAGCACAACCTATAAGAGTTAATATTCTTGGAAGCACAAAGGTTCATCAGCAGACTAAGCTACTCCTCTCTATTTTTTTTTTTTTAGCACAGAGTTTGGTTTTACAGTCTTAACATAACCTAACGAGAATACAGATGTCCAGGTTGAGAGCCAGAGGTGCCTCCTGCAATGCAAGCTCGCGCGCGCGCGCACACACACACACAGACACACACACACACACACACACACACACACACACACACGCACACCCCTACAACTGACACAATGGTTTTCTGTCTCCACTATGAACTACGACATATTGCTGCCATTTAGGAATATATTATTCAATAGTCCTCTGAAAAGCACTTTGGAATCTTTAGCTGTATATTTTTATGAAATTACAATTAAAAGTTATCTGCAATCTTGAAATATGGACTCTCTATCCCTCCCCTCTCCTGTAACCAAATACATAAAATGCCATATTTTAAATTTCATCTATTTACTTCTTTTCCTCCAACACAGAATTTGAGAGGGAATTCTTAAAACCCTTAAAGTGAGGCAAAGGATTCATTTACGACAATCATACGGCCTTTCTTTTCAGGCACAGTGCCACTGTTTCCCTTGAACATGGGCTGCACAGGTTTCGGACTAACCTGTAATTATGCACACGCTGTCCTCTAAATACCTCCAATCCCCAAAAAGTTAGTTGTCACAGGGAAAGAACTAATTCTTCTTGGCAGGGCGCTTAAAAATGCTAACTAAGAAATACAAACCAAAGCATCCTACCTGCTCATATCAGTATGTCATGAATGGATAAAAAAACTCCACAGGACCGTGTCTAGCAACTGGAATAAATAAAATGAGTTACAATCAACTGTTTGATAAAAATTCCGTCCTTTGTTTTCTCCCTAAACATTAATCTTGCTCCCTCCAGAAATAAGAAAGGCACTCAAATTAACTAGGTATATATAGCTATTGTTTCAAAGACACTGTGTGACAAGTAGGATTTTCAGGGCTGATTTTCTTTCCTGCTTGCTGCCTGCATGCCAGGGCACGTCTCCACCTTGCTGTGCCTCCAGACTTCTCCAGTACACAGGAGCACAGTAAGAGTGCATCTAGGCATGGGGAGGCAGCAGCATGCAAAGTGCCAGGGGCTGCACCGTTCTCCTGGAGAAGTTCACTCAGAAGTCAAAAGTTTTTAATGGCGCTGTTCGAATTCCGTAGCATATTTTAAATATCTGAAAGGTCTAAAATTTGATTTACTAGTAACAAAATAACTGTAAGCTTACAAAAGCTTTCTGCAAAGAATATGTGTTATTTCCTTTTATAACTAAACCTTTAGTATCTTCTGTAATTAAGAGGGACTAAGATACGGATTAGACTGTTGTATAGTAAGTGACAGCTGTACTCCTAAATTAATATTTAGCCCATGTCAAATACTATCTTGTGCTACAGAAAATTACTAATGGTAACTTGTTCTCAACAATATTAAAAGTTCTCTTTATAAACAAGCATAAATTCACATGACGACCTGAATTCATCTAAATCACACAGTCTACCACCATAAATGCTTTCCTACAAACTGCCACGTAAAAGTCAAGGAACTTTTGTTTTCATATCTTGTGTCACATAAGCCCTTATCTGAAGATTTAAATGGCTTTTAGTGACAACATGTATACATTTAATCCTATTAATAATGAAGCCTTTAATCAGAACCGTACCATAGGAATAAGGGATATGACTGAGAGTCTGGGCCCAGAGTTTCCAAAGACGTAACAAAAATGCTAAAACCTGGAAAAGAAAAAGGGGACATTAACAGGTATCTAATCCTTAAACCTAATAAGAGAAAAAGAAAATGACTCACACAGGTTTAAGAAATACCTAAAAGGTCTATAGTTCAAGCTGAGGAGGAGAAAAGGAGAAGCATAAAATGACTATCCTTGCACAAATACAAATCAACGAGTCTTTGAAATCAAAGAATTCCTTCAAATGCCCCAAAGAGTCTCTGGCTCTGTTGCCAAGATCTGTCCTCCAATACCATAAATGAACAGAAAGTGGTGTTCTTAATGCAAATGAGCTTTGTTCTATGAATTTTTAATATATATTAAAGTACAGTTATTTCATAATCATAGAGCTGCATTTCTTGGCTGGGATTTAACAGCTTAAACAAGGTCGTTAAATGAAGAAGAATCATCTAACTTATTCTATATGTAACAGCTCACCTGTAGTATCATGAGGCTAGAATGTATCATTCATTCACAATCCATTGCTCTAACTTATCAATTTCTCAATCATAACTCATTCTATCCACTACTCATGATCAATCTTTCCCTTTTTCAGTGAACCATTTATTAATTTGATAAACATTTGATAAGTCCTTGCCATGTGCAAGGCACACAGAAGAATCTGGGAACACCAAATTACCAAAACAGGTATACTTAAAAAAAGGTGGGGCTGGGGAGGAAGGTGGTGTGGAGGTATTTACAGATCTTATTGCTTTTGGCTTGTCAGTAGTATTCTTGATCCACAGGACAGTATGATGGCCGACTATTCTCCTAATGAAAGTTTGATGAAATGTGTCAATCAATCTAAACTATCTTTTTCTTTCAACAAGGATATTTATAGAAAAAAAGGTAAAGACTAACAAGTCCCTGAAAAGATACATCCTTTCCACAGCATGAACTTATTCACTCAAAGAGATACTACCATGCTACAGCTAATGAGTTTAGATGTCAACCATTTAGGAAAAAAACACAACCATTTAGGAAAAAAACACAATGCTAGGTTTTTCTGTGAATCAGCACTTGAAAAATGCGAACGTTAGAAATAAAGTAGCACACGTAAGTCACAAACGCTAAGTATCCTTCGGATGTTTGTGTTTTTACTGCCTACTCAAAACTTTATTAGGAAGAAGAGACCGAGATATCGTAAAGGACTGCACGGCTTCATAAGAGGGTGTATGAAGGGCCTTAAAACACATGAAGGCAGATAACATCAAAGGTGGGCAGGGCACCGTATGGAGGGTAAAAAAGGCGCAGAGCCGCTGGTTCACAGGGGACTGTCTATACTCCTGTCCTGACACTCTCACATCAAAGCAGAAGAAGCCCTATTACTTGGGATACTGAAAATGATGCGTGGAAGGGAATACTGAGTGAGGCCAGGATCTGGCAACATGTATCCAGTGGAATGGGCTGAATCTCTCCTGTCATCTCTGTGTAGTCTCCCCACTATCCCCTGCAGGTGGAGAAAATCATCAACTAATGGTTTTATCCACAGAGGTCTAGGTAGACCTTGAGGTATTTGTAGACAAAGGGCCATGGGATTATGTTCATAATGGCAATTATTTTCTTACCTAAATACTATGAAATTTTGCCCCAAGAGAGAAAAGCAGATTCTGTCTACAAGGGCCAGGCTGGACAGTTTTTCTGGTATTCTCAAGTCTCCCCTGACAGTTTGCTGCTCAACAAAATCATGATGCACAAATAAAGAACTTGCTCTTTTCCTAAGCTTAAGGCAGTGTGCCTCGCTCAAGTCCAAGGCTTCCATAATACATACTAGGAGAAGTCTGCCTTTACATCTGTCCCCTCACCCTAAAGGTGACCTAGCAAGTAAAAAAAACAAGCAAAGCACGGCGGTCACTTACTTCTGCAGTGTGGCATCCTACACACACACAGAGGACAACAGGTGGTTTCCATCATTAGGGGACCTTTGAAAGGGCAGTTCCTGTGAATATTGTGTGTGTCTGTGTGTTTAATGGGGTATGAGATTCGGTGGAAAGAGGACGGAGAATGTCTTCAGAACACATCCTTAAAATTAGACAAGTAAGGAAAAACATACGAAAGTGGAAGTGTCAAAAAATATGGAAGGGACTGGGAAAGTGAAGAAGAGATAAGTGGAAGGGAAAGAACAAACACAGACCATTTACAAAGGGGGGAAACGTATTCAGAAAGTAAACATTAGCCGGCCCTTTTCCCACAGACCTGAAGAACCCAGCCCTTATTACTGAGAAATAAGATACAGCTGTTCGGTGGCTACTTTGGTACCTCATCCCTGATAAGTTTAGTATCAAAGTCTTTAAGTTGTTTTATTTTTTAAAATAAAGATTGAAGACCTAACCTTCAAAATCTATTCTTTCCCCCTGGCTTTTGCCAGCAAATCTGTAATAACCACTTCATAAAAATTGTGTGGTTTAAGTGTATCCTCAAGAACTTAAATTTTTACAAAGGAAGATTGTTTATGGATACATTTCCATGCATATTTCACTTTTCATGGTGAATTTAAAAGGAAAACAAGTAGTAATAACTGAAAATGGCATTCCAGGTTAAAAAAAAAAAAAAAGGTTTATATAAGGGCTAATGTGAGTGTTTTTGGCCCATACCAAATTTGAGGTAAAAAGAATCTATCAAAACTAGTAATAAAAATAATTCCCAGTACTGCAATTACATAAACTCTTAAAATTAGTTTTTCTTTTAAAATAACCACTTTAAAATGGATTACACATTGGAAGCATGTTTTTTATATAAATTCCAATACTTCTGACTTTGGTTACACTGGTCGATAACTTGAGTCGAGAAAGAGACATGATTTATATTTTTGCAAATCCCATCTATCTGGCCATTTGATTCTCAAAGCAGTAATTAGATGGAGTAATTTTGAACTTGTACTATTCTAAGGCTGAACTACAACTTAAAATATTAATTGAAAAAACTAGCCTATACAGCAAGCAACTGCACTGAGGTGGGTAGATGTGTCTGTGAACCGATTAGGAGAACCAAATGAGAAGCTTCACGTATAGAAATATAAAGGATGAGAAGAAGAAAAAAATTAAGACTCACTGTTTAGCAGGAAGAAACTACACAGTTATTTTATCCCCAAAGGAATGCCAGTTCTTAACAAAATAAATAAAATTAAAGATTTACTATGGACTTTTAACCTAAAGATGAAGAACACATACCAGCAAACAATTCATGCGACTATGTAAGAAAGGAAAGCAATATTGCACTGAAAGGGGGAACCTTGCAGGACTAATCCACCTCTCTCACTGACTCAGCGTAACCAGCCACTTCCGGTAGGCACTGGCAAACCTGGCCTGCTCTACGTTCCGGCAGGTGGACAATACTTGATCGATGAACCTATGCTCCATCTCCAGGTCCCGGGAGTCTGGAGCTGGGGTCCGCTTCAGGCGTTTGGTTTCCTGGGAATAGCCTTGCTTGCTAGAGTCATTCAGCCCATCCACCTCCATGGCCTGAGACATGTGGGGGCCTCCTGGGATGAGGTGCAAGTCACTCGAAGTTCCCCCAGGGCTGTCTGCAGGTGACAATGGGGTCACACTGTGAGGAAACCTACCACGTAAGTGATGCTGAAGGTAGAAAATATGCCGCCTGTGAAAGAGGAGGGGGAGAGAATACAGAAAACTCATATCACAAAGTCAAGCTTTTTAGGAAAAAAAAAAAAGCTGATAATTTTAAAACATACTGTATGTACTCAGTTCATGGCTCCCGTGGTAACCCTGAGTTACCTGGAGGAAGGAGGCGGAGTAGTTACCCTGAAGTCTCTGCATATTTAGACCAGAGTCTTACAAGCCCAGATTACTGGACTGTGAGAAAGAATAATACGACCCCCAAAGGATTTTTAATATCACCGACTGAGATGATGGCAATCACCTGGCATTGTTACTCTTTGTAACTACAATCGGAAATTAGAAAATAGGTCGTAGCCCAATCTCTGCTGTAAAAAAAAAGCAACAAGAACAAAAAACAGAACCAAAAATTAACTTTACTGATATCCTAAAACAGAAGTGAATTAACAAGGGGATTAAATAGCTCCGCTAGAGGCGTAGTCCATGGCCTCTATCCAGTATTTCCTTTAGTAAGAACAGGTCTTATTATCTAAAAACCAACTTAACTTTCCCTGAAATCTGTCACTATAACTATAGTCTCATTAAATATCCCTGCAGCAGGGATATCTCATTATTCATATTAGCAACTCTAAGCTCTGAAAAGTTAATTCTGTCCATTTCCCCAGCATATTCTGGAGTAGACAGGGAGCATATAATTTACCCATTTTATAGAGGATAAAACTCAAAGGACAGATAAGGCGCCTAAGGGCAATGGCTCAGTAGTAGAAAACTGGCCTGTATAACATCCAGGCCATCCCACCTGTCTCTTTTCCCCATGCCCCACCCCAAACTTCAAATAATTTTTATACAAAGCTTCTACTCTGTTAATCTAGCTATCTCTTCAACACAAATATAATTTTAAAATTTTCTCAACCTTGCTACTGATGTACCTAAATATAAAATAGCAACAAAAAAATCTGTAACACCCCAATGACATGGAGGTTAGTATCTATCTTGTCTCTAGAAAATGTGGAGTAAGAGTGTCTCTTCAGTATGAGAAAAAGAAATTTAGGAAGGTGCCAAAGAGAGTAGACGGTCTCCCATCTTCTAAATGTACTTAGCATGGAGGAGCAGCTGAACGTGTCTCCTCAAAAGGCGGCAAATCTCAACAAGTTTAAGAACATACAAATATGTAAAACGCCTATCTCCTGCTTGGCATAGCAAGTCCTTTGTCTACAAATAGAATCCTATAGCCTGAAGCAGAATCCGCATTTATAGAGACAGAGATGCTTCAAAAAAGAACCAATCAGGGGGTTCCCATACCTGGACTTCCTTCCAACATGAAAGTTACTTGGCTGTCAAATGTACTCAGAACTCAGGTTATGAGGTTGCTAATCCTCTTTCACTCCTTCCTAATAATTCTGCCCTGCTCCCAAAGTACACCTTACTTTAAAAAAAAAAAAAAACCAAAAAACAAAAACAAAAAAAACCCAACCAGTGTCAAGAGTTTATTACTTAAGGAACGTTAATTTGCAGACCTTCAATAAGCTTAACTATTCTCAAGGTCCAATCAACAGTCTGATCAATGGTCTACACCCGACTCTGCATCAGAATGTACCTGCTAAGTTTCTTTCCATTGTGTTTTTGAAGACTAGATGGCAGCCTTCCACCCCACACATGCTACAAGTATCAGGATCTCCAAGGAGGGAGTCTAGAAACTTTTGTTTTCAGTTTGGAAGTAACACAGCTGTTGCACAGTCAAGGTTGAATGCCACCATCTAAGCATTAGATAGAGATCTGCATGAGGAACTTATTGAAGATCATGAGGATGTGGTAACGAAAACTCCTCTGAACTCAGGCAAAGCTCCACAATCAGATTACCATATTTACTCCAGAAGGCAGGCCTACGATGTAGGACCTTCTACAGCTCTCAGGAAGACATGTGGTTTCATGCAGAAAGCGGATTTTTCCCTTCTCTTACCTGTGGCACCAAAGGGTTTCATGTCCTGGGTAGGAATCAATAAGATCAGTGCTGAATTCAACTTCTTCTTCGAGAAGATGGGGAAGATTTATCCTTGCTTCCTCTGTTGAAGCTGCTGCTGCTTCATCTTTTGCAAGAACCAGAGCTGGCTCACTTCTCAGAGGGTTTTGCTCCAATACAGAACCATCTATCACAGTTTGGCTAATCAAAGACTTTAACAAAAACTGGCGGTAGTGAAATCCACTGTGGTCTGAAACGTGCATGGATGCCCAGTGTTTAGTAGAAGACAGTTCATCAAGAAGAATCTTGTAGGAAGAAAAAAGGGAAGTGAGAAGTGGAATAGCCAAAGGCTTTTCTTCTCCATTAACGCCTTGGATTTCTTTGATTTGTTCCTTGTTTTTCTGGTAACAATTGTTTCTACCAATACTTTGTATACAATGTCCAACACAGTGCTGTCACTTAGTAGAAGCTCGGTAAAGGCTAGTTTCCCCTTTTCCCTGATAAATAAGAGATTTTTTTTATATACACCACAGAATTTAAAGACTTGTCATTCTTTCCCTGGACCTTGATCAATCACATTCTGATTGGCACACCCACAGAAAAGCCAAATTCTAGAATAATGATGAACATTAGGGTGATTATTTACAAGAATGCTGATGTTGAAGAGAACATATAAATTCAGAGGTTACTTTGAGGTAAACTTTAACATTTAACCAACACTAGAATATTTAACTTATTATTTATTGAACAATCGACTCAAGGTAGTGATTTGTTCTTCACTATGTAAGTGCCATGAGGGCACAGAGCATGTCAGTTTTGTTCACTACCTGATTCTAAGGGCTTAGTGCAAAAAAACATGATGCATGAAAAATAGGAATTTCCAAGAGCTCATAATTTTCACTGTTCATGTCAAACTCAATTCATATCAATGATAAATGATTGTGTTAAGTAGATGAAACAAAATTCAGCAGTGAATTGTGAAAGCCTGCGTATTATCAATCCTGCAAACTAAGCAATTTCGAATGGAATGATAAAAAGCCAGCAGTTATGAAAAAATAAATTATTTGGCACTGTCTTGTACAAGTAGCAAACGCAAGTGGATTTTGATCAGTGAAAGCCATATTGAGGGCGTGCCACATTCCATCAGAGGATTTTCAGATCAGCTAAAGAAAAAAGACAGACTTTTCAGCAGTGAATGGCAGCTACCGCACAAAGCCAAAGGGCTCCTCCTGCACCTGCTCGTCAAGGGCCCCAGGTAAACTCCTTCTCCTGCACCAAGATCACCTCTCCATTTCTCACATGCCCTTTCTTCCCTAGAAGAAATTTCTCCCTCTTCTGAACCTCCACAGTTTCTGTGTGTTCTCCTATATATATTACAGAACTTACTGTACATCTTTTCATCCTCACTAAACTCTAAAAGTTGTTTGAAATATTTAGTCACTCCTAATTGCTGTTTCCATCATTCTATACCCAGTGGCCTCAGAGTGGACGTCTAAGTATTTTATAAGTGAACAATTTAATGAATTCAGTGACCAGTACAGAGGGGCAAGATTACTCCCAGCTAGGACAGTAGATTTATATCCGTGAAATGTTTTAAACATCTCCTTTAAGTTCTAAAGAGTTTATTTGAAGCCAAATAAGTTTGTTTCCAGAACTGGTAAATCTCTGAGAAATGGAAAACAAGATTGTTCATTTGATTAAAATAGTGCACAAAATAGCACCAGATAAACTTCTACCTTAGAAAAATACATACTAACCTTAAAGTTGTTACATTTTTGAAGAATTAACCTGCAGAACATTTAGGCTACAATACATCAGATTTCTAATTTTGGTAGGGCTTCTTAATATTGATTGAAGAGTACAAAACATGTTTAAAAGGAATTTACATAATGTGAAAAACCTTTAGATTATTTCTTACTGCATATTTTTTTTTTTTTAACGTTTATTTATTTTTGCGACAGAGAGAGACAGAGCATGAACGGGGGAGGGTCAGAGAGAGGGAGACACAGAATCCAAAGCAGGCTCCAGGCTCCGAGCTGTCAGCACAGAGCCCGACGCGGGGCTCGAACTCACGGACTGTGAGATCATGACCTGAGCCGAAGTCGGACGCTTAACCGACTGAGCCACCCAGACGCCCCTCTTACTGCATATTTCTATATACAAAAATTTTAATTTTTTTTTGTAATTTTGAGAAAAAGTAGCACAGACATGAAAGATTTTCAACAGTATCAATTTAATTCCTTTAAAGATATTTCTCAGACTTTTTGGGGGGCCTGGGTGGCTCAGTCAGTTAAGCGTCTGACTTCGGCTCAAGTCGTAATCTCACGGTTCATGGGTTCGAGCTCCATGTCGGGCTCTGTGCTGATGGCCTGGAGCCTGCTTCAGATTTTTTGTCTTCCTCTCTCTCTGCCTCTCCCCCACTTGCATGTGTCTTCTCTCTCTCTCTCTCAAAACCAAAACATTAAAAAATTAAAAAAAATTTTTTTTAACAGACTTTTTAAGAGAAAAATTCACTGTGTTCTTTTCCCTTGATATATTTAAGAGGCATACTAAACTAGAAAAGAAACTTTAACAGGAATTTCAGGGCATTTTTTTTTTTTACTAGAATAAAAAGGTTGAGAGATATAAGCAATGACTTTTTAAAGCGACAGCCATTACTTTTAAAGTGATCTTGGGTGCCTGGGTGGCTCAGTTGGTTAAACGGCCGACTTTGGCTCAGGTCATGATCTTGCAGTCCATGAGTTTGAGCCCTGCATCGGGCTCTCTGCTGACAGCTTGGAGCCTAGAGCCTGCTTCGAATTCTGTGTCTCCCTCTCTCTCTGCCCCTTTCCCATTCGCACCCTGTCTCTGTCTTTCAGAAATGAATGTTAAAAAAAAAAATGATCTTAAAGACACTGCATAGAGATATGGCTTAAATGTAAGGTACTGACAGAATCAATGACCTATAGATGATATAATTCACATATTACTATTCTTTTTCAGCACTCCTTATAAAAATGAATGAGTAAATAAATAGCTACAAGAAAACCACAGAAGCAGGGCTATGACCCAGAAGGATAACAGGTAACAATCCTAAAATTAAAATAAAAAATGTATATATATATATATATATATATATATATATATATATATATGCTATCTGCCCTATAAATTTTTTAAAATACATTTGGTTATTTTCTGATTATGAGTGATACAAAATGATCATTCTAGAACATTTCAAAAATACAGAATACAAAAAAAAGCAAAAAGAGTCATTCATCACCTTATTGGCCAGAGAAAACTACTCTTAACATTCTGGCCTATCACCAGTCTTTCAGCTTTTCTCTATGCATGCATGTGCGCAGTTTATCTTTAACACAGACCACAGACTTGGGATACTCTTTTATTCTGATTTCATTCCACTAAATTATATACATATACCCATGTCATTAAATATTACTCTGTAATTTTAAACTTTTGCATTATATTTCATCCTAAAGATTATCACAATTTAACCATTCGCTCATTTTGTTTCCACTCTTGTATAAGTAACACCCTTTTGAACACATATATATATAAAGTCTATGTGCACAATTTATTTACTTAGGAGAAATTTCTAGAAGTATATTTACTGGAACAGTGAGAAACATTTTTTAAAGTTCTTCATATATATTGTCAAAGTGCCCTCCAGAGGGGCTGTGTAATTTATATTCTTACTGGAAGAACATGTTAAATATTTCTTAAATTCCTTACTAGTACTTTAATATTCACTAATTTAATAAGTGGAAAATCATGTCATTTTAATTTGCATTTCCTTTTACCATTAAGGCTAGATATTTATTTTATTCTCTTCTTCTTCCTGTGTATTCTTATGCAAACCGCCTATTTTGCCTAATTCTCTTTTTTTATAACTGCCTAATTTACTATTTGTGATAGTCCTTAATTTTTCTTACAAGTCTTTAAGAGATCTTTATAAAGGTATTAGGTCCTTATGTTATTAATATCTTTCTTTTTTAAAAAAATATCTTTCTTACTATATTACTGCAACTGATTTTTTTAATTCCATTTTTTTCTTCAGGTAAGTTTTTATTCCATTTAGAGTTCAGTTTGGTATATGATATTAAAACCTTACAAGTATTTGCTAAAAGGTCAATCTTAATCAGCATCACAGATTGAACAAAGAATCCTTTTTCCAGTTATGTGAAATTCCATATTTCAATGAAATTTGTACACATTATGTATTGGGATTTGCTTCTGGGCCTTGTATTTTCCATTAGTGTGTTAATTACTGAGTAGTACCAAGATTACTCTCTTTTTATAAACATTTAGATAGATACTAGTATACACTGTTCCTCATTTTCATTTTTTTCAACAATTTCTTAGCTATTCTTGAAGATTTATTCTTTCTAATGTACTTTAAGAACTAATTTCTGAAGTTAAAAAATAAACTGGTGGTTTTTAGTATATATTGAGTTGTACAGTCATCACTGCTGTCTAATTTCAGAACATTTTCATCACTTTCATAACAACTTCCATTCCTATTAGGAGTCCCCTAAATCTCCATTCCCCCCAGTCTCTGGCACCCACTAATCTGCTCTGCCTATTCTGAATGTCATATAAATGGGATTATAGGGCATGTGGCCTTCCTAATCTGGCTTCTTTCAGTCAGCAATGTTTTTAAGGTTCATCCATGTTATGGCATGTATCAGGACTTTGTTCCTTTTCTATGGCCGCATAATATTCCATTGTGTGGATGGATACACCACATTGCATTTATCTACTCGTCGGTTATTGAACATTTGAGTTGTTACCTTTTTGGGGCTACTATGAATAATGCTGTTATAAACGTTGCTGTAATAAGTTTTGGTATGAACATGTTTTTGATTCTTTGGGGTATATATATGTACCTAAGAGTGGAACTGCAGGGTCATATATGGTAATTCTAGGTTTAATTTTTTGAAGACATGCCAAACTGTTTCCCACAGTGGCTGCACCATTTAACATTCCTAGCAGCAATGTATAAGGGCTCCAATTTCTCCACATCTGTGCCAACACTTGTAACTGCTGTTTTTCATTTTAGCCATGCTAGTTGGTTTTCATTTGCTTTTCCCTCATGGCTAAGACATTGAACATCTTTTCATGTCTTGATTGGCCATCTGTGTATCTTTTTTGCAGAGATGACCCTATGTGCTTTCTCAAGTGACACAAGGTATCAACTTTCAATTAGCTAGGAGTAATAAACTGGCGAACCGTGATCTTTCCTCTCACCCCACAGTCACAAATGAGACTATTTTAAAATCTACTTAAATCCACTTAGAACACACAATCAGAATAGAAAATAGGAAATGAAAATCTCATAATTCCACCCTAGCACTGTTCACAATTCTTTATTCTTTTTTTTTTCTGAGCAGAAAATGTATACATGCTTGTAACAGAAAACACAAAGCAATATATCTGTAACATCATGTGTGAGGATATATATAAACGTTGAGCAGTTACAACATGCCAAGCAGTATTCCAAACACTTCAAAATCTCATTCAATGCTAATAATATATTTAAAAATTATATTAGGGCCATCTCATATTTAGTTTAGATCCTTATCCCATAGTGAACATTTTTCTTTAAATTATCTTCCAAAATATAACTTTTAGTACCAACAAAATATTCCAATTTGTGATATAATTCAATGTAACTAATCTGTCATTATTGGAGGGTTAGACTGTTCTAGTTTTTCACTATGATAAACAGTATTTTTATATACCAAATGTTCATATTTTATATAATAGCCAGTGTTTACCCAACACTTAGTACGAGCCCTTGTGAGAGCCACTTTATGTGGATTCTCCCATTTAATTCACAACACTTGATGAGGTAGGGATTACCATCATGCCCATTTTACAGATGAGGAAACTGAAGGTTAGTGAGGCCAAGAAACTCCCCCAGGGCCACATGCCAACTTGGTGGCAGAGTCAGGATTCAAGTTAGGTCTGCGTGACCACCGAGTGGAGCCTTTGATCACGACACCACCGAACCTCGTCTCCTGTTACGTCTGTAGGCAGAAGTGCTAGATCAAAAGGAACATGCCTCTTTTTGGGTAAAGTCTGTAAACGCTGCCATGTTACCCTTCAGTAAGATCATACCTGTTTCTACAATGCTTGTTTTCACACCCTTATCAATGCTGGATACCAGCATTTTAAAAAATAGTATTTTCAATTGTCTATGTAAAAAGATGCCAGCTCACTGACAGGTACCAGTGGTTCCTCTGTGGTTACTTCCTCTAATAGACAAAGTGTAGTAGGGCATGATCTCCTAGCAGGGCCCAGTGGTTTCTAAGTGCAGAAAGGGGATTTTGTAAATCTAGCCCCCAGAGAGCACTGTGGCAGCAGTGGTGACAGGAAGAGCACCGAGGTCAAGGGCAGGGCACAGCAGGTGGACAGCCCAGGTGAGCCTCGGACTGGACCCAGGCAGCTGAGTCAACACACCGCTCATGAGTTCTCATCTTTAACACCTGAAAAGTGTCAAGAAACCAAGAATTTCCCCTTGGCCCCGTGTTCCTGACTTTATGGGAATGCCACTTTAAAAGGTCCACAACAAGGTAGGAAAGTTTCCAAAGACCTCTCGGCTCACCTGCACTCTGCCTTTTTCTTTATCTTCAATGCTCCCTGTGCCCCTCCCCACCCCCTACGCACCACCAAGCTGTGGAGCTGGGATGACCAGACTCCATAAGGACCCAGATCTCCCACACCCCACCAGACCCCTGACGGGGCCACAGCCTTAGCCGTTTCCAACGAGCCCAGCCTGGATGAGAAGCCGTTTCTGGGCTCCCATCACACCCCCTGCATGTCGTAATTGCTGGTATCTGTCTCCTCAACTAGATTTTCAATTTGTTGAGAGCACTCCCTTTGTCATCATGCTACACCCAGCATATAGGCCGGCGTCTGGGAATGAAAGAGTTTCAGTACTTTTTCATGAATAAATTACAGAGTTCATCTAGCAAACTGGTAGCCAGTTTCACCTAAACTTTCTATCCGTGGGGAACAAAGAAAGGAACTAAAATTCAGTGAGCCTCTATTAGGTGCCCAGTACTTCACATGCACAAACTCCAGTAATTCTCACAATCCACTGAGGAAGGCAGTCGAGCTGGTATTTCACAGATAAAAGGTTAAAGCCTCACTTTCCACACAGGGCTAGCAGGGCCAAAATCTGAAGCCAGGTCAGTATGAATCTGTCTTTGTGCTCTTTCTACTCCAATAACATTAAGGGACGCCCCCTCCGAAACACAACGCCAATATAATCCGGAGGGGAGGGGTTACTTTTCCAGAACTGTTGGTTTAAAATTCCCTTGGAATTTAAAAAAAATCCTGGAGGAATCTCTGGTTAGGATAGAGAGAGGGGAGCAGGAACCTGAGAAGGGAGATGTAGAGGGGGTGGTGAGCAAAATTAGAGAATGCTTCTCTATTAATCTCAAAGCACCACACGAGGTATTTTGACCCCTTTAAGGTGTCTCAAGCCTGGGAAGCTCTCAGAGGAGGACCGTGGATTCTTATGGCACTAAAACATAAGAAGCGAAGAAAAATAGCAGCTGTCATACGTATGATGGAGCAAAAGGATAGCTGGTCTCAGTCTGATGAATAATAAGTCATATAACCGTGGCCAAGCCTAAGTCATTAAAATTCTCTGGAAACTTCCATCTCCTCATTTCTAAACTGAAAGGTTTAGGCTATGACAGCTTCCAACCCGGCTCTGCATCCAGAAAGCTCCCTGAGCCCGTGAAAAATACTGATCTTAAATCCTGTCCTTTCCCCAATTTCGTAGGCCTGGGGTGAGACTCAGAAATCCTAAAGTGACTGACAGACTCAGCCAAGTTTGGGAACACCAGGTGAGATCTTCTTTTCCCTCCCCAGGAGAGAAGGTGAACAGGCAGCCAGCTGGTTCAGCACATCAAGTCGCAGAACGGAAGACCACCAAGAAAGAACCGGTCCAATTCTGTAAGGCTTAATAATCTCTTCCTGTTTCAGGGCAGAATGCATTATGCTCAGTCTTCTTTGCTGCTTAAACTTGTGTTAGTTCTACCAATGTACTAACCAGAAGAGTGCCCAAAACTGCACTGGTGAGGAATGTAAACTTTTTGAATTGCCACGGCTTCCCTGGAGGTATCAGCTGCTAGATCCTTCCCAGGCTGCTGGGCCATTAGTTCCTCTACTTTCTTCCTTAAAAGTTCCTCTGAGGAGGAATTGCTATCAGAAGATTTAAAGGGCAGACAGGGAATGTGCGTAGGGAGACTGGAGGAACAGCCTTACCTTGACGTCTAGCTTGGCCAGATGCTGCAGAACCCAGATGCGATGGGACCAGGCATTATAGTTGCTTGGGTATCTCCCTGCCGCTTCACCACAGACCTCCATCTCTTCTCGTATTAGTCTCTGTGTCCTTTCTGCAGGAATTGTTCCCAAGTTTCCTTTTGTCACAAAGGAAGGCAAGGAGGTTTCCTGAATTAGCTGTTGTAGCACCCATCGCCTGTTAAGGTACATGTGGGAATGAGAACGAGGAAAGAACATAAATCAGAGAGGAAAACAGCCAGTTTTCTTTGATCTTAATTTCCATTCGTGCCATGCCTATCTATGAGCCCAATTTTGCGGCAGTGGGATTACTTTGTTGTATTTGTTTTTAAAGATATATTGGAGTGCCTGGGTGGCTCAGTCAGTTGAGCGTCTGACTTCAGCTCAGATCATGGTCTCGTGGTTCACGAGTTCAAGCCCCACATTGGGCTCTATGCTGACAGTTCAGAGCCTGGAGCCTGCTTCAGATCCCGTGTCTCCCTCTCTCTCTGCCGCTCCCTTGCTCGTACTCTGTCTCTCTCTCTGTCTCAAAAATAAATAAAACAGTAACAAAATTTTTTAAAGATATAATTAGCTTCAGGACCATGGATAGAGAGGATGAGGAAGAAAGGTCAGAGAGAGAAACCTTTCTAAAGCATTAAAATGTGTCAAAAAGAGATTGCCTAGTTCCAATATAACTATATAAATATAGTTATATAAAAAAGTCCAATTGGCCAGGAAATGCAAAGACAAGGGGTGTGTATGTGTGTGTGTGTGTGCGCGCGCGTGCACGTGGGTGTGTGTGTACCGGGTTGTGGTGGTGGTGGTCCTGGAAGGGATATTAATTAATGGCTGGTAAATCCTAGAAGAGGAGTCATGGTTCACATCTTTAATTATATGTACATGCCTCACCCTATGTGTATTTGTTTGCAAATAAGAAACTGCATTATGACTGCTTTCATTAAGCAGAATTTCTTTATTATAGCAGAAAATGTGGAAAGACACAAATACAATATAATTAGTTAAGCCATCAAGGAGATTTTAAAATGTCTTTATCCACAGATTTTCCCCTTGTCTATTTAAGATTTTCATTAGCATACATTTAAATGAAAAGCACTAAAAAAGCATGTCTAACCACCTAACGTCTTTAGTTTTTACAAATATTTTCTCAATAAGAAGCATTCTTATAGATGAAATTTTCCAACCCAAAGGGTACTAGAAATTGAGTATAAAAATTCATTTTGTCATTTTCAAACAGAAGCTTTTTACTTAACAACAAAAACCTGTTTTATAAAATATTAGATAAACCTATAAATTGGTACAATAATGCATTTCCCCTGCCATCACCCCTTTCCAAACCTCTATACACACACTCATATGCCTCTCTGAAGTGTCATCCCAATTCCTACTAAGAAAATACCATGGAATCCACAGTGGAAGCAGCTGATTTGCAATGCTAGCCAAAGGCAAGATCACAGCTAAGATACCTTGAACTAAGATCCTAAAAATGCTCAGGACTTAAGAAAAGCTCTAAGTGGCTTAGTAAACTGAGAATGGACTTCTTTATAAAGAATTTCCCCACTGACCCCAGCCGGCAAGCCCACACCATCCCATTTTAGTCAAAATGGAGTCGTTTTGTGGAGTCCCAAGAGCAAGATGCTTCAGAGAGCCAGCATGTTGAAATGAGTTTTTACGTGCATTTTGGCTGCCTCGGGCCTTTAACCTAAAAATATCCTTTGCGATTATCATCTTAGCAACTTCAGCGTGGCCTATACACCATTCACCTCAGCTGCCCTTATTTTGTTAGTTTTGATAACACAACCATCACTACGGCAATCTGTACCAGAAACACACCTGAATGGATTCTAAAACCCGAGTTGCTCATTATAGATTGAATATGTAAATGCCATCTCTATTATGACTGCTCAGAGAGTTAATAATAACAACTAAAATCTACTGAGTATTTAATATGTGCCAGGAACTGTGGCAGTGGTAACATACATTAGCTCATATAAAGCCAACCATTAACTCTGAAATAGGTGTAATTATTAGTCCCGTTTTACGAATGAGAAAACTGAGGCTTGAATTTCTGAAGATCACACAGAGAGCAGGTGATGGCATATAGATTTAAAAGTAGGTAACTTGGCTTAAGAATTCATACTCTGAACCAATATGTGACCTTGACTGACACTGTGTTTTTTGTCCAGCCATTCTGAATCCTAAGTAAGAATCCTATAGTGTAAAGTTACCGCACCTGTGAATCCATGTCTCTGGACTCTTTGGAAATTTAGTTAAGGCCAGTTTTCCCAGATGTAAGTCCTTAATTGGATTTAAAGTG
Organism: Prionailurus viverrinus; assembly: GCF_022837055.1. NCBI lineage: Eukaryota > Metazoa > Chordata > Mammalia > Carnivora > Felidae > Prionailurus > Prionailurus viverrinus. The sequence continues at coordinate 75,807,132 of NC_062573.1, read as the reverse complement.
CCAGAGAGGATCAGCTCTTTTCTGTAAAAGAAAAGTAAAAAGAACCGTTACTCTTATCTTTCCATCTAAACATTCTGCATGGCTATTAATGGAACCTCACTATGAAGTGAATTTCCAAGAAAAAGAAAAAAAAACAAAACATGAAACTCTCATAAATATCACACAAAGTAATCGAGAATATATTCTCATTATCTCAAAGTTAGCAGGATTAATAAATTGAAACAGAAGCTCTAAAATCAGTAGTGGAACTTGAATTACCAAGCTGGAGAGGGCAAAGAGCTTCTCTGGCTTGTCTCATTTCCAGAACTCACAAGGCCTGACATCAGTATCTGCAGGGCAGATCCAATACGAGTCAAGAATTGCTCTACTTGGAGTTAATCATACACACAGTATGATTAAGATGTAAGGGAAAAAAATCATTCAACATTACCCTAACAAAATTACTATTTTTATTTTTCAATTTTCCCTTATGTCTTTCCCCATATGTATATATATTTAATTAACATATAATTTTATATTATGTTTTACAGCTTAAGAGTTACCTTACCCCACAGTTCTAAAGTGAACATTTAAAACAGTCAAATAGTTTCCACTGTTTGGCTATGCTATCATTTAATGACCTTTTCTTCTTTGGTTAGACATCTGGGTTGCTTCCAAGTTTTCGCTATTCTGAAATATTTCTGAAACAGAACGTTATGTTTAAGACTTCTTTTGTTTCTACCATTACTTTTGGGATAAGTTCCCAGAAGATGTTATTACCGGGTGAAATACCTGCACGGCCCCTGATACCGTGACCGCTGCTCTCTGAAATACCAACAGGAGAGCTGTGCAGTTGTAAGACTGTCATGCAGGAGCTCTCAACCTACTTCTCAGGTTCTGATAGTCCTGATTATATTCCCAATTAATTTGCAATGAATCTATTACAATACAATTAGGTCACTGACTAGAATTTACTAATCTGAAAAAGTCCTTCCTGTGGTAGGGTTGGTAATTCATTTATTTTAGAGAAATTTAATCCCATGAAGACCAGAGCCCAGATCATATACCTCACCTATTTAGATGAATTTAGTTCCTAATTACCACAATACATTTTCTTTCCAACAGCGATGTGCTCTTTCTACATTTTTGTTTGATAAGAGAAACAATTTCCCTTTTAATGAAAATACTGAACAGTGATAACAAATATTTATATTTTATAACCATTTAGGTCAGGCATTTCAGAATATAATTTGAAGTGACACTGAGGTTTATGGATGCTTTAAAAAATGGATTTGCTATTTTGCTTTCATTGGACAGGAAGTCTATGTACTTCTGTATTAGTACAGAATGCTCCTGTATTAGTCACTGAAAGACTAATGCAACAGCAAATTACTTTTGCAGTCCTATGTCCTCTTTCTTCTGAAATCAGTAATGTTTCGTTCATACAGTAAGTCAGCATACCTATAGTGTAAAAGGAGGCAAAATATTTTCCTATATAATTTTAACTTCTTTGTAACACAGTGTTTCTCAATGTAAAGTCCTTAACTACAGCATCACCATCATCTGAAACTTATGAGAAATGCAGATTCTCAGATCTCATCACAGACCCACTGATTCAAAAGCCAGTGACAAAGCACTGTGTTTAGACAAGCTAGGTGATGCACCAAACTCTATGGTATAGAATTTACTGTAGGCAGCCTCGTTTCCATTGACTAAATTTTAAAGCTCACCTTATTTACAACTGCCTACATAGACTGTCATATATGTCTGTGAGGAAATAATCAAAATTTTCTTCAGAAAAGAGCAGTCACTTTATATCTGAATCTTTAGGAAGTTTGTAAAATTAGGGGTGCTCCCTTAATTTATTTTGAACAACATATATGGCAAGCTATATCAGCCTGAAATAACCTCAATCAATATTATATATGGATGCTTTAAAAGATCACCAGATAGGTGCGTCTGGGTGGCTCAGTCGGTTAACCGTCTGATTTGGGCTCATAATCTCATGGTTTGTGAGTTTGAGCCGGGCATTGTGCTCTGTGCTGACAGCTCAGAGCCTGGAGCCTGCTTCAGATTCTGTGTCTCCCCCTCTCTCTGCCCCTCTCCCGCTCACACTCTGTCTCTCTCTCTCTCTTGCTCTCTCAAAAATAAACATTAAAAAAAATAAATAAAATATCACCAAATAGAATCATAAGAAAGCAAGCAAAATTTAAATAACAATTTAATAAACATTCCTGGGGACAGGACTGAACACTGTAGGCATTAAATACTGTCATAAAATTTTAAAGATCACTTGAAAAAGAAATACAGTAATTGATTAAGGTATAGCTATCACAGAACCAAGACATAACCATAAAAGAAAATCAACTGCTCGAATGCATTCAAGTAGGAATCTATCTTGAGAAAAATTTTAGTCACACATGGATTCATAAAGTGCTATATCTCAAACAAGCTAGATACATGTAAACTTGATGTGCTCTGGAAAACTGCTGAGTAAGTTGAAAAAATAACTCTCATGATGACAAAGTCACTGATGTCCATAAACCACATAAAACATTTGAATTAAATTGTTTGATGAAATGTAAGAATATGATGAATTAATAAGTTAAAATACTTTACATAACATGCTATTTTAAAGGTATGTGACTAAATTTAAAAATTATCAGAGTCTGACATTTGCTTATCTCATGCACATAGTTTAAGATTACATATTGATATTAGCCTAAAAAGTTTGTTTTAGACTTTTCTTATTGAGGAAATGGAGTACTGCCTTAAATTTGAGGTGGCTTTATTTTCAGGCGTATTGAATAAGCTGGGCTTTGAGATTCATCCTAAAAGCCTTAGGTGATACACTGCTAACAGAGGACGAAGGAAGAAAACAAAGGTCAAATAAATGTGGGGAGAAGTACCTTGGAAAGGAAAAGGCCACCTGTATGGTTTTATTAAGAGCAGGGGGTGATGGGAACAGTGCTGTGCTACATGCACAACCTTACTGGGATGAAATTAAGCGAGGGCTTTTATATTTCTACAAAGTTTATCTCATTTAAGTTTTTCTGTCTTCTCTCCATCTCAAGTTATTAGTTATGGTTTCTCTCTACTGTCACTTGATTTAATTTGTAGGAAACCAGGGGCCATGTATCTTGTCCATGGCTAAGTCTTCACTGGTTAGCTCAGTGCATGGCACACAGTAATGAGTGAATAAACAAATGCCATCTTTTTTTTTATTGTATATCTTTATTCTGTCTGAAATAACCATAATGATGATAATAAAAATCATCCTCATAAAAACTACCATTTACTGTACACTTTCCCTGAATCAGGCACTGTGTTAAGTGACTTACATATATTATCTAATTTAATCCTCAAAACAATCCTATATTATGTAGAACCATATGAAATTGCCAATACTCAATTGTTTTGGGGTTTTTTGGGGGGTTTGTCTTTATTATTTTTTTAAAAAAACATTTTTTAACTTTATTTATTTATTTTGAGAGAGAGAGAGAGAGAGAGAGAGAGAGAGAGAATCCCAAGCAGGCTCAGCACTGTTAGCACAGAGCCTGATGTGGGGCTCGAACTCACAAACTGCGAGATCATGACCTGAGCCAAAATCAAGAGTTGGACGCTTAACCAACTGAGCCACCCAGGCAGTTTCTTTTTTTTAAGAATTTATTTCTTAATTTTATTTCTTTTTTTAAATAAACTTTTGGGATACCTGGCTGGGTAAAGCATGTGACTCTTGATTTCATGGTTGTAAGTTCAAGCCCCATGTTGGGTATAGAGATCACTTAGAAAAAAAAGTCTTAAATAAACTTTCAATCTGACAATTGTTTTAAATTTACAGAAAAGTTCTAAGGATAGTACAGAGAATTCTTGTAGACCCTGTACCCAGTTTCCTTTATTAATATATTATAGTACATTTGTCATAACTGATGAACCACCATCAGTAAATTACTATTGGAAGTCCATACTTTATTCAGAATTCCTTCATTTTTACCAAATGTCCTTTATCTAGTCCAGCACCCTGGCCAGAACATCACATTACGTTTGGCTATGTCTCCTTAGGCTCCTCGGACAAACCTTGGCAGTCTTTATAAGCCCTAATGAGGTATTTTATATGAAACTTTTCTTACGGTTAGACCAGGGTTTTGAGGAGGAAGAGACCACAAAGTACCACCTTTATCGCATCATTTCCCAGGGCACAGAATATCATGACTTGTCCCAGCTGATGCTGACCTTGATGACCTCGGTAAGATGGTACATGTCAGGTTTCTCCACTGTGCTTTTTGGAAAGAAATTCCACTTAAGGAGTAGGGGAGTTGTACTCCAGCTCCCTGAGGGGACCGCCTGGATAAAGCACTTGGAATCCTTCTATACGGGAGATCTGTCTACTTTTTGCTTGCTTAGTCAATTATTTATGTCACTGAGTCACTATGAACACCCATTTTACACTTCAGGGTACAATCCAGTGGTATGTTATTGCTCAGGTGTTCAAGCTTTGGCTATAGAAACCCCTGACATATTCCCATCATTTTCTTCTTTGAGCACTTCCTTACTTTCTGGCTCTTTGAGATATTCCACACTCATCTTATATATTTCCTGCCCTGCTCTTAGAATGAGACATTTCTTCAAGAAGCCTATTTCCTTTTATTAGAGAAGGGTGTTAGAAACCAGGATCTGGATGCTTAGGTTTAATCGTTTTTGATTTATAAAAACAATTCCATACGGCACAACCTACTATCATCTCAATTTTACAGAAGAGACAACTGAAGCTAGGGGAGAATCGGTAACTTAGACTCAAGGTCTTGGAACTCAGATTGGAAGCAAACATCTAATCTGCATAAAATAAAGTCCCCAGTTTAACTCAATAGGCTATGAGTAAAGGACACGATCACGGGAACTTGGTGTCAGCTATTTTGTTATTTATCTTTGCTCAAAGATGTTCTGCTTATTACTCTATGTAGGTTCACGGAATGATGGAAAAAACAGGACACTGTTATGAAGTCAAACTCCTTCATGAAGTACTTTGCTGAATTTCAAAGCAAAAAAAGTACCATTCATTTTTTTTCTACAACTGGCTGGATTTTTAAACTATATCCATCACTCACTGTAATCACAGGAAATCAGCTCAAAAACTTATTCTTGCGTCTATTTTTTCCCCTGAGGCCACAATACCTATAAAATGAAATGCTGATGTATTAATACCATGTTTTAGCGGTTTCTAACATACAGTCAAAATCACTCAATGCTTCCCAGAGTTACTGCGCAAGAAATACACCAACAATTAAACAGAGTGTTAAGTATTTGATCTGCAAGAGACCTTACAAGGTTAGATCAATTTACTTTCCAAAGCTGGTTGTTTTTGCATAAAATGTACTCATGATCCTATGTCTTCATGTCAGCCTTACTGATACGAATTAAGACTTACTAGAACACACACCCACAAATGGACTTTTTTTTAAAGAATCAAGGTTCCTTTTTATTCCTTTAGCACAAAACTTCACTGATCATCTTACTAGAATAACTTTCAAAAGTGATTGCTGTGAATATCATTGAAGTCACATTTATGGAGCGAATTTCCCAAAAACCAGACCATGCAAAAATCGAAAAGTTTGAAAAGAATCACAAAAAAATTACCTAGCTCAAATCTTTTATTTCACAGACATAGAAACTAAAACTGTTGTGAAGTTAACAGTGTTTGCCTCTAAAGTCAACTGCTAGTTAATTAATGAAAAAGGACCAAGATCCATGTATGTTAAGACCAGGTTCTTTCTCCTGAACTGAACTTCCCTATAAAATATACAATAAATTATATATGTGTGTGTGTGTACATGTTTATGTACGTATGTTTGTACACTGTGCTAGTAACAATCTTTTCTGGTTGAAGGATTTTCGAGTCCTCTGTGATAATGATGAACTGAGAGCACGAGGGAAAACGGTACTCCCACTTCTCTATTACCTTCATTTCTTTTTCACTCAATTTAATTATTTTCAGTGCCAGGCTGATTATGTGCCAGGCACTAGAGGAGTCGATGGTAGGGAAAGAAAAGGGGGGAAAAAAAAGACGTGGTCCCTACCCATAAGAAAGCTCTCAGTTGTGAGTTTATAGCTCCTTCCTAAAAGTCTCCCTTACGGATTCCTCATCACGCAGTCTAGGACAGCAGTGCCCAACAGAAATATGTGAGTCACCAATGTGAGCCCTGTATGTAATTTCAGCTTTTATAACAGCTACCTTACAAACAAGTATAAAGCAATATATTTTATTTAACTCAATATGCCCCAAATATAATTTCAACATGTAATTCAATCTAAAAATTACTAACAAGATATTTTACTTTTGGGGGTACTGAGTCTTTGGAATCTGATACGTAGTTTACACTTACAGCACATGTCAAGTGAGATGAGTCGCCTTTCAAGGGCCACACGTGGCTTGTGGCCACTATACTGGATTGTGCAACACTAGAAACCTGTAGTGTCCCGGTGCTTTCTACGCCTGTTCTTTCCTCTATCCACACCCACTCCTTTGGGTGCCTCAAACAGTCTCAGGGCCTTAAATACCACCACCCATTTTCTAGTGACTCCCATATTTACATCTGGCTTCGAACTCCTGCCTGAACTTCAGATTCATACACAAGTACAAGGACACAAATCTAATGTGTCCCACGCTGAACTCCTCACTTCCACCCAGCACCCCCACCTGGATCTGCTCCTCCTCCAGGCAGCCCCATTTCAGTAAAGGGCAACTCCATCCTTTCCATTCCTCAAGCCAAAAACCAGACACAAGCTTGACCTTCTTCTCTTTCCCGCATCGAATTCATCATCTGTGTCTTTAAAATTGGTTTATTAAATACAAAGCTTATATGGTTCAATAAAATACAGTGAGAATCTCACCTTTTCCATTTCTAAATTCTACCTCCAATCACAGCATCTCTCACCTAACCGCATCTCATCTTTTATGCAACCACTGCCTAAGTTCCCAACCACCCCCCTGCACTCCTATAGTCTACTTTCCACAGGAGCTAGAGTTTCTAAAGTGAAATACTGTCCCTCTTCAGCTTCCAGGACTTTCTATCTCCCCCTGAGTAAGAGTCCAAGTTCCTACCACAGCTTAGGAAGATCTACAAAAGCCCTGTGAGATCGGCTCCCTTACACTCCGGCCTCTTCTATTACTCTCTCCCTCATTCCCGCTGTGCCAGCCGCGCGGGCTGCCTTGCTGTCTCAGGGCACCAAGGAGCACTTTGGGCACCACCGCCAGCTTTCCCACTTGCTGCTGTTCCCTCTTCTTGGAATGCTCGTACCCCAGAACTCACAGATTGATCCCCATCTTCATGGCAGTCTTTGCTGCCCCCTACTTAAAACTGCAATACTAGTATTCCCATCCTCCTCCCGGCCTTCCCCACTTTCCCGTCCCAGTTTCACCGCAGGATTTAACCACCATTTGATCTAATGTATATTTTATTTAGTAAATGTCTTTATTTCCTTTCTTCCCCTATTAGAATAAAAATTCCACAAGCACAGGGTTTCGTTTATTTTGCTCGTGGTTCTAGTCCCAGTGCCGAGAACTTAGCATACAGCGATCAATAAATACTTGATAAATGAACAAATGTTGTCGACTATCGTGTGGATTAAATGAGGTAACGAGTAAAGTTATAGTATGTCCCTATAATATAGTAGCCACTCATGAACAAACCATTGTGGTGCTTTCTAGAAAAGAAAATCAGAATTCTAAGATTATGTAAATTTTAAAGCCTGTATCTCATTCTATACTTTTCTTACTCCTTACTCTAAATATATGAATACTAATTATTCAACAATTTAAAAAGACATATAATAGAAGTTACCTAAATTTTAAAAAATCAGTGGCACATACAAAACTAGGTATTATAGAACACTAACTCAGAATGTAACCCTGCTTACCCAGAAGATTAAATAAATTGTTTAAGTCATCTTTAAAGATAAAGAGCTATAATCTATGGTCTCTCCTATGGAAAAATTTAAAATGTATTCACAATGTTCAACAGGACTTCACTTTTATCTTTAACTTGTATCCTGCTTTCCTCTAAGAGAATTTGTATTAGTCAAAGAGACCACCATTTTTTAAAAACCATACATATTATATAACTGAAAAAATTTCAGTGAAAAAAAAAAAACAGGAACCTGGTCTGAACTTCAATATTTCCATAAAGTATTTTGTGTTTAAAGCTAAAATAACCTGATGAAAGAACTAAGATACTAATCAATGTATGTGATCCCTTCCCCAAATCCCAAGTGCCAGAGACTTGAAGTGATCTGCCCATAGAGGTCACAATATTAGTAACTTCCCACTGTACTTCACAAATACATAACCAATGCCTTACAAACCAACCAATTACACTGGTTGCATCTACTCTTCTAAAAAGGAAGGAAAATAAAAGCATGTATCCAATGGCATACTATAATTCAACATGATAATTTATATTTCAGACAGGAAAGTTTATGGAGCAAAGACAAAAACATACAAGGAGGAGCCAAGTTTAAGTCAGAACTGTCCATGGAGGTAATATAAAGAACAGGTAGAAGACATAAGCATAAAATGCAATAGATACATGGTTTATATTTCATTTTTCAAAAAGCTAACAACTCATGGGGCTTAGAGGTCTTCAGAAATTTGGACAAGTTCATTTGATCACTGGTGAGAAGACATACCTTACGTTCCATGCAGTGGTGAAGTCTGGGTTTAGAAGCAGCAGGGTGCATGTGACATCTATCAGTTCTAAAATAAAGAGAAGTCACATTAAAAAGAGTCCTACCCTTTGAGGCTTGGCTTCTCTTTCAAGGCCCTGTATATTTGTGTCTCCTGTTATCCTTATGTATATGCCATGTCATATAATTTGAATGGTAAACACCTTGCTCTAAGCTGCCGGAAGTATGAAGATATCCTCAAGATTTTTTTCTACTTTATGATAAATGTAACAATCTTTTAAAAGGTGACACTCAAACAACTTCACAATACAACGTACCTACAAAGAATATGCAAATTAATCTCCTCATTCTTATAGTAGTTTTTGGCACTAATGTAATACTGACCAAGGAAAAGAAATATGATTTCTATACCATTATTCTTTTAATTCCACAAATATTTCAGTAGTTGACTATGTGCAATTTTTCAAAAGGGGAAAAAAACCTACTCATGATCATTTAACACAATTCATTCACATTCCTTTGCAAAGATTATCTTTTGTCATACACATTTTTACATAGTCATAGCAATGACAAATGCACAATTTTGTTCTTTCTTCATTCAGTATTATTTCATATGCATTCTCCAATACTGCTACAGTATGCATTTTTAACAGCTACATAAGAAGCTCTTAGTGTAATATACTATCATTTATCTTTATCTTAGGTTGTTTCCTGTTTGCTTTTAATATTATAGTTAACATTACTATAAACACACTTTTTGTCTCCTAGCTTATTTTCTTAGGACATATTTCCAGGAGTTGAACTACTAGGTCAAACAATGTAAATACCAGTATGGCTCCTACTAAGCATTTCCGAACTGTCCTTCAAATGAATTGTATCTATTCACATTGCCAAGAATAACAAGTGTGTACTTATGTCCCTGTAACTCTAACCGAGGTAACTATATTTAAAAAATAAATGTAGCAGATACAAAATTATTCTGTTTCTGTTTTATCTTACAACTTTAATTTACAATTATTAATATAAACATTTTTTTCATTTTTGTTTGGTATTTTCTATTTTCGTTTTTTAACAGCCCATTCATATTCATTAGCTATTTAGTGATCATGATATTGACAGAACTCGCATATATTCAAATAAGCTCCAAAAGCTTGTTTAATAGAACAAAATCATTAATATATTTAGACGTATTGTCTTCCTTTTATTAAAACTGAAAAGAGAAGTTTAGGATTAAGATGATCAATGCAGAGACATGAAATTAAGATAACCTCTACCAAGCTCATATTAAACACTAAGTAAAGCAAAATAATAAAAATAATTATAATTTTTTAGCAATAGTGTATACCAGGCACCATAGTAAGTCTTTTATCTACATGATTTCATTGAGTTCTCAGGATTATGGTTCAAGATATTCTTATTCTGCTTCATAGATAGGGAAACTGATATAAGTTTAAATAACTTGCCTCTGGACACCCAGTCAGTATGTGGCAAAGTCAGCATCTGACTTGTCTTTAATAACTCAATTATACTGCAATTAAAATATGCGTCTATAATAAATAATTGGGACACATAAGAACATGTACAAATGTATTTCTATAGACATTCAAAAATATTCTAAATGAACAGGGGTGCCTGGGTGGCTCAGTCGGTTGAGTGTCCGAATTCAGCTCGGGTCATGATCTCGCGGTCCATGAGTTCAAGCCCTGCGTCGGGCTCTGTGCTGACGGCTCAGAGCCTGGAGCCTGCTTTGGATTCTGTGTCTCCCTCTCTCTGCTCCTCCCCCACTCATGCTCGCTCTCTCTCTCTCTCTCTCTCTCTCTGTCAAAAAAATAAATAAACTTAAAAAAAAATAATGGCATGACCTAGAAGTTATAGATAAATAAAAATATTCTATATGAACAAAAAAATTACTTCATTCTCAAGCATCTTAAGAAATTAACATTTTTTGTGAGACTGTGATTTCATTACTATGACATTCAGTAAATAAGAAACAAAAGGTAGCATTAGCATACATTTTTTGTCCTCTATCTTCATGACAAGTCATTATATGCATAAACACAATTACGTCTATAAAGAATACTATGTGGTGCCTGGGTGGCTCAGTCAGTTAAGCGTCCGACTCTTGATTTCAGCTTAGGTCATGATCTCACCGTTCATGGGTTCGAGCCCCGCATCAGGCTCCACACTGACACTGCCAGGCCTGCTTGGGAGTCTCTCTTTCCCTCTCTCTTTGCCCCTACCCTGCTCACGTGTGTGCTAAGTACATAAATAAACTTGAAAAAAAGAGAATAATCTCATTAATCTCTCTTCTTTTACCTTTAGAAGCTTTTGGCACTAATTTAATATTTACCAAGAAAAACAGCTGTAACTTTCTATACTATTATTTGATTAATTCCACAAATATTCCAAATATTGATAATGTGCATATATTAAAGTGGGCCCTCAGGACTAACAGAAGGGATATAATGATAAGTAAGACCTGATCTCGCCTTTTAGAAGGCTACCCTTTAGTTGGAGAGAACATACAATTATAGAAGACAAAAGGAAATAATTACGAAGCAGAAACACATACCATATTTTGGGGACCACCAAAGCAGTTGAAAATAATTCTTACTGGAGTACCCAGGGAAGGCTATAAGTGAATAAAGCGGTAAAGAGCACCACAGACCAGAAAACCAGTATGAGTGAGGATAAAGAGGCGTGGTTGTTCACACAGGGTGCTCGCCAGGAGACTGCTGGGGAAATGTACCAGAAAGCTAGAACCAGGTCAGAAACAAGAACCCACAATCTCCTGGTCAGCCTGCCCTCTACTACGTGCCCTTCCTGTGTTACACTCCACCTGAAGTAAACCCCTCCATTCTCTGAACACACCTCCTATCTGCCTACCCTCTCTGGACAATTCAGATTTACCAGCTTGCTCTTCTCTGCCAGAAATGTCCTCCTATATCTAAATATCAAAACAAAACAAAACAAAATTTTACTCATAAAGTCTCTCCTGACCTATTTACCTAGACACAATCTTCCTTTTTTTGGAAAAAAAAAAAAAAAAAAAGTTTATTTTTGAGAGTGGGGAAGGGGCACAGAGAAAGGGAGATAGAGAATCCCAATAATCTTTTATTTCTATGTTCTGTGTGCTATCTTACTTTGTTACCAATATTGTATAAATAATCTCTTCTTGATGAGACTGTAAATTTTCTTGGAGGAAGGTCCTGTCTAATAACACCTTCAGATTACTCCTTCACTCAACAAAGATGAGAAAAATATGGCCCCATCAAAAGAAGTTCCATGTCTACCCCCAGCACAGAGGAGTGGTAAGGCCTTACAGCCATACCGCCTGGGTTTGAATCCCAGCTTCTCCACTTAATTGCCAATATAACTTAGTATCTTCGACCTTCCGTCTCCTTATCTGTGAAATAAGGATGATGAGAACATCAATCTCTGTTGTGAGCCAATGAGATTCATTCCATTTCTCCATAGTTACTTGATACACAGTGAGTGTTCAACCAAACCAAATACTTGCTCAATGGAACATCATTACTACTTACCACCCAAGAAATGAATACTTTCAACATCAACTAATCAAAGAAATCAGAAATGAGTTCTTACAGTGAAACTACCTAAATTTCTAAACTTATAAAATAAGGAATTAAAAAAAATCCAATTGTTAAGTAGCTATATGGAAATGCTTGTGCATGATGGGACAAGCTTCCAGAATTTCAAGTCTACAATTTTTCGAAATCCATTATACTACCTAGGTAAACTGGTACTTAGTCTTTTGGCTTTCCCTTTTGGCATTAAAATGTGTGTGACCAACAGTAGTCACCATTTATTTGTACAGCTGACCCTTGAACACACAGGTTTATACCACACAGGTCTATTTATATGCCAATATTTTTTGATAAATACAGTACAGCACAGTAAATGTGTATGTTCTCTTCCTTATGATTTTGTTAACATTTTTTCTCCAGCTTACTTTATTGTAAGAATATGGTATACTAAACACGTAACACACAAAATACATGTTGACTGTTTATGTTATCACTAAGGCTTCTGGTCAACAGTAGACTATTACTAGTTAAGTCTTTGGGGAGTCAAAAGTTATATGCAGATTTCTGAATGCACTAGGCGGGGTGACTCCACTGCCCGTAATCCCTGCACTGCTGAAGAGTCAACTACACTTTAACACAGCTCTCCTTCCACACTCATAATTGAAGACAAGTTCATCCTCCATTACAGAGATACTTCTATACAGCAGCACAAGGCAGAAGCCAGTAAACACAGAACATATGTAAGTTGCCACTTTTCATTTTGTGGCTGTGTGGAAAGGAGAGCTAATCAGAGTCAGGCTTCCTCTAGGAGAGGGGCTCGCCCTAGCAAGGCAACAGCAGCTACTGGACTCACAGCCTAGCCCTACCACTTACTGGGTCACTTAATCTGTCTGAGCCTCTGTGTCCTCCTCGTATGTAAAATGGAGCTCTTAACAGTACTACCTCATGGGGTGTTAAACGATTCACATTCACGAAGCGTTAGGACAGTACCTGACACACAGTAAGCACTCAATGATAATTCCAGTTTCAAAGCCTGCATCTCCTAGCCCAGTTCCACAAACTATAGTGGGACTGGATGCCACCAGAGGGAGGAAAACAATCTCCCAAGCTGTCTCAGCAGTGACTGCTCAACAGAAGGTGATTTCTCAACTTGTAAGAATCTCAGATCAACAGCCTCAACCATCAGTGGTGCTTGGTGACACACAAGAGCCACAAGCCCTTTTCCCCTCCTCTGTGACACACTGCCAACTCCTCCAGACTCAAGACTCAAGTTCAGATAGGACCTCCGTCAGGAAGTATTCCAGTTAGATCCAAGAGGTTAAGAGTGAAGTAAAATGTCAGAAATGGGAAAGGGTCAAAGAAGGAGAAGTAACCAGCTTAGAAATATTGGACATAATTAAAGAATCATTCCTGAATTACATGTATATTTCCGTTCTTCTTCCCCTCTGGTTCTGCATAAACCAGAGAAAGGAAACTCATGTTTCTTGAGAGCCTACTACAGGCCAGGCACTGTGCTGGCTGCTTTATACACACTGGCTCAGGCAATCCTCTCAAGACCCTCTGACACCTTTTACAATTCCCTTTTATTGGTGAGGAAATAGGAAGAGGTTAAATAATCTGCCTAAAGTCACTGCCAAGTGACTTCAGCATGCTGACAAATGGAGTCTAAATACAGATGTTTTCCTGCAAAGCAGATGCTCTTTCTTAATCGAGCACACTGTCTACAATACTTTGTCCTCTTCAAGTCAGGACTGAACCAAGATCTAAAGATACACATATATAATCAATAGTTAACAGGAACTATTTTACTTCTACACTTCATCAACTATATACCGTATTCTTTTTTTTTTTTTTTTAATTTTAAAGAGAGAGAGAAGGAGGAAAGAGGAGGAGGAGGAGATGGGCAGAAGGGGAGAGAATCTCAAGCAGGCTCCATGCTCAGCATGGAGCCCAATGTGGAGCTCGATCCCACGAACCTGGGATCATGACCTGAGCCAAAATCAATAGTCAGACATCCAACCAACTGGGCCACCCAGGTGCCCCATATACCATATTCTTTGTTACCCAGCAGATGTGAACTACTGATATCCCCATGGTCTCTTGAAATCACCCAAGATCTCTCTCCAAATACCAGGAACATTCATTTGTTCCTTTATTACACACACTCTGATACATGTCTAATTCAACATCACATCACAAGGAGGAAATGAATCGGGACATACTATACACAGAAAAATAGCTAAATTTCAACTGTGACAAGGAGAGGACAAAGGGATGCTACAGAAGTGTCAGAGAAAAATCAATATTCTTTCTGTCACAATGACATTCCAGAAATGGCCCCAAGCCAGGAGTCACCTGGTAATGGTCGCTGCAATGGACGACTGTCTCTGACAGAGATATGTTTTCATGCATCTAGAAATAAATCCAAGGCCAACTAGGTGGGCTAATCTCTTCCTCCAAAATACCTTCAGGTTACCACAAGAAGAGACACTTGAGATAAAACTATGTGGTAAACACCAGAAAGGCCCTGTTATTACAGAATACAATCGGTGAATCGATAGCCAGACTGAGCTAAAACCTCTTGCTTACCAAACTCGTTACTTATTTGACAAATGTCTGTTGAACACACAATGGTGCTGAGTATATAAAGACAGACAAGCCATAATCCCTCTTTCTTACAAACTCGCAATCTACCTGGGGAAAATGTTTTTAAATAATCAACGACAATGAAGTGTGATAACTGCTACTATGCAAGCAGTCTGAATAAAGACCCCCAGGGGAGTGCAGAGAAGGAATTACCACGTCCTGGAGCAGTCAAACAGCCTTCACAAGTGTGTGCTGTGTGTGGGTGTGTGTTTGCACCACAACAACGGTGACAACATAAGACATGAAGCTGGCCTCAGCAAAGGCATGGAAATAAGGCAGTGGTGCACAGCAAAGTCCGAGAATGGAACAGTGTCTGTTGTGGCTGGAAGGTATGGCAAATGGCTGCAAATTCTAATGCTTCTAGGGTTTGAGCGAATGTCAAAAAAAAGAGCAAAGCAAACCTGATGATAAGGAGCTGTCGACACTCTGCCTCCATGTCTGATGGACAGGAGGAGGCTGCAGCAAAGTGGAACAGGCTGAGTCAGTCACGAGAAAGCAGAGGCTATGAGCCCCGGCCAACTGTTGCTGTGCAGAAACTTATGTACCTGCGTTTTCAAGTGAAAACAAATCCAGATTTCCATCTTAACTTTAAAAGTTCATCTTGAATTTAAACGTTTATCCAACAGATGAAAAATAGTTGAAAAAAACATCCTACAGGCGGAAACAAAATCTATCTGCGGGCTGGCCTCAGCCTGGGGGCTGCAAACCTACACCCTCCGATGCTGGATGTAAAGCAGAGGAAAAAGGCTGGGGATGGAGGCTGGGGACAGATTGTGAATGCCCTTGAACACCACACCACGGAGTCTGAACTCCACCTTGACACCCATAGGTGTCATGAAAGAAGATGCACAGATCTGTACTTCAGACAAGCATCCCTCAAACTGTGTCTCTAAGAAGTGCTGCTGGGAAGTATCGTTTGAAACAACTGGCTAGTGGCGTCATGAACATGGATTATAGAAGAAGGGACTGAACACAGGGTAGACCAGCTATGAGATAATTACATCTGTCCGGACGAGAAGACAGACACGAAGAACAGAAGACGGCTGTTGAAGAGAGAGTGCGGCTCTGGGAAGAGGCCGTGAGAAAGAGGGAGCAGCACAGGAAAATGACGGATGGGCACCCTTGGACACACACTGCGGGACTGAGCTCTACTCGGTCACAACGCCGGGACTTCTCTCTTCCTTTTCGTTTCTGTCACAGATTTCTCAAAAATCAGAATTACAGTATTGTTCCTCTCCCAGACCAAATATGGCTACTACTGCAGCAGACTTTTAAAAACCGGCACTAACTAACAGGGAGGCTGTGATGGCTCATTCTGGTGTTAATGTTAAACCTGAGTGGCTACAGGGTGCCCACGTTAAATGCTCTTAAACATTATTTCTGAGCGTCTGTGAGGGTGTTTAGCATTTAAATCGGTAGGCTCCATCAAGTAGACTGCCCTTTCCAATGTGGGTGAGCATCATACAATCTGTTCAGAGGTATTTAGTGTCCTGTCTTTTCGCTTCCTGTCTGCTTGAGCTGGAACATCACCGAATCTCCTGTGGCCTTTGGACTGGCATTTAAAACCACTGGCTCCCCTGGATCTGAGGCCTTCTGACCCAAACTAAATTTTACCACTGGCTTTCCTGGGTGTCCGGCTTGAAGAAAGCAGACTGCGGGACTTCTCAGCCTCCATAATCCTATCAGCTAATTTGTCATAAGTAATCTCTCTCTATATATAACATATTCTGGTGGTTTCTTCAGAGAACTCTAACCAGTACAGGTGCTTTGCAAACATTTAAGGAATTCAGCACAAGAATGAGAGCATGAATTCAGTTTGGTTAAAAAGAAAAAACGTATCCCAAGAATAAAGGTCACCTCCAGCTGCAAAATACATTCCCCAGCGATGCCTAGGATCTGGGCTTGATCACTCACACAGATACTGACATTTCTGAAATTCTTTCAGCTTTCTTCACTTGGTGCTTTTTATGTATGTTTTCTACAAAAACAGTTTTAAAGGTACAGCATTTTCACGAAATAACTGATTTTTCCTAGCATTTTTTACTTTTTTTTTTTTTTTTTTTTTTTTAGAAAGACTCACCTCTGTGTAGTAACTGCTTCAGTTGACAAGTTTGGTAGAATTCTCTGGTAGTCAGTATTACCAGGTATCTTTTCCTGTCCTATCAGAAATTCACTTCCATATTTTTATTCTTAACACAATATACAACCTGAGTACTGTGTGATACCACACTACACTATGCTGTCACCACCCACCAAAAAAGTGAAATTCAAAACTGTTTCCATGAGGATCTGGGTGAGGATAATGTCATGTTGGTTCTGTTCTCATGCACAGTTGCACCAGAATTCGAAGGTTAGACGCTAGCTATTCGTGTGATGAGCTTAACCATTTGATTCTGCCTGGGTCCTCTTGGACCTTTCCTCACTTCATGAGGAGATGTGGCAAAGCCTGTAGTACAATAGTATCTGGAGAGACAAGACACAGGGAGACGGAGAGAAGGACCTGGAAGGCTCCAGGGAGACGGCAGGCTGGGCCAGCACACATGAATCGGCAAAAACTAATGATCTGAAACAACATTAACAGAAGCCTTTGGCATTTCAAAATTCAGACTGCTTCTTCTCCACCACACAAGCATCATTCTGTCTCCCCTCTCCCCAAGCTAGCTATGTATTGGCTCGATTATACATTTTTGTTTGTCAGAACATACACAATACAGCTGTGTTGGCAAAAAATAACCGGATGGATTCACATGGTGTTATTCTGTACCTTAATGTTACTGAAAGCTACCACAGGTTTCATAACCATGCTATCCATCTACTTAGGGTGATGGAAGGCAGAATGAAATAGGGCCCAACAACTGATAAATACCCTTACCTTTCAATTTCTGCCTGAACTCAGACCATTACGCTTATGCCACAAACCTCAACTATGCCATAAACTTAGGCAGAGCCTTAACAGTAAGAAAAATGTATCAGAGGACTAATTGAGTCAACACAAGAAAACTCAAACTATTTCACATTAAATCTTCAAATCAGATTCCTCTTCTATTGGTCTAAACAGAGAAAAGGGCTATTGGGACAGTCCTTTAAGGATGAGGCTGAGAGGAATACAAGGAAATCAGTATGTCATACCTTTGGCAACATTCCACAAGGAGGCTGTTTTTCACCCGACTGTAAGCTTCTTGCATAAAGGGAACATGTATTACTCACCTCTTTATCCCCACAGTACTTCGAAGAGCCTCTGGTATGAGTAGGCTCATGGTAATGGCTACCAAGCTGGTAATTAAAATTCTCCAGGAAACAAAGTTCTTATTCAAAATTAGCCTCCAGGCATATTGAGCACTTCTGAAGGTACCGCTGTATTGGAAAGGGGAAGGTACCACTCTATACAGAAAGGGGCAGCTTCATAAAAACAGTCGAGAACACGGTCTTGGATGACTCTTTTTTTTTTTTTAAACCTAAAAAGTAAAGGGGATTTGTGCACATGGAGGCTTAATGTCACATATGGGGGAAAGCTAGGAAAAGAGAGCAGGCAGGATGAACAGAGAGTGTCCCATGCAGCAAAGAACTGTCTCAGAGGAGCAAAAGAAGTGAATTCTGGGACCGTTTTCTTTTGCTTCTATCAGCACAAGAACAGGATACAGAGGGCCGAAGCTCAAATGGGATTCAAAGCACAAGAGCACCTCCATAAATCATTGAGCTGGTTCACAGTATAACTACCACCAACACACCTCCGTTATCTCATTTGGTTTGCCACCAAAATGAGTTCTAGTGCTCACAGAGTTACTAAAGGATTACCACCCGAGAACCTGAGCTTGTACTAGTCTTCCTTAGTACTTTTCAAACTTCTTTACCACAGGATGTTTTCTTCAAATAAAATTTTACAAACAGCCCTGATGTATAAACAGGTAAAATCAGAACTCCTCTGATTTACTGCCCAGGTTGCAGTAGGTGGCCCAGAGTCCTGTAGCACTTTCGATGCAACATTTGAAAACTACTGATGGGTCCAAACTCCTCATTTGATAAGCTGCTGCCCAGGCAGTGAAGGAAAGAGCCAGAACCCAAATCTAGGAATGCCAACACCCAAAAAGGGTTCTTCGCCTGGTATTCCATGCTGTTTCTAAAAAACAAAAGAAGAGGACAGAGTTCATACTTACCATCTTTGTTTAGCCATTGCTTTCTTGTCCTGTACAAAAGGAGCTTGTTGTGGACATACGGTAGGAGGAACTTGACACACCAGCTTTCCACACCAAGTTTGTTTTCCACCAGGACTATGGGACTCCGGTTATACCTTGCTTCAGGACATGGGATCAGACCAATCTCATCTCTGAATATGTAAAACATAAAGAAGAATTAAAGAGAAGACTGCTAGCTTTTCAAATCCTCCAGAGTATTAAAAAGAAAAGCAACATATTTCCCTCTCTTAAAAATAGTATTTAGCTCACTTGCTGGATTAGTAGGCACTAAAAAAAAAAAAGTTTTTAATACAGACTATAGTACAGGAAAATTAGTATGCTCACTCCCCATCGACAGAAATGAAAACTGGTCTAATCTTTGGATGGAAATATGAAAACATCTTTCAAAATTTTAAACTGCACGTACTCTTGACCCCCAGTGATTCCACTGCTCAGAAGTTATCCTAGGCCAAAGTATATCAATGGGATGTTTATTGCAACATTGCAACACAATTGCAAACAATCTAAATTGTGTCAGCATAAGACAGAAGAACGTGGCTTATCCATGTGGTAGAGATGTACAAAAATGAGGCAGACTGGCATACACTGGTTTGGAAAGGATGCCAAGATCTGTGAAACCAGAAGAAGAGCAAAATGCCCAACAGTGTATGGCACAAAGCCTTTTATATATATATATCTTTTTAGAAGAAGAATCCCAAGAAATTTGGGGACAAAGAATTTTATTTTTATACAGTTTAAATTTCCTAATCATTTGAATGTATCATTTCTATTTTTTAAAAATGTCAACAAATGTACTTGTGGGTTGCCTAATAATGTATGAGCAGAAACAAATTATCAAAAGACATTATCTTGTCAATGAGACTGTGGGCCTCTTCTTATGATCTTTTATACGTTATTAATAAAAAAACATAAACACACACTGATAAATGTTGCTGAAACAGAAAATACATTTTAGAATCTGATCATTTGCATTTAAGGTGGCATCTTCTTTCAAACCACTTCAACTTAGTTGAAAATTTACATTTGAGGTGGAGATTTAATAAACAGAATGTACAGCCGCTGACTTACATAGGAAATGAACCAGCAAGCATAAAAATGGTTTTGCAAAACCTGCACATGCCTTTCAACTATAAACAAGTTATGATAACTGGCTACATTAAAAAAATAGAAAACTGGTTTTCAGAGCTTATGTATGACATTATCTATTATGTCCCTGGGATTCCCCGACCAAGAACAGAGTAGTATGATAGATGCAAGAGGGGGAAACATGTTCAATTACAGGTTATAAGAAAAGCCCTCTTTTTTTGTTAAACTGGCGGGAGGCTATGGAACTAAAATAAAATCCTTCCTGGAAACTCTAAACCGGAGAGCGGAGCACAGAGGTACACTACTTTCTACTGATCGCTTCCTTAAGGACAGAGGGATACATCAAGAAACAAGGGTACTCTACGGGTTAAGTTACTAACCATTCTTTCAAGGTGATTTAACTTAAGGTAGATTTTGAGACCTAAGGCTTTTTTTGTCCTGACCACTGGCCCAGTTGATTCAGAAGTGTGCTGATATACGACGTCGGAACTATTTAAACATTTTCTGTTACTGGGTACTGTGTTAGGTTCTGAAAATGCAAAAGTGAATAAAACAAGGTGGACCCAGACTTCATAGGGCTGACAGTTTTGATGGAAGTGGTATCAATATCTATAATAAAATGTTACCACTGTGCCATTCCAGTGGTATAAAGAAAGTGCTGTGAGAAGAACTAAAGCAATGCCGAGAGCACACCTGAGCTCCTCACCCAGTATTCAAAAATGCTTTGCATTTGTGTTTGGTTAATGTAAAATCTACCTAATCCGCTATTAGGATAACTAGCCACATCCAGAGCTATCCCTAATACGTGGCTGAATCTCCGGCATTTTCTGGTTTTCAGGTTTTACTATATAAAGTAGAACATTTAAAAATTAAACTAGAATTACAGTAAAACAAAATAAACTCACCATCATTATTTTAAGGAAGTCTGATCTCTGAGATCTAATAACCACTTACAACACTTCAAAGAACTGCAGAAGTCAACAGTACAAATGCAAGAGTAACAGGAATAAAAGAATCCTATATTCTGGGTACATTTTGGGGGGGGGGGTTAAATTCGCCATGTAAAAACCTGCCTTGCTCATTATTTATATCAAAAGTAAAATGCCCAATTAATAATCCGGTACCTAAATGAAAGGACAGAGCCATTTGCACAAATAAAAAAACACACTTCTTTAGTTGGGTACCATTCTCCCAGGAAATAATTTTTAAAAACAAGAATGCCCTGATACTGCAGACGCACAGTAACTGCCGCCGAAAGGCTGGTTATTGTGAACTTGAGGAATAACATTCAAATCAATCGTTTTCAAAGAATATCACTTCTTGACTCTCCAAAAGAACATTATATCTGATTTCCTTCTTTTTTAAAAAAAATTTTTGACATTGATTTATTTTTGAGAGACAGAGAGAGGCAGAACATGAGCAGGGGAGGGGCCGAGAGATGGAGAGACCCAGAATCCGAAGCAGGCTCCAGGCTCTGAGCTGTCAGCACAGAGCCCGAAGACGCGGGGCTCGGACTCACAAACCCCGAGATCATGACCCGAGCCAAAGTCAGACACTCAACCGACTGAACCACTCAGGTGTCCCTGATTTCCTTCCAATGCAGAGGGCCTAAGTCCTAGTTTTCATTTGGCCTCTACGGACCTCACTTTTCCTCATTTGTAAAATGGTGGAATTGCATTACATCTCTAAGGGAAATGGACTGCTAGGTCTCATTCAGCTTTCACATTCTGACTGAGAAACCTGACAGTTATTCTCATGTAAGGAGAATGAAAATGGCTACATCGGGGGAGCGAACATTAAAAGAGAGGTCGCAAAAGCACTCAATCTTCCAAGGTCCAGGGTTCTCCCTACCCTCTGGTCTAAAAGTCCAATGTGAATGTGGCAAGTCACTGGTCATCAGTACCCTTATCTGCAATACAGGAATAACAACGCCTGCTAAGAAAAGCAAACACAAGGTAAAGTATGTGGTAAGCTATAAAGTGACAGGCAAAGATGAAGTGTATTATCTTTAATTCAGTAGAGCCTGAGGCCAAAGAGAAAAGTTTCTCGATTAACAGATGGGAAGCTGAAGCAAAAAAGTTAAGCCTTTGTCATTATTTGACCCTAAAATACAGTGCTTTGCTGCTTTCTAAAAATATAACATGTACTTTAGAAAGATAGGTAGGTCAGTAAGCTTCCAAGTAACAGTGTGTTTGACTTCAGACTTCTTCTATGCTGAGTCCCTGAGGTCATAGTCCACTTTTTTTTTTTTTCAGACAATTTGGAATAGGATTCCAGAATCATTTTAAAATTGGAAGGGACCTCATTCCCCCAGTATGTCATTTTTTCAGACAAGGAAACTGAGGTCCACTGAGGTTAAGATGATCACCCAAGGTCACGTTGCTAATGCTAAGTTAAAAATCTGGATCTCTTAATAGTTAGCCCAGAACCCATGATGCTAATGATAAAAACATCAGTGAAAGCAGGCAGAATTTAGATTAATTCCTTCCAGATTTCTGGGAAGATTTCTGGCTATTTAAATTCTAATTTCATACTCAAGAAAAGTTAGAAAACTCGGGGGCAAAAAATAAACTAAAAGTCTTTTGTCATCCCTCTACACTACTGTTTGGGAATGCATCCTTTTTTTCTAAATGTTTCACAGAAGTGGGATTATAGTGGGCATACTCTGCTATAATCCTCTTTAAAAACAACAGTTCACATTAAACATTTTCCTACATAATTAATTTTTGTATATTAATATAAATGGTTGCAATGAATGTGCTATAAATATTAAATACAACTCCAGTTACTTCTTTGTGAAATAATGTTATAAGAGAAATCTCTGACTCTTTCACCACCACCAAATTCCAGTCTTTTTCAGGTTTCTGGCAATTTAGATTCCTGGTGTTTAACAAGCACACTCAACACCTGTGTAACCAACGTCATAGGATTTTTAAAGACAGGAAGGTTTGGAATGGTGAAAAAGTTCTAATACTAAAGAGATACCGCGAAGCTCACTTTTTAGGTTACCTTCGAAGGCTGCTCCAAAAAAAGAGCAAAATGGAATGTACCAACATATTTACTTGAAAAGATCATCCACAGCATGGTACAGCTTTCTAAGTGCTTCACTTCACAATGGGGATCCACTGGCTTCCAGATGAAGTTCAAGGTTCATATAACACGGACACTGACTTTGTTCCTGATGTTTGGACAGCTTCTCTTGTCTGCACTTTTTAGAAACACCCTCAATTAGAGCAGGCCCACATATTATTTTCAAAAGTAGTATCACCCAGTTTCCCTTTTATGTGGGAAGAACGGTCCCCAAATACTAAACTGATCCTGTAACATGGAGCGACCACACAGAAAACAAGCCCAAGGATTCTGGAAACGGTACAAATCTTCTTAATCTAATAGTCATTTTGTTATTTCTTTACCCTGGAAATCCTTCCTAAATGACAAAATAGGAGAGTTAGTGAAATAGCTAACCCTTTCATATAGACAATTAAAACTACCAGTGATTAAATCAAGATGTTTCAGAAACTTCATAGGCTTTCTCAATTCTAAAGAGTACTAATTTCACATATCACTTACTGGACTTATTTTTAAAACAGCTACATAAATTGTTATTGTTTATTGAGTGTTCATTATGTGTACTGCTCTGTGTTTGATTTTACATAAACTATTTCATTTGTTTCATACAATAATCTCAAAAAGCGGAAATTTTAACCCTTCTTTATAAACAGTCTTGTCTAAGTCTACCCAGGTACTAACTGAGAAGCCAAGATTCAAATTCAAACTTTTACAACTATACTATTATTTAAATAAACACATAAAAAATCAAGTGTAAAAAGACAATTAGGATTGTGGTTTCCTACTCTTCAGCTCAACTTACAGATTTGCCTTTCCTTACTACTCCATTACTCAAAAATTTCCACTGGGGCCTCTCCACTGCCGATGCAGTGTATTTTCCCTGACCCAGCTCTTATCTATCCCTCATGTCTCAATTTAATTGCTATTTCCTCAAAAGAACTATCTTGAGCTTCAAATATAAATTAGTCCCCTCTGTTATTATTCTTTCAAATATACTTCTTCTTTCAGGCTCTTCCCATAATCTGTGTGATTTGTTCCACTGGGCTAAGGACCATGTGTGATATGTTCACCAACTTTCACCCCACTCCTAGACCTGCACACCCAGGGGCTGGAACTCTATCTGTGAAATACAGGTGCTCTTTTGCTGAATGCATACATGGAATGCAAGAAATTAAGTCAAGGACTTCCATAATTTGACTCTACCGTATCTTTTCTATCACATCTTGCTGCTTCAGGTTAATTTCCAGTTCCATGTGGTGGTGGCTCCTTCTCTGAAACTATAAATCCTGCCAGCCTTCAAAGTTCAGCTCAAAGCCCACCTCCCCTAAGGCCCTTGGCCTAGACATACGAAGCCTTCCTTCTACGTCTAAAACACTCACACAGCACTTGCTCCCCATGCTGCTAGCCCAGCCTTTACCACTAACTGCTCTGCCGTAAATCCTAATTGACTATTCACGCAGGTGGGTCTTCATCTCTATCTAGAGCTACATTGTGCAATACAGTGGTTACTGAGCACATACGACCCATGGGTAAGTCAAACGACATTAAACACCATTTAAAATTCAGTTCCTCATGCACATTAGCCACACTTGAAACATTTTATAGTTACACATGGCTAGTGACTACCACACTGGACAGCACAGAAACGGGGCAATTCCACCATCATAGATATTTCTGTGCCTTGAGTATGAGAACTTTATTTTATACTTCTTCCTATCTATACCATGAGGATACTACCTACAGCATCTCATAAACAGTGAGAGTTCAATAAATATTTTAAAGATTAATAAAAAAAAAATAACTCAGTAGATAAGAAACCTTTGACATGACCCTAATTACACCATAAACATCTGTCTTCCACGTTAGCAAAGGTCTATACATTAAACTATTGTTAATCCCTGGGTCAAGCCTTCAGCTGTTTTCCAGTGGTATTCTCTAAGAGTCAACCATACAAATAACATTTCTATGGTATTTTTCAGTTTATGAAGTACCTCACATTCATCATTCAGTTGGCCAGTACAGTTTTCTGAGGAATACGGAAATTCAGGTTAAATCTAGTATCTACCAAGTGGCAGATAAGGGCCAGACACAGCATGAGGTGATTTTCCTGTGTTCTCATCAACCTCACCAAATCAAGAGGAAACTGAGGTTAACAGGGGGTAACCTATCCACATCCAACTGTAACAAAATCTACATCTTAACCAATGCATGTTCGACTCCTCCTGGGAAGCATTCTTACAGAAACAAAGTATGTTTAATGGAGTGGATGTTGTCGAATAAAATTACAAACTATCTTGTGTTTGAAGAAAAAAGAAAACAGAAAGTAAAGAGAAAAACTTTTCTTGGTAATACGGAAACATATAGTTAGGTACTAACTTTCAAGGTAAACAATGCCTTCCCCCCCCCCCCCCCTTAACCAGAAATACAGCCTGTTTATTTTGGAAGTAAGAGGGATAGATTACAGGAAGAAGTACAGGCAAGTTTGAAAAATACAAATCAAACATTCTGAAAGAATCTGCGCAGTAATACTACTGAAAATATCATTATTGTAGGAAACATATACTAAAAAATAGCTGAGGATTAATATTAAGCAATGAGTTATTTCAATTCTTCAGGCCTATAGTATGTATCATCATCTCAAATTATTTCAAATGCTCAACTTATTTCAAACTATTAAATCTTGAATGATCTAAGTGTTCACTGATAATATTAAATCTGGCACTGATAGAAACGTATTAATGAGATTTCACCATTAAAAATAAGATTGGGGGGCATAAAAGTCCTTAATGAGTTTCAGTAAATAGGACCCAGAAGAACAAGATGTGCTCCAAACTGCACTGTCTCAACCCACCAAGCCAGTGAACACTCAATCTCAGTTTCTTCAAATATAAAACACCGATGTGCTTTTTAAATCCACCGCAGAGAAGAGAAACTACTGTACTTGTTAGACTTCTTTCTAATCTCTGCTATAATTTCTTCAAGAAAAACAACATCATTGATGAGAAAAGAGGCCCTTCACTTATCCAACTTTTTTTTTTTTTTGAGGTTGTCTCTTATTTACACCCAAGCTCTCATTCACGAAAAGGGACTGAAAGACTGATATACAAGGCATCAAAGCATTCTTCAGAAGACCCAGGACCCACTATGGTGACTGCCAGGAGATCATTCCCAACACTCCCTCAAAAAAAGGCAGCAGTCACAAGGGGAAAGGAAGTGGACGCTGTCAGAGGCAGCAGGTGCGTTCTGAGGCCAGCAGCCTTTTGTTTTTAATGAGGCGCTGTTACGGTCTCCAATTGTGTGCCACAAGGGAGCAAGACATCTGAGGGCTTCTTAATTTCTAGAAGCATCATTTAGATGTAGGTCTGCTACCTTCTTTAGGCAGAAAAGCTTAAGGATGTCGGGCTTAAAAGGCTTAAAAAGAGTAAGTATTCATGTGTTCCAGTTTAAAAAATAAATTATTAGGGGAGCCTGGGTGGCTCAGTGGGTTAAGCATCCAACTCTTGGTTTCAGCTCAGGTCACGATCTCATGGTTCATAGGTTCAAGTCCCGGACTAGCCTCTGCGCTGACAGTGTGGAGCCTGCTGTGGATTCTCTCTCTCTCACCCTCTCTCTCTGCCCCTCCCCAACTCATGCGTATGTGTGCTCTCTGTCTCTCTCAAAATAAATAAACTTAAAAGAAATAAAATATTAAAAGAAAAACCCCACAATTAGAAAAAGTGAAAATACAGTAATATAAAACTGGATTCCATGACTCTTTCTTTTGGTAGGGGAGGGGGCAACGAGAGAAGGGTGGTAATTAAACACTCTTGCTTCTCCCGACTCTTCTGTATACTGTAGACATTTCTTTTATTAGCTTCCTTTTTCGCTCGTTACATGAAAGCAGAAGTGTCAGAAAGAATACAGTGTCTTCTAGTATCTTCCCAGAGTACTCCAAGTACCATGAAAAGGAAGGAGGGAACGATACATGTGTCAGCCCTGTGGTGTCCTACTTCAAGAGGGCAGCAGTGTCAGGATAAGAACAGAGTGACTATGTTCCCTGTAACTGTGAATCAGCTAACGCTACAAAGTGTCAAGTTTTCATCCGCTTTACACCAGACCCATCCGACACCTACCGAAGCTACACTCCTGAAAATGCCCTGATCACCTTCAAAGCAGGATGTTTCATCCGAGTCCTTCCACAACCTTGGGACAAGTGAGGCGAAAGTCAAAAGCAGCCTCAAACTACCTTTGGCTAGGAAGCTGAGGGTTTTCTGGTCCACTGAAAATAAGACGATCGGTGACACTGCCCCCCCCCCCCTTACCATCGGTCCGGGACGAACCTCAAAGAGTTGTATTTACAAAGCATCTACAGAGCAACATTGTGTGTGCCCGTGTACCTTACGCGGATGCAGGATGTGGACACACGGGTGAAGTCCTTCGAGTTGCAAGAACTCCTAGGGAAGGGGTGGGAAGGAGGGAGAAAAAAGTCGCTCCGTTTTGATTTTCCGAGGTCACTTCTAGGGACTCGCCCGCGACCGCGTTCCGGTAGCGGCAAGCGGGCCCTGCGGCGGCCGCCAACACTCCGGCCCCGACCTCGCTCGGTCCCCTCCGGCGAGGGGCGCGCGGGCCGGGACCTGCCCCTTAGATACCAGCTCGCGGCTCGGCTCCGCCCCTGCCCACCCCCGAAGACCCCCGGGGGCGACCGAGGCGGCGGCGCCGCCGGCGCCCGACTCACATGTGCGGATTCCTCCTGAAGGCGTTGGTGATGTCCTTCACTACCCGCTGCACCAGCACCGCCACCTCCTCGCTCGTCTCGGCCATGTTGGTGGCGGCCGCGGCGGCTCGGGCGCGCCTCCGGGAGAGCGCCGGACGGCCGGCGGGAGTTCCGCGGGGAGCGCGCGCGTGTGCGCCGGTTTGGCCGCGCTCCCGCCCCCGCCGCAGTCGCGGCCGCCGCCGCCGCCGCCGCCGCCGCCGCCGCCGAGCACTTCCGGGTCACGCCGCCGGAGGCCGGGGCGTGGCGCCAGCCGCCCACTGGGGCTGAGGCCGCCTGGTTGGTCCCCGACTTTTGCTGGTACCCGAGTTTCCAAGTGTCCCGGAAGATGCTGCAGAGTTACTTGAGGTCAATGTTTTACACGTTTTATGTTAATTTGTAGTCCACTCAGGGCCGAGGAGGGAGGAGTCTTGCTAAAGTCAACCTTCCGGAGCCAGAGTCAGTCTGAACCCCACCCCCGACGCCGCCCGGGCCACCCACTGTCAACTGCTCTGGGAACCAGCCCCCGGGAGCTTCTGGAGGAAAGTTTAACTGAGAGCGCAGGTCCTCTGGAGCTGTTAGTCCCCGAGTGTTTGAGAGCCTCTTCGCTTTATTTTCCCAACTGGAGGGACGAGGCGGTCCGCAGACGCTGGTGGCGGAGTGAGCCCCAATTGGACCGTGTTGGTGACCTTGTTTTGTACCCGCGTGCCAATTTCGCCCTCCGAGCAGCCATTTTCCAAAACTGAATTAAGAAAAATTTAATTAATCCATTAAAAGAGGAAAAGGGAAAGTTATTTGCCACCTGGATATAGGGTGTGGACATACAGAAATATGTTTTAGATTTTCTACTTTGAGTGTACTTCATTTTGTACATCATTTGGCGTGCTTTGAACGTTGCGTGTCAGTTTTGGAGTTAGAAAACCAAGATCCTGACGAAGTTTGCGCTTAATAGCCATTAACCCTGCTACAAAAAATTTTTTAAGAAAACCTAGCTTTCTACTTCATTTAGATTTTGAAATGCCATCATTTTCACGGATCAGATTTCCCTTCACCCTTCTGTGGTAGAAAAATCTGGGTGCCTTTGGTTCGCTTATTTTTACTTAATCCTTGCTTGAGATCCGTATCTTTAAAAAAAAAAAAAACTTTTTAAAATCAAGCTCATAGTCTGTTTACTGTGAAACAACGTGGCACATTTGAAGTAGGATTGATGACTGTGAAAGCAGAAACCATACGTTTGTTGCCAAATTCGTGAGTGAGAAATATAAACGAACTATGTCCCGCGGATGCTATTCCCTGTGGGTATGTTTGTAAAGGTTAGTTAGACCTGCTGTCTGGACACGGGCCTTCTGGTGTTAAAAGAAATGAATTAGAAGGTTCATAAAATTGTATAAAAGCCAGGTGGGACATTTGAGTAAAAGGAAACAATCCTTAACCTCTTGACAGGTTCCCAAATGAGCCAATGACGTGAGTGAATGTGTGTTTAGATTCCAAGGCCAAGGATTACTTCAGATATCCTAGTTACTCTTTAAGAATGTGATCCCAGTCCTCAAATGGTTCGTGTTACAACTGGCAAGTCTTCTTCGTCTTCACTAAAAGCCTTGCATCCTTTCCTAACAAAAGATGGAAAATAAATCTTGACTTCCCAAAAATACGAACATTTTTTTTTTTTTCAGAGACTTCCATTTTTATCTTAAAAACCAGTGGGATTTGGGGGCACTGGGTGGCTCAGTCGGTTAAGCCTCCAACTCTTGGTTTCGGGTCAGGTCATGATCTCATGATTGATGAGTTCAAACCCCACATCGGGCTCTGCCCTGACGGTGCCGAGGCTGCTTGGGGTTCTCTCTGTCCCATCTCTTTCTGCCTTCCCCGACCCCCACCCCCGCCCACACAATCTCTGGGTCTCTCCAAAATAAAACATTAAAAAAAAAAAAAATGAGGGGCGCCTGGGTGGCGCAGTCGGTTAAGCGTCCGATTTCAGCCAGGTCACGATCTCGAGGTCCGGGAGTTCGAGCCCCGCGTCGGGCTCTGGGCTGATGGCTCGGAGCCTGGAGCC
This sequence comes from Prionailurus viverrinus, assembly GCF_022837055.1. Lineage (NCBI taxonomy): Eukaryota > Metazoa > Chordata > Mammalia > Carnivora > Felidae > Prionailurus > Prionailurus viverrinus. The sequence goes on along the minus strand of NC_062573.1, from coordinate 75,777,150 downwards.
TGTTTCCGATTCTGTGTCTCCCTCTCTCTCTGCCCCTCCCCCGTTCATGCTCTGTCTCTCTCTGTCCCAAAAATAAATAAACGTTGAAAAAAAAATTTAAAAAATAAATAAATAAAATAAAAAAAAAAGAGATTTAAATTTTTCACTCTAATATATTTAACAGGAAAAAAACCACAACCTTTGTCCTTAGATCCCGAAGTAAAATTGATATTCCAGAAAGATAATTAATTTTTCTGTTTTTCTATTTACGCCCTCCCCCACACACACACCTAGGTGCACACACACCTTCTTTGAACTCATTTGAAAGGCATGAATTATATGTCTCATGTTTCTTCTAAGAATTCACAAATTGTTTCACCCAATTTTGGATTTATGTTTAGAACTCAAATTTTTTAGAATTGGAGTATATTAGAACTGTAATCTAGCCCTCTAATTTTGCATATAAAGAAATAGATTCAAAGAAGTTAATGTAAATTCATGAGACTTTATAATGATATGTATATAAGGAGAGGATGTGATAAATTTAGCATGATTTGTTGAAAAGATTTGTTGAAATCTTTTGTCAAAGATTTACCTTCAGGGATCTGCAAAATATACTTACTGCTAATAATGAAATATTGTAAATACCTTAAATGCCCAACATTGGGAATTGAGTAAATTATAGTAAATCTATAAGATCAAATACTATTTGTCATTTAAAAGCACATTAAAACTAAAAGAGTATATACCAAACTCTTAGTGGGAGATATATTTATAGGAGAATTTTACTAAGTAACTCAAAGAACAAAGTATAATATTTATAATTTAAGAAGAATTTTAGAAGTTTATGTTAATAAAAATATTTGTAAGTCAACTATCTCGTATGCATATTAATTTTCTTAGAGATATTGATTTTTAAGTGACCTCTAGTTGTTCACATATCTGTGAATATATTTTGACAGTCCACCCCCCCTCAGAATCATGCTTTTCATTATTTTAGAAGACTATTGGATAATGGGGAAAAGGTAGATACATAATTACATAATGACAAAAAGAAATACCAAAACAGCATACAAGACGATGCTAATTATGTATATGTAAAACAAATTGTAGGTAATATCAATGTAATCACATATACATACATATAATAGACTGGGAGTTTATAAACTGAAATGTTAACAGTGGTTATCGCTATATGATGGGATTACTTGAGATAATTAAGACCTATGTACATTCTTTATGTTCTTCTGGATGTTCCAGATTTTCTACGATGAAAAACCTAATGTACGTATTAAGGGCCTTGGAAGGAAAGAAAACAAGGTGATTTTAATGACGAGCCTAGTAATTTCTTTCGTGAAGTGTTGTAAAGAAACTTATAATCTCTTTCAATCTTCACTCTATTATTCTACTTCTAACACTATGATGTGTTGTTTATTTATTTATTTGGGTTGGACTCCATTTCCCACGGGTAACGTTACACAAGATAGAGTGTAAATAGTACTAAACATGTTCTTGCCATGCGCCGTTATTACAAAAGCAAACTTCTTTCCACCATTAAGAAAAAGTAAATGTTCAATTTTAAATGATTCCTTATAATATTACCATTGTAAGTAACTATGTAATTACAGTGTGCCAAACCACAGCCGTATCAGTATCGTATTAACCTAAAATCCAAGAATTTTCTGGCAAAGAAATAGAAGGGAAATAAGGATGCTAGTCAGAAAGCTTCAATATCAATGTCTTTTAATGAATTCTTAAAAGAGGCCAACAGGAGTGATAATCATTTTTGAAGTTTTTATTAAATACCACTTCAGGAAAAAGAAAAGAAATTAGTAAATGATTTTTTCTTTTTTAGAGAGTGCACATATGAGCAGGGGAAGGGCAGAGGGAGGGAGAGATGGGGGGGGAGAGAGAGAGAGAGAGAGAGAGAGAGAGAGAGAGAGAGAGAGAGAGAGAGAAAACCTTAAGCAGGCTCCATGCTCAGTGCAGACCCCAACACAAAGCCTGATCTCATGACGCTGGGACCATGACCTGAGCCAAAATCAAGAGTTGGTCACTCACCTGACTGAGCCACCCAGGTGCCCCAATAAATGAATTTTAAATGGCACGTGCATTAAACTGAGGAGAGTTTTGGTATACCCTTTGCCTTGGGGTGTGGGTTTATTTTCCCCAAAGAAAATTTCATGGATAATGAAGTATGATTTTTTTTTTTAATATGTATTTTCAGAGCGAGAACATGCATGCACAGGAGAGGGGCAGAGAGAGGGAAAAAGAGAGAATCCCAAGCAGGCTCTGTACTGTCTGTGCAGAACCTCACAGTGGGGCTGGAACTCACGAACCTTGAGATCATGACCTGAGCCCAGATAAACAGTCGGGTGTTCAACTGACTGAGCCACTTAGACGCCCCTCTCAAGTACTATGTTTTTACACTTAGTTGATATTGTTAGCCCTTCATTAATTGTTGAGATAAAGATGAGAATGCATTTGATACCATCTTTAAACTTGGAAGCACTATATAAATGGTTACTTATTTCTGTGACTAAAGAAAGCCTCATTACAAGTAAATCAGTATTGGGGCACCTTGGTGGCTCAGTTGGTTGAGTGTCCAACTCTTGATTTCAGCTCAGGTCATGATCCCAAGGTCATGGGATGGAGCACCTCATTGGGCTCTGTGCTGAGCACAGAACCTACTTAAAATTCTCTCTCTCTCTCTCTCTCTCTCTCTCTCTCTCTCTCCCTCCATCCCTCTCTCCCCCCCTTCTCCCCAACTTGCATGCATGCTCTCTTTCTCTAAAATTAAAATAAAATCAATAAGTAAATCAGTATTAAAACACAACAGTAAACTAAGATAAGGCAAATACTAACCTTCAATATGAAACTCTGTTTAACATTATTAAAGAAAATTGGGGCGCCTGGGTGGCACAGTCGGTTAAGCGTCCGACTTCAGCCAGGTCACGATCTCGCGGTCCGTGAGTTCGAGCCCCGCGTCGGGCTCTGGGCTGATGGCTCAGAGCCTGGAGCCTGTTTCCGATTCTGTGTCTCCCTCTCTCTCTGCCCCTCCCCCATTCATGCTCTGTCTCTCTCTGTCCCAAAAATAAATAAACGTTGAAAAAAAAAATTTTAAGAAAATTATACTGATTATAAGCCTCCTACTTAAAACATGAAGGTTTTTTAACCTGACAGAGTTGGTAAATGTTATCAAGATGCTAATCATGAAGATGATTTAAATAGGCAGTTAATGCTGATATTAGAATCCCTGAGGTTACAGAAGTGAGGATACTAGTTGCATAATAAGGTTTTTGTTGCTGACTAAGTGATGTTTTATTTTTCTTGACATTTGATAGTCTGAAAATATCATCCTTTTGCTTGGCCCTCTTCTTTCTTCCTGCCACAGAGGCCCAGGAGACCCATGATGTAATCTTCAGAAAAGAACAGAAGAAGCTGTGTGAGAGAAAACACAGAGAAAAAGAGGCGGTCCAGGACTTGTATGTGGAAATAGCTAGGGAGATAGGTATGTTTCCATAATGCAATGAATGTTTCATGTATACTGAAGATGTCAAATTGTTGTAGGAGTTTTCTTAGTAATATGCCTTCTATTGGATGGTTAAGTGAAACAAGTTCCCAATTGTGAGTACATTCTTAGGGCTTTTTTTCTGTTTGCTGTTCTGTTTGTTCCTTGGTATAAATATTATTATATTAAAACCTTAGAGTTAGGTTAAAAAATCATTTAGAAAGTTAGTAAAAGGTTCATTTGACTACAGCAGAGTTTCAGTCTGAGAATTCTTCAGTAATTGCCTAAAAGTAAGACAAGGCTGGGGCGCCTGGCTAGCTTAATTGGTGAAGCATCTGGCTTCGGCTCAGGTCATGATCTCACGGTCCATGGGTTCGAGCCCCATGTCGGGCTCTTTGCTGACAGCTCAGAGCCTGCAGCCTGATTTGGATTCTGTGTCTCTTTCTCTGTCTCTGACCCTTCCCCGCTTGTGCTCTCTCTCTCAAAAATAAATAAACACTAAAAAAAATTTTTTTTAAAAAGTAAGACAAGGCTGTACCTCCTCTTCTTTCATCTCCTTCTTAATTTACAACCCAGAATTTTGGTTACAAACATATACCATATTTCTCAGTTGCTTCTTGTTTTCCTATTTTAAGCCAGTGCTGACACTTGTCAAAATTAACGTTAGGCCAAAATTACCCATAGGAAATGATGAGCATTCTTTGTTAAACACTGAATTATGTTCTTACTTGAGTATAGCATTTATAGAGAAGTATAGTCCCATTGTCTAAGTTTTAGGAAGAAATGCCACAGAGTAACTCCCCAATTTTTGCCGACTTTAGGCACTTCAATTTCTCTGGTAAGTCTCCCAAATCACCATCGGTGCGCAAAAAGGCCAGTGCAAAATATGGGCTGTTTGGTTTATAGATGGAGAAGGGTGACTACCATTGCTGAAAGAATGAGAGTCCAAGCAGTTGCACTTATTTATTCCACAAATTTTAATGACTGTTGCTGTGTATAAGATGCTGTGTCAACGGTTGGGTATACAATGGTGAGAAAAACAGACATTATTCTTGCCTTGTTGTGGGACTTACAGTCTGATGGAAGACCTACACAATATTAAGTAAACAGACAAATGTATAACAACAAACTGTAATACAAGGCACAGAAGGGAAAGGCAGAGTACCATGATAGATGATAATAGTGTGGGGGTAAGGGCATGGCTTTAGAAAATGTGATCAGGGAAGTCTGTTCTGTGTGGTGATACTTAAGCTGAAACATGAAAGATGAGAAGGAACCAGCCCGGTGAAAAGCAGGGAAAGAGCCACACCAGCAGTGGAAACAATATGTGTGAAGGCTCTAAGAAGAAAAGAGCTTACATAGCCTGTCTCAGTAACCGAAAGAAGACCAAACTAGTAACTTTTACTGGCCTGACAATGTTTGTAAAGTGATTTCAGATTCAGTATTGCTGTCACCTGAATGTCAACTATGAGCATTATTACCTAGCTCCAGTTTTTCTTCCTTTCTATATCCTTTTTGTTTTCTACATGCTACACTGGGCAGCTCACTATGGACAGCTCATGTTGCATGGTTATCTGGTATACCATGAATCAGGTATTTAGCCCGGGCAGCCCAGTAGCAAGCCTGGAACTATTTCTCAAATGGGTAATATTTATCTGTAGAAGATGAATAGGTGGCTTTTTCCCCAAACCTTAGGGAAAAAGCCTTTTTCCCTAACCTTAAGGCATTGCCATGATTTTTTCCTCCCTGCTATTGGGTCTTCTGGATCATATGGCCCAAGATCAGCTTTCCTGGAAGCTCTGGGGTCCATTCAAAACTATGAATTACTCAGCAAATTACTCAAACTAGAACATTCACATGGAGTATATCTTGCCTCCTGAATCCAAAGTGACCCATGTGTCTCTTTCTCAGTGGCAGAGTGTGCAAGATGAAGCAACTTGCCCTTCACCTTGGTAGAAATATTTTGACATGTCCCAGATGACTGAACTCTTAGCAACTTCACTATGATTTCAGTCCCTTGAATGTTTTAAGGTTTATCTTCCATCCCCTGTCATATAAATTCTTCCCAAGGAATATAGAGTATTTGCTACTTACTACACATGAAGTCAAATACCTCAGAGGAAAGGACTAAAACTATCATTGTATACTCATAGACTTGTATATTCTTGTCGCATATATCACATGTAACTAATAGTTGTCTTATTCATTCAGGATCTTTACCCTTGTATAGAAGATCAGCTCCACAAGAGCTAGAACCCTGTTTGTCCTGTGTGGTGTTGTATCCCTGTGCCTCGCCTTGCATGTAGTGGGCTCTCAATTAGTACTTAAATGAATGGATAGAGGGATGAAAGGAAAGGTTGGGGGGAAAATAGGAAAGGACAGAATAGCTAACACATAATATAGATGTAATAAAGAAGCAGTAGAGGAAGTCACCTAGGAATTTAGTCAGAGGCTTAATCATAGGAAACTCAAGGCCTTATTTCTACAGTTGAAATTTTTCTGGAAGGCATCAGGGAGCCATTAAAGGGGTTTATGTTTCTTGGCTGACATTCACTCATTCTTCAAAAGTGCTCTCATTACTTTATACTGTAGTTAGTTATCCATACATATGTAAATAAGCACACATATTTGTACATACACATTTCGAGTTTTATTTCATGACACAGTGAGGGAATCCATTTCATTTTTAATTTTGTTTTCCTAGAACCTGGCATATTACCTGAGCATAATGAGCATTTCAACATTGGTTAAATGAATAAATAAAGACCCAATTAAAATACTACCTCTATTATGAAGACTTCTTTGATCACCCCAGGTGGTAATGCTCTCCTATATTCTTAAGTCCATTGTACTTTATGTAGCCTTTGCTTGGCACTTTTCATTTTGTTTTATGGAATCGTCAACTTCATTTTTGTAGCCCAACAACATAGTACAGTTTCTTATATGAAGCAGACATTAAGTATATATTTATTGAGTGGCAAAAAGACAGTATGTTTACTCTTTTATTGTTAATGTTATAGGTAGCAAATAACTATACAATGAAAATCATAATTCTTAAAATTTATTCCATTGTGATTCTCATAGATTTATCCTATAATGTTATTTTCACAAATTGAGTGGGTGTGGATGATACAGGAAAACTTTTGTTTTGGAAAAAGTTACAAATCATGTTAAATCTTTTTTAAAAACCCTTTTTAAATCGAGATAATCACATACCATAAAGTTCACACTTTTAACGTGTAAAATGTAGTTGTTTTTAGTATACTCACAAGGTTATAAAACCATCACCGCTATGTAATTCAGAACATTTTCATCACCCCTTACCAAATCTGGTTCTCGTGTTAGCTTTGTCACTTCAGATTCTAGGGTTTGTTTTCTTTCCATCTAGCATGCCTTCTAATCTTTTGTTGAAAACTGGACGTGATATCTGGGGCAATAGAAACTGAGGGAAATAGGCCTTTAGTAAGAGGTTTTATGTTTTTGTAGTTAGGAGCTGGACTGTGTTTCATGTCATAGCTGTAGCTACAGCTGTAGGGGCCACAGGACTCCATTTACTCAGGTGCATTTCCTTAGGTTTCCCTAAGAATTCCTTCTAACATAGAATTTGTGTCTGGACACTCTTTTAGTTATAATCCACTATGATTATACTGGAACCCTGTTGTTGTGGTGCTAAGATGTTGTGGGAGAGGAATTGTTCTGTAATTTTATGAATGACTCTCAGTCTCTAGTGGGCTTGAGTTCTTGGGCTGTCACTTTCAGAAGTGCCCCTTAGCTTTTTGATCTTTTTCCTCTTAGATTAAATAGGATTTCAAGAGGGGCTGGAGTTGGCTAATTGCCCTTCCCTGGGTCATGTAAGGGTCTGGTAACATCATTTTACTTGGAGCATTGGCCTTTATTACAGAGAATGCTTTGGGTGCATTTCAAAATGGTAATTAAAATTTTTTTTTTCAACATTTATTTATTTTTGGGACAGAGAGAGACAGAGCATGAACAGGGGAGGGGCAGAGAGAGAGGGAGACACAGAATCGGAAACAGGCTCCTGGCTCTGAGCCATCAGCCCAGAGCCTGACGCGGGGCTTGAACTCACGGGCCGCGAGATCGTGACCTGGCTGAAGTCGGACGCTTAACTGACCAAGCCACCCAGGTGCCCCTCAAAATGGTAATTTAAAGTGGGTGGGTATTTTGGGAGGTCATTACCATGAGAACCTGGTGGGGTTCCTTGAGGTAAAACTCATAAGAGTCTTTGGGTTCCCCTAAGATTGGGTCCCCAAGGAGCTTCTCAGTCTTGACCTGGTACACACTCAGTGTCCAGCGATTTGTGAAGATTATCACTTAAGTATTCATAGCAGTTTAAGACTCCACCATCTTTGCTCCACATAAGCTGATCTCAGCTGTGATTCTCTGTGTTTGGCTGTCTCTCAGATTTCTGGGTGATGGTTTGTCCTGTGATCTTAATTCTCTGATGGGTCTAAGAAAAGTCATTTATTTTCAGTTTGTTTACCTTTAGTCTTGTTTTAAAGATGTAGGTGAAGACTTCCAAGCTGTATACATTTTGTAGCTGAAACCAGAAGTTCCAAACTTTTTTTAAAGTGCTAAATAGAACATAGTTTAGACTTTGTGGGGTTGTATGGCCTCTATTCCAGTTACTCAACTCGAGTGCTGTTGTAGCATAAAAGCAACCATGGGCAATACATAAATGGATGGGAATTTATATATTGTTTTTCTTTTATAAATTTTTTAAAAGCTTATCTATTTATTTTGAGAGAGAAAGGGAGAAGGGGAGGGGCGGAGGGTGAGGGAGAGAGATAATCCCAAGCAGGCTCTGCACTGTCAGCTCAGAGCTGAATGTGGGGCTCAAACTCATGAGCCATGAGATCATGACCTGACCCAAAACTAAGAGTTGGATGCTTAACCGGCTGAGCCACCTATGTGCCCCTATTATTGTTAAGTTGTCATTTTGTCTTTCCATTCTGTCAGTTTTTGCCTCCTGTATTGGGGCTTTGTTGATGGGTGCATGTATGTTTAAAACTGTTATGTCTTCTTGGGGCACTTAGGTGGCTCAGTCAGTTGAGCGTCCAACTTTGGCTCAGGTCATGATCTCGTGGTCTGTGGGCTGGAGCCCCGCATTGGGCTCTGTGCTGATGGCTCAGAGCCTGGAACCTGTTTCAGATTCTGTGTCTCCCACTCTCTCTGCCCCTCCCCCACTCATGCTCACTCTCTCTCTCTCTCTCTTAAAAATGAATAAACATTTTTTAAAAATTAAAAAAATTGTTATGTCTTATTGATAGATAAGTCCTTTTGTCATTATAAAATATCCTGCTTTGTCTCTAGTAACAAATTTTGTCTTAAAGTCTATTTTTTTTGTGGTATTAGTATAGCTACTCCAGTTCTCTTTTGTATACCATTTGTGTGGTGTATCATTTCCCATCCTTTTCTTTTCCTTCTTTTTTTTAATAATTTATTTGTTTTTTTAATTTACATCCAAATTAGCATCTAGTGCAGTGATTTCGGGGGTAGATCCTTAATGCCCCTTACCCATTTAGCTCATCCCCCCTTCCACAACCCCTCCAGCAACCCTCTGTTTTTTCTCTGTATTTTTTTTTAACGTTTATTTATTTTTGAGACAGAGAGAGACAGAGCATGAACAGGGGAGGGGCAGAGAGAGAGGGAGACACAGAATCTGAAACAGGCTCCAGGCTCTGAGCTGTCAGCACAGAGCCCGACGTGGGGCTCGAACTCACGGACCGTGAGATCATGACCTGAGCCGATGTTGGACACTTAACCGACCAAGCCACCCAGGCACCCCCTGTTCTCTGTATTTAAGAGTCTCTTGTATTTTGTTCCCCTCCCTGTTTTTATATTATTTTTGCTTCCCTTCCCATATGTTTATCTGTTTTGTATCTTAAATTCCTCATATGAGTGAAGTCATATGATATTTGTCTTTCTCTAACTAATTTCACTTAGCATAATACCCTCTAGTTCCATCCACCTAGTTGCAAATGACAAGATTTCATTCTTTTTGATTGCTAAGTAATACTCCACTGTATGTATATATATATATATATATATATATATACACACACACACACATATATATATGTATATATGTATATGTATGTATATGTGTATATATATATATATATATATATATATATATATATATGCCACATCTTCTTTTTCCATTCATCTGTTGATGGACATTTGGGCTCTTTCCATACTTTGGTTATTGTTAATAGCACTGCTATAAACATTGGGGTGCATGTGCCCCCTTCAAAACAGCACACTTGTGTCCCTTGGATAAATACCTAGTAGTGTAGTTGCTGGGTCGTAGGGTAGTTCTATTTTTAATTTTTAAAAAAAAATTTTTTTTCAACGTTTTTTATTTATTTTTGGGACAGAGAGAGACAGAGCATGAATGGGGGAGGGGCAGAGAGAGAGGGAGACACAGAGTCGGAAACAGGCTCCAGGCTCCGAGCCATCAGCCCAGAGCCTGACGCGGGGCTCGAACTCACGGACCGCGAGATTGTGACCTGGCTGAAGTCGGACGCTTAACCGACTGCGCCACCCAGGCGCCCCTCTATTTTTAATTTTTTGAGGAACCTCCATACTGTTTTCCAGAGCAGCTGCACCAGTTTTCATTCCCACCAGCAGTGCAAAAGAGATCCTCTTTCTCTGCATCCTTGCCAACATCTGTTGTTGCCTGAGTTGTTAACATTAGCCATTCTGACAGGTGTGCGGTCGTATCTCATTGTGGTTTTGATTTGTATTTCCCTGATGATGAGTGATGTTGAGCCTTTTTTTTCATGTGTTGGTTGGCCATCTGGATGTCTTCTTTGGAGAAGTGTCTATTCATGTCTTTTGCCCATTTCTTCACTGGATTATTTGTTTTTTGGATGTTGAGTTTGATAAGTTCTTTATAGATTTTGGATACTAACCCTTTATCTGATATGTTGTTTGAAAATATCTTCTCCCATTCCATCAGTTGCCTTTTAGTTTTGCTGATTGTTTGCTTTGCTGTGCAGAAGTTTTTATTTGGCTGAGGTCCCAATAGTTCATTTTTGTTTTTGTTTCCCTTGCCTCCGGAGATGTGTTGATTAAGAAGTTGCTGTGGCTGAAGTCAGAGAGGTTTTTGCCTGCTTTCTTCTCTACGATTTTGATGGATTTCTTTCTTACGTTTAGGTCTTTCATCCATTTTGAGTTTATTTTTATGTATGGTGTAAGAAAGTAGTCCAGATGAGGAGCACCTGGGTGGCTCAGTCAGTGAAGCATCCGAATTCGGATCAGGTCATGATCTCACAGTTCATGGGTTTGAGCCTCACATCAGGCTCTGTGCTGACAGCTCAGAGCCTGGAGCCTGCTTCAGATTCTGTATCTCCTTTTCTCTCTGCCCCTCCCCTGTTTTCTCTCTCTCTCTTTAAAAAATAAACAATAAAAAAATTATTTTTTGAAAAGAAAGTGGTCCAGGTTCATTTTTCTGCATGTTCCTGTCCAGTTTTCCCAGCACCATTTGCTGAAGAGACTGTCTTTATTCCCTTGATATTCTTTCCTGCTTTGTCGAAGATTAGTTGGCCATAGGTTTGTGGGTCCACTTCTGGGTTCTCTATTCTGTTCCATTGATCTGAGTGTCTTTCTTGTGCCAGTACCATACTTTCTTGATGATTATAGCTTTGTAATACTGCTTGAAGCCCAGGGATTGTGATGCACCCAGCTTTGGTTTTCTTTTTCAAGATTACTTTGGCTATTCAGGGTCTTTTCTGGTTCCATACAAATTTTAAGATTGTTTGTTCTAGCTCTGTGAAGACTGCTGGTGTTATTTTGAAAGAGATCACCTATCCTTTTCCTTTCAAGTTATTTATGTCTTTTTTAAAATGTTTTTATTTATTTTTGAGACAGAGAGAGACAGAGCATGAGCAGGGGAAGGGCAGAGAGAGAGGGAGGCACAGAATCTGAAGCAGGCTCCAGGCTCTGTGCTGTCAGCACAGAGCCCAACGCAGGGCCCGAACTCACAGACTGTGAGATCATGACCTGAGCTGAAGTCGGATGCTTAACCGACTGAGCCACCCAGATGCCTCCCCTCCGCCAAGTTCCTTATGTCTTCAAATCTATTCCTCTATTCCTCTATTATTATTTATTCCTCTATTATTTCCTTGATTTGTATTAAAATAGATACAGTGTACCATTTTAATGAGCTTTTTTTCGTTTTTTGAGTTACATTTTTGTTGGGTTTCCTAGGGATTACAATTAAAATCTTGCTTTATAACAATATAGTTCATAGTAAAAACAACTTAATTTACAGTAGTGTACAAAATCTTGGCTCCTATATGTTTTCACTCCCTCCTTTCTCCTTTGTGCTGTTAGTGTTACATATATTACATCTTTATATATTGTATGCCCATCAGCACTGATTATAATCATTCCTTCATGCAGTTGTTTTAAAAATCAGATAGGAGACATAAAAAAGGAATTCCAAATTTAAAATACATTTATACTGTATTTTACCTATTTACCTATTTACCTATTCAGTTGTCTTTACTAGTGCTCTGTATTTCTTCATGTGGATTTGTGTTACTGTCTAGTGTCTTTTCATTTCAGACGAAAGGATTCCCCTTAATATTTCTTGTGTGGCAGATATGCTTGTGACCAATCCTGTTTTTATCTGGGAATGTCTTTTTTCCCCCCTTTAATTTTTGAAGGATCGTTTTGCTGGATGTAGGAGGCTTAGTTGATACTCTTTTTCTTTCAGTATTTGGATATATTATCCCACTATCTTCTTGCTTGTGTGTTTTTTTGATGAGAAATCAGGTGTTAATTCTATTGAATTACCTTTATTACCTTTTCTATTGAAAAACCTTTTTCTTGCTGTCCTCAAGTTTTTCTTTTGTCTTTTGACATTTTGATTATGAAGTGCCTAGCTGTGACTTTCTTTGAATTTATCCCACTTGGAGTTTTGTTGAGTCTCTTTCATGTATTAATTAATAATTTTTGTCAAATTTGGGGTGTTTTTCAATCAATATTTCTTCAAATATTACCTATTCTTTCCTCTTTTCCTTCTAAATCACCATTTAGTAATGTTTAATATGTTTAGAATTCTAGATTTCATTATCACATTTTTTTATTTCTAGAAGCTGTTTTACAAATATGGTAGGTTTCTTTTTAGAGTTACCTGCTCCTCTCAGATATTTTCCGGGTTATCTTTTTCTTTGTTTAAATAGAATAACTGTACTTATTTTATAACTATATGTAGTATTTCCAATATCTGAAGTCTTTACATATCTGTTTGAGTTATTATTTTAGTTACTTATGATACTGTTTCCATGTGGACTTATCATTCATGAGAAAATATTTTGAAGGGATTCTTTAAAGCCTGAAATAAAGATACCTTTTTCATAGAAGGATTTACTTTTGCTCAATTCAGGTGCCTGGTATACCACCAGTCTGACACCACCTTAAGCCAGATCACAGCTTAGGTTCCCCGAATATGAACCTTTTACAAAAAACCTGTCTTAAAGCAACCCTATGGTCTTAAGTTCTCAGGATATTTTTCTTTTACTCTCTCCCATGTTCCACAGGGTGCCATGAGTATGAGTGAGAGAGGTAAGGGTGTGTCTACATCTGGTTTATCCACACTCTAATCAGTCGTGTCCCTTTGAGATCCTGTTTGATTCTTCACCTTGGGTTGGCCCTTGGTCTTGACATCTATTCCCATTCCAGGTGAGACTGCCAAAACCAAAGGGCATGTACCTGGATCAGTAAGTGTCCTGAGGACAAGCATGGCTAAGGAGGTCAGGTGTTCCACTTAGCTATAGCTATTTGGGTTCCCCTTTCCCTTAGATTTTTGACCTATTGGTTTCTAGTCTCTTGACAGCTCTTTGGCGCTTTGAGGAAATTTTTTTAAACTTTAGCATTGCAGTTATTTTCAGCTGGAAGATTAGATTGAACAATCTAGCCCACCACTTTAGAAATAGAAGTCTGCATTAGAGTATAAACCTATAACAATGCTATCTGAAATCTCTTATTCTTTGCCTTAAGAGACAAAGATTGGAATGGAAAGTTAAAAAGACATTTTTAAAATACCTAGATTAATCACAGAAAGTCATTTATAAATATTTATAGAATCAGTCACTGTTTTTTAGGAGACTGGGTGCTACAAGTATACAAAGTTTTAAAGAACACGAACATTTTCATTAGGCAGCTTTTTATTCTGGTAGTTCTGAAATTGTAGTGTTCCTTTTAATTAAATTATCTTTTAGGATTAACTCATTTACAGGAAGAATTATGCTGTTAACCCCCTTAAAATCTCAGTGTGCTATAGGCCTACTCCTAGGGTAAAAAAATCTATGGCAAAGGATTGCATAGTTACACTTAATTGAAACAGGTTGTTTTATTTAAACTATAAGTTATTAAACAGAATTAATTATGAAGCAGTATTTTATTTAAACAGTAAACATAGTTACTGTTACTTTAAGATGGAAACAAAGCAAGTTTCAGGTTTAGTTTTGCATTATATGTAAAGAAAATATTAACTTTTTACATGTTTATAGGGGATTCTACATTTTATAGACAGGATTAATATTTTGGGTTTTGGGGCGCCTGGGTGGCTCAGTCAGTTAAGCGTCCGACTTTGGCTCAGGTCATGATCTCACGGTCCGTGAGTTCAAGCCCCGCGTTGGGCTCTGTGCTGACAGCTCAGAGCCTGGAGCCTGTTTCAGATTCTGTGTCTCCCTCTCTCTGTGACCCTCCCCCGTTCATGCTCTGTCTCTCTCTGTCTCAAAAATAATAAACGTTAAAAAAAAATTAAAAAAAATATTTTGGGTTTTTCCTTGTCTTTACTCTTATATGTTTGCCAAGGTTATCAAGTCTTACTGTCATTTGGCAAAATGGTTTATTTGAAATGTACATGAAAAAGAAACTTGGCATTAGGCCATAAGTCACTAGTTTATGGATTTTTAACTTTAAAAAAGACAGTAAGGTATTTAGTTAGCTCTCAACATATGCCAGGTGAAAACAGCAGACATTTCTATCTGGAATTCATAACAACAGACCTTACTGAGGTGTTTTTGGATTCATTAGATATAGTTCACTAATTGTAAATTAAACACAAATTGATTTTTGTGAGTACATTATGACAGCATATTTTATTTGCAGAAAAGATGTTTTATGTTTTTCTTAATATTTATTTTGGAGAGAGAGAGAGAGTCTTGAGAGAGAGAGATCGCACACATTCATGCAAGAGCTGGGAAGAGGCAGAGAGAGAGGGGGAGACAGAGAATCCCAAGCAGGGTCCGCTCTATTACCACAGAGCACCACACAGGGTTTGAACTCACAAACCCTGAGATCATGACCTGAGCTAAAGTCCAATGCTTAACCCACTGAGCCATCCATGTGTCCCACATGTTTCATTCTTAACAACAAATGGGATCATGCAAAAACCTTGGGCAAAAGTATAGAGGTAATGTCTCTTTACTATATAATAAAGAAAAGCAATGATTTAGCAACTGTGGATTTTTAACCCAAGTAACTCTAGTAGTTATTAATGAAGTATTATAAGAAGAATTGTTAATTGATTTATATTCGTAAAATGTGTTGAAATATTTCATTAAAGGTAAAATGAATAATTGTAAAGATAACTATAATTTAGAATTCGTATTTCCTTATTCCGTTTGAGTCTGAGTGACAAAAAGTACCACCAGCACATGCATTGTGGCTCAGATATACCTAATTACATTTTGTCTTGCTAATTCACTTAAATTTGTTTACTTTATAGGAAACTAATCCAGAGGAAATTTATTGTGAGATAGACTTACAAGGGCATTCTATCTTCTGTTTTATAGACAGAAAACTTCTCATAGAAATAGAATATTTGTGGATAATAGTTTGCTAGAAAAAAATATAGTTTTTATAGTTTAGTTATAATGAACAGAAATTACAAATATTGAATATAGTAAGACTTTTAAAAAAATTTTCCTGCCATTTCTTTTGCCTCTTGACAGCAAAGAATATTGAATTGAACACATAAGCCATTGTGTTCACATGTATCTTCCTTTTTTTTAATTAAGTACAGTTGACATAGAATGTTATATTAGTTTTAGGTGTACAACATAATTTTCTATATGACTCAGTGCTCAACATCATAAAGATAGTTACCATCTGTCACGGTAAAGTTATCACAATATTATTGACTGTATTTCCTAAGCTGAATTTTACATCCCCATGACTTGTTTTTTTTGTACTTCTTAATTCCCTTTATATATTTCACCCATCCCCTCATGCCCCTCCCCTCTAGCAACCCCAATTTGTTGTCTGTATTTGTGAGTCTGTTTCTGTTTTGTTTTTTAGATTCCACATATAAGTGAAATTAAGTGACATTTGTCTTTCTCTGTCTGACTTATCTCACTTTACATAAGCCTCTTTAGGTCCATTCATGTTGTTGCAAATGGCAAGATTTCATTCTTTTTTATATTTTTAATGTAAGGTGGGAAGCTGACTGATAGCCACTTTATTAATGCAAAGAAATAGCCTTAATTAATACTAACAATATTATACAGTCTCATGAATATTATTTGCTTGAAACTTCCTGTATTTCATACACTCCAGTTAAAATGACTTTATGTATTACTTGTGCAAATTTAATCCCATACTAATGAATATGTTCTTTATACAAAAGTTCAAATAAAATGTAAAAATGTATTTCAGTTAAAATTCATTCATTTTGATATTTGCTCTCAAAATTTTTGGCAAGATTTAATTCTGACCAAGTGTTGTTCTGACCACATTGCACTTCAGGGCCCCCAAAAGTCCACATGCATTTCTGTCAGCATCAGAGTGAATTAGGTTTCTGGATACCATTGATGACAGACATTTGAGCCAACAGATCATACCCCAGTAATAGAACCAACTAATGTAAGCCATCTTGTAATCATTTTCCTCATTGATAAAATCCTTAGGTTAAGTCCATGATATAGTGCCAACTCAATACCAATATCAGGAATGAAAGGGCTCTTTATTACTGGCTTCAAAAGAGCTAACAACTCTCTTCCATTTCAATAAGAAAGGTGTTATTTCATAAATATGTGTTTTTCTATCAAGAAAAATAAGTGAAAGCACTTTAAAAATTAATTTTATATTCTTCTTTAAAACTTAAAAAATTTAGTTTTCTTTAAAACATAAAAAATTTAGTTACTTAGGGAGAGTCAGTCTAACTCGTGGGAAACCTGCATTGTAGAACTAATTTTAATGTGATTTTTTATCTTTCAAGTACTCTATTCAACAGCTGGAACTGTTAAGGTAATATTTTTAACTTGATGCAATAAAAATATGGGGTTCATTTATGGTTAGCAGCATCCATTTTCACATAAACAATCCATTTGATCAAGTATTTCAAGTGAGCAAACATTGGTTGGGTATCTGCTATATGCATGCATATCAGTGGAGCTGACGACGATGACCAAAAGAGACCTGGCTCCCAGGAAACTTATTTTCTAAATCAGATTAATTTCACTTACCTACCATCTTATTTAGATTAAATCTAATTTGCATGTCAAGACTTCCTTTGGAAATTGAGAAAATAAAAAGTTTTATCTACCTATTAGAATGTTAAAAGCTTTCAATCAGTACCATACTAATAAAGGAGATATAATTTGTTTACACAAAATATATTTCAGACTCGTATTTCAGAAATTGTATTTGGAAAAATCTAAACTGCTCCCTGACATAATTTTGACCATGTAAATAAGACTTTTTCATTTTGAATTATAAACCAGAATTGGAACTCAGTGACATGCAATTTAATTCCTTTATTTTTAAGGGGGAGTTAATTGTATATTATTAGCAGCCAAATGTAGATTTTAAAAATAACATGGCTAAAAAAAGTCTAGGATTGTCCTTTTATTTATTTTTTCTTTAAAAAAATTTTAATGTTTTTATTCATATTTTGAGAGACAGAGAAATAGAGCATGTGTGGGGGAGGGGCAGAGAGAGAGGGAGACAGAATCCAAAGCAGGCTCCAGGCTCCAAACTGTCAGCACAGAGCCTGATGGGGGGCTCCAGACCATGAACCACGAGATCATGACCTGAGCCTAAGTCAGCTGCTTAGCTGACTGAGCCACCCAGGTGCCCCTAGGCTTGTCCTTTTAAATTCTAGCACAGGGTTTAGAAGCAAGCTCTCAGTCCATTCTTATATATTGACGTGAAGATAAGAACTTAGCTCTCTAGAATACATAATTATATAGCCTAGGCTATTTCAAGCTTTCAAGAACTGATAAAAGAAGAAGTTCAAGGGCAATTTATGTTATTCTAGATAGCTCTTTGCTGGTAGATGTGGCTTTGGAAACATGAATTATCTGAGTGGGGAAAACTGGTTTTGAATTCTGAGCTTCTTTCCTTTTCTATCAGCATTTGGATTGACCCCACTGCAAAAAAAAAAAAAAAAAAAAAGATTAGAACATGCTCCATGTAGTATTTTGAGGCGTGGTGTGTGTGTGTGTGTGTGTGTGTGTGTGTGTGTGTGTGTGTGTGTATTTTAAGATCACTCATATAGAAGAAAATTCTGTTTCATACCACTTGCCTTCATTCTTCCACACTTGAATATAGAGAGAGAATAGAAAAGGAGATTCGAGTTGAAAGGGTTTCTTTCTACATCCTGTTTCTTTAATTTCTCTTTTTGCTTCTAAGGGTTTCATACAAAGCAGGCTATGGAAACACTAACTGAAGAAAACACAAAGTGAACGCACAGGAGCATTTAATGGGCTGTTTGGAAGAATAACACTTGCTTATTTTTTCATGTGAACGAATGATTGATTTTGTGGTGGTTGTTGGATAATGACATACATTAGGTTCCTGACTGTCTTTCAGATTTTCAAATTCATGTGTTAATGCAATGAATATTTGTGGAGCACCTACTGTTTTCCAGCCACCATTCTAAGCACTGGGCACACAGTTCCTATGGAGCACGTAGTCTTCTCAAGAGTTTCTCCATTTCTGGAGCACGTAGTCTTCTCAAGAGTTTCTCCATTTCTCTGTTAGCTATTATCTACCTTTTCCCCTTGTTTCAGTACCTTTGCATCCATTTTCCTCCATTAGGATCCAATGTAATTTTGTTGACAACATGTAGCCGGGTCTTGTCTTTTTATCCACTCTGACAGCCCCCATCTTTTTTGATATATTTAGACCATTGGCCTTTCTAAAATTATTTTTGGACAGCCCCTCACAAAAATTAACCTCAAATGTAAGTGCCAAGGTTGAGAAACCTTGATTTAAATGAAAGCACTTAGCACAGTGCCTGGCACTTGTTAAATGCTTAGTAAACATCCATTCACCCTTCTGGGTTGATCTCCTGGTTTTCATAACAGTTCACATAATTGGCAGTCCCCTAAACTCACTATGTATACCAAAGTTTCATTATAAGACATGCTTAAAAAAATCACTGTTTTAGTTTTTTCAATTGGCACGAGATGTGATAATTTATATATTTTACCCCTAAGTGTCTGTTATCAAACTATGTGGGTGTCAGTTAATGACACCTTAAACTTCCAAAAAGGTAGTATACATTTCTAAGGTTCTAGGATTCTATTTCCTATATTAGATCAGGATTTCTTACAATAGTGCCTGTGGACATGAAAAAATAACCTATTCATATGTTAGCTGACTTATTATCAACAATCACATAATCATTAATTCACTTTTCTCTTTCTTTGTCTTTAAAGGCCCTATCTCCAAATATAGTCACATTCTGAAGTACTAAGCTTTAGAGTTTCAACACATGAATTTGGGGAAAGACATAATTCAGCCCATAACACATATCAATTATACTTCTTTTTAAACTTTTTTTTGGTGGTTATTCTAGAGTTTGCAGTATACATTTACTACTAATCCAAGTCTATTTTCAAATAACATACTGCTTCAAGTACCTCATAACAGTGTATTCCCAGTTCCTTCCTCCTGTCCCCTATAATGTTGCTGTTATTCATTTCACTTATCTGTAAGTGATAATCACCTAATATACTGTTGCCATTATTATATTGAACAAACTGTTATCTGTTAGATCAAATAAGAATAAGAAAAAGATTTTATTTTACTCTTGTTACTTTTCTAAGGCTCCTACTTTACGTACATCTGAGTTTCTGACCTATATCATTTTTCTTCTCTACTTCTTCTACTTCTCCTTCACTTTTGAAAGATAATTTCTCTCACTACAGAATTCCTTTTTATTAAAAAAAATTTTTTTTAACATTTATGTATTATTGAGAGCCAGAGAGGGACAGAACGTGAGCAGGGGAGGGGCAGAGAGAGAGGGAGACACAGAATCCAAAGCAGGTTCCAGGCTCTGAGCTGGCAGCACAGAGCCCAACGCAGGTCTTGAATTCAC
This sequence comes from Prionailurus viverrinus, assembly GCF_022837055.1. Taxonomy (NCBI): domain Eukaryota; kingdom Metazoa; phylum Chordata; class Mammalia; order Carnivora; family Felidae; genus Prionailurus; species Prionailurus viverrinus. The sequence goes on along the minus strand of NC_062573.1, from coordinate 75,757,297 downwards.
AAATTGCGAGATCATGACCTGAGCCGAAGTCAGATGCTTACCTGACTGAGCCACCCAGGCGCCCCTCTGACTACAGAATTCTATAGATTGGTGGGTTTTTTTCAGTACTCTAAATATTTCACTTTACTCTCATCTTTCTTGCATGGTTTCTGAAGAGTAGTACAATGTAATTCTTATCATTGCTCCTCTAAGTTAAGGTAGGCTTCTTTCAGGATTTTGTCATTGTCTTTGATTCCCTACAGTTTGAATATGATATACCAAGATGTAAATTTTTTTTTATCCTGCATAGTGTTCTCTGAGCCTTCTGTATCTGTGGTTTGGTGTCTGTCATTAATTTTGAAAAATCCTCAGCCATTATTACTTCAAACCTATGTTCTGTTGTTCCTTCTTTCACTCTTTCTTCCCTTTCTGACATTCCCATTATGTGTATATTATACCTTTTGTAATTGTCCCACTGATCCACTATAACATTGCAACATTTTGAAATGTCCAAAAAATACTTCTTCTCAAGAATAAAAAAAGTCAAAAGCTGGATTCAGGAACCACAGTTCCACTTCATGTATTTATCCATTCATCCATTCAGCATGCATTTTTAATTGATTGTCGACTTTGTGTCAGTTCTCTAAGTGCCTTTATTTAATAACATGACCTTGTATGCATTATGTTCCCTTAAGTATCTCTCAGCAGCAACAACTTCATCACTTTGGGGATGAATGAGGAATTAATAATTCAGCTTTTTGTTCATTTCCAAGATTTAACAGAAACCAGTTGGAAGAAAAAAAACCATATAAAAGCCTGTAATGATATTTTCAGCTTTTCTATGGCAAGAAATACATGTACAATTGATGATATTATTATTTACTGTTATTGCATTTTGCTTTTGAAGGAGGAGTGACTGTGTGTGGTCATCAAAATCCATCAAAAAGTAAAAACTAAAAAGGAGTTTGTAACCAGTGCAGGTTACACACAGTTTTGTTTGTGGTGAAGAAATCCAGTGAAGGTGAAATATGTTCATATATTTTAATGATTTACCATTAAAAGGACCAATTTAAAGGAAGAATATGAATACCACCACAGATGGCTTAATTTTACCCCTTGAACATAGTTCTTTATGCCATATGGAGAATCGTGCTCATTCTTCAGTCTGTAATAATCCCAGCAAAAGGGAAGTCATAACAGGGACAATATGTATTAATAAAAAACACAGAGACAGAATTGCTAAATATTTTTGATTTACATACTTGGTTCCAAATTGCTACATTGGGAAAGCTTTTATCTATGAATATCCCTCCATGATGAGGGGTTAAGAAATAGTATGCCTAAGGATGGCTTTCCCTATGGTCAGGAAAAAGTAGACTACCTTTCTAGTTTTGAACTTTGAAAAAAAAGCTATATAAATTCTGGGGTATCTTGCTTTATGTGATAGAATATCTCAGAAAGGTCAGGTTGTCTATAACTTAGCATATAACATATATGCATATAACATAATGAAAAACATTTAAAATATACTGTGGGAGAACTAAAAACAACCTGTAATGAGTCCTTTTGTACTATAGGGAATTACTGATCATTTCTGTCCCTGTGGGCTTTGTTTTTTAAACTTCTAAAAGAAAATACAGGAAAAAATCTCCTTGACATTGGTCTTGGCAATGATTTTCTAGCTATGACACCTAAAGCACAAGTAACAAAAGCAAAATAGACAAGTGGGACTAGAAAGGAAACAATCAAAATGAAAAGACAACTTAGAATAGGAGAAAATATTTGCAAACCACATATTGAATAAGTGATTAATATCCAAAAAACATAAGGAAATCATACAATTTAATAACAACAAAAAATCCATTTTAAAAATGGGCAAAGGACTGAATAGACATTTTTCCAAAAGGAGATATTCAACAGGTACATGGAAAGGTGCTCAACATCACTATTAGGGAAATGCAAATCACAACCACAAAGAGATATCATCCCTCACCTGTTAGAATGGCTGTTATTAAAAAGACAAGACAAGAGTGCCTGAGTGGTTCAGTCAGATTAGCATCCAACTTCGACTCAGGTCATGATCTCATGGTGTGTGGGTTACAGCCCCACATCAGACTCTGTGCTGACACCTCAGAACCTGGAACCTGCTTCACATTCTGTCTCTCTCTCTCTCTCTGCCCCTCCCCTGGTTTTGCGTGCTCTCTCTCTCTCTCTCTTTTAAAAATAAATAAACACTAAACATAAAAAGACATGAGTACTAAAGAGAATGTGGAGAAAAGGCAGCTCTTGTACACTGTTGGGGGAATGCAAATTGGTACAGCTACTATGGAAAAGAGTATGGAGGTTCCTCAAAAAATTAAAAATAGAACTACCGTATGACCCACCAATTCCATTAATGGGTATATATACAAAGGAAATGAACTCACTGTCTCCAAGAGTCATCTGCACCTGTATGCTTACTGCAACATTATTTACAATAGCCAAGACGTGGAAATAACCTAAGTGTCCATTGGTGGATGAATGAACAAAATAGGGCATATATGTATATACAATGGAATATTATTCAGTCATAAAAAAGAAGGAAATCCTGCCATTAGTGACAACATGGATGCATCCCGAGGACATTATGCTAAATGGAATAAGTCAAAGACAGATACTGTATTATCTCATTTATATGTGGGTTCTAAAAAAAAAAAAAACTAATGTCCTGGAAACAGAATAGATTGGTGGTTGCTAAGGGTGGGAGAAATGGCTGGTGGTGGTGGAAGGGTACAAACTTTAAGTTCTAAGATGCTTAAGTTCTAGAGTGGTAACAGGCAGTATACATGGTAACTATAGTTAAATTTGAAAGTAGCCAAGAGAGTAGATTTTAAAAGTTCTCACTACATACACACAAACACAGATTGTAACTATATGAGGTACTAGACATGTTAACTAACTCTATTGTGGTAACCATTTTGTGTGTACACACACACACACACACACACACACACACACACACGTTCACACTCACACACACATACATACATAACTTTTGACTGTGTCGTTTGTCACCCTTCCCCTAAGAATGCTTTCTTATATATATTACCTTCATCTCTGGTTCCTTCTGTTCCTGACATAGTTTAGTGTTGTTACTTCTTTTTATGTCAGGTTTCTCCTCCTCTCTTTCCTTCTCCCTCTCCACACATATAACACACACATTAAAAGTCTGAAAAGACTCATGTACCCCCAAAATGTTAATAGCATTTTTTTCTGGGTGATATAAGGTAGATAATCAGTTTTTTTCCTTTTGTTTCTCTGTGTTCTCTAATATTTCAAAAATGGTTAAGTATTATATAATTGAACATAATTAAATTACAATGTTAAGGATATTAATGGAAATGTTTGGGAGGTTATTTTTTTAAGTTTATTTATTTTGAGACAGAGAGAGAGTACATGCACCAGTAGGGGATGTGCACAGACGGAGAGAGAATCCGAAGCAGGCTCTGCTGTTAGCACAGAGCCCCAGGCAGGGCTTGATCCTATGAACTGTGAGATCATGACCTGAGCCAAAACCAAGAGTCGAATGCTTAACCAAATGAGCCACCCAGGGAGCCCTGAAAGGTTATTTTCAATACTTGCCTTCCGTATTAGGCAGAATTCTTAGCGTATTTCTCCCTTTCTTGATGATGTTGATTACACAGGTCATACCTCCAGTCCAAGCCCTCTGCTAACCTCTACACAACTTCCAAAGTGATTTTTATAATACACAAAATATGACTGCCAATTATATGGTAAACAGCTTCCAAATTCTTGCTCATGACAGAAGGCTTCCATAGCCTGACCCAGCCTACTATGTCTGGACTTAATCCCCATTGTTAGACTCCACCAGGATTGCATAGAGAAATGAGAAGTTGGATCTTACAACCTTGAAGAGTTAGTTCACTGATTGTGAACTTAGCTCAGTAAATTGTGAACTTAGCTCTGGTTAGTTCATAAAACAGGAGCTACCATGACATTTCAGAATCCTGAGTAAATATGTCCACTAAGCAAACCTAATTTGGTTAAAATAGGGAAACTTAGAATTGCCCTGGGAAGAGGAGATAGGCATCAGGAAAATTAGTCTTGGAAAATAGGAGAAGGCCTTGGGGATAGTAATACCATTCCTACATCTGCAGGTGGAATGATGATTATAACCCATATTGTATGGAGTTTTTGAGTCTACACAGGCTTTTTATGCATAAATACTATCTCTTACCCATCTATTTAGCCTTCAAAACAACTCACTGAAATCTTATTTGTATTTCAATTCACGGATAAGGAATAAGACTCAAAGAAATGAAATTGCTGATTCAAGATTACACAGCAAATTTGACTTAGACTTCCGTCTGCCTCCAAATTCTATGATCACGGTGGATAGAACATCAGGGTTTACTCTTTGATCCAACATCAAGAAGGTGGATAAAAGAAGGATTCCAGGTTCTGGAACTGGCTCTTTTCCGGGCCACCATAAAGCAGCCTCTTTGAACTATCTTTGCTCCTTTATTGTGACAGAACCACAGCAAGGGGTCATTACTGTGTTTATCTTGTGCCCAGCACAGTGCAAAATGCTTTACATTATTAGTACTTTTAATCCTTGGCAACCCCATAAAGGGGCTGCCTTATTCTTCTCCATTATCTGAATGAGAACAGTGTGCCTCAGATAAGTGGCTTAGCCCAAAGCCACACAGTGAATTAGTGGCAGAGCTGGGACTTGAACCCAGGCCAACTTCTTGACAGAGCTCATGTTCTTCTGTTGAGCTTCACAATCCATTACATGCCTTCCTCTGGTTGGATGGAATGGTTAGAAGTTGTTTTTGGTTTTGGTTTTTTAAATCGGGGATAGCTATTTTTAGAATTTGGGGTGTCACACATCAGCTTTTTACAGGGCCTCTCCTCTTCTCTCTTTGCTCAAAGCCATACTGATTAAATGAAAGGGTATGATGACAACCTGTTCCTTCTCCCATTCTCCTCATTTCCCCAGTCTTACCTTCTTAGTGCTCAAATATTACCAATCAATAGAAATTGTTTTAAATCAAATATCATTTGGCTTTAGTATAAAATCCGAGAAAACAAGAATTCGATAGTAAAAGGAACAGTGGAGTAGAAACAATGCCAAAATTAGAATCTAAAAATCTGATTTCCAGCTCTTAATTCTGCCCCTTTCTAGCTTACATGTGTTTGATCAAGCCTTTTCAACTGGTTTGAGATATCTATTTTCTTAAACTTCAGTAGTCAGTGACAGTTTCCCCAGTGCCTCCCCTCACTGAACATAGGGAAGGTTAAACCAATCATCTTGGTCAATAATTCAGTAACAAGGAAAACAACCCTAAACACCAGTATCTTGAATTCTCTCACTTTTAAGTCATTTTCTAAGAAAACCCTCAGGGTAATGTATAAGAATATTTTAAGAATTTCATTAGTTTATCTCTGGAAAATTAAGTCCAACTGATCTAGTTTTGATTTTCAGGTTTTGATTTCTATTAGAGTATAGTTTTTCTTTAAATAGCAGCAGTGTACCAATCTCTTTATGTAAAAAGTGGGTATTTAAGACATGCTCAGAGGTAAGTGATTCTTGAGCCCCTTTCCCTTCCTTTCAGTCCATGAATTATAATTGTGACAGTTAAGTGGGTGTATACTCTTTACTGTTATGAGAGCCTTGGTTCCTGATTTCCCTGAAAATGCAAATTTTGAGAAAAAGCCATCCATATTTTCCTTGCTCAGTGTCCCCCACAGTTCTTTATTTCTGGTTCTAAATAGTGTCCGTGTTTCTTGCCATGGCAGATTATAGCTGGAATCACTTTGACCTTGGCCAGAGCAAACAGAAGATGAATGAGCCAGAGCTGATCCCTGGCTTCTGAATGATACAGCCAGCACAACATAGACAACATTCACCTTCCTCCATCAGAGCTTTTGCCCTGGGTCTCAATTCTTTCCTCCTGACTCTGATTTTATCCTACTTTGAATGGGCTGAGAGACTTCCTTTACATGTTGGTCTGGAATCTGGATGTGGTGGTTATTGGTATGGATGTAGTACCTGTGAGGGAGGATGGTGTTATCCAGGGAGAGGAGATAAATGTGAAAGAGAAGAACGCCACCAGAGGACTGTGTCCTGCATGAGAGACCTCATTTATCATGTCAACTGTAATGCACTGCCCCCAAATAATTTTCTTGTTGGTATTTGAAAGGTTTTCATTAGCTAAATACATAATTATACACATAAATGAAGTCTGACATTTACTATAAAATCAGAAGGCTTTGATCCTTGAAAAGAATGAGTGGACATACCTGATCTCGGATTGGGAAGTCTTTGTAAATGTGTCACCCAAAGCAGAAAATATAAAGACATAAGACTGATGGATTATATAAATACATATATATATCACATTAATCAAGTTTGAAAAATAAAAAAAGATACTTGGTAATCTGTGTGATATATAATCAATATTCTTAATACATAAATAGCCCATATATCAATAAGCAAATGTTGAACAATCCAATAGCTGTCCAATGAACATATTAGGTGTTATTGTTCAAAGAGAAATATTTTTTCAAAGAAGGAAAAGCATGATTTAGTTATTGTAATTAAAATGTATTTAATTCATAATTAAAATTGAAATATTGGAAGAAAACTAGTGAAGATAAGGAGGAGAGATTGCAGACTGACTGTTTCTTGTTGGAGTTCCAATTAATGGAGCTGATGGTCCAACTAGAATAAACTGTGTGGGGGTGCCTGGGTGGCTCAGTTGATTGAGCATCTGAATCTTGGTATCAGCTCAGGTCATGATCCCAGGTTGTGGGATCAAGCCCCACATTGGGCACTGGGCAGAGCATGGAGCCTGCTTAAGATTCTCTCTCACTCCCTCTGCCTCTGTCCTTCCCCACTCATGCTCTCTCTCAAAAAAAAAAAAAAAAAAGAATAAACTGTGTGAGTTCCACACTCAGTGGCATCAGTTATTCCTTAAGTTAGTGATAGTATAATAGAAAACCCGTAAGAAAACAAGTCAAAGAGTACATGGAGGTAAGCTATGTGTAATCCAACTTGTTCCACCTTAAAGGAAGGTCTGGGTACAGGTTTGGGAAAAGTGTGGAACACAGATTTTAATATGAAATTACAAGGGGGTGGTCTTGGGTTGTCGGTAAAATTTAAAAATCTTCTTGAAAATTCTTCTTGCAGCCCTATTGATTCTCCTGTTGATGTTGATGTGGTTAGTGCAAATAATGAATGTTTTGTGGATTTGTATTGTCTTCCCTGTTCTACTGAGTAGTCAGTGTGCTTGGATGAACCATATGGACTTGGAAATTATGGAGGGAATTCTCCTGAAGAAATGGGTCTTGTCAACTAATTTGAGATTCTAGTAATGATGTCAGTCTGTCAGCCTCCCTTTTTCTTCTTTTTTTATTTATTTTTTGCTGCCACCAAGAAGGGTTGAAATCTCCCAAAGGAGTTAACAAAGATAAAGAGTAGAACAGAGGAGAAAATGTTAATGTGAACTAACGTAGTCAAATAAATGCAATGTTAAGTAATAGCTCTTTGTCAAACAAATTGTCAAAGATTTTAAAAATCTGAATATTCAGTATTACCAGATACTATTTATTGATTGCCTGCCAAGATCCACCCCACCTCAACTTCTTCCTTACTGGTAGAATCCTCATGTTTACTCTAGGATAAAATCCAGACTGGTTTAAGACTTAGCTATTACTATTACTCTTCCTGGTAGTTCCATTCTCCTTATCAGTGACTTATTCAGGAGAGGGTATGTCACCAGTTTCTACCCAATGAGAACTGAAGTAAGTCTACTCTTGGTCTTCTGGGAAAGAGTTCCTCATTCTAGGAAGGAGACACCAGGAGATATACTCCATTTTTACATGTGGTTATGGTCTTGCTGGGATGTTTAACCTAGAACTGCTTCAGTTGTTTTATAATCCTGAGGGGAATCAACCTGAGGGCAAAGTAGAAGAATGACATTATTAAGCCATTTAATCAAGTGATCCTGAAAACTGCTCTACCATCGATCCTTTGTTAAATGAGATACGTTCCCAATCTAACTAGTTTCCATTTGGCTCTCTGTTCTTTTTGGCTGAATGCAGGCTGATACACCATATGCATATAAGAACTTTAGTTCACTGGGTGGCTCAGTCAGTTAAGTGGCCAACTTGGGCTCAGGTCATGATCTCGCGGTTTGTGCGTTCCAACCCTGAGTTGGGTTCTGTGCTGACAGCTCGGAGCCTGGAGCCTGCTTTGTATTCTTGACTCCCTCTCTCTGCCCATCCCCTGCTCACACTCTGTCTCTGTCTCTCTCAAAATAAATAAACATTAAAAAATGAAAAGAATATAACTTTAGTTCACTGCTGATGGGAATCAATTGGTTTAATATTTTCAGAGGGAAATTTGATGAAAATATAGAAAGATTTTGACCAAGCAAAGCTACTTTAGTAAGAAATTTTAATAATTATATATTAGCTTCAAGTTTATATATGGTAATATGGCTTATAATAATGAAAACTTGCAAAAACTTTATTTCCAGTGACACAATGATTAAATAGTTTTTAGACTATTCAACAATGCCATGCTTCTTTTCGTCAAATTTAAAAATATTTAAAAATCAAATAACTCCTTGGTTATACTTATGATTGTATGTGCACATGAGAAAAGTCTTTTACCACGAAGAAAATACGATTTTATTTGACTATGCATATGCCTCCCATTAATTTACTTCCAAAAAATGTTTCTGAAACATTTTTTGAGTGTCAACAATGTGCTAGGCATTCTACTAGGTTGCTAGAGATACAGTAGGTCAGTGCAAAATAAGTCATTGGACTCATAAAGATTACATTCTAGAGAAGACAATGACCAAGGAGACAAAGTTGTTTGGGTTTCCTAACAAAGGGGAAAAGTAGGATTGTGTGATGGAAAGTAAATGGGTTGGTGGTTGAAGCCAACATTAGTAGGGTAGTCAAGGAGGCTCTTTCTGAAGAGGGGCATGATGGATGAGAAGTACTGCTCATGCAAAAAAAAAAAAAAGAGTAATCAGGGGGTGGGACAGCAAAAACAATAGTTCCAATGTGAGAAAGAACTCAGTGTGCTTTAGAAGCAGAAACCATGTCAGTGTGGTTGGTGCAGAATGATGGGAATTGGTGAGAATTAGTGTTTCGTAGTGTGGAGAGGTAGACAGGATCCCACTCATGAGTAAAGGCTTGTAGGCCACATAAGGAGTTGTGATTTTATTCTAAGAGTCATAGGAAGCCATTAAATTATTTTAATTTGGAAGATGACACAATGTGACTCTTCATTCCCTGGCTACTGTGTACCGAATAGATGATAGGAACATGGAAAACAATTAAGAATCCATCATCATTTGAGAAAAGGGGACCAAATCAAGGTATATTTTGCAGGCAGGATGAATAGGTTTTCCTAATGGAGTGTATGTTGATGGTAGTGATTATGAGAGAAATAGCAAGACAAGTGTAAATCTCAAAATAGGTCATTAATTACATAAGTCTGAAGTTCAGGGATACAGTCCAGACTGGACAGTGTATCCAGAGGATGGTGCAAAGCATAGATTTACTTTTCTCATTTAGTCACCTACAACTCTGCTTGGAGTCCTTCCTAGATGAACACACAAGGATCAATTTTCATTTTTCTCATTGTTCTTTTCACCTCCACTCCAGCCCCCAGGCTTTCTTCTGTTACTCTTCTCCCCCCCCCTCCCCCGACAGGTGCCTGATCTATCCTGGAAGGGCTGGATTCTATCTATCTTCAGATTCTATCATTCTTCAGATTCTATCTATCACAGTTCTTGGGATGCATTGTGGTGAAATGTGGACAAGACAAATAAACCTTTCTTTTAGCAAAACCTTGGTATAGTGTTGCATTAACAGTTGGCAAGAGGAAGAAAGGGAAGAAAGGGCAAAGAGAGGAAAAATGACCTCCTTAAGTATGATATTCATACAAAGGCGATATGGGAAAATGAACGCATTCATGCACTGCTAGAGGGAGTATAAATTCTTACAACCTTTCTGGAGGGATTTTTGATTCAGAGATCAAGAGTCATATTGGGGCACCTGGGTGGCTTAGTTGGTTAAGCGTCCGACTTCAGCTCAAGTCATGATGTCACAGTTTGTGAGCTCCGCCCCAAGCTCAGAGCCTGGAACCTGCTTTGGATTCCGTGTCTCCCTCTCTCTCTTCCCCTCCCCCACTCGTGGCTCTGCCTCTCTCTCTCTAAAAAATAAACAAACATAGAAAAAAAGTTGTAAAGCTGTGCTTAGCTTTTTGATCCATAAAATTAATTTCTATGTTTAGTAATAGGATATTAATAGCAGTGTTCCTTATAATAACGTAAAATAGAAAACAATGAATTATTAACAGTAGGAGACATTGTGTGGACTACTCAAAACCTAAAAATGTTTTCCTGTCATTAACTTTTACATTGTAGAGTGTTTAATTATGTAGAAAAGTGTTAACATATTATTGAGTAGTTATGAAATGGTATATATGTTGTGATTATGTAACATCAACAAGACTGGAAATTTTTATATCAAAATAATAACAGTGGTGTTGGTATTAAGTGACCTCCCTTCTTTACTCCTTTCTTTCTTTTCTTCCTTCCTTATTTCTTTTTCTTTCTTATTTTCTACAATATACATATAAGATAGGAAAATCTTAAGGTTAAAAAAAGAATCACTGATACTTGAATGGTGAATCACAAATTGACAGATTGGGAGCTCTATTATAGATGATGACGTGAATATTAGCAACCATGATTAATACCAAAAAGGGAATTGGCAATGCAAAGAGAGAATTAGACATTCATATTTAGCAAATAACTGTTTTATCTAATGTACCCTCTGAAATATTTGTTGACATATTTAGGTCTCAAATGATTGAAAATGGACATCTGGACTGTGTTAAGGTTCCACTTAGAGGCAAACGTGACTGTGGTCCGTGTGCAGTGGGAATGAAGGAGAACAGCATTCAGATGGAAATGTCTTGGAAGCCCAGAGGAGCCTGTGTCGATTTGCTTTTTCCCTTAGTTCAAGAGCACTCAGAACTTAATGGTCTTAAAAGGCTTCCCTCAGGGCAAAGGTGTTGGCTTCGGTTTTTCCTTCCACTAATCCCTCTGCTTGTAGAAGCTGCAAGTGCACATTGGAAGGTAGAGACAAACCATATGGCGTATTTTGGAGTCCCATGAGATGCACAGCATTACTCTATATGTCCCCGCCTCCTCGCCTTTCTTATGCTGCTCTCTCTGCCTATATTGCCCTTTCACTTCTAAATGGTACCAGGTTAAGAAATACTACCACAAGCAGTCATTTATTTATAAATTCTAGGCTGGGACAGAAAACAAAAATCTTTATATTCAATTCCAAAATATATAACAGTTACCTACCCAGTCTGAGATGTGGGGTGTGCATGACCATTGTATTGACAGAGTCATTGTAAGTTCAGACTGACAGACCACCCACATGCTCTTTGGGCACATCAAGTAGGGTTTAATTCTCTAAAGGGTATGCAAGGAAGTCAGCACAGTCATGATAGACATCACAGAGGTCAGCAATATCATTCAGGCCAGATGGAGATTCTAGCTTCTGAAATCCTCACCACTGCGTACATAGTTACAGATGATAAGACCCAAGGGAGAATCTTATCAGTCCTTCTGGGGGAGTTAATAGTCTTTCTCTTTATATCTAAACTTAAATGCGTAACACTGGATCAGTTCTCTAAGCAGAGTAGCCTGGGGATGTGCTGGGGACCACTTCTTTGACACCAGAAGCACCTCATTAAGCTCAGCTTTGTACTGGAACTCAACAAAGACCAACCAAATGAGAAGAAGCAAAGGCTATTTATTTGGAGCTTGCTACAGCAAGGGAGCCAGCCACGTCACTTGCATTTTGGCAGATACTCAAAGGAAGGCAGAAGAGTCGGGGTGGGAAAGGCTTCAAGTATGCCCTGATTGGAAGCTGTGGGCATGAAGAAGCTGTAAGCAGGTTGGGGACAAATACAAGGAGAATTGTCCATTATTAATCAAATTGTCATTTGGGGACAATTGTTACTGGGGTTATTGTCTGGCTTCCTGGGCCATCACTAGAGAGAGATAGCTGTGTGACTTTACACAGGTGTAACTTATAGCAGGCTGACTTCCTGGGCTGGTTGATTCGATAGGCAGGTTGTTGCAGGTTGTAGGTCAGAGTTCTGTTTTTATATATGGTCTGGTCATTGTTCATGTATATAACACCGAATATAATCATAGGAGTCAGTACACCACAATACAGTAAACTTAAGCATGAATTGTCCCCATTCACCATATTTGTACATGCAACCTGCTGCTTCCTGATCCAAGTATACTCTTTTTTTTTTAATGTTTATGTATCTTTGAGAGAGAGAGAGAAAGAGAGAGAGAGAGCGCAAGTGGGGGAGGGGCAGAGAGACAGGGAGACACAGAATCCAAAGCAGGCTCTAGGCAATGAGCTGTCAGCACAGAGCCCTATGTGGGGCTCGAACTCACGAGTCATGAGATCTTGACCTGAGTTGGACGCTTAACCGACTGAGCCACCCAGGTACCCAATGATCCAAGTATATTCTTAAACTTAGTACCGCAGAGCCAGGAGAGAGATCACTTTCCCAGAAGCCTCTGGGAGTCATGCTAACAAATCCTTGGATCAGCTATAAAGGTTATCCTGCAGTTGGAAAAATAATATGGGCAGGAAATGGAAGGCAAATTAAAATGATGACTGATTTTTCTCACAAAATACCTTCATAGTCATCATGTTTTATCCACACCCCTTAATGCAACCACTGTGTGAACCTTTGAAACAGCTCTCTACTATTATTCTCTCTTGGATTTAAGTGATTAAGACTGTGTCATCCTGATAAAGCTATTCATGGAGCTATAGTGGTAAGTGGGCAACTTGCTAAAGGACTTGATGATGATATATCCTGACAATTAAGTTGCCCTTGGACAGGATGCCACACGCAGGCATTCAGAGACTCTTTCTGGGAGTTGTGGAGGTACTGCTACACATGGGAGTTTAGATAAGGAAGCAAAAGACACTGAAAAGTAGACGAACCAGTCATTTCCCACTGGGTTTCATCTGAGCAGGCAGAGAGATTGACTGTCAATGACTGAACTGATTTTTATACATACATTTCAAAATGTAGCACTTCAGTGGCTCCCAACAATGAGTATTAAGTAATAATAACTAAGTGATAATAACAAAACTCTGGCAATGCTCTGTTACCATTCATTTAGAAACATTTTTGCTTTACCAGAGGTGGTATTGTTTAAATTTCTCCCCCGCCTCCAGCTGCCTGAGCCATTGTGTGAGTCTCATGTTTCAAGTAATTTCAAATAAGATTGAAAAATGAGAACTAATTTCAACTCAGTCTAATTAAATAAGTGTTCATGGCATACCTTGTTCTCAACATTGTCATCTCACATGATGTCAAAAGGTGACATTCCATTCCTGATCTTGAAAAACAGGGAAGCACAAGTTAAAGAATATGTTGAAAAAGCTTCATAAGAACCACTAGTAAAATTAAAAATACAATATATACTTTGGGGCACCTATGGGAAAAAATTGAATAAATACTTTTGAAGTCAATGGGGATAATAGTAAATAAAGCATGGTCCATAGACAGAGATAAAAAGAAAGCAAGAAAACATTGAAAAGAAAGAAAAAGATAATGTAACTTGACAAAAACTAAGTTATGGCAACCAAGGAAAATGGTTTAAACTTCCTTTTTGAAAAGCAAAGATCGACTATATTCTATTAGTGAACTCCCTCCTAAGTAATGCTATATGACTTAAGAATAAAAAGATAAGCCAAGATGTACCAGGAAAACACAAATAACCTAAGAGTATATGTTGCAGTATTAATATCAAACAAGTGTAACTCAAAGTCAAAAGAATTAAAAATGAAACAAAGGACATAGCTTTACATTGGAGAAAAGAGCAATCAAAATGTCCTATTAGCAAAGATTATAAGAACTAGGCTCACTGGACATTATAAACGAGGAACCTCTTTTCTGCTCACTTCTTATGTCATTCATAAGGGGGTAATCTGATGGCATTCACCTCACTTTCTTCCCAACCCATGTGCTGCTCACTAGAGACATTTTTTTGTACCTGCAGATCTCATTCATCATCTCTAGGGATTTTTTTTTAAATAGTTAACTTTCCGATAGAAGGAAAGATAAAGAGTTTCACAGACAAAAGACTAAAGGAGTTCATGACCACTAAACCAGCCCTGCAAGAAATATTAAAGGGGACTCTTTCAACAGAAAGTAAAGACCCAAATTGATAAAGATGAGAAAGGAAAAGAGAAAATCTCCAGAAATAACAACAAAACAAGTAATACAATGGCACTAAATACATATCTATCAATAATTACTCTGAATGTAAATAGACTGGTCCAATCAAAAGATATAAGGTGTCAGAATGAGTTAAAAAAATAAAAAAAAATAAAAAAACAACAACAAAACAAGAACCATCTATATATTGCCTACAAAAGACTCATTTTAGACCTAATGACACCTGAAGATTCAGTGAGGGAATGAAGAAACATTTATCATGCATCAAAGGAAAGCCGGAGTAGCAATCTTACTATCAGACAAACTAGATTTTAAACCGAAGACTGTGACAAGAAATCAAGAAGGCCGGTAATAAAGGGGACTATCCAACAAGAAGATCTAACAATTGTAGATATTTATGCACCCAACATGAGAGCACGCAAATATGTAAAACAATAACAAACATAGAGGAACTCATTGATAATAAGCAGAGGACTTTAACACCCCACTTATATCAATGGACAGATCATCTAAGTGCAAAATCAACAAGGAAACAATGGCTTTGAATGACACACTGGACCAGATGAACTTAACGTATATAGTCAGAACATTCCATCTTCAGCAGAGTACACATTATGTTCAAGTCACATGGGACATTCTCCACAGTAGATTACATACTAGGTCACAAATCAGGCCTCAACAAGTACAAAAAGACTGAGATCATACTATGCATATTTTATTACTACAACTCTATGATACTTGAAGTCAACCACAAGAAAAATTTGGAAAGACCACAAATACATGGATGTTAAACAACATGCTACTGAACAATGAATGGGTCAACCAGGAAATCAAAGAAGAAATTAAAAAATACATGAAAATGAATGAAAATGAAATCAAAACTGTCCAAAACCTTTGGGTTTCAGCAAAAGCAGTCATAAGAGGGAAGTGTATAACAATGCTGGTCTACCTCAAGAAGCAAGAAAAAAATCTCAAAAGAACAACCTAGCCTTACATCTAAAGGAGCTAGAAAAGAAACAACAAAAGAAGCCTGAAGTCAGCCGAAGAAGGGAAAGAGTAAAGGTTAGAGCAGAAATAAATGATATAAAAACTAAAAGAACAATAGAACAGATCAATGAAACCAGAAGCTGGTTCTTTGAAAAAAACTAATAAAATTGATAGACTCCTAGCCAGACTTTTTGATAAAAGAAAAGAGAAAGGACCCAAATAAATAAAATCACTTATGAGAGAGAAGAAATAACAATCAACACCACAAAAGTAAAATTATAAGACAATATTATGAAAAACTATATGTCAACAAATTGGACAACCTGGAAGAAATGGATAAATTCCTAGAGACATAAACTACTGAAACTCAAACAAGAAGAAATAGAAAACTTGAACAGACCGATAACCAGCAAAGAGATTGAATCAGTGATTGAAAATCTCCCAACAAACCAAAGTTCAGGGCCAGATGGCTTCACAGATGAATTCCACCAAACATTTGAATAAGAGTTAAAACCTGTCTTTCTGAAACTATTTAAAAAAAATAGAAATGGAAGGAAGACTTCCAAATTCATTCTATGAGGCCAGTCCTGTCCCCATACCAAAACTAAATAAAGACTCCACTAAAAAAAGAACTACAGGCCAATGTCCCTGATGAACACAGAATGCAAGAATTCTCAATAAAATACTAGCAAACCAACACTACATTATAAGAATCATTCACCACGATCAAGTGGGATTTATTCCTAGGCTGCAAGAGTGGTTCAATATTCACAAATCAATCAATGTGATATACCACATTATGAAAGAAAGGATAAGAATCATATGATTCTTTCAATAGATGCAGAAAAAAGCATTTGACAAAGTACAACATCCATTCATGATAAAAGCCCTCAACAAAGTAGGGTTAGAGGGAACATACCTCAACATAATGAAGGCCATAAAAAAAAACCACAACACACGTATATCATCCTCAATGGGGTAAAACTGAGAGCCATTCCCCTAAGGTCTGGAACAAGACAGAGTGTCCACTCTCATCATTTATTTAATATAGTACTGGATGCCCTAGCCTCAGCAATCAGACAACACAAAGAAATAAAAGGCATCCAAATAAGCAAGGAAGAAGTCAAACTTCCATTATTTGCAGATAACATGATACTGTATACACTTTATATAGAAAACCTGAAAGATTCCATCAAAAAAATTTGCTAGAACTGACACACGAATTCACTAAAGTCACAGGATATAAAATCAATGTGCAGAAATCTGTTGCATTTCTATACACTAATAATGAAGCAGGAGAAAGAGAAATCAAGGAATCAATCCCATTTATAATTGCACCAAAAACCTTAAGATACATAGGAATAAACCTAACCAAAGAGGTTAAAGATCTGTACTCTGAAAACTGAAACACTGATGAAAGAGATTGAAGATGACACAAAGAAATGGAAAGACATTCCATGCTCATGGATCAGAAGAACATATATTTTTAAAATGTCTATATTTCCCAAAGCAATCTGTACATTTAATGCAATTTCTATCAAAATACCAACAGCATTTTTTCATAGAACTAGAACACACAATTCTAAAATTCCTATGGAACCACAAAAGACCCCAAATAGCCAGAGCAATCTTGAAAAAGAAAAGCAAAGCCGGAGGCATCGCAATTCCAGATTTCAAGTTCTATTACAAAGCTGTAGCAATCAAGATTCTGATTCTGGCACAAAGATAGACACATGGATCAACAGAACAGAATGGAAGACCCAGAAACAAACCCACAACTATATGGTCAACTAATCTCTAACAAAGGAGGAAAGAATAGGCAATGGGGAAAAGACAGTCTCTTCAACAAATGTTGCTGGGAAAACTGGACAGCAACATGCAAAAGAATGTTGCTTTTGTAACATTACTTTCTTATGCCATACACAAAAATAAACTCAAAATGGAGTAAAGAGACCTTTAGGTCTTTACTCCAGGTCTTTACTCCATTTTGAGTTTATTTTTGTGTATGGCGTATGAGACCTGAAACCATAAAAATGCTAGAAAAGAGCACAGGCAGTAATTTCTGTGGCATTGGCTACTGCATCATTTTTCTAAATATGTTTCCTGAGGCAAGGGAAATAAAGGCAAAAATAAACTATTGGGACTTCATCAAAATAAAAAGCTTCTATGCAGCAAAGGAATCAATCAACAAAACTAAAAGACAACCTATGCAATTGGAGAAGATATTTGCAAATGACATATCTGATGAAGGGTTAGTATTGAAAATATATAAAGAACTTATCAAACTCAACACCCAAAAAACAAATAATCCAGTTAAAAAATGGGCAGAAGACATGGGGGGGCACCCGGGTGGCTCAGTAGGTTAAGTGTCTGACTTCAGCTCAGGTCATGATCTCACAGTCCATGAGTTTGAGCCCCATGTCAGGCTCTGTGCTGACAGCTCAGAGCCTGGAGCCAGATTTGGATTCTGTGTCTCCCTCTCTCTCTGCCCCTCCCCTACTCATGCTCTGTCTCTCAAAAATGAATAAATGTTAAAAAAAATTTTTTTAAATGGGCAGAAGACATGAATAGATGTTTTTCCAAAGAAGAAATACAGATGGACAACAGTCACATGAAAAGATGCTCAACATCACTCATCAGAGAAAGAAATAAAAACTACAATGATATAACACCTCACACCTGTCAGAATAGTCAAAAGTAACCACACAGATAACAACACGTGTTGGCGAGGATGCGGAGAAAAGGGAACCCTCTTACACTGTTGGTGGGAATGCAAACTGGTCCAGCCACTCTGGAAAATACTATGGAAGTTCCTCAAAAAGTTAAAAGTAGAACTAACCTACAATGAAACAATTTCACTACTAGGTATTTACCCAAAGGATACAAAAATACTAATTTGAAGGGATACATGCACCCTGATGTTTATAGTAGCATTATCAACAGTAGCCAAATTATGGAAAGAGCCCAAATGTCCATCCACTGATGAATTGATGAAGTATATATATTTCTTATGTATATATAAGTGGAATATATATATATATATACATATATACATATATATATATATATATATATATACATATATATATATATTCCACTGTGTACACACACACACACACACACTGGAATATTGGCCATAAAAAAGAATGAAATCTTGCCATTTGCAACAATGTGGATGGAGCTAATGAGTATTACGCTAAGCTAAATAAGTCAGTGAGAGAAAAACAAATATATGATTTCACTCATATGAATTATCTGAAACAAAACAAATGAACATAGGGAGAGAGAGGAAAACCAAGATACAGACTCTTAACTATAGGGGACAAGCTGATGGTTACCAGAAGGGAATTGGGTAGAAGAATGGATATAATACATGATGGAGATTAAGGAGGGCACTTGGGTTGAGCACTAGGTATTGTATGTTAAGTATTGAATTCTACACCTGAAACTAATATTACACTGTATGTCAATTGGAATTTAAATAAAAACTTAAAAAAAAGTAGTACTTTCTGAAATATCACTTATTTTAGTTTTCTATAACTTTAGTTTTCATAACAAATGACCACAAATTTAACGGCTTAAAACATTAGCTCATAGTTCTATAGGCCAGAAGTGGGGCAGGCTTCACTGAGTTCTGTAATTAGGGTCTCACAAGGCTAAGATCAAGGTGTCAGCTGGGCTGGGCTCTGAAGTCTCTATGGAAGAAATCATTTGCAAGCTCATTCTGATTATTGGAAGAGTTCATCTCCCTACAATTATATGCCCGGGGTCTCCATTTTCCTACTAGCTGTCAGGGGCACACCACTCTTAGAGCTCCTTGAAGCCACTCTCATCCTTCACACAGCCCCTCCATCTTCAAAGCTAGCAACAGCACCTTGAACTCTTCTGGGTTTGTTTGTTGTTGTTGTTTTGTTTTTGGTTTTTAAATTTTTATTTTAATTCCAGTTAACATACGATGTTATAGTAGTTTCAGGTGTATGATATAGTAGACGCCTTCTGTTTTAGATCCACCATCAGACAGAAAACTGATGAAAGAGATTTCTCTTCTGCCATCAGACAGAAAACTCTCTGCTTTCAAAGGGCTCATGTGATTAAATTAGGCCCACCCAGATAATCTCCCTGTCAATTAACTCAAAATCAACTGACTAGTAC
Source organism: Prionailurus viverrinus (assembly GCF_022837055.1). NCBI lineage: Eukaryota > Metazoa > Chordata > Mammalia > Carnivora > Felidae > Prionailurus > Prionailurus viverrinus. Next base: position 75,737,850 of record NC_062573.1, on the reverse strand, counting down.
TCTTAATTGCATCTGCAAAATCTCATTTGTCGTGTAATGTAAAATAATCACAGGTGTAATATTGCATTCATCATATTCATACTCCCTTAGATGAGGGCAGGACATGTTGGTGGGGGTTATGGATTTTAGGATTCTGCCTACCACATTGCTCATAGGCTTCTCTCCACTTACTGCCACGTGAATCTTAAAGGCTCAGCAGCCTTTACAACTATTTTGGAGTCTCTTAATTTTACAAAAATTTGTATTTTGTTTTCCACATTTTTGTGGCTTTCAGATTTCTATGCTGAACAGGGGAAACTGCTGACCAATGCATCCATGATCATGTTAAAAGTTTCTCTGACCATTTTTGACAGTGATCTATCCCTTAATCAGGTTGTTTTATGATTCCAAGATTTTTTCTTTGGAATTTCTGTTCAGAATCATCTCAGAGGCTGCATCTAATAATTCACATATTTGAGTTGGGGGGGGTGGCGATTGTAGTGGGGGATCTAAATCTGTTCTTTGTTGGTTTTGCTCATTCTAGTTAATTTCCTTCTATGTTTACCAATAACATCTGATGAGCTCACATTTGTTTCATTAGTCTGGGGGAACCTGAGAGTGTGATTTGAGGATATTTGCTTGGGAGAGGATTTGTATTTTCATAGTCCCCATCAGTCCCCATCAGCTGGCCCCTTCAAAGGCCCCAGACTTAATGCAGGAGGTTTGATATGAGCTTTCCAGCCTTGCCAGAGGTTCAAAGCTTAGTCACTAGATGATAGTTCTGATCCTAGTTTTAGCTTCAGGGAATACATATGTTTTGAATTTATTTCTCCCCAATCTTGTTTCAATTCATCTGTTTTCTCTTTCTTCCTCCCTTCTTACCTCTCTTCCACCCTGTCTGGGACCCTTCCTTACTTCCTTTCTCCCATGCCTAGATTATGCTAATAAATGCAAAGGATCAAATGCATGGGACACAATAGTAGCCCTCACTGTACTTGGCACTGGTCAGTGTAAAACATTGTGCTCTTTTCTGAGAAGCAGTTTTTATCAAAGTGATACACATCCAGAGCCTCAACCAACATAAACATGAAAAATATGTAGGTTTGTTTATTTTGTTTACCTGGGAACAGAGAAGGCATGTTAGCTGTCTTCAGATATCTGAAAGGATCTTTCACAAGAGAGAAATAAAGCTTATCTTTTGTCTTCTAGAAGCAGGACCAATAGGTGCATCTATCAAGAAGGTTCATGTTAGTGCAACATAAGATGGAACTTATGATTATATTTCTACAGAATTGGGACAGGCTGCCTTTGTGAGGTGAGAGCTCTCTCCTCTAGGCTAGTGTAGAGGTCAGATAAGTCTCCTCAGTAGTATTTTAGAGGCCAGGAGTACACTTCTTCTTTGGCCAAAATGCTGTGCCCAATAACCTTCACTGTCCCAGGGAGCCAGATTCTAGGCTTCTTTATTCCATGACTTATAAATTTAGATACAAACTAAGGAATTAGAGCCATCTGGAAAAAAAACACACATTTATCTCACATTCCGACTACAATGGAAGGAAATTTTGTGTCACAGTATTGAAGAAACGTCCAATTGGTGAATCAGAGTAATCATTAATATTTTTTACTTCCAAAATAGTCCTCCTTGTAATGTGCCAAGAAAAAAAAGGCAATTAATTTTTACACAAAATACTCTTCTCATGCATATCTACACTGGGAGAAAATATGATGCATTTTTCAGTAATAATAAGGTTCAGTCAGAAATAGAAATTTAGTTCATTTTAAACTAAATAGAATAGACACTGGTAAATGAGAATAGATGACACAGTATGAGCTATATAATTACATTTAAAATACATTTCAGGGTAGTTTCCTTTAATATTAAAACTGTAATTCTTGACAGAAATGAATTTTTGAATATTTTTGTAAAGGATATTGAGATCTTGGTATTTTTGTTCTTAGAATTTTATATGAATATACAATCACACTTATTCTAAAATCATCACTTTAGGGAAAACAATACATTTAACCTTTCACTGTGGAATAAAAGCTGATGTTGAAATCTTTTAGAAATCCAGGTACCCTTTTTATTCTCTGGATTCTAGAGTGACAAGAGAGCTTTGAGGAAGAAAGACTCAAGTCCTATAGTCTTGTTCTGGACAATGGACACACCCCAAAGGGATGGGGTTATTCTGAGAAAGGAAAAATCAATCCAGACACAGAGAGGATGAGAGCAAAAGAAAGGTAAAATATGAGCCAGATGTTCTTCAGGACAAGAATGAAATTTGATCCCAAGTGACAGGCAAAGGGATGAAAGACCCAAACTATTTGACTTTATTTTATGAAAGCTTTAGGAGTATGGAATTGTATAATTTCAGAGGAAATTAATAAGGGAAGAATTTTGGAAACATACTGCTAAACCAACATACAAACAACTTAATGCCTTAAGTAGAAAAGTCATGATATATCCACAGGAGACAAAAATTACAGAGGTAAAGCCTAGCCAAGGACATAATCCTGTAATCCTACTAGAGACCAGGATCCTGCAAACAGAAGGAAAAAAAAAATATATATATATATATATACATATAAAATATATATATAGTGTCTGTAGAAGAATAATAATGAGAACCTTCCTTGGAGTCTAAAGAATATAAGACTGGCTTTGCCTCTAAATAGATGTGTAATTCAGTTTATTCATCTTAGAAATAGAAATGACAATATGCATCCCACATAATTTTTCAAGGGCCAGGTAAGAGAGTGTATGTAAAAATATTTAATAAAGTGATATATGGATGGGATCTCTTATTATTACTGTCTACAGTGGGTATCTGTTGTTTTTGCCTACCAGGCATGCTTTCCCATTAATTTGGGAATAGCGATCTGTTTTTCCCTTTAGTCCAATCCCGTACTTTCAGTGTAGATTAGTCAGAGAGGGCAGACCTCCCCCTGGAGGGGAGCCTATGACACAGATGAAACTGGGGAGTATATTACATCAACCCTGGGCCTTGCCCTGGTGATTTCAGAACAATCACATGAGTCAAGTCAAGCCAATAAGCATTTAGGACTTTTGTTAGAGCTGGAGGAAAGGGAAGCACTTTATGTTGTGAGAGAGTGGGGGAGCAATGTAAGTTGGTGGCCATTTGGGGAAAGCTTGAGCTAACCCAAGAGGGAAAACAGAACCAAGAAATAGTGAAATAACATTCCGAGATATCATCAACCCCTAGGATTCAGATGTGCTTGAAACCAGAATTGCCCCTGGAGTTTCCAGTTGCGTGAGTACATAAATTCCTCTTTCTGTCCTAACTAGTTTGATTTGGTTTTCTGTCATTTGTCATCAAAACTGTACTAGCTGAGTCCCTATAATTAGGGAAACTTTAACTAGAAATTATTAGTGTTACCTGGAAAAGCTCCACACCTAATTTATACTAAAGCAATTACAGTTGACCCTTAGACAATGAGGAGGGGGTTAGGGTTAGACCTCCTTGATTGCCTCTGTCATGAATCCTGTGAAGACATGAATAACATCTGGACAGTTTTCTCCAGCAGAAATTTATTGTTTAGGGCTTGATGTCTTCCATGGTGTTTTCTTGTAACAATAATGGCATTTTCAATGGTGTAGACTGTCCAGACTTTCTTGATGTTCTCGGGGTCCTGTTTCATAGCATTGACTTCTCTTCCTATAGAGTACTGTGTGTAATGAGACTTAAAGGTCCTTTGGATACCCTGATCTAGAGTGAATTAGAGATGATGTGTTTGAGGGCAAGTAAACCACTTTGACACCTTCAGTGTTGAACTCCTGGGTTTCTGGGTCACCAAGGGCATTGTCTAATATCAAAAGAACTTTAAAAGGCAGTCCCTTACTGGTAAGGTACTTCCTGACTTCAGGGACAAAGCATCACAGTGGAACTTATTTAGAAAAAAGGGTTCTTGTTGTCCGGGCCTTCTTTTTGTACAACCAAAAGACTGGAAGCTGGTATTTATATTTTCTCTTCAAGGCTCAGGGGTTAGCAGCCTTATAGATTAGGACAGTCCTGATCATAAACCCGACTGCATTTACAGAAAACTGTAGAGTCAGCCTCTCCTGTCCAGCCTTAAATCCTGGTGCTAGCTTTTCTTCCTTAGTAGTACATTTGTACATTTTTCCCCCAGAATAGGGCACTTTCTTCTGCATTAGAAATCTGTTTAAGCAGATCTCCTTCCTCCTCAATGATTTTCTTTGTGGTGTCTGGGAACTTGTTTGCGGCCTCTTGGTTGGCAGAAGCTTCCTTTCCTGGTACCTTGACATTTTTTAAATCCAAACCTTTTATTTTAAAGATTTTATTTTTGAAGTAATCTCTATACCCAAGGTGGGACTTCAACTTAAAACCCCCTAATCAAGAGTCCCATGCTCCACCAACTGAGCTAGCCAGATGCCCCTAAAGCCAAACCTTTTTCTTTTTCTTTTTCTTTTTTATGAAATTTATTGACAAATTGGCTTCCATACAACACCCAGTGCTCATCCCAAAAGGTGCCCTCCTCAATACCCATCACCCACCCTCTCCTCCCTCCCACCCCCCATCAACCCTCAGTTTGTTCTCAGTTTTTATAAAGCCAAACCTTTTTAAAATTATCAAACCATCCTTTGCTGGTATTAAAATTTCCAGCTTTAGTTCCTTCACTTTCCTTTTGTTCTAACTTGTCATAGAATGACTTTGCTTTTTCATGAATCATATTAGAGTTGATAGGTGTGGCTTTCATATAGCAATCCTGCACCCATATAAAAGCTGCATTTTTGATATGACATAAAAAAGTATTTCAAAGAAAGTGCAAGGTTTTTGTGCCTGCTGGCATAGCTGCAATGGCAGCTTCAGAAATCTCCTTTTTTTTTTTTAAACAATTGCACCCTTATGCTGGGTTAATTTATC